>NC_060262.1:31024433-32274433 GCF_021901455.1 Neodiprion lecontei
TGATTTTCGCCTCCGACACGACTTTATACCAGAATTGGAGTACCGTAAAAGTTTGCATACAACCATTTATCATCATTGGATAAAGTAACGAAATGTGATGCAGTTGAAAACGTACAGATTTTATGCGTAAAGTTATATGTACGTAAAAACTAAAGACTAAGACCATTTTATGAATATTGTTTATCAACAACAATCATACGGGGCAGTGAATATTGTGCACGTGAGTATAAAATTCGCACGACGGAACTGTCGTTCTTTCATACTGCGCAGGGAGATATTATCACCGGAAATTGAATCAGCGATGAATGATGAATCAATGACGAATCGAAAGTCTTTCGCGTTAAGAAACAATAAGGGAAAATTTGCAGAAAAAGAAGACAAAAAGTAAAATTTCAGCCGTCTGAGAACTCATGTACCGTTGTAAAGTTATTAAACGCTATATTTGTGAATGATAAATAGCATTTGCATACCTTATTATATGCACAAGCGATACCTACGTATAATTCCTTCAGAAACGTGATTATATCGCAACATCTACCCGGGCACCAGAGGCCCTTTGAGGTATATTCCTGGACGATGAACCTGAACGAACGGTGGAAGTGCAGGGAACCCGCGGAGAGATAAAGACGACAATCTCGTCGATACGATTAAATATTTGCAACTGATATCTCGCCGATTCTCGGATCGAAAGAACCACCGTCGTAGTCGAACGTTTATAACACACGTTACGAACACCGACAGAGCGTAAAATCGTCTGGGTTCTTGAGAATGTACATAATTAGAGCGATCAGTTTTTACGGTTGATGAGATAAAGACGAAAAGGCTTCGACAAGGCGTCTGAAATTCCGCTGCTAAGTCTACGCCGGCATATTTCGTAACTTTATGCAGCTGCGCGGTCGGTGTACCAATACGACGACAAAGTGGCTGACGGTGGTTGCGAAGTTGCGCAACCGCGTTTCAATTCTCTTCGTACAAGCGGGTCTACCGATATTATTTTTAGCATTCACTGGATATTTCGTTACGCATGTCAGTTACTCATACTCTACAATGTCACACGTGTGACGCGAGCCTACGGTTATAGGTGTAGGGACGATATTTAACACACCCGGTACATGTATGATATATATATGTATATAAATACATATACAATATATATGTATGTTATATCCACTCGTTCGGCCAAGACTTTCCGACGATCGATGTTTAGTTATGAAATTTTCAAAAGTATAAACGCGAACACCTGTGATTAGCAGCAGGGGAAGAAAAGTCTCCTGAGTTTTGAGAAGGAGAAAACACGGACAGATATTCGCTTTTATCGAACTTACGACAAGGCCAAATTATATCGATCATCCAACGAGAAACGGTAGCAAATATTTTTCGACCCCCGAATTAAAACGATGCAAAACATTTTTATGCGACAAAATGTTGAATTTTCTATCAACCCCAAAGTAATTTTAGTAAAATTGATATTCATTTATTTATGAATGTAAGCAATCGGTAATTTAGTTAGTATGTATCAATTATATTAGGGTTATAAGAAATATGTGAAAATATAGTAGGTATAATAATACGAAAGCACGTTGAGACTTACATTTTTGGTTCTTCGTTAAACTGACATCGATGAAAACACCGTCACGATAGAGAATAATAAATCTTCCTTGTTGCTGTAGATAACTCACAGAAAAAAATTGAAGAAAAATAATCTCCAAAAAATTCACAAAACTATCCTCTCGTTCGTTAAACTTATCGATCACATACTTCACAAAACAATAAAATTATATACATATATATATATATATATATATGTATGAAACACAGTACATTTCCTTGTATTAAATATTTGCAGTCTTCGTCGTGTGCAGTTTACAGCGGGGCCGGGTTCGAAAAGGACAAAGGGGCGGGGACGTATTCAGGTCGGATACGAACAAGGAGAGATGAAGAACGATGTGAGGCAAATGCGTCGAAGCCACGTGAAATTTCAAGAAAACTAGCAAGAGGTAAAGTAAAAAGAAAAAAGCGAAAATATTAGGCGAATCGAGAAACGTTACGAACGAAAAACGATCAAGGATCGATGCTATCGCTTTGCAACGACGCGTGATGTCCGAGTGACCGATCGGGGCGAAGGGGTGGTCTTGGGACCTTCCCACAGGCACGACGATGACGATGACGATGATCGCGATGATGATGCCGAGGGTGGTGGTGGTGGTGGCACGACGACCAGGCAAGGACAAAGAAAAAGGTATAGAATGGGGCGAAAGGGACAGTGCGAGGTGGATTCGGTCCCGCGTGTAAGTTCCTCACGTCACAACGGTGCTCCGCAGTCACGAGGAGGCAGAAGGTTCGCCGCCAGCGTCGTCCGGATCGCGACAATAGTCATAGTTTCACTTTTAAACCGGTGCCAGACCGCGTTCCACTCTCTCGAGCCGGCTTGGTGGACCGTTCCCGGTCCCGTTAGACCTAGGCCGAGTCCCGCGGGTCCCGCTCTCCGGCCAGCTTTCCGTTTTGAGCGTTCCGCGCGGCGTTACCGCATCGGTAACATAGTTACCCTCCTCCGCGGGGACACGTGCGATTTCCCCAGCGCGGCGTGGAGGATGGATTGGTCGAAGGTGGTGCAGACTCCGACTGCAAGCTTCCGCGAGCTCGAAAGCCCGAGATTCCTTGTTCGAAATATTTTTATACCCCGTGTTCCGCCGATCCCGTGATTACTGTACGAGTGGATGCAAAATTGTTCGTGTCAACGATCGATTCGTCGAATAAATATATAAATATTTATACAGGTTTCTTTGATGATGGTATTGCGGGTGAATATTGTTTCTCTTTTCAACACATACACGCACACACGCAGATGTCCGCCACTCGGGAATAAAATCACCTACCCTATTCTCGACCAGAGAGGACAAGGGATGGACGCCCTACGAGCACGTCGATCTCCCGCCCTAACGGTAAAACAGCACAACTGCGGACACTATTCCGTCCATCTACGCGTGTATATTATATGTACGCTTCGTCTGTCTCGCAAGCGGTCAATCGCTCGATCCTGCCGATTGTTTGCAGATTTGTATTCAATCTAACGGTCGGTAATTTATAGAGAAACGACAGAAGCGATCGCGGAGAGGTGTGATATAAGAAAACGGTCGAGAAGAAAGGGGTAAAAAGATCGAGGCGTTGCAGCGGAAAATTGGCGTAACGACGCGTGAAGCACATACGAGTGTTAACGTCTAGGCCTTGCGTAACAAGTAGCGTAAATGGAAAAATACGCTTGTGCCTCAACTGTGACGTATCTGTGACGTGTAAAATAAACACGGAAAGAAAAAAATAGACGAGAACTAGAACATTTCTTTTTTTTTTTTTTTTTCACCCAGACAAGACATACGCCGTTCTGTCATCAACCGCGCCCGGTGTAATATCCCGCGAAAAACGAACGCGACGTCAGAGTTTAGATATGCGAGTGTGGGGCCAATTAAAAGTACCGATGTACCGTGGTAACGTGAAATTAATATTGTCAGTTGATACTAAAAAGTTCGAAAGAGGTGCGAGGAAAAAGAAACGCGACAAAATAATCGGCAGATAACGATTGTAATTCGTCTGTCATTGATATATCTGCGAGTGATATATATATATATATATATATATATATATATGTATGTATATATATGTGTGTGTTTGTGTCGAGTGTGAGTTTGCGCGTGTGCGTCGTCGTATTTGACGTATCGGAAAGTGTCACCTAGGCGAATATTCACTCCTGTGTAAATTTCGACCGGCTTCGTAATAATTTCATCGACGATAACAAAATTTGAAAGTAATCTTTTCCCGTTTATCAAATCTTGGTGCAATAATTTTCGTCGATCGCGTCCGCGAATAATTATATTATATTTGATGTACGGATATGCGAAAACATGGATGGCATAAGGGGGCGGCGGCGGATCGGATCACGAATTATGTGTGTACTTGAATTCAGCATTTTAAAAATGTGTTTGTACGTAGGGTCACCGCGATTATAATGAGTATATGTCGACCAGTAGACCCGTATCTCGGTCGATCATTTGACGACGAACAACTACGAGGACGATTGTTCGAACGGAGACGATTGATAATCGATCGCGTTGCCCCGAAGGTGTATTTTATTTTTCCACCAATCAAAATTTTTCACTTCTTCATCGTATACGTTACATGCAATTTTAGTATTGTCATTTATATTGTATACACATATCTGTATAATGTGTGCATTTTAAATTTTGCTATATTCATAGTTGACGTTCGGTTCACAGCATGGAATACCCTCCAAATAAAAACACAACCAAAAAAGAAGAATTTATCACCGACGACCACACGACTAAGGTGGCATCGACGTCGAACGTCAGTGCTCAACGACACCAACGTAGCCAATGCCGTGGAAGATCCCTGGCCAAATCACACTACTTTTCAATCGTTCCGAACTTTTCCGACACACTGTGCATGTATAATACATATGTGCGTACGTATGTCGATACATGTATGCGTACAATTCATGATGTACAATATACTATTGACACTGTCACTGCACGGTTGTCTTATTTCAATTGAAAAAAAATTTTTTTCTTTTTTTTAAATTCTGTTTAAATTGTTTTTTCTTTTATTAGTCTTCAGTCAAACATCCCGGAACATGATGCACTTCCCTTCACATGCTTATCGGTTGTTGTATTTTTTTTTATCTTCTTCTCTTTTCTTACTCTCCTTCATTTTTTTTTTTTTTTTTTTATCCCTTTTCTTTTATCAACAAACACAGGTGGCGATCTCGGGCGAGGAGGGGCGGGAGGGGGCGGGGGGGAATGGGGTTCGGACGATTATAATAACAGTGCCGACAAACAACAACAACAACAACAACAACAACAACAATGGTAATAATAATGAACAATAATGACAATAAATGGGAAACCCGGCCTTGTTTACGTCTGTGTGCGTATGAATCCGCTCTTTTTTTTCAATTAAACGAGGCAAGCCAAGCGGCAAAAGAGAGGCTCCTCTCTCCGTGTACTCTGTCGTAGTGAGTTTAAGAATCAAAACGACTAGCGGATGGGCGCACGGGCGCGCACGCGGTACGAACACGGAGAGCCGGCAGCTCAGCGCTCTAACAGCCAGCAGCGAGCTGCTCGGGTCAATGACCTCTCTCCTTGCCGGCGAGCTCTCCGCTCCTCCCTCCGCCGCCCCACCACAGCTCCCACCCTCCCTACCAACGCTTCGTTCGTCTTCCCCTAACCCCTCCCGCGCGAACCGCTGCGCGACACCCTCCCCTCCAACTAACCCTCCCGCCCCTCTTCCTCCTCCCCCTCCTCCTCCCCCGCCCCCTGACGACCGCTGAGCCGACGAACGATTCCGCGGCCGAGTACTTCCCCCACCGCCAGAACTAGCATCGTACGCGCGATCGTCGCTTGTTTACCCCCACCCCCCTGCCCCTCGCCCCGCCGGACGTGAAGCGGCTCGGGGCTTCTCCCCCTCCCTCACTCGGCGGGGAGTATTTCACCCTGCATTATCCCCGCGCCTCTCCCCCGCCGCAGCTCCGCTCGCTCGCTCGCCAGGACTCTTCCGGGGGTGGCGGCCGGAGAGCGAGGAGGAGGAGGTGGGCGGGGGTGGTAAGGGATGGGGATGGGATGGGATGGCAACGCTCCAACGCGGGTTCACTGGTACAGTACCCTCTCGCGCGGTGCAACGACTCTTCCTGATTCCGCCACCCTTTCTTTCCCGCCCCCCTTCCCCCACGGCACCCTCTCGCTTACCTAGCGTACGCCGCCGTTCGTCGTTTTCCGACGTCCTCCGAGGACCTCCGTTTCCCTTCGATCCAACGACGACGTTAACCACCCCCGAAAAGCCCCGTTGACGACAGCGCCAGCTTCGTTCGTCCGTGCGAAACACGTCCCTCCGATGCGGGATGAGAGGCGCGGGCGGAGGGGTGGAAGAGAGATGATGCACCGAGAGACAGAGTGCAATCATTCGCAAAATTGTGTATACATCGAAATACATGTATTGATACACGTACGTAGGTATACGCGGGCGTGGGTATCGGGGTTTCGTCTGCGTTTGTATGTCCAACGTCCTCGCGGAAAATGTTGCGGAAGATAACGATGAAATCCTGTATCGATCAACGGTCGTGTTAGGCACCCGCGATTTCCGGTACGCTACGCTGACTCTCACCGATTCGGATTATGCTCGAAATACCCTGTAAGGTTGCGATTCCTTCCTTGCTACCGAGCGATCTTTATCACGGTACATGGATACCGAACTCGAGATTTATTGGCGAAACAGCTTCTATCGATATTATGCCTGTACTGAATCCGTACCCGATTGCTTCCAAGTTTTTCAGCTCAACCTTCGCTTTGTCGTACGTAAGGTGTATAAACTTGACATTTTTTCCTCATACAATCACCGAAATATTCTACCACTCTAGACTGTGAAAATTGTTGATCTGTATACCGATTCGCATTCTGGAGTCGTAACGTCGTAATCGTAGTGGCACGTTGAATGATTCCCTACTTTGCATTCGCCTAGTATACTGTAGAAAGAGTCCACACAGTTCGGTAATAATCATTTTAACGTTGTAATCGTGATCGGTTCATATTCATAAGTGGAATTCAAAACGTGTCGTTTGAATTTACGTACGAAAACACAGGGACGTCGTTACCGTAGTTTGGTGCCCCCCTCAGTAAAGCTGCGTACATTGTTCAATCGCGTGAAATTATTTCACCACAGATGCTGATGTGATTGTCGCGTCGAGTCCAGGTTAATTCGTTTTTTACAAGAAAAGAAAATGATAAATACAAGTTTTGCTTGATCGGATTTCCGGTACTTGGCAAACGCGAACAAGAAACCGAATCGTTTGGCCTTTGCGTTCTGTAATCAGGACGCGACACGTGTTGAATTATCCTCTACACTCTGTACTGTTCGTGACAAGGAAGGAAGCAGAGGATCCCACTACATCTTATCTGTAATTCTTCCCCATTCCCTGCCTGTGACAAAGTCACTCTCGTACGATTCCTTGAAACACCATATTACAAGTCTGTTCCTCGAGTAATCAGACACATCGGCAGGAAACAAACAGTTCTGAAATTGACTTTGAATCACATGTCGCCCGAGGCTTTGTTCAGAGACAATTGCGATATCGACACTTGCAAAATGTACAGTTTTACTGGTGAGGACAGTTTTCACCTGTCAAGTTCATATAAGATAAAAATAAGCGGCTCTGGGAGTTCACAACGTTGCTGATTGGAAGCACAAAAATTGCAATGCAAAGTGGTCGCGTGGTCTTCATTACAGTGTTCTTACATGTGCGGACATTACGCTGTAAGTGTTCGTTCCTCAATTACCTGCACGATTCGCGGGATTGCTGATGATTATGAATGTGCCGATCGTTGTAACTTTGACGTAGCCGTCGGAAAAGGACGTGGTAATTTTCCCGCCTCTCTCTATCCTCGCTGTAATGTTCTACATAAGCGCAATTCGAGCGCCATTGCAATCGTGGAGATGGTAGGTACTTTGCGCGTTGCGGTGCAGCAGCATGTGCATACAATATATCTTCTTACGTACGTTTACGCCAATTCCGCGCGCGTCTGTAGTTTCTAGACTTCGCATGCGTATATACACACCTATATCTAATCAAGAGCCATATCAACAGCACATATCTAGATTAGATTTAACTGAAACACAGTTGCTCGGCTGGTTAGAAGAAGCGCCTGACTCTCCCCGCGGCACTTTATAGAGCGTTGTAAGCGTACTGAAATACGTAACAGTTGACTCTGAAGCCGAGCATCCACGCCAACATTAACGCTGCAGTTATGTAACAATTGATAGACTCGTTATTTTACCGCAGTCGTTACGAATTAGATTTGGTACACAATTATCGTTGTTATACATGTAGACGGGTGATCCCTGTATTTTCGATACAGTAACGTGTACATGTAGAATTTTCATTCCTCGGTCACTGACAATGAGAGAAATGTTACAGTTGAGACAATTATTTTTCGATCATCAACTATTCTGAGATACGGAACGTACATTTTTTTATGTCAAGTTTTCGTTTTGATAGTGCTGCAGCCAGTCAAGGGTCATACCATTTAATATATGGTCGCACCGTATTATTGGATTAAAACGAAAATCACCTCTCTTACATACATTTTTCAAGACGACAGACGACATTATACATATTATTTGTGCGTTATGTACTACGAGAAAAGCGTCCGATGTCTCATTGTCAGTGACGTTTTTCCTTACGTCTTATCGTTGTCTGAAACCTGGAATGTTATACAGAATTTGGTTTTAACGATGTATGTTCAACGTTATACATATATGTATATTACTTGGCCGAAAGAGGAAGTGTGTTTTTATCGCCAAGCATAAGACACTGACGCACAATCACACATACCTACATACCATATGAAATATTTCGTGCATGCACGTACAATGTACGTACATGCGTACATGCGGTCACAAGATTGGCAGACAGTGGAAATCGCCACCTAGCGGCGAAGCATTGACTTGTGAATCTGTATAAAAAGCAGATTTTATACCAACATATTTCACTTCAATGGTCGATTCTATGCGATAATATTGGTATCCAGACTATATTAGCCGTATACACGTACCGTCGAAAACTATCTCTCAGGTTCGTCAGCAATTATTCACGCGCTTGTCTGTCATCTGACTCGTGCCAATTACGTCAGAAAGTGAACATCATCTGTCGACAAGCTCAACAGAATTCACGTATACATACCGTAACACATTGTAAGTGCGTTACTTCTGAGAAAACTGTTTTAAAGGATTACCAAATTATTCACCGGTGGACCGGTCTTGTACGCATCCTGGAATCACCTGTTTGCATTTCTAAAGCAAAAGAAAGTACTTTTGAAATATTTCATTGTCGCCAGCTACTTCGCAAATCTCAAATATGGATAGGTGGAGTCTTAACGAAATTCGCGCGGCTGCGATACACTCGTGATGATTCTTCATGCGTGAAATCTACGATTTATATGCGACTAGCTTTTACTTGCGGCATCGGTCGCGTGATTTTAATTGTAAGGGAAAATAACGGAGTTCTTGTCAATAGAGCACCAATCCTGGGCACAGTACAGAGCATTACATGATGATTACTATACGACGGAAACTGTACATTTTTCCAGGATAAAAAGTATTTAATACGTCCTTTCAGAACCTAGGAAATCTCTATACTAAATTTCATTAAAATTCGTTCAGCCGTTTGAGTGTGAAGAGGCAATTACAGAATTATGCCAAATAGCTATCCCACAGGTACTGTGCATTTCCCGACATGAAAAGTAACCTGTGCCACTCTCCAGCCCATAAACTATCTCTATCCAAAAAATGTCGTCGATCCATTGCTCTGCTGCTGCGTGAAAGAAGGACAAACCAACAAACACACTTTCGCATTTATAATATTAGTAGGGATGGAAATTATGTGTTGGCACTTACTAGTTGGCTACCCTAATTCAAGCGATTCTATGCGGTGATAAATGTTTTATATATTAGTACGTCTAATCATTTGAACTCGACTGTAATCTTCATATTTCACATGGCACCCAAAAAGAACGAGAAATCGATGATCCCAGACATCCTATAAATTTTGTTCAACTATTACGTGCATACTGTACGTGTATAAACAGTACGCGCATGATATATATGTGTATAAACTCTAACCGGTAGGGTTTAATCAGTTTCACGAACCTGTCCGCGCGGCAATATAATTTCTAACCGATAAAGATAAAAATTCCATCGTCGTTGATGAAACCGCGTATTATTTTCTTCCGATAAAACGCGTTCTATATACCGCGGTGTGCGTTGTATACAGTGCGCAAGGCTTGTCGCCATTCCTAATCGCCCGAGTACCCAAAGAGTTCGAATCAGTAGATAGTAAAAGATACGCATGCTGTTGACATGATCAAGCCACTCTTACAAATGTCTCCTTCCTTTTGTGCGATCATGTTCAACAGCAATTCACCGATAACGAATACAAAGGTTGGAATATAAATATGTAAGCATGGGTAATTAATTATGCTTCGAGGTACAAAGTTCTTCATTGCTAAAATATTGTTCAGCTGTTAATTATTACTATTCGTTATAATTTGTGTTCGTCTTTTTTTGCAATCTCATGAAAAATCAGCGACACTAGAATGGGACGGTTCGAAGGAAAAAGGCACGTTGTGCAACGAGAGGTGTTTAAACATTCGGAGCTTGATCACAAAGTCTTTGAGCAGTTTCTTTCGGCGCACACCCGCCAAGAATTATCGGCATAAGCTCGGACAGTCGACCGGCTGGCAAGTACGGTTGTTCGCGTGCCTCGCTCCTACTATACGACGCGTCGCGAGAAAAAGCACGCGTGCAGGGAACACGCGCGTAACAAGCGCGAGGTGTGGGTGAGCACAGTCCTTCATAGGACATTGACTTTGAGATATATGAAGTCACCGTCGACGTTTTGCCCCGCTATCTGCTTTCGGCTTATCGCCTCTATCCCCGGCCCCCTTGCCGACCCCCCGACGATGTCTTTATCTTCGCTCCAAGTCGCCCGGTCTGCTTCGTAAAATCATATTTTGGCGGTTCTCGATTTCGTCACAATCGTCACAATTTCACTACCGATCATCGGCCGACCAAGTAAAGAGGATCTCGTTCTTGACTATCCGTCTCTAGACTTTGAAAGATCCTTGTAAAAATCCTGATTCTTGTTGGCAGCGAAACAGCTGAAGCCACGTGTCAAATTCTTTTTCGGTCAGGTATTTATGAAGCTGCACAGTTCCCAGCAAAGAAATTATTTTCCAGTAAACACGGCGTCTCATTCAGTCGATGGAAGAGTAATTTCTCCAGCCGTTGCTAACATAAACGTGTTGTCTGAAATAAACGAACGTTCGCATGCCAGAGTGAATTTTTACTGTATACGTGAGTTCAGCTGATTCAACAATGAATTTGCCGGCGATCAAACAGAGCAATGAATTCGGTAAAGAGGTATAAACCAGCTTCCCGAAAAGCCTGCTGTGACAAGTTCCAATCGATTCATACTAATAACTCCAACTCTATAACTCTCTAGACTTCGAATCAGTTGGGACTTGTACTATTCGACAAAATCCTGAATATATCTGTAATCTGTAACCAGCAGGTGTCGACGAGAATGGAGATAGGTGTGCGTATGCGGACTTAGGTGCTCAAGTGTTTTTTGACTATAGATTGCGGCGGCATAGTAAACGAGATTAATGCAGAGAGCAGCATGACGCCTTGAAATGTGTCTCTATCAGGAACTAGTAGATACGATATTCTTGACGAATTAATCATTTAGAAAGTCAAGTCATTACGCGCGCCACGTAATTGTGTAAAAACATTTTAGCCATGCTATTACCTATTTAAATCTGTTTGGCGTAAGCATTTGCTTTAGCGTTCGTTGGGTGTAACGAATGAGAAATGTCAGGAGCAATAGAACATCGCACTCCAGGCTGTCTTAGACCCAGCTTACCGTTAGGTGTGTCAACCTGACAATTGATCGAAACAAAATAAACAAAAAACCCTTGCTTACATACGTATATACATGTAAATATACACAGCCGTATACGTAGAATCATCCGATAATTATTATACTACTCGTCTATAACTCATACGAAAAGTTGACAAGCGATGCGATCATCTTTCGCCCGGTTTGTCAGAGCGATGCCTGTATTTGCTATATCCAAAATGATCTCTACGCGCATCTTGAACTGCGAACGATAGTCCCCGGGATTATATTACGAGGACCGATGCTGCACAGACCTTGCTCGTGTCACGTGCGACAACCCACGCAAGGACCGCGAATTTCTGTCCAAGGTCACGCTCGTTACTTCATTCCTCATGGTCTCGTCGTTTCACGCGGCCATCCCGGACTCCAGGGTGACGTGCATACACGTAATAATTTTGCCGCGCATGCTCTCTCGCTCTCTCTTGTCCCAAGAGATCGGTATTATTTTTACATTCAAAAATCTGCAGCAATAAATTGAGCAGCCTGTGACCGATCGCATGGTGTTGATCAATTTTTGGCAAACTCCTTTTCGTCGTACCAAACGTTTCACGATTGTGATACTTCGCCCGGGTGGAGAGGTTGGATGAAAAGGATAGGTTTAAATGAGAACAAGAGTTGCACTACTGCAGTGATCGGTTGAATCCGAAACATCGGAGAAGCTTCGTTGGTTTAACACGTCACGTACGGATCAACGCCACTCGTCGCAAAGTGCCGTTAGTTCGCCGACAGTTCTAATGCCAAGATAGGTATTCGACTCTCTGATAAACTTATCTGACGAATGAATACATGCATATACATACGTTAAACATGGACTTGCGTGCCTCGCATTAGCGGACAAATGTGAATGTAACGTGAAAATATATTCGTGGTTAGCGTTGGTTCAAAATTTCGCTGTATTGTTTGAGTCGTGATCGATATTTCTTATGAAATACTGTTATACATATACTTTTAATCTTACCACAAACCGTTGAAAACACTAAGCTTGCTGCGCAATAAATCGTGAAAAAATCAAATTGGTGGTTAATGATAAGAACTTGTTACACACTCCCCAACCGAACCGCATTTTATACGAACGTGATTTAGAAAAACTCTTTGTGAAGTAACAGTTGGCAGGGCCAAGGGTGACTGCCAGTCGCAAACAGACAATGACCCAGTTTCGGCATGTAACGCCGCGACGATAAGAATAACAGCTAGCACGTATTAAGAATTACATTGCCTAGTGCGGCGTTAGAACTCTGTAGCTTCACCAGATAGGCATGTTTTGCAGTAATTAAATAAACTGCGATATTATGTAGTAAATTACACTTTTTCATTATCAGCAATATAAATTCCTTGGAGTTTATAAATATTAATGAGTATTTAAAAATAACTCTCGTACATTTCACAGCTATAATATAATAATATAAGTTTGATCTATCATTCATTAAGCTGAACAATCTTATTCCAAAATCAAATCACGTGCACGTGTTCGCCAAAGAATATTGTCAACCTCCGAGTCGAATACGAATTAAACGGCACACAACCATACATACGTATATGTATATTTGTTACGCGATTGGTTACCCGAAGGAATGATTTTCTAAAAAGATTTTGCTGTTTGACTAACGAAATAATCGTCGGGTTTACAACAACAATTCTCGCAGAGCCGTGAAGGAAATCAAATGCGATTAACGGCGTTGAAAAATACTTAAATACACCGTCTTAAATTATTTTCTGCAGTATCACGAATGATTGAATGCATAACATTTCGATTCTGATTTAGCGTCTTGTATGTGTTTCAAGTTATTGAGTTATTATCAACGGCTGGATATTAGTTTTCGCAAAATATTACTGACATTTCTTTTTCCGATTGACCCCTTCGCTTATTTGTTTATATTTATAATGAAATAAAAATCAGAAATATAGACGACCCATATATGTGACAATAAATCTGATTATTAGCAAAGATTGACCTGCTTTACCTTAACAGCAGGGGCACAAGTAGTCAGTTCGGGAGATCCCCAACTGTCATGGCATCCCAAATACAACGTGAGACCTAAGGAGTCGATTGTAAGCACATGGACTCGAGGATGTTAATGCACCGAGCGTATACCGTGGGCGTGTGCGTGACTTTGGAATCAATTCGATATGCTCAAAGGCACGTGTTCGTTAACTATGTCAACAAACGCATTATCAGTACCATTAGACAAGTCATTTCAGCATATTTACTAATCTACAGCCGCGCCATAGCAATCATTAGTGTAGCCGTAGAAATATTCTACAAAATTGTAAATGTGCCAACTCTAGAATTTATAGTCATAAATGGTAGCATAGTCCTTTGAGTCGAGACGTTGTGTTGCCATTTTTGTACTATGCAATAGGGAAAAATTTGATTGCTAATATATTGAGCTTATTCGATGATGAATTAGTACCAAATAAGGCCAAACTATCACCATCAAATCATTTCCCGATTTCTAGATCGTCAATGTTAGTCTAATTCACGTTACAATTCATTAATCGTAACACGTGATATCAGTGGTCGTTACAGGATGCAGATAACTCGAAAAGTAAACTCGAATTTGGTACCATTATCTGTAGAGGCTCGATGCTAATTCTACTATCGTTTCACGAGCCGGAAGCGTTGAAGACAAAGGGTATACAATATACGAAGCTCTGTTTAAACGGAACTTGGACGCTCCATTCGTCGAAAGAATACAAAAATAGCTATGCCCGATAGTACATGACAAAAGTCTCGCACGATATCACTGATTACCGTTGTATACACAGAAAATTCTGTACAATCATCCTACGTGAAGTCGCGGGTTTATTCGCCGTTGCTGTACACTTGCATGTCGGCACGAGAATAATATTTACTTGTATTCGTTATTCATATAATATGTTCATAGATCAGGATGTTTTTCTTTGCAATTATCTGCCGGCTATATCGACCCGATGAAAATACTTCCTAGAACATTGAGTAGAAGTAAAACACCAATAAATTATAATTTACGTAGCCAACAAACACCTCATTAGAACTTGAAAGATGTTGGAAAAATTTCCGTTTCGTTACCTTTGGATTCCACTGACAACACGAAGCGATTAATATCATGAAACTGTGAAATGTTTTTGGTGCGCCAAGATATCAGCAAATTTTTCTATCATTCCCATACCCTTGTAACAAAACAGAGGATTGAAAACTTTTCGAAACAGAAATCGCCTTCGTGTAATATCTTAAATGTAGATGCGAGACCCTTTCTGACAATCGCGAAGACACTGACAATGAGCGGTTGAATTGATGTCGCACAAACTGAGGCCGATAAAAGCTTTCTCGATGCTCTCGAGCTACAATATTATCTAGTGATAGTTTAAAACGGAAGTGACTAAGGGGAGATTGACAGCAACTGCCGTCTCCTTCTCGTACGCCTCGAACTTCCTCTGACAATGACCCAATGCTCAGCAAAGCTGTTTGGCCGACTGGCCCACAAATGTTAACGCATGTTTTGGAGATGGTGCATCGACCCCTCCACGTGTTCAGAGAACGCATGTTACATGCGGGCGGGTAAGTGTCGGGTCACAAGGCACGCGCGTATGTTGTGCGTACATCTGCGTGAATAGTGCATATAATACGCACAATATACAGTATATTACAGGCTTGTATTGAGTTTCGAACAAGACTTGTCACCACCGTCGCCGTAAGTCATCTTGATCGCACCGACGGATCAATTGACATAGGTATAAAAGTGGACGGAGTTAATTAACCTTGATTCCATGACAAGGCTGGGTTCTCGAACCTTACTCGAAATGAGTACCAACAATCGTCGAATATTATCGCGGTATCATACGTTGCATTCGTTTTTAATTATGCCGGACGAAATCCAATGATGCAATATTTCCTTCAACTTTTCATTATATCTTCGAAAGGTTTAGTGATAAATAACGTGTCGCGACAAACATGACCATTGAAATTATTTACGTTGACGTAAATAGTAGGTAACAGCTGAATCCGAGAAGAAATTGTTAATCGGGTGAACTATTTCCAAGGGATAAGATAAATTTGAATTTGACGATCGATCTAAATATAGCTGTGAGTAGAGATTACGGGTTCGTTGAAAAGTGGCTTTAACACATGTAAAAACTGTATGCTCGTGACAAGGAATTTAATCTGTTTGTAACGGGTAGATCAAATTTTAACACTACCGACTACATGGTAAAATACCAAATTTGAGGTGTTTATACCAACCGCATATCATATGATTTTAGAATAACTATAAGAATACGACCATCCAGAGTATTATCGCAACCATCGAGAAAACGACATACTGTCGGACTTTCGCTTATTCATCGCTGATTTTCTAGGCCATTGATGACGATCGATAATTTATGTCCGTCTCTTGCAAGTCGAAATTTTGTTTAGTACAAAAACAAATGGTGGCGCCATCTATAGAAAATCTCAGAACTGTAGTAAATATTTCTAGATCTAATCCCACAAAAGCTGAACTTCCAATCATAATTGATACTCGCGTTTTTCGTATCCCCAGATTACTAGCACTTCCTAATATGAAATTAAAACCGTTTTTGAATGTGATGTACGATGGTGAACGTACGTCGGTAACCGACTCGTATTTCACCGTTGTGAAGACAGTGGGTAGTGTAGAAAGGCAGTGTAGAGCACATTTACTACAGTAAATTGTTACAATAGTGGTGGGGAACGAGTGGATTACAAAATTAGCCAATAACGTGACTTTTTTGAGTTTACGAGTATCAGTTAGTTATCCATTGTATAAACTCAAAATTCATTATCATACACCAACACTACCTTCTTATGCATACGAGAGTAACCAATTTCCTGCCTATGCTGTAAATAGGAATGCAAATAATTTTTTGTGCCGCTTGTGATACGCTCTTCTGCCTTTTACAATTCCTGCTAAAATACTCAAGGTAGCCGCTTACCCCTTCCACTCGTAATTTCTTTCACCTCTCTAGCATCAGAGTTCTCAGCTTTGAAGTTTGGCGTAACTTAAGAAAGTACCGAGCAGGGTGCTTCGGGACAATATCTTCCTACCATTATTGATCCCAAGTGCGAGGCGGTAAATGTAGGGCATTGCTATTATCTTCGCGGCCTTATTTCAACTTCAAAGGAATACATGTATGTACAGCTGGTTGTCCTCAGCAATCTTCAGCCAACGGCGAATGATTGAAACAATCGCGTAGCGTCGCTTGATTGTTTTCACCGTAGCGCACTCTAGCAGCAGCCAATGGATAGTGCGGTACGTGAATTAGAGAGGAGTACTCCGCCTTGGCAGCACCCCAGAACACGAAATAGGATTTTGGAACTAAATTTCTAAATATCCTGGATCATAACTGCAGGTCAGTTACCGACCGTACCCCGCCGTGCCTAGTGTCACAAAAGCAGTCGATAATACAGAGCATGTTTGCCATAGGGAAGTAGCATTGTAGTAGTTGAAACTGAACAAATCACTAATATTAACAAATGATGTTACTGCGGCATGAATAAACAATTAACAAATCTTGTGTGCTTCAAATATACGACAAACATTGTTTATTATTTGTTACCGTATCTCCACAGCAAAACTGGGCCTAAATTTTTCAACAAGATCGACTCCGTTGAGCATGAAGAATAAAATAAGGATGAGTAAGCTTAAGAGAGGCGAGATTTCATGTACCCTATAAAATATTACCGCATCCATTTTAGTTTAATGTACGTAATAATAGTATTGCAATTTGAAAAACTGCACCTTGTCAGTATTCAACCGTTGACTGAACGATTCGATCAATGAAAATGAGTAGTTTTTGAGATTCTAATAAATATTCATCCAAAATCATCGATCTCCTTGATTGTAGTATGAATTTTCTGATTCCTGTGCTATTTACTCATTGTTGCAGCCTTCCGTCTACAGCGAATTCAATAAATTTCTATGGGAACAAATATCTATGGGGCCACGAATGTATGAAATTCATTTTACAAAATGATCCGCGAACAATATTCTTAGTAGTTAACACACATGCACACATTTATACAAAAATAAATTTACAAAATAAATGTGCACACTATACCTTATCTAAAAATTTCTCAAATCAACAAATTACATAAGAAAATAAAGATAAATCATGGATTAGAATCCGACAACGGTAGATCATCCGGGCCGTTCTGTTTCACGTTTTATCTCCAGTAGGCCTGTTCAACATAGTTCTTCGAAAATTTTCAGATAGTTTAACGTCGATTGAGTTCGGATGTTCGCGTACAGGTTTTAAATTTTCCCATTATAGAGTAGAGAACCTAGTGAACATTTGAAGCTCGTAAACCGACAGTGAAAATACCGAGTACTGTAAGATATTGGCATTCGTGTATCAGTATACATCCGATATTTTTGGCCCTGCGCATTGAATACCCGCCCTGCCAAAGCTGCGCTTTCTCAGAACCGAAAAGTATCAAGTCGACGCCCAAAAACTGCAGTCAAACTTCATAACTTGATTATTCGTAACAAAATAGACTGAACAGCTGAATACTGCTTTACTTTTTCATGTACCGTTTGCGAAATCAACGCGCAAAAGGTGCGATGGATCGATTCGCATCATCAATCGTCGCGCCAGAGTCACGTTCAATTATTGTGATTAATCTTCGTGCAAAAAGGCGCGGCCGATTAAACCTAATCTACATCTGCGTCTTTATGAATTCGACATATTGTGATGCGGATTGTTGTCCTCAGATGCCAATCAAGTCCTGGAGGAAGGTTCGAAGACATTCATTATTGTGTGGCGTGACCGTCGAAGGTCCTCTTCGATCCGAAGTCTTCGATTCAACTTAAAGGGATCCTGCATTCAGAGTAACATAAATATTCTTTCTAAATACGATTAGTTAGTTGATCCTTGCATAAATACAGATTCAGTCCTTCGATGGAGATGGGCTAGTGGACGAAGACAATTTTTTTCAATATATTATGAACTTAAACATTTTGTAAATTATTTATTCACACTACAGTAATATCATTTGTTAGTGTTTGTGATTTGTTCAGTTTTGACCACTACAGTGGTACTTCGCTATGGTAAATATACTCTGCATTATCAACTGCCAAAAACCTATTTCGGTTCGTACGGTTTTACTTCACAGAGAAGTAGTACTTGCTTCAAATGGATACTGATTGCTGGCTGGCCCTCTTCACCAATCCCAGTTGACGCTATATCCTACCGAAACGAGTAAGGCCCTGGGCAACAATACCTGCCGCTCAGGTTCAGCCGCTCGAATGGGCCAAGTGTTTCTCGGCAGTTTACATAATTCGTAGCGTTTGTCGGCAGGTGAAGACGCTGCTGTCTTGTCCGATCGGTAATAGTACATTCACTGTCTCTTTCTTACATATCAAATATAAAGAGCAGACCGTCGTTGTCGGTACGTCAGTCAACTGCACCGGTAATGCAAATCGCGTACTAATTTGCTGTCGTCGTTCGTGTCGGTAAGCCATCATTCAACTTATGCGGCGGTCGAATCCCCCATAGGGACAGGCTTTCTTCAATAGAATATAGGCCAAAACACAAGTAGAGCCGTGTTTCTTTTGCAGGACCACCTACAAGTCATAGGCGCACTTACACGTGCACATGATTGAGCGGGGCCTGGTCTGAGTGAACATTACGGGGAGCGCAAACTAAGGTTATCGACGAGGGGTATGAATCTTGAGGTGCGTGTGTGTTGCGCTTCACCACGAAACTATTAACGGGATTCTTCCTACCGAGACGTAAGATAGGTTGTTTTCTCTACATCGATACATCGAAAATATTGATATGTTTTCCTCGATATATAATATTTTTATATCGATATTACCTTGCCCAGCGTTTGATCTCCGCGTAATCCCCAACCTCATTCGATCACTGTGCATTTAGTATTTCATTCGCCTCTTCTTAGACATGAGCTACAAATCAATTAATCTGTTCATTGCAAACATACGTAGAATTAGTTATTTGATATCAGCAATTAACCTTGACCAACTTCAATTATCGATATCCTACTGTCGATAATCGGGTAAGATCGAGATCGAGACTTCGATATATCGTTCGATTTCGATATCGATACTTGGCTTTCGATGTCACCTCCAGTGCTACCACCACAAGCCTGTACGTTGACCCTAGACAACGTGAAAAGGGATTGGTTAAAACTGGGGAATCACTTCAGTGTGTACCAAGTACTACATAAAGTACTACGACAACAAATTTCTAACTTCTTCTGGCTACGTTCATAAATGTAAGTTTTTATTTTCAGCTTTGGCAATTCTGCTACTTGGTACTACATACCATCGTTCTTTGGACTGACGGCGAACAAAAACCTTGTTTTGAATGGTTTTTTTTCTGCGTCGATAGTCGCCATTACTTGTTTTTAACAACGTGCGTTCAACGAGTCGAGCAGCACGTATGAAATGGAGCCTATGGAAGTAATAGACCTCTCTTCAGACGACGAGAAAACACCGTCCGCGCCAAAGGTATGCTACACATCCATACCTATGCTCATTGTCAGATCGTAGCTCTTTCGCTAACTTTCTATTCTCATGTCAGTTACGCAAAGCCAAGACTGACTACCAACGTCATCACTCGAAATCAACGGTTCCACTAGCCAGACACAGCAATTAATTAATTATCTGCATAACGTGCCACTTCTAATGTTTATTGAAGAAATGATCTGTAGATTTGCATCGTATGTACATTTCACTTCTCTGTTTTATATATTGTTAGTTAGATACCCATTGAATTGTTGAAGTTAAAATTATGCAATGTGAAAAGTACATGCTAGAAGTTGGGTTATGTGGTTCTTATAAATCAACGGGACAATGCTTTATCAGTCAACTATTCAAAAATAACTGGTAAATGTGAAATAGCATAAATTTGCTTGCATCTGAGTTTTGTATAGAATTAGATATCGCTAAAGATTGCAATGATGTGATTAGAACATGATTGATTATTCCACGTCGTACCTTTACTTATTTTTGGTAATAATTGAAGTTATACAGGGACGGCCAGATAATTTTAATCTGCTAAACTTTTCGTCTCATTTAATGGAATTGAATTACGAATAAAGTTTGTAATTATGAAAAATTGCAATTTTCCCAATGTCCAATATTTACGTCGTAACGCAGCGAAAACTACACAACATACCAATAAGAATTAGCTGTCTATACGCACCTTTATTCAATTTCACTAATCTAGTAAAATATGCCATTGTAGAAAAATGTCATAAAATCGATGTGGGAAGCTCATGATAATTTGAATACTTTTATTGTGACCATCGATTAGCTACATACTATTCAGGAAACGTATAGCCTTGGACATTGAATTTAGCGTTTGGTCAATACAATCAATTGGTTTACTTTGTGTTCAATTGCGTGCAATACAATTAGTCTTTAAAGATGAATTGACAATAAACTGCACAGTTCTAAAAAGAAAATGAAAAGCTTATAATAAAACCCAACATAGTTTGGACATAATAACACATTAGTAAACCATTCAATGAAATGCATTCTTTATGAAATATTATCATATACAAAAGAGCCAATTAAATTTTCTTACTGACTCTAAGCGTATGTTTTGTGTCTAACTTTTACAGAATGGGGGCATGGAAGCAACTTTGTCATTACTTTCTAAGAGTAGACTACCAACAAAAAATCTTATTTGCAAAAACGAGGAAGAATTGGAGATCGTGTATAACGTAGTTTCAGCCAAGAAACGAATACATGATGATGGAAATCCAACACATGTGAAAAAAATTAAGTTATCTACGTATGATCAAAATCCTACAAATGGAGTTGAAAAGCTGGTTACTAATTCTGCAACCCTGTCAAAGTTGCATAACAACAAATGTCAACTGACTGCAGATCAAAAACAAAAAATAAAGCCAGACATTTGTTCACCAAAATCTGCTACTATACTCGTGGAACCTCATCCTGTGCAGAGTTCTGACATTGTTGTTAATTTAGGCTCAAAAAGAGAACAAAATGCAACTGATTCAGATATTAGAGATACATCAAAATCACGAAATGATCGGCAGAGTACTCATGCATTTAAGGTCAATGAAGGAGCATCATCATCCAGGCAAAACCTTGAGCCAAAATTGGTGGTTAAGAATAAAGTCAAAGTTTCTGAACTTTGCGATCCCAATTTGACTATCAGTAAAGAATTGTTTCAGTCATTTTTGAATGCTTGCAGAAGTAAAGACTGTAGCATGGATATGGTTAAAATCATAGCAAAACTTCAAAAACATTTCGATAATTTAGAGCCACATTATGCAAAGTCTGAAAGTTTTATTAAATTGATTCGTACGAAGGAAAAGTTAATCTTAAACGAACCGAAAATGTCTTTTGTGACTATAAGTGAGGTCAATGACGAAATGAAGGCTCGACAAATTCAAAATAGACTTGTGGCCAAATGCACCTTTGTCGATGAAGAATCAGATGAAAAAGATGTTAAACATAGGGAAAAATTGAGAGCATTGGAAAAAGCGATGAGACGCTGCGAACACTACATACAAAAGTGCGAAATGGCTGATGTTGATTTTGATGATGAAAATGATAGCCATTATATAATGGCAGAAAAATATAAGCAGAGAATGGTTGAACTTTACAACAAATATTGTGAAATGACAGGAGAGAGTGCAGATGCAGGTCGTGACTATTTGAGACCTAAGCATCATTCTGTAACACCTCTGCCGATATTAAATCAAGCAATTTCAAATTTTGTCAACATGAAAATGACCAAATTTAGGGAATCATCCTCTTGGAGTAAGAAAAAGGGTAACAGGACACGTTTCACCAGTGCTGTAAATTTTCCCGATTATGTAGATATTTTGAACTGCATAAAAAAGTGTAACATGGACCAAAATCTTGAATTGAGTAAGGCGAAACAAGAAACAATTGGTAAGCATGATCGATATAATTATATTACGCTGTATACAAATTTGACTTAACCAAGATCAGTTTCAGTGAATTAATTTTACCATGAAATCTTCTTCAGCATGATTTGTAATTGATTATTTGGAAAAATTCGTAGAATTGTATTTGTTTGTCCAATTATTACAATTTTCTTCGACTACCCACCACAATTCATTCTTTACTGATTTCCTAGCGAAGCAAGCGTTTCTGGACTTGGGTGCATACTTACAACGCTGCAGGCAATCTGACTATTATGATACTTTCTCATTATACCTTAACAATGACTCTGACCCGGCATTAGAAGATGCAAGCCTAGCGGAAAAATTACGTAAAAATAAAGAAATTGGTAGAGAAAGGTTGGAGAAAGTATTTGCGGAATTCGTGAAAAAACAAGATGAATCTAAAACCACTGAGAATATATCGGAATCAGAAAAAGCAGAAGAAACAGAGACGAATAATGAATCTTCAGATGACAACGAAAGTGATGAATCTGACTCAAACGAGCATGATCCACTGGATATAGAAATGGATAGTGATGTCAATGAAAGTGACGGTGATAAAGTAAGCATACGATCGCAAAAAGATTCCAGTCCAACAGATAATGACAGCAAACTCAATAGGGTTTCAGATATAGATGAAGAGATTAATAATGATGTAGAAAAAAATAAACGATGCCGAAGTAATTCCCTTTCACTTTCGAAAAATAGACGAACACACAGAAATTCGGGTACGAATAAATCTGCAACAGAAAGAAGTGTAAAAAATGTTGATGCTGCTGAAGAAAAAAACACGTACATGCAAATCCCATCAGAAATTTTGTTGCCTCGAACTGCTGTTGATGGTTCGACTGTCGATCAAACACAGGGTGATGAGATAAGTGAAACTAAAGGATCCAAAATTGTCAAGAAAATTGCTTTACCACCTGGTAGTCAGAAGAAAACAACTACACCTGTAGTCTGCAACATAAATTTATTACCAATGGTAAAAACAAACGATTTTGGATCAGCTGGTGGGAGCTCATCCCCAATTCCTTCTGACAAAGCGGAAGGTTCGTTATCAAACTCCATAACAAGATAACACATTATTTTTTTCAACATGTACTTCTTCCATCTCGAAATTTCATTCAGTTCATGGCGTTTTATTTCAATTTAAATAGTGCGATTGTTTTTGTATACTGATATAAATAATGTTTATATTGCAATAAAAAGAATGCAATGATAAAAAAGCGATTTCCTGCAGGGCCGAAGTAACTTCTATAAAGTATAATCCTATTCCAAGTTTGACATCTTTAACTTGCTCCTTGCATTCCACTTGGTTCAAACTGCCTTCGAGAACCACTACTTTTATACACATTTTTTTCTTAACGACACTGACATCTTTGTAATTTCGTTCGTTAATGGTTAATCAATACATCAATAGAATATCTATGAATTTCAGTACAGAAATTAAGTTATTCTCAAACACTTATTTTTCTCTATATATCATTAATAGTCACACTTCACACACATTCCTAGGGGGAAACTCTTGAGCCTTCCAACGAAAATATTGCTATTTCATTTCATTCATACAGTAACACAAACAGATTTACAAAATCTAACAATGAAAGTGTTACTACTGGTGGAAGAATACGGTGGTAGTATTTGTGGTTAATCCAGCCGGTGAAAAGACGCTTTTTAAAAAATCGAATTGATATTTTTATTTATTACTATTACGTCTACTTTATGGTGATCCTGCAAAAAGTAACGAATTACCATTTTCCCAGAGCATAAAGTCGATTAAGTACATCAGGACAGCCATGATTTTGTGCATGTCCTTAAAGACTCATTATTTGGTATTTTAATTACTCGTGACAATAGAGTGAACTTCCCTTTTGTTTATCACGAACGTTTTAACCACTTTCAGAATCCGCACAAGCGGAGCCCCTTGAGGCGGAGACTCAGATATAACACTGTTAAAGTGTCATCAGGTTGGCTCCCGGTAGTGGCTTGCTGATCTCGTTACTTGTGTTACAGTAACCGATGCTTCTGCCATGGCCCCAGCTGTCAAATCGATCTGCGTGGAGGAAGAGAAGAAACCAATTTTGAGGCCACGGTCATTCGCCAAGCCATCTGCTTATTGGGCAGATTTTCAGACTGAAACAAATAACTCGGGTGGAAATATGAAGATGAATGAAACGACAGATGTGGATATGAAGGAAGAAAAAAATGAAAAAATGTTGCAAGCTCAATGTGGACAACATGAAACTATAAAACGGATTAACCCAACCCCGACAGGAAAGACTATACAGGTGAATGCTGATGTCCTCAAAGATTTGCAGAGTAAAAAAACGACTATCATGATACCCACCATTGCGAGTAGAAATAGTCCGAAAATCAGTGTTAACAATGTGACGAATAACTTTACATTTGTAAATTTCAAGAAGCAGATTCAGTTAAAACCAAACAATACATCCGGCCCTTCGCAACAAACTAACACCGACAAAAGAGGGACAATAATTGCACATTGCAGTAATGTTGGGGTAATCAGTATTAGTTCCAAGAAAGGGCAATCTTCTCAAAAATCGAATGAGAATCAGACAGTGAAAACTTTGACAGTCAGCAGGCCGGTCAAACCAGCTAATTTCAACAATCAAACAACTACCGTAATCACACCGCCGAGACAATATAAAATTATAGCGCCAAAAAACATAGAAAATCAGGTTCAAAAAAGGACTATTTGCCATCTGCCCATTTTAAATCAACGTGGGAAAAAAACAATATATGAGGTGGTGAAACATATCCCCACAAACAAAGTTCAAAATATTGTTCTTCCAAGGCCTGTTGCGCAAAAGCAAGTACCACTTGATCCAGCTCAAAGGGTAAGCGGCAATTTACGCGCTATTGACCCAAAATTGAAAGTCCATGTTTCCAAAAGTGTTAGAAAAATTTTTCATATCAATGTTCCTCGGAAATCTCTGGATAAGTCAAAAAAAGTATACCATGAATCCGACGATACAGTTCCCACGTATGTGGTAGAGTAGATACTAATACCCTTTTTTCTACTGCACTCCTATAGTATGAAAAAGTATATTTATTATTACTTTCATGCAAAAGTTATAGATAGCGAAGTTGGTGAACAATAAAGTATAAAGTAGAATGGTAATACATTCGGCTGATAAATTAATCATCTTTTGTATTATTTATTGTAAGTATTACATATATTATTTTCTTGTATTCGTTGAGTATTAAATTGATTGCTTTTTTACAAATTCAGGAGATACCTTTCTTCTAAGTCCCTCAACAAAGACTAAGAGTAATTAAATCTGTGCATAAATTTTAATCGAAAGTACCTTTTATAAGTTTCACTATTCGTTTGGTGAGCGGAAAATCGCTAATTGTCAAATTTTCCAACATACTGTAGTGATCGATACTATCTCGAAGTAATATATATTCCACGTTGTCCATGTAGCTACAGAGTTGCTGTAAAACAAATTAATCGTAATATCGTATTCCTACTGTTGCGGTGAATGAAAATAAATTGAAATTTATCAAATTCGTGTTTTTGAGAAATCAAAATAGCGATTCAGGTTTTAGTCCTCTTCGATTCGTTTACCTACATATTGACAGTTATTAAATTGATTAATCTTTCGTACCTTGGTCAATTGGCGCGCTTGTTCTATAAATTCAGGAGAATCACATTCTCCGACCACAACCATTGCTTTCAAGTTCGGAACAGGAGCGTGCAATACACTCAGGGCACTCATGAATCTCGCTTCTTTGCTGAAATTGAAAAGAATAGATAATCTAATACATTCTCAAGATATTACTGAATATAGTGTAGAGTTCGTAATGTTAATTTTCATGAATTTCCATACAATCTACAGTTTACGTAGCCATCTGCCGAATTGGAAAGATATTCTAAACTGGCGCCCTGGTCGATTTCGACGTTGTTGCATATACCTCCAAATATCTAAGTCCACGTATCTCAATAATGGGGAAGAAGGTTTAACATCCAACTCTACATGCAATTCTGAACAAAACACTCTAATACATTTCCAGAGTTTACTACCACGATTTCGTAGAATCAATACCATTTCGTTATTTCTGCATCAAATAAAAATGTATCTGAGTGTTTTTGTTCAGAATTGCGTATAGAATAGGACTGTTTAACCCTTTTTTGCGTTCGAGATAGGTGGATCTCGACATTTGGAGATATGTGCGTCAACGTCGAAATCGACCAGAGCCCTCTTAATAACAATGATTTTGTAACATCATACGCTCTGTTGAATTCATTGTTTAGTATAAACAATGTATAGTTTCAAACATCACAAATCTACTAAAATTCAGTGACCCAATTAACTTTGCACACCTTCTAAATTCCATTCTACACACCTAACAAATTACAGAGCGGGTATTTTTTGAAACTGTTACTTGTAAAAAGAAAAGATCCAAGGTTCAATGCTACTTATAATGGGTTGTGGTCTCTCAAAGAGACAAACGTCTTGGAATCTGTAGTTGAGTGTAAGTAACTTTCCTTAAAATCGAAGTTTGCATAAGTCAGTATCCGAATGTTCAACTCAATCGCAACTCATGTCGAGCCTAGGTGCATTTATATATAACTCCTAGCGGTAATCCTTCATTTTGGATGAACAATGTTGCAAACTTATCGCTGACCGAATTTTCTTTATTACGTGTACCTTAACTTGAACTAATTGTTGATGAAAAACAGCGCAACAAACTACCATAAAAACTTCGTGCTGCTGTCCATGGCTGTCGTCTCCATTCGCACTTTGCAATCTTAAACACTTGAAGTTTAACTAATTGTAATAGACACTGTACCTGTCCAGTTTCAACTGATCGTTGTACGAAGTTGTAAGTAGTGGTTCCAGAAAGTAAATACCACTGAGAAGCACAAGTCCTTTGAGCAATGTACTGTTTGGTTCATCCACAAGCCATTTTGGTTCCAGTAAACTAGCCGACAAATGTGCCCCAGCACTGTGACCACCCACCCAAACGCCCCTATCGAATAATTCGTACGATTGGTAAAGAAAGTTGAAAAATTGTTTGCCATGATATGAAAAATGGGTATGGTTGCGAGTGGATGTCAAGACACTCGATAGAGACTTGTAGAAATATCGGAACAAATAGAATGGCTTGATCTTACCGAGATCCAGATTTGGCCGCACTATGAAGAATTTGATGCGTAGCGGACTTAATTTGAAGTACGATGTCACGCAGTTGGACTGTGAGATACACAAAACCGTTGGTCAAGAATATTGCACACGATCCAGTTGTAGCCTATTAAAACTTGGTTCAATTATTTACGTAATACCTACCGTTGGGGCATAAGTCATAGCCAACGCAAATAACCTTTATGCCTTCTGACACACAGTTTTCTACAGGAAATGCGATAACATTTTTACTCGTTTCTTGCCAGTATCCACCGTGTATGAATACAAATATCGGAGCATCTGAAATATGATGAATTAGTTTCATTAGTACATTAAGGAAGTTGAAGACACGTATTAATGGTATGACAACGTTCTTGTGTTATATATACTCACCATTTGGTAGATCAATGCCATAGACGTCATACTTAGTTTTTACGGAGGGTCCATAAGGAACGTCGAGTTTACACTTGGTATTTTCCCGGGCGCGAATGGTAACTGCGAAATTATCAAAAACAACTCGAAATTAGATATTTTTTACTAGAAACTGAAGCATCTTAAAAGCTTTCCTACAATTTGTAATGCGTGGTACCAGGTGTCTATTTTCACGCACGTACCTTCCTCGCCAAGCTTCAGGAAGTTTGTCACTACTTTCTCCGGACTTGTTCTTTTATTCCACATCGATGGTGAAAATAGTGTTTCTTGATCCTAGGTAGAATAATGATAAAATGTGATAGAATTTGCTAATTCAAAGATTAAGAATTATACGAAGTAGAGATTTTGTCAATAAATGACTAACCGTTTCTTATTGTGCTGGAGTATATATCGCATACTCGGAAACAATAAAATTATGGGTTTACTACTGAATATGTAATTGGAAACTCACGACGTTGTCCATTTTCCTGTGTAGAGAAAGTTGACACCTTAGAAAAGGAATATTTAATATTCCTCTCAAGCACCATACGTATTTTGATTGTATTATCACGTACTCTCCACAGATATTAACTTACAATTAAATTATTGGTGATCTGCTTTCTACTCTGAAAAAAAATACTACATTAACGACAGTTCATTGACTTATCTTCACAACAAGAGCGTCTCTTCACGATTTCGATTTAGCGTATGATTAACGTAAATTTGAGGTGTTAAGGTGTAAGAGGATGAAAGGCCAAAAATTCGTGTTCTGAGCAAACTCATTACGCACTTACGTCAATGCCCATTAATTTGCTGATAAATAATGAAATACCATTATTATATCATGAAATGTGATATTATACCGAAATTAAAAATTGAACCGCTAGATCGTAGAACGATAAATAAAATTCTGCCAGCTGTTCAAGCTCAGCCCCTGACACCTTATAAAATATCCAACCAAATACCATTTTTAAAAGTACCTCCTAAATTGAAATTTTATGGTGCATCATATTTTGCTTTTTCAAAAAACTAAACACAGAAGAATAACATTAGAATTTGTAATATTGTTATAGCCTGTAGATGGTTGGCGGGTGTCCGAGCGAAACCTCGTATAATAAACAATTATTCAAAAAATGACGTACCTCAACGAATTTTGAAATTATTAAACACACCTTGTCACGAACGTATCAACAATGAAGCCTATATTTATGTACGAAGCCATCACGTGTGGATTGTAAATAATTTCACAGAATTTCGAGACCTCAGACTAAGCATATAATATTGTTATCAAACTCAGCGAAATGATCTAATCTTATAATTAACACAGGTAACAGTTAGTACCCTACACTGAACTGTATCGATGCGAAAATAATCCACAATGATTAGGAAAAATGAGGTACCAACTGTTGATAAGAAACAATCCACGTGAATACTACTGGTATTCCAGGTTGCTGAGAAGCCACTGACAGAAGCAGAGCCTGGTAGAATTGGCTCGTTGTAATATGATACAAGAGATAGCTTGTATATAGTTCACCAGCGACCACTATTACTACCCAAGGAATATTGTATCTGTTAGAATGGTTGGGAAAAAACGAGACTCCAATAATTCTATTGGTATATTTATTCTATTGGAATACGTTAGGTTAATATTCGAATTTTCTGGACAACACCTGACATTCGTGGCGCTTTCTCTGCGATCTTGTTTTCGACTCTCTTTGACTCTGAATACATACATACGTGTAGGTCAGATTCGGTTTCCTCAATGTCACTATACATTACAGAGTGATGTGTGTACAATATAAATGTATAGTACATACATCAACACGCCTCCTTACATTTGTATTGTACACTTGATCATTTTCATTTTATCTTATACGATATTCATCATTATTCTAAACCTTTCAAATTTTTCCCTACATAAAGCCTTTGTGAATATATCCGCAATGTTTTCATTAGAATCGATCTTACATACTTCGATCAGTCCTTCTTTTACGCTCTCGTGTACATAATGGTAATGAATTTCTATGTACTTAGAATTTTTTGTAAAGTTCCCATAATTTGCAATATTTATCGCGCCAGTGTTATCCTCAAAAATCTTTATCGCTTCAGACATTTTAACATTAAAGAAATTTAACAATTCTTTGACAAACTTTATCTCGCTCACCGCCTCTGAAAGAGCTATATACTCAGCATATGTTGACGCTTTCGTTACACCTTTTTGCTTTCTCGATTTCCAGTCGATCACATTTCCAAACAGTCTAATAACATACCCGGAAGTGGACTTTCTGTCAATAATATCTCCAGCCCAATCCGCATCTACGAAGCAATCAATTATTTCACTATTCTTATTTCTATTATAGTTCAGTTTTAGGTTTTTAGTCAAGTACAAGTATTTCAGTACACGCATTGCATACTTCCAATGTGTTTCGTTATATTCATTCTGATACCTGCTTAAATAATTTACACTGTGTTCAGCATCGGGTCTTGTTTTCGTACTTATGTGAGACAACTCACCTATTAAATTTCTATATTTGATGTGTGGTTCACAATCATTAGCCTTTTCCAATTTCAAATTGGTTTCCATAGGAGTGCTGTATAGTCTGCTGCCTTCTAGCTGATATTTACATGCCAATGACTCAATATACTTTTCCTGACTTAGTTTCATATCACCTCTTTTATAATCGTACACTATGTTTATACCAAGATACTCTTTGACTTCTCCCAAATCCTTCATTTTAAATCTTTCTGACAGCAATACTTTTGTTTTTTTTAATTTACTCTCGGTTTTACAACAAATCAGTAAATCATCAACGTAAACTAACACATACATAATATTTTCACCCACTCCATGACTGTACAAGCAATTATCAATTTCACTCCTTTTAAAGTTTAACTTTGTCAAATACTCATCCAGGCATTCGTACCAAGCTCTTGGACTTTCACGTAGTCCATACAGTGCTTTAATCAGTTTACATATTCTTTTTGTACCATCTTCATAACCTCTAGGTTGACGTACATATATCTCTGAGCTTACTAAGCCGTTAAGGAAAGCAGTAGTTACATCTAATTGTTCAATTATTAATCCATATTGGCAACAAAAGGAAAATAGAATCTTCATAGTTTGAGCTTTCGCTACAGGTGCATATATATCGTCAATTACATTTGTTTGTTGATATCCTAATACAACCAATCTTGCTTTATACGAACCATTAGATTTCCTCGTATAAACCCATTTTACATCTAAAATTTTCATATCCTTTTTTTCATTTACCAGGACCCATGTTCCATTTTCATCTAGACTTTCTATCTCTTTGTTCATAGCTTCAACCCACGACTCCTTTTCTTCACTATTAATCGCCTCCTCAAATGTGTGAGGTATATCGACTCTACAAGAATTTACTTGAATGCTATGTGCACTATTTAAAGGATATCTTACCGGAATCTTTCTTTCACGCGCAGGTCTAAGTGGAAGTTGTAATTCTAGCAAATTATCTTTTTCTGGGCTTTCAACTATAGTTTTATTCAACTCATTTTCATCCTTCAACATGTCATCATCTGAGTTCTCATCTTCATTAGCATCATACTTATTATTCAGATCATTATCATCATAGTCAATTCCTATACATTTTACATCCTTTTCAATTATATCGACATTTCTAGCAACTATTATTCTGTTATTGAGTAGGACTCGATAGCCAACATCACTGTAGCCTAATAATACACCCATTTCGGCCTTCTTATCAAATTTTGAATCCCTACATTGTTCAGGCCTTTTCACAAAAACTTTACTCCCGTATACCCTCAAGTTCTCTATATTTGGTTTTTTCTTAAAGAATATTTCATACGGTGTTTTTCTTTCGACTGTGTTTGTCAAGGTACGATTTTTTAAGTACGTTGCTGCCATAATGATTTCAGGCCAAAATCTTTTATGTACATTTGCTTCTGTTAACAGACAACGTGCCATATTCATTATTGTCCTGTTAAATCTCTCAGCCGTACCATTTAGTTCAGCACGTAGGGTGGGCAATTATTTAGTGTTATTCCCTTTTCTCTTGCATAGCTATAAAATCTGTTATTTAGGTATTCTTTGCCATTATCGCATCTCAAAATTTTTACTCTCTTTTCTGTTATGTTCTCGACTTCATTAATGTATTGAACTAGACAATCAAACACTTCACTCTTGGTTTTAATGCAATACACTTTAGCTACTTTACTGTAGTCATCAATGAAGGAAACAAAATATTTTTCTCCGTTCAAACCCGCTGTTTTGAAACTACCACAAACATCAGTGTGGATAATTTCTAATACGTCTTTAGCCTTAGTTCTATTGTTATTAAAAGGTAAACAGTGCATTTTACTCTCAATACAGGTTTTGCATTTCATGTATTCGGATTCCAACTCACAAGGGATACCTGTTACCAATTGTTCTTTACTTAATGTGTTCAGATACCCAAAATTAACATGGCCTAACCTCCTGTGCCATTTCTCTTTTAAACTCATTTTATATGTATTATTGCATTCGATATTGTTAAAATTATCCATTTTATTTTTTAATGTATCTTTTAGTTTCAGAATTTTATTCTCTTTGAACCCTACTGCAATTACTTTATTATTACTATCAATAATCTCCGACGTATTACCCTTTGAGACAATTACGTTTTTTTCCATTATTTTTCCATAGCTAATTAAATTTCCATGCATTTTTTCCGCGAGAAATACATTTTTCATATTCACTTCATTTTTTGTTCCATACGCATTAAAATAACACACTACATTCCCTATCTTCGTTGCTTTTATTGATCTATTATCCCCCAAGAAGATATCAATCGGTTTCTTTAGTTTTATACTCTTTTCAAAATATTTCTCATCGTTGACAATGTGATCGCTACATCCGCTATCTAGTACAGTGCTCCCCCCCTAAGATTTCAGACTCGGGGCTCTGGTTCCAGGAAAAATATCTTAGAGAGGTATCCCCTCTACTCTTAACCCTTCAGGACATGGGTTATGAGATTTTCTCTCATGCTCAACGTAGATCTCAAATATCTTTTAAAATTCAAATGGAAAGACTACTTGAAAATTTTTGTATCTTCCTATAATTTAGTTTTCTAGATACACATTCACTAAAAACTGTTTTTTTTTAAATCAAAATTGCGAAAAAAAATAATTTTTTGGAGAACATGAGATTTTTTCTCATGGCCAGAGTATTAAAGGGTGAGAGATTTTAGCTTTCGTTTCTTTTCGGCCTAGTTCGGGTCGTTCCGTAGTATGCGTCCGCCATACTTGTTTACATGATACATCTACCTGAAGAATAATTGTGCAATGTTGTGCTGTGTTATCTGCTTTTAAAAATGTAGAATTTATAATTTAATTGTTGATATTCATTAAATGAATATTATTAAAAGGTGTTAAATAAACGTAAGTCAATATTTTTGCTTTATATATAACCCTGACAAATACATTTTATGAGTACTTAGATCTAAGTTATTTTGCATTGTGAATATTTAAGAGGACTGTTAATCTTGAAAAATAAAATAACTACTACTTTTAATTTCAAGTAACACAATAAAATGATAATTATTAATAATATTTGTTTCTATTATTTTTTTTTTTTTTGTTATTACTTTAATAATAAATTTGAGCAATTATTTTACCTTAAAAAACATTGAAAATTATAAATAAGTGATATTTTCTTAAGAAAGCTGTATTTAAAATATACTGAGCGCATGCGCAGAAGCCATGAGATTTTTTCTCATGGCCAGAGTAAATAATGGCAGTCAAAACACCCATGTCCTGAAGGGTTAAAAGGTGGGGTGTATATGTAGACAGCTGACTTATAGTAGCGGCTTACGCGCATGCGCAAGTAAACAACACTGAGTATAGTGGGGAAGCCGAATTGCGGGGAAATGATAGTAAAATGAGGGGAAGTAATATCTTACAGAGGGATATCTTAGGGGGGGAGCACTGTAGCCACAAAATTTCATTGTTACATAACTTTTCGCCCTGCGCCGCATGCGCCGTCGCTACCCATGCGCTTGCGCCCGAATCGTTGCTGTGTTGTTGTTGTTGACCTATGTTGGCTCCCTGCCGATAAGAGTTTCCGCGCCCTCTGCCATAGCTTCCTCTTCCTGCTCTGCCTCTGGTCCGACCACGTAGCGAGCCTCTCCAACTGCCGTTGCTCCGTCCAGAGCTGACGCCATCTTGTCCCGCATAGCAATCGCGTGCGAAATGCCCAAATTTTCCGCACTTGAAACAGCCTTCCCTTTTTTCCTTTTTGGCGGCAAATACATTCGATTTTCTTTCTCCTAGATCATTTTTATTCTTCATTTCTGCTATTTGAATTTTATTCTTCACGTAAGCTGCTGTCTGATCTGCTTCTTTCAGTGCATCGATCAAGTCACCGATGTAACTGTACTGACTTGGTAGCGTATTCAACATGTAATTCAATTTTTCTCTTTCATTTACGTTTGCGCCCGCACTTTTCAATTCGTTCATGCATTTTTCAAATTCACTAAAAAATGTCGCCGAGTCTTCATATTGCTCAAGCTTCATTTTTTCTAGTTTATTTCTATAAGCAATTTGTAGCGCCGTAGATTCCTTCAAGTATATTTCATCGAACTTTTTTATAATTCCGTGAGCCGACGTCTCGTCGCACACGAACTCCAACTGCTTGTTTGAAATTGCACTGTAAATATAGTTGATCGCTTTTAGATCGTTTTCGTCCCATTCTTCTTTATCTATACTTGTTTTTTTTCTTTTTATCACCTCATCACACTTTTTCATTCTTAGGAACACCATTACTCTTTTCTTCCACATGTTATAGTCTTCCCCGTCAAACACTGGTATGGTGGTCCTTTTTTCCTCCATCTTGGATCTTCTTCAACGTTCTCGAATGTTCCTTCGTGTTCGAATTTTCTGCGTTTCACATACGCGCACTTTCTCGTTTCACTTTACTTTAGGCCAAGAAGGAACCACGGACCTCTGCTACCATGTTAGAATGGTTGGGAAAAAACGAGACTCCAATAATTCTATTGGTATATTTATTCTATTGGAATACGTTAGGTTAATATTCGAATTTTCTGGACAACACCTGACATTCGTGGCGCTTTCTCTGCGATCTTGTTTTCGACTCTCTTTGACTCTGAATACATACATACGTGTAGGTCAGATTCGGTTTCCTCAATGTCACTATAAATTACAGAGTGATGTGTATACAATATAAATGTATAGTACATACATCAACAGTATCAAGTGTCGAAACAAAATCAATATGTGTACTTTTGTGAACCTAAAAACGCATTAACAAACTCTCAATCCACCCAGCCATTCAGAAAAGTACCGTTGAATTCACAATGGTTATCATCAGAACGAAATAGTAATTAGTACTCATCATCGGATTGTAGAGATACGAATTTCAAGATTGCATACCTTTTTACTTCATCGTCGGCTCTCAGAGGTCAATTTCTAGCTATCGAGCAGCGTCTATTTCTTTTCACTTTTAAAGTAATTGATACTTAAAACAATATGGGGGTGATATTAATGTTGCACTTTTTTACTTCATAACCGCGACTGAAATAGTCCATGAAAATCAAATCAATATTTAGTATTACTTAATATTGAGGTACGTACGAGCAATGCGTTATTTTACACTGCGTTAGATTGTGTGTTGCCCTGGAAATGGAGCGTCTTTCGTAGTTTGGGGAAAAAAGTTCTGCGCAAGCGCGCACGAAACCAAACTAGTGCCGTGCTCGCACCAGTGGCGTAGCTATCATAGGGCCAGGCGGTGCAGTGCACCAGGGCCCTGGAGCTCAGGGGGCCCTCTAACCTCAGCTTTGAAAAAAAAAATTTGTACGAAACAACGGATAAATTGAAAAAGTATCGAAATGACTTCGAGTCCTTCAAATCCAAAGCTACCGAAACCGCGAGAAAATACGATATCGATCCTACCTTTCCAGAAAAGCGACGGAGAAAAACTAAAAAGCATTTCGATGAATTGGCTTCTGATCACCGATTTGAAAACCAGGAAGAAGTCTTTAGAGAAATTATTTTCAACAATGTACTTGACATAATAATCAATCAGTTAGATGCGCGTTTTATTGGTATGAGTGCAGTTTGTAAATCGTTCGACTTCCTGATGCCAAAAAGTTTGCTTAGCTGGAATGAAACGATTTTACTCCAGAAATGTGATCAGTTTCAGAAGAAATATTGCGATATAATTGGACCCAATTTTTCGCTCCAATTTCTTCTTAATGTTTATCATCTGATCCTCCCTCAATTGATGAAGACGTGGTCTATTCGCCAGCTTTGCAAAGAAATCATAACGAAATTTGGCGTGCTCGAATGTGACCTTACGGAAGTGTATACAGCGATGCTTCTGTTTCATACAATTCCCGTTACTTCCGCGGCAGCAGAAAGATCTTTCAGTGAACTAAAGATTATAAAAAATTATTTAAGAAACAGCATTCGACAAGATCGCCTCTGACATTTATCGTTAATTGCAATAGAAAATGAGGTGGCATCAAACTTGGATTTGAGTGAAATTATAGACGAATTCGCAAAAATTAAAGCGCGCAAGAGATTGTAAATTGGGCGGCGAATTCTGTTAAAAATCGTTTTTTCCCTTAATTAATCTCATCTGTATAATAAATATTTTATATTGTCATGTGCGTCGTTGTTTATTTATTCCCTTTTTCTTCTATTAAACACATGGAGATTCTAATAGAGACGACGTATGGATTTAGCCTACTAGGGATAAGTTCAACTCACTGTTTCCTATTCTTATTCTTATCAATAATTTTGAAGGCCAATACAAGTTCAACCTACGCGGAAAGAGGGGAGGAAAAGGGCCCGATTCTTTCCCTATGCACCAGGGCCCTTGTCCCCCTAGCTACGCCACTGGCTCGCACCCGTGTTCACGAGGTCACCTTACATTGTCTTGAGTACACATTGCAAACAGCAAGGAGGTTAAATTTTTTTTATCCATTCGATTTCATCAGCCACCTCGGGACTTTCATAGTCTCCGGTTTCTAGGTTCCAAGTGTTCCAAACTAAGAGTTATGAGCAAAGAATTAACGTATTTCCAAACGTTGGACGAAGCCGTATCGATATCTCGCAGGAACTGAACTTCTGACCTGTAAACCATACAATCCCGGTAGTTGGCTGTGCTCGGTATAACTGCACATCAATGTGCCATCATGAGTTAACGATAAGACGAAGACCGTCAAATCAGATGTCCGAAAGAGTCTTACTGTGAGTTTGGCCCAAGCGCAGCTCGTAATGTAATACGTCTTTGTATTCATACTATCTTGTTTCAACTTTTGTGGATACTTGTAGCCACCTTCTGGAGATCATATTTTTTATTTTTTTTTGTCTCTTTGATCGTCACGCGTTATTACGGGCAAAGCACCGCTCTCAGCTTTAGTCATCTTGAAACAAAGATTCATTATCATGGAATAACGTGGTAGGTATATAAGTGATCCATTAAGAATACTATTACCAAATTAACCAACGAACATGTATAGTTGTGATGATGGCGTGGATTAAAACGACGACCTATTGATCAAACTTTATAATCTCCTATGCGTTATTGGTAAATATGGTCTTCGCATTCATTCATCACCAATTGGACGTACAGTAGGTGTCCTCAAAGAAAAACTTAGAACCTATAGATTGAGTCCCAGCCCGATAGTTTATGGATGATAGACTTCAATTTGCATTTCAGTGATAAATGAAAGATTTAAGATCGCAAAAGCTGTCGAGTTTCTATTTTACGGCATGTTGTATTAAACGTTTCACCGCAATCGTAAAATTTTCCAAATGTCTAGTACACTAGCGAATGGTGACAGTTAAAATTTATCTCTTTTTCGTGATGATAGTGACAGTTAAAATTTATATCTTTTTTGTACGGCATGTTTGAGGTATACAATAAAATGTGAAATTCAGCTAACCGGTTTTCAGCCGCAGGTGAGTACCATCACAGTCTACAATATTTGATCTTAGGTTCTTTAACATAACTCAGTATTACCTTGTGATTCGAATTATTGGTTTTATACTTTGCTACGAAACACTTGCTGTACATATTCAGTAGATATTTCTGATTATAATTCTTTGAGAAAATTCTTCAATCACCAGTAAAAGATATTTACGCACGAATATCTGTATTAATTAGTAGTACTAATAACATTCGAAGCGGGCAATTATAAAAATTAAGGCACGTCGTAACGCTGTTCAATGTAACAGGCAAGATCAAAGTTCCGACATAGTTTTTATGTTTAATTAAGCAAGCCCATTTTTTATTGACCTATACGGCTCCTTAATTTTAGGGTTCTTGAGTTATAGACGTTAGGAAGGGTGATGGCCGCGTTCGAAAGGGGAGAGCCTTCGTTATGATGCACCATCCGAATACTGCATATTATTGTTGATCAATAATTTTGTACAATAGATAATTACGGAATCATTCGGTGATGGAAACGTATGATAATCGGTACAAGATGGAAACATCCTCACTGTTACAGGCAAAGTGTCACGAATGATTTAATACACCGTATCGCCATAGGCCTTGCGCAAGAGTGATACGATCTCCTTTTCCTCAATGCCGCAATCGTTTGTGTGCCCAGATGCAGGAAAAGAGGACATTACAGACTGGTATATTAACCAGGTTTCATGGTATGTTCGAGCACAAATTTGTCAATAGTATTCAAGTTATATGGTCGCTGAGCCTTAGTCGTGAAAAATGAAGCCTTTAAAATCCTGAAATTAACATTCAGCTTATACGATATACAGAAAGTAGTTTTTCTGGTTGGTTTGGTTCTAAAATATGCGACTGCGAATGCCATGCAACCGATTCGTTCATAAATATTATTTGATTACGCTGAACAAATGACAAATAATAATTCCCACGTGGCAGTACCGGTTTTTGCGCAGCTAATTGGAAACGTCAAGTTTTTGATTTTTATTCATACGACCCGTTGACTTTAACGCTATATCGCGGTGAATACGAGACGCGAAAATTAGCATAAGAAACTTTTCGACTTCGATGCAAAGTCACGGCATGAACAACAGAAGAACATGAAGAAAGACAATAGCGATGCTTTGTCTGCGGAATGCGAGATCCTCACCGTTGTGCATACCAGACGGAGAAGAGTTGAACCACATGATGTCCACAATGCACTCTCACGCCTAGCTAGTTTTCTAGCTCAAGGATAGAGAAGTACGATTCAAGAAATGCCGGGATCAGGGCTATAATATTGTGGTTTCCATATTCCTTTATCAGAGGCGCAGGGCAATTATGCGGCATGCTTCAAGTATTAAATTTATACACAGAGGCACTTTAGACACATCACGAGGTAGTTATATCTGATGGCACAAAGTACAACTACTCCGAGATGATCGTGTTTAATTATAAAAGTCGTTCATTGCCCATATTAACAAATAATGTCGTTGATATTCGTACGATTCATCCAAAACACTCGTTTGACTACTATTTTGGTAACGCCTTCCTCAGCCACGTGTTCAAGTTTGATCATAACGTAGAGAATAAATAAAGGCATATATCAAAGTTCAGGTCCGGATAATCGTTTCGAGGCAAATATACCGTGGGAGAAAAAAACGAAACATTTTTCAATTTCAATACAACTCTTGTACTGTACTGATTGAATTGCGGGCGCCACTGAACCCACGCTTATTACGTCACTGATTCGCGTTCCGAATTATTATTCGAACAAACATCTAAAAGGTCCAGACACAGGTGTTCAAGTTAAACGGATCATTCGTTACGCTTAAAAAATTTCCGATGTAGTTGTGAGAAAATTTTACATTTTATACTTGTGTTAAATGACATGTGAAACCTGGTATGACCAACTATTTCGCAGCTCTGATCTATACTGCTGCATAAATGTCTGAATAATGGAAAAACCTGTGTCAACTAATTTTTACTTAGCTACACGGGCGAGGTCCTCAGCATTCTAGAAATTGTCTCATACCGAGTTCAACTCCTCGAAAATATCCTATCAGCGCTCTTTGACACTGCTATTCGCCAACCGTGTGCGATTATTGAACGCGAATCTGCAATTTCATATTTCAAATTTGAAGTGACAATGTTTGACACGCTAATCGTATCTTCCCTGCACTGTCGACTCCGTAGTTTAGTTTAGCGCAAAATTTCCGGACATGTTTGGCTCATCATCTCAATTAAGAAAGTGGAATTTGGATTTCGCCTGAGGATGAGAAAAAATTGTATTTTCGTTTCGGAAATTAAGCGAATGACACTTCGAGTTCGATTACTCCAATTGTCCTCAATGGGCTGGATTAATTAATCTACTGTTAGAAAAAGTTGGTAGGTTGTTTTAAAACACTACCAGCGTTTCTACCGCAACGCGCAGTGCATTGAAAGCCTTGTTTCTGAACATTAAATGCTGAAGTGTTACATTTATTGCAGAATCCAAGAAGACATCGAACGTAACTTTGTGGTTTCGTATAACGTAATATTTTGTCGAACGGAAACCGAATGACCATATGCGTTGTAAGAAATCACAACGTGATATCAGTAAAATTACAAATGAACGCTAGCTTGGAGTCTGCAAACATACAATTAACGTTGTACAATATGTTCTTGGCGTGAGAATCTATTACACTAAGTCTCGATGCTTGCGTACATCTGATATAAGTCACGTAGGCAATTTTATCATTACTGCAAGCTCTGTGATCAATCTGGATGCAAGACGTGTAACCGATCGTTTATCCTTATAAGGAAGCTTGGCTGAGGAGATAGGAAAGTGGTTTAATTTTTCAAATATTCATTATATATTAGGAATGTTACAATTTTCTCCAATAAGTCTGTTACAAACTACCTAATTAACATAACGATCCTCTTCCGGACATCGGAGGAAACTCAAATTAGGTTCAATTCGGTGGCATCGTTACAGTCCTCGGAGTCACAGGTCCCGGCAGTTATACTTACATCGAGAAAAGAGGACCTCGCGGCAACATTTTTCACCATCGCCCACGCCGCAGCAACCTGCGGTAAGGAACTCAACCCGAGAGTTCGGAGGGCCGTGAATTCGGCAGTAAAAGCAAATGGGAAGCCGGGCGGTTAGGGGCCCCTCGAAAACCGGCCTTACATTATATATACACCCTTCTTGACTCCTTTCTGTCAATGTACAGTGTATACATACCTACCCAGGCATAGATGAAGACACACGGTATGCAACGCTGGATTCCAAGGAGGCTTGAAAAGGAGGTAGGTGTTTGCTGCGAACGTTTCTATGCGAGATAGAAAGGCGCTGCCGTACTTCGGTCACCGAATGTATGTCATAGGGCAACCGCCGCTATCTGCATTCCCCCTTCCCTCGGGCCTCCTCCTCTTCGGCCGTAGATGGCAGGGCTCCGTGAATCCGGCTCCCCCGGAGACAGACGCCCGGATAGTTCCACCCTCGCCGCCCCCACTGCCGTTCATACGATGCCCACGGTGCAGCCGAGGAGTCAAGGCGAGGGAAGCATCGGCAAATCCAGCCCTGGAATACCTGGAGGCCTGCAGCAGAACCGCTGCGAGCCTTGAACCAGAAAAACCGGGCCCAAACCCCCCTCCTCTCCGCCCCCGTCGCCGGATTCTCGTCGCTACAAGCCGGACAAGTCCGCCATGAGAACCACCGCTCACTGACTGCGCTAACGACACCGTAGGATGTAGACGTGCGGATGTGGATGTGGGCGTAGATGTGGGTGTGGATGAGCCCCAGCCCATCGGTAGAGCCGTTGTGTGTGCGGGTAGAGACTGCATACTTTTGTCGGTGAAAATGTGTGGGGACGACACACGGATGTACGCATGGTGCATAGGCTGATGGTAGGTGCATAAATGCATTCGGGATGCATGCAGGACGACGTGGTTCGGTAAGCCTCCGGCAGGGCTGGAGTATACTTACCGAGAAGTATTATACAGCCTACAGGTGAGACGATATCCCGTTCTTCGTGATTGCCGCAGGTGACGACCGGTGTAGACGTCTTTATGTGTATATAGAATATATAGATATAGGTGTACAGATATTTCGGTTTCAACTTGCCTGTTAATTACTGTGCCCTGCGTTCTCACGCGCGGGGGACGAATTTTCGCACAGATCAAAATTCGTGAGAAGATACTCGGGTGGGGGAGGTAATATCGAGAGGTGTAAAGAAGGCTCTTTGTGCCGATGATTCTGCCGTAAGAAAACTAGTTGCGATCACGTATTGACCGCAAAGATCCCAGACGGCCGATTAATGGCTGCGGTCAAAAGTCCTGCTTCGTGAGGGGTTTCGAGTAGGAGGAGGAGGAGGAGGAGCTCTGCCAACTCTCCATCGTTAGGTGCTACTCCTTGACGGTATTCGGAACGTCGAAAATATACTGTAGTATAACGATGGTTTTCTTTTTGATCTGTACGTCATCCTTAGGATAGCATTTTCGGATATTTTATATTGTGTTCGTACGGATGGCAACACGTCGGAAAATTTTCTCACGGTATGAGGAAACGTTAGTGCTCGAGGTTCGTGCGTACAACTATAATTCCTCGATCCACTGAATAATTTAACTAGTCAAGTTTTTCACTTAATTATAAGTATCGGCAGATACAGAGGAATTATAAATATTTTTTATGATAACCGGGTGAACGGTATCCATTTCGTAGTTATTTCAAACAACAGTTTCAGAGGGAAAAAATTAACCTTTATTCCCGCAACGATACATTCAAAGTAAATGTCGCCGTTGTATAATTATTTTAACTATATTACTACTCTGTGATTAAACGCAGTTATGCAGTTTAATAAGCGAAGAAATAACAATGCAAAAACTGTGCACGTTTTCTTTTAATACTAGCGTCCGTTAAACAGCCTAGGACAAAGACTTATAGAGACGAGAATTTAACAGAGTAAAACCAAGTCAAATTGTGTATAAGCATAGTTAGAAGTATAAATACAATGGACATCCTGACATAAGGATAAGCTAGAGTCAGCGCGGACGTACTGTAGCTGATATAGAAGCCCAGAAGCGACCTCCGCATCTTTACTAATCATTTGACCCATCTTTTAGACACCGTCCCGGGTTATCCTGCGTGTAGAATTATGCACCCTGCATCTCCTCGCGCATTCCACGCTCTACGTTGAGCTTCGAGTCGTGTGTTCAATCGAAATACGTACGCATACACCAACAACGATATATCGGCCGACTAGTTACTGAAACTACGATACATGTCAAAGTAGTACCTACTGTGTGCTCATTTTAATTCACCCCAAAACTCGTCCGGAGTGCTGAGGCAACCCCGCCTACACCATAGTTTCCTAATAGACAATTGTCAACTAATTGACTATAATATCACCCGATAGCTTCACATGTAGTACCGCAACTCTGCGGTCAACTTAACCGTTGCTTTGTTACTTCCACCTCGCGTCGGTTTTAAAACTTCTTTGCCGGCTCTGCATTCACGCATCTTCTAAATCCGAAAAATCATCAACGGACTTCGAGATTCGAACGATGTCATTGGCTGCGAAAGGTTTTTCAAATCACGTACAAAGTGATTTCAAAGCAGTGTCGTGCTGTTTGTTACACAGACCAGCCTCAGTATGGAAATCTTAATATGTACTTATTATAAATATAGGTACAACCACTGGGTAAACGTATCAATATGCTTGTATAGTAATGGACGGGATTTTTCTCGGTTGGAGACTGGTTGACGTAGCGGGACGATACTGCAGTCACCCCGCACGTGACTGGTTAACCGAAGACCAGAGCAGATTAACTTTATTTAACCTATTATTATTTTTAGCCTCAATTAACATTTGTGCTTCGCTTCTTGGAGAACATTACACATATACGTCAGACGATACGTTTTTTTTTTCAATTGAAAAACAAGAGTGACTTGTTGTACTGTTCTCAGCAATGAAGTCCATTACTTGCGCGATACAAAAGTTAAGTAAAGCTGAGGAACGAGAATTGGAGATCATCAATGCCGGGACTGGGCTCGCTCTTTTTGCAGAACTACACGCTTGAAAAGATCAGTTACCATGCAAAATCTGAAAAGATGCCACTGCCTCAGAAATGAATATTGTAATTTTTCAGTTTAGTCAAGACTGTCAAATTTACGTCTCGTCGCTAAGAAGCAAAGCAACTGAATCCACACGAGGCGAAATTGAGGTATTGAACTTTTGGAATATTACAAAAGCTTACGGTGCGGTATATGTACAGTGTACACCTAAATATCTTAAGACTTCAGCGGCGCTTCTTTTTGGACCCGGAGAAACTCGGTGGCGGACTTAGAAGCTTGACCACATCTACAATTAGTAAAAATAATAAAATTAAAAATATGGGGCTAACTTGGTTTTAAACTAGACATCATCGTCGACTAACGTAGTTCCGATGGAAAAGTTGAAAAGTCAGGTTGTTCATGGTTACCTAAATTTATGCACCAAGTGGCACATAATTATAGAAGGAACAATAGAGGTAAATAAAGTTTTTGTTAAACAAGACGCACGATCGGATTACTCTTACCGTGTTCGGGCGGACGATGGATCAACGGACTATAGTTTGACATTTTATCACGTTCGTGTTAAAATACTGTTCGTTGCGCTGTACCTACCGTATGAGGCAAGGCAGTGGATCTCCGAGAGGTCTCACAAATGCGTGAGCTCAGGTATTTAATATGTCTGTATGTAGGTATGTACGCGAGTCCGCAGTGAAAGTAGATTCACCCTCGCCCTCGACGATATTCAAAAAGTTACAGTCCGTCCGCACGTAGCTGTTCAAGTTCCAGTATATTATAGCCGGGGAGTTATTCTTAAACGGTGGGAAATGAAAAGAAGATGATTGGGAAATAGAATAAATGAATGAATAAATAAACCAAGTGCATAGAGGAAGATTTATTACGTACATGGGAAAAAAGAGAATAAATTTTTTTAACATCTAACAGCGAATGTCATGAGGTAGTTTCCGCAAGTCCGTGGTTTTGCAACGCGTTGCGAGTCACGTTGTGATGGTCGAGAATTACAACGTATTACCATCATGATACTATTCTTAAGTGCTCTTCGAATAATCGTTTGCTCAACGTCAGTATATCATAATGTATATGCGAGAATTATACCCACGTAGGACGGTATTCAAGAATGTATCCATTCTTTGAAGAGAATAAGGAAGTCAAACAATCTCTTTGTTCAATTTTACAAATTGGAAAATACAGATTTCGTCACGTTCTACTTAATTATTGTTTACGGAAATATTTAGTTTTTCAAGTCAACGGAAAAACGTAGATATTCACGCTCTTTTGAAACTCATTTAGTTTACTGATCTCCACAAATTCTTCATAAAAGTACACGTGTATCCGTGACGTATGTAGAAACTTAAAAATCTGAATTTTTTGTAACCATTGTTTCTATGTTAACAAGTGGATGGACGTTTTTGACGTGACATTATTGACGATCTTCTTAAAATTGGAGATAAATCGTATATTACCAGCAGAATTGCACGCGATGAAAGTTACCCTAATACAATTATCCAATATCAGGTAATATGATAACTCCATATATTCTGCGTCTTTTGATCCTAATTTACTAAATTTGCAAACACAACGACCTGGCCCCTATTGTTTTCAAATATAGGGGCAGATATATTTTCAAATAAATACATCATTATATGTGTATTCGGCTGACACCGAAAACCCAAGTTACGACCAACTTTTCATCCTATTATAGACGCACAAGAAACCTTAAATCATCGCTTGCAAAATAATTCAGAATTTGATGTAGAAACAATGCAATTACTAGATAAGATGATCCGTAGTAATAATATATTTAGAGTAAAGAATAATATCAAATAACGACTTGGAATCAACAGCACATTACTTACATTACAGCTATATTGAAAGTAAACTCGAATTATATTAATGCTTCACATTGAAACCACGGCAAGACCATCGTCGTTTCAATTCTTCAAGATGTAATGAAGTAACAGCTATTTTTTCTACTCCAGTGAATTAAAAAATGCCGAAATCATACGTCATTTTTTAAAATAAGAATACCAAAATGTTACGAAACATAAGTTGAATAGATCAAAAGGTGGAGGCGTGGATTTATTCGGTATTTCATCCATACGGAACGAGAGGTCGGCATTTTAATTTACTTCGTCTTGACAGAAAGTTGACTACTACTAAACGCGTGAGCAGATCGGCATACATAGAATACAGATTAGCTATTCGTGAAAATGAATTTAACATATTTTTATTAAGGCACTGATTATTTTAACGCAGTGGGTTGTAGATAATTATTTACGGCGAACAGGATCGATTAAGATTCTGTATTGATAATCAAAAAACATAGCGTTCAGAAACATTTACAGGGTCAAGAGACTATTCAAATCTTACAAAGATAAAGACAATTTTCATGATAAAAAATAAGAATGAGAAGAGTTTGCCGAGGGCGCTAATGCGCTAGTCTTATAAACAATTCAAATATAGATCAGTGAAAACCGTAAAACATTACGTCAATCGTATCCATTTTCTGAGCAATGGTAATTTGTTTATTTTGTAATAACTATCCCCAAGTACTAATGACGGATAAACTGAAATGAGTTTCAGATACTCCGAACCAAAGCTGCTAACTCATATCGGCACACCTAAATCTTGATAATAATAATTTTTAGTTGGCGTCTCATGTCCTTCGCTAATTCCCACCGTGTTCGTTAATGGGGCTTTTGGTAAAGCGTACTTCATTTGGATATCATGTCTCTAAACGACAGCAGTTAAGTCCAAAAAGTCTTCTTAGAATTGAGAAGTTCAACGCTAATTCCCATTCATTGTTCACGAAGAGTAATGACGCCGCCATGTCTTTTCTTCGTTTTCTTTTATTGTTTGCATATGCTTGTATTCAAGTTGTATGTACGTACATACTATACATGTATCTGCGCGTGTGCGTGTGTGTGTAAGCCGTCGGATTATCCATGTAAATTGCTCCAAACGGTCAGTATAATCGTCCCTCGATGAATCGCGGTCCCGAATATTTCGCCTTGCGTGCACCTGAAAGAATGCCTTCGCAGGAAAAGTTTGCACCTTAAACATATATATATATATATATATATATATACATACATATATATATAGCTATATAGGTAGGTATAAGCTATAACCAGAAGCTTATATTACGGTCTTCTGTCTTTCGCCTGCGGGGATAGGCGGCAGGGAGAAGGCGTAAAATATAATTATTTCTTTCGGCACTGACGATGAGAACCTATCATTATAGGGAAGCTGAGTTGCGTGTAACAAATGAAAATATAATCACAACAATAAAATTTAGAGCTCAAACCGGTTGAATGGCTATTTTAAAAATTGGTAATTCTTCTAAATGTAGAAGATAGGTGAATAATTATTTTCTCATATCCATTATGCTCACAAAGTCGATCAATTATAATATAACTGTTTCTTATTATCGGTATATATATATATATATATACAACTGCAGTTCATTGCTATTGACCGCAAACGTTTGTGGCGAAATGGCGTGTACGATTATGATAAAATTCTAATACCATGTCACAAATAGTAATAGATTCTGTGTGTAGAAGGCTTTATTTAATAAAAAATAGGTAGACTCTTACAAGGATAAAAACATTGACGATTTAAAAATAGATCTCGATCCTGCCAGGATTCGAACCTGGAATCTTCTGATCCGTAGTCAGACGCGTTATCCGTTGCGCCACAGGACCCGTTATTTGTGGATGCGCTACTTTTCTAAAGAAACCGTAACTATTGCATTAATACAACGTATTTTCATGATTATAATAACCTTATCTCTCAATAAATCGAATAAAAATACCAAGGTATGACAAAGTGGCGGCGATACACACGATAAGATTACATCACCGGCTGAGAATAAACGAATTTTACATGCAAAACATGATGAATCCCTGTGTGCTGTACTGTGTAAACAAAATTATCACCCTCGCTATAAGGTACAAAAAAAGTTACAGGTGAATAGAATTAAAATGCTGAGAATTTTTACTTTCCCAAATACCAAACTTGAGAAATTTGAGCTGATATTTTGCACCGTAGAATATTCCGGATAAACAATACGTAATTTATCGGTAAGAAATAATTATCTCAAAGACTGATCTCTCAGCCTATCCGCATGATTACATAAATCGACGACGAAAAAACCTCCGCGTATAATTGCGTGTATTCGATTTGTAAACTATACGTGTACGAAGCCGTTTATATCCGTGATGCTTTACGGTGTTTGGCTTTCGGCCAGAACCCTTTCACCCACTCTTAATGGCTGTTTCTGTTGTAAAAGTGTAGAGGTCCACGATGCAGCGAGCGTATCTCGTAAACACGACACAGAAGTGCTTGACGATTGGCGTCGACGTTAGTTGTTACAGATTTACGAGGTAAGCTAGCATCTCGAGAATGCAACATCACAGCCGGATGCAGTAGAACATTGTTTCGGCGCTTCCTTTAAAATGTTTCCTGAACCTTTTCGTATACATATAACGGTTTATCATTTGCCCGAACAGCCATTCGGCGTTCACTACAGCCGGCGTAGTCCGTTGATTCACCTTTAGAAACTAACGCAGTTCCGATAACTGATTCACCGTTGTAACGACTCATGATTAACCGACGATTGTTACTCGCGTCGACGATAACAGCCGCAGCTGTGCAGTTCAAGAATATAGAAAGAATTGCAAGTGCTGATCGTTGAATCATGCCTTCGGGACTTTGCGCTGGCCTGATTTTCTTACCAAACCGAGTACAGCTCACGGGGAGAAAAAGAAATCGAACAGAAGTTTTCCTCAGGTATTTAGTTAGCGATAGCTGCATATTGCTGGCATGAGTAATCTACAAGGTAGAAATTTCATTACGATTATACGTGCACCGTGCCTTCCGTGAAACGATCGTTGAAATCTGAAAACCAACTAACGATCGATTATCTTTCCTCACGTTACATGTTTCACAATTTTAAGCAGTACGTATAAGTTAACGGATGTACGGACGCGTATAGAATGTAATATAATTTGAACGAATTACCCAACGAATCGTTCGACGAGCAGAATGTCGGAGGTAATAATTTTGACATGCGAGCGGTCAGAACGTAGATCCGAAACACCATGTACGAAAGTATACGCAGGTATATACAGTGTTTCTTTGCCTAATAATAAATAAAGCGACATATTCGTATTGCGATCGTTCGTGAAGGCGATAAAAGCGCGTAGGTCTTATCGTTTCGTGCTCCATGTTTCCGATGCTGGTACTCCGATCACGAATTATAACATCGTACTACGTGTACTTCAATATAGGTTTACATGATCAGGCTATGAGTCAAATAATATAATTAATAAGACAAGGTCCCATAGGTGTAACGTTTGCATGCTCATCGCAGCCGTATACGAACGGATGGAACACGTAGGTATATCGCTTAGCAAGCACCTTAAGCCTCACGTGCAATTTTGCAGACCTCAGGGCTCATACGATAGTCATCATATTCCGTACACCAACACGGCATGTGAAGAAGGCTCGTGTGTATATTGACATATTTGGCTTTCTCCGTAAGCTCATATCGAATAACGGTGATGATAGTAGTAAAAAGCGACGAGCATATTTAACGCACGTGTGAAATACTGTGTATACAAAATTATAAGCACTGACGTGTAATAGTGGTTAGGAAGATGTTTGGTTCGGGGTCAGAATTCTAACCGAAGATAAATCGGACACACGTCACGGCCCAACGATATCCTATGTTGTGATGAAAAAGTGGGACAGACCGAAGCTTTAAGTCGTGACACTTGTTTCACGCATTGTTTCTTACATTAAATTCCCATTGCTCTATTTTGCAAGTTTCATATACTCGTGATATAATTAATATAATTACTCACGTATGGGGCATTCTATTACATCTCGATCAAGATTCTACCTCGACGTCTCAGATTGGCTTTATAATGTCATGGAATGCCCCGTATATGTCTCACTTATAAGTCAAATTTATATCACGTTTATCAATTTACTACATCAGTATCTCTTTTAATTCAATGATTTCGTCGCGCAGCCTATTGATGACGTTACGCTTTTACGAGGCGCTACGTCACAATATCTTTTTATGTCGCCGCACACGTTGTCACATTTACAATACCAAAATCGAATAAAATGAGGGAAGCTATAACGAAACAACGTCGAAATCGACCAGAGCAGATTTTTAAGTAAGTGATCGGTGAAAGACTGCCTGTTTCGAGGCTGATCAAAATTATGAAAATGTAGTAAATTGAAAATATACAATCCCCCCCACCTAGTTTTTCAGTTTGAACTGGACTTGATTCGAAAAAAATGTTATCTCGCTAATCGCGTCACCCTACATTACGCCTGGCAGCCTTTCTATTTGCAAGAGTTGGTGATAAATTTATTCGCACTCGTAATATTGTGATAATGAGTTGAGTACCTACAAGTATTCCATATGGGCGTCAATTCATGCGTTAGGAGACGTATACTAATGTGACAACGAGACGAGCTACAGGTGCCGAGTTCATATGGAACACATGTTTCTAATTACTAACAAGACGTTTCCATTACCTACATACACACTTTCCGTTAAGCGTGTCACACTTGTTTGTATACATCGATTAAACTTTACAGCCTGTCAGAAACTAGATCTCTGCATGCTGTCGATATGCGTACACGTTTCTTTTCATGCCTTGAATGTTCCCGACAAGTCATTGCGGGTCACGTCAAACGTCACGTCTCAAATGTTTTGAAAACCAAGTCGTAATTAAGATACACGATCGACGTCCGTCAGAATTTCTCATCTTGCCGCTACGCGGGTGCTTATTATTTTCTGATTTCTCAATACTTTACTGACATTTTCGACAGGTTTAGTCGCGGTCTTTACGCTGGGCGAAACCCTGCAAGTACCGTTATTATTAATTATGCAGCCTGCTCGTATATTTTTCTGAGCATCAAGCGCGCAACGTACAAGATCCGTGTAATTGCGACAAGGTTTACAGATTATGGTAATTCTTCATTACACGCAGTGAAATATGGAGAAACTGATGAAACCACCGATTCCGGTTAACGTCTACAGTGGTCTTGGGGAAAGATGCAATGAAAAACCCCCCCGAGAATGACGTAGAATGGTTTGTCGCAACTGTGTTCTTCAAATACAACACGGACGAAGGTCTTGGGTAAGTAATTCAGTTTTTCCCTGTATGTACGATCCCTGCACGAAACATGCGCCATCCAACGGAAAAACGGAATTCGGCCAGTTACCCGCGTGATCGACATTTCGAGCGACAAAGAATGCTTGAACCAGTCACGGTAAAGGTACAGCTACCCCGAAAATGTGATTTTCGTTCTCAAGCAGGACGTCGTCAGCGGCCGTGCGTTTTTCCCAGACAAATTATGGTATTCTAAGGAAACATCATCCCGCAGCCGCCCTCGAGAGGCGCCCGCGTTCAGCCGCTCGTCACACGCGTGCATCGGCGTCGTTTAACGCGTCAGCCGTGTTACGTGCCGATGCCGAAAAGATCGCCGAGTAAGTATAAAACGTTCATCTTTCCTAGTGGAACAATCGCACGTCCATACGATATACCTACCTCGCGGCGACCAACCACCTGCTCAGAGACTAGCCCAACCGAGCGGGTAGGCTCGTCACTCGCCGACCCGTCACGAGGCTAATCTCGCTTAGTCGGTCGCCATGGTAACGGGATCAACTGGCCCGTGCGCCTGCGCGTTGGGCCGACGCCGCAAGTGGGGTCCCAGGTGTGCGGAGGGGGGAGCGAGGGTATCGCAACGAACAACTGAGCGAGGCTTCTCGGCCGAGGGGCGTCGGGGGAGGGGATTTACGACGGGAGTCTCGGCGGGTCGGCGGGGTTGAGTGGACCCGAGCGAGCAACGCAGGGGAACAACTCGTCGGACTTGTGCCGTGTGTGCGTCGACAGTATTCTTTAACCTAGATGACGACGCTTGACGGTATAGCAGTGTTACCGCGAGTGCAAGTTAGTTGGTTAGTGTGATTATTCGTAGCATCGAGCGTCGGTACGGGACGTGTGCGCCCCCGTGGGACTCGCCTAATACAAGGCCAAGACCGGCAAAATGTTTGACGTTTTCGGATCCGTGAAGGGCTTGCTCAAGCTCGACTCGGTATGCATCGACAACAACGTATTCCGTCTCCACTACAAGGCTACCGTGATTATTCTAATCGCCTTTAGCCTACTCGTCACCTCGCGACAGTACATCGGGGATCCGATCGACTGCATTGTCGACGACATCCCGTTGAACGTCATGGACACGTATTGTTGGATCTACTCGACGTTCACTTTGCCGAACCTCGCTGGTGAGGTCGGTAAAGACATCGTGCAGCCGGGAGTCGGGCCTCACTCGGAAAAAGACGCGACCAAGTATCACAAGTATTATCAATGGGTATGCTTCACGCTCTTCTTCCAAGCCATACTATTCTACGTTCCGCGTTACCTCTGGAAGTCCTGGGAGGGCGGCCGCATCAAGATGTTGGTCCTCGACCTTAACTGTCCCGTAGTAAACGACGAGTGTAAGTCGGATCGTAAGAAACTCCTCGTCGATTACTTCACGTCGAACATGCACACGCAGAACTTCTACGCGTTCAGATTTTTCCTATGCGAGATATTGAACTTCGTGAACGTAGTCGGTCAGATATATTTCATGGACTTCTTTTTGGACGGGGAGTTTACCACCTACGGCGCCGAGGTCGTCGGCATGACGGAAATGGAACCGGAGGATAGAATCGATCCGATGTCCCGGATCTTTCCCAAGGTGACCAAGTGCACCTTCCATAAATACGGTCCCTCCGGAAGCGTGCAGAAGTTCGACGGACTCTGCGTTCTGCCGCTGAACATCGTGAACGAGAAGATCTACGTCTTCCTCTGGTTCTGGTTTATCATCCTGGCGATCCTTAGCGGGCTCAGCCTCGCCTACCGCGCCGCCGTCGTCGCCGGGCCAAAGCTGCGTTTGATTCTCCTTCGCGCCCGAGCTCGCCTATCGCCGCAGACGCAGATAGAGACCATCGCCCGGAAGTGTCAAATCGGCGACTGGTTCGTCCTTTACCAGCTCGGGAAGAACATCGATCCTTTGATATACAAGGAGCTCGTTGCCGACCTCGCCGACAAGCTTGACGGCAAGGACCCCGTCTAACAACCCTAGACTCGATCGTCGTTTTCGACGAATGTTAGAGTGTCGCGCCATGTCCGAGGGGATGCAGTTTCAAAATTGGCCACAAATTTTCATATCACAATCGATCAAAACTACCTATTGTTGTCAATAGAAATGGAAAAGAAAACGATTAGTATAAACAACTCCCAGACTTTGGCGCAGGCTCTAATTGTGATAAATACAGGGGTCGGCGTCCACGCGATGCTGCGGAACACTCGAGTTAACGGTACATGTATTATTGCGATCGCGTCTCATTTCTAGAAAACGGCACGTGCATTGATCGCACGCATACCTAGAATTACTGCATGTCCGATCGTGTGTTGAGAAATATCTGGAAGACGTTTTCAAGGGTTGTACAACTGCTCTGCACAGGATGCACGCTGTTTACGCGTATATTTAACATACATATATACAGTACATGCCTATGCATATGTATACACACGAATGTACGCACATACACACACTCTCCGTTTTCGGTTGGCTTAGGCCGGAGCAAATAATAGGTTACAATTGGTAGTCGGGACAGATGTTGAACGTCCTAACGCTTCACGACCGTAAACGTACCCTTATGCAGCCCGACTGCATTCGGCATGCACGCCACGTAGCCTATCTTTGTTTGCGCCCTTGCCCGCCGCAGTTCTCGGAAAGGCACGGTTTACAACCGAAAGCGAATGTCTAAAGGCGGCCCTTTGTCACAGTCAGTCTCACAGCGGTTCTCATCGAGCGGTTTATCTCTGCCGCCTTGCCAGACGCCACCTATTCACGCATACCTGCTTCTATCCGTGCACTCTGTGTGTGTGTGTGTGATTGTGTGTTTTGAGGAGAGAAAGGAGAAAATGATAATTTTTGTCCATCAACGCACACATAACCGTATACCGATTCATAGATGTTCGAGCAAGTGTTGCAGCCGTGATATTTTTTTTTAATATTTTTGCGATAGCGCACCGCTGCACGCCGTTCCCTATTAACATTATTTTTATCGTAGTAATTGGTATACTATTTTAGTATATAGTATCTTTCTTAACCGTAAAGTTTTCATTCCACGAGGGACCAATAAAAATATATGTACATACATACATATGCCTACATATATAATTGATAAGTATATTCAAATGAATTACGTGTTTTTTTTTGTGGTTTTTTTTTATATATATATAAAAATACATTATTATTCTTTGTTAGATCCGATCCAATGAGGAAGAGTCACTGTTTGTTCATGCGTCCCCCTCATACAAGTTTCGAACAAAACTAGGGATTCTCCTCCATGAATGATTTAGAATTTTTTTCGTTCAGTTTTACGTTGCTTTTGGTAGTCGCAAATACCAAAATAATGTAAAAGGAGAGAAGACAAATATTTTTGAAAATTGATGCTCAAAGTAAGACTGCCACAAGTACACACTCCATCATATCGTATCTTGTGAAATTTTATATTATTATTAATAATAATGATTAATGATAAATCAATAATAATTCCAAACACGATTAGAGAATTGTGTGAATCGCATAATAGTTATATGATGAATAGATGAAATTACAATTATTATTGTCGAATGTCAGGCTCGCTGTCAGGTTTTCGTGGATTAACGTCTACGCAAATGTTCAACTAAGAGACGCACAAGATGTGAGAATATGCAATATAAATATATATTTTCACTGTATCCTTACAGATTGTGATTGTCGGAAATATTTTATATGTTTGTATATATATAAAAATATTCACTGTAATTTAAATAAGTCGTGAAATTTCTAAGAAGAAAGAGAGAAAGATACTTAAATTGAACACCAATTTTTATTTTTCTTCATTTTACAAACAATCGCACCATTTTCCTTGTCGAGACATCTCATCATTCCCACCTAAATACATTTCAAACGATTTGGTACGCCGAATGTATGCCATACGAGTTTCTATAATTTTCTATATGTATTTTAATAAGACATTTCATTATAGATGTAGCATTAAAAATCGTAAGAGATGTGGCCTGCCGTGTGAAAACATTCAAGCGCGCAATGCTCTAAGACGTTAGACTTAAGGTTTGATAAATTGCAATAATAGCAACAGTGATAGTTGGCGACAATAGTTTACATAATATTAATGAAACGCTGTAAGAATAAAATAAATATCATATTTTTTGTAGCCTTTAAACAAACACGAGAACTTCTCTGCTCCTTATCGCTTACCACACGATTGTTATTATTTTTTATTATCTGTTTTTTTCTCTCTCTCTCTCTCTCTCTCTCTCTCTCTCTCTCTCTCTCTCGAGGTTTCCTTCCTTTGTTTTTCTCACGGAGTATCTACACGTATAATTCATAATTGTGAGTATACACTTTGTATCTCGTCACCTCGTCGTCACGCTAATTGGTTTTAGATCATCAATTTTGTGAAATCAGCTGCGAACCTTCTTACTTACTTTTAGCACAAAATGATTGGCTGGATGCAATCATTTCTCACGAATGCAATTTTCTGTATTGTCAATAATCTTATTTTTATTATTATTATCATTATTATTATTATTATTATTACTAGTACCGTTCACTTCGCTACAGTCCGTGCTTTGGGTACGTTCTGAGATTAGCCTTTCCGTAATAGGGCTTTGTAGTCCAAGTGCCTCGCGAGACAATGATATCTATTCATAGATAGTTATTTTATTGATAAGCAACCCAGATGGTATAGTAGTTAATGAAAATGAATAAAAAGCGCCCGGTCAATTTTTAAATTAAATGTTTCGCCTATAATGAGCCGTGATTGTGGTCCGTGAGTGAAGACTGGATAAAATAAAATCAAATATTTGCGAAAGGTGTTGTCCAAGGGGATATATACGTGATAGTTACGAATTCGCTGCAATTTCTTGTAAATAATAAATAGTGAGGAAGATAACGAAACAGACCTGTATTAAAAATGAAAAGAAGAAAACATGTTCAGCTAACATTCCATATTGTATAATTTATGCATACGAGCTAGCAAAAGAAAGACAATTAAGTAAGTAAGACGATAATAAAAAGAAATAATTAATGTAAAGATGCAAACTAGCCGATCGAATTGAAATAAAGATAGCTGCAAAACAGTACCTACTTCACCGTCTTGTTTTTCCATCTAATCACATTCGGCTTCTCAGTACTTTTTATCCCGCGTAACTCCTTATATAGGGTCATTCGTTCATTTATTCATTCATTCATTCGTGTTATGACGCGTTAATTCTTATACGTTACGGGGAACCCGAGAGTGACGTTTCTTGCAATTTCCGAATAACACTGCGATTTTAGTGGAGTTAAGAATATCGTATATGTCCACGAGTTATTCCACGACCTCGGTGTAGAGAAAACTGAAAAACCTTTTCCTCATCTGATAGCGTTGATGTACTTGGAAAAACGATACGAAGGTATACGCGTAAAATTTTTAACTGTGATTTAAGCGTCTGAAATAGTCGCGTTTATTACTTGGTAAGGTCGAAAATCCTACCAGAGGTTTCGTTTGGTAAACCACGGTTACGAGAGTCTTATAAATACACTGTATGCACAATGTACGGCGTTATTGTAGGCTTCATTACGAATGTAGGCGTCCATACTTACACGTGTATATACACGCGGATGTTAAAACATATTCAACGGCGCTGCTTATTCCTATACCTACCTTTGTGCTCCAGCTGTGTATATTGATGTAAAAAGATTCTAATACCTCAGCGTCGAGAGGCACCGTCTTTCATCTAGTCGAACAAACGCCGCAGAGAAGGCGTACGGGGATTGGATGTACGTGGGTGTGCCTTAGACGCGGTAAGGACAAAGTTGCGGGTTCGTCGGGTACGCCTCACCTGGAGATGGAAGTGAAAGAAAGGCGGTTCGACCTCTCAATTGCTATGCTTCTCGGTTCTCATGTTCCGAAGACCTATTTTTTCGCACACGTGACACCGCTGCCCACGTGTTAAACATGTTTCATTTCCATTGGGAAGCGGACACTGCATCTCAAGTCAAACGGTCAAATCTTTAGATGATTGTAAAATGACGATAATAACGTTGAAAACATGTGTAGGGTTGATGAACAACGTATAACCGAAAGATTGTTTCGATTTTTATAGTAAAATCCATGGACAGGCAAGCAATCATTCATGGCTTTGGCCTGTAACGGAGGGATACATGTTTAAGTCCTGCAGGAAAACGCAGCACCTTCGAGACCTTCGGCAGAGATTACTCTGAGGTGATAATAGCTGAGATAGCTCTAGGTGCCATATAGATAAATCGGACAGGCAGGCCTACTTCCACTAACTAATTCTACGTTACGTTTACAAATCACCGACAATTTGCGTCATTCCTGGACAAATTGAGATGTAAGACATCAATTAGTTGTAATGCGAAAGAACTGTTCAAGTCTATAATGACGGATGTGATTCACATATTTTTTAGCTTACAGATTCACATTCCTCGAGGATATTGACTGCACGAGTGAGTATGCAGATACTTTTGAGTCCGTATTTCGAGCCGGTAAGAAGTGAGTCAACTATATCGGTAGAGTGACGAACGCCGATTTAATCCGGTTTCGAGGCTTCCTCTGCTCGAAGCACCGGGTTACAATGCTACCCCCATTGGCGTAGAGTCGACCACATGGTACACCGATCGCGCCGATTTGGCGTACAACTTTTTCTTCATCTGTACGCACAATTACAGGGCATTAAATCGCGGAAAAACATCTAGCTACGAGTACGATTATTGCTTTATTAAATTGACCTCCAACTTTATTGCGATTGCCCGATGCCCACGGCACCACCCTCCTAGGTAATCTAACTTTATCATCTAATGACACACTCGTGCATATCTAAACGTCACAAAGACCGGTTATTGAGGACCGTGCATCGTATCAACGCTGTACTGCAGCAATCCGGGGCTCGCACGCGACCAAAGAGGCTTGTAGAAATCTGACCGTTGTGTAAAACGATTCATGACAGGCATCACGTACTTTTCCATAACGAATTCCATTTAGCCAATTATCACGCTCGTTCCCGTTATCCTCGCATGAACACGTTTTCCAGCCTCTCCGATATTAGTTTTTTGTTTATTCAGGGAATATATTTACGTACACGATAAACTTCGACCAATGCAGCCGATGGCCACTGAAAGATTGTCATACCGTTCGTCGTCCGTTTTCCAGGCGAGAGAAATTTCATTGTGACCACTGGTTGCTGCAGTTGTCGCATTACAGACGAAACGAGCGTATTATACTGCCAGGGTATTCGAAATAAATGACTCTCGAGAAATTTAATGGCGATTGATTTTTCGCCAAATTCCACCAAGTAGAGACAGAGCCGCAGGCTAACGAATCTTTGATCGAGGAAATAATGACCGTCTAATAAAAAATAGAATCGCGAGGGATTTAGCAATCTCGAGATTCGAAAAACGTATTTTAAGTACAAAACCGTAGTGAAGCGACGAACATTGGGCATAACTTTCGAAAAATTGAACGGACAAAATACGGTCGACATCTACTTGGCGGTTCAAGGTTTACGGATTACACTTTCACGTACGACTGCAGCATCCGCGATTCATAAATCACCCGGACTGCATTTACAACTTGCATCACGAATGATAAACACGGTATAACGCCAGCTCTATCTAAGTCTAATTGAAAATAATCTCGCCTCCGTGACCTCTGTAATAAATAAACGGCAAAAAATAACCCCCTCTGTAATCGCGCAGAATTATTGGCAGCCATCGCGTCGTCGAAGAGACAATGGAACACGACGATCCGAACCTTTCGACGTCGACGCTATTGCCTCGTACCTGTAGGGACACGCCGCGTCAAGCGAGACCCTGAGACCGTCACCACGGGTCACGATCGGCGGACGACGTTCTTGGATCCATGGCGGCCGGCGAAGCCTGGCGAAGATCCGGCCGGCCGGGTTCGGCATCGACTGGGCATGAGGCCCGTCGGGCCCACGGGGGCAACGGCCGGTCACCGCCGGTGGTAGCCGCGGTAGCCTGTACGGGTTCCTGCGTTACGTGTATATTAGAGCCCGAGGACTCTTCTCCTCTCGTCTCACGAACTCTGCGTCCTCGGTCGAGCATCGTCGAAACCCAAGACGGTCGTGCACGGGTTGTATTCCCAATGAGCAGCCCGGGGAGCACGAGGAATTCAGAGACGACCGATGCAACTTTCATACGCCTCTCGGGCGTAATATGACAGAGACACGTGGCCCACACGTGGGACTCGCTGATCGAGTCGGTTTCGACTACCTTTGTCGGGGGATTTCGAAGATCGACGGTCTGCAGCCTGCATTCCGATTACCCTACAAAGACACGAACCTCACGCGGACTTCTGCACGACCGTTTATTGATGGCAATCGTTATTACCGGCCGGCATACTTCCTCGTTAACTTGCCCTAATTAAGGCGTGTCTCGTATAATCACATATATCCTTCGGAGTTACGTTTTGTTCTAGATATTGCCCGATAGTGACTTTGATACAGTTTATTATTGTAGATGTAGAGCGCAATGAGGCGGACTCGGCGATAAGATTAATTGCCTCGCTTGTTACAATGATTTTCAAGTAGCGTGATCATGTGTAAATGTAGCTACACGCTGTTTTTCATTATCATAGACTTCCCAGCATTCTTCGCCAATCATATATATTAATCAATTCTATATTTAGCCGTTCATACCTCGGATACCGAGAATTATCGTCAAACTTGGCCAAATACATCACGTTCGCTGTATTTCTTTTCCACTGCCATAATCTACAGTGATTAATGTCTCACCTTCTTTCTCTAAATTACGATTTTTTCGATTTCTTTTCGAATTTTGATAAAATTTTCACAATTTTTCCCTCATTTGTACATAGCTGTATTGATTCGTTCTATTGCTCTGATTGCTGTATGAAAGCAAGTCAGACATTTTTTTTTACAAAAAACGTTGTCACGCTCAACTTGCGTCGAAATTCGGGATTGATAGAAAGTGGATTCGTTTTAGTTTTCTATTGATTTTCTTAACGAAATTTATAAAAACTTGAGAAATCAAGAGACGAAATAGGAGGCCTAAACTGGAGGAAATAGGAGGTGTTTATAACCTACTAAGTCTGCATTTTTCCACCTTGCATAATAAATGTAACAGACGACAGATCTTATATAATTGAGAAAATTAGGTAAAACGATCGAGGAAGTATCAGTTAAGTAAAATTATAATCTCGTTGTTAGTCGTGTAACGGCAGACGTATATACCGTCTCTTTGCGGACTCTATTAAAGAGGTAGAATTTCTCGTGAGTTTTGACGTACATTATAACGCTGCACGTTTGTTATCTGCAGTTCGTCGACGCAAGAATAAAATTCTCGTTTCTCAATATCTTGCTTAGTTCTCGAAAAATATAAGTTGTGATAAAAGTTGATACAATTCAAACTGCGGTCGAGTAAATTCTTGTTTCGAAATTTCCTAAAACTTGATGCAACAGGCGAAGCGGGACGGAGTCAGTCCTATTGAAGCATGCCGTAACTCACGTAGATTATCACAACGATTTCGTTCCGGTTCATAAATCTAATCGCATCGCGATGACATCGTCGTTTTATACTGTCAGCTGATTTATTCGTAGATTTTTTCATCGATTCTGGCATCAAGTAAGTATTTGTTTTGCTGAAATAGAGGTATTTTTTAATCGGTAACATTTCTTCTCATCGGTATTACGCCCATCCTGTTAAAATGGCAAAGCTTCGTCTTTACCGCGGGTGAAGAAAGGGAAATCGCATAATTGGAATACCGCGATGAAGGCGTGGCGATTCCCAGGATCAGAACTGTTCGCTCATGCGTACTGCGACTACGTTACGTGTCGGAGTTCGAGTGACAGGCATTTCATTGTGATTGAAATGCCTGATGCCTGTTCGTGGAACGAATCCAACAGGTGGGAGACCTGTCATACCGTACGTGTCAGGTGGCGATAACCTTATCTTTCACGTCCGGAAAATTCTGATCGAAGTCTGTAATCGTAGAGTAATCACAATTCGTTGCAAGGTTATAGTCGCGTCTCTCAGGGTCTTGTAACGAATAAGAAATTCAGGGAATCACACTTCAATGCCATGGGGCGATAATACGCGAATTTGGATTCCGCGAAGTGCCAGAAATCGATTATTGTCGATCGAATTACCCTGACACATAAATCCGCTATGCGGGTACAATTAAGCTTGCTCCTTTTACCAACGAATGCAAAATATACGTTGAAAGACAGGTTTATTATTCTCGTTAATTTATCTCCGACTTTAAGATTTGAAAATTTTACCCGGGGCGTTCCATTCACGGATGGACAGATTTTTGGGCACATGCCCACCAATTTTGGCGAGCATGACTCCGAGTTCGGTTTCGTCATTTCACTTGAGAGAGGTGGTGACTCGCAGTAATAAATTCGGTCGTACATATAATGTTGAGCAATATAAAGTTTCTACACAATAATCTTTTACGTAACTATATCTTGATTTTTCGCGACTGAAAAAAGTACAGTGACTTGTGCTTTTTAAACATAAAGATCAATCGATTGTAACCACTATTCTGTACAGTGTTGTATTTTTTACGTCACATAACCTTGGGGCATTAAAAAAAAAAAATGTCTGATTTCAATTTCTTTACCTTTGTGAAAACAATAACCCTTAATTCTTAGGCGGAATTTTACCGACAATTGCCTTTGCTGCAAGCAATATAGAATTAACTCCAAAACTCGTTTGAAACAGGAATTCCGAGATTTTGAGGTGAAAACAAGGTGTGACATTATACGCAAAAGTGAAATAAGTAAAAAATTTGGCAACTCATTTCATGAAAATCTTACTCAGACTGTAGAACACGGTTGCCTGATGTGCGATTTGTTATAAATGAAATAAATTTAAGTCACTATGAGAGGTACAAGTGTTCCACGGCTCGGTGGCCTTGACGTCTGGGGATTCTTCAGAGTAAACGATCTCTCTGTAAAATTTGAGAAAGCATAAAATATTGTCTTAATTCAAATTTTCAGTAAAATTACGTCAAAGTAAGCTGAAAACTCTGACAATGAATCATGATTTCACGCAAGGAGGCTTATCGCTGTAAGGTGTGTGTTTAAAAACACTGAAGCTTACATCTACCGCAGATAGAAGCCTATCATTGGGTGTTAAAAATGATATACCGATAAAGGTATGCCGGTGTTCTGAAAACAGTGAGTGTCGGTGGGAGTGTACGTTGAAGAGATAAGGCAAATAAAATTTTCTTGCTTCAGTTTGAGTCCAATCAGTAAGTTGAGACGTCCTCGTCTACCTACCTTCCAGTTGTTTGTTCAAGTGTTTAGCACTCCGACGTCACGTCGGTAGACACGGGTAGACGTGTTACTTTTCGGGATAAGATATCAGGACTAAGGAAACAATCGCAGGACTTTGTGGTGAACCGACGAGCTGTGACAATTGTATTTTAGGCAGCACGGATTTTCTGCAGTAGCCCATCCATCGCCTCAACAATGGCTACCGTTTTGGCGACGTTCTCCGTCCTGAAAGACCATGTGAAACTGAAAGTCACACAGGACGCCGTGTCTATCGACAATCTTGGTAATTTGAGACAGCCATTAACGTAACTTATTAGCGAATAAATGGTCAATTAATCACGGGGTAAATAAAAGTCGGTAAATAGTAATTATTACGTATCGTGGTTGGATTGTAAGAAAAAATTACGTTAAATGAGAAAAAAGAGTTTCATATTCGTAGCTCGTGATGAAATGATTTTACCGTATGTGTCAATTTATCCCCTCGCAAGATTTTGCGCTTGATTTTATTGATTTGGTATTCTTCGAACTACTCTGAGGATGAAACAATATTCAAAATAAATATCAACGTTATTTTACGACTTATATCTTTTTGAGTGTTGTTTAAAACTTCGCTAAAAACAATATTTTTGATCTTCCGAAAAAGCAAATTCTAGTATTCTAGTAGATTTATAAGAATGTTGTTGTAAAAACACTTGTGCATATCTTTTCAGTCTTCAAGTTACACTACCGGGCAACATTTTTGGCACTACTAGCGGCATCGTTGCTGGTGTGTTCAAGGCAATTTATCGGGGAACATATAAGGTATTAAATGCCGTTTCAACTGTTCATTGTTACAATTATTGAAGCCCGGACGATTGAAGCAGATTCAAGTAACTTTCCAAAAAATTTAGATGCATTGCTGACCTGGCGATACCACCGCATGTTATAGACACCTACTGCTTTTTCACATCGACTTTCACGGTGGTAAGTGAACTATCACAGATACTCGCGATAAATAAGGCGTTCATGGTCGTTAATTTTGTAATACGTGTGTACCGTTAAGATTCGGCGTAGTGGGTCCCTTTCAACTATTCGAGGGATCTCTGTATCCCGTGTTAAACGCTGTAGGATGGCCCTTTCATTAGCGCGATGGGTTCACGGAGTCCTGGCGGTTCATGAGCTACCGTATTTGATTTGATAAGTGCGATCCTTGCGATAGGCCATTTTCGGAAGGGACTGCAAACCTCGTATACAAATAAATCGTGTTTGTAGTTAACGGTTTTCCTCTAAAGGAGTCGCGCCGGTAAACAGTAGATAAGAATTAATATCACGTCAAATACACCATGGTTTCGTAAGAGCCTCAAATAGTCATAGAATACATCACTCGATACGATAGTTGCATCACATCTGCCACGATTGTGAGGGTCGTAGCTTTTTAACGGAAACGCTGTAGAAGGATATTAATTAAATGCAAATTATAAGGAGAGCTTACTGAGAAGTTGATTACATCAGGCCAAAGTCTCGCAGCGTGTAAACCTTGTCTGATTGAACAGATGACGCGGGCAAATAGTTTTTGGTATTCAGCTAAGAAACTTGGCTCAATAGCGTTTAAGTGTTGAAACTGTTTTCTCGTGAAGCTTGCTGTGATTCTGAGCAGGTACATTTAGGTATGTCCGAATAAAAAAATATTCATATTTACCGACCGGAGATTGACGTATAAGTAAAATTGGTGCGTGGCCTGTGAAGTTTATACAAAAGAACTGAGAATATCGATAAAAAATAAATAATGTTGTCTACTTTCTATCGTGTGATGATTACACGAATTTGAAGAGTTCCTTTTGTTTTCCGTACAAATATGACCCCCTTGTACATATACCTAAAGATTGAGTCTCCGATAATTCGACTTCTCAAGCAGTCACACGTGTGGGCTGTAGTTATGTTGGAACTCAATTCGCATGTGAAGTTCATCACGAAAGAAAACAAAAAATCAGACAACCTCGATAGGAAAAATATAATTAGCTGTCAGCTAAAAATAAATCGTCATAGCATAGTAAAAATATTTTTGATCCCAATGTACAAACCGCGGTACTCTTGATATTATTTGTACTTGAAAGTATTCCTTAATACTGTGAAGTCGGTATGTCTACACAAGAACATGCACCATGCGATTCCGATGACTAACAATAAGACAGTCTTAATCGATGTTCAATTGGACGGAGTAAGTTCACCGCAGAGCATGTTATACGGTTATTACATATGCTTTAATCGGTTTGTCGTCGCGCCGAAGATAGCGCCCACTTTACGGCGACACAAATAGATAAAGACACGCAGTGGTTTCCGAGTTAAAAAAATATATTTACCGTATCTAAACTGCCGCTTCACCATTTCACGATGACATATCAACTTCATTATATCACCCAAGAGAAGAAACTTCTTCGTCGACCTACCGATGAATCGCTATAACTAATATATGTACATAGGTAAAACACATGGACTTGGATGCTGTGAACGAGGGAATTTTACCGCATCCTGGAGTTGGTCCCGTCACCGATGAGGATCCAGTCGTCCATCACGCGTACTACCAATGGGTTCCTTTTATTCTATTTTTTCAAGCAATCTTTTTTTACCTACCGCATTACATTTGGAGATCGAAAGAAGGTTAGCGATATTTTCTTCTTTGATGGTTCAATCGCTTCGTAGTAACCTGGTACTGATAATACACAGAGCAACACCTACGATATTCGGTGTAGGAAAACATGTTTTTCGAATTAGCTGAACCCGTGAATCGGGTGAATCGGTTTCAGGTGGGAGATTGAAGGCTCTCGTAGCTGGACTTAAGTTGACTTCTTTGTCTCTTCGAGACGAAGCGATAACGGTTAACGATACTCTGACCATCCCCTCGCGTCTCGACACTGAGCAAAAGCTGCAGACTATCAGAACTGCATTTCTCAATCGGCTCCACGTGAACCGGCCCTGGGCCTACTACCTGGGTATGTGCGAGGTCCTCAACTTCATCAACGTCCTCGGGCAGATTTACGCCACGGACGTATTTCTCGGCGGTGCATTTCTGGGTCTTGGACACGGCGTAGCCAAGGACAAATTTGACGACGAAATTGACGTGCTGGACATAGTTTTTCCGAAGGTGACAAAGTGCGATTTTCGCAAATACGGTCCATCAGGAACGATTCAGAGGCACGACGCGCTCTGCGTTATGGCGTTGAACGTTGTGAACGAGAAAATTTATATATTTTTATGGTTCTGGCTGGTTATTCTTGCGATAATCACCGGCTTAGGACTTCTGTGGAGAATTCTAACCATGCTACTGCACGCCAGGTTTGTGTAACTGTAATTCCGACCGCATACCTTCCGGCGAGACCAGGGTCCTCTGATTTTCTAAATGACTCATCGAATTCCAGGAGCAAGAAGTTCAACCAAATGGTATTCACGATGGCCTGTCCCGGGCGAAACAATCCCTGGAACGTGCTCACGGTCACTCGTGAGTACAATTTCAGCGACTGGCTCTTCCTCTACTACATTGCGAAAAATATTGACAACCACGTGTTCAAGGGGCTCTTTGAAAAGCTGGCCGAAGATCTTCAAGAGCGACGGGGCGAGGGGTACGAAAAACCCCTGCCGCCTATCCCGGAGGAGGACAAGGAAGAGGGCCAGCTACTGCCCACTTACGAGTACCAGCGGAAACAGGCTTAAGCCGAACATCTCCCAGGTGAAAGGCATTCCGCTAGATGGTTAAGCCTGGTTTATACTTCGGGAAATAAATGACGCGAGATTTCGACGTAGTTATCGATCAACTGATCGCTCCTGTTTCGAACCGGTTCAGATCTGATACGGTATTTTATAAACGACCCAAAGTGTGCCATACGCAATCGAGATATCTTGCTCATTAGCCGATATCGCCGTTTTTTTTTTTGTATAGTTTTCAGCACGGATTCTTCTCAGCTATATGCTTCGTGGCTCTCTCTGCTTATACGTCTTTCTCTTTCTTACTCTCTCGTTGTACGCGTACATACTTATTACAGGCGGATTTCCCGGTGCTGCGAGTTTTTTCATTCCAGTATCGGTAGCATTCTATTTACATATCTTTGGTGACATTATCGCTTGAGGTGTTTTATACGAGTAACGAAGATATGGGTTACAGTGTGGCGTTTTTCCCGGTACAAAAGTTCAGCCGTTGGTGCGATGAAACTTTGAAATATAGTGCAACGGAGGAACTAAGTTTCATCTCATTCAGTGTCGCGAATCATTTCAAGGTTGAGAACCTCTTGTTCCGGTAAAACCCGTTTTAAAACTGAAAGCGCCATCGGCGGCTAAGTGTCGGAATGAAGAAGTGAAATCTTCTCAGGGTTCCGCTAGGGCGGGACACCCTTCGGTACCCCAATCGACTGAAATTAATGCTATTCGCATTCGTTAATTACAAAAAATTAGTACGATTGTGTCTAAACGTTAAGAACGGGTCTTTTCAAAGTGCGACGATGTTTCTCGTTGAAACCTTTTCGCCGCTCGCCGTATTTAAAATCAATTAGATTACATCGGTATAATCAGGTAAAATCAGAAGAGACAATTTGGGAGAACATGGTAGCTATATTATACTATTATCAATTCGGTGATACGTAGATAGCATTCTGCACTTTCTTGACTATGATTGGAAATGATACTTAAGTGGTGGCAATGTTCTTGAATTGGGCGCCAATGACATTCTGCGAGAATACTCGTGGTAAATTCCAAAGAAATTTCTGGACTACGTGTCCGGTCTATACTTTACTGAAAGCATCTTACAAATTTTCTACCTCCGGAGATAAATCAAACCAGCAGAAAGGCTTCCTCGGAAAGAAAAGAGATAATAGTCGTACGTGTAATCCAGAAACCATTCCCGCTTGAACGAAGAGAAGGGTAAAGAAAAGGACGTCTACTTCAAGTCTCTGGAGTCTCACAAATCCTGACTTCCAGCTGAATATACTTCGAAAAACTGTAGACGGATGCAAACTGGCTGTGTATGTGTAAAGCGAAGCTACGATGTCGAACAGGTCATTGAGAAAACTCGGTTCATAAAAAATATCCCATTCGATCGACCAAATCTCGTTAGTGCGTAACGATTTTTATATCGTTCCCAGGTGCGAAGAAAATATGGATGTATCTATGTATGTAACAGCCTTTGAGTGTTCAATACGTAGTTTTACAGCTATAAAAAATTTCAATCCGATTAATTACCTCTCCAAGAGCGGTAAAGTGTGTTCCATTTGTAAATACCAGAAGGCGAGTGAACGTATTTAGCCATTAGCCAAGCTGCGTGACACATCGAAAGGACGCGTGCCTTGCGCAATAGCTGTGTATGTGTCAAGTACCGTTGTAATAAAAAACGAAATGAAAAAAACAAACACGCACTATTAGATTCCATCTGGCCGTATGCAATATATATTATTTATTAATAAACGTAAGACGTTTTTTGATTAGGTATATTTCATTACGCAATCATTATCCATATGCGAGATGTTGTAACGTCTGAGCCTTCGCTCCTGACCTTTAATACAAGTGCTCCCATAAATTTTGAACAGAATTTAATTTGCCAGCGCCTCCGAGCTCCGCGGTATCGTCTGCACAGCATATGTACAAATCTCGAAAAATAGGCGACACCAAACCAGTCTTCTACCAGCTAGACAAAGCTGCTCCGCTGCAGCTTGCAACAGAGAAAATGTGGCCAGCAGCTGTGCATCGGTGCTGTACGGAGGGGAAAAGGTCGTTTTACAATTCCTAGCTTGAAAGGCACAGACGAACCGCTTTGCCTGGAATGAATAGTCCACCAGGTATAAAATGCATCTATTTACCGGGTGGCCGATTTGAATCTTTCGTCATGCTGCCTTCAGTCTAGTCGCGACTGATTCTACTGTACTTTGATTACTTGTCTATTCAAAAACAACATTCAACTTTCAGGTGCCAGTGATAGACTCGTATTAATTTTCAATTTCTCCCGGCTCGCAGGACGAATGTGCCTAAGCGCTGTACCGACTGCCTGCCGTACACGCATTACTTGAATAATCGTGGTACAGACGATATGGGCCTTAACTGAGGGGGGCGTTGTCACTTAGCCTGCTCAAATAACTAGAGCTTTTATTAACAGTCGCTCGTATGCAGTATTACATATACAAGTGTGAGGACGAATACGTGCCTGGTCGTCAGACTCGGTCGCGACGAAATATGACCTGACAATAAAACGTCTTGGGAGAATGAATGCATGTAGGTACAAGTTTATAATGGGTACGCAGGCACCCGGATCCTCGGTACCTGCTAAACTTGACGCTCCGTGCACAACGACCAGCCGGAGGTCAGGCCTGTAGATTATATACCTGCGAATCCGTACAGGGTGTACTAAAAAATCTAATCGGCCATTTGCAGCTTGTGCATTTTTGTCGATGTAGGTAAGTATGGGCAAAGAAAAAGGACCGTCAAAATGGATTTCAGCTTTAAAACCAGATGATTCTTCGATAAATTAGAAATAGTCGATACATAACTTCATGGACAATGCTTAGATTTTTAATTTCAGAGTTTGTACCGTAAATTACTGCAAATGGGAACGATAACAATAAGGCAGGCGAAGAGTGTCGTGATCACAGCCTGAAAGCTGAGAAGAGCGATACTTTGTGGTGAAAAGTTACATCACAGTTCGAACGACACGAAGAGCAATTATCGTCGAAAGTACTGTGAACACTGCTTGAAACAGATGAAATTGACAAAATTCGATAATTTTACAAGTAATTTGATCACGATGACCTTCCATACCAGCCGAGTGTCTGTATTGGCTTCTTCGGCTTACTTTTATATTCAGTGTTTGCGCGTCCTCAATAAAGAAATATTGGTTGAGGACAACAATGAATTGCTGTGATTCAATATTCAAGCATCCCAGCGATGATACAGATTCTTATATACAATAAGTAACAATCTACGAAACTGTGGTTGACTATTGGAATGTGCGATATCGTCACCAAGAAGTGAGCTGTTCTTATAGTACTAGTTGATTCAAAGCTCGCTCCGCTTAAAGACGATATCATAAGTTTACGTGGTACACCATGAGAATTCGTGACTTTCCAAAGGTTGAGAAATAGTCTGTATTGGTTAACAATTGATCGCATTCACGAATCCTCACGATATCCTCTACTACTTTCGTAGTAAGTATAAATGTATTTCCAATGTTAATTTTTCTTGATAATGTAGGAATTAACTGCTGCAGGAAATATAAAAAAGTTTTACTCTCTATCCACGTCATATTTGTAGTTTGATTGTTTACCAGTCAACAATTACTATGCAATGTTACTATATGTATAATAGTCGTTTTGTACGTATATTTTATTTGTTCTTTAATCAATGTTTGTTATACAGTAAATCATCGGTAACTCGTTAGTACGATTTTTGTGAAATATTTATCGGAATCAGATTCACGAAATACGCAAAGTAATCCATTATTTAAATTTGGTATGACAATATCGCTATTGTCGTCCAACACATCCCCGAAAATTACAGAGTCAAACGTCACGTCGTAATCCACAAAGAACACTGTGATATTCGTTTTCAATTCAGAAACAATTACGCAAGAGATACAATCTTCATTTTCGTCTATAGCTCCCGGTCTAGCTATATTATCGATGTACAATTAATTTCTTAAATTCAAGATGGCATCAAGGATGTCCGAAGTCCACGATGTGACAGGGTAAAAAATAGACGTACAAGCTGACACTGCAGAGTTAGCTGTGCATTGCTTTCCCCGACTAGATTGTGAGAAGCTCGAATCCGCTTGGTGAGCAGGCCACATATAATTAATTAATCAAAATTATCATCATCTCTGCCAGTATCATGGGTTGATTTCTCTTTGTTTTCATTAAAATCAACGATTTTTCTATTATTACGATTAATTTTTGGGCTTTCTTTGGCCCTTTTTGTACGTAAAAGTTTTTTCTCAACATCATTGTCAGAACTGGATGACAGTTTTCTTGTACTCTTTCATTTTCAACTTATTAAATTCAATTCTAAAAGTTAGTCAAGTAAGCACGAAAAAGTCTACTCAACTCTTGTCATCAAGCCTTGTAATTAGCCATTCAATTCGTAAACTTAGAAGTCAAAATTTCAATTTACTCACAAGTTCAATTCTCAGTCAATTTTATCGTTATCATTCTAAATTCTATTGTTCTCAAAATCATCAGTTCTCATAACCTTTGTTGTACTAAAAATTAGAAGTTATGTAGTCGTATATTTATTTCAGTGTTAGTATTTTTCGTGAATGATGAAAAAGAAAATCTTGATCACGGATCTCCAATTATAATCTCGAATCAGCGAGTTTTCTTGTGTACTCGAAAAACAATTCATCTCGACACTTGAATCGAAATCAAGTTACAGATTACACCTAAGTGCCTATTCATTGAAACATTGATTTTTTCGTAGTTAATAAAGAAGGAAATCTTGATTGCGAATTCACTTCTGTCACTTAATCAAATCTTGTTTCAATGTTGATTTTTTCCGCAACTCAATCCTCCTTGAAAATGAATTCGTGTTGCCAACTTGAAAATCGTCAAAAGCAACATATTTTATTCACACAAACCAAAAACCACAAACCCTTGAATCTGTCAATCGTACACGAGAGCCAATTTGTCTTGTTAACTTTAACAATAAAGAAAACCAACATATTCCAGCCGTCCAAATCGCAACACGAAAATTATCAATACAAATGTATTCTTACTTACCTCAATTTTATGTTGTCTTGAATGAAAAATCTTGAACACAAATCGTAATACTCTCGTCATCCTTTGCTCTATCATTGGCGGTCAAAATGATGACAGTCCGGTCAACGAAACGGCAAATGACTAACAGGACCCAGCCAATCAACGCGCGAATAAAATATCTCAACAATAGTCAAGATATTTTGAGTTAGAATGGTCACGAATTAATGTTAAAATCAGTTGAGTAGGAATTTCATTAATGGATTCGTCACACACGTCGATTAGATATGCGGACGCTGAGTCGTCTACAACTTTGACCACGTGTACTTGGAATCCGACGGCATTCTAGAAACAATGAGCCAGATGAAATCATTCGTAATAACAGAACGCCGTAGAATGTAAGAAGTAACGTACTAGAAACGAGATTTATTATTTATGGTTGCTGCATGTTTAGCTTACGCTGTATTACGATATTATACGTTCTCGTTCTTAAGTGAAATGCAAAAAGCGTAACGTTGATTCAGAAATTTTCCAGTTGGTAAAGTCTCTTTATCACTCTTGAATTGTATCAAATATGCAAGATAAAAATCAGACGACTAGCTTTTCCGCACAGTTGCGGACAAGCTGGTGAGTACGTAACAAACCGGATGTATAATACTTTCTGTCTTTCTTCGTAGAGTTCTTGTCCCGTCAAACTGTTCTTGGGAGAGTGCGATTGTACATTTCTTGTCTCTAGACTTCAATACCCAGGGGTAACGGTTCTTTTAGGTGTTTAAACGTTAATTTACGGCTGAATGAACTTCAGGTCGAATAATCCGGAGTACATAACGGTCGTTAGAGTAGGTTCAAACTTTCATCAATCTATTGCGTATTCCATATGTGACCCTTTTGGGGATCGCGTCCATGCTGCAACAGAAGTTGTGGAAGGATGACCGAGAGATAATTCCAAGAGACTTGGCAAGAGTTTAAAAAAATGTAACGTTATAATATCGCTGCTCATTATTACTAGTTTACAAAATTGTCAAGTTCTTTATCATCGGTATCCTTTAGTATGCAGAACGAAAGACATACGAGTGAAAACGTGTATAGCATAAAACTATACGATTCAAAAATGTTTCCGCTTACAAAGTGGAACCATTTCCGCGTGTAAAACAGAAAATGTATGACGAACCTGCATGTTATGAATTACTCTATCCTTTGAAGTTTCATGTACATCCGTTCACCTCCACTTTGCGGTTCAGTTAAGGGGATACCTTACTTGTTAAGTTTCCTTCATATCATACGGAAACACTTGGTTGCGGTTAGTCGCGAATTTTGATTTGTTATTTCTTTGCGGTTGTGGCGGCAACATATGACTGCAGATAACATAGACTAGGCGGTCGCGGTAGACAAATAAATAGTGCGCCTTATTGTTAGAGCCTCGTTCGAAGCAACGCGCGTTTCGAATTATGTTCACAGAAGCCCGTTGCCAGTGTTGACATGGCACGTAGGTATGCCTAGTGCTCATAGCGTTAACTTAACGTAGTTGACCCTCAGTGGTTCTCAATCTAAAACAGCATGACGACCGACTTGACACACGTCGTTAAAAAGAGTATAATCACACGCGTTGGAAAGGCTCTTTTACAGAAATTGGTATACGCAATCCGTGCAGAGCTATTACCCGAGTCCGTGATTAGAATTTTAAACTGATTACTCGATAATTACTTTTCGAAAGGTAGTATCGACGTACGGGCATTCACATTTTGCGACAGCCCAGGGGAGAGAAACTTGGTATGCAGTAATTAAATGGCTGACTAGATAAAAAAAAAAAAAAAATTCAAGAATCGAGAGGTCGGTACCACGATTATAATCACCGATCGAGGTCGTAACGGTGCGATCGGTTCGATTATCAAGATAACGCCCTGTATTGTCAATTATGGACTCTCATACGAAACCGGCAATTTTAAACGTACAAAATATTTACGGTACAGGTGTAACAGCCGAATAAATAAATTACATATGAATATGTTATTCGTTAAGCCCCCGGTATGTTTGTACAACGTCTACAGTCGTGGATTGCTGACAGTTGGTGTCAACAATGCGCACGTAACATGCCCAAAACGGAAATAGCGGGATCTGTTGACAATTGGAGTTCTAAAATAAGGTACCCAATAGGACAACGAAGGAAACGAACACTTATTGCTCTGTCTGCGTACCTCGACAGGGATTTTCTGAGTTACAGTACTACCTGGTTGATGTCAGTCAGGTAAATACGGGTACCTACCTACGGTATATACGTTATACACATGCGCGTTTTAGTTCCATGGTAATATTTGCTGTTAGAAAAACGGAGGAGAATGTTGGGAGCCAAAGCGTCAAGGGCATCATTTGATTGTTTCTCTGTAACGGATGCTCGCGTATTATATCGGGTGTTTCTAAAGTCTGCCATTTCAATGGAACATGGTTCGAACGGTACTTCGGAGTGATAAAAAGCTTCGACTCCAAAACTTTCCGCATTGTTAATTGTCAACCTTTTTTCGGCATTCTATGAGCTTTCAACGTTACTCGGATAATCAAATTTCATTATAGTCAACGAAAGAATCCTCGAAAGACATCAGGTAAATTATGAATACTTATTTATTTGATAATATTTATTTTGAATGATATGCATCTTTCACTTGTTTTCTTAAATATAGTGCGTTCCAAAAATTCGATTTCAGAAACACGTGACGCGTCTATCCGCTGAAGTTTCATCATACTACAGTCTACACTCTGCGATTATTATAAATTACACTTCAGACTCGAGATCAGCGACCTCGGTAACGAAATGGGAACAAATTTCGCTTGGATTCAATTTTTTTTTTCGTATTATTAAAATATTAAAGTATATATTAAAAAATAGTTTCTGCTTTCACTTGAATCATTACGTTTAGAATCAATGAAAAATCATGAAAATTTTACAAAACCTTCCCAATTTATTTCACGGGATGTAGTATTTGTAATCCGTAAACCAATTGCTCACTGCAATTGTCATCGGACGAAGTTTCCGGAAGTTTCCATCTCCGGATATTCGTTATAAAGCTGGTCATCGTGTCACAGCATAATTTAAACAATTAACATGTAAGATTTTGTGAGACGACAAAAACCGCTACGAGCAAGTTACATGCGAGCATTCAAATACACCCCGTAAAGCCACCCTGTGGAAAATGTTTACGACTACGCATTTTTACTGAAATTGAATTTAAAAAATTGCAATTATGTATAAGTCATCATGAAGAATTGTTCATTTTTTTTTTTAAATTTTAGTGTCTCGTAGATTTTTTACTGAAAAAATACGAATTTCCATGAAAATTTCCAAGCTTTTATGAGAAACTATTTTACAATTATTGATACAAAATTGTACGAAATTATCCAATTTCTGTAGCAATTCATGGAAGATCGTAGAAATCATTTTCACCAGGGTAAAATTTTCTCACTCGCCCCTGCCGCTGAAATAATAACTACGAACAGCTGTGGGGATTGGTTTCAACCCCTGCAGTATCCAATATCCTAATGCATAGGGTCTTGTCAAAAATCCGGTCCCCTTCGACGTTGTAGCCTCCGACCGCACGAATACCCGCTGCCTTCGTTTTTCGGATCACCAAACTCACTTTTGGCTGCTGTACCCTAGTTTTTATCCACTCTTGCACAACGTTGCGACAGTGGCCGAGCCGTAGATTCAGTAATTCCTGCACTGGTTGCGTCATATGTGATCTGAGTTCATATCACGCTTGGCATGGGGCGACCAAGAACAAAAAATTATGACAAGTTGACGGCGAAGAGACCGCGTTTCTCCTCCTTCATCGGTTCGTCTGCAGTCGCTGGTTATAAATTAAGGAAAGGAGAAAGATGCGCCTGCCTCATGGTTTGAATCGAACCAATCGTCTCGTAGCAGCTTGTTTCATTTGACAATACGTTTTACCCGTTTATGAAAGGGTGGAAGATAATGTCAGCGTTAGATAATTATGTAAATTGAGATGATTTTCTCGGCTACAAAAAAGATATCGATAAGATATTATCGTAATCTATTATATGGGCTGCTGGAAAGAGTGACCCTCCGATCGATGTTTTTTTGATAACGTTAAAGCGGAAAAGGAAAAAATTAACTTCAGGAATATCAAATACAGTTTTATAGTCCATAAATGTCAACGAGGCGGACGAAGCGGGCGGTAGTAAGTAACGAGATAACCGTATACTTTAGTAAAACGAATGACATTGAACTTTATACTTTTGAAGTATCAGATTCAAGGCTTTTACCGAATCATAAGGTTCAGAAAGTGTACGGCGGTTGTTGTGACTTGTGAATATCACTCTTCACTGAGATTTATACGGGGTGTCAATATTTGTGGCGTTCTATGATCCAAGGTTCAAAGTTTGGAATATGTAATACCCGGCGTCAGTCGGGATTCATTATTTGTACTCACAGTTACGTACGAAGATACGCATAATAAACGTTACGACGTGCAAGTTGTGCGTGGAGTAAACGCTTTAGGCTTGGTAACACGGTAATTTATGAAAGAATCTGTATATATCCACAAAGAAAGGGACTATTTACACACGCTCTAGGCTCTAATTAATTATAGTGTGTAGCGTTTGACAAAATGCGATGTACGTGCCTCACCTTGTGCATTCTACAACTAAACGTCGCTCTACGCAGTCGTGTCCATGTAAAGACTTGTTAAATATTCATTCTAGCCAGTTGTGAGTAAAATGTTAAAAACTAATAACTTATTTTCAATTTGACGCGCATGGTTAGAGCGCTTAGAAACATCTTACAGAGTATCGAGGCAAGATGTGGGATATTGCTTTTTAAAAAATTACAGAATTTTTTCAAAAAACTGAACTACTCTCGACGTTCGACCCACTCGACACACTCGACCCGAATAACTCTGTGCAGCATTCGTTTTTCACGTATCCTTAATAAAAACGAAGCCCATGTAATGACCAACGCGTGCTTAAATCACGCGGTCCCACGGTTGGTAGATCGGATTGCTTCTAAATGCCGGACAAAAACGTGCCACAGTATTATTCTACTCTCGGCAGAGAATCAAAAGCATATCAAGACTGGCTGACAGATGGTCTCATTGTAAGACTGACCGGATAGCGTCGGTAGAAGCGCGCGACGAGCATCAGTGCCTACTCTGATAAACCGTAGGTATACGTACGTCATCGGTCGTTGCTGAAGAGATTGTGCGTGTCCAGCTAAAACGTGACGGGAATTGTTTGTAAGTTCTAAGCATAAATAAGCTTGAGCGAAATCCATCGTTAGCTGGCTTCTAGCGTGTCGAGCACCCTGAAAAGTTCGAACGTGCACTCGTTCGGTTCTTCTTTCTTCTGCTTCTTCTTCTTCTTCTTCTTCTTTGCGTCTTTGCTTATCTGGAGGCGATCAGACCTCCACGAGTTCCGCGCCAGTGAACTCACTCAATTCAAGCAATAACTGCAGCCTGCTCAAACCGTTCGCGTACGAGTTCTGAGCCCCGCATGGTGTTGCGCTCCATAATAATAATCGTGTACTTTAGAATGTACATTATCTTAGCCGCTAGTCTGACTGTCGGTATGGTCTGGTGGTATTTTACACAGTCGCTTTCATTATTAATTACACGCTGTGGAGACGACGTAACACGAATGGCACACCGTATGCTAAAAGATGTTGCACCACTTGTGCAACGTATGTTCATCTACGTTAGGAATTCAAAATATATAAATATACGTCTCGAGAAAAGCCCTTCCGGAGGAAAAGGAGATGCTCTAAACTTTGCTCTATGTATACACCGTTCTAGTCTGTATTTGTAATGCAAAGTCGATACTGGAATCTGTGTAACAACTGTTTTGTCGAGCTCTACTACACTTGGCCTGTATCAACGACACGTAACCGCCGTGACCACAGATAAACAATAAAATCCAGAGTGAGGTCAATGCACAGTTTGTTAGGTACTTATGTATATTCCAATCATAATTTTAGCTAACAATAAGTCTACAAATTCTACAAGGAGAAAAAAAGAACTGTCACATTTACATACGCGACGGTTGATATGTGGACAGCTCTTTTTTAGTTGATCGAAGTAATTTTTACTCCAAAAAAGTGCTATCCATATTTCCTTCGCGCATGTAAGCCCAACAGGTTTTTTCCCGTGTGGGTTGCGAGGAGTGAACGGAGGAAAATTTATGAAATATTTCGGATACAGACTTTTATTTACGTAATTAATTATGAAAAGAACTTGCTACTCGTGTTTTTTTTTAGTATTATTCTATGTCCTCTTGGCACGCAATCTCATCCAGAATCTGTGGGTGTGAACCAGTTTCAAACGCCTCCGTAGGAAACAGGTTTACATCGATTTCAATTTTTTTTTCCCTCTCTACATGTGGGTCAAGATTCTTGCTAATTGAATGAAATCGAATGGCTGAATCTCGAACACCCTCATCTTCCACTGTAGCGACCTGCAGGCTCGGGGCTTTTTGAAGTGTAGTTCACACCCAGTTTCAACCACTTGACTGCATCACTCCACTTTGTTGTATACAAGCGTTCGCTCTGGTACTTCACTCCATTTAACATGGTTCATCTCTTGTCGCTAACAATAAGTGTATTCGTGCTTACTCTTTTCCCGTTTCCTTTGCTTTGGCTCGATCCATCGGCGTCCAACCGTACAACCGCACTGTCTTATCGTGCCTTACCGTTTCGTACGCTCTACTCGTCATAAAGTACATGGTCACGTTGTTCTTACAGTATTTATTCGTAGCGTATCATAAATATTTAGCGATATCTGTTCGTTAGTTTTGTCAATTCAAATAGTATTTTCGGGTCACCGAAAGAATTCGAGAGCGTTGCGACGCGACTGGCGATTTATACATCGTGACGGTAGCGATTGAAATCCATTTGAGCCGGTGTACAACACAGATAAAGTATAACGCGAATTTGAAACCAGTACATAGTTTTTCATCGTATTTTTCTTCCGTACTAGAATACAAAGAAATACGTGAAAAGTAATTTTTTTCAAACGAAGCGTACACGTGTCTCCTATTTTATCTTTGATTCTATGACGCATATGTTGAAAAAAGACCCATATCAATTGGCCTGCTGATTTCCATATTTCCGTATCAAAATTTTCCGCGCCTTCAAATTTGAAAGGATGATTACACATCAGATCAATGAATAAAACAGAATAAGCCCTCTTATCAGTTCCTTGGGTACCACGATACGCAGTTGATTTGGATTGGAAGTTGTACATTGATATGTAAATAGCACAATGTAGACGAAATCAGGTGCCATATACGCGATATCTTTTTCTCCGTCGGTTTATGTATTCGCCGAATTTGTGTAACAAATATGCGGAGATCGAGGATGTTTGTTCACTCGTACTGGAGGAAAAACCAAGTTGTTGGGATGAAAAAGTTATAAAACAAAAATTAGTTCAGTGACAATTTCCGCGGCGTGGAATCGAGGGTAAAAACGAAGCGTAGAGAAGCGGCGTGGCCAACCGAAGCGAACAGAAATAATAAAAAGTCAAGGAAGCCGGCGAAAGCGTTCAGGTGGCAAGCGTGAAATCAGGTTGTAAAACCTTGACGATTTCGAATACCTGACTGACTGCCGATTCGTTTCGTTTCACTCAGAGATACAGATAGGTAGGCAGTAGGTAGGTACCTACGAGGCCACGGTCGGTAAGCCAGGTTCCATCCAACTGTATTTCCAAATTTCTAGGTCCTTGGAATACCGTAATTATCATTCACGGTTCCGTGACCGTTAATCGTTTCAGCTGGCTCACGTATCAAAGCTTACTCGCGCGATCGAGGGGCGCTTATTTTATACCACAATTTACGCCACGTGCAGTTGGTGTAATGTTTCGTCATATTTTTTTTCCCCGTCCGCAAGCATATCGTGCCAGCTTTCCATTTTCACGTCTAGTTCCTTATTGGCGTGTCATGTATACCTACTCATTGTCAGAGAGATTGATTCTGAAACGGAAGTGATAGTTGGTCAAGTTGTTTAGCTTTGTTGCCCAATCTAAACGACTTGTTCAGCTACGTTTATCACTACCGCGTTTCAGAATCGATCTCACTCTCGCAATTAGTATACGCATCGCGGTGTGAATTGAAAATCAAATATTAGACGTCTCACTTTCTACGCAGTAACTCATAAATTACATATCGATGAAACGAGCCTTGTGACGTTATACGCGATAACGAAATCTGTCAAATCACTGTGTGCACATTATTCGTTAGCTTATATTATACCTAGAGTGTATTTTCTACTAGTTCTAGTGCACTAAACTGCAAAGCATATTCCAAGTATGGCTGCACTATCAGAATGATTTAACTGCTGCAAGGTGTACCTTCATCTGCGTTTACGTGTCGAATCTTCCAACAGAGTCCGCAGTTCATTTATACTACGATTTACTTCAGCCTGACGAATGAAGCATTTTCTAAAGTTGACAAAAAACACCGGCAGCAACTGCAGCTCAGAACGAGTCGAATCTCGATGAGAATTCTTGTATGTTAAAATGTGTATGTACCTGAAATGGTAGAAGATCTATGATCGATGCAAATGAAGTGTTCGTCATTGCTAGACTATTTGTATTTATAGACGACCTTCGTCAAGAGACCTTCCATCCATCGCCAGACTGATACAGCAGGCTTACTCGTGCCTTTTTTTTCAACTAACAATAAGATATTTATCAGCGGTACATGCTATCGAAAATGTTCGTTTTTACACTTCCCGCCTCTCAACCTGATAAGTATACAAGCTCCGTTCTGTCGATCGTTTGCGGTGCTTTAAATTGATCGGAGCTGGTGTAATATGAGTAGGTGTGAAACTGTTCGTTTTATGGTTCGTGGCATGATGTCCCGTAGTCACGTAGGATGCACCCAACCGCATTACGCGTGACTAACAAATTACTGAAACTTGTCTTCTTTCATAATAGGTTTGCACACAGACGATTCCTTTGCGTCCGTATGAATTCTCAAACTTGTGAAAAGTTAACAAAAGCCTAAACTTCCAACATCATTCTTATGCAGATACGTATTAAAATGTATTTATCCCCCAAACTTGCTACAAAGTTTGGTTAACACAGAGTTCAGAAGTATTTGCATTGTAGTGTTAAAAGGTGTATGAATTATTTGTTGCGTAAACAGATTCACGGAAGATTAATTACATGTTATTATGTATGATACAAAGAACATAATTTCGCAGGTTTTCATCTACCAGTCAGTATTGAAATAATTGTAAAACGATTTTTATTTCTTCTATTGCAACATGACTTTATTTTGGCAATCCCTCACGGAAAAAAACCCAAATTGGGTGTAAATTCGTACCCCTAACTTTTTTCTTATGGAAAATTAGCATTATCTATGAGTTGGGGGTACGAATTTATACCCAATTTGGGGTTTTTTTCCGTGAGGGATCCCACGTACCCGGTCTCCGGTCATCGCCGAAGGCGTCTTGCAGGTGAAAAACCAGGTTGAAAGACACCGAATACAGCGTGTCGCAAAATCATTGACAACGATCGTTCGATACGCTCCGACGGGGATCGATGAATTTCTAAATATTTTATTCAATTTATTTTTCTTGTAGTACGAATGACTTGCTTTTAACATTGTATTCGACGAAGGGATTTTGTATTGTTTACAGGCAACAGCAAAAAACCACCTGAATTTCTATACTCACGGCGCGCCAAGAGTTTTTATCATTCTCGGAAGGTGAACAACTTCAAGGAATTTACGTTCCAGGAAAATTCCCCTCGTGTAGTCGCAATTTAACTGCACGAAGTTTATAATTGTTGATAATGAAGGTTCCACCGAGCGAAGTGCAGCTATTACAAGACATTTCGAACTTTGAAAAAAAATCTCACAGAACAGAGGAAAAACGGAGTCTCCTAACGTTGCTTGTTCGGTTAATCTGAAGAGAGAGCGTTATTTAAACGTGGAAAAGTGAAAATAAATCATGTGTATAATTTTAATACAAGAGCGCCAACGAACAATGCTCGTCGGCACGTGCGACATCCGCATAACATACAATGCGTTATTTCTCACAAAAATTTTCCGCAAAAGCAGACAAAGAAAAATTAATAACTACCTTATAACTGTATAACATTTGTATCGGTGTAAATGATATGTGTATATAAAAAGCAAGGAAAGTTTTGCGGTACAGTCTTCCAGGAAAAGAATACGAATCCGCAACCAGTCAGTATATGTAGGTTTTTTTCTCCAAGGTCCAGAGAAATGATATAAATATAACGATGATTATAAACCAGGCAGAGACTGGTAATATCAAACATCGACACGAAAACTGTAATCTTGGATGAATAATATTGTTACAAAGGATGAAATCACCCGTTTTGTCCCCTTTTTAATGATTTAGTAGTCATCATAGATAAAAAAACAGTCTATTTCGAGACTTTGAAAGGAGAGCTTCGTCACAAAATAAATCCTTTTCCTCTCTTAATTTTCCGCTTTGTAACAATATTTTATTTCAGGATGCCCATTGTTCTCAAAATTATGAGGAAACTGATTTTTATAAAGCGCTCATTGGGCGTGAACGCGGGCATTATAAATTTATCTGTCCTACAATGATGTTGGTAGAACGGAAAATTACGAGTTTATTTCCGGACTGCGTTATCGTCCGAGGTTCAAGATTTCCGAAATACGTCTACAAAATGCGAAAAGGAAAATCAAACATCACAATAAGTCGTTGCATCGAAGTGACAGCGCCATCTCTCGGCTAAGGCTCGTTGGACAACGAGGCCCGTACCCGTAGCAATTGAACAACATTAAACGAGCGCAATTGTTCGCTGCCTTCCGATTGGCTCGGAGCAACTGGTCCCATCACGATCAATTTTAATTCAGCGCCTTTCGCCGCGTCCTCTTGGCGATGCGCGTACGTACGCACAGATCTGTCAAGGATGCGACAACATGTGTAATTTTCCTTGGGGCGGGAAGCCGTGCTAGAATTTGAGGAAAATGCGAAGGACGGAGATGCGACGCGTCCACGATGCGATATTGCACACCGCGTTTTTCAGCGATTAACCCGTAACGGTGCGAGTCAGCCTCGGAACGAGGCAAAGTGGCGGTGCAAAGTACGAAGAAAAGTAGCATTAACCTTAGCAATCTTATACCTGATTGCCGAGAGTGTATTTCGGAACGGCGGCGAAGTGACCACGAAGAGGAAGGCTCGGCACGAAATCGTGGGCTTCGCGTTGGGCCGGCCGGCCAGCCGGGCTTGCCGGGAAGATAGAGGGGTATACGTGTACCGTTCGGCGTATGCAACGCGGAGGCACGGTAGTCGGTAGTTGGGGGAGCGGACTATAGAGTCTCTATAGTCTATAGTGGGGGGCCCAGGGTTTACCCCCCACCCCACACTTCTCCACTCCTCGTCAGCTGCTGCCGCCGAAGAGTGCTGCGTACGAACGCCAACACGATTCAGCTACTAGTAAGGCGCAAAGAGAATACACGAGAAGGATAAATCGCCCGAGACGATCGGACGGTCGAGTTACTTCGTACTTATTGGGTCGATGTTCCAGTTCGGTACAGTGTCTCGGTGTTGTTGTTGTTGTGATTGTGATAACCGGAATTCGCGGGTTCGGCTCGGGTCGGCGATCGAATCGGAATAAAAACAATCGGCGAACCCGTTTAAAGGCGAGGAAAAAAAGCCGAAGAAAAGGTCCCGACGATCGCTCGATAAAGCAGAGATCGTTCTCGAGCAAGGTTCGCTGCACCGTATGCACTGTATGCATTCTCTGCATACGAATACGCGCAGGGGTTGACGGCGAGGATAGATAATTGAGATGATGAGCGGAAACTCGGCAAACGAACGCTGAGGAGCGCCGCTGGAAATAAGGACTGGAGTCACTGCGTCGATAGAAAAGATTCGTTATCGTTATTTTGAAAGTCGGGGACCTAACGGTGCAACGTTATACACAGTTTCTCTATTAGCGCACGGCGCGTTGAAAGGTTTGATCCAACTGCAAACTCGAGGTGGTAAAACGGCGATGGAGCGAAACTGACCTGTTTTTTATATTTAGGATTAAAATTGCGACAATTCGTACGTCGTCGAGTGTCAATTGTTTCATTGTTCGAAAATTCTATTCGACACAGCTCCGCGATTTTCGCCCAGCGAACGAATTCTCTCAACGAATTTCCGACATCGGCGGACGTTGAAGTCTCCCAAATTCGAACCTGATCACAGGCGAGATTTGCGCCTCTGACCTAAGGAAAATTTCAAGAGTGTCTACCCGATGTGGGATAGTTTCTAACCTCAAAAACGCTACGATCATACGTCATACACCATGTACAAGCTACTGGGTGATTTGAGGGGGTATCTGAAATGGCAGGACATAACAACGGACTCGATGATATTCCGGATGCACAACATATTCACAACGGTTCTGCTCCTCACTTTTTCGCTCATCATCACCGCCACCCAATACGTGGGCAATCCGATCGCTTGCATAGTCGAATCGGGCCTCCGTAAGAACGCGATCAACACGTTTTGCTGGATTACTTCGACATTCACGATGCCCGACGCTTTCAATCGCCAGGTAATTAATTATTCTCACCGCGTCAACGCGTGCTGCAACCGCGATGGAAATTATATCGATTTTATCCCCCCCCCCCCCCACTGCCCCAATCATGGCTCTTCGTTGTCGCGTCAACTTCGTCGTCACACGAGGATAATTCGTTGCCCCGATGATGCTGTTCGGGGGGCTGGGCCTTTGAAGGCTGTGAAGGGCCGGTGGGGTGGGACTCGTCGAGTGTCTTCCAGAACCTTTGGTGGGCGCCCTTTTGTCTCATAGCATGCATGCCGCGCCGGTCTGCATCACACATGTCCGTTTGTCTCTCGCATGCACTTTTCTCGGTCCTGCGGTTTACGACTGCTCTCGCAGGAGATTCTCTCTACTAACAATAAGAACAAGGAAAGCATAGTACTATACTACAGTATATTTTGTAGGAGTTGTTTTTCATACTCGCAAAAGGGCGCCAACGCCTCCGTACATACGTGAGTCTCGTGACACGAGCGTGGATGAATAGGCATGTAATGTAATATGATCATCGTCGCTGCTGCACTTCCGGCCTATCGTCAATTCCGATTTCCACCAATGACTGTTCACTGACAATGAGTGATTGATGTCCGTACGCGGTGAATTTTGATAAGAGATACTGCAGGGTCCGTTGCTACTGCGATTTTACACAACACCTTGAATCTTGCGTTTTTTTCATCCAACATCGGAGCTTGCAGAATCTCCGCGTGGCTAGTAAGAAAATTCTAACTCTGAACACACATTTGATGGTGCAGGTCGGAAGGTGTTTCTCATTCTTGCTGTTCCGAATGCGTAACAGAAGCCGTGCAATATGTTGTAACATCGAATCTGATATTACTTGATATCGGACGCAGTAAATTTACGATCTAAGCTCGTCATTAACAGGAAATTTTCAACCGGATACTAACGATTCCTTCGAGTATTCCAACGCGATTACGTTTTGCGGTAGTAACAGGAAATGATATTAGAGAAGTAAGAAACTGCAGATAATCTTCCAGAAAAGACTTATCATAAATTTCCATTGCGGGATGTATTAAAGATAATGCAACGGTTCCCCTCGCTTACGTATGACGTGATAAATCAGGTCACCTCTCGAATGGAATGTAAAGAACCGTGGATACATAGCCCGTACATGATCTTGATTCGATGCAGCAGAAAAAGTTCATAACTTTCGTAACTCTGCAGTGTGTATTAGCAGTGATATTCCATTATTACACAGGTTTCGATTCCGTATGGTTTATCCTTGTTTACTTACATCTATAGCAATAGAATTCGGAAGTCAAGTGAACTCACTTAATTCAATCATTTATGTGTAAGACAACAAGCAATGACGAATAATTCACCAATTAGTATGAATGGTTCTTTTACTCACCTTTAACGCAATTGGAAGCAAAGTATAATTACGTAAATTGCCCGCGTTAGTTACAACAATTAAAACGAACAATAATGATTGGTAAGAAGATATCGCTTGTGTAAGAATGCTGCTTGATGCCTGAGGCTATCACGAGCAATCAAAGTCAATTAAATGAATCCAGTTCGAAGCTGAGATTAAACTCGTGGTACAGACGTTTGCAGATAAATCGATTTCTGGACTGCCGACGACAGATTTTTTATTATATTAAGTCAGGCACAGAGTAGTTGAGTAAAATGTTGAAACAAGTTTGCCCCGCACATAAGTATAGTCAGAGTTATCGCTCATTCTTAGCTTACCAGCTATCGCCACTGACGCGTGCGCGGAGTTTGCCACACATTCGTAGAATTTTATCACTTATTCGAATTTTATATCATATACGAGGAACCACATCCGTCTCCAACTTGTGTAAGAGCGTATAAAGAACAAGTGCGAAATCGTATAAATCCTATATTTATCACAAATCGCACATACGCCGCAATACTACTGTGCAACAATACCTGATTGGCACATTAAGTACAAGAACGGATTTTATACTTTCCATGTCGCAAGTTTCTCACTTGGTATCGTTTCGATGTTGTAATCTTGCACAGATCGCATCATCTTCGAAAAAGTCCAGTACTTTTAAATTTCTTATTGTTCATGATGCTAACAGAGTCGGTTTCGTGATAATCGAGACTGTAGATTTCTATAACGTAGACCACAGATGCTTATGAGGAGTTACTTAAATGGATAACTTTCAGTGTGACAGACCGTATAAATTCATTGTCGAACGGTAGAAAAGAAAGAACATTTAGAGCTTAAGCACTATCATGCTAAAGTCAACACGCATAGAACGATATTAAATTCAATTTGATTTTCAATTGTAGCTCTTGCATACATCGCAGATATTGTCGACGAAGGTCAATTCGAGTGGTCCGGGTCAGAGAGTCAGAATACATATGTGTATATAGTGAAGCTTCGTATAACGCGTGCTAAAGATAGAACGTGTTAACTGCGTTATGTACATGGTAATGCTCGTACGGATCCAAGAGTGACCCCTCACATGGCACAGCGTTACACAGAGATAACCCGGCTCAGCACTGGTTCACGATTTGTCTGGAACACTGAGCCGATCCTTGTAAAAGTCTCAGTGGTTCCGGATTCGAATTATTGTGGATATTGTGGTATCTTTATCAATTGAGTACAACTTCCAAGGAAAGTATCAGACCTCGGGATCACGGCTTTTGCTCAAACTTCTAGGGGTGTTTCTTTGACTCAAAATATGCGACTTTTGATGCTTAATTCCATCCATTTGGCCTTCCTTCGCTTAATTTACAATAGATCAGGTTGTCGGAAATTTATGGTTTAAACTTCACCATGGCTTTGAAATGATGGTATATTTGTTCATACTTTAATCTATAGAAGCCTGGCATCGAAACTAAAATAGAGAACATTGAAAATTATTATTTCAGGCAAAAATGTACAACAGGTTTCATTTATCACGGCATTTTACTCACCAAACTGCTAACTTGATCAATTTTAACCGGTGTGAAGAGCCTCGATGGATGGAATTACACGATAGAAGCTCTTCATTTACAAGATTGAAGTTAGTAACGTGATCGTAACGAAACAATGGAAAGAAAATGCTTTGTTTTGCAATTTTAGAACAACTTTGAACGAGATAAATTTTTAAAATACGGGTACGTCTTGCTTTACTACGGTTTACTGAATTTCGCACAATTATAAATTGGCAAGAAAAGATGTTCCTCAATAAGCTCTGTTACAGTAACGCTACAAACTTCAACATGATCCACATTTTGGGCTGGAGAAACACCCGTAACAGTTTCAGCAGAATCCGTGATCCGGAGGACTGACGCTACTTGTTAGTTAGGTCGTATGTGTCCATAAATCTGTTGCTGCACCCTGTATTATATAACAACATAACTTGATGTAGCACGACTCGTGTGATTGTTGAATCATAATTTCATTAAGAAATACATTGATTAACTCGTAGAAGAACTGATTCGGTTAACATTTCTTGACTGGATCTTTCAGCCGCTTTAAATTTTCATTCTCGGTTCTCGCTAAATCTTGTCTTATTCACATCATGAATTCCCCACTACTCTTGCAAGTGCTATCACCATTACATCCGTTCCCCGACAAAGCGTTCAACGAATTCCATAGCGCGCCTTCAAAGATGCAGAAATTAGAATAAGTTTCTAAAAAAACAAAATGGAGACTCGTTTACTAATTCTAAACAATTATTGAAGTGGAGAAGCCAGCTTGTCTCTTCGTAAATCTACGTACCTGTGATCCAGCAATATAGCGCATTCGCTGCACGAAGTTGTGCAGGTGTAAAAAATTCCTTGTCCGATATCGACTTGAGATTGTAAATACAGTGCATTTTTTTTTCTTTCCACAAGGTCGGCAAGGAAGTGGCTCATCCTGGAATCGGCAACGATTTCAACGACGAAAGCGCTCGCAAGTACTACACCTACTATCAATGGGTTTGCTTCGTACTGTTCTTCCAGGTGAGTCGTCAATCGGTAGATGTGATTCATTACCAAAATTGAATCGGTGATCTCAATGGCAAATCGGGTAATTCTTGTGCAGGCAATAATGTGCTACGTGCCTCAGTGGCTCTGGAACACCTGGGAAAATGGTTTGATGAGGAGCATTGTCATGGGGATGAATCACCAACTGTGCGACGAGAAGGAGAAGCTAAAGAAGAAATCTGTCATGATGAATTACATCATGAAACACCGCACGGTGAGAATACTTACTCCTCGATCCGTTTATCATACGATATCATGTTATATTTCGGGGTTACAAACTCCGGCTAATCGAATTACGTACACGCGTACGCCTCCCGAGGTGGATTCTGACCGATTCAAGGCCGCCGGTGTCGTCTGCTACCATTTATTCAACCTGCGTAGCAGACGACACGGGTGGCCTCGAATCGGTCAGAAGCCATTTCGGGAGGTGTACATACCTATCTACGTATGTATATACGCACCACTGTGGATATCGAATGCCGACGACGACGACGACTCGCTGTTATTTTTGACCTAATGATGTTTGTGGCTGACAGTAAGACGGCACATATCCGCTGTTCAACCTTTTGTTTGGGTTTACCAAACTTCCACACTCGGTGGGCGTCACTTTGGTCTTGCGCTTCCAGACGTCTCACTCCGCCTGATAAGCCTCCGGCGGTATTATTGTACTACCTCATCTTGGGTGGCTGCCCGGAGTCGCGTGGACACATCTTCCGTCTACTGCGATAACCGAGCAAACAATCGTGGTGTCGTATGTCGGAGACGGGGATCGTCAAAAGCTCCAGATTACCACAGTTCCGGTTACCCCGGGTTCATTGCTTGCGATCAATTTTCTCCTGTGATTTTTTTCATTTTCATTTCATGTGGTATTAATTTTCCACCATTTCAACCACGACTGCGTGCTTACGTGATACAAGTTTTCTTATGTAAACCTCCACGATTTGTTTTCATCTATGCAATGTTTGTATCAAGACCTGATACTATCTCCGCCACTAGCTATTTATGTATGCGTATATACTGATTTGTGAAAGCTGATTTTGGCTTTTGTACGGAATGTGAAAACAATACCATATACCGACGTATTGATTCTAGTTTTGAACGATTACAAAATCTGTTGGTGTGAAAAGCCAGCAAGATAGGAACACGTGTTTATGTAACTAGATTGGAATCTCAGTGGACGAGATGTAATACATTGCATAAAATTCTTGTGTGCATGACCAGCGTATAATCGTATTTAAATATATGAGCCGTGTAACGTATTACAATCTTGACCAAACAACGGCATTCACTCAATATATTCTATATCGCATTCGGTGAAAACATATGCCAGCTTGTTTATCAACGTTTCACGTAATCGGTCTTGCAGTTAGTTTGACGGACTAATTTTTTTATTCGTGTGAAAATGATGACATGCTGGGCGATAACGTTTGCGCTGTAATATTACGGATATTTGACAAGTTATTTCGACTCTATATTCATTGACGGATTTCATTTGTATCTCGAGGTTTATAAGTGAACGGTCAAAAACATGTCTCTGTTACGAAAACATCGATATCTTACAGTAAATTTGATCATTTCATAATAACGGTAAACAAGTTTGTTATTCCATTCTCAGTACAAAACGATTAATGTCTTGGTATGTTTCAAAAATATCACAATTATTCTTAAGTACTAATAGGAAAAATTCATTGCTGAATAGATAAAATTGCTGAGAAATAATTTCACACGATTCCCGCATACAAATGACAATGTTTATTGAAAATTGACAAAATTTACTTTGCGTTTACGTTATTTTTAGGTTTATTACCATTTAGAGGGCAAACTCGTTCTTATTTTTCGGATCGTACCGATTGTAATGGTGCAACAGAATCCGCTCGTATTCGTAAAATCAATTTGTGTGTTTTGTAGCATATATATATTATTTTGGATCAGTCCAAAAAGAAGTCATAATGGTCCCTCAATGGCTTTCATGATTTTATTTTCAATTCATTATGCGAGTGATCATTTTATTTCCCGTTCCTGAATTAAACAGTAAATAGTTGATCAACTTCCTTAGTTGATATTGCTTCTCCTATATCACCGATCATGTAACTATTGAACTTAAATGCCTACGAGTTACAAGTAAAAAATTATGATATATTATGCTACAAGTGTAGAAAGTGGGGCATTATATTTAGCGAGACCAAAATCGCGCTGATCTCGTAACCTCCATTTCTTACAAATTATAGTATCATACCATTGAAATTCTTCAATAGATAATTACACATATTTCTTACGAATGAAATAATCATCCGGTAAAACATTGTATCCATACACTTGACTCTTTACATCTTGTGTAATATATTAACGAACTCACCTTGGTTAATTTTAGTAACTTTTTTCATCTTCCAACTGAATATAAAGAGAAAAAAAACAATCGAGCCACAGCGAACTGCGAACTCTTCCATTTTACACATATCTACGCTGCTGAAAACATTGAAATTTATTTCGGAGCCATTCCGCAGTGTATTGTGAAGCCGACATATTAGAAGCACTGGAAATGAAAAACGGAAGATACCCATGCACGCTACTTTTTCCAACACCTGTGCAGAAAAGTTTGATCTGAGAAGCAGCGAACTTGCCGCTGGCAGCGCGTATCATTCGGCTAGGTAACTTATGATCAATGATAAAGTGCGTTAAATCGAGTGATTCGAAAGTGCGCATGCGGCAAAGAAATCCCTAGTGTCTAAAATCGGTCATTTCAGTTGTGCGCGTGCGCCAACCTCGTTTAACCGTACTCTTCGAAAATCGAGCACTTTCCGCACGCTCCACAGGCTTCGAAAATCGAACCTCCGAAGCAGGTGTTGAAAAAAATAAGTGTTATGATTGTGTTATTTTTGCGTGATGTGGTGGTAAAAATTAGCGCTTTATGCGCATAGATATCTCTGAGATCACGTGATAAAATTCAATGTCAACAAACTGACATGAGCCATGCTGCTCCAAAAATTGTCCAATATCTTGCCCCTGATTTAACCACTAATTTTCGCACAGCGCATAACGAATAAATGGTTAATTTTTTTTGTTCCACAGACACACATCAGTTACGTATACCGGTACTACGCCTGCGAGGCGATCTGCTTGCTGAACATACTGCTCCAGCTCTACTGTATGAACCGTTTCTTCGACGGTGAATTTATGGGCTACGGTCTCCGCGTTTTACAGTACGCGGACAAACCGCAGGAGGAACGTGTCGATCCCATGGTTTACATATTTCCACGCGTCACCAAGTGCATATTCCACAAGATCGGTCCCAGTGGCTCGGTACAGAAACACGATTCGCTGTGCATCCTTCCGCTGAACATCGTCAACGAAAAGACGTATATCTTCATCTGGTTCTGGTACCTGATACTTACGGTATTGCTGGTCGGTCTGCTCGCCTATCGGGCCGCAATTATTTTCGCACCCGCCATAAGACCACGCCTGATGCACCTTGCGGCGCGTGGAACGTCGAAGGAAACTTGTCGGAGCGTAAGTCGAAAGACGGATCTTGGAGATTGGTGGCTGCTCTACTGTCTGGGTACGAATTTAGACTCGATCATGTACAGGGAGATTCTTCAGGAGCTGGCAAAAAAGTTGGGTGATCAAAATTCACAAGTAGTTGCTTAGCGGAATATATTATGTGTATATTTTATTGCGCGATGCGCTCTTAAATGTCAAAGAGGCGATTTCGGACGAGGACTCGCCGTTTCGGTTATATTCGAACCCAATCTTGAGTGATTTCGTTTGCTTCTGGCCCTGGCCTAGCGTAAACATTTTATAGATACTCCGGCAAAGCTTTACAGACCGTATTGATATACTCTCTTGAACCTGTCAATATTTTTTTATCGACCGCTCTACTCACTCAGAACTTTATAGATGAGACTTTATCTGCCATTCCGTGATTCCTTTATTCTAGTAGCTAGAAAAAGTTTCTTTTTACTTTAAGTTGCTGGTCGAGTGCTCGGCTATCGTTTCTTTTTTTCTTCTTCTTCATATTACCTTTTTCTCTGCTTAAATCGGACGACGATTTGTGTTCGTACGCAGGTACATTTTTCATCGCTTTAAAAACGTATTTTTTAAACATTTTATTTCATCACTGAATTTTTTTTCCCTACTGACAAATATCCCATGTCTGATTTAGTTTTTACACCTCTTATTCCTAATCAACCGTGAATCTCACGTGAAACTTTTATGTGATTTTTGTTCGTTTTGAATTGTTGTTGTTTTATTTTTGGGTTTCTTTTTTTTAATTGATTTTTCAAAATCATTATAGGGTTTTCAGTTGAATGGGAGTATAAAAAAAGACTGAGAAAGTCTGAAAACTGCTCACTGAACATATGATACCTTTGACTATAGGTATAACAGTTATTATGCATTACGATATAAATAAATATATATATATACAGTATCATATACAGTATTTTGATATTTTACAAAAATTTTCTTACTAAATTTTAGGCGGTCGCATCGGACGCACTCGATTTGACCGAGTTACATAATTAGTAGCAAAATTGAGTGATATAGTGGAAGAAAGGTGTTTCAAATCGGTATGACTTCGGGGTGAAATGTTGCATATAAATCTAGTATATTGTAGTCTGTTTAAAACTTGGAGCTTGAGTGAAATTCTAAGATATTGATGTGTATGATTTTTTTTCTCCCTTTTATTTCACTCAGTTTTCTTGGAGCTTTGTTCTCGTTTCAATGAATATTCACATATCTAATTATAATTTACGTACGATTACAGTAAACAGTATGAAAAGCCGTCGCGATGACGGACTATTTTAGTCGATAAGCCTAATTAAATATTGAAATGGAATTTCTTAATTTGTGCTCAAAGTCCCTCCCCTCCCTTTACTATACGTTTGCACGTCTTCCTATACGTGTATCCATACATTTATCAAGGACGATTCACCTCGTGCAATGTCCGAAGAAACAAATAACAGAGGAACACCTCAAAATTCGTTTCTGGAAATCCGCAATCGTGAAATGTTCGAACGAGAATCCATTTCTTTGCTCAACGAGTTCTCAGAATGTGATTAGATGTGATCAACAACGCGTAGATACTCTCTTTTTGTTTCTTCCATCATGACTTTCTATTGCTAAATTTTGGAGGCTTTACAACGAATATTATCCTTATTTGACGTGTGTTAGTTGAAGAAGACAAAGCGATGAGTCTGATTTGCCCGTGCTTGTAGTAGGAATTTTTAAGTGGCACCTAAACTTTCCGTATGTCAGCATCGGAGTATAAATAAAGTATTAGCGGGACAAGTGGTCAAGCAGAAATAATACCGTTTCATTTTGAAACATTCTAATTATACTGGTGTAGGTATAGGTAATTGGTATATATACACGGTGCACAAGCTAAGCAGCAAAATGATGTACGGTCTTTAGTACTTAGGATGCGCTCGTAAGTTTCAATCAGATATATTCTCATATTACACTGTCGGCATTTGCGGAAATAGATGGAAGATATTCTCTGATTCCGGAAAAATGAAACAAATTAGTAAAAAAATAAACGACACATTACGCGTCTCAACTTTTTATCCTCCATTGCCAGCTCAAACTTTGAATGGCAACGGAAATGCTGACCGCAATGACGGTGATGTGAGTCGTGATTTAAAAATACAATCTGCATTTGGTAGTTTTTTAAATGCCTTAATTGGCTATCGTACACGTCACTTAACAGTTCCGGAAATACGTTATACTCTTGAGTAAACAGACTGGTGTTTATCCTAGTATTCAAATGGTTATCATTGCTAATGGAATGGTAGATACTGACTGTTCGTTTTTTACACTCCGTTTCTCCAAGATGTTAGCACCGCGGATAAAAGTAATCTTTTTCGTTCACAGCTACGCTTGGTTAACACGAAGGACAATCTACCGCGTTGATATTTCGGTATGTCATATTTGTGTGCAGTTGTTCTTTGAATTTATATCGGGTCTAATTGGACCCAATAAGATCTTGCGGAGCAATTGAAGACGTACATATCTGTCGCCCAATCGGAAGCGAGAACAAACAAGGGTATACATGCTCAACTGTGCTCTGCAGCGAATCGTGGTGGGACAGGCTAGCCCCGTGCAATGAAGAGCTCTTTCTCCCGAAGGGGAATGAACTGGAGACTCGGGCGACGACCTTTCCGCGTGGATCGTTCGCTTTTTTAACAATCCCGAGAATTCCGAAATTCAACCGAAGCTATCACTGCGCGTTAGAAATTTCAACGCGCATGCGGTTCGCGTTCGAACTTCAAACCCAGCCTTGAGATCCTCCACGTGGCCCACCTGTAAGATTTCCCTACGGAACTGACAAGTTCGCAACATCGGTTAGGCAAACTTTTCCCACACAATTAACAATAATTATTTTTTCAGCTTTCCGGAGAATCGGGTTCCAGTTTTTAATACAGCGTCTTATATCGGCCTGCTGTGTATGTACGTTTATCTTTACTTCAAATTCGGTTTTATTACACGCTGTTATAATGTATGGAAAAAGAGGAACAACTTCTAGCATTCCAGTGTAAATTATGGGGTATGCGAGCAACCTAGCAATACCTGCGGGCAAGAAGAAATATTATATATACATGTATATATATATATATATACATTATATTTTATATATATATACAGGTATATCCTTTTGGAGCGAATACTCTGGAAGCCTTGGTGCCGCTGCGGGCAACCGAACAATTACCTACCCATACTTTAGCTATGCATAGGTATACGTGGATATTGTATACGGCAAACGCCGTATTTTAGAGCGAAGCGACAGAGTATACAATGCACACGGCACGTTTCCGGAAAGTCCACTCTAGGAAGCATCATCGATTACCGGAAATGAAATACCTAGTCGAACGAGAACTCGCGAGAACACTTTTTTTTAACGGTATGTATACACTGTACATAGAAAATGTTCTCATTTGGCCCAGACATTTATTTTGTATATATTTGATACATAAATACCGTTGCCTAATATATTTCCGGTATAGATAATCCGGCATAATTACCACGCTTGTAACTTTCACGAAGGAATAAGTAAGACATTTCTTGAAATGTTTGTGCGATATGTATACGCATATACATAATCGGATACTGAGAAAACGTTCAGTGCTACTCAAGATCGTGCAGACGGAAAATTAGTTGCACTAATCGATTCGTGCTGCTACTGCTTTTTCTTATTCTTCCCTTTCTTCTTCGTCTTTTCTGTTAAACTTCCGTTCTCTTTTCAAGAATCAAGGAGTGCGGTTCTTCCAACAGAGCCATAAGCGTTGCTACCGCGTAGTCGCGTGGACAGGATGCTTAAGAACGAAGCACTCATTCTATGTATACGTAGATAATTATTCTAGAATTGTCGATAGAGATAAACTAAGAATTAAGATGCGAACAGCGATTTAAAAATTGAAATACAGCGAAAAAAGAGGAGCAAGGAAACAGTTACGCAGAAAACATAAATAAGTAAGACAAAATTGGCCATTAATTTTCGACAGTTGTACCAAATTCTAAATATTCAAAGCTAGAAATACCAATACCCTACACGTGGTGAGGTCACGCACCGACAACTTCCATTTGTTTAAAAAATTAATTGGTCGATGAGTATGTATACCTAACTCCAGGGCATGTAAGAGATGGTAGCAAGTTTCATGCAGTTTAGGAAATTCTGTATCATTCATGTGCGCTAGACAGATAACGAATGGATATCACTGCTAATCCATTACGGTTCGTGTTAGCAGAGGATATTATGTTCCGAGTCAAGACTGTGTCATGCTGTGCAGCCGAGCTGACTCGAGCAGGTTTGGTAATAAGAGTAGGTAAGCGTATTTACGGCACATACGTATATATACAAGTAACTTTCCGCAGAGAGTAAAGAGTTTACATCGACCTCCGGCTACGTTGCAGCAACAAGTCGGACACGTGCCGGAAAGCTGGAAAGTTCGTTAAGCCCAATAGCGAGGAATGATGTCATTTCCTAGGGGCTGTCGCTAATTGAAACAAAGTTCACGATGGCAGTGCACCAAGGCATGACTCTACATTAAACGATTTATCACTTATTATGCGGGGAAAGACACTTCCGTCAAAAAGCAACTAACTCTGAACATTACAACTAATAAAACTTCCGGACATCCAGGAATACCACATTCCGAAGATTAAGCATGTCGACCTGACGCGTTGAGGAAGACGAATTACGTACACTAATTGTAAGATCAGTCGCAAAGCCTGCCCGGAATGCTGGATCATCGGGATGGATACCATTTATGTAAACCGTGTCTTAATACTCCCAGGAACCGTCTATCGGAAATATTTTCAGGATGCCTACGAAACTTGGGTTAAGCTTTAGTACAAGCAAAGACAAGATCACGTTGCGAAATTACTGGGAAAATGTTGAATTTGATAAGTATAAAGTAATTCTAAAAAGTCGAACCCGGAAAGGAACTTCTTAACTCGTATCGGAATGTCAATAATTGTTGTTAGTTTCACCGAAGAAGCGCGTTGTTTGGTAGATAGCGTTACGAGTGTTCGGTCTGCGGTTTAAGATTTCAAAAATCTAATTTTGGTATAGTCACTGTGATCGAAAATTTATCTAAAAAATATTTTACATTTCAAAACGAAAGCTGATAGTTCTTTGTAAAAACGTGTGTGAGATTTTGGCATTAATTTATTTTTTTCTAATGATGAAGCTTGCATTAAAAAAAAAAAACAGAAAAATCACGCGAAATTAAAGTCTGAAAACAATAATTTATCGCAATTGCTTATAACAATTGATCTATGTTGTACAATGGTTCTGGGGGGGGGGGATATTTAGACGTTCTTGAGAGAAAACCGTTTGAATTGAAGAAAGACGATTTCGTAATAAAAAAACAAGGTTTTTTCATTTGCTTACTTATAGCAACGGCAGTACGAAGAAATTGAATTCCTAGAGCATTGCAGGGTGAAGCGATTACATTTTATTTCTTCCCACTCCGATTATTAAGTACATCAAATTTACATTTGATTTGTGAAGACTCAAAATTTCGAAAAAAGTAACAAACAGCCGGCAGAAATTCAAATTGCGCGTAAAAAATTTGCCAAGTAATTTGTTAAATATGTTCCGCTGGGTAGAAAAATTTGCGAAAATCTTGCGCCGCGACAAGATGGCATATTCCGAACGTTATTTCTTTCGGGCTAAAATTAGCGGGGCTCCAGTCGCGCCATTGATCGTGAAATCTTTATTGATACGTTGTCCCGAACGTCAACAACATTTCATTGTGAAATCTAATCTTGTTTAGAATTTCAGAGCCGAAATATTGCTTATTTGACTGGCCTAGTACCGAGGCAGCACCTCTCGGCTAGTCCCGGATCGACGATCCGCCGTACCTACTGATCGCAGTCCTTACCATCCCTTACCTTATTTCGTACCCTAGTGCGGGACGAGCAAGTCGATTTTCAGTGAAGTGTTCCGCTCAAAGCTTCCCTTTCCTTCTTTCCGATTATTATTTACTTCCTGTTACCTTTCTAAATATTGTAATTTCCACATTCCCCCCCCCCCCCCCCCCCCACCCCCTTTTGTTTCTAATTTCCATATTTTTTGTTTTCATTTTGGTTGTGATGTACCGAGAGGCTCATTAAGACATCAATCGGTTCAACGATGTTATTATTTGGGGTATCCTTCCTCATCCTGGTCACTTTTCATGTATCAGTTTAGAAACGTGTTTGAATGTTTGAACGAAGTGCAGTCGGCTAATAACGAGGAGACATTTAATATATTATGCCAGGAATGTGAGAATCTCCATACCTGTTATCATTCATTAGTCTGATGTTAATTTGGAGTCTCTAATGGACGCATCGAAAGTCGGTCCATCTATATTGACTCGTCCGGAATTGGCGACTTCGAAAATTATTGTATAGAACTTGAAAAGAATATTCGGGAAGGTGACGAAATATGGAATTACATCACCTGCCGAATTTTAGGAATTTAAGTTTTTTTTTTTTTTTTTGTCAAGCTCCACAATTTTAATATCTTGGGATTCAAAATATTATTGATTTCGTAGTTGTTGGTTTATTCGTAATTCAATAAATAGTTATTATACAGTTTCATAACAGAAAATTAAATGTATAAAAGTATGAACATGAAAAATACGTGTACTGAACGTGCCCTTTGCCTCTGCCTTGGGGTCGACTTTATGTCGCGAGGAGGATGATTCGGCTGATCCTACGTTCTGCAGGACGCTTCCAATGATAGATGAGCCTTGCATGTAATCAACTGTTATTGTATCAAGACGTCGCATCATTTGGTCGCGATTTCATGCATAATCGAATGGTGTATCTAAATGTACCGGTGATTTGGCTGTACGGCTTTGCGAGTCTCTTTTACGCCACATTATTTAAAAAGTATCAGCAACTATTCATTATAAATATCGTTGTCAATACTCAATTTTTTATTATTTCAACGTTAAGTGAGTTTGTACAATCAACTATATTTTATAATCAAATAAGGACTTATTCTCATTTCATTGCTGTGAGATGCGGAAAAATATGTAATACGCGTGACCATGATCAAAACGAATGGTAAAACATACTAAATACAGTTTTTTTTTTTTACTTTTATAGAATACAGAATTTTCTCTAGTCACAGCTATGAAACTTTTTTTCAATTTTCACATACAGCTGTATCTTTCAGTTGTTCTGAAAAATTAAAGTACTTAAGGACCCTGATCGTATAGTAACCGCAACTAACAATAAGCCTTTTTTCCGGTGTAAGCGTTCAATGTCGTCCCTCCCCCCCCTTGGCCGTAGGCAACCTGTCACATGAGCTTCAACGTAATGAATTTTTCTATTTATCCTTTCAACAACAAGGCCAGATAATTGGACTCAATATAAAATCAACAATGTTATTCGTAAAGTTGATTAGTTTGTGATGACGATCTCTGACAAAAATACTCTTTCATCGACGTGCAGACGTGGCAATGAATCAACCGTGGTAAATTTTTTTATTGTAAGTTCCCTCTGGTTCTTCGTTTAGCTTTAATGATTATTTTAATCAAGACCAGGCGGTCCGATAAAAATTCCGATACTCAATTCGAATATAATTATTTACATGCACGTAGTTATTCGGATAATCTGCTATGCAGAAGACAAACTCGATGTCTGTCTTGACGTATTTTGATGTTGAATGACATTGACGAAACATTGTACCATGCAGTTCTTCTAAAATTAGTTCTACTATTAAATCCTCAATCAAGTCTCAGTCTTCTCCCCCCATTCTTGTTTTCTCAAATCATTTCATCTTTGTCAGGCGAAACAATGTACAAGCGAAAGAAATAGGAAATAAATATCGAAGAAGCGCAAATGAGTCTGACCAAGTTGAATTAGTTCAAAACAAGTTAGAGAAACAAAACTAGAAAAAAAAAATTGGTATTTACAGCCAAAGAATTCATACGGAAACAGATAAATTGTGGACAACGTTATAGATATTATACTATTCTGCATTTTTTCGTGATCGAAAAATTCTCAACGAATCGTAGCTCGTTTTATTTGTACATGGATTATTCACATATCGATTGAAGTTAAATTTCGCTTCAGCTCTTCAACTGACTGGAAAACAGCTAATGTAAAATCAATACAGTCTGCATATCGCTACATTAGGGGTGTACCTTACTTCAGTATAGCGAATTTTTCTCGGCATCTCTTTCATCGAGATATATCGGAATGTCAATACCGAAATATCGAGATTCCGGTAGATATCATAATATTGTAAAATCGGTAGATACCGAAATATTGTGGGTTCGGTGAATCTCGCAATATCGCAAAACCAGTATGGAATATTGAGATTTGCTAGACAGTTAATATTGTATTATTTTGTGTGTGTATATATATATAGATATTCGCTGGATACGAATGCCAAATGTCGAAACTCAAATTCAAATCCTCCTACATACCAGACGGTATTAAATTACACAAGACATAAGACTGTAATACACAAGATTATGAGACGTAAGATGCAAAAGTCAGCAAATATATAATATATATAAGACTTTTAACAAAATATTTGTAATAAAAGTCCACGTTATTTGTGACAACGAAGATAATTAATTACCCATTTTTTTTGCATGAATTTGGTTTGTTAAATATCCCAGCCGTTTCATTTCCAGTTGATGATACCCTCTGTTTGTTTCAGCATTTGTAACAGTGCAATATAGATTTTTTTCAGTCAACATTTGTAGATTCAAATCTAAGGAAATATAGATCTTCCAGAGTTTAACGAAATTTAGATTTTTGGCATTTATCGAAATTGCGGTATCTATCTAGACTTTGATTTTGCGGTATCGCACTGAAATTTCGGTGCTTTGGGATTTGTGGAAAGATCGATGTTCGGTATTTCGGTTAACCGAAATACGAAGCGGCAGGGTATAAGTATCACACGGTATGCTTATGAAAAGTCTACAGCAGGAATTGCCATCGATGACTGGAAATGAAATAGTCGAACGAATACTCGCATTTGTCATACAGGTGCAAACAAAGTGTTGCATCGAGAAAAAAATGTGTACGTTTAGAATACGTACCCAATTAATGTGCCCGCGACATTCACGAACGAATCCTGAAATATCTACTGTAGCTATACATAGAAATAATCAAAGGTTGAGCACAATATTTTGTGCAACCAAAGAACGCGCAAACGGAAAGTTGGTTGCGCTAATGGATTTACTCTGTTACAGCTGCTTTTTTTTCTGCGTCTCCTTCTTCGAGTTTCTCTTATATTCTTGTTCTTTTTACGAGTATTAAGGATTGCGGTTCTTCCAATAAAGCCATTTAAGCGTTGTTGCCACATAGTCATGTGGTCGAGAGCCTTGAGAAATCGACTATAACCATATAGAACAATTCTAAATGCAGTAATCCGCGCATATGACTCGCGAAGTAACCGCAATCTGTAGCGTTTACTGGAATTGAGAAAGAACGAAGATTTTATTCTGCATACTTTATTACTGTCTACACATATACGCGTACATAATAAATTATTCAATAATTGTCGATAAGGATATTTTAAGAATTTAAAGGCAAACAGCTATTTCAAAGTCAAAATTTAATAGAAAAAGTACATATAAGAATCCCGCAGAAAACATAAATCAGTCAGCTAAATTTGGCCATTAGTTTTTTTGAAAGTTGTTTCAACCGAACCTGCCCTGCAAGAATTTTGACAAAAAATTTTTACGTAATGCTACCAAGTCGTAAATATTTCAAACTGTACATGCCATCCATATCGCGGTAAGGTCACACTCCTTTTTTTCAAACCGTCGAATGTCTCAAAAATTAGTAGTCCGACGAGTACGTAACTCCTGGGCTTCTGGAGATACGATATTAAATATTGATTTTCGTAAGAGAACCAGTATGTGCATTCATGATCGCGTCAAGCCTTGTGCCATGCTGTGCAAAGGTGCTGTGTCGAGCAGGTTTGGTAATTAGAGCAGGTAAGCGTATTTACGGTACGCACAGTAGATTCCCGCAGAGTTTACATCGACCTCAGCCGACTTCGGTGCAGCAACAAGTTGAACGCGGGTATCGGGAAGCGTGCCAGAAAACTGGAGAGTTCGTTGAGCACAATAGCTATGAATGACGTAATTCCCTTGAGGCTATTGAGGGTGGTGCCGGTTGACGAAAATTGAAACAAAGTTCATCGTGATTGTGCACAAAGGCGTTGCTTTGCTATCGCTGCCGCGACGGATTCATTATGCCGGACGTGAGCGTGTCAGAAAACTGTATTAACGACTGAGCGGCGAGCGGCGTTGACTGCAGTCGGTACGTGGGCGTGCGTCCTTACCCTCACGGGTCTACAAAGACGTTTTATCGACCTGGCAGCCGGCCAGCCGAGCACCCGCGAGTCCTGTGAAATCCAATCCCCAAACCTGTCGTCTTTATTGTTGTAATTAAAATTTCGTTTACGAAACGGGCCACCACAGGTATTTTATTTCTAGGTCGGTGCCGCTGATTTCCGTCGTGGATTTAGAGCGGAAAGTGCCGTCCGTTGGCACTTTATATCGGTAATTTATGCTCGGACAGCGGTAACTCAATAAAGAAGAGAAAAGAAAAGCATCAAAATCAAAAGTACCTTGAGACCGTGAAGCAGACTTGAAAGCGAAGTAACGACCAACTTCTGAGGCAGATTGGCGCCTAAATTTGCTTGAAAATCGTCCCGAAAATAACAAAATCTAGATGTCTGTATTTACTTATGTATAGAGCACGCTTATTCGAATGCCACTCACGTAAGTTTGAAATCGATATAGGATCTGATACCGAACAGACTCTATCTTCTGGTCGCTGTAGGCCGGTGAGGTAAAATTGATCCCTTACGTAATAGTGGGAAGTCGGAAAATTCACGATACATTACTACGCTCTGCACATTCCTATCATATTGCCACGTGTTAAATGAGGGGATTGTGCCTTCATGTAAACATAAAACAATAAGAGAAGCTAGGCCCACGTTATATTGACGTATGGGGATTGCCGCTGAATCCGACATACATCTCCAGCGACTCGACATCAGGGATGTCTTTGTAATACTTGGCTAGTCGCTGTAAAAGAAGAGGCTATTTCATTTTTTATCGATTTTCTGGAAGCCATTTTTCCGAAATGTTGTCGTAAAATTCCAATATTTCGACAGGCTGTTGAAATCGTTTTTCTTTTTGAGTAATCGTCGGATAATTTTTGTGAAACAATCCTTTGGAAATCGGAATATTGTTTTGTATCAAGAAGTGAAAAAAAATTGTTTCGTTTAAGAAAAGACGTAACTTACAAGATGTTTTCTCAGCGAGCTGGCTAGAAAGAATTCTTGAAAGAGGAATTTTGCATCGTTGGTGGAAAAGAGCACGGAAATTGATATGCAAATATCCAGACGGTGATATCAGCTCGTGAAAATACAAATGGAAGTTTATACAAACATTAACCGTTTTTCTGAAGAGCGCAGACGAACTCTGCAGCTTGCATTTCCCATAAAATCGTTTACGAATCCGTAATTATAGCAATAAAATGAAAACTTCCACACCGCCAAATTGATATAGGTGATCAAAACAAGACCTTGTTTTTCCCTGATACCGTGAGACTCAACTTTGTAGTAGCTGTTATTATTAGTCTTGCTGTGGACTGAATTTGAGGCGTGAAATTTCACTGATTTATCTCTGATTTTCAAATTATTAAATAAACCTCAAGATTTTCGATGAAAACGTTGAATTTGAAGTGAACCTATTCGACTTTGTATGTACTAACAGAAGTTGTGATTTTTTACGATGAAGAGATTATTATTCGCCGATGTATCATACTGCGATTTGAATATCAATATTATGATCTGAAATCAAATATACAATTTCTTCCTACAAAAATTATACTGTAAATATTTGTAGTCGTTGACTGAATAATTAGTATAACTTTGAACGTTCCGAATGGATAAAGTATCAAGATTTGGGGATCTTACATCGCAAAGGCAGGGAGTTTTGATCTGTATTATCAGCTCATCAAAATCCAATTACAGAAATCTCATGAAAAAAATCAATCTCAGAAATCTCCCTTAAAACGAGTCCATGATTCCCGAAAGCGTTCGTCAAGGATTCTTCTTAGTCGCATAAACACGGGAACCAACTTTCTACTGTTGTAGTGTCTTGCCACTCAACTGTAAACAATCTATTTCTTAGGACTGTCAAATTAGAGCGTGAAAATTCCCAAAGGAAGCCCCTCTTATTTCGCCGTCGACGATTTCAAATCTTCCGTCAACATACTATGAACAATGTGTGCAATGGAACTAAGAATAGGATAAAATTGAAGTGTCTGATAAAAGATGATAGTTTCCATCGCCCGGTATACCCTGACTTGATGTCCAAACAAGAGATTCTCTTGTACATAATACACCGTCGGTATGCGATGCTCTCCAGTTTTCCCAAGATCGTTGTTGTGTGGCGAAAATAGGTCAACCGGGTAGTTGCAGGCTACGAGATGCCTCGTTACCGTATCTTGAGTGGTAAATAATTAGTGGAGTGATTATATGCAGGACGGATCTTAGTGCAGTTATATCTGCCACGGGAGCTGTTAAGACTGCACAGGTCACTTCCATCACTGCTGTCTTCAGACAATATGATTTCGCCTTAACCCAGTTATTCCGGACTGCGGTGGGGTAGGCCTCGGCCCTCCGCCTCTTTAACAGATAAATATACTCCGGTGACCTCACGAGGGCGCTGACGAAAATCTCTTGGTTATTCGAATCATATGAAGATTCACTCAAATCCAGCCACAACACCAATGAGAATAACTTATAGTTAGTTATACGTCGAACGCTGGTTCTGAGGAATTTAATTCTGGAGCGAACGCGCGTCTCTGAGGCATGAACGTAAGGAAAGCTTCTATGTTTCGGGTTTCTCTGTCGGAGTACCATAATTCCTCAATCCGATCACAAGTGTGAAAATGCGTCTACTGCATAAAAATTGCAAGTAAGCTTGATTATTACCGTAAAGAAATAAATGCATTGTTTAAATTTGTGATCACTCTGTGATCAAATGTTTCCTGAAATCTGATTGGCTTAAATTCGTCGGAAAAATGGCCGTTTTAGATTTAAATCGCGCTTGCGCGAGACAACATGTGACATCGTGCCTATGTAGTGTGATCCTGACATTTTTGTCTGAGAATTAAGCGTTTAGTTGCTAAGTTGGAAAAACTCAGAGAAGAACACTTAATTCTGCAGCACCCTAATCGTATGGGTAAACTTATGGTACTAAATTAATTGCTTTCGACATTTAACGACAAGTTAACCAGAATTTTAACGAATCGGTGAAAAGTACAGCGAATTGGTTTCATATTCATTGACTCTGCAAAGAAAGAACTTACCATTTTGAAATTTATTGGGGAGACTTTATTGGGACCGACAAGTATTGCAGAATTGTTCGTTCCACAGTTAACAAAAGGAAGAGTTTGTAACCAACTTCCGAAACCTTTAAAATAGTTTGAATTGTCCGAAACGTGGCAGCTGCACGAGAATTCGGCTTCCATAGTGATCAATGGATCTTTCGTCAATCTCGTAACTGACGAACGTGTGTCCTATCGTGAAATTTTTCACCCAATGTCGAAACATTCGTGATTCGAGAAGAGGTCCCGTTTTTCCAAAATATTGGATGAGTAAAGCTGTTGGAACGGAAATAGAAGGCACTGAAACCCTCGTAATGGGTTATACTGGTCGGCCAACGAAATCAGTGGGGTGCCTGAATTATTAGATCAGAAATTTACATATGTATACATATTATGCATATACACACGTATTAATACATTTGGGTCGCAGCATGTAGAATGAATTAGTCTAAGAGAGAAAACAAGGAAAGATGAAAAGTGTAAAAATAAAAACAGAGGCAAGAATTGGCAAGGGGACGAGTCGCGTGTCCAAGATTCTTCTCAGTTTGTTGGAAGTCCTCCTGCGCCGCTGACCCGCTCTTCTTATACCTCCAATGCGTTTGTTATAGTGCGTGGCCGTTAAGACCATATATTTAACGACGTCCCGATGAGCATCAGGACCGAGTGTTTTATCCAAGAGCGAACGAGTGATCCGGTCGGAAGCCTAGGTTCCCAGGACCCCTGAGAATAAGGGCTTGTGTCGATTACGAGAGAAACTTATTGCATTCTATCACGCACAAAAAGCCCAATAGACTCGGTGATACGCGGTGAGGATGTTGCAAGTCGTTCGACGCCTGGCCGACGCCAGGTGCTCCACGAACTCCCTAAATCGCACCTCGTGAAGTACAAGGTGAAGCAATGACCTTCTGGCAGGTTCGATGCATGCGCACGGCCAGAAGCTGGGAAAGCTCCGGACCGCAGCTTGTCGAAGTTAGGAGGCGATGAAAGTCAAGGAACTAATTATCGTAGTGACTCCGGCTGGGAATGAGAGCGAACAAGTTCCAGGGAAAATCTGGTCATCCATCGTCCGCGCACCAGGGCAACGATCAGAAGAAGAGCGGCGAGCCGAAACAGTTTCGAAAAGTGAAGAAAAAGCTCGACCAGATCAAGGCCAACGGAAAGACCAAGGGTGCTGGTCGGAAGGGACGAAACGGCGGTGGTCAGGAGTCTGGTTCCAGTGCAATGGACGCGATAAGAAGTCTGTACTTTTTCTCTCACGTGAGTAAAATTCAATGACAATTCTCTACGCGGTCACTCGATTGATTTCGTAAATCGTTGGTGTTGGTTTCCTTTAATAACCCGACCGGGACGAATTACGTGCATCGAATGTTATTCCGCAACCATAATTTGTTGAGGGAGAGAATTAAAGACGCGGAACACGAGACGATCGACAACCCCGGCTAAGGTTGAACCCCGCTCGACGCTTAGCGTCTGTTGATATTGACGTGAGAGTGAAATTATGAAATTCCGCCTGTCAAGACAGCGGACCGTGTGGAGAATAATAAATCTCCACTTCCAACAAATGCCCCCCGCCCCCGTATAACGTATCGCCACAATATAAATCCATCATTGCTCCGCCTGTCGTACTTAGTAACGTCTGACAGACAAGCGATGTGTGTTGCCGGCAGGAGGAACTGCTCAGTTACGTGACGTCGGAATTCCGATTTTCACCCGATAGTTGAAATACTCGACCCACTCGACGGTGATTTAATTACCAAATTGCTTGTGTTCATACTTCGAGAATTACACCTCAATGATAATGATGCTTAGGTCAGGACCTTACAGTATCAGAAAACAGGAATTTTCGACAAACTTATATTAGGTCAAGTTTATTGGATACTATTCTCAAGAAGCCAAACTAATTAATTGATGTGATTGGAGGAAAACAAAAAAAAATAAAGCAAGTAAACATAGATCAAATCTTAAGGGTAGACCACATTGTAAAAAGAAATTTGCATTTTCACTTACAATATTATTATACAAGCTAACTTATAAGTTTTTTACATCGAGAATTGTCTCATGCTAAAAAAATGTTTACACAGTCTTAAATTTATTTTGTACGACAGTATCTTAATTGTTTTTACAGTATTTTAGATCAGTTTGGTGAGGGAACGAAAATTGTTTGTCATCAAACGTGCATATTTGTAAAAATATTGGGATTATCTTTTTAAGACAATTGAACCGTTTTTAAACGTTTCGCGCAAGACTGAGGGCAATGCCAAAACGAAATTTATGATATAGGTGAACAGAGTGAAAACAGATAGCATCGTCTTCAGGCTTCATCGATTAACGGCGGCACTGCTGTTGATATTTTCGATAACAATCAGCACTCGGCAAACCGTGGGGAATCCAATCGACTGCGATCATACAAGGTAAACTCATTCAATGACCAATCACTGGCATCAGACCTTATAACTTTGACCTGACCGCTAATATTTGTCTTTAATTGTAATCCTTATGGTCCAGAGATATTCCCGTGAACGTGTTTAACGCCTTCTGTTGGGTGCACAGTACATATTTCATAACAGCCGCCATGCTGGGTTTGAGTGGTATAAACGTGGCTTACCCTGGCGTCGGACCCTCAAGACATCAACATCCCCAAGGCGAGCACTCGAGCGTCGTGAAACACGTGAAATATTACCAATGGGTAGCCTTCACGCTCTTCTTTCAGGTACATATACATATGCATATAATCTCTTACGTGTAATATCGTTAACGATGCGATAGCAGTTTTTTCCCTCTGAAGCGAAGGCGAAAGTAGTTTTGATAGTAAATATGTACTGCTGGATATGAACTGTCAGGTATATCAGTAGAACATACAGAGTTTCCCTTTGTCGAAAGAAAATGAGGTAAGTTTCGGTGTGTTTTCGCAACTTCTAACTAGGGTATGGCAACGGTGAGATATCAAGAAAGTTCTACTCTTTGGGACGTTGAATTTGGACGTACATGACCTACATCCTTCTCTCCCAAACTTGTTTTGTACCGAAGTACCGAAATGTCGGCTCGTTGATATGATCTGTTCAAATTTCTGAACGAAATGTCTTCTACGCTGTATGTCTATGACGAATTACCTTGATAACGTATTATTTAACTATACTACGTGAATTATACGCAGTCTTACCAATTTCGTCGTCCATTATACAAGACCCTCAATACTGTCACGAATAACTGAGCACGAATGAAAAGAAAATTTGCAATCCACGTACAAGTCGCTTGAAACATTTATTTCACTAACACAAATATGCAAGTTGAGTTAACTCAGGTGAGAAATATTCCAACTGGAACTTAGATAAAGCACCTTGTGTTTTTTTGGAACCAATTAAACATTTTGTAGGTTTCAGGACTACAAGTCATGAATAAGTTTGATCGTGGACTATTTTTATTTATTGTTTACCAAATATATGAAATCATTGTAAATCGTCCGGAAATTGTGTGACCAAAAAAAAAGGTGTCAATAACCGAACGCCGTGCAAGATATTTTTTGGCAAACGACATACGCGCAGGTTTGACGTTTGACGTTTTGTGTTAGTGGGTTGCCTGGCTACAGAGTAAACTTAGACGTAAATAGTGATCGGAATTTTCAGAATAAACAAACCGAGTTCACTTCCTTCTTTATATTTGACCAAAGTTACAATATTTTTATTTTCCACGTGTATTGTTAGCTAACAATAAGAGAACATCTTTTCGCCTTACGTAATCAGTCATCGTTAATATCACCACCGACAATTTAGAGGTTTTAATTCCGTTTCGCCTTTGCTGACGCTTCTTTTCGCATGACTCGTAAACTCCTGTTACTTGATTCCATTAGGAACAACAGCCTCGGGCCCGACCCACCAAAGTGAAAATCTGCGAATATCTAGAGGTCGGTAACTGTGTTCCCGGACTCTTTGAAAGGGCACAAGGGTTTGACCCTTCCTCGGGCAAAACTCGAAGCTTGTAACCGACAGATTGCGGTCGTAATACAAGATATCATATCATTGGATTACGCTATAGAATTGGACCGTAATCTGACCGTTGCGAAAGCGGCATCGCAGAAAATACACAAGTGTAATAATGTAATAATAATTTCTCCTAAGGTTTACGAGAGCAATATATTCGCTGCAAGAGATAACGATCGGCTTTTAAAAATAAAATCGACGTCTGATCGACGGGCGCCTGCACTCTCTGCACGAGAAGGGGTTGGTCGGTGTTACAAATTGATTTGGCTACTTAGAGTGGTAATTTATGGGAAATCCTAGAGAGGATGATATAGCCACGGTCCTCTTCTGATCTCTTGCGTAACTGATCGTTATAGCTGAGAAGTACGTGCGTCATCAAACCTGCGTCTACAAATACGTAATTGCAATCGTCGTCCATCGAGTCCCCAATTACTTATAAAAACAGTGTAGTTAGACAATTGTCGATGCATGGATTCGTCCCTGAAATGGTCGAGGCGACGATCATGTATCGGTGATAATTTCGACCATGCAACTACTCGCCCGGAATATTATCAAACAATGCGCTATACACGCGCTTGAGAAATTATTGAGGACGCGTATATATCGGAGTCATTACTCGAAAATTGATGTGACACCTGTCACTATTAATTGTCAGTAGGCGAATTGTTGCCCGCCGCTGTACTAACACCGAGCGTTATTACCAGGGTAACAGTGCACGATTACACACGCTGTCGTCCAGAAATATACATAATCGAACGGTCAACACGCTTTCGTTTTCTAGTTTTCAAACTCCCTGTGAGCCACATTTCGTTGGTATCAGGCGTGGGTCGTATTGTTAGCAGGTATTTACAGCCGAGTCGTGAGACACTTTAATAAACAATCCTCCATGGTCACGAAATGATTGACGATTGTTGCTTCGGAAATTTTCAGAACACTACTCTGTTGTCTTAATGATCAAATAATCCGACGAACGGTCCGACGACGGTGCATATTGGCACTGCTGTGTCGAGTGATGACTAAATTCTCCTCTCGAGCCGGTACTTTAGATTTTTTAAAATGGTGGCGACTCTGGCATTTTATCTAAAATTGAACGGAAATATGCGGATCAATCTTCATTCAGAAATTAATTCAAACCTCGTGCGGTTCCTTTCCTGCTGATCAGCCGAGATTGATCTCGAACAAGTTTTTCTGTTTCTTCTATCTGTTTTAGATATGTAGATTTCGACAGCCGTAAACCCTCGCTGTTCGTCGTGTTTTTTTTTTTTTTTTTTTACGATTTTTTCGATTAGCTCGTTTCGCAATTTTTATGTAGTCTTCTTATTTTCAGGTAAACATTACCCCGATTTAACTAGCTACAATTCAAACTTAATAAAAACAAATTCACATTCTTCTTTCTTGTACGTTTAATAGAAGCCGCGTTTCGAGCTCCGAAGGATTACAAAATGTTCAGTATATTCGGAAAATCGGAATTAGAAAGTATTTCAAAGCTGCTAAAAACTTTTGAAACTTTGAAAAACCATACGAAACCTTAATCCTGGAATTCAATGCGAGCTCAGTACGAAGAAAATCGACATACGGTAACATTCTCTGGAGAGAATGGCAAAGATAAAAATAATTATTTATATTCGTGTTCGACTGTGAAACAGTCAAACCTGAAACAGTTGAAAAAGCAGTACCTTCCCGATTGTACTTCTGTTGACTTCTGTTGACGTCCGTTGACTTCTTTCCGTTGATCCAGCATGGCTCCTGGAGACTAAGGATGGGAAGACCGCGGATGCCACAGCTATGTAGTGGAGGAGAATATTTTTAGAAATCTTTATAATCGACTGAAAATACACGGACTAAAATTAAGTCACTATTTGACTTTTCGTATTCGTCGATCCGCAGGCGTTGTTTGGGCGTCCCGTACGAATGTATCATTTATCTATTTCTGCGGAAATAAGCGCGAAGCGTAAATCTATTCATTAGACGATGAAGGAAGAGAAAAAAACAACAGTATCCTTGAGATTTATCGCGCGGCTTAGCCGATCTCACGAATAATCTTTCACAACAATCGTGAATACACGTTATAATTTCATCGGACGCGATGCGCCGAGTTGGAAGCGTAAAACGATGGGTATAGGACCATGGGTGGACAGATATATGTCCCTGCGTCGCCGAAAGATCCCACGGGCATAAATACTGAAAGTGACAGGAGGGTGAATTTGTTGCTTTGCGGGCAGTCGTCGTGATGTACCCTCGGGGCCTCGGGAAAATCAAATATTACGTTTATTTTTTACGCGAAAAACTTTAATTTCAAGGCTCTGACGCAACTCCGAGGGCAATCGCACGCGTATATCCATCTGCAGCCACCCGTGCGCTGCCATCAAGTTTTAAGATAATATGTAGTAAATTCCGCAACTTTATATAGTACAACGTCATAACAGCATATGTCATATAGGTATATGTAGATGTACATAACTACCTACGTTACCCCTCGTTGCGGACAGCGCATGGGGCGTATTTTCGAACGTGTATTTGCGTCTTCAGCTTTCTATCCGTTTTGTTCAGTTTTTATAGCTAACGGAATGCCGCTAACGATGAGCTTCGAAAAGGGTACGGAGTCGGACGTAGAAATATGTATTTTAGTTGCACTGAAATACACGTGCTCGAATTATTTCGGGTATGTTTGATACTAAAGTCTGGGTAAAAAATACAATTTTGCGGCAAAACTCTAGAGATATTGCAATATAATACTGGCAATCATCACAGAATTAATCACTCTGCAATATTGAAAAAATATTCTTTCCAATCTATGGACCCATTTCACAGCAGGTATATAGAGTCTGCGTATAATCGGTTCTGCTAAGCCGTGAGATATGCTTGTGATAAAACAAATTTATAATATTTCACGGAATTAAATCGTGGAAGAGGTGTTTTTTCAAAATCCGAATCAGTTAAAATTCTGAGAACAATATATTACGCCAATGTTGTAAAACAGTGTGAAATTAGTTTGAAAATTAAAAAGTAACAAATCACAAAGTTGAAATAGAAAAACAAAATACGAAGAAAAAAACATGCGCACGCACACACGCGATAATTTTCTAACTATACATCAAAGAAAATCTCGCAATTCATTCATATTTTTTATTTCACTCGGGTCTCTGCTGAAAGAAATGTGGGGACAATCTGAGGCGTGCATGTATTTTTTTTTATCTCTGGTCAAGTCACCTATTTTTATGAGAAAACAGGCTATAATAATCATTGCTTGTTCGATTATATAATTAGGTATCACAACTATAAAATAAAGTTGCCCCCTTGGGTGTGCTATCTTTACGGTTAATTTAACTGTATATTCTTTCAAGAGTGCAATTCGAGGTGGGAAAAAGTATTTTTGCTATATCTTTAATCGGAAATTTGTATTCAAATATCTTTGAGATTTTCTTTAATTAATTGAAAAAAAAAAAATTCTGAAGCACATAAACGGGTGGGAATTTATTTTTTTTTAACAAGGAAACGAAGGAAGGGTTGATTTAAAAACTTGTCGGTAAATCCTATGTCGTCAACGATGACCGTCATCGGGGGCGGAGACGTACGCTACAAATTGTGGGCCTCAAATTGCAGGCTGTCGGAATTCCGCAGTTCCGCGTCCCCGCATCTGCGAGGCGCGGCAGATCGCTACTTGTAGTTGAATTTTGATAGCTAATACTTGATAAGAGCTTTTGCTTGGCTTGATTCCGAATACGCGGGGCGCGTGGTCCTATATAAAACCTGGCTTTCACAAGTATATGCCTGTCCGAGAGCGCGCGCTCGACTTGGACTTTGGGATCCGTTCTATTCCTGGAGCCGCTTGCCTCCACCTCTGGTCCTCCACGGAGGGACCGGGCCGTCGAGTGCGTGGCCAGCCAGTCAGTCTGTCGGCTCGCCTTTAGCCGAGAGATTTCCAAAATTTATATCGTCCGTCGTCGAGTATCGAGAGTTTTGAAAGTTGGTTTTGACGGTGGACGAATCGCGGTTGGCGGTGCGCGATCAGTTCGACTATAATTTGGCGTCACCGGGTTCGACGGAACGTGGCGAGATCGGAACTCCCTGCGAAGTGGGTTGGACCAGAATATTATTCACTTGACCCAACGCTAAAGGAACTTGGCAAACTCGCCCTTTTCGGGGGTTGAGCTGCGATCGAGGGGAGAGCATGCGACAGAAATCAAGGTCCTCGTTTCAGCGCTCCTCTACCCAGGTGCGGAAGATACGGTCAGTTCCGGACCGCGGTCACAGAGTGAGTGGGAAATCTGAAATATCGACTCGCCGCGACTGTCAGATTTGGTAACGAGGAAATAGCCGCGGAACAGATACGAGGCTTGCTGCTTTTCAAATTAGAGGAACTTGCATTCCTCAAAGTTACGGATTTTTCAACCGTTTGAAAACGCTCCGCGTTCACCTCCGCAGCTCGTCGACTGGTTTGAAACAATCTGACGTCGCGTTCGATAAACTTTGGGTATCCCGTTGCGTCATGACGCGCCAGCGAGTAAATAAACGATAACTTGCGACCAGAAGCCCGAGGCTGGTTGGATTCGTTGAAAAAGCTTTGTTCCTCGAAGATGGTGGGGTTTCGGTAGACGAAGATCCGGTCGTGTCAGCTTCCTGGAGTACTTACGTAGCGTGAATCAGAGCCGCCCTGCCTGCCGCCCACGAAATTGTTTACTATTCGTTGATATATTTACGAGAGACGTTGTACGGGTTCTCCCGGCTATAGCCTCATTTCTTGCCATCGATGCAAGTATTCCTTCCTCGCCGTGTTAAATCACCGCAAAACTTGCCCGCGGCCTTTCGGGATAGCTCGCCCTCTGTACTCGTTGGTATACAATATCCTTGCGCGCAGGAGAATTGAGAGAATCGCGGATTACCGACGAGAAGACGCTGAGCCCCGAGCTCGCCTCGGTTTCCGCTCTATTTCTGTAATTTCTGTCCTCAAAACATTTCTGCGCGAGGGTACGATCGGGATTCATATGCCCACTTAGTCTTGGTCGCGAATTGCATATGTAGTACGCGGAACAGCGAAAATAGCATCGTGACTCTAAGCGTAGGTACAATAGAACAAAATGACCCGGAGAAGAGAATCAAGAGACAGGCTGATGAGAAACAGCGTTCCGACCGCATCATTCCGCGGCCGCGCGTCGGACTAGAGAATCAGAGCTTTATTGTTACTACAATTGTGTAACACGGAAAGCGTCGAATCGGGTTTACTCGCGCTGGTAACGACAGCTTTCGGCATCGATTCGACAGTTTTATCTCTTCTTCTTGACGCCGGCGTTGCCATTGTCATCTTTCTTATTTTTCGTTCTCCCAAGGTTGCGTTCGCCGCCACTTCGGCAGTTAGTGGAACAGAAAAATAAAATAAAATTAGGTCCCCCTGCCGAGCGGCGTTTTCATCGAACCCTAACTTTGCTTTGGTTTTCGACTGTCGTAAAACTGTAGGAAACGAAGGGTGAGGGAAGGGCTACATCTAGGAACTTTTTCCGGAACGAGGGCAATTTGTCAAGTTGGAAATTAGTCAAAAGAGTTTGAAATATTGGACACCACTAAGACTCCGACCGCCCTGTCGGCGAGATCGCTGGCATTTTCGGGTACCCGGTTTTATCTATAATACGAGGAGGAGGATGAACGACCCGAGAACACCCGCTTGGTCCTCGAAGAATCTTAGCGGAATGGAGACAAATAACACGTGATGATCGCCCCGCTCTCTGACAAGATTAATCTCAGCCCATCCGTCCGTTCGCGCTCGCGTATAACGTTGATGTCGCAGGAACACCTGAACCGCGAAAATAAAGGAGCGCGCTCGGATACGGCGCGGAAAATTTGCACACGTGTGCCGATAACTTTGTATGAAAAAATCGACGTATACGCCGCAGTGTAACAATCGTCTAGTTCCTTAAAATAAAACCCATTAAAACCATACGACTCGATATGAGAACAATTAAAGTCGCCCTAAAACGTTCGAAGTACGGAATATCGTCGGCAAGGTGCTTCGCAGCGAGTGCCTGGACAAATCTGCAGGTCGCAACGCGGAGAACTCTGGGACCCCCGGTGTCTGAGGATTATTCGGTAATATTCTGCTCAACGGCAGAGACGAGGACCCGCTGCGCGACGGGATCGTAGTGCGTCAAGATGTTGGACATATTTCGCGGTCTGAAGAACCTCATCAAAGTTTCCCACATCCACATCGACTCGGCGGTATTCAGACTCCACTACAGCATCACTGTCATGCTGCTCGTCGCCTTCTCCCTGATCGTTACGACCCGGCAGTACGTAGGCAATCCGATAGACTGTATTCACAGCAAGGATCTGCCCGAGGATGTCCTGAATACCTACTGCTGGATTCACAGCACCTACACGATAACAGCGGCCTACAAGAAGAAGGAGGGCTCGGAGGTTCCATTTCCCGGGGTCGACAACTCCAAGGCCCATCCGGAGAGTGAGAAGAAGGTCTACAGGTACTATCAGTGGGTCTGCTTCATGCTCTTCCTCCAGGTAACTCTCACTCAACCCTCAACCGTTCAATCTTCTCACAGCTTTGCACTCAGTTTTATTTCAACCGGGCGTAAATCCGCCGCAAGTCTTTATCGCTTGTGTCGACCTCGACCGATGTGAGGTGCGAAAAAATTGCGTTATAGTTCTGCCCTTACAATGTGTCGACGGCCAGGCATCGCCTTGTAAGCGAAACTTCGACATCGGTAAACATCGATGTAAACTTGGGCCGGTTTGGTTCCAAACACGCCGAAAAGATGCACTCGATTGAATTAGGGACCCCCTTTCATCAGTCTTCGCACCCTCCCCGATGCTTCTAGAGTTTACATTTCCTCCGGTATTCCCGCGACTCGTTAATTAACCGCCAACTCCTTTCATCTCCGGCGCTCTGATCCTGAGTTGAACGATTTTCCCATCGGACGGGAACATTAGTCTGAATTTCCGAACGAGCGAAGTCACTTGTAACATATCTATATACACTCTGGCGTCAGCCTAAGTGTCCATCGCGGTTGATGAACGATCTTTCGGCGCCACTATCAAAGTCAAGCAATTCGTATCGGTCCAGTTTCTTCCTTGACAAAGTTGTGCTGCAGATCCGGTTGGTTTTAGCAAAGGAATTTATGTCAGCACTACGAAAGAAAAAAAAACCTCATCAGTCTCTCACTAAATCTTCAATACAAAAAGGCAGAATATTTTCAGTCAGGAAAAGCATGGATTATATTTTTCGCTTATAGAATCTTCTGCACATTGGTTCAACAGATTCACGAGGTACGGCGAGCCGATATAAAAGGCTTACACCCTTCTTAACGTTTGGCGAATCTTCTAACATAGCCGCGGGGCTGAGTGGCTTCAATTGTATCGAAGTAGCCCAGGATGGTGTCAAGGCTGAATTTCCGTTAGACAATCATAATTACACGGAAAGTAATATATTGTGACCATGTGTAAATGGAGTCGTTGGGAAGGTTACATATGAAAAGGTGGTGGTGGTTGTTGGGTTTGCGGTCACGCGGCTTACTATATCAGCTTATAACCAGACTAGTTCATTGCCAAGAAGGAAACCCTAAACGGGCATATTTCTCATTTAAGCGCCGCTTCCTTCGCGAGTCTCGCGATCACTGGGTTGTGTCACGTGTGCCAATAATGATCAAGGATACAACGCTAACTATTAATGCGATGGAGTCCGGTGGAACTGCACAGCTTTATCAATTATATCTATTTCCAGCGGTCAATTCAGCTGCATCGCGAGTAAGACGTCAAGCATTGAGAGGTGCTAGCTGGATTTTTCTGTAATAAATAATTTCCACGCTTGAAAATCTTAGCGCTGGAGGACAAGTTGTTTCGATATAAAATTTTAGAAATTGTTTTTTCGATGGATAGGCATTTGCAATACTCCTGTGATGATTTTAGATCTTTCGAGAAGTTCAATTTAAACCGATTGACGTGTACATAGTATTTCAAAGCAATAGCAAAATTTTTTTCGGCAATAGACAGCTAATAATCGACCTACGCGAACGGTAGCGTAGCTGTTGTCGAGGGTATACAGATCGTAAAGAATAACCCCTCGTTTCGCGTGGCGCGCAGCACCTTTCATCAAACTTCGAATCCGAGGTGTAAGTATCAGGGGAAGTTTTCCGGCCAAGGCCGGAGCAAGCCCTGCCTCACGTCTGACTCGCGTGCTTTTCCAACAATAGTTTGACAATGACCTGGATGTCTAATTTTCGGTGTCATCTGAGTCCAGCAGGTGTCGTCGCGCCCTTTTCTCTCGGATTTTTGCATCAACGACTCGTACCGCGATGAATGATAAGAGGCTGCACACGCGTCGCTCATCAGAGAGAGCCGCCAAGTGATGCGCGAGGTTTGACGATCGTCGCACACTTTAGCGAACTAGACAAATAAGCATAGTGAAAAATACCTAAGTTCATATCAATATTTTTCTCTCTCTCCTTTCTTTACTCTTGAAAATGAAATCGGAGAACACGTGATAATTTATTTATGAACGATAATAAATAACGCAGTCAAGGCGCCACTGTACAAGCGAACCGCGGTTATGTATCAAATTTTGTTCAATTTTAATTGGTTCTTGTACGAGCCGCGTCTCGAAACGCAATAATTTCCGGACGCTAATAGACCGGAGGCTCATTAAAGCTATGGTTGACGATCTGTAAAACTTCTGAAGTTTTCCGAGTATTTCACAACCGGGTAAGAGTCATCATGCATGATCGCAAATGAGAACGGCACGGACACAGAGTCGCAGATCAAAGTTTCAATGTGGAAATGAGTCGAAGAGATGAGAGTGGGTTTGATTCTTCCCTGTCCTCGAGTTTCAATGTCGAAATTCATGTATACGTTTTTCTACCGAGCCGTGCGGCGCCGAGCACCTAATTGCAAATAGTTCGCGTCGCTTTTCACTCGAGATGAGCGAAAACGAATTCTACGGGAGTTGTAGGCAAACTACACGTATACACATACATATATACTTAACACTTGTAAGTTGGTACGTGGCCGCGGGGCGGAAAACACAATTACACGCGTGACGAAGCGCCGCGTTTGCGGGATTTAAACGCTCTGCAAAACACGTCGCCGCGTGCAGGCTCCGCCTTAATAAGCCAAGCTCAACACTTCCGGTTCAGTCGCTCACACCTTCTTCGTCACCGTGCTTCTGCCCGCCGTCGGCCACTCGACCGTACGCGTCGTGCCGCTATTCCTTGCTTGCTTCCTCGCCTGACCGCCACGATCCTTTTCTACTTGACTTTCGAGCGTCTGACCGTAGGTCATCTATCACTACTATTCGAAGCTGCACGTCAGGGGACTTGGGTCCGAGAATGGTTCGAGAGCAACAGACCTGACTTTAACGGTGATAGAACGCCTCGCTCAAACTTGGCCATCGCGACGCGTCGCGTAAATCCCACAAGCATCTGTATTGCTCGAGGCTCAGGGGTCGTTTTCTTCGAGCGGTTATAGCGAGAGGAGAATTGCCCAGACACGGTATGTTAATTTGGTATCTTTTTTAGGAAAAGCTAGTACTGTCATTTTGCGGCCCTCCTTTTCTCGCATGTCGTTTTGCAGTTCGGATTTAATACGTCAAAGGAATGTTACGATAGTGCCTCGAAAGTGCGAAACTTACGTTCAATCCTTTCCACTGGGGATAAATTATAAAAGAAAATAAAACTAGTAAAACAAAAAGACAATTACAGTATTGATAGAGACGTGCACGTTGAAAAACGTTTGAAGTTTTCTTCTCACATCTTAAACATCGTTTTTCAAACGGTTCTTTCAAATGTCTTGCACACAGTTGTAACTTGGAATATGTTATTGTTAGAAATGTTCTGGCTTTAGAGTCGTTTATTAGGAAACTTCGTTTGTTCAGTGATACGTGACGATAAAAATTACCCGATTACAACGGGCGCTATTCATCAAAGAGATTTTTATTATTGTGCCTTTTGGAGCGTAACTAAACAGTAAGGAACCACGTTGAATATACGTGATGAAAGGTCTATAAGAAGGAGTTACACCATATTAAATGGATGTATATCCAGGCAAGAAGTGCAAAACATATTTAATCAACTTTGGCCATTTTTGCATCGAGTCTCACGGTTGTACTTAAATTGAAATACGGTCTCTACGTATCTGGAGGTATAAACGTGCAATTTATGTTTAACAACATTGTATAATGAGTGAAGGGTCAAAAGCAATACCCAAGCAGGGTGGATTTGATGTGGTGAGTATAGCGAGCGCTGCGGGGTAGCTTCGAATATTTTAATTAAAAAACAAACAAAAAACGTATAACTCAGTTGTTCTCGGTCTTGAATTCCAAGCTTGTATCCGACCTTGGGCTTTTGCCCGTTGTACCAAGTCAACGCAAGTATTATTCAGTCCAACGTAAAATTGGTGGTACAAATGGAGACGTTAAGACTAAAATTATGTAGAAAAAGTAACTTGTAACAGCTGGCTTAAATTAACAGCAAAGCAAAATGAAATGGAGCAGGACTCCACGAATTCCTGAATCATTCTTGCAAAACGAACTAAATCATTCAGAAGACGCCACGGTTATACGCTTTCTGGGAAGCGTTCGTAAGCGGGGGACAACGATCCATTGGTTTGTTGCGTTTGTGAAGACCTGTGACTAAGCCACGTACGCATTCTGACGTGGGCGAATTGAGACAAGAGTGCTTACCACTCAAGATGACTCTTATAGGCAACGTCGGAAAAGCGGAAGAATTATCGATGTCGAGAGCGTGCTTGAGGCATCGTTTATATGGCGACGAGAGGAATTGACGCGAATCACATTCCTGCCACATGCTGGTAGTATTCACTGTTTTACTCGTCAATTTTATTAGGGTGTAAAACAGCTTCGCATCGAGGATGCTTATTAATTATCAATAGTTAATTAATCGTGCCGTAAATTCCTGAGTGGCGGATTGAACATAATGAAGTGCAAACATGCCCGGTACCTTTCCACAAATAATACCGTGCCGAAATTTTTCTACCACCATTTCACTCTCAAGTCTGCCTTTGTTTATACGAGGCAAATAAAGCTGGATAAGCGAATGAACAATAAATAATCGTTAAGAACCGACTCGCACACTTATATGATAATTGACAAAACGTGTCAGAGTGTCGGTCGGTTTCAAAGTCCATTATCGATGCTCCCAAAAAGATTTAGCTAATCTTAGCATCTAAGGCCTCCGAAAAGAGCACTCTTCAATCATATAATCCGTACATAAACCTATGTACGTATACATATTTACCTACGCAGGTCGATCCTGCCCGGATACCTACAGTATGCTTGGCTTAAATCTATTAGGAGGTACACTTCTTAAGATTGATTTCACCTTTCACATGACACAGGGAGTTGGCTTACACGTTCCTCTTATTCCTTCCCTTGCCGTCATCCGATCATCTTCATCCGGTTATCGACAATTTGCAATCGAGAATGCGATAATCGACTGTATTTCACACAGTAAATTTGGAACACTGTGCCGACTTCAAGTCTTTGCCATTAGGCCGTGTGAACTTTAATCCCTTTCTTCTCTAGTTGTCGTATCATATCTGCTTCACGATCTCTCATCCGTTCCCATTTCGCCAAGTTTTTGGGAGTTGTTAATTTCCTGATCAACACTACCGCACCCGGCGCACCTAGTTAATCTGAAATCTCAGCCTGGTTGGCACCCGTTTACAAGACTCTATGAGGGCCAGTATTGGACGGAGATAATATAAGTCGTGTCTTGCGTGTAAGTCGTCCTAGACTTGTAGTAGTCGTAGTTGAGGCCAAGGGAACAAGGGAGGCCAAGGGGGGCCAAGGGAGGCCAAGGGAGGTCTAAGGAGGCCTCTCAAGTCTTTCTTCAGTCTTCTAACAGCTCGGCTCTGTGTTCCACGTGTTTATTCCGTCCTAAGATTGTGTTCCTTACCTTGCTTCTACATCGTTACTTCTCCATTCTTCTTCATTTCCTCCCAGACCGAAACTATCACAGTTGCATGCTACTTGCTTGGCAATCTGTGAGCGCCCTGCAGGATACCAATTGCTGTCGAGAATTGTAAAGTGCAGCAGTTATCCAATCAGCAAAGCGGAGAAGTATCGATAAGGAATCAGAAAGAATTTCAGCTGATCGTACTGTACCTGAAACCTTGACTTGATTCAGAAGAAAATTCAAGAGGCTGCAACTGTCAAAAGAATACAAAACAGTGAAGGTGGAAAGATGCGTTTGTGAAAATGTTAATAAGAAGGGTAAAGTTGCGCGTCTACAGTCTGCCTCTGAACTTGATCTTCGATCGGAATAATAATTTGTCTTCCGTGATCAATGTGGTGCTGATCCCCGGCTGGATTGACACTTCTTAAAGTCAACACGCGCGGCAGAAGCCTCTATGTCACGGAGGCTGAACACTGCGAGTGGTTCCGACGGTGAAAAAGCTAAGGGATTTGCATCCCTGCTTGAAAATTTAGGGGGAGCATGCCGATCATGCTAAAAATGATCGATATTTTTGGCTCGATCAGATCGTTGTTCAAGGTCCAGCGGGTTTCTGAAGACACGCTGATATTCCGACTACATTACCGAGCCACCGTCGCTCTACTATTGGCTAGTTGCTTGACCTTGGCATGCAAAAGCCTATCCGGATCACCAATTCACTGCGAGGCTGCTGGTTCTGTCGACAAAATAGTATTGGAGACGTTTTGCTGGTTACACACGACGTACAGCATGGTACACGCGTTCAACATGAGCCTGGGTCAGGCGGTTCCTTACCCGGGTGTTTTCAACAGTAAAGCTGTCGTACATGGCCACGGTCCACAACCCTTGGTCAAACAGCACAAATACTATCAGTGGGTCATCTTCGCACTTCTCTTCCAAGTAAGCTGCGGTTTATCTTTCCGTGTAAATACAACATGAAGTAAATGCAACGGCCGATATGTATTGTGCCCTACATTCATCTTGCGGTACCTAACGCAATTTTCGCCTATTAGCTGTCCAGTCTTCTGAATCCTAATTCGCGAGGTCTACTTAAAATAAAACAAGTCGTGGCCAAATGCTGACCGCATTACGTCTCGAAGGCTTTTAAAGTCTGCTACGAATTCTCTAGGCTAAGTCCATTTTAGGCCAGGCCGAGAATAGTATTTTTCTTTGTACCTGATTTAAAATATTGTTGTTAGAGATTTTGGCTACATAATTTTTTCAAAGAAATCTGCGAGGTACTTTTAAACTGATCACAAGAAGAGACGACTCGTTCTTGTATATTATATTTCGTTTTGCTCGTACTCTAGGTCGTACACTATCATTTTTTTGCTCTTTTAAGTGGGTAAACCGTATATAGAACTCCATAGGATATTTGTAATCTACATCGCTATGTCATGAACATTGTTGGGACTATTGATTTGCACGTTTGAAAGAACATTCGTATCCCAGCTTATTGGCGAAAGGGCAAATGCATATCGATGGGTGACACGAAAATTGAAACGAATTGGTAATCCTGTGTCACAAGCCAGTGCCACCTGTGTCGTAACGTAATTGGGTCTTTACAATTGTGATCGGTGATTGAAAATGGATCGCTGTTACGCAGAGTACATGATGTACAGGTTGGGGAACAGGTGAAAAGTTTTTGTTCATAATTGCGTTATCAAATCCCTTTCTGAAGTAGTAATTTGTTTCTGTCATTTGCACTTGGCAGAAATTCATGGTCTGTAAAATTTCAAACTACGCAATACTCCAGCAAGCAATTGGTTCCAGGTTCAACATGCTCTTAGACCATTTAATATAGCGTGGCTCGTATCCACCTTTATTGCCACTCGTACGTAGAACGGCGTCGTTCTCATATCCGGAAAGATTTTATATGAACTTTTAATATTTCGAGAGATGAATTTGATCAAGAGGCGAAAAGTAAATCTCCGCACGTGACAGCAGGAAGCTTCTGCTTCCTGTTTTCTTAGGCTGACAGTTGCACGTGCAGACACCGTCCTTCTTGAAGTTAACCATCATTCTCAAAACATTAGTCTGAAACACACATTTCTATACACATTTATTGATCCTGTCCAATATCGTCATTCGTACTTTTGAGCGCGTACATTTATTAGATCAAAGAGAGGCAATACATACGATAACTGGAAGCTATGCTATTATGGAACAAGATCCAGTTACTCGAGCGCTGAAAGTTGAAAAATGGCATTCGTATGTATGTCCGTTTTACACATCCTCCACACCCTTGGCATCAGAGGAAGATGAATGCCAAAATGAAAGTGATAAGTGAAATATATCGGTAGCCGAGAGTAAGATTAAAATTATTCTTGGAAACGATATAATAACTTGCAAAGTGGAGGTAAAAGGATGCCAAAGCGTGCTCTAATGGCATCCTAAAACACATCCTCTGTTTTATGTAAGTCGAGGTAAGGCGGTATGTGCGAATCCAGTACTTAGGGTCCACATGTTTAGGTCAAGCGGCTAGTAGTCGGTGGCCGATACGAACGCGGGCGACGGAACTGTAAGATTTGGAGTCGCGCCAAAAAGCTTATGATATGGAAAAACTTCAGCCTCGTGCGCAGACGCGCGAACGTTGAATACGTGTTTTGTTTCTCGCACGTGAACGTAGGTGCATTGACACCGGCTTTAAAATGTCTGTGCAAACATGGCGAACAATTGACGTGTGATTAGAAACTATTGTTATTGCACGAGATGTGGATCTTTATTTCTGTACGTGCAACTCGTTGAGATACTTTAAGCGTTGTTTTCGTTTACCAAACTTGGCCAATTCTGTTACAGGCAATTCTGTTCTACACACCGCGATGGTTGTGGAAAGGATGGGAAGGTGGGAAGATCCACGCGCTTATGATGGATCTGGATATTGGCATCTGCTCAGAAGTCGAAAAGAAACAAAAGAAGAAGCTGCTACTAGATTATTTGTGGGAAAACCTGAAGTACCACAACTGGTGGGCGTATAGGTACTACCTCTGTGAGGTTTTGGCCCTCATTAACGTCATTGGTAAATAACTTATTCCACGAAGTTCGAGCACGCATGAATTTTTTCTTTTTTTTTTGTTCCTTTCGTTTCTCCTTTCCTCTGTTGCTAGCCCGGCGTAATTCAGTATGACATACATAGGTGCCGGGTGAATTGTCCGTCCCAAGTTTAGCGATATGTACGTACCCTATGTATATCACTTGACTAGTATTTGATAGGCTATAACGATATAAGCTGATTTTATTCATTGCAAGCGTAAAAAAAAGATCGGTAAATGAATGAACTATTTATAGAGATTTGGCAGGCGTACAACTGGCAACGTCACAGTAATCTTAGAACCAGCTATTAGAACAATGTACCTCTGTGATCTCTAAACGTTTCTTACGACCCAGAGTTTGATCTTTGACTCGTATCAGTCGGCGATGACGCCCCTTGTTCAAACGAGTAGTACATGGTCCAATGGTACATGTCTAGGGTTTTCCCCCCCGGATCTTCCGGCAATGCAATTGGTATCTGACCGAGCGTATTGCTCGCAAGCGACGATTACTGGAAACAGCGGTGTTTGATTTTGAATTCTTTTTTTTGCATAGGTCAAATGTTTCTAATGAACCGGTTCTTCGACGGAGCATTCCTGACGTTTGGTATTGACGTTCTGAGGTTCCTCGAATCTGACCAAGAGGACCGAGTCGATCCGATGATCTTCGTTTTTCCGCGGATGACCAAGTGTACTTTTTACAAGTACGGAGTTGGCGGAGAGGTGGAGAAACATGACGCAGTCTGCATACTGCCTTTGAACGTAGTAAACGAGAAGATTTATGTCTTCCTCTGGTTTTGGTTCCTACTTCTCGGTGCTCTAAGCTTCATGACCGTCGTGTACAGGGTACGTAGGTCGTCCAAATTTTTCAATTTCCGTTCTACTACCTTGTCATAATATCAATCTTGTCAACGGCCTTTGGCTCTAAGTAATCACGAGAATCGTCGGTTTGATATAACGTGCGTCAAGAATCCCGGTATGCCGGAAGTACCGATGACAGCAGTTGACGTCATTACATAAGCAGCCTTCAAAGATCAAGACTCAGTCATGAGGTTATTGGAGGTACGTCGTTACAAATATCGAAATATCGGGCATGCGAACGGGGTAGGAAATACTCGAGGTTTTCAAATTCGTACAGACTGTGAAATATTTTCATACCATTCTTCCGGAGTGGGAGACGCATGGAACTATCTAACAGTGAATCGTAATACTGAGTATCAATAAATAACGCATTGCTTCGGAAATCAGTATCACATTTATCCAAAGTAGCAGCACTTTATCCCTGTAATGAGTCATTTCGCATTTACTGCCGTGCCACGGGGACCATTATCGCTCGAGCCTGGTATCGGACTTTGCAAAAGGTGCAGGCAAACTCAATGTCGTAAAGTTTCGGCGCGAAGTGATATGCGCGTGCAGCTCTGCGGGAAATCCTTGAATCAACATCTCGCGTTGACGACAGACTCCGTCAAGCGTGCATAAGTAATGTTTATCTTTGGCTCGCCACAGATCGTGATAATATTCTCACCACGAATGAGGGTCTACCTGTTGAGACTGAGATTTCGCCTAGTCCGAAGAGAAGCTGTGGAGACGATAGTCAGACGGAGTAAAATGGGAGACTGGTTCCTCCTCTACATGCTGGGAGAGAATCTGGACACAGTGATATACAGGGACGTGATGCACGACCTGGCCAACAAGTTGGCATCGAGGCATCATCACAGCGTCCCCGGCATTAAAGGCGAGCTCCAGGAGGCGTAGCCAAAAACCCGTAAGTTTCGAAACTCATTGAGGCTTGCACTATTTTCAAAAAATCTCATCATCTGCCCCTAGCCGAGGACGAACCTTAACAATAAATTATCGGCGAGGTGCCCGCGAGTTCGGAAAGCAACGCGACTACACGTGACGCGGTTTTGAGGGCTCTGGGCGAGGCGGGGGGCGGTGGGCCGCTCCTATTTGGAGCGCGGCAAGCATGCAGTCTTAAAATATTCCTCTATTGCCCGATAGACAGATAGGAACGGCCACCGGCACCGCTGTGGCGACGGTGTGCGCTAGAGTCTCGTTACCCTGCGGCCCCGAGAAGTTGTTTTATAAACTGGCCATCGGAGCCGGGCGGTCGGTAGGTCTTCGGTCTTTGGTTCCCGCGCTGTTCTGGAGAGAATTGTTGTTTCCCTCATCCAACGAAGAGCTTGGTTCTAAATTTAATCAACCTGCAGTTGCGAGCCTCGATGCTCTATGCCGTTCTTTAACTATTTTTATTATGCCTTTTAACGAATTTTACTCTCTTCCTCTCCCTGGAAAAAAGTTATTGCAGCCATGCCGAGGCGTCTCGTTCTCCTTAGCGACGTTTTAACGGACCGACGCTGGTTCCACGTTTGATATCACTTTGATGTTATGCTAACAATAGTCACGACGGAATGACAGGGCGTTAGGAATGAGCGCCGAGTTTCCGGTGTTCCCATGATGCTCGAAAGACGGATGAATCCCCGGGAGAAGCGAATACTGCGTTGCAAGTATAAAAACAACGTGGGCACGTTATTGCACAGCATATCGTAAATATGGGGAGTAAGTGTTTGGCAATATCGTGAACGTTTTTCGCGGGGTATCCTCTTATAATTCGATTGCGGCAACAAATAATATGCTTAATTATACACTCGGAAGTTATACAAGCTAGTTAAGTTGTTTAAAATATAGTTGGTATACGACGCCGTTAAGGACCCAAATATTAGATGGGCAGACAGCTTCTGGAATCACTCCGTTCGTTTCAATCATGGGTCGCGGGATCGGTAGGCATGAGCGGGAAAAACCAGGACACCGGTAGCACATGTGTATCACGTATGCGTGTGGCGAACCAGACGGTCGGTCGATTCGGTAGGGAGCATCGTACCTCTTCTCGAGTCACCGAGCAGCGGGCGCTCTCTGCCGATCGCAACGGCGAGCCGAATTAATTTAACTCGCTTGTACGCGAGCACGGTTCGTTTGTTGTTTCAGGCCTGCCGTGCCGCTGCTCTCTCTGCCCGTATGATTCGCCACGGTTAGTAACGCGTCTTATGTTTCCCTTAAGACTTAAAAAATGGCGAAAACTTAAGGGGGCGTTTACGGCCGAAAAATCGGTTTATCGGTTTTTTGCATTCTTGTTCGTTTTCATCCCTCCTTCGAATGGGCGCGTTGGGACTTAGTTCCTAAAAAAATTTTTGGGTGTCGAAAACGTTTAATTTGTATATACCGCATACTGCAACTCTTTCAGAATTTTTAACGCATTATTCTTCACGTTTGATTTTTCAAACCTCAGCGCAATGTTTCTCTAGTTTCTGGCCGATTCACCTGAAACCTTTACATGTTGTTATTTTAAAGTATTTTTCACACGTCGTCATAGAATTTTAGCTAAATTCTCACCCGGGAGTGAGATCTAATAAATTTTGTGTCGAAAAACTGTTAATTTTTTGTCAATATTCGAAAAAATTATATATTTTCGTTCAAAATGAAGGTATTGAAAAAATCCTACGACAATTCGTGGGTATTTACAAGTAGATTACGCCAAGAAAATCCGTGTGCTATGCCACAAATGTTAAGTGAAAAATCTTGCGCGCAATGAACTTTCACCTTTATACACTTTATTAAAATTGCACTCTGTGCATCACCCTGATACATTTAGATGACGAATCTAAGGGGGCAAGTTTATTCTAAAAGATGTAAGAGATGTATACCTAAAGCTTCTAGTAATAACATTAGCGATCCATTGTTTTCATATACCAGTCCCAGACGCAAGGCTATCGGTACTGAAGTGATCAATAAAGCCGTTATTCAATTTTGAGAGGGAAAAATGTTCACTCTTTGTTTCATTTAAAGAAAATTTTATTCACATATCTACATTATCAATCAACTGCCCTAACCACTTTCTGTTACATCACACGACACTAGCCAATGAGAGGCTGTGAGGCAGTTATAAATATGTACGAATCGTAGAAGCTGACTGGTAGTATTACGAAGAGAGAAAAAAATTCAATCATCGTCATTATTATCACCGCTATTTGAACAAATAAGTTCCGAGCGAATTCTTCGGTGCGCTCAGCATTATCGTAGTGGGAGAACTTGTTGGTTCCAATGATTTCAAACTGTCGATGCCGGACTTGCGAAGTAGAGTTGTAACAGTCAGCGACAGCGCTGACAGAGATCTTCCAGTCGGCGGCAACAGATAGCGACACTTGGTATCAGTTTCCATAACGATTACCTCGTCCTAACGTGCTTCATTTTAATCTAGTTATCAGTAAACGCTCGTTCGTGACGGACGCACGTAAATACGTTGCTTTCCTTCATTCTCCCGAGTTGCTTTCTGCTACAAACCAGATCAGAGTCCGTCTGCAGTAGGATATTTACCGACCTAGTAAAAGAAAAATAGTACATCGCAGTCTATCGACTATCGGCTGCCACATAACAATAAGCTAGAGAAAAGCATTTCGGGTTACATAGCGAATAAGAAACAAGAGTCGAAAAATAAAAACAAAATATTTGCCTGAACTCACATACCGACACATTCAACATAGGTACAGTATATGGGTACCTCACGTTTGAGCTATAACTGAGACGAGTGCTAAACGACGCGATATCGCCCCAAGATGACCTCGATCACGTCCGGGTTACAAGTCGTCTACGATTTTGATCGTTATTTTGACGTGTTCATTTACATCTGACGCAACCGGATCGCATAAGCGTAACGCCTGTAATACGTAAATTGTTCTTATTCCAGACGCCATTAACATCGATTTGTGTCTTCCCCATCGATCTCCAGCCGAGAGCATCTCAACCAACCAAAGGAGTTTCATTATTTATTTGCATCTTATACCAACTTCGTATACCAGGCTACGCATCAAAATCATCTGCCTATGTGTAGGGACGTGTGTAAGAATACGCCTGTCGTTACGAGATTTTGGTAATAATCATGCAAGATAGTCGATATGGGCTTAATTGTGTATTATAATTATTATAGTAACAGGCACTTTAGTACTATACATGATTATCATTATTATTGTTATTATCATCGGCGGTGTCGCCAATGCTAGATCCATAAATTTTATTGTTATCTTTATTCTCATTATTTTTATTTTATTTCTTCATTGTTATTGAGGTATCGCTAATATTACCATTATTATTATTACAATTATTATTATTATCGTTATTTATATCGAGTTTTTAAACTTGAAAAAGACGCGTTTTGTACGAGTGATAGGTGGTAGTTATAGTAATAATTACAGAGAGTGAAAAAATTAACGAGATGAAAATGAAAAATAAAAATATAATCGAGGGGTGTGTGCTCGTAAAGCGCATCGCTATACCTCGATCAAGAAGTGAAGATTTATTTAATGAATAAATCAAATTTTATTTAATAATAATAATAATAATAATAATAATAATAATAATAATAATAATATCTATATAGTTGAAAAAAGACAACTGCCACTATTGCGCGTGATTCGAAGAGTGTATAGGGATATTAACCTATTTTTAAATGGTACGGAGGACCAAGGTAAATTTCGATAAACATTCTTGCCTTTCGCGTTAAAGTTGCAGATTAAGGCTTCTCGAACAAATCATATTTCCGTTCAATAAATTCAGTGTAGGAGGTTTGTGCAGACAATTAGTTGCAGTACTTGCAGCAAGTTTGTCGTGATTTAAAACCGGTCTGTTCATAAAGCCTACTTATGCGTACTTAAACAACACACGAATACATCAAATACAGTTATACATATGTATATGTGGTGAAAATTTTTACGTATAACGGAAAATGTTGAAACAAAATGAAAAAAGAACAGAAGTGATGCAGTGATATATTCGCATATATATATATATCTGCGTGTAAAGTGTAGAGATTGGCGTGAATGAGACGAACGTGAAAAAATAAACGATTTTCAATATAAAATCTGACGTAGTGTTGGTCGATTATTTTGATATCCAATTCACGTGTGGCTTGTGCATATAAGTGGAGAAAAAGCTCTTCCTCTTTACCGGCCTGGCCTCTTGACTCGACGAATAGCGGCTGCGTCGTCGCTGGTCAGCTATAAATGAATAACATTTCAATTTCTTATTTATTCAGAAATCACATACGACCCACAACACGTTTTGAATTAATTCCGCGAAAGTCTGTGGCCCTATATGTTTTTTTATGAATATTTATTATTGCATCTCGTGTTGATCGCGTCGGTACTTTTTGTTTTATTCTTCTCCATCCTAAAAACTTTAAATATTATTAACCTCTTGACGAGAGAGGGATGTTTATAAAAAAATCTTTTATGACCTGACGTCAATATGCTTTATGCTATAATACGATATAATAAAAGCGACTTTTCAGGCCTTCCAAGTGGTAACCGATTGTTTGGTGTGGACTATATGTATAGTGCGGATCCAGCATAACAATAAACAATAAACCTACTCATCCGCGTCACATCCGTTTATAAAGGTGTATGATAGATCGCTGTATCATCTCCGCTGATCGATCATAATTCTTTATACATTTTCTGGCTATAATGCAATGATCGGGTACTTCAAGACTTACTAATGTACAATTTTAAATTGAAAGTGTAATACTAGTGTCAGGATATAGGATAAAAAATATAGATTTCTTTCGAAACTTCGCGCCAGATATCACCTTCATGTCGATAATCAGTTGAAATAAGTGAAAGTGTTGTGCCTGCCAGTGAGGGTGATTCTGTATTAATATGGTTAATGCAGGATAATCGATGGACTCTGTGTCGTAAAGAGCGGCAGTTCAAGTTGCTTTGTCGCGAAGAAGAAATCATGGTGCATGATTTTTGCCGTTAACAAGGAGGAGTCCTGTAATGTGAAAAGTAAAAAAAAAATAAAATAACACTTATGATTGGCGTGACCGAGTCAAAAGAGAAGCGACAAATTTTGTCCAGAGACTGCCGCGGAACTATTTAGAATCCAAACAAATGCGATATCTTGAGAATTTTTTTGGCGATATCTGTCAAAACCAATCATAACCGAAACGCAGCATCGTATCCCAGGCTCCGCGGTATGACGGAAAATGCGCAACCCCAGCATTAAAATTGGCTGTTAAATCGTTTGAAAGCGATTTGCTCGGTGCCTGCTGCCAAAACATACAAACCCCCGTAGCTACTCGGCAGTATCAACGTCGCGGGTCGGTGTAACAACGGAACGAAAACAATCAGCGGAATAAAGCAATACGAAGATCCCCCGAAGGATGTCTACGCGCCGTTGTCTCGACGTTTCCGACGCTAACGTATCTAAGACAAAGGGAATCTTTTGAACCGCATCGAACCCGAAACATTTGGTGTATAGATGAAGCCGATCCTTGGATTGATTGCGGCACTATAAGCCGTGCGAGGAAGTCGGGGGTATCTTCGTGTAAACATCTTCGCCAAACCGCGCTGGAATTCAGATCGCAGCCGGCCAGGAATACCCTAATCTCCAAAAAAAAAAGAAAAAAAATCTCCACATGTCGATGCTGCCTTGCTCGTTGCCTATCGCCTATTCGAAGACGTACCGTTTAGACGCCAAGAACGGGAGCTCATCGAAATCCCTTAAAGGCAATCTGTTGCCTCAGTTCCATTTGAATATCATCATCTATAACCATCCTCGTGTGGATAGTCTTTTACTGATTCGTTCATCTTGTAATTAATTTGTGTTATGACCGCGTTACGTAAGAGCTTCCAATTAGTCGACGTTCTCGTTATAAACATTCACATTCAACCGAAGTCGCGTTTTAATACTTGTTCGATAAACCTGGTTACGTCGTGCCATAATGATATTGAAAGCTTACTGGTTAACGTATGTGTAATGTACTATAATTTTTTGTACTCGTTATATTTCGAAAACCTGAAGGGAAGCGAATCAATGTTCATATATTCGAATTATCTCACATATTGAATGGAAATATTCTCGTATTTCAGTTCGCTAAACGCAGTGCAGATTCAGCTGTGTCAGAAAATGACTCGCAACTCCCCAAACTCCGAGGCTACTTGTAGGTATTATATGTGAAAATAATGACGTACGTTCAGACGAATTATTATACAACTATATTACTTCAAACGCGAAGTGGGTGTTTCGGGGAGAAATTTGCAATTTATCTCGATTGTCCATATAACTCTCTCGTCTAGACATGACGTACATTAAAGTATAGTTTTAGGCGATATTATAGTATCGGCGTTTAGGTTGCGAGGATAATCCAATTCTGATATCGGTTTTCAATTCTTATTTCCCAGCGGTATTTCAAATGAGAATTTCTTTCCCTGCCGGGTGATAGGGGTCCGCGCATTGGAGATGATGAATGGGCGGATGAATACCCTGCACATTCCACCCAACCTGCTCCGAGAAACGTTCATTTCATAAACGACGACAAGAATCCCTGGAAAAATGGTAGGTAAACCATTTCGTGTAGGTACCGTCGTGATTATTGAAACGTTAAAAAAGTGCACAGTTTTAACGAACGGGCGTATTATACCGGCCACGTCCAATCTCTACGAGATTGAGCAAATTGCAAAGGGCGTTCACAGGCCCTCGGGGCCCTGAAACCCAGACTATCGAGTCTTCTGTGGTTCTCGCCTGCAGAGCGACACGGTTCAACGCTCTTGTTCGGTCGGTTACCTAGTATTAAGAATTACCGGGAATTTTCACTAACGATAGAGGATTCTCACAACGCTTCGCGAATATATTTCAGAGAATACATCTCGAAAGTTCCCCCACTGCTGTCTCGAGTCTCAATAACCATTTTAAGACGCGACGTGCAAGTCATTTTCACGCCCTAGTCGTAATCCCGGACCCGCTTGACCTCTCGCTAAATTTCGATTAATTTAAATCTCCGAGCGAGGCGGCTTAATTCCCACGTCTCCTATCATTAAAGCCCGTTCCGCTCACCGGGACATAATTCAGTACTGGTTTCAACCCATCTCGGCCTCTGATCTATAAAATTCTGATACGGCGTAATATAGGTGCAGTTTCATAGCAATTGGCTTCTTTTTGCCGTGGCCAATTTAGATTATACATGTTTACGGTTTCCGGACTTCTCCTCTTGATTATCCAACAAGTTGTCAGGTGGATAACTTTCATCTCGAACGGTCTTGAAATTATTATAATATTTTACAAATCGTATAAGTCAAGCCCCGGCTAACTATCCAGCCTTACAATCCCACAAAACTCCAGCACTTGATATTGTCCGTAAACCTTTACCTTCAAATCGATATTATTCAATCTAAACTCAACAGATAATTCATTTATATAGATCGTAGCTTTGAACACCGACACAAGGGTCACCGTACATCTAATCGGCCGATCGATTGTTATACGTTACATATCATCATCTTGTCATTTCAACATTAAAATCGCGTGCCTCATAATGGATGACACTTATTTTCTCGTTGAAAGCTTTTTTTTATTTTGCCGCTTTCAATTCTGAACAACCCATTGAGTTCAGAGGACGAAACGTGTATTCACGAATGTCTTTATACGTCGTTTCAATCGCACTTACGTGGAAAGAGTAAAAAAAAAAAGACTCCACGGTGGAATATATCAAGCGTCTTTTATAAGCTCAAACAACCAATGAAAAGGCAAGAAGCGAAAAGAAGTTAAAAGAAAAAAAAAAAGAAACTAAGCAGAAGTACAAAATATTATATAACGCAATAATCTTGTGTAATACGCATGTGGTTCCATTTATAGACGTTTGGTAACGGATCTTTCTGTACGAAGCGCTGCATGAAACATACCCAGGCTACGAATGCGTTTATATCTCCTTTCTCGCTCGACAAATCGAACAGATTCAGGGTGACGATTGCAATTAATGAAAAATGGCAAAGTAGCGTTTTTTCGTGTACAAAAACTGGAACAGATTATACATGAGTTGAATTTTCTATACATAGTTTTCTCTTCGCAGTCGAGCATGGGCATCGGGTTAAAAGCTCGTCTGTAAAAATCGCTTGATGTGGAAGGTAAGTTGAAGTAGTGAAGTACTCGTTGGGTAAATCCGACGATTTTCAGCGAGCCGAAGTACGCGGGGGACTTTCGCTGGCTGGCTCCGCGCCTGAGCTAACCGGTAGTTACGCTCAAGATGCGCGTTGCTCGCGGGAAGGAATCTCACAGGATCGAGTGGAAGGCGTTCGTTGGTTCGTTGGTTCGTTGGTTCGTTCGTTGGTTCGCGTGGCCCACGAGGAGCTGACGCGCCGAGTAGAGGTTACTGCCCGGGCGCGAACGACAGCCGCGGCCACCCGTTGCATGGACCGAAGCACCCGTCGTCGCCCACGGACGATGGGCATCCAGGACCAGCGAGCAGCATCCGTGGTCGGAGGCTGATCGGAGACGCGAAGCTGAGGAGCGAGAGACTCGAGCGTCGCCGATGAGCACCGGTTGACCATGTGCGAAATGGCCTCGCTTCCCCCTTTCTTCCACCTCCGAATGATCGCTTGTCTAGCCGTCTTTGTCCCGCGAGGTCTGCGTTATACCTACATACCTATTTCTGTGGGTGTATTACGGGCCACGTTTGAGCTGAGCAGAAATCGGCTGACTGACGGATATTATCGCGGTTCGACGGCTTTCTATTACACTGTAATATGCTTGTATAGGTGTGTTCTCAACGTGCAAGTCGTAACAATCGAAAGTTGTTTTACCTAAAAAATACAGCTTGACCATTCGGACTATCTCCTTTCTTTTTAATACGCCACTGTCAACATTCACAATAAACTGAAGTTAGTTTTTTACGATTTATCAAATGACCGTTACGTGTATGAAAGGTTCTTGGACGCGATCGGCGGAGTTTATATATTTAAAACAAAACCAACATTTCGGTAAAGATTTTGGAAAGAACCGATAGGCTTATTTCAAACTTTTATTGCTGTTTGTACAATATCCCAAAGTTGTTTTATAATTAATTTCTCTCACTGCTCTGCGACGAAATTCTGTTCGATTCACAGTCGAATAAGTATTGCACTAAACAAAAATATTTTATGTGCACGTAATTCAACGCGTAATTTGAACAATGTCGTGGCTTGAGTTGACTTTTGTTTCTAGAATAATAATTATTGTTATTCCTAACCTGATTGAGATTTCAATGGAAGTGACTGGTTAAATCGCGATTCTGTAGTGGTAATATGTACTGCTCGCAGACCAAACATAATAAATCCCGAACAAATATTTACAGCTTTGTATTCGTGACAATAGTCGTGATACACCGTGAGGTTTTATTGTACCGTCGTGTGCATAAAGAAAAATGTTATTAGAATAAAAAAGTGCGTGGTTACAGGTGTGAAGTATTTGGTCACGTATCTATTCAGTCTTAACACGCTTTCCAGAATGTTGATTGGTCTTTAATACACTTTTTTCCTAACCCGAAGGCTGATTAACGAAATCTCGTCTCCCAATCAGAATATCGACCGAAAAATAAACGCGTTATTAATAAATTGACCATCGGAAAAATTCCAAAGGCAATATAACCGCAACTATAAGTGTCAAAAATCCATCCACCGGATGTAGAATATTATTTTATCCGTCAATATTTGATATATACCTACACGGGTATACTTGGATGCAATTTTTTTAATCAGTCCAAGCGAAGTTTGTGGGTTTTTTACAAGAATAAGTAGCAAGATCGAGTATCATGTCCGTGAGCAAATCGTATTGTGTAGGTTTAGACAACAGCTTGCTTTGATATGAAACTACTTTTTGTAGAAATTTAATTCTGCGATCACTCGAAGAGGCTCAGTTACAAAAACATCAAATTATAACAGAATAAAATGACGAAAGAAAAAAATATGTAGTATGCCCAAGGGACTCATTCTATAATGGAGTAAAAACTCGCGCACCTACACTAGCTACGCGAGATATGGGAGGATGCCTCGACTCAAGGTCTTCGGCTGCGAACGGAGAAAGTGCCAAGACACGCTCTCCGCTTTGAACAACCGCGGGAAAAGCGACGATGCATCAACGCATTCCTAATATAATTTTCTTTACTAGTTCTAACCAGCTTCAAATAATTAATATACAAACGTGTCATAAATTGGTGGTAAAAGCTTTGAGCTTGTGCTTGCCACTTGAAAATAAATTCGATACCGCGCTTTCTGACCGAAGAGTTTCTTCCGAATTTTGGAATTATTGAAGTCTGAAATGACCCTCAGCTACTCATGTATGTCGGCGGCGTTTCAAACACTGATTTTGTACCTTTTCTTGTTTTCCATCTCTCGAAACCTTCAAGATCTTCCCTACGATAGACACAACGCGATACGGCGGGCGCATACAAATCGACCGAGTTCAGAATACTCGTTCATTCTCGCGTGCGGACGGCGATTCTAGTCGTTCTGCGCTCGTACGTGACGATGATAATAACAGCGGCATTAATGACACTGAGATAATAACGACAAAAATAGCCGTGGCATTCTGAAATAGGTTAAGGAAATTACAAATATTCCAAATACATCCAAAAACTCAACTTTGCATCTTCGAATCATTCGGATATCATGGAATGGCGATTCAAAAACTAGACCATGTGTGCTTGTTTCTGTATTCTTTTTACTTAAAATTATCTCAGGTGGGTACCTGAAATAAAACGAATCTGGCGATGAACAACAATAAATTTCAAAAGATCAGGATCAGATCATAATTATTTATTGCGAATGGAATACGTATTTCACAGTTGAATTATAATGTACATTATAAGAGATGATTATTATTTATTGATTGATCGACTGACAAACTATACTGAACATGTAACCGTTTTGTTCGAGAGCGCGGTACTAAAAATGATCGGTGTGAAATGATTTCATTCTTCGACGCAAATGAATGACAGCATACTGCAGGATTGCTACAGAAATAATGGTCTTATTATGCCTGTATTTACGGTGTGTAAATAAGTGAGAGGTACGAATGCAGTTCGACATGCGTTTACGGTGCAATCGGTGCCTTTTAATCGCCTTTAATTAACTCCACGTCGGACAGCTCGTGCTCTGGCTGAATTGCGAAACGCCGGGAGTTGAAGAAAAGCGAATCCATAAGGTGTCGGTGCGGGTAGAAGGCGACCGCGTGGGCGCCCAAGGCCTCCAAACTCGAAGTACAAGTCGCCATTTACGGGCCGGTACACCGGCAGAGGCTGAGAGAGAGTGTCAGCCGAGAGGCTGACCGTCGTCGTCAGGAGAGACGGCCGCGTGAACCCTGCGGGGAAAGGAGCCGAGACGCGGAGGAAAAGGACGAAGAAAAAAGTTTATACGATGCGAAATAAGGCAATACGAAAGAGAGGATCTTTTGATTTGAAGCAATGATAAGGAAGAAAAAATTATAATAACCTGAAGGATGAAAAACTGGTCCTCTTCCGCTGCTGCTTTGTGCTCGTATACACACAAGAGCCGACGTTTATCGATTCAATTAAAACCGATGCGTACGGCTGCTAGATTACACTGCACCTGTGTAAATCTGCCTCATATATGGTATTGTGTATGCACATAGTTCGCGATAATGAACGTGACATTCGAATAACGTCGTTATATTTACTTCAGGTTCAATTTGCTACAGGAGACAATCGTCTTTGAGAATAATTATTCGTTCACAGAGTGAATCATCGTGAAAAACTCATACGAACTACTCGTGCCACCGGATTTCTCAACTGGATTTTCATTTTGTAGAATTAATTATTTTTGACCATTCATATGGAGATTTTGACTGTGGTGATTTTTCGACAACGTAATTTTTTTTTAGATATCCTCTTACTTTGTCGATTTGGCAATTGACTGACACATTATTTCTGCAGCAAAGGTTCATAGAGTAAATTTTTATTCTTGAACGTTGAGTCTGAATAGTTCGTGCCGAAATGGTTATGGTTCGCTTCGAAAGTTTATGCTTTTAGAGTAAATGGTGCCATACCCGAGGTTTCTGTGATACCGTTGGGAGAAATTTCTACAGTACACTTGACGCCCTGTGGGATAGTCGGATTACACAGTAACACACGCGCGTGAGGGACTTTTCCTACGTGATCCGGATGGAGGCAGCTGGGTCTGTAATTCATAAGTCGAGCAGGCTACATTGTCAACCTTCCGACAGTACGTTGAAGCAAACAATGATACTGACAGTGTAAGTATACGGTCGGGTATAAGAGTCAACCACGTACTTTTCGAGGCAACAAGTCTGTTGCGCGAAGCATCGTTAAATTTTATAAGCTAACGTGTAATGGTTCCCATGGTGCAATAGATTGACGTGAAAGTTAATGATCGGAACGTTCCAACATCCCTAAAAATCGTTTCAGCCTTGAGATAAATATTTTTTACCCTCTAAGTTCTTAGCGATACTGTAAAATCTGTGCACTCTAAAACTTGGGCCCTTTTTTTGGGAAAAAGTAACTAATTCTCTAGGTGAACTCATCAAATTAAGTCTGCATGTGACTTGTTCGACACGACGAGGATACTCCGACTCCATTTGCAAGTACCGACATTGATTTCAGAAGGTTCTAAACCTGACCTGAAAAAGCATAAGCAACAAAGGCACAATGTCAGTTCAATCTTATTTTCATCACCTTTATCAGTGCAGAGCGGCGAGGGAGGAAGCGAGAAAAGAGAGACGAAAACCGGGGGACAGGTGCAGCGACAATAAGCGACGACGAGGGAGTGATTAACTGACCCTTCGAAGCGTGACCCTACCCACCTGCGCTCCGTGTCCCTTACAATACCCGAAATCTACCCGCCAGAATTTCTATATACATACACATATACACGGTGCTCTGAAACATGCATAGCGCCCTCGAGACTCGTATAAGACCTGATGTGAATGAAATTAGGATAATGTGGTCGCAGGGACAAGGAAGTTTCATTTCCGTTTAGATGATTCCCGAAAGATTAGACCTAGCTAGCTTTTCCGTTGCAGTCTCGTTTTTGGGTAACCCTCGCAATTTTGTATATTAATTTCAACTCATTGCTCGAAGCTAATTGATCAAAATAATCAAGGTGATCGTGTACGACAAGATTTTCAGTTTTTACACTAGCGAATATAATCGTCGAGGTCGATTGCGATATTCTCTCGTTTGGCTTTACTTTCCATTCGAATGACGTGGCTGTAACCGAGTACGGATCATCCAAACTAAACGAATAAACTCCACGTACGTACGTATATGTATATAATCGGAAAAAATATTTTTTATCATTCTTCGAAGTAGATTTGTATCTATTTATTCAAGTGTCCCGGATAAAGACTGAGAAGCGTAACAATGTACAGAATAATGCTTACAGAATTTTACTTTCATTCGGAGAAAAATAAAAAAGTCTAGCAAAATTTGCAATGTCTTCGCAGTTCAAGATTGCTATCCTTTCTTCATTCGATTAAAAAGTCGATTTCAGAATTTCAGTCGATCAACCATATAAAACCAATTTTATCGCCAGCAAAATGTTACGATCCTGTAGGTATTGTTAGATAAATTATGACACAGCTTGAAGGTTCACCATGTTGAAAATTGAACGGAACTCGCATTAAATACCATTTGACATGAGGACGGTACATTATTCCGGAACACCCCGTGTAGCCGTAGGAGAATACACACATACGCACGTGTGTTTCAATACGAAGGTTAGGCACACCTCATACGTGCAGTAAACGCATCCTGACCAAGGTAAATCTAGCCCATCTAATTGCAGGGTGGTGCAGGGGTGGAGTAAAGGAGGAACAGCAAAGGGAAGCGGACGGGAGCCGGAAGTTGTTAATGAATTCGTACGGTTTAGGCATGCATCTGTAGAGGTGAAACAGTGCGCAGGAAAGCTTCGCACAGCTATACATAGAATTTGAACTTTGAGGTGAGTAGGCGGTCCTCATTTGCCGCTACCCACACGAGCCACCGTCTAGATAAGGTAGGTACAGCCTTCAGCCTTGGTGCAGGATCCGTTGCGTGCATGCCAGCATTTCGATTTCTCACCTGCGATATCAAAATTGCAGAATCATTGAAACCGGGAAGATATTCATACCCGGTTGCAGGGATTAGCCGAGCACACCGAAGCACGTATAGAGTTCGTGGGAGCATGACAAGAGCACGCGAATGTTGAAGCCTGGTATCCGCGATTGTCAACGTCCGTTGTCTATTCGTGCCTGAAATGCCGCGACGAATGATCCTCGTTTGAAACCGTGAAGCAAATGTTTAAACAACGGATTACGAGGTGCCAGACTCGCTGGTATAAACAGGCTAGAAAGTAGAAATTCGTCGGTGTAATGTTTTGGAGTGAAGAATGCGACTCGTCGTCGAATATTATTATTTAGTGAATAGAACATTTTCGTCTCTTGAGCACCCGATGTAAAAATGTATGTAGATGAATGTTTACATGTTGGAATCTTACGCTTCCGATGGGAAGCCACGCAAGACGGGCAAAGCCGTCTAATAAATGATATGCGGATGTGCATATCATTAATTAGGAGAAGTTCGTTGTTGGGAGATATAAATTCGAAAAACTGGTGATTTCGAAAAATGAACGACGGAGCCAGGAATCGAACCTGGCGTCTAGAGATGCTTGACCGGAGCCTTACTCCACTAAATTATTATTTAGTATTTGATATAAGCAATCGCTCAACCGTAGCGAGAGGCGACTGTTATAGATCAATTTCATCAAAAATTAAAAGCATTCCGATCGTTGTCAGTTAATTTTTATAGAATTTCTTTCAGTCGAAGTGAACGTATGCAATTATCGGCACTCCGCTACCGATTGCCTTGTGCGCAGAAAACACTTGAACATTCAGATTTGCATTGCGTGATGATTTCTTCCATAACAGTAAACTGGGACGGCTGAGTACACACGTTAAATTGAATTTCTTGACAGGCGGTAAATTTCAAAATTCTTACTCACTGAGAGATAATAACGCAATTCATGTAAAAAGCTTGTAACGAAATGAAAATAAGTCAGTACGAATAAAACGTAGCATCGGGTACCAGAAGCGGATACTTTCCTTGCCATAAATGGTTCTAGAGTTACATATTTCAATTGCTGAAAGAACTCATACGCGGTATAAGTGCACAAGGAGGTGATTTTCATACGGTATAATTACAGTGATTATTAGAAGTTTTTACAAATGAAATTAACAAGCAGCGAGTGTACGTATAACAGCTGTATTTATCAATAAAACCTGTTCATCGCTGTTCTTTCGTGCTCTTTAATAATTTTCACCATTTAGCATGCGATATTATGCATAATGGTTAATTACATAAACGCAGTATCTTGCTAAAGATGAGAAATCATTGACCATTGTGTAGAAACATCTACTTACACAAATATCAATCAAGTTTCTAGACAAGAAGTTTCGTCGAATCATCTTGTTCCGCTTAAGGTACTAATCGCTGTGCAATTATAAGTCTGCAGAAGCGTTGCATCTGTTGTGAATCGGCGGAAAAATCGGATGGTGAAATTGGAATGATCTTGGTTGATTGAAAGGTAGATCGAAAACGGTGGTAAAGTAGATGGAAAGTGTGGGGTAAAGAAAGTGATAAGAAACGTTGCAGAAAGGAGAGTGAGAAGAATCTACCGGGGAAGATGATCTGTGCTGTGTTTATTGAAAGAAAAAAAAAAGAGACCGCGGAAAGCGGGCACGGGCCTTAAGTGCATGCTTTACATGATGTACAATACCACAAGGCGACTACGCCGTTAAATATATTCCAAGAGAGAAAATGCGATTGTTGTTCAGGTGAGAGCAAAGAGAGAAGGAGGTAGTGGAAAAGAAACCGAACCGCAAAGGACGGAGACACTGGCCACTCCAGAGGAAGGTGGGGAGTCCATCACGACGGCGGTGAGGGAAACGCGGGGAAGTTTGGATCGGCAGCCTGCAGTTGCCGTCAGCCTCGCCTCCCAGTGAGCCAAGCTAGAGTAGCGAGGCTGCTTTGCCGATTCGATACTTTTTTTTATACTTTTCACAAACGAACAAAAACGGTGTGTGTTTCTACGTAATTTGGTCAGTTTCGCCTTAACCGATTCACCGCCTGATACGCATGTAACCTTGGTTAAATAACCCAGTAACAATCATCCGATTCAAGAACCAAGTCAACCGATTCATCCGATTCCGCAGTTGTCCGAACTACGCGCAACGCCTAACACCTAGAATATTCTTTGCCAACTAAACGCAAACACGCTGTAACGAGTAAAGGGTCTTTACCGAGTGATCAATGTGTGCGGAATAGTGCAGTCAGTGCCAGAGACCCTCGAGGAGACCGAGACGCTTGGGTAAGACTATTTCTCCGGATGCTGCACCGAGTCAGCCGTTGCTTTGCGTATACATTGTGCGAACGCGAGATGGCCGTTAGGAGTGCGACATCAAACTCTCCCATCCGATACCCGGAGTGAAGGCCGAATAAACAGACGGCGTACGTCACCTCCGTGTATACAGTATGCATAAATACGTCGTGATTCTGTACCGTGACCGAAGCTTCCAAGGTTTCCAATTTTTCCGATCTCTCTCGCGCTGCTCCGCACGCCACAATCGACATTCACGAAGTTGTAGCCACCTTTTATTACGATTATTTCAAGTGGGGCTTGTGTGCTTTTGTTATTTTTATTATCTCTCGACCAGGTTGCGTCACGATAATGTTTCGTCGTTGTTACCGCCGCGCTCGCATTCGCGTTGTACATCGTTTCTACGTCAGTTACATACACGTGCAACGCAAGATGCTAGCCATCCACGCTCCTGCCAGTTTACAAGTTTGCTCGATCCATTCGCACGGTGTGAAAGGATGATTTTTCTATTTATAGACCGATCATGGCCGAAAACGCACACAGGTACATACCTAGATCGAAAAGACCAACAACGGTGATGGTTGAACGAATGATAAGAGCCTCGGGAAGCCTTAGTTTACGCGAAAGAGCTTGTGGTACTCCAAATATCGCGTGCTCCTTACTCGTAACGAGGAACCGTATTTCCAGATGGTTTCGACGTCCCCGGAATAATTCTCCGAATGACGCGACCGCCATGTTGGTTCTCGCCCGAAATGACGTCATTGGTAGAGTCTTCGCCTCTCCGCGGGTCCGGTCCTCGTCCGTTCGCCACACGCCATCCCAGTCTCTTGACACGTAAGTGTGGTCAGCTCACGCATGTGTGCAAAGCGTAATATGCGCTGACTGGAAATACACGGAGGCTGCGTGCCTGGCTGTCGGTGTGTTGGGTACACCGTTCGTATCTACGAGTATATGGCGTGGCACAGGACACGAAGCAGTGAAAGTTAGCCTTTGCGCAACAATATCGACTCGGCCGGTCTTATTTGACGCCTGAAACGAAAAAGTTGGAGCGGCGGTCGGCGGTATGTACCACGTTTGTGTGGGCACACGCGTATAACAACATACTGTACGTTCCTGGACATCCTATAGTATGCATATAAGTTATAACGCCTATTATGATTATAACAACATAGATTCCTACACGCGGGTTGTCGAGCTGGAGAAAAATAACAGTCACTTTACGAAGTGAGATCGTACAGAGACAAGCGATGCAGCAAACAGCTTGAAGATCATGAGCCAAGATTATACGGTCGGATTTAACATTTCCAAGGTCATTTGCACAAACTGGAAAAAAGTGGATACGGTTTTGTGGGGAAGAAATATCAGCAACCTCACAATCTTAATCGTACTACTCTGGTCGAATAGACGTTAAACTAGAGGTTATACTGAATTCAACATTGGGTACTGGTGTCACTTCACAGAACGTAACACTTTACCAGGTGCAAAATGGAGGTAGTTGAAAAAAAGTGTGTAATACTTTTCCTAGCTTTACTATGCGTCAATTAAAACTGATGAAAGTTTCGTTAAACTCCAAACAGGTTGTACTTACCGCTGTGGAACCTGAACGGTTCTAGCTGTAACATTCATGAAGGCATATCGTTCGCAGTCTGCGCCAGCAACTCTGCGGCCTTCTTTCGAACGATCGGACCGCTAATAATTAGAGACTCCGTGGCGTAAAATATATAAGACTTGTTCCGTTCGCATCGATTAACCCATTTGTTGATTAGTTTGGAGAAAAAGTAGAAATAATTTATCAGTGCATAGAACTAATGGAAACCCTAATCGTGCCTGAAGGCAGCTAAAGCGGAATCATTTAACAGAAGCGAATGCTACGTCAAGTTTCCTCCGCAGAGCTCGATCGGAGAATCGACAAGCTGAAAAATTTCATTTAGTTCCACGAAGTATCAATTTTCTCGTCATCTCACTTCTCAGTTGCCATTCGGCAGTTGGGTTGCTGGGATCAAATTATCCAAGCTTCCGACGTCGCGTAAGACGTCGTGACAGTGTCGACGGTCAAGACAATCCGAGCGATTGATATCGACCGAAACGAATGCAAGGAAAAATTCACTTCGCGGAGCCGCAAGTACCGGAGACAAATCCTCGGGCCAAAATCAGCCGCGAATTTTCTTTGCATTCCCGCCTCCGTCATCCTCACAATCAGTGCTGTCGCAATCCGCGCGCTCTAGGAGGAACCAACGGTACCGATCGCCCTGGCTCTTGTGCCAGGTTACACTCGAGTGCGGAAGAACAACTGCATAGCGAACCTCACCGTCCTGAGAAAGCTTCATTCGAAACTACGGGATGTCCCAGTGCACTGATATGGCGGGGCTGGAGACGGGCAGAACGGGAACCGAAACCTTGCGGGAAAAGAGCATTGGAATTTGGTGTTTGTTTCGCGGAAATCGAGAGGTGCGACCAGGCAGTTGTCACAAGGGCAACAATGAGTGTTGAGTCACGCCGAGCCTTAGACTTCTCATTAATTTTTCAATAGCATCCGTTCTCCGCCCGAATTTTAAACTCACGACGTCAGTAAAGTGGGAAGAGAGAGAAGAGGGGCGATGCTTTAGCCCAGGCATGTCAAGAACGATTCAGCGCGCAGCGCCAACAGCCGTCACGTATTCCTCGTAAAATTATTCGAATTGGAATATCCATTATTCTTGTGTAAACAAGGCCGGTGGATGAGTCGTGAATTTCAATGGGATAATCGCGAATGGGTGAAAATTAAAAGGTGAATTCGGATGCCATGGATACGTCTGAAATTCGGCTAAAGAGAGCGTTTTCTTTTCGGAACAAGTTGTAGAAGGGGTCAGCGGTCTTTGCTCGAGTGCGTGAGGAGCGAGGCGTATGGCTCGGTACCTGAATAATGAACGGATGGAAGCATATACGAGACGGGAACAAAGAAGACATACGTGTTACACGATTTTCCAACAACGATCCTTGTTGACAATTCATAACGAGTCATGCATGGGACTTCTTCTTATTCTTCTTCTTCTCCTCTTCCTCCTCCTCATTCTTTCTCGTCGTTAGTAATAAAACTTCCTATCTGCGTCGATGTCGCATCTACTCTGCTGTGCGACGCGTTACGTGCTGCATGTTTTTAGAGCCGGAAATGTCGAAGGTCGTCTTCGTATCGCCGCGCGATGGCTTGTCTAGCTCATTGGTTCCGTCTTTAACAGGCCTGTAAGCTCTGTTCGTCGTGTCTTCCTGCAGTCGTCCTAATCGCTGGCCGACCAGTTAACTTACGTAATACTTGGAACCTAGGTGCGTTCTTGTACAAAAGCATTCGCGAGTCAACTTGCCAGACCTTTATTTATTCGGACAACGGGGCAGTCGAAAGACAGTAAATGTATCGTGACAGCAACACGTTCTGCGCCTTGTAGCACCGTTCAAGCTCCTCTCGGCGGCGTATTTATCACAGTTCTCGGCACAACAGCAACCCGCCATCGTGCACATTTGATCATGATTTATTTACTAATGATGTAAACGGAGTACAGAACCTGGGAGTGCTGAATAAGCACCCTGTTTTCAAATTTTAATAACGTTGATTACTTTTTCAGTAACCAATAAGTGATTCGTTACTCGGATTACGCGGTTTATGACTCTTTTTGCAAATGAGAAACCTAATTGGAAGAATATTCTAACAGCAGTTGCAAATTATTACTAGTCAAACTGAAAGAACGAATACCTATGAGTTGTAATTGATTTAGTTTTCGGGTTTACCCATTTGATGTCATTGTTTTTCGTAGTACTTTTGAACGTGTACCGAAAATGAAAGCCATGAATAAACATCCTATCCAACCAAGTGCAGTTAATTGGATGTGCGATCACTAAAAATTTGAATTTCGTAGTATTGATGCGTATACTAAAATTTCCATCATCATTCTTCACGAAAATAATTTTAAGTTTACAATTAGACAAGAACACGATAATTTTTCTTTTCAACACAATCCAATTGATTCTTGTTACGATTACGAAGTGCATTGCCAGAAGCTTTTTTTAATGAATACAAAACCCTTTATAGAATTTTGAATACAGCGTATAGATTTTGTTCATTATGTTCGGACAACAACGTGTAAAGTATAGGTGGTAAAAATAAATATCCATAATAAAACAATCACACTCCATATGGAATTTTTATGCGTGTACAAGTTTGATAAAATTCATAATGTTTTCACGATTAAAAATTCTTTTGCAGAACTTCCAGCCATGGGACGGCGATGAGACATTAATTTACCTGGAACAAGATGGGTCATCGTTACGTGACCAAGGTAATAAAACAACATATTTGTCACGAGTATGATATTCGATACTAAGAAATATTATGATCACAAATAAAATGCAAATGCATTGCATTGTTGATAATGTTGATACATCATCTTGCCGACGAAACTAGCTAGAATGGGTAGTGTAACGGTGTCTGGTGCACCGGAGCATGTACCGTGAAGAAGAGGCGAGCGAAAATCCCATTGTTAAAAATGGACGAAATTTTCATCCGAACGTTCTCTGAGCGCTCGTCAAACTTTCAAACATCTATACGGTGAAGACGAATGGAGTTAGGATTAATCCCCCCCCCCCCCCTGTGAACTCGACTCCTCTTTGTACCTACGCAATCTCCCTGAGTGAGCGATGTTAATATCCTTCGAGGAACTGAACACCACCGAAAGGTTCCCCGAAGCAAAAGGAAATCTCGAGGGATGTACGCCGACGTGAATGCATTGTTTCAAAGTTGGCAGACACACTCGAAAGTCGTCGAGGAGACGACCGTTTCTTACACAACGCTTTGCAGCCTTGCTCTACATACTTCACTGACTGACTGACTGGATTCTGCAGTTAAGTTTCACGTTTCGCGTTTCGCGTACGTCAATACGGCAGGAATCTAAGCTCTGTACACACTTGGCGCCATTCCGTATTCGATCACGTACTCCAGCTCACATTTGCCTAACCCAGTGGTTACGCATCTTGGGACTCGGCAAAAAGTACTAACAACATCTTCCGACGTGGATCCACCATTATGTTAAATTGAAAATCGAATTACCGTTGTACATTTCACGGCGTGGTGCGCCTCTGCAAATTATTATCCCGGCAATCTCGCAGTCGTCATTAATTGTAAGTCACGAATCATCCGTATGTTTTCAATCTGGACACTTAAGCTCCGATCTCTGCCCACACGTTTTTCATCGAGTCTGACATCATCGTCCAGTTCCTGCACCTACACATACCAATACGCTGCAAACAGTTAACGCCATTCACAGTATATACGTATATTATACGCACGCATTTACAGATCAGTGAGAGGCTGCGCGAGGTCTAAGCTTTACCGCGAATGCTTGATTAAGCGACCGTATCCCGTTAGTGATTTAAACTTAAAAAAAAAAAGAAAAAAAAACATGCTATCGAACGATTCAGACTCGATGAACGAAGAGTTAAATTATCACTTACCAGTTTGGAGGTCATTTGAAATACAGTTCTACCTCCACCAATCGTGCTGAATTTTCCTATTTAATTTAATTAAAACTTACCCGCCGGGACATGCTGCTTTCGTATCATGTGTTTTACGCAGAGATACATTCAACTAGGGCAAAAATATGTTCGTGGAACTTGCTCAGATCGTATCTTTCCTCCATAACCGGATTGTCCAAGGTCGGAGACTGTTCACGCAAAAATACCGTAGAATTTTTGCGACCCGTAGCTCGGATTCTGCTGGCGAATTGGCGATCCCCCGTTTAACGTGAATGACGTTACTTACCGATGACAGTGAATCCCGACGGAGAGCCCTCGCTGGACTTTGCTCCCGACGGACAAAATAACTGCACAAAAAAGGGCCACTGGCTCGATGAACGTCGTAGGAATTCACGATGGCGAATCCTACCTTCGTGGGAAATATCAATCCTTACAGACGACGGACAAGTCTCCGCCGTCTTTTTGTTCAAAGTGCTCAAAGATATCGAATAGGTAGTGCAAGTGCTAAAAACAGTGGCAGAAGAGAGAAAAATAGCGAGAGAGTGAGGTAGAATCTGATACGCGGTATAGGGACACTTTACGCTTGACGAAAGATCGTCAAGGTGATTGTAGCCGTGGGTGTAGTTAAGCATGGTTCGAAGAATGGGCGAACAAAAGAAAATGGGGACGGGATTCCTTGGAGAGGATGCCATGGATTTTCTCCGAAAGAGTGAACTTCAACAAAGTCAAGGATGTCCTTTCAAATTTTGATATAAACAATCGAGAATAGTTTAGTTTCACCTAGTTAAAAGAGGTATTAAAATCGATTGTCTTCGTAGTGAGCTGCGCGGTTTGCGAAGATCGATTTACACGTGTATTTATGAAAATTTTTGCTATGCGCATTACAAAAAGATAATGAAAAGTTCTCATGAAATTTTTATTATTTACAGCCTGACATAATTTACAAGTTTGTCGATTCTACAGATCTTTTCACTGCTGTCGTAATTGTTACGATAAGGTTAGACTAACGCTGTTCAATACATTTTAATCAAAGGGATTGAGTTCGTTCTGCGGGGTGGAAAGTAGTCGCCCACAAGTAACCTTGAGAACAAGGACGTTTAATTTTAGTCACACTAATAATATAGCATCACATTTTACATCAGTATGCGATTCTGAGTACATCCGTGGTGGTTAAATTGTGAACTTTGAGATTTTAGGAAATTGGTAATTTCTACAAAACCAAATTCATTTTCAGATGTAACCACTTACATAAAGCTTGACGTATAGTAACATACTATTCGGCAAAAAACGCACCGTCTCTTGCTAACCAGGTCGTACTATTGATTTTTGTTTTTTACACAAATTCGGCACTACTGGATTCGCTGAATTTCACGTCAAACTTTTCAGCACTTTGAAACGCTGAAAGTTCTCGCTTCTTTTTCGTTTTCCATTCGTGCGAACGTGAAGCGAGTTCAACCAGTACATTGGAATGCAGGCTCCTTGCAGACTGTCCAACGCGCATTGTCCTTGGGCAGCTTATAGCCGCGTACGTGGACTGATCGTATATTCTCAATCACTGCTGGTGAAAGTGATTGTGAAGTCTAAAGGCAGTGATCCATTTTGGGCCTTGCTTGGCGCAATTGGTTTCATCAATTGATTAAGATTGGTTGACACGTTGGAATCACGATCTTTGCAAATTATGCGAAACTGGCCTTAGCGTGCGCTAGTTAGAATATCAGTATTTTCCCACCGGAACAACTTTCGCTGGACTCTAACTGGGAAAATCTTATTTGTGCCGTTGGCGCGTAACGTAACGATCGTATTACTATCTACTCGTAGCCGGTTGCAAATTACATATAGTTCTCCATGTCTATGGTACACTGTACTGGGATCTTGCATCTAGGCATAACTTTGTCAATCAAACCGAAAACCATCAAATTGGACTTGAAAATCAATAATTACGATTAAGCTTAAGAAACATTTGATATCATCCAATTGGGGATTTTTGTCGCATATGTTTTGAGCTTTAGTAAAACATTTACAATTGAAGTTTATTTTATTTTTTATCATTTTCAGATGACGCTGTACCTGCTGATCCCCGTGTTCGGGGCGTTATTCACGCAGGTGTTGGCTCAGAGCAACTATGCTTCCCAGGCAAACAGCATCGAGTACCAGCCAGGACTCCCGCCTAGTACCGTTCTGGACGGCAAAGTCACAAAATTGGATGATATTTCTTCAGACATATCCCTAAATCGTACTAAAGCTCATCTGAACTGTGCTCAAGGCAGCATGGAAGTCGAGCTAAAATTCAATGAAGCATTTTACGGTGTAGCTTACGCTGACTTTGATCGCAACAGTGCCTGTATGGCTAGAGGAAACGGCGCTAATTTTACAAAATTAGAATTGCCACTTAAAGGTGCGTATTGCTACCCACTTGAGGCATCTTTGAGCTCAAGAACATAATAATCGACATTTTTTCAACATAGGCTGTGGCACGGTCCAGGATCCCCAGCGTGTTTTCACTAATAACATCGTGGTGCGATTCCATCCTGGTCTCGAAATGGAAGGTGACGAGGTTATCACCATTGTTTGCAGATATCCTCCTCCAGTGGTAATAGTACCACCGATAACGCAGCGTATAAGAACGTGAGTGAATATTGTATTAAAAAGTATCGGCTGGGATGGGAATTGTCAATAACCATTATCGGTATAATTACAGCGATGAACCAGCCGTAGTTCCTGTCCTGCCAGCACCACTCCAGGGATTCCAAATCCTTCTGATTATCTGCGCAATCCTGTTCCTCACGCTTCTACTTATTGGCTTGGGCTGTTCGTACATGTGCCTGAAGCGAAGAAACGTTCGCGTTATTCACCGGCATCCGTTCAGCACCGGATCCGGTTCTGAAATAACAAAAATGTCGACATCATCCCTCAGCAATTTGTCCATGATTGAGGGTCTCAAGATACCCAGGGCTCACGCGCTCCTTCACGCAGCTCCGTCATCCTCCGGAAGCGAGACCAATCTCGTCATCGACCATTCAGACACCCTTCCTAGCGACTATCCGAGTGAGAGCCATTCGGAAGTTGACGAAGAACGCTCCTTACCGGTCTCCTCCGCTGGATCCTACGATAACAAAGCTTTCATGCACCAGCAGCAGGCCGAGATTCGCACACCGAGTTCGCTCTATTCGGAATCGGTGGCGGACGCGGAGACCTCGGCAATGACGGCCGCCAATGCATCCAGAATCGCAGTTCCTCGACACCCCGTCGCTCTTCCAATAGAACCCAAATTCGACGTGCAAATGAGAGTGAAGAGAGCGCCACCTCCGCCACCTAGTCCGTTGCCGTCCGAGTCCGACGCAAGCATTGCCCTCGAAAGAAACTTGACGACAATTTTGGAAAGAGAGGAGTCCGCCAGATCGATGGAAAGTCCCGTCCCACCTGCACCTCAGATGACCTCGTTCTCGTACGTTCCCGAATTGCACTATCCTCCGAACGCCACCATATCCAGACAGCAAACACCGCCTGTGTACTCGAGGATTCTAAGGAAGCAGGCCGAGAGAGAGGCGATGGAACCACCGATGGCTATTCATCGTCCGAGGTCATTGACCTCGTTGAATACGGAGTTGACGGATACTCACTCCCTCACCGAAGTTACCGACAATACTCACGCTAGATACAAGGTCGCCAGCATTCTTGCACCGACGCCACCGCCTCCGCCATCCATTGGGCCGAGCACGCACACGACTGTTTTGCACCACGAACTACCCGCCGAACGAGTTGAGCCTCTCGTCGAGCCTGTGGTAGCTCAGAGGCGCCCGGAAATTACGACGCACGAGGTCGACGACGTCTTCCTGAGAACTGTAACGGAGAAGCGGACCATAGAGGACATTGAACGTCACAGACGGCAAGTGACCGAGTACCATGCGAGGCCGCAAGTCCTTCCGGACCCGAAGTGGGACGTGACCATTCGAAACTATCCGACGGAGGAGCTTCCACCACCCCCTCCCGAGTGGGAGAATTTCTCTGACATAAGCTCAGCGTCTAATCTTACCATCACAAACGAACCAACGCCTCACGAACCGGAACCCGAGCTGCTCGATATGGTCGATACGAACATAGAGCCGACGTACACACCCAGGGTGGAGATGCCGTCCAGAATGATGGACGAAGATCCGGTTCCAAATTGGAGCGTCCTGATACGCGTACTGGAACCGCAACACGCGGCGGAATTGACGGAAGAGGAACGCGTCAAGTGGCGAGAGATAATCACCACGGAAAGCACCCTCCGCACTCTCCTTACCGAGGCTGTGGTAAAGGAGGATTACGAGCTGATCAGAAAGGACGTGCGATACACGAATCTATTCTCATCGGAGAAGTGGGACGTGATAATCAGGATCCTCAGCCCTCCGTCTTCGGCTCCGCCCGGAAAAAGTGGGCAGCGTTACAAGCGCGGAAAGGGTTCCGAGTGGGACACCAGATCTCGAAGGTCGTCCCTACCGACGCTCTACGAGTACGAGAGTGACGGCGGCAGCTCCGTCAGGACGCTGACCCAGGACCAGCGGCAAGGAGCAGGCGCTCCTCTTCCTCCTGGTCGCTACAGACGCTTGAGCTCGACAACTCGGGGAGGCAGCGAAGCCGATCTCAGATCCATGTCGGAGATGACAGTCAGGGACTTCGCCAGAGCGGATCGCGATGATCTGACCAGTCTAAGCTCTTACGAAGGCGAGTCTCTCGTCAGGTCGTTGAGCCAGCCGAGTCTTGCCAGGTCCGGTTCTGAGTTCACAGAACACTGGGGGGTTCCCAGAGGGACTTGGGGCGGCGAGGACGGTGTCAGTTCCACGGAAACGACACCGCAACCCGTGAGGCGGATGCCCTATCAGCAGCACCACCAGCAGGTGACCTCTTCCGTCTTCAGCAACGCTCAACAGGGCGCGATCACTGCCAGCGGAGCACCGGGGACGCAGGGAATGGTCTTCAGGGAGGCCAGGTACTCTGAGACCGTTCGAGAAACCCAGCAACAGGGAAGTTCCAGTTGGTTCCATGACGACTCGGAACCGGAAATGCAGATCTGAGGATCTTTATGATTACGAAATTAGGGAGGAAGTGATACAGATGCCTAATGATGACGCAGCGTCGTCTCATAGTCCAAAATCAAAATAGATTATCGAAGGGACTTCTCCGAAAAATTCACGTAGGTGCGCGATTTTCTTTTAACAATATCGAAAAAACGCACTTGGCGGAAGTAACGATTCAATTCTAAATATACGTGTATTATCGGCAAAACCCTAAATCCGGTGAAACAATTGTGATACTGTTTTTTCGGCATAACCAATTTCACCTTGTTGCATCAGAAATTCTAAGGGATCGGATTAATCTTAAAAATCATAGTATTCCAGTTTATAAAACGATTGGAATTATATCGCTTTCTGAAGAGACCAATTTTCATATATTAGGCTTCATCTTTGAATACATCTACTTACAATTCGCGAACAAAATATAATTTTATTCCATTTCACAAATCGAGAGGCTTGTGTTTGTTGTGATAGATATTTCGTCTCAACTTTAAATTGGAAAATATTACTTTTGATTCGATTTTTTCATAATGCGATAGGGATATAACCATAAAAAAAGAAGAATAATTAATTATGCAAAATCTACACCGTCACCGGTTGTAACTATTTTTGTCGTACAGTGTATGAACTATCATTGAATTGGTCAGACCAGTTTTAACGGATTTTGGGGTATGAAGACCAGTATGCACGTAGTTATATTTATGCGGGGACTGACGGCACTCCTTAAAGAAGAACGTACGAACTTGGCGTGTTTATCGTGTGTGCTGAATTTGTTCTATCTCTATCAAACGTTCCACGAATCCATAAAATGACGTACTGTTACTAGTAGCGTAGAAACGATTTGAGATTCGCAACGGCCAAGTCACAACTATACTAGAAAGATAAGACACGCACGAGGGTAGCTAGCAACTTATAATTTCGTTCAACTGTTTGAAAGTTTAATTGAAAATCCCTCGGCTGTGTCCGCGTTCGTTTTTTGACCGTTGGTCCCTTCCGTTTGTACTTCCGCTTTCATCCCTTGGAATATCGGATCACAGTAAGAGACCCTGCTGAAATTCCCGTTGAACCTCGCCGGTTATTCGGATGCGAATACCGCCTTCCAGGTACGAGACCTGTCGCCAGGGTCAGGACAACGGGTCTTCTTTAAAGCTACACTGCCAGACCGAACTTCTGAGCTTCCCAGGCGTAAATTAATGCTCGCTCACGTAGGATCGTCATTGTTATGTTAATCGCTCGAGCTCGACAGATCAGCTGACTTGCTAACGGACTTGAAAACTCGTCGGTACATTTTCTCGGCATTCGCCGAGCCTGGCGCTCCTACATCGCGGCTCGACATAACCATTAACATTCAAATCTTTTTTTTTATTCTCGTAGGTATATAGACATTGCCCTCGCTAAGTTGGAGAGATTTCGAACTCCCATTATTAACGGGGATTAATCCGTCCTGCGGTTCACCAAGTCTTGCCGCGAAAGTCATTAAAACGATACGTTTAAATTAGCATTATAATTACAAAGTTCACGGCTGGAGCGAGACTCTCGTCAACTAATCTACCTTATACGTTCTATCGAGGAAAGGGATTTTCGTAGCACCGCTCGCAAACGACAAGCCAGGCTTTACACTAGCTACTCGCGTTTTCCCCGGTTTAATCTTTCTAACCTCTGTCTCTCTTTACTTACTTTTCAATTTTCATTTTAAACAATTCTTGAGGGTGCGAGTGGGACTGTAGAGTTTGGCTGGAAATGTTTTTAAACTAATAGGATTAACAGGACAATAATTTTATGCGTAACTCAGACTTAGCTTCCTAACAGGAAGGTCAGACAGATTTTGAAAGTCTCCAATTACGATGAGAGTAAAATGAACCCGACTTACCGAAGCTTGGCCACTTTCGAAACTTGACTGACCGTATTCCCTTGCGATCGCTAGTGATAATAGGATTAGGTAAAAAGTGGTGCTGGGTCTACGCTTAACGATTAGTTAAACTACGATAAATTCTATACCATTCGTATACATAAAGACACATGTACGTACCGACCTACCGTATTCAAACTTTATACCTACCAGTAGATAATGTACGCATACTGCAAATAGATACATGTATATGTGTATGTATGTATGTATTCCACTGATACATGTAGTTTGAACAGATAAATGCAAATATTGATAAAAGTGTCAAAAAAATAATATACAAATATATAATATTGTAACACGTTATACGAATCTAACGAGAATCAAAAAAAAAAAAGAAACCTATTTTGTAACTTGGATGAAAATATTTCGAATGTCTTTGTAAAAGGGTCGTTGCACGTTATAATTAGTACACATACGTTTCTCGCCAGTTTATGCATTTCAACGAATCGTTATTTCGACAATCCTGCTCAATATACAAAGTTATACATAACCAACTGCCAGCCAACCAGATATGCAAAAACTATGCCCCTTTTTACAGAGAGTCGTTCTATTGTCGACATATATTTTTAGCCATTTAAATTTAGTTACTTTAGTAAGGTGCTACTCTGTATATACACTGACTCAATGTGAAGAAAAAATTCGTCCCTACAATTCGACATATCTTTAAAAAGTAATACGAGGGAAATTACGTTGCGAGGCGTATGGTTTTATTTCTAATAAATTGTAAAACACTCGTTGTAAATTTTCACTAATTCTTTGAAATAAAATGTAATGATGCTTCTACTATTTTTAGGTAAATCCATCTCGAACTGCCGAGTAATCTTCTTCCAATTACGCTTGCACTCTTTAGTCGCATCAGTTTAAATTACACTCGATCGCTGTAAAAGTTTCACTGAAAGTTGCGAGGACTGTACAGATAAGCTTCAGTTGGAGAACCGCTCGTAAGCCACCTTCGACGGACTCAATAAAATAAACGAGATCGCAGGTGATCGGAAGAGGGTCAGATAAACCGATCAATTTTTTATTACGTTATAAGAAGAGTGCGCATCACAATAACAACGCTGCACGGCGTAAGAATATGATACAGATGGAATGGAATAATCAATAGCAGAATGGAGGTAGTGGCATTTAATTATAATCATTCACACACCGCAAATCCATAACCAAAGAATGAACAAAGCTGCGATAAATCAGCTGTAATTCTGTGCAATGGGTAAATCGTATAGATTCATGGATTCGAACGTTTCCAATTAACCCCAGCTGTTCTCTTTGTTCGTTTTTATCGATTTACTGAGCGTGCAGAAATAAGCCAGCTCGCCTAATCCCCGGTGTATCCGGGCTGCTGGGCTCGACGTCGGCTATCTTAACGTGGACCATTGTATTCTATGCAGAGTTTTTTTTTTCAGCTCCGAGTGAGGCTAAAAAACGTGACATGTTTTTTCGTGGTAAAAGGGTATCGGGGGTCCTTTATGATAAACTTGAGGGATTGCTATTGCTTCACGGTATCAAGTAGTAGAATAACGCCAGCGAGACCCTCGATCTTTTCACGCCCACAGCTCTTCGGCACATTAAAGGTATCAAAGACCGAATATAATTAACGAACCACGATAGCTCCAGCGGTTTATCATTCTTCAGGGGCAGCGTGGTCAATCCTATTCTCCAGCTTCATTTGTCTCACTTGAAAAGTATTCTACGGCCGTACCCACATTTATCATCCCCTTCAGATGCCTGAAGCATCCTACAGAATGTAGCGCGTGTACGCTCGGACGGAATGTGTTTGATTATTCACATTATGAAATTATGTGCTTTTCATTTACACTGGTAGATCGCAAGCTACATAGTAAATTATAACGAATAAAAGGTTCTGATGATTAATATTGGTCAGAGGGTCGCACAGAATTTGGGGTGCAAATTAAAAAGAAGGAATTCAATTTTGTACAATAGCATACTTCAGTATCTGGTGAATTCTGCGAATACTTTAAAATGCGAAAACAATCAGCCTTTGAGTGTGGGAAAATTCTGAAAAGTCGACTTGACGGGCCAGACGATATTTTCGTAGATTTGACATATAATATATATGTACATCTAGATAAGCTTCTTGTCGTAGTTATTTTGTAGGTCATTGACTATTTTCATTTTTTACCGCAACCGACGAAACAGTTCCGTGTACAAAGTGAAAAGGTACTTTGTAGCTTTACTTCGAAAATTCAGTACGTATTGCTATTATTTTTTATCATCATCACGAGGACTACATTTAACTGTGACTGCCGCGATAATTTGATATTAGTGTTACAGTAAATTGATGTTAAGGACTCATTCGCCTAAAAACATGTGATTACCCAATTAACAAATAAATTCAACGTTGCAATAACTAGGAAATATAGTGCCGTCAATTATAATTACACTAAATAGTTACTTGTAATTCCGATAATATTTAAACCAAAGCCGTAACAATACCCGTTTTATTATAATTTTCTCCCAACTGTAAGAAATCAAATTTTTCTCAGTACAGGTTAATCATCTCGCAAAGTTGATGAAAGAAAACATCGTATATTATACCTTTGAACAGGTACCCTGAAATGTAACGCGGATTCACCAGAGTAACTTATAAACGCGTCAAAACGTTGCAAGTATTATAGAATGTAATCGGACAAACGACCCTCCATCAATTTCTTACCCTGGTCAATGTGAAAACCGCACGACGTTCAACGTTTTGCTCCTTTCTCTCGAGTGACAAAATTTATCCGAAATGGATGGCTGTTACGCGGTGAACTTTACTACCCGACACAAACAGACGGGGTGCAGGAATGAATATCGTACCTACGTGCGGTGAATCATACCAGCTGCTACGGTACACGGGTCACCTATGAGAAGGTACAGAAAAAGCGCTCCATCACTGACAACGGAAGAGCGAAGGATAGAAATTAAAAAATCGCACAAAGCAGCAAAGATAGTGCGCCTCTGCCCTCGGGCACGGCCATTTCGCTGACACCCCTCGCTCTCAATTAAGCTACTTAATTAGAGACTTGATGGGCGCTTCATCGGGAATTCTTATAACTCGGTGTGCATAAAATTGTCTTGATTAGAGTTTGAAAAACTCGTTCGGTTATCAGCACGGCGTCTAGACGGTGGATTATTCAGAATACCCTGCACACCACGGGGTTCCAAATTTCTCAAATTAACCCGTCCGAGCGGCGACGTGCGCCGCACACCGAAGCTACAAGATTCCCGGACCGAGTGTCGTTGAAGAGATTAACGCGACGCTTACACGGCACTTTGTCCAGTTTGAGACAGACTCTTCCGATGTCTGGTGAGTCTCGTGAAGCTGTTTCCGCGTCACGTCGTGCCCAATTCCTAATAGTTCGATCGATCCTCGCGGGTGTTTGTCACTGGCGCGTCCTTGACGAAGCCGAGCAACGCCAGGATCACATATCCTAATCAGGATTCTATGATTCATTTGCAGGGTAAACGGCACGTGGCGCTTCACGGGAGAGCCGCCCGGAATTTTGCGTCGATAGCCGCCCCTCCTGATCACCCCCCAGGAATAGCTAAATTTCGGATAGCGACGGGGACAAAAGTTTGCCAGCTCCAGCAGACGCGGCCAAAGTTACAGTCAGACTGGCGCCAGCCCTCTGCCAACACAGCCAGACGTCGCCCACGTCGTCGAGGAAGTGTGGCGAACGTCGTCGCGACCAGAACACCAGTTCCCCTCGCATTTGTGCGCCGAAGCTTCACTGTGCGGGAAGCACTCGTGCGAAAATTTCCGGGCTAACTGGTCGAGAAGATTTGCGTCTCCCTGTGTTTTCGACTCTTTATCGTTATTGTGCAGTCGCAACTGTCGAACCAGACGTGTGATTACTCATTCGATCAACGCGCTCGCGCTCCGGGTTGAGATCGAAGTTCGAACAGTACATCATCGTTGGTCCCCGCAACGACGAAATGCGGGATCATCATGCCCACGTGCTATTCGCGAGAACGGTGATAATGCGATTCATCGTTTTTGAGCTTTACATCTCCCAGAGAAACTTTACAAACAATTTGAGTATTTTTGTGGCGAAGTGAAAGCTGCATCGCCGCGTTTTTTACGGATCTGAAAGAAGATGGACGGCGCTCGATTACGACGAAGACGTCTACGAGCACAACGCACTCTTGGCGACGATGCTTCTTCCAATTTACCATGTGCCAGAGAATCATCGGGTTCAGTCAAAGAACCGAGTTCCACGAGACGGTCAGCTGGATGGGAAGAACTCATCAGAATCAGCCTGAAGACGTTTGTCGTTGACCTGGACTCGTGTGTGTGAGTAATTCTCTGATGAATCTCTTTACAAAGAATCATATCTGACAAACATCTCGAAATATAGCAAAAATCTATAATGCCGGGGCACTGGCAGGATTCTGACATTTCGAGTTTTGCCAAGGGCGCACATTTATCCGGCGAATCCAAAAACGAGTCAAACTTTGGATTATTTGTCCTCATAACCTATGGATGAAAATGAACTGATTTTTTATTTTTTTTTTCTTGCCTATACGTATGAATATTTTGAGCGTGAAATTTATGAAAACAAAAACAAAGGAACCGCTGGAAAAACGTTTTTCTTTTATCCCGTGTAGCGTTGGACACTCTCCGGTCTCAACGATCTATCTGAAAGAAAGAAACAGAAACGAGTTATTTAAATCAATAGATTTCACGAGTCGTTGACGATCGCCAAGTTTTTTTTATTATTATTTTCACGAACTGGTGACCAATTAAAATTTAAATACGAAAAGTTCCTGAAGGATTTCGCGGTTTTGTGGAATTTTTGGAAAAATAAAAGTTGATTTTACAAAAGTAAGATCGTTAACGACTTTTTAGTATGTCTCCGCGTATTTTGTGTAAATTTTAAAAAGATCTATAAAGCGCTTCTCGAAATATCGTGTCGAAAAAAACGCGTTTGAAGTTTTGAGTGTGGTTCTGCTATTGTTGCGAGGGTAAAGAGCGAAAATTTTCAACTTCACCTTTGGTCCTAAATTCCATGGCTCTCTGTAACAATGGCAATTTCATGAGAGGTCGATTTCCGTTGCCTGCGAGTAATTCTTTTTGCAATTTCCAGCGCTCGAGCACGTTTCATACAAAATGTCGTAACTATGTCAATTTTATAGATATCAATATGAAATTTGCAGGAAACATTTTCAAGACATGAAACTTTCAGACGGAGTAGCTAAAAATCGAGTATTCAAACCTCCCCAGGTAGATGAGCCTCTTTAAGTGAAGCCGCTATCACATCTGTTTTTTATTTTTTTTTATTTTTACCTTTCTATTTGATAATGCGATGCAACGTCATCGGCGATTTTTTTAAAATTATAACCACGATCGGTTTATACTTACCGACTTTGTCTAATACAACTAATCGGGATGTGTTTGACTTTCAATACATGGTTTCGCAGTCTAGTGGGTTGATGCATTGTTTGAAAATAAATGTCTTCTAAAATTAGGCTCAAACCCCAAAAACCGCTTATCCCTGTTTCGAGTCGTCAAAATAATTCGCGACGAACATTCGGCCCAAGGGCATGTTCGTGACAAGTGCCGCTCGATGAGGAGCCGGCCCCTCAAAGAGCGTCGTGAACATTAAACGCCGGAAGTCATCCACCCTTATTCCATCAAGAGTATGATAAGGCTCGAAGTGGCAAGCGCCATTACAAACACGTCGCAGTTGGATGCCTTTTATACACATGCGCCTGCATTAATATTCTGAAGCAAAAAATTAAATTCACCCGTTTACTTGCTTTGTACAGTAAAATGCATTAACGGAATTCCTGATTTATAAATTTCACCTTCGCGCTAAATCGCAAGGATCAATCTGTATCTAATTCAAAACATGTATATCTGTTCAGGCTGTTCTACAAAATGAGATATTCAATCAGCATACTTTGCATGAATGGGTGAATTGACAACCAAGCCGACGAATAAGGATTCGCCAGTAATTGTAATTTCTCATTTGTCACAGATAGCGTTTGGTGGTACATTGCCAGGGTTGACTGGTAACAATGTTTAGGAAAGGGCGGTTAATCTACGATACATCCTTAGTCGTCGGAAGTCAACAATTCTCAACACCGCAATTTGCCACGCACAACTATGCCGTCAAACAATCGCGTACCGAGGAAACCCTAACTTCTCGGCGCACCCCGCTAGACATTCTTTGCAGTATAAAGCGATCTACACGCGTTTGCGAATTCCTGTCATATGGCACTTCAAAGTAGAGAGGTCGAAGCTTGTTTTGGCTATCGAAGCAGCTAGATGTTTAACAGGGGTGCTCAAAATTCATCATTTGATATCGGTGATTTATCAATCTCGAGTATATTTACTCGAGATCCAATTGAGGTGATCACGTAATCAGATTTTTTTTAAACACCAATTTTAAGAACGCTAAGCACAAGAAACACGTGCCACGTCCATTTGGCGAAAAAGAAAGACGTGTCAAGTAAATTACAAATATTTCGAAAAGAAAAAATGTTTCAACGTTAATTTTCCAATTGGTCGAAATTACTCCAAGCAAGGATCATTTGCAAACATTCCTCGAATTGATCGCTACATTTCAAGTTGAAAAATTGGTACTTTGGATCACGAGTGATTCATTAGTGTTCGGTAGCGTGAGCTCAGTTTTTTCTTTACTTCGTTTATAGAGAACCTTATAGCTGCGGTTCGTTCGCGGTGCGACGCATGCGTGGGCTCACCGTAATGGGCAGGATCGGGTGGTTCGAACTTTGTACGTGCGGGCTGCTCGAGGTGAAGGGGGTGGGAGAGCGGAGCTTCAGCCGAGTTTATAGCCTTGTAGGTATCCATGCTCAGTCGCAGCGTGATACTAGCTACCTTCAACAAGTGTGCTACTACCATCTTCGCCTGTTACCATTTAATCATCGTCCGACCGCCCGACTCTACTCAATATCGAACGAAAAACTAAACACCAATTTCAACTGTGACAACGAACGGAAGTATGTGCTCGCGTGATCCATTTGCCTACTCTTTCCGACACGGACAACGATCCGCGGACGGTGACTCGGCGATTAAAATATATCGGGCCAAAACAGAGTGATCAACACTGATACACGTGATGATAATAGTAATAACAACAACAACAACAACAACAACAACAACAACAACAACAACAACAATAATAACAATAATAACAACAACAACAACAATAATAATAATAATAATAATAATAATAATAATAATAATAATAATAATAATAATAATAGAAAGATTAACTAATTTTTCAGGAAAATTGGCCAAATTTCATTGTTTTACGTTTTAAAAACAAACTCGGCGTTCATATTTCACGAGATAAGTCGTACGGGTTGAGGTTGTGATAACAATAAATCAGTTACGCGATTACTCGAATAATATTGATAATGAACTCGATGATATTTTTTCAAATGGATAAAAAGTTATTAGACCATTTTTAGAGAGCAGACTATTTAGTGCTTCGGAAACAGCTGACTTACATCTGGTCTGACCGGGCGGTGGGGTAACGTCGTTTGGGGCAGAGCTTATATGAGGAACTGCATAGACTGCAGCGCGGTGATCAATTTAAATCTACATCAACAGGTTATCCGCCTTGTGAGAGTCATTTATTTAACACCATTTCTGCCATGTGTGCTTTTCCGTACAGATTTACAGTCCACAGACTGGAAATTGTATCATTGGTTGGCTCGGTATAGATTTTCAGCAGTTACCAGCTGCGAGAAATTCTCCATACCACTGGTATAGCAGTGCTAATTATCACGTGAACATTTTGGCAGAGGTGGCAGGTCAATCAATCATCTGTTTTCATCAAGCCGAAATTGCCGCTTTAAGGACATGCTGGGAAACAGTAGGGTTTCCTTTGGATCATTAAAAACGCATTAAGCCAAGAAATCCCCCGGCAGTTGACAAGGCCACAGATATTTAATTAAAATTATTATAATCCCTACCGAAAATTGATCACACAAGTGAACTGCAGACTGCTTGACTACAAACTCAACAATTTTTCTTTTCTGCCGGGGCAACATCGTCAAGGTGACACATGACTAATCAGCTCATTCGGCAGTGTCGCTCGCTCAAAGAAAAACCACTTTATGTGCGAGAGTGAGGTCAGCCTACGCAAACCCGACATCCATCTCTGTCAATCTCCAAAGATGAAACAACCAACATAAACACAACATGGAATATCTATGTTGAGTGCTCAGCAGTCTTCCCCTCGCATCTTGAGCACTTACTTGGCTTAGGGCAGACGGAGAGCCAACCAAACCCTTGAATTCAGACATCTAAAAATCGGAATGTGATTTCACCAGAAGATAAGAATTTACGATGCTCTTATCCAGAACGGTCAACCATAAAATGTGCCGTTCGAGGACCCAACTAGTACGTGATGCAACTCTTGTGAATTTGTATTATAACGCAAACTTGACGTGCCGTGATTAATATTTAACTCGAGGCGATAAAATTAAAGTTTGCACGATGAGCTCCGTGAGAAGAACAGCGACCGCCAAAGGCGGCACTGCACGTCGCATGGGCCACGTGCTAATCGGCTCGTCCCCAAGTGTGAGGAATCTGTCACCAGGAAACATCGGACGAGACAGCAATACCGGTTCCCCTCTCCACTCCAGGTCCAAGTATGAATTGAGAAGTGTCAGCTTTGAGGGATCCAGTAGGGTGCTGCCATGGACAACGCGGTGAGCTTTTATTGGATATATTAATGTGGAATGTCTCCTTCGCATGAGAAAGGTGTACGATAAGTGTACGATGTTCATGACGAATGGAGCATGGTAACAGATGTCAGTGAACTTATTCCCTTACCGTGGTTAGTGGGTCAGTTAAGGTCATTTTGACGACGAAGCAGTCTACGGAACTACCACCGCATATTTGACCGGATGAGCACCGCGGTTAATCCTTCGTCTTCGGCCCTTTAAATGCCAGTGTACCCGTCACTTACAGCCGCATCGTCGAGCTTTTCATCTCCCTCGAAACTCTCGGGAAATTTCGCTTAAAATATGAGCTATAGCAAGAAGCTTCGGGGGACGTACTCCTTTGTAACTTCTCTGGGAGAGATATACGTTATACTTAGCACGTTTCTTTATGAGCAGAGTAATTTTTTAGCACTTACACAGTTGTTCATTTAATTCCTCTTCTCTTGTTGTTCGCTCACTGCTCTTAAACTTTCTGCAAATCTTCCACATTGTCGGAGTTCGGGTAAATGATTAAGGAAACTTTTCGGCGCAAGACGCGAGTCCAACCGAAATTGCGTCCAGCTTTTTCAAACTTTTTTTTCCTAGAACCCTCGGCAACAATGAACCGTGAACTAGCTCTGCTTGCTAAGTTATAGTAGGTTCTACTCTCAAAGGTGAGCCTTCAATCGTGAATAAGGCATCCTCAAGGATGCTCCGCGATATTAAATTTTCATCAACGTGCATTGAAACCTAAATCCGGAAATGCCTCTGTCAGGCTGGCCGAATGGTTCAAATCTGCGCAACTGTGCATGCGTATGCATCGAACTGAATACCAGCACACGTGTGCACCTTTCATCATAGAAACCTTCAATACTAAAAGGTTCAGTCCCTTTAGCAGCTACACGAGTAGATATTTTATCGACTGAAAATTCTTTTTACCAATTTGCGAGAAGTCATCAAAAACTGAAATTTAATGTTCCAAATACTTTTTAGGGCTTACAATTAGCCCAAGCGTTGTCATTTCCAAAAACATTTGAGATTATGTAACCAAACAACGTTATGTCACCAATATCACCATTCTTGTAAACCATATATGTTGAAACATCAATGATTCTTGTTTTATCAATGATTCAATGACTTATCAAGAAGTAAGGAAAAACATAAATATACAGACGTTAATACGTATACAGGTGATTCTTTATTGGTAGAACTTCAGTGATCAATATACACATCAGTACAAGAAATCTATGAATTCATTGTAGTTTTTAGTCTCTGCATCACAATATAATAAGCAAAGACATAATTTCCAATAAATTGTTTAAAATTGTAATTAAGAGTAGTGATTGAACGGTGAAAAATGAGTCCATTACTTTGTGAGTGCAGTGTTCATTATTATCGCCGTGGATACTCACAATGGTGTACGTAATTTCTTTCCGCAAGCGATTTGCAGCGATCATTAGTCGCTCATGACGCCGAAAGCGATTACTTAAAAGAGGCACGTTTTTACCGTATTAAAAACGTATGCATGTGTACGTGAGGTGATTTCAAAGGTTCCGCAAAAGGTTAGTACCTAACAACCCCAGTCGCAAATGACATATAAAATATTTTCTTATAGTTATGGTGCCATTGTGGCATGACCTCGTGTATATTTCTTTTTTTTTCCTCTGCCTCGTAAGTTATATATCTCGATCGATCTTTGCTGTTGACGTATGATTCGAGCCCCAGACTGGTTGGTTAATACTCTGTGTATGGTGCCGAAAGCGAAGCGAAGTTGAATTACAGAAAAACGGATAAAAGAAATAAATAAAATTGTACAAAAAAAAGTAAAAATATCACCAAGTTTCTCATTGCTGCCGTTTCATTCCTAGTGCCCTTTCAGAGGTCGTGAATTAGGGATACGGTCAGGTGGCAGTGATTTGTAGCCCGAGGTACTTTGTCGGATCACAGTCAATAGAAGCTATACGAAAGTTGGCAATAGAGGGGCGCCAATGACGAGTCCTGATATAAGGTACTGACCAAGCTACGACTGACCTTGGCCTGGTAAGTTTTCAACACTTCTGATTGGTTTGAGCACGGTCTTCAATCATGCTCTTTTTACTTCGGAGTGTTAAATGTTACACGTTGATATATATATATATCTGCCGTTGAGGTTTCTGGTTGTAAGTCTGGCTTATGGAACTGCTGCTAGTCGAAACGGGTGGAGATTAAGTCAGTCCCTGATGAAGAGGAAGTGGGTGTATGGCGCGAACCGGGAACACGGTTACTAGGGGGCTCCCACCGAGCCATCGTGCCAGTTCTGTGTTGTTTAGGCTACATATCATCGCCCACCTGGCACGGTCCCAGCTGAGGGTTGTTTTCCTCGATTAATCGAAACCCGCTACAGGTGCGAGAAAGCGATGGGAAAATGTTCAGCCCTGTAATTCCATTCAATTCTTGGAATAGAATTAGCAAGAGTATGGTCCCGGGGTTCTTTGGCAAGGCTTTGGAAAAGTTGACAGTGGTTTTTAATTAACGCACCCACTCCCGCTCTGACCGACAACGAACATCACAATTACACACAATACAGATCCGATCTTTAAACTAACTACTTAGGTAGGACTCCTTTGCAAACGGATCCTTTGCAGATCCAAATCTCGTCACCACTACCAACCCGACATATCACTGTGGTAGCAAACTTTGGGGGAAGCAAAAACGGATCTTAGTTCCGCTACGTTCTTTGCTCGGGTAAACTTTGCTGCCGTATTTGTAGTCTGAACGCAAATATGCCAACACTCTATGTCTTATATTATATCTTTCCAAATGTGCTTATAAACTGCCGTGGCCGTGATTTAATGCTCGCCTAGGTGACCGTGTATTGATTTAAACGTTGAACCCTTGTAATGTATAAAATATTTGTTAAGGTGTTATCTTTCTCATGGAATATCACTATGTTTTGTTATACTTCCAGTGCAATTTCTTATTTGAAGTTTCCTTCGATATTATTCATTTTCTGTTTTCTCTTTACTCAGTTTCTCACTCCGATTCGTCGAGCAGTGGTAGTTTATAAGTCGGAAAATTACCATGCCACTCTTCATTTCATAATTGTCGAAATCCACGAAAAAAGAGGTACCTGTATTTTGAGAGAACTTCTCTTCTCTTGCCTCTTTGGAAACTGATTTACAATTTCTCTCTGGCAGGTGGCTTTGGGGAATATACGCAAAGAACGGGAGGGTGACGCGAGTATCCTGAATTCGGAATCAAAGTCGTCCGACGTCGTAGAACTCTACTGGGATACATATAACAATATAACATGCTCGCGACGTGTATAAAGTATAACACACAGGGTGTGCACGGTGATTGCGATTTGTTATCAGAGCGGTAGATAGACGTTGTTCAATTGAATTCACGAAGAACATATACATTCATGTGCTTCATTTGTAAGATTGATCGCAAATACAAGGTTTTTGCGAAACTAGGTGCTACTAAACTTTTCTACGTTTGCACCTTAAAGCCCATGTTCAGGTCATGAAAAGTATATTCGCGGGTAGACTTAGAGCTGAGAAATTCTAAACCTAATCTTCTTTCATTTCATTCAACATTTAAATCTGTATATACATCGTGCATGGACTGAACACCCTGTATATAAAAGAGGATACCGTTCCATTAGGCCCAAGAGACTGCCGCAAGCAGTTTAAAAACGTTGATTATTCACTTCATCCCGGTTGGCTTCTATCCGAATTGTCCCAAGACCTCATCTTCGAGAAAAAGAGCGAGAGAAGTGGGAAGGGGCGTAAAACGAATTCATTTTGAATCGAGCGAATCGTGGATACGTATCGGGGCTTAAAAACTAGGGCTGTGGGCATCAGACGAAAAATTGATTGCTTAAATATACCTCGGGCATTTGGTAGAGAATCGCTCGGAGGATCTGATAACCCCGAAAATTTATAACCAAAGCTTGTACATTTTCATGACTAAACGACTGAATCCCAAAAACCTTTGAATTACTGGAGGGAGTGGATGGACACAGTCGGATACATTGACCACGCTCCACCAGAAAGCGGAGGTTCAAGGAACCGTGTAGGGGTTTCAATTGCTCGAATTCTCAAGCTCTTCGGTAACCGATTACACGCCAGATTGAATTTGAAAGTAAATTTCTCGGAGGATACGAATGTGCGATTACTTTTCCACGGTCTTTCAATATGCGTAAAAACGGCAACTGTTCATGTCACAGAAATAATAGATGAAAAAGAAAAACACTTGTCCGAGCCTCTCTCATGTCTAAAATTTCTCGGTGGTAGACGACTTTCATTCCCGTTGAACAATGACCTACTGCCGTGTCATCCATATCAACTTCAGCTTGCTTTCTGCACAAAGTGAAAACGAAGCAGCAGCGCTTATGCCATAGCCACAGCCACATCTACTAGCGGCCAAGGAAATCCATTATTTCGCCAGGAGCGCACTTCCATTATACCTACCGAAATGAGGCAGTCCTCTCATTATCATATCTCCGTCTGTACAACTCCCTGAGTCCTTGCGATAAAGCACCAGCGGGATTCGGAGCTTGGAACTTAGTTCACTCTCAAGGAAATACGCCTGCAATACGTTTTTATAGAAGAAATATTATGTTTTTGTACATCTATTCATCAGAATTAAAAAAAAGTCCAGAAAATGTGATTAACGGAGGATGAATGGGGGCAGTTAAACCAATCGGTTTATCTCGCCGCGCCGCGGCTAGGTTAAATGTAGGAAACAGTACAACAACTCGATGATCTATTGGCCGCCACAGTTCAGTGCTCTGAAATCCGATCGGATAAAAAAAAGTTGAAATAAAATCGTTAAACGACGGTCCCGCAGCTCTCGATGCAAGACGTACCTTTGTTCGGATGTTGGACGCTTCGCGGTTCATCTGGGCTATGAGCTTCCATATACGTATATGCCTACGTATAGATAGGTTAAACGTAGAGTTATAGCAGGCTAGTCAGTTCCATCCGGGTGAGTTTTAATCTCCAGCGAAACTCGTTGTTGGCTGATCTATACCTTCCTCCACATTCGTCTCTCCATTCACTCGACGTGTCTTCGGTCAAGGATGTGCGAGCACTCATACAAGCGCGGGTATTCCACATTTAGCGAGATACGTGGTCTGGCCTGGTCTGCTCTATCCTCGGAGGGCCTTTAATATCACTATCCGATAGTGGCTTCGATCCAGAGAAATAAATACCCGTGACCTGGCCCGAAGGGAATATCGGACTCCCAGTTTCGCGGCTTTTTACCCTCTTGCTAGTTCAATCGCGTTTGGAAGTGTTCATATTCTCGGCACGTTCCGAGCATTCGAAACAGATGATACAGCACAATCCCCCATATGCCATTACCCTTTGCCCACACTTCGAAATCGATGCACTTAAGCCATATTGTCAGCGCATTAAATTGAGCTTATCCGCCGCGGGCCAGATCGGGGCGGTTAAATTAAGGTGCTAGTGGTCAAGTTACGAAGGCTGCTGTGACCGCAGAACCAAAACTTGGGACATATTCGGTCATAGTTTTCCAAGTAGCTGTCCACCCCAAAGGGTGAAGTGTCAACACTATATTACAGTTACAGGAAACTTCAGCGAGAGAGAGAGGGAGAGAGAGATTGGGGTGAAGTTCTGCTCAGCTCAGCTTTATAATGTCCTTCAAACAGTTTCCGACCAAAGCGAGAGAGCTTTCTGTGTAGAACATAGACCGCAGCTGTGAGCAAACTGGCGTGCGGCAAGGATATTGCAATACAAATTGAATTCAAGACGGTGTAAGCTCGGCGAACGCCTTTCCGTAAGCTCTTCAAACAACACCGGTCATACAGATTATTTAAACGAAGTTGTAATGGCGTTAAATATATGTATACATAAGTCGCTTTGTACGATCATCAATCATCACTAAATACGAGGCTGTACTTGATATTCTCGGTCGAGTCAACAACGACCGAAAACACCGAACAAAAAGCAAGAAGTAAAGAGAAAAAGAAATGTTATTTTAATGAGCAGGCCTTGCTCTCATAATCCGTTCAACACACATTCGTGACGGTAAATAAATGTCGAATATGTTTGTAGTCGAAACAGACTCAGGCAAAAGAATAATCTAACAAAGTTAATAATTCAGTAGCTTAGAAATAATAACAATAATAACAACAATAACAATAATAATTTGCACAGCTGTAGTCGCCAGATTACGTTATACACTTTTATAACCAGCCGTGTACACGCATGAATTTTGAAAACGAATAAATCAGATGTTCAGCCGCAAAAACTTTCCTCGCCGAGCATTATCGTTGCTGGTATTGCAGAAAGCAAAAACACAGTCCGAAATGTGTATCGTATACATTCGTACCTGTGGTTTATTTCGGTAAAGAAACGAACCAAGCACAGCACCATCTCGCCTCACGGCCACGGTTGGCGTCACGGAGTCCTAGAACTTTTGACCCACATATTACTGATAAATATTCACATTCTTGCTCTCACTCTCATCTCGCGTGTTTCTGCATGGCTGGGATGAGGAGGTAGCGGGGTTTCAGAACGCCAAAGTTTTAATACCTGTAGGAAATTCCGTTAGCCTTAATCCTTGACAAGTTCGGGCAGATGCCTTTGAGGGCCACAGCGCACGATCCCAGACCTGGTCCCCAGACGCCAAGACCTCAAGCTTGCGCTAATTATTGCGTGAGCTTCACTCGACGAGAAGTTTCGCCGAATTCCCATTCGCTATCACGCAACTCGAACGTATCGAGCCCGCGGCGTTTGGCGTTGCTTAATCGGATCGTCGGCTCGTAGAGAAACGCAATTGGGCAGCAGGACGAAGAGGACTTTTTCCTACAGTGAAAATTGCGTTCACAGGACTTGTCCATGCTCGGGTGACCGAGGCCGAAGTAGCTTATAACGATCGTCCAGCAATTTTCGTGTGGACTAATCGCAACGTGCGTCATTACTCGACCGCTGAGGACATGCGAATGCGTATGCCACCCTTTACTAAATCGTAAATCTTCTAATAACAACGTTGACTCTACGATTTGCCGCTTCAAAATGATTTTAATACGCTACCTATACAGCCATCTGCGATACCCTTTTTCAATCGTTATATATTGGAAAAAAGAGACGGTTATACGAAATTAATGAGATTACGTGACGCTTCAGTGAACTATTATATAACAAACGTTCTCCAGTATCCATCTCCCTGTTTTATTCGTATACCCAGTAAAACGGAGTTATAATTGAAAAGCCCTGAACTGAGTCGAATTTCTTAATCCACAGTAAACCATGCGCGATTAAACAGTCGGTGATTACATGCTTCTGAGTCAAGTTTGTAATTGGACAGATATCTTTTCTTTTTTTTTCTTTATAATCAGAAAAAAAATTCCGTCCGCAAATATTATTAAAAAATGTTGTATTCAAATATTCCTGCGGTATTAAGAACCGAGCCTGTATGTCTTTCTTAATATTCATATTATGGGGTAATCGATAGATGATGTTTTCAACAAATCGATCGTCCTCTGGACTTTTCATAAATTCGTCGAAGATTAAATTACCGTGGCAAAATATGTGAATTTTATGAAAGTTTCTCGATCGAGCGCGTAAAGCCTCATGCAGCTGTAATGTATTCAAATATATTCATCGATCAATTGAATTCACCGAGTTTTTAAATAACTCACGAGTCGAGGGAAATATGAATTTCGCGCAAGTGCGAGCTTGAATTATTCTGAAAAAAGTGCATTTCGCTAAGAAAATTATACTTTTTACCATATTTCCATAAAAGCTGTAGCCACCCGCGATAAGAGCTTTACGTACCCCACTCGAAGCTGCACGGGTGACGTAGCGAGAGCGTTAGACACCCGATTAGTCACGTGTCCAGCCACCCGGCAACCTGGACCTAATCCTGTCCCGCACGGTCTGTTAGGTATCTTCTTGATGTCGAGAAAGAGAAAAAAAAAGGCTGAAAAAACCATGCAGTTGAATTGGTGCCATCGTCTCTCTGCCTGCATCGGTGTCGTCGTGCCGTCAAAAGCAAAGATTTCAACTTCAGCACACGCTGTTCCAGTGGCTCGCGAAACGGAACGTGAAAGGTAATATTATATACGCGTGCAGGTAGAGGCGTGTTACTGTCACTCGTGGGCGTTAGCCTGGCCTGCACCCCTTTTCATCTTTCACCCGAGAGGCTAATTGCGGTTGACGCCGGAGAATCCCATTAAAGTTTTTTCTTTTTAATTAACAACCAACTCCTAGCATTTCAAGCCTGGACTCACACGTATGCACGACTCGTATGCCTAATTGAAACGAAAACTGGGACCACATCCGGCAGTTTAGCCGATCCCAGCTACACACTCGCATTCGTTGTCTAAATCCTCGTATGAACTGCTCCGCGCATGGCTAAGTAGTCCGTTAACAAAGTTTATACGACACCTTGAAAAGGGATACTTTTTTGTTCGAGCGCTCTGGGGAATTGCTCCAATAACAAAACCCAGAGTAAATTATGTAAGGGGGGTAATATGAGGTGAACGACAAGACTTGTGGGGTCGATCAGTCAGTTGAGTATCACCCTCACTTTTTTCAAAGGGGCCATTGACGTCCGTCGCTTCGACATCGACGTCGACAGCTCGAGAAAAACGCACCTCGAGAGAAATATCCTTCAAATTTATCACGAAGACGATGTCTGCGGGCATAGGTATAGATGATCGCGATGACAAGAAGGATATTTGCCACCAGGGATTCAAAAGCAGAATATGCTGGGTCAGAGGATGTGGGGTACGCTGAACAAGGGTGCTCTTTCAGGTTATCCAGGCTATTTTAAATTTCAGACGCGTCTCGGCGAATCATGTGAGATTCGTTATGCTAGACGCGGAATTTTTCGATTGCCCGTTCTCCGCGTTGAGCAAGAACGGGTTTATCAAGCGACTCGCCATCCGCCTTTTTACCTCCCTCAAATGTAAGGATCCATTGAGCTTACACATCGTATCTTGAGCACGTGACCATATCAAGGGACCAGCAGACGTTTCAGACAGCATTCCGCCAGAAGGAAGATCGGGCTTTCTTCGAATCCCGAGGACTCCGGTTCGGTTGTGTTGACGCTGGATATTTAAATCGGGTTTTGAAACCGTGAGGTGGTACATGGAGCAAGAAACATTTTTCAACGGGATTCCAGCGCGCTCTTCGTGATTACGTCGCGTCGTCTGAGCGACGCTTTGCATTAGCGTCATCCAAGATACGTTTTTCACGAAACGTGTTTCATTTGTTACGCGTTGAGACGTTATCAAACAAAGACCTTGTATTGTTTGGCCATTTTGCATGAAAGGAATACTTATGTAAATATTGCATTCGCAGGTCGACCCCTTGAATTCAGGCTACACTCAAGCGCTTTGCTTCTGTACAATTATATAGCGAACGTGATTTGAATGAAATTCTCGTCTTCAATAGCAGTGCTATTACACGCTGGTTGTAAAATTCATCTTAAAAAGTGGTTTCACTACTAATTCTACACAACTCCTATTCTGTTTCCCAGTATCTGGTGCGAGGATAGTGCAGAAAAAGCTTGTACTAACATTGCCTCGTCATTCGTATCGGAAGATTAAACACCATCAGTGAAAAAGCCTTGTAATCAATCAGTCACCCCTGAGCAACCATCGAATGTATCGTTTGTTGGGCACTCAAGGCGGTGTGGGTCGATCGCGATTAGATGATCGATCATCTTGACGGACCTTCTTCAGGTGCGACGGTCCGATTGGTGTAATCCACGTTCAGCGATACAGTCGCCAAAGTCGAGGGTACTGGGCCATCGGATGCCGAAATTTGACAACGCAAATCGCGGAGAAATTATAGTTGTTTGACTTCTCTCAACGTTAATCCTATCCTGTCATTCACTCATCGAAAATGACGTTGGCCTACTCCTTCTTGAAGGCTTGTACGTAATTACCGACCCTTGATATTCACCTTTCCGGTAAATGTAATACTCGGATGTCTGCGTCATAATTACAAAGTCACAGTCCACCATTTCGTGAAATTCGCTGAAGTAACCAGTACTCCGGTTACCCCGAGTGAATTCACACGTTCAACTTTATTTCCCTATACAGCGTCACGGCAGTACGAATTATACCTCTGTGATTCATGCACGAAGTAATTACATTATACACAGATATAAGATACGGTTAAGGAAGATCCTGACATCGCGGCTTTGTCACATTAGTGGAAAATCTGCACAGGCTGCTATATATATTTGGGGACAAAAGTTGGCAGGTCGCGGTCTAATTTCACAAGAGAGGCTTCTGTTTCGTTCTTCCCTTTGCCGTCGGTGGCCATTATTTCGCGTCATTTTTCCTTTTTCTGACCGTAACGCGATTCCCATGGCGCCGCGACTTTCTGCACGCCCGATCGAGTGGAAGTCAGTAGAGCTCGAGCGCTTCCGATTACTTTGCCCGGCGAGTTGCCGCTCGCGGTAGCCCAAATCCGAATATCTACACGATCGGCTTCACACGCTCAGCCTATAGGACCAACGATTCCACAACGTCGACTTCACCGGCATAACGAAGCTATAGCGACACACCAGCTCAAAGCTTGGGTTGAAACTTGCCCAAACGAAAGGGACCCAAAGAAGTGGAACCAAAAACGTGGATACGAAAGAAAGACACTGAATCGTTTCAAGCTGCTTCCACGTTGGATGCCGAACCTCGAATAGATTTCTTGCTACATATCTCAAACTTTGAAACGGCGAAAAGAATACAGTTAAGGTTAGTGTACCATTTATTGACACGTATAGACCCAATTATTGTTCCTTTAATTTTTTAAACTATGAACGGCACAAATTGTGAATTTCTCGATGATTAAAAACAATTCCTAGAGGGTTAGATACTGTCAATTTATTTTTTGATAATTTTAGAACTACGGTTCATGCATATACGACCGAAAAAGGTCAATAACTAGGATAGGGTCAATACCTGGTACACTTACCTTATGCGAGTATCAGGGTAAAGGAGAAAGTGAATTATCGGAAGGCTTGCAAGAAACGGTGGTAAATTATTACAACCGAGAATATGAAAAAAGTTTTCAAGAAATAAGCCTATTGACACTATTCAATGTTTGAAGTACTCTTGAAGGTGAATTTATGGATGAAGCCAGAAACCAGGCTGTGTACCTATCGATTTATTTGCGTCAGGAAAAAGTCGTGTGATGCTATCTCGATTGTAGTTGCATAGCAACCTAATAATTAAATCTCTTTTTTCTCCGACATTTTGTCAGAAATCGAAACAGAATACTTCAGTTCTCATGAAGTTTCAAACAAAACGTGAACCATGTCCATGGAGGTCATACATTTTCACCGGCATTAGTATAATATATTCGTATCTGATAATACTTAAAATTATATTGCAATCAGTTACAAAATTATTAGTGTTTTACTTAATGACGAGCGTTACTCAACACTAATTCAAGATCTAAGAAAGTAAAGAAAGTAGGAAGTCAAAGATCGACCATTTTGATAACTTCGTGAACGCAGCTAATTATTCTCGTAAAATATTAATTTCATTTCAGGTCAGTGGGTCACTGAAATATAAAGGAATTAGTATGTCGATTGAGACCTTCTCACTATGAATAATTAATCCCCTGCAGCGTTGAGAGAAATAGCGATCGAATCATCCTCAATAATTTATAGTACAGCGAGTCGCGCAGACGTGCGTGAAATCGTCTATTTCGACTTGCCAAAAAAATGATCGGTTGAGGCGAGTTGAATAAGACGAGACATCAATCTTGGAGCGGTCAGACTTTTCGCTATATTCAAACACAAGTAAACAAAAAACCAAGAAAAAAACAACCACGATATAAGAAGATCGAACGATGCATGAATATGAAATCAGGGTTGTTTCTATACGAACTATTGCTACTAAAATTCTCGGTTTAATTCATTTCTGTCAACCCTTGTTCACAGCGAATGCTATCAAAATTCGGACTTGGGATAAGTCTCGCTTTGAATGATGATCGTAAAGTAGTACGTATTGATATTCACTTTCAGAATTTAAGGCTATTTGAGACATAAAATTATACAAGTAAATTTAGCGCATCGCGTACCGTGAATGCATAATGAAATTCTCCGAGCTTTTCCTAGCACAATGGTTCAAAAAGTTTCCTTGATTTTGATTGACTCCGGCTGTTTTCCCGGTCCGTGAAACCTGTAACAACTCTAGGAATGTACCAATCTAGTTTTTGTACACAATAGTGAAGCCCAGCTGCTTTGCGATATTGTACCACGCGAATCGAATAGTTCTGAATCCAATTTGAATTGATTCACATTCCGAAAGTTGGCTCGGTGCCGGATTAGCTGCCACGTACCCTCGTCACTTGATTAATGTTATACTAACCAAGAACAACCGCCGTCACGTGCGTCAGTAATTACAGGTGTCTGCATGTGTGCGCCCAAAATTTCTATCGCGACAGCCAGAAGCGATCCGTACTTGAATACGTAAACGGTTGAATGTACGCTGGTTCAAACGACGCGGTTGAAAATTGAAATATTCAAGTGATTACAATTCTATTACGTTATGAAACGATCAACAATTCGGTATGCAGCATTAAACGTAACCATAGTTACAAAGCTGAGAGTTTTTTGCTTCCCTCGTACGTGCGAGCTTTTGCTGCGAAACGCTTACCATTTCTCCTACTAGACACTTGCGTGCCAGATTCTGTAATAGCGCAATGGGTTACGGTAATTACGAGTAACGCCAAAAACGGGCTCCCCCTAATTCTAGTATGCTAAAATTAGTGCAGATATACCTAGAGAAATCCTAATCAAAAGTAAACCTGACACCAGAACAAAGTGCCTGTAAGCCGTAGCCATCAAGGTTCAAATTACAACCCTCGAATACCATGATAGAAGGTTTCGTAATGATGTTACAAACAAATTTGGTAATTATACATATATATCGCATGAGGCTTCGGTCTGCGAATCATTTCAGCCACCCTAGTCTGAAACTGATGACATTTGATACTGTTCGTCGTCAAGTCTATCAGAGATAATACAAAAATCTATGCAAGAACAGGTGATGTGTGTTGAAAATATATTAGAGTAGAGTATGTGGTGTCAGGGATAGGGTGTTTAATGATTCATTCATTCAACTTTTCATTCAACAAAGATACTTCACAGTAAATTGCAATCGACAAGAATATAACAATTTCACCGATAAGAGGTAGCATAACTTTTTCGTTATGTTAGAGTTAATAAGCTTTAAATTCTCACATCTAAGGGAAAGTAGCGGTTAAAACAAGCGTTGATTAGCACTCCTTCACCAATCCGTGGTATTTCGAAGGGAAAGGCTAAACGGTCTAACATTTTTCAACTTTATAGCATTTACACAGATTAGGGAGAGTTTTGTGTAGGAGACGAGCTACATTCTTGAAATTTAGTCACAGAAATTCAGAAGCAGAAGTTTGAATGCCCGTAGAAAATGTTAGTCGAGAGCTTGCAGAGCATGGAAGTGTCAATTAAGCGGGACAATTATCCCTTCAAATTTTATTCACTTTCCAAGAATTGTGCGTGGGGGGATTGAATGACCACACACCATTATGGTACCTCAGACGCATTCGAACTTTTCGGTTAGGCCATCAAGATTGGCAAATTCAATTAAGCGCTCTTAACCAGGTCAAACTCACTCGCATTATAAACTGGAGAGCAACAGATATCGTGGAATCATTATGACTGTATAATTTGATCTCCATTGAATCCTTCGTGGCGTATGATCAAATTGCGTCGACAAATTTTCTATTCTTGCGGCTATTATCACGAATTTCGATATACTTAATACAAATATATCGTAAAATCTGTCGTCGTAAGAAAAACTTTGTTAGAGATGTTCAAAAGATGAAGTAAAGTTCATAGGTAGACGAAAAACGGCACTGGAATATCGCGTACCCACAACCTTGAGCTATCTTTTCAAACTCTTTTCACCCCGAACAGTGAAATGTGCGAAGTAGTATATTGTGTCACTGGTGAGGAAAGTGGGCGACTTCCGTTGAGTGCGAAGTTTGCAACGTAAGCCGCAAAAGCTAGTGCTGCAATCGTACGAGTACTAGTGTAATCACACGAGTCAGATATCGCCCGTCCGCACGTGTGACACACGCCATTTTTTTCAAAACCTGTGAAGGAGATTTTGATTTCAAAATCACGGAAGGAGCCGTTGATAGCGTGTATTATTTCTGTTAAGTAACTTATGCTGAATGGCACGATGCTTAAAATTAAGTTGTTCGAAAGCGCGCATGTGCCAAAGAAAGTCCTAGTGTGTAAGACCGAGCACTGAGGCTGTGCGTATGCGTTAACGTCATTTTATCGCACTGTTCGGAAATGGGGCACCTTACGCACGGTCCACAGCCTCGGAAATCGAACTTTATACGCAGACGTTGGAAAAAATATATGCTGGGGTGAATGTTGCTTGCAAATCTGCAGTTGTTCGGAATACGTAGTGAAATGTATAGAAAAATTAACGAACCATGATTTCGCATTTTTATGGAAAATTCTTTCGCTTCTTTAACCTTCACTGTTATAAGATAAATAGGTGCTTACAGAAACAGTCAATACCGACACTGCAAAAGTGTTTTGAAATTATTCCATAATATTAGCGAGCAAAGTATACCTACCTATACAATGTTCAGTAATAAATATGGATGCAACAGAGTTTCCAGCCGCAAAATGGAAAGGCTGGTCAGGGGATGGGAGAAAGGTGTGGTGGTTTGTACGGGGGAATCTGGTGCGCGGTATATGGAAGAGAAGCGAGTCAACCGATGATCAAAGCTTCACTTGTTGAGCGGCGAGGCGGGTGTTTGTCGAGGTTTTGTGCACGTCGTCGCACTGTCCGATATCCCGTTATACCCAGGCACACTAGGTGAGGCTCGTTGAACGACCCAATGATCCCCTGCAGAAGCAGCAGCCTATCGACGGGGCATTTCGCAAACTCGCGCACCGCTTCTTCATAGCCCCGCGTAAAAGCTCTAACGAGGGCCAAAGGCCGGGCTCATATCGGATGGTGTTGGCGCGCGAGAAACACGTCGTATTTAGCAGCGAGAACCACTAGGGCTGTACGTGCGGTGCACCCATGTGAACCGGCATACCTGTATTGAATAAGTGGAGCATCAATTCTTCGGGGAGATTCTACGTGTTGCAGGAACGGAAAAGCGACAATGGAACTTGACAGAAGGAAGTTAGTCCAGCTTGTACGTGAGTGAGTGACAGAGGCTATAATGACGACGCCCGAAAATTCTCATTTGATATGCTTTTATGGTGCGACTTGAAACTACAGTGTAAACTTCCGGCGAAACGTGCCTCGGCACATCCCAGAGGAAACAACTACTCTGAACTACGTTACCAACTTCTACGCGTATAATCATACCGGATGCTAAAGTTGGGTTGCCTCGACACTGACTACCAGTTTTCGGTCCATGCTGAAAAAATTGCCTGCAATCATTGGTGAAATTTTATGAGAACTGTGAGTTTTAAGAAGAAACTAACATATTAAGATAATGAACTTTTGATCATTGATATTCAAAACTGGCAAGCCGAGTGAATTTTTTATTCGCAGATAGTGCTCGACGTTACTTAAATAACCTACTATAAATTCAAATTAACCGGAGAGTCTCGACCTGGTTTTTTGTTTGTTGATAACAGTGACCGCAATATAACCTTTTGTAAATGTAAATACGCGGAATACCTGCACACCAGTTGTGTTCTTGCAGAAGAGACGTCATAAATCAAGTGCTGAATTCTGTGCAAAAAATTCGTTTGGAAAACTGAACTGCATTAATCAGCGTTGCTAATCGCACTTGATGTACGCTGTTCGGGCCAAGATTGTAATTGCGTATTCCAATTTCAAAATTAGTTAACTCGTCTTAAGACAGAGGTTCATTCTAGTTATAATCCTACTCTTAACCATATTGCAGAGCTGAACAGCCATTGCCGAGTTAGTCCACCTTAAGCATCAACGATTAGATCCCTGTTGAATCAACCTGCAGTATCCCAGCAAGATAGTTAGAACAGATATCGCCGGAGGCCGGGAATCAAGGAGCAGGAAGTGGTGGTATAATCTCCCAACGTATCCTCGTACGTGTAAGATATAATTAACGGAAGTAGAGCGCCTCCTCAGCGAAGTGCAGAAAGTTGAGAAATCCCGTTTCATTGCCTCGGGTTCGGCGTTCTCGTTTCACAATCAGTCAGAAATTCGACCCGGGATCGAGCCAACCGCTGAATCTGGAGAATCCCGTCCGGCAAAATAAGCTTTCGTCACGAGTGAGGAAGTCACGGCAGAGCAACTCATGACGTAAGAACCCTCGGATCACCTGCGCTTGGAATGGACCCAGCGGCAAGAGTGAGCCATGCAAGGAAGGCATCTTGTCTGCCGAGGGTGATTCCGGTGCCGCTGGTTCCTCTGCCCACCGGAACCGGAACCGGGACAGCTACCGAGCATGGAGTGATAACCAGATGGGGGAGCATTGGAGAGTTCGAAAAGGGCGCAAAGGCGGGTCTAATGGCGGAGGAGGAGAGCCCCTTGAGGAGAGCCCTGACGTTCAATGCGCGGGCTAAACGAACGGCCAGAAGTCACCGGCGACGGAGCGCGGTTGCTGACATTTTGCATCACCTACACCAGACGACATTGTCCATCGCGGTTTCGAGGTGAGTACGCCTATGGAAAACGCAACTCCACAAGCGGCACCGATGTGCGAGATCGTAACAGCGGGCAGAGTTTCCGCTGCTGGTACATACATGTATGTCTCCCCTTTATGGTCTGTTTACGGCAATCCGCAGCCGGAGAATGAAATCTTCTGCTGCAGACGATGAATAACCTGCAATCCTCTCTGCAGTATATCCCGTATCTTTGGAAACACACGCCTTCACCGCGAGTCTGTTAAGCGCCTGTATTTACAGTCAATGATTTCACGTTAAGCTGCGCTTGATCTTGGAGCGTAGTACCGAATGCATTGTCAGGGCCTCGGCGCAGATCAGCGTATAATTTCCGCCTAGGAAACTCCGAGTGCTTTTCAAATCCTAGATATTTCACAAGCAACAAGTATAAGCGTCTTTGAAGCCTGTAGGATTCTCTCGTATTCAGATCACTTGGGAGCCGTGAGAGGATCCTATTGTTACATACATCACCTACACTGTCAGCGCTCCGCTGCAGCTCGGTGAATATTAAAAATCTTTTGTTATCCCGAGTGAAAACATTCGCTCGGAAAACAACGGAACCGAGCATCTTTTATGCATATATCCGAGTACGAGTTGTGCTATGAGAAAAAAATCAATCACCAAGAATGTTACGAATTCACACTTATATAATTCTAATTGATTCGTACAACTGTACTTTGTTCCTTTTTAATGAGCAAAAAATCTCGACGAGAAACTTCATGAAGCCCTTTTTTGTCAGATCCGCATTTGGAATTATACGTTTTTTTACTACGATAAAAAACTAGTAACCCGAGGACTCGCAGCAAACTTTTGGCTTATGTTAGTGAGACGGTAAATTTGATTAAAAGGATTACGGTGATGCGACAGTGAAAAGTTACAGTAGATACACAGGCAGTTATTGGAGACTTTGACATCGGTGGCAAAAAGAACACCTCGTCATCCTGCAGCATTCGCCAGTTTTGCATTTCGCATATAAGAATTTCTGTAAACAAAACGGCCATTTGAGCGTTTTATTAATAAAGTTGAACCCTCGTGTTTGAACACAATTCGGATAGGTAAATTAACGCAAATATTTGCCCCCGACCGTTCGAGGTCGATCCATTTATCCGTCGCGTCGGATCTACGAATTACCACAGAATGTTTTCACCGACATGCTGCTGATCCGTGATTATTCACATTCGCACTCAAGACTCATGTAACGAAACTTCTCCCATTACATCATGAATCAATTTCCCTCAAAGAATCGCTAAAAAATAATCCTACGAATAGTAGCAAACTTATCGATGATTAATTCCTCGCACGTACACGAATTACCATTTCCCTCTATCGATCGTCAAATCTGTTATTCTCTTCTTGGCTAGTTGAAGAAAGCACAAGTTTTTCCGTGTTTGATGAGTAGACGAACGAGCGCAGAAATACTAAACGTACGAAACGGTGTTTTTATCGTTAGCAACGAATCGACGGGCGGAATTGTTTTAGTAATTAATGGGTTACGATGCGGCTGCCGTTGAAAGTTGATGACTAGAATATTCTTCTATAGAAAATTGGTGTATCGAATTGGTTACGTTACTGCACCACTTATCTGTCGAAACTAACCGAAACTAAACGACCGGTTTGATTGGTATCTGAATTGTATCGAAGGAAGTACGCAGCTAGGTACCATGAATATCGGTCGCTAACATGGTTCGGCGAACAAGGAAGAATTTCCATAAGAAAGAACGTAAACGCTTTTGATAACTTAAGCGCATCGACAGCTGTGTGCGAAGTAATCTATTGAAATAACGTTTATTGTTAACCAGGTTATGTTTATCCACTTCCTGCAGCGATGTTTCCGAATAACTGTTTATATACTGTCATGTCAGCACAGGATCGTCTCCTGCGTAACTTTTTCTCTGTTTTGTACAATAATTTCTTTCATCGTTACTAACAGTCTGACTCAACTGATCAAGCGCGGCGGGCAAATAAAATTGAACGATGCTCGGTATATTTGCAGGTAACGAATACTTGGATCGTGGATAAGCTAGAACGAAGCTGCGCCGGACTGTGAAAGTGAATATCTCGTGCAAATAGAACCAATCACAACTAATTGGATCAGTGTTCGATCACATCAAATTGTGCCCCATAAATTGTAGGTTTACCCGTCTCGCGGTCGACCGGTCAAGCGTAAATCTCTCAAGGGGAAACTGAGAGGCGAGAATCTCGTCCGAGAACTCGCTCGCATGCAAATCCTAGCATTCCACAATGAACGTTAAAACTTTGGGTATCAAGAAACCCGAGCTATACAGTCGAGAATGTCTGGACTTCGGGATTGATCTGCGTGTAACACGAATAGTAAGAGTTGTTATGTTTAACGAGAAAAAATTTCATCGTCGTGATCTGATTTACTTCTAGCATAAACGCAATGTCATTTCAATTTAGTGGTAAAATAAAATTACTCGGGTATTCAAGAGCTTCTGTGAACCTGCTGAAGTCTAGATAAGAAATCGTACAGTTAGGGCTGGAATTGATTTTATGCTACGAACCCTTCATTTTCTCATAACTTTAATTAACGCCGATGGTCTGAGTGAAAGAAAATTTCCAATTACAATATTCACATCTTGTATCGCCGAGTTTATATTACATCGTTATAATTGGATTTGACGTCTTGCGCGTTCCTTGTACTACTCCACGATTACGGAGTATGAATTTTATGATACGCACACGTGCCTGTGAAAGTTCCTGATTCTACTCGCGCGCATTCCACTGGGAAAATGTTTCATTCTCCATCTCGGCTTCAAATTAAATGAAATAAATTGTTCCCATACATGGTGGTATTATTTCGTATTCGGAGTATGCATGCGCAATTATAATTCATTTCGACGTCATTAGCGCGTAACAGCTAACTGACAAGATTTTTATCAATAATTACAGCAGAAGTGACACCAAACATGTATAATATGTATATAGAGACCCGTTGTAATTTGTGGTAATATTGGCTGCCTACGTGTATGTGAAGATATAGTCGAACAAGGAAATTGCGTCCTCAAAAACCCTAGATTAGAGGATATGAGAAAGACGGGAACTGTAAATTAAACCTTTCACGTAGCGTCACATTTGGCAGAAGGGCCAGGCTATCCATTATATGCCTATATCATTACCGGAATATCTAATACTCATAAATTGTCACAGGCACCCGCATGGCTGTCCGAAATGATTATTCTAAGAGCCACCGATTATTTCTCCATTTTCCTGATTCATTAGCATAGTCGCAATAAAGGTAAGCTTGAACGATGCCACCGACGAACTCACACGCACGTTCGCACAGTGATGTGGAATTTGTATTCATGGAAAACCGGGGTAAATCGTGAAGGAAATATCTGCAATCTGTGAATTGGTTAGTTGGAGACTTGCCCGAAATTCTGAGGACAAGACTAATGATTTCGATGCCGTTACAATGGACTGAGAAAACTTTTTACCTACAGGTGAACCTTGCGTAAAATATTTTATTTGTTATAAGTTGATTTGAATTCGTCACGAACAGAGTATACTTGGAATAAGGAAGAAATCAACTAACCACAAATTAAATTTTTGTAGCTCTGTTTGAATGAAGTGAAATTATTTCAAGCAAAATAAAAAAAGAAACTGAATGATTTCATTTTTCACTTGACGATAACTAAATATCCGCATGAGAAATAAGTGTTTTCTCTGTAGGTATAGGTTTATCCAAATTGGAAGGATATTACTGCCACTGACAACGTTTACCGTATACCCACAATATTGCAACGGTGCACCTTTTAATTACTTTACTCGCAAAGAGCGCTGTCGTAAATGATACGACAATTCGTAATAAGAATAAACAAGTCTGCAATGGAATTTCTGGCGTCTCGTCGGCCGAAGAACGGCACGTAACAATGTTTGCACAGAGAAGTTGGGAAGACGCAGAGGTGTTTTTGCCAGTAACACACTCGAGTGCTCTTGTACCCTTTCTAAAGATTACACGCAATGTAGGAGAGAATAATACATTTTACGCGGAGAGGAGAAATTTCCGACATGACCATACTGTAAATTAATCTGCAACACGTAAGTATGTACGAGTACACGGCACCATCTTGGTCGGGTGTTAAGGAGCTTGCATTACACGTTTTCCCGGTCAGCACACTACAGGCCGAAGCTGATTTCCCGTGAAACGTTCCTCAACGTTATTTCGTGTGTTTATTTTATAACCGAGAAAAGCTCAAAGGGTCGACGTTACGTAATTCATTGCCGCAATTACTCGAATACACATACAAAATATATTGACAGAGGTTCGAACCAACGTGACGAGCTTACGCGCGATGATCGATCTCTGCGCTTGAGGATTCCGGTGTAAATTTTGACCGTGACCTCTCACGTAACTATCAAAAGCCTGGTTTTTCCCGCTCTTAAAATTTCAAACAGGTAGACAAAATCCAATCACCGTTATCCAAAGTTGGCAGATTTATTTCAATCCCGCTGATCCGTGATCTCAATTTATTCCCGACGTTTTACTCCCAAGCTACCGTGTCACGAACTTGGAAGTTCGCCTATCGAAACAGCCACTCGAATTCTAGTGGCTTTCCCTGGCAGTTTTTCACTCGGTTTCCACAAATGGTAACAAATGGTGGTGAACCGGTGCCAATGTAACGTTCGTCAAGTTGAGTCCAATGTCACCAAATTCGATTTCCGCAAATTGATAGATGAAATGGTACATGGATATATATTTTTCAAATCTTACAACGCAGCGGAAAACTTTTCAACGTTGAACGTGATGGATCATCCTCTCGAACCCGCGTTATATTGCTGCTACACGGTTGCCGGATCGGTGCAGATTATTATTCGCCGAGGAAAGTTTTCTCACTTAGCGTAACGGATGGTTATGGGCATTATGTTTGCGTAATGCAATTTATCGGCATCCATGCAGGCTATAATGCATATTTGTCGTAGTCGATGCTAGCGGCAGCCGAGCTCGTAATCGCGTCGCAGCACATCGTGTTAATTTATTATTTTAGCATATAACTAGCACTATTAGTATCAGCCTGTGTATGCACCGTGTGCATATATTACGTTTATAATATTAGGCAGCAGCCATGTAGCAAATTGGGTGACCTTTATTGCTTTAACGGTTTAGACTTCACCTTTTGCTCGATGAAGCAACAAATATTCTGCAATGTTGCGCTTCACTTTGACCCCCCATATCCGCTGAAAATAAAGAATTCGTTATTTAAACGCGCCTGTGTAACCGTGTTTGAACTGCTTTTATTTGAAATTGAACAGAGCCCCATGGGGTGCATCTGTATTTCGAGCTACCGCGATGAAATTTTTTTGAGATAAAAAGCACACGCGTACTAACGGATGTTTGATTTTCAACCCTCCCTCGACGACAGAAAGTTACATACGGGTTCCATACGGCTTGTTTCTATTTCTGTTATTGAATTGCAGCGCGATTTACGAGACTGAAAACACGAATATGTTTACACGTACCTGATCGATACAAATATTATGTAATAAATGAAGTAGCTAACCATTTTCATTAGAAGGAAATTTCCCTGGAGAGTTGTTCTTTTAGACAGAAAGTGATTTAAGACCGAAGGTTGAACTACGTCGGATTCACCACACGAATCCACGCTTTTTCTTCAAAATAAGTTTTTATCCGCGTTTAAGCGACTTCAGAGGGTGATAAATCTTACTGATAAGATAAAACCCGAGATGAGGTAGCAAATGTTCAGCAAAGTAGCGATTTCAAAAACTTATTTAGCTTGTAAACTTTTCTCTTTAACCGGTGATTTTAGTCATTTTCAAATCGTTATAATTCGTGAAACGGTTAAAATTATACCCCCTTCAAATCAAAGCTTATTGTTACACTTTATTCCTGCTAAAGCTACGAATAGCGCCAAAAAATTGGACAGCGAACGAACAACCGAGGGCTGAGTATCGATTTAGAATGCAAAGGTAAAGCAGAACCCAGATGTTAGCGACGCCTCGCCTGACAGAGGAACCGAAACACGGGAAAGCTCGGAAACACTTCGAGCTTTCAAACAGATTTCTGTACTTCCAACCGATGGAGCTTGACGAACTACGTGTACCTACGAACCATTGCAGCGAGATAAAAAATGTTACCATCAAACGCGATCCGAACTGTAGTCGGAGAACACTTACCTACCAGGGGGTCAGTAATATTTTTGTCATACTAAAAAATACCGGGATCAAATTGAACCAGTGTACGACATAAATCCAACAATCATGGTGCGAATATGAAGGAACGACTTTGTTCATTTCCAAGAGGCATCCAATGGTCAGCAAAATTCAGTTTGCATGATTTAATTAATAATAGATAAATTGCGTACAATAATGCAGTAGCCTTACTGAAATAGTGAACAAATCCAGAAAAGTAACTGTATATAGGTCTTGGAATGATTATCGCAATGAAACAGATGCGTTATAACGAAAATTCCATAAATTTCAAAAAGTTCGATCTCGTTTTCAACTGGTTTTTTTATCGGCGTTATTATCCGTGTTACCTAACATTTCATACATTTTCCAGCGTAGCATAACATTTTATTAGGCCGTTATTATCACCGTATTTCAGCAGCCATTGGTCTAATTGTAAAATAAAGATGGCAAGGTATTTTTTGTTACAACCTTATGATAAAAATGTGGCGAATAATATAGCTGTGAAATTTTTACCAGAAAATCACATTGCGTAACGGAGGTCGTTCCATCAGCGTTATATAATTTATGGACGGCTTCTGTATTCATAACGTACGCCTAAAGTTATGATACCAATTACATCACGTCACGTAAAAGAATTCACTACATTTTCCATTCAATTACTGAAATTAATAACGTGATTAATATTTAGGCTCCCGACAAAACCTGACATTTCGTCTGCGATGGATTGTGTACGAATCGTTCATGCATCTCCCAGAGCAGATAATGTTATGGAATTCAGAATTCGTCCATCCTCTAAATGAAATTCGTAGACAAATGAATATCACTCATCAAGAAAAGAAAAGTTTTTAGAACACCAATTGGTGTTATCGCCAATTGAAATTTTTACAGAAAAAATTAATCTCTAATTTGCTCATTGTTCCGAACCGTCTTCTGTTTGTGCAGTGATGAGTACTCGTATTGTTCTTTTTCTTCGAACCACGATTGCCTGTTTCAAAATCAATTGATGGCCACTAAATCTCGTTTCTTTGTTTTTCAAAATTGCTAATTGGTCGCTTTCAGAAAGGTACTGCCGTTAAGTACTGGATGAGCTTAACAAAACCGCTGACTGTGGTTTTATCCTGGTTTTTATGGAGAAGAAAGAAAGAGGAGTCGAGTCATGATTGAATCTCACTTTACTCTCTAAGTGCAGGTCACCGTTTCCCTAGCATGAACAATATCAGCTACAGAATGCTCCTGGTATACGGAATATATGAATACATAAGTATCCCACGATTTTATCATGAACATTTTAGCATTTTCTGTACGTGAATCTTTCATTGTCATGTAACTACTTATGTATACATATATGTAGGCCCAGAAGGGTTTCGTTGGAGCCATTTGTGTACACGTGATGGATAGTTGCATACATCCCTATATCCGACAGGTGTAATCCAACGTGAATTTCTAAAAGCAGTTCGGATTACCAAAGGTAACTTCAAATCCTTCGCACAAGATAATTCAAATTCCCCTCGTCCAGCAAAGTTTCATGTCCTATAATTTGCATCTTTCATGCCATTACACTCCTCATTGTTCTGCAGATATTATCTCGTGATGTTATTTCTTTGATAACCCGTAGGTTTACCCGTTACCATTTCGCGATGATCGTTTCCCTCGCGAAGCACTGAAAGAAGAATCTACCGTTCATTAAATTCACATTTCTTTCTGTTTTCGTTTTTAAACTATTCTCCCCGCAGAGTTTACGCTGTCGTTTCTCATCCCTTCGAGATCTTCAGCCATCCTCGAAAAGATTTTCCACTCAGTACACCTGACGCGCGCGACCGCGTGGACACGTTGGATTGCCACTTTGTTTTCAACTTTAGCGATTTGCTGACTAAAACTGCCAGGCGGGTGGCAAAGCTGGGGTATCCTAACTGCCGAAGACGTGCTTGTTTAAAGTTAGCTACAATGGTAATAGTTTGCAATGCCGAGTCTGCTGTACACATGCAAATAGCTATATACGTATACGAATGACGCGATGTATAACGTACTTACCAAGTTTCAAAAGTACCGTTCAAACCTGTTTGCTCAGACGCTTCAACCCCACACCAAGTTGAACTAGATACGCAAGCTTACCAGTTTTTTACCATCCCTTGTACCTATAGCAGAGTATTTCTTGGAGATAAGTGAATACGAGATTGTTTGGACTGTGTTCCTGGCCAATTTGATATCTGAATAACCATAGAGATTTTCACCAACGGTCGCGTGGTCTGAATTATAACTTTCATTTCAACCCGGAACTTCTTCCCAATTCGATATTCTCATTCAATTCAAGGAACGATGACTTGTGACAGGGTCTGATTTACCGATTGAAAAATAACATCCTTCTCAAACCTGGAATTGTCCATTACTGTGCATCGATTCCAAACTCCAAACCAATGACATATCTACGATTTGCATGCTTCAAACATCCCGAAAATTGCAGGATCACATGAACTGTAGGAAAAGAATCGGCGATTCTGAATATGAAAAATTTCAAAAGTCATCACATCCAAAATGTTAGAAACCCGATTAAACTCGAGGCATTTTTCCGTCAAAGATTCAACATCAATCTTCACGATTGACTGAAATAAATCAACGAAGCGAATTAATAGTCACAAAGCATCGTACGGCTGAAGCAAAGTAATTCTCTTCTTTCCCTCTGTCGAAAACTCGCAGAAAATTAAAGAGGCTGAAAAGATTGGAAAAAGTTTGTGAAAAAAGAAGTGGATATACCCGAGCGAAATCAGTTATTTAAATTCCGCCTATAAAAAGCCTGGCGTTGATTTTTAGTAATTTGGAAGTTAGAGGACGGGAAAATACCCACTATCCAAACTCCTTCGAGCCGGTCGGTACCGAGAAGGTGGGTAATAAACTTTCGGATGCGATACGAATCGCGAGTCTCATTTGTCAGGCGGGCAGGGAGGATAGGATAGGAAAGTTCACCCAGCTGTCGTGAAAACTCGCCGATGTAATCTGCTATTTTGCCAGAATAGGTATGGAAGCTGCAACATATCATCGCGAGGAAAGAAGTCACGGTTCCGCGGTGTTTCAATTCCTGTTCTCTCTTGGAATTTGCGCTCGTATATTCGTACCCATAAATATCCGTATATAGGTACGTAAACCTATGGGCAAAGTATAAATTGATGTATGTATATGTACACTTCTGTCGGGTAAAGCTTTGGACAGCTGACGCGAATCGGAAGTGGAAACGAGAAAATCGTACGCGTATGGACAAACTATATCCCAATCTGAAAGAAGGAACACGTTCGGGGATAAATTCGTAGCTGTAAACCTCCTCAGAGTTCGATGAACGGAGTATGCATCGCATATATACATGTATAGTAAACCGTTCGCGAAGTGGCGCCATTGCGCCTGACCCAGACGATGTTTTGTTACAATCTCTGCGTTTCGTTGGTGCGACGCCAGGCGTCCTCCGTGAGTTTGAGTTCGACGCCCGACGGCACCCAACTTCCCCGACGTCGGGGATATTACAACGTACGGAATAGCTGAGGAAACCAGAATTGGAACTATCAGATGTAATTTTATTGCTCGCTGCTTGACCTACTCTCAAGATTGAACCTCAATGTTCAATCGAGGACGATCGTCATAAACGTCTGCATGACGATCGTGAAATCGTTGCGCTACCTTAAACGGTTTTGGAAACGTATAATCCTTACATCTGTTATGTAAAACACGAAATTCCACAACAGAACTACCAGACCAGTCGAAATGATTGGTTTTACAATTTCATTACAAAATTCGTACTTCACGTTACATTCTTTTTCCGCAGTGATGTAGTGACTTTTACAACGATAGTTAAAGGAGCAATATATTGAATTTTATTGTTGTTTTATAACACTGGTTTTACAATTTCACTCTCAAATTCCTACTTCATGTTGCATTTTACCTCCGTAGTTCTAGTGTTTATAATCGCAGATGAATTTTCCGAAGGTACGACTTAATCCATAAACATCTTGTCTGAAAAAAAATCCTCCCTACAGTGGCTCGAATCCGGAGATTTTCACAGCGGCGCAAAAATCCGAGATCCATTCGAAAGGGTTGATGATATCGCGTCAGCGGCTTCGTATCTTAAATCGGGGATACTGAGAACGATAAAAAACGACAACGCCAAATTTTTTCGATTCGATTTCCCCTGCTCCCATGTCTCATTCCTCCAAATTCATCCCGATTTTCTTTCATCTGCGGAAAGTCTCGTACACCGATTCGAATATGAATTATTGGATTGATTGGAGTTGCATTGCGTGCAGCCACAAAAAAGCTTTGTGAATTGGCCGTTGAGAGGAAAAACCAGTTGACGGTTCGCCTGAGGTAAACCAAATTTCCTCCAACCAGCAAAGCAGAACGAATTTCCTATGCCTATGAGACACGAATTCTGCACGATCTATAAGTGTACGGGTTACGCATTAGCACTTCTCTCGTGTTCCCCTGAATATACACGTTGGTGAAAGCAGGTCGTTACTATACGGGCATTTCGTACCCCCATGGGCAATTTTTACGCCTCTTTCGCACGATACGCATGCAATGCATGTAGGTGTACACATTCGCCTGAATTTATTGCAAATTCTGTTATTCGCTCTCATAACTCGACGTTACTCGCTTTTGTGAGTTTTTATTCTTTTACTTTTTGTACTGTTCCCTTATATTTTTTTCACTATATTTCGCTCGTTATTTTCCGCGTACATTTCTTCCGCCTCGAGTGATATCTACCCTCTGTTTGAAAACAGCTGATTATTATGCAACCGTGGATGTCCACGTGTGGGCAATAGCAAAGCGGTGACGTCCAACTTCGCTTCAACAATAAGCCTATTCCAAGCGATAACAATTACGTCCGCGTTTATGTACATGTATGCTCATAAATTATACTTATGTATACATGTATAATGGGATGACTGAATGGTTCGAAGGTCGTAACGTTCGCTGAACAGATTGGGGTTAAGTGTTGGACATAAGAAAGAGCAGGCAGTCAATATAATCTTTGCTCTTATCTTCCCGTAGGTTTTCTATACATTTTTGTGTGAACAAGGAACGCTGAGGCCATTGTGGTGCTTTACCTATTACTCCGAAATGGGTATTGTTGCAGTTTATTGTACAGATCGAAGGACAATGCGCGATAATAATTTTCCAGGTCAGTTGAGCAAAATATCATTTCATGTAGTAACATGAGCTGAATTAAAGAATCGATAACGATTCGTATGCGAGTTTAATTTTTATTTTTTATTTCAAACTCTTTTAAACTTTTTCTCTCCAACTGTTCAATCGAAACGGCGTTGTAGAAACATGCGATGTAATTATATGCACGTGCATATAACGTGCAATATGCATCATAAACTATCTCATGGTGTGTACAACATCAACGTCTAGCCGCCGGCATGCCGGTCCGTGTATACTCATGGTGCTTTGCATAAACTCGGTTGGCCGGAAGCGCACGCGGGCGAGTGTGAAATATCTATCCAGGGCATTGAAGGGTCGATGAAGGGATGGGAGAAGGAGGGTGCGGAAGGACGCCCGAACGTCGACGTCGGACACTTAACAAGGATAACAGCGTCGGCGTATTCTTTGAGATTACGAAAGCTCGGAAAGCAACGCGAACGCAAATTGGAGCACTTTCGGCCATCCCTGATTACGACGACTGTATTCCACGTGGGTAATGCCCGTATACACGAAGGCTCACCTGTATACATGCACGTATACCTGTATAAGCTCAGCATACTTTGAAAGCCGATCGCACCGGAGGTCGTTTCTTGGGGACGCAATACTTTTAATCACTTGTAATTACTCGAGGATGGTGACTTCGACTTCGGGTGGTAAAGAAAAACCGTAGCTGTACATCGTTCCGTATAATTTGAACGCAGGTACCTGGGTGTAATCGGAAAATTGATTACACGTCTCTTATATCGCCCGAGATTATTTATTCATTTTATTTCTCGGTCCTGTTTCTTCTTACTGACGTTCCCAAGGTACAACGATTTTTTCACGCGGAAAATAAATACTCCATGGTGCGAGATTCACCGCATGAAGATCAGATCGATAGATTGTTATTTCAATTTCTTTTTTCCTCCATTTGTACTCGTCGTTTGATGAATAAAATTCGAGTGATTCACTCTTGCATTGAATCCGAGTCGAATATACACGCATATAGTTATACGCAGGCGTTCAATTTAATAAATTTGAAATTATTGTGCAAAGGGAAATTTCTCACAGAGCAGGAAGCTTATAATTATATATAACGAAAAGTATAAATATCCGTAAATATCACAAAACGTGTGACGTTGTTACATATATACATCAATGTTTCAAAATTATCATTAATAAATTTCTATGGCGTAAAAATTTTAAAATACAATCAGCGACCTCGATTAATTGGCACTTGATACTCCAACAACTCGTACGCGTGGTCTACAAGTGGTATTATAGAAGCAGCCACTATCCGTATAAAAATCGTTTACGGTACGATTGTTGGTTAATTTCTATTTCCTTTTATTACGTTTCATCGATAATTGATCACCGTAGCAGAGTAACTCCTATCCTGTAATGAGCGAACAAAAGTGTAAAGTGAATAATGATCATGAGCTATAAATTGGCACAGGTGTGAAAAAATTCAATAGATCCAGTAAAGAAGCGTGAGATTTCCAAAATCAATACCTTCGTTAAATAGTTGAACTGAAATACACGATGATAGAACGAATGACATTTGCCACAGGGGATTGTGCAGATGGTAGGTTGCCAACACACGACACATGAGAGTCTAATTGTTACAGTTTCTATTTTCGTCGGGTAATGAGCGGTTATTTATCGTTCAAGTTATATCGGCAGGCTCGCAGCAGCAGCATCAAGAACAAAACGGAACATTGGTGATCTGTTGTGACCACTCTAACATGACTTGTTCAGCGATATTATTTGAAAGTAACAATTAGCGCGAGATAATGTTTTATTTTTTTTTTTTACTTTTTGATATATAGTTACGAAACGAACGCGACCTTCTTTCCGACACATGGCTCATTATACGCAGAAGCGATTATTCCACGCCTGCATTTAGGACGTGTATCTATATCGCGTGACTCTCTATGCGTCATGGGGTCTGCCGCATTCAAGAGAGGGAATGCAGGAGGTAAGCCGCGTTTTATTTCCATGGTAAACGCAGTAACCGTGTAGCTCCACTGCGTGCTGGCACCTTCTATCGTTTTCCTATACCCGCTCTTCAACGTTCTCCATAAAATTTATAGTTTATACAGAACGCGCCGACGTGACGCCTCGATCACCGGGAGAAAGGTTTAGTCAGCGTGATTTAACCACGGTATGACTCAGCCTTGAACAATCCTTTTCCTTGTGCCTGCTACGTTAGTCTTGATGGTTTTTCTTTTTTCTCCAACTATTTTCATATACTTTTAACTGATATAATCAATTGTTTACTACCCGATGACACGTATTTTTTTCTCTTTATCACTTTATCGATGTATGTAAGTATAACAAAAACGTGGATGGTGGGCCGAAATATCGATACGGCAAATTTGCAGTAACGAAAATTTTGCACATTTTTTAGTAACACAAACATTTATATGCTGTAGTATTTTATTAAATTTTAGGAATACGCTTGGAGTTTGTAATATGGTCTCTTTCTGCGTCGACTTTGTTAAAAGGGTTTCTGAATTTTCATCTAAGGGTTGAAACAACGATCTTGTTTCCCTCTGATTAATTGCGGATAGCTTGTTAAAATGTGTAAAACACGTGGGCGCAGGTCACGCGTATACATCGGATGAATAATTCAGGATTATTATTACGGCGTCACTTTCTTACGCGAAGAGAAACATAAAGAATTAAACGAGGAGGAAAAATTTATCGATACATATTACTCGTATTAAACGCTTTGCAGGGATTTTAATGACCATAGATCCGAACTTCGTATTTCAGGATTGTAACGATTACGAAAGATGATGAAGTTTCGAACGCTTCGACGTTTCCACACACCGCAAAATCATCGACAAAATTACTTCTTTCGGCATACTAGCCGTGTGTAGGTTTTTTTTATTTCTTCCGCCCCTTTCTTCACAGCGTCACACCAGAGTGTAAAAGACCTGCTCAATTCAGGAGGAGGCTGAAAATGAAATCTGTTTTGCGACAACGTTTCTCGCTATTCGAAGTGTATCACACCCGATATAATGTCAGCGCAAGGTGTGGGAAAAAAGTTTCAAAACCCATGGCCTACTTTCTCACGTGTTGTTAAAACAGAAGCTTTTCATCAAACGCGAATGAAAGAATAAATAGGAAACGCGATCGAAGGGTGCGAAATGTCGTGGCCGTTCTAAACAAAAGATCACGTATGAAAAGGGGTTGCATAAAAAGTTGCGAAACCCTCTTGTCAAAGGCCGCTTGAAAACCTTTTCTAATTCACGAACAATCCCCGCTGCTGTTACAGAAAAGACGGCTGAATCCTCAGATCAAAAATTTAACCAACGTATCGTGGGATTCCATCGAACGAAAGATAAAAAAAAGTTTGCGAGAGAACGTGACGGGATAACTTCGCTGCGGTAATTGAATAAGTTCCTCCCAAATTCCAAATATGCCGAAGGCTGGTTGAAGAAAAGGGAAAGTCACCTGCGCCGGACCTTGATACGCTTTTTTCGGCATCTTTTTATACGCATCGAAGAGACAGGTATAGAGTGCGTGCAAAAGTGTGTCAGTGACAAAGAACCGCCTCATCGACACCTCTCGACGCCAAACTTGTACGCTACGCAAAGACTATGAACAGATGTCAGGTTAGGTCGCACGCGACGCCCGCCGTCGCCCCCGCCGTCGCCCCCGCCGCCGACGACGACGACGTCGCGATCCTGGCCCAGTCGTAGTCCGAACGCGAAGCGGTACGTCGACGACTCACTCCGTCTGCCGCCTATTTCGCGGCAACCGTTTTAACCGGTGGTGAAGAAGCGGTGGAATTGAGTACAACTTGAAAAAGTAAACGAAAAAAAAATAAATTTCGCGTCTACGTCCCGTTGTAGTTGAGAATACTGCCGGCATTATCGTCGGGTATAATCCTGCTTGTATCCGAAGCGTTATCGAATTTGACGGGGTGGTTGGGGGTTGGAGGTTGCGTGTACGTGGCGGCCTGAGCAATTTCTGCAGTCGGACGTTTGCAATTAGGATTTGATATGACGATTGGAATGCTTGCTTTCCACGATTAGCGGCGCTTGAAAACGAGCTTTTGAAACGATCGTCAACACGGACGCGTGTTCACCGGGCTGCGTGTAAGGGATACGCGTCAGTGTGAGTCGCAGGTGTTTGCCGACTGTAAATATACACAAACGCCGCCGTGCATTTGTCAATAAAGTGAAACTTGTCGGGTGCCTCTTGAGGCGGCGAGGCTCGCGGTTTTTATCCCAAATCCTTCCGATAAACAAATAACACGAAATGTAACGCTCTGATATACGTATACGTACACCTGTGCATTGCATGTGATAAGGAGGGCGGCGATGGATTGCTGATAAGCAGCGGTAGAATTTGAGGCATGTTGTGTCTCGATATGAAGCTTGTGTCTCGTTTGAGAGGGTTATCCGGTTCCTCTTCGGCCTCCGACGCCACTCCGAGAAGGAACCGCGGTGGCAGCGTAAGCAGCGTGGTGCCCTCAACCGATCTTGAGAGCGACGAGGATGACCGTTTCTCGAGTTCAACAGATACCACTTTTGCATCGGCCAGCCCACCTCCGAGGATCGTCAGGGACAGATCGCGTTCCGTTTGCGTACCCGTCCTCAATTCCTCGCAATTGAGACACCTGCATCGTCGCGCCAGTCACAATATGTACGTTGAGTATCGTCATGATTTTGTATTATCCGAACTGATCGGCATCGAACCAAGGAAAAATGTTTTCTTTCTTTGTCAATAATTTTCTGCACAAATTCTATAACAGAGAAACTGTACAAGAATTTGGCAAGTTAATTACAGAAGACGCACAATTTTATGCTCGGAAGATTCGCGTATGCATTTGCCAAATTCTTGTACAGTTTCTGAACAAATCTTGGGAATCATCAATTTATCGGAAGTCTGCAAAGTTCGAAAATTAACAATCTCCACCGAATACTCGATTTTTTAACTGAGTTTCAGCTGAAGTCCTGGAACCGTTTTGTCGGGATTTCTGTACAGCCACTGTATGAAAAATTAACTCTCAGATTGACGTTTAAAAAAAAAAACAAAAAATATCCTACCATTTTGAAAAAAGTACTTATAAAGCGATGTACGTCGTTCCTGATAAAAAAAATTCCAAGCTCACTCCAATGCAGATACTACTTCGACTATACATACGTATATATATATATGTATAAAAGTATTCGATTTCACATATTTCAAACATCCAATTGTAAGAAGTAAGACATACTTACCTTTGTTTCATCATGCATTCTAATTCGGCCATGTGCTCACAAATCTAGCCCTCTTTTCATTATTCCTTGAGAAAGTATACTGTAGATATTGTTTGGGCGTATTAAAATGTATTCAATTGGATGAAAAAAAATGTGGAATGTAGTAGACTCTCGAAGATATCTTTATTTTCATTCAATGAATCACGGTGACCACGATCCCAATTGAACCACTGATGTGCGTAGCAAAATACAAAGTGAGACAATTTTCGCTCTTAAATATGTCATTCTGAAGCGGGCCTCGAAATTGATCGTTTGAGTACGAAAGTCTAAAGGACAAAAATCTCTGCAACGTTTTTTGTTTTGTCTTCTCGACTAGAACGTATACTTCCAAGTTACTAAGATTCTACTTAAACTTTTATCATAAAACTGACCATTTTATTCCGAGATTAATATCACGCTATCGGCAAGGTGCGAAACATAGGACGAAAATGTTAACAGAATACGTTGAACCCCTAGTTTCCGCGTGGCAGTGAATAACGAGGGACCCGTGATAACAGTACACACCTTGAGGTCGCAGTTACTCCGCCATTTTGGGTTAAAATTGATTTATTTCTTGTTTGCTCCGACGTGAAAACAGGTCCTGCAATAGCTTGACGATAACAGCTCTATACGATCATGTTCATAAATGGTATCTCCCGGATCACAATGGACTGCGTGGAAAAAATTGCCACTTCTTACGGTTTCGGAGCAGCTGAACCCCCTGATAATCCTGGACCGTTCTACACCACTCTACGAAGAAAATTTATTAGCCCCGGACTTATGGACCTTAGAATTCGGTTGGTCACGTAGTAAAACTGCTTCGGGATTGCAATATAGGTAGAGTCAATTTTTATTTTCAAATTTTCGTCGCTTACCTTTGATGTGCAGTCTATAGGTACGGTATAACGGAACCGAGTTGCGCAGTTTCTTGCAGCTATTTTTTTACAATATAGTGTCAAAACGTCGGGTGTGTGCAATAAATTGTTTATGCACACGTTCACGTGTAAATTGATGTCACGTTGGCGGATTTCGGCGCTAAGCCCAGCCCGGCGTAATCTCAAAACTAATCGACCGTCTGAACAATTCATAATGAAATATTAACATAATGTTCCGTGCGATAAACACCGGATATCTGCTTTATTTATCCGCCCGTTCACCACCCATATCAAAATTATACCTATTAAAATTATTCCTATAATTATTCTAGAAGCGGATGTAGAGCAGGGAGCAATAATGGCTGAGGTAAAAACCGATGCGTGAGCGGCGTATAGAAAAAAAAATCTCTAGAATAGTTATTGAGGTACTTTTCTCATTTCATGGATTTAATTAGACCGGATTCTTCTGTACTCGTCTCGTCTTTGCCTTCGCCTTCATCAGGGCAACTACGGGTGGAAACATTGAAAACTGAGAACCAAAGACGGGATTCCTATCCTCGCGCATGGGCGAGACTCACCCTTTCGATCGCTCATTAACCTATATCCGCGAGAGTATAAAGCGGACTTGGCTCTTTTTAATTAATATCCCCATTTCCATCTCTCTCCGTATATCTTCTCTCACGAATTTTCCCCTATATCTTTTGCTTCCCCTCGGCTGCCAAGTCCCAGGCTGAAACGTGCTGCTTTTTAGGGCTTAAACCGTGGAAATAGTCTGAATTCGAACTGATATCAGGCAGATGGGTTCAAGTTCCTTCCGATCACTTGACGGGGGTTAGAATTAAGGGCGCCGTTCAATCCCAGTCTAGCATTCGTTTCAATGCACATGCTCAATTGCCTCTTGTTATACTTGTTTCAGCTCACCAGCCACTGACACTGTTTCACGGAGGGGCGTCTTTTCCCGGCGATACTATGGCAGCATCGAAATGGTAAGGTCAATTGGTTTAATTTACGAATCGCAATCTACCGCATAGACTCGATAACCGATTACACGTGCTGCGTTGATTCACTAATTGCCTGCACTTTATACGTATCCATAAGACACTTGTGCAATGCTTGTCGAATGCACCGGTCAGTGGTAACGGTTGAAGAACGTGACTGACGAGCCGGCAAATTCTCGGTGAATCACACGTGATAATTTATACTTTAATCGACCATCCCGCTCAGCACTGATTATCACCGCTCCGTATACTCGCGGTCAGATTGCATGCCACGAGTGGATCGGGCAGCGATTTTAAGACGATCGAAAAGCCGTCTGCTTGCTGCGAGTAGAATAGTAGAAGTTTGAAAACCTGACGAAATGTTCTGATTGTAAATTTTTTCTCATCGACTATAAATTTCAGTGACATACTCGTGCTAATGTTGATATTATGCCAAGCAAGAGAAATTTGACTATCGGGTGAAATTTCCAACAAACCAACCACTTTGAAGCCGTATTTTCATTCGATTACTAAGCCGCAAGCTCTGCAAAGGCTAAGTAAGCAAATCGAGTTCCGCGAACGCGTATATAAAACGGTAAAAGCAGAGTAAATACCCTATCCGCTGATCCGCAATCAGATTGTAACCACATTCGATTATCTGAAGACGGTTAATCAAAACCTCGATCCTATACCTATATCGCCGATGCTGCAGGATAACGGCCGTATCTCTGCGATAACGCCAGCGTCTGGACACGGATATGCAAATTGAAAGAAAACAATTATTTTTCGACGTTTCAAATTTTTCACGTTTTCTGTGTACGTGCGTGCAACGTTGAATATGGATCAACCGAGGAAACCCGGCTCTAATCTCCCCGCGGTTTTGTAATTTACACAAATATACCGGTTACCGGAAATTCGCTCGCGACCGCGTTCAATCTACCGCTGTTAACCTATCTTTATACAGACTTAACGAGCCAGCGCAGGTTCATAAAATTCAGTCCGTTTTTCGCAGATTGCAACGTATAATATACTGCCAAAATAGAACTACAAAATGTTGTATTATATACCTTGAAAAATACAGTATAGGCGTATAATTCGGTCATTACTGAACAGGTACACGCATATTTTAAGAAAAGTAGCTATATTTTCACCCAGAAAATACTTCTGCTATGCTTCACACCTATAGCCAGTAAAAACAGTGCCGACATTTTTTACAATCGCGAGACCTCAAGGGCACTTGTTAAAAATTCACCGAGACAGTTTCAGACAAGATATAAGCGATCCTTGACCCTGTTTCATGTCTACTAATTAATAATTAACGATACCGAAAAGAATTCAAACGGCTCTTTGTTTACTCTCCTATGGTTTTCGTGAATGCGACGTTGACCAAGATAAATCTTCCGAGTCCAGGCATAATTTATCGGCACTTGAAATTGGCGCGAACTGTTGTTTCGGTAGCTATCTCAAATACCTATCGGCTCAATCGCAATATGCCAAAGGCATTCTAGTAAACCATATACAGTGTGTTTCCGAGTAAATGTAGCAGTGTGTAGGGTTGCGTACCGCTGAAAGGAACAAATATCGCTTCGAGTTATCAGTAGGTAGCGCGTTTGAAGTCCTCGCGAGTAAGTTGGAACTGCCCATGCTGCCAAGTTGTGAGAATTTGGCCAAGCAATTCTTTCGTAGTTTATAACTCGTGCCGAAGCGCGTTCAGTGGTCGAGTTCCAGAGTCTAGCTAACCCGTTCACTTTCAAATGAAAATATTAACTTAAAATGCCTTTATTTAACCAAAGAAACACTTTTTGGACGATTATGAGATGTTTTGGATATGAATCAGAAATCGAGTTTTATTTCCAAAATTCACGTTTTCCTTGCAATGTGAGAATAATTCTATAAAATAAATAGCGACAATCGTTTTGTCAGAAAATTTTACCCCTATTTCATACACTTGACAACTATTCAATATGCGGTATATCTTGTGAAAATCGTAAAAAACGAAAATCAAGATTGTACACTACAGTGTACGGAAAAGCGAATGGGTTAAAATGATTATATAATTTGACTTGACTAAAGTAATTATGACTCAGTAGGTCTGTTTTACCGATATTTGTTCTTCTTAGTGGTAGGCAATCCAATATACTGCGGTGTTTACTCGGAAACACACTTCATAATTGAAAATGTTGGGAACCGCAATATGTGCCGAATTGTAAAGCGTACGCGATGTGGAATATCTTGGTAGGAATGCATACCTGGGTTTACGAGTCTTACCGACTTCATTTCGTTATTCCTCTTGCCTTTGGCTGTGCCAAATTTAAAGCTGTGTCAGTTTTTCTCCGAATAACGTACCTTGTAAGTGTGATGCTTAGAGGAATTTCGACCTCGTGAAAAATGTAAACTTACTTTAATGAACTATGCGTATACTCACATCAGCGCAAATTGCAATTTCTTGAACCGTAAAAAGGGTTCGAAACCGGTTGACCAATCATTCCTTAGGGTTTAGAATAAGGTGGAAGCTGGGTGAACTTTTTCGCGTAACGACTCAGGCAAACTGAACTACCTTCTCGTTATGTCTGATTCGAGCAAACTTTACTACCGTCGTTACTTATAACCGAAATGAAAATATATCTCCACCCACGATTCAATCTCGGTGCTTGCTCAACGCTTCTATGCAGCTTCCTCTTATCCCTGGATGTATAAGTTGCGAGGAGATTCTCCGCCTCTTACATTATAATTCTTGTATTCACAAACAGTATTCAATATTGTACCTGCTGCGATCTTCTAGTTTCCAACATGACCATTTTCACATTCCATATATCGCCGTGCCAATGACAAATTGGTTAGTTTACAAATTTCCTTGCTCTCTCAGATTTCGCAGGCTTGCAGCAGAAAAATTATAACTTTTATAACGGTCTTCGTCGCGTGAAAAGTTGTCCGGAATACAAGGCGACGCATTAACATCGATTTCTGCGTTCCAGATCCCTGATCAAATTCCCCAATATTTCCGCATTCCGCAGGTACTTTGTACGACGGTTAATCTTGTTCTACCACCGAATGTTATTTCCCATTACCGCGTTTAGTCACGAGCCTGCTTCTGTATCGACTACCCAATTCATTATCTTGACATTCTGTAATTGCACCTCTCGTCTCGCCACTTTGACTGTTGAGAGAAGTGTAAATATGTATAGCAGCCAAGCCTGATCAATTAACCGCACGAGACGAGGCGATAAAAACAGACGACTAGAATCGACGTGCCCAGCTAGCAAAGTAGGAAACTGTTTCATTGATATCGCCTGACTGGTGCAAACGAATTCCCGTATACGTATACCTGCGAGGTGTCAAAGTCTCAAGGAGCGATGTAACGATAGGATCTGCACACACCCGGGCTCTATTATTTTTTGGGCCTTGTGACATTTCTCGCAACGTATAATAAATAAATCATGCATTATGCGTGGGGCACCTGCGAACGACGCTAAGCCCACAGGGATTTACGCGCTAATTTCATCGGAGGTCTCTCGCCATTGTGTTTCGAAAATTTACTGCGATCCTAATTTGCGTCCCAACCCACATCAAACCTTTTCCAGCTTCTCCCTAAGCCCTGAGCTGCTGGATGTTGATACTCTGCTATTTTTCGCTCAACATACCAAATATAATATGATGTGAAACTCGCCGTGGGAACAATTTTATCAATTAGATCAAATTAGGAAAATATTCAGCAGTTCAGCTTTGGCATGTAGGTATATTTTACGTTTGCAGTTTTATCAGTGCGTGTTTATTGATCAAAAAATTTAACTCTGCAGCCCAAAAACCCTCCAGAATTTTGTTCGGTATGACCGTGGCAAAATCTGTGTGAAATATCAGGCTAAGCGAGTAAAATTCAGGCTCTGTGCAGAAGCGCCGCCGTGGCCATACATATTTCATCCCCGGACGTGCGAAAAATGGGAAAGTGGTTACCACTCGTCAAGTAGCTCCATAAATTTCATTCGATCAGATTGCAAATTTTCACCGAATTTTCCATTGTTTGTAGGGAAATAAACACATCGTCATAAACTTCGTCCAATTCGTTAAATCGCACGTTTTTTTCTGCCTGATACAATCAATTTCTATTTCCGCGGTTCTGTGAGTTTTTCGTCAGCTAGAACTGAATCGATAGAAAATCTAAAATATTGTTTCCCTGGCCCTTCTTTACGCGCGTAGCGACACGTGATATGAGTAACGGTAAATATTGATCCACTCGGATCGTAGTCAAACGTAAGTTTAATAAAGTTTGAAATATTGTCAAAATCTCTGCATGCTCCCGCGCTTATACTCTAATATCTTTCGGCACAACCCCGAACGCACATTCTCGTGTTTAAACTTGTCGGAGTTTGGTCGGGGAGGGGGGACGCCGAGCAGAGAAAAGCTCGAGAAAAAATTGCAACATTCGGTTATCAACGTGGAAAAATTTCCACTCTCGCTTCAACGGCGGATCTCGCAAAGTCCAGAATTAAAAATGCTACACCCAATACCCGCATTATTCACATATTTAAAGAAAAGAAATATAAAATTTCCTCGTATTTAAGTAACGGGTTAAGAATACGACTTTCAGATAATGAGATAAACATGTCTGTAAACTAATTTTCAGTATTTAAAAAAATACAAATGGACGATTACAAATCGTTGAAATGACTATCAAATTCATGACTGCGTAAACCGAATGATAAACTCCTACCATTGCATATTGTACAAATTTATGACAAGCCAACTGTCACGTTTCGATGAATCGTCCATTTGATTCGCGATTTCAGATTTCATTATAATGCAACATACAATATGCAACACAATTCAATATATGTAAATGAGATCCAATAGAAAGGAGGTAGAGAAAATAAATGTATGATCGACTCGACTCAATGATTAATTGTCTCTTGACCTACAAAAGACTTATCTTATTCAAATGAACATACCTATCCGTTTTACCGTGGCTGGAAATTCACTTGCGTCTATAAAAATAAACATATACTTCATCAACGAGTCAGGTGAAATAATGTTTGAATTAAGTAAATAATACTTTTTCTCATCTCAGTCTGTTTGCAACGAGGCTAAATATCGTTGCGATACTTGTGAATATTCTCGCCAACTTTGGAAAAAAGAGAATCCGTCCAAGAGGATATTACACACACACACCTTAAAGAGGCATAATATATTACTCTGAAATAATTTCCATCCCGTCATTCTTCTGGCTAATTTTTCAAACGTCGCGTGCTTACAGCTGTCTTACACTCTGCAGAGCTTGTACCGCCCGAGTGATAAGATCCTTAATTTCAATTTCTCTGGTTCGTTACTTTCTCCGCAAAATATACAGTGACCTGGAAAGTTATAGGTAAACAATCGCCCGACCCTCTTAGAAGGAGAAATGAAAATGCATAAGGGATGAAGTGCGCGCTCACCGTCTGACCACACGGTCACCCTTACTACTAACCATCCTTCTTTCGTCGGATTGGCTTCAGTGAGGATCGTACCGAAGCGAGGAGAAAGTAGCGAGGTTCAAATTTCAGACCTTTCCTTCACCCTTTGCCCGTTTCCATTTAGAAAAAGGAGGAAAAGTTTCATTCATTGTCACAAAAGAGAATTATTCACCGCAGCTGGTTTGATCGAATTTTGGTGGGCAAACTTCTTTGGCAAATCATCAGGAAAATAGTTCTTTTTCATGAAAAATGTGTACCTTCAGCCAGGAAGATAATTTTCTTTCATGAAATAAATCACAGCAGTTTTTTTCCGAGCTCAAAGTTGCCAGGCTGCCGCTGCCGCGGTTAGTGAAGAATACCTCGAGAGAACGAATTTAGGGCGAAACCCGAAACGGAAGCTGGCAACTAAGTTTCACGATCAGGCAGAAAGGAGGTGAAGCAAAAAAATTACTCAGGGGAAATGTCAATTAAGGGTGAAAATATCATATTGAATTATTGAGTAATACAATAATTCTATACTGGGGCGAGTTTTACGTCAGCAAAATAACGGCGGGATTAATTGGGATTCATCGTGAAATTTTTCGCACTTTTTTCGCAGGGCGTGAAATTCTGTAGAATAATAAAAAGTTGTCGGCGCATAAACTTGCGAAAATTATTTCAACAGTAAATTGGCATGATTTCTTGGCGTTGTTTTTTATTTTTCTTATTTAGATTTTATTTTTTTTTTTTGTTTCTCGCATCCGTTCCTTCCATTATAATCGCATAATTTTTTCCATCGAAAGCACAACTACAACCGCGCTCCAAAGTTTACTTCTGATTCACACCCACTCGATGCCATTCTATACCGACAAAAGCCGAAACTTTTATGGTGCGAAATTGCGCCGGGTGAAATAAGTGGTGAAAATTGTTCAACAAACGATTTTGCACAACAATAAGTCATAATCGCGGAACGTACAAGTTTTGTTCTCCAAAATCTCTTGAGGGTAATAAAAATTGACGTCTGTTTTAATATGTTTAGCAGTGTTTTTAAGACGTTGAAACTTCAATTCCCCTGTCAAGATACTTGTAGACATATTATGAAGAACTAGTCGTAATCTTTCTCCAAAGTTGAACTTTTTGTCTTATTTACCTCACATCGGCGTTTTACATCAAGAACCTCACCGACGTTCGGCTATATATTTATTTATGTATATATTTACCATAAGATTATCAGTCTTGTATCTTCCACTTTCGTTAAAAGCTTTCACAGCGGAGCTGCATATATATATATATATAAATCTATCAGTTTGATAATCACCCGCTCGAATGATAACGAAGAGGAAGTGAAATTCTTGCAACAAATTTAAGTACCTATCGCTCATGAAACCTGTTTCTTCCAAAAATCTGGCGGTAATTAATAGAGCTTTGAAGTTAAACCAATACGTTCAATTCGACTTTCACGCGTATAATTATTATCGCAATTTTCTTTTTAATTAGTAAAATATGTATGTCCCTACAATTTAAGAATTGATCGTCGAATATTGTGTGCAATATAATTTGCATGCGAAGCAGAACATTTGTGCAAATATTTTCCCTACTTTTCCGCGTCGCATTTTTAATAGATCGAAAAGCTTCATCCGCGACTATTGAATGGGAGTGAAATTGACGATAATCGTACCCGTCACACTAACGTGGCTATTTCCAGATAATTTTCACTGAAGGGCTACCGGGCCCCTTCCAAGACGGTCGATTTGAGTAATTGCGTTCCTCCTCTATATTTAGAATTCAGGTGTTTTGTAGGTCACGACGATTTGTGCCGCGTTTCCACGCCGTCAAACACACATAATTCCGATACGGCACCTGCAACAAGGGGATTCGACGAGGGAATTTCACGAAAGAAGAAAAATGTATTTCCTCCTCGTTTTTTTCTTCTTCTTTGCTCGGAATTGACTCGTCAAGAGAGGAAATAACAATAGTAACGATAAAAATAATAACAAAAGTAATGTTGATAATAATAATAAGAACGACACTAACAACAATAGTAGCCGTAAATATATTAGTATGGAATACCGTAAATTTCAATAATATTATACGATGACTCAATACCAACATACGTAGCCAAAACGATACAACAAGAATACGCGATGCGAAAAACATGTAGTGGATCTAGATATAGGTCAGCGATGTAATAATGTAAAGTGACAGAATATAAATTAAAAATTAAGTATATCATACGTAAACACTAAACAATGCCAATACAAACACACATTCCAGTTGGTATTACGTACCAAGAGCAGGCGAACTCTTATCGGAGAATATTAATCTTATCTGATTCGGGCTAGCTGCATGTGAAGTTAGATGGGATGATAATCTTTGTCACGTATTTAGGAAATTTATCGAGTCAAATCGTTGCTTATCTCAATTTTTACCAAGATACTGACGCAAATTTAAGCTCGATAGAAATTGCCGGGATATTATCGAATTAGTTATGCGGTGCGTAATAAAACAGATCACAGCTGCCGTGCGAAAGGTTTCCCGCATCTAACGGGCAATGGCGCACAGAGTTCCCTCTTCACCCTCGTCATCTTTCACCGTTGGTATCAAGAACTCAATTTATTTCGTAATCTGCTCTAATATCGATTTAACCAGCTGGTTTCTGGCATGAAGTCATTTGGAATGCTTGAAGTACAGCAGCTCGCTCGTTAACTATATTCCTCGCTGAATAATGAAGGAACCAAAGAAATGGAATAAAAAAAAAAAACGTAATTACAGCAAGAAAAAATTAACACAAACACTTAGCAAACCGTCGAGTAGTAGGTAGTAGCTAGCGAAAATTGGCTGAAAATGGGATAAAATTCAAATGGCATTTGTGAAAAACTGAAAGAACATAAATACATTTTATTTTATACGACGTTTTTATTGGAGTTTTGGCTATAAAATTCAGTGGTTGGTATTTTTAAAATATAAAGATTTAAGAGAGATAAGACCGGATAAAGAAGACCATGGTTCTCATGCGCTGCTCCCTTATTGCCATGGTTGCGAGTGAACGATTAGATTTTTCGGCAATTTTCAAGCGTCATTCGCCTTAGGCAATGTTCTTCTACAGACTGAACCTAAAATTTTTGAAAATGTATAAAATTTAAAAAAATAGCGGTTAAAATTTGAAAAACATCGAAAAATGAATGACGTTTGTTGTAATAACAACAATAATAAATTTTTTTTTTACGTAGACTTTGGTTGACTTTGTAGAAGAAATTGATATCTTCATTTAAAACAAAAAGAACAAGGCGATATCCTGCGTTCTTGAATTATCGTGGCAAAACTAATGAAAAACGTTGTTTAGAGGAAACCGCGTGTAAATATGTATCACATAGAAACGCACGGTTGTCTTCAACGCTTAATATCTTTGTTCGTTATTAATATTTTTTTTCCGCGTAACACTGATTTTTATCGAAAAAAATGTGACAAACAGCTAAGAAATAACAAAAATTGCGTATGTTTTTTCAGTAGTTTATAAAGGCGAATTGAATTTTTACCACATATTTAGCCGTCAAAGCCTTCCTAGTCACCCTGAGCTTAATTTTGCTAATTTTTCAGTTTTTATTGCGCCAAAATGCTTGGAAGAGCTTGTAGTAACGGAACACAAAAAAAGTTTGTATTGCGGACTCAAGTTACTCATACTAAAAAATGACAAACTATTTAATCTCTATTCGTCCTGTCATTTATAATTCATTTCGATAAGTTTCTGAAATGAATTTGTATACTCGAGTTGTCAAAAAGCTTCGTTTGCATAAATTAATATGGCTAGCTGAATCGTATATTTTTTTCACGCGATACCCTATTAATCAAAATGTTGGTGTGTCTGACGTCTTAATAATTTAAACGGAATCGCAAGAGGTGAAGAAAAGGCGATGCGATGCCTAAATTCATGAAACCAACGAAATCCGACGTACCAAATAAACCATATCACAGTATTTGGTTAAGACTAGGCTAGAAAATATATTCAAATTAAATCGGTTCAACCCACCTACGATGTTACTGACAAAATGATGCGTTACACGAAGGGGCCTCAAGACGGCCAGAGCTGTTTGTCATTTTTTTCAATATCCACGGGATGGAAAAAACGGAGATAAAAGAAAACCTCGAAAATCTCACGCTGGATTTATGGTACGGATATGAGGGTAAGCGACTCGTTCTCCAGGGAGGCAAAACGTCCAAGCCCAACAATTCCTTCCCCTTTTGCGCGGTGAGAATAAAACATGCAGGGTGGTCCGTTCCTTTTTCTACATCAGTACCACGCAGTATTCAACATTTGAGAAAGCTCCTTGTACCTTACCTAAGAAATCGATATTTACTATTTTGTTTTTGTCGTTTTTTCTTACAAAACTACCGATGCGTAAATCGAGAAATTGTACAATTGTACAATTGAAAAAAAAAGTAGCACGAAAAAAAAACCAGGGGAGGCATAAATCGTAATCAATGTAGCAGAGGAATATCAGGAATGATCGAAAAGTTTCAGATCATTTGCCAAACGAGAGGAAATTTTTCTCGACGACGGTGCCGTGGTGGTGACAAAACATTTCTTTCTCTGAAAATTGTGGTATTTCTTACTCTCCCTGGAGGTGCGAATGGTGAAGGGAAGAGATGCGTGTCTCCAGGTCTCGAGAGACGGGGTTTCAGGAGGAAATGAGAGGACCGCATGGAAGGTGCGAAGTGGACTCCCGGTGGGCACCTAATGGATAGTTTCTGTCGACCACTGATTCTTTATTGAAAAAATACGAATCCGTACCTACTTGGCGCCCCCGCAGCTCGCTGCGGAAAGAGTGGAACCCTTATTACGCCTCTTTATTCCATTATTTCCCAAAGTCACGGTTACGATTTATTTTATATAGCGCTGTGGGATATTCTGACAAAGTTTCCAATTAAATTCAGTATTACAACATTACCTAACTGTAAATTGAACCTTGGGTAAGCGTGTCAAAGTTTAATTATTCGGCGAAAGGGTCTCGGGAGCCAATCAATCCCGACACGGTCCGCTTAACATGCATAAAGCGAAAACTTTTAAACGGTATGTCGATTGTTTGCAAATAAAATTTTATAAAATATTCTCTCTCGCCTCTCAATTTTACTGCAAATAATTTCAATGGTGGAAAATAATAAGCGGAAAACAATTGAAGCGGTGGTTGCGTCAATTCACGTATATTATACATGAAATTGTTTCCTACAATTCGTGACAAACTGAGGCCAGCATTTCAGCGCATCCGAATCGTGTATAACACTGTAGTGTGTATTTATTGTGAGATCCGGTTGTTTGACTTTATGATTATTCGACGTTTTGAAATTACCATTAATCAGATAGGATACACGCTGAATTTCTATTCTTTTATCAGATTATTCTTAGATGATTTCACCTCGAATTCGTTTCACGAGAAACTTTGATGATGTATACTAATCGTTCGTTTAAAAACAACTGAAATTTTCAAATAAACATTTCAGTATTCGGAAACGTTTCCTTATTGTTGCAAGTTAAATAAGAGCTCGCCGAGTTTCAACAATTATGAGCCATGCTCGGTTGCACGGGTAATCCGATAATTAATTAATACCTAAATCCTAGAAGTTGTCTGCGAATTAAATTTTCCGAACTTCTCGGTGTTCGGAATGATTAAGTGCTTGCATTGCAGAGCTTGCTAAAAACATTTCATGTTCGTATCGTAACAGTTTAAACTTCAAGTGCCTGCGTCGTAACAACATAAAAAAACCGTATTCAACCTCTAATTGCGTACCTCCACAAACCGAAATATTTCAAATATTTGGAACTTTCTCCGTACCTGATTTGTAAAAATTGAAACTATGCATAACTGTCTGTCTAGCTACGACAATTACATACGTAATTTAGTGGTGGTTTACGTTACGCTGGGCTGCAGGTCGTTTTTCTTTTTATCGTCATAAATGAAACGCGTGAATTAGATAGGCAGGTATCCAGGATTGATCGACGGGCGTTAATACGACACCCCATATGCTCGGCATGAATATCAACCAGCTGGCCGGGGCTTCCGATCGGACGTAAAAAAGGCAGTAAATAATCACAATGACAAGTGTGAAAAATGTTACCGAGCATCGTATTCGATACACTTGGTGGAAACGAATACTCTGAAACGTATACGGACGATATTTCATTGCTGGTTTTCTGCCTCCGAAAATTTGGTATCGCACCAACATACGGCGACAAACCGTTGTTAGTTTAGGCTTGGGAAATGACCGATAGCGAGGTGCTCTCGGGTTTCCGTAAAATAAATTATATTACGCAACCACTCCACGAAACTAAAATCTGCTTTACTTTCAAACGTATTTGCTTTTATTTCTTCGATTGAATGTATATCGGTTAATGACTGTACCGTGTACGTTGATGCATCGTCATTCCACTCATTGGATGTTTCCATTATACATGTGCGAGGGTTAAGTTAAAATTTCCTTCTTTTTTCAACTCTATAAATAAATATTCAACTTTCTGTTTGAAAAAGATTTTGGCAGAGACATTTGCGAAAATTTAAACACCGATTCTTTCATTTAGAGTGGAAGTAATAATCTTCCGGATAAAAATATTCTACTGAAATTTGAGGTGATAAAAGTTTTGCCACGTACCTGACAGAAATGGTCTGTTAAAATGAGATCCGTAATTTACTCGATTCGCGAAATTATCCAAATTTGCATAGCGAATAACTCATGGCCTTCTTGGGTCTCTGAAGACATCGTGAAATAGCTCTCGAGGTCAGTTCAGGAAATGTGGCTGCGTAATTCTCATTAGCAACTCGTTGAAAAGTCATCACGCTGTTATAATAAGAAAATGTAAAAGGTATATTATGTATGCATGTATATCTATATATATACAATGTCAATTAATACTGCGCAAATCTACTTGATAACGCGAAAGTTGTTACGAAGCTTGCATATTTCTAGATTAAATTTAACGACGTAATATCGCATTCTCTGTATTATAGTTGCCGCAGGTCGAGCAGGACGGCTTGGAAAACGGACGAAGATTTCGAGTTGAAAATGGCGATTCTCTTGGGGAAAAGGAAGAGGTGACTATTTAAATGATAAACTATGGTTTATAAGTGCAAATCTCATTCGAATCCAGTACGAAAATTTCTGTTAAAATGAAAAAGGATAGAAAAGTTTGAACTGAAACTTCGATGAATACGCGGCAAATAACATATATGGTATGGTAATATCGTAGAGCAGCAACATATAACTGTGCCTATATTTTTTCGGATTCAAATAAGTTATGCAAAAAGTTCCAAGCCGTCTCCATCACGTCGTGGAGACGAAAAGTAAGTTTGACGAACTTTCCAGATGTTCGGATCGCCCAGTACGCCGGTACTCGAAAATCCGGAGAACCAGACACGATGGTACTTCAAGTATTTTCTTGGAAAGCGTAAGTACTAAATTGCAAGATCCTGCACGTACATTAAGAAGTCCTGTACAGTATTCTGCGGATATACGTAGTCAGAATGTCTGCGACACGATCATCACGGTCTTCAACACACGCTTGGGTTTATTGCACCTGCGAATAAGTACCGAAAAGGCAGAGGAATCGTGAAGTAAAATAAAAAAAGAAGATGTCTGCAGAAACCGTTGGGGAAAACGGGGCTGTGCGATATCGTAACTTCTTCGGGACTCTAATCAAGCTTTTGTTTTTCAAAGTTCACCAGAATTACGTCGGGTCGGATCAAGAAAGAAGTCCCATCTTTCTCTCTGTTGTCCTCAGCGAAGGAGCCGGAGATCGCTGCGTTCCACATTACAGAGCCATTCTGTGGCGGCGAACAGTGAGCTTTTTCTCCGTTTCGCATATATATCTGTATATACATGCATATACATGTATGTGTATATATGCGCAGTTAGCTGATTAGACCTTATTTTTTCGGGTAAATACGACATTCGTTTCAGGGAGCGCAAAAAATATCCCTACCTTACATGGCAAACAAACCTATGACGGTGAAGCAAATTTTGAGGTCAGTAAACTTAACCAATCTATCGTAATACGTCCATCACATTACATATGCATTATACAATATGCATGTATATTCCGTGATTCTTGTTGTACTGATGTAACATATGACTTCAGCAATTTTCCTGGGATGGACAGACTGGACAAAGGACCACGTGAGATATTTTCTCCGGACATACAAAAGGTGAGTTATCAATCAAGGTCTCATCCCACAGTCTCTATGTTTCACGGGATTCCTTTCAGTGGGCCGAAATGCATGCTGGAGACGCTTGCCGCTTCGATAGTATGTAGTGTCAAGTCATTCCGTGTCGAATGGCTTTGGAAAACTCGGGCCCAAAAGTATTGACGCAAATAATTAGTGGATAATTGTTCGGTTTGAGCAAATTGAGCTAGAGGTCCCTAGGAAGAAGATGAAGAGGAGACGTGTTTTCCATGTAGAATATGAAATAATGGATTTTTATCCCAAAGCCTTTCATTGACTAATATTAAATCCGTGAAAAGTTTTTCGATGTATGTAAGCTTGGTTCTCAGTCGTATGATAAAACTGCAGTTGACGCTGAATACAAGTAGGGGATATCTTGTTTACACCGCGTAACTTTCCGGCTTAAATTACCATTTGCGACTGACTTCACTCCAGGCATAATGGTAACTAGGTGCAAGCCTTTTTACGAGCTCGTTCACCGAGAGAACGTCTCTATTAAATTTTTTTTATCTTTGCCGTGATACAGAAAAAGCAGCATTCATATTTCATCCAAACTGAACACATTTTTCATTTCGCTACCGTATTTTCCACCCTCTTCATTCTGTTCCAATGGTCCTTCAGTTTTCACCTTCTGGTTATAATTTCTTTCTCCAACCTCTTACGAGCATTGATTTTCCTTTTCATGATTCAGTTGTAGTTTTGTTCGGTCGAGACACCCCGCACTCGTTTACTGCGGTATTCAGAACGAGTTTCTTTCTTTACTTCCCAGGATCTTTTACTGTTGGAGGAACAAGAAGGTTCTGTGAATTTCAAATTCGGCGTTGTCTATGCCAAGGAGGGTCAGACGACAGACGATGAGATGCTGTCTAACGGTGAGTAAAGAAATTCGTCCCAACCTGACCTCAACAGCCTTCGGCCATGTATGTAATGTCACGCCATGAGTGATGTGTAAGGTCTTGTCTGCATTCCCTCACGGTAAAAACCCTCAACTTTAGTGTAAATTCGTACCCTCAACTCATAGATAATACTAAATCCCCGTAAAAAGAAAGTTGAGGGTACGAATTTACACCCAAGTCGAGGGTTTTTTTCCGTGATGATTCTCCCAGGCAAGAAAAACGAGATTAGACGCCTATCTGTGCGTAAAATGGATTTTACTATCGTGCCAAGTTGTCGAGGTGGCATCCTATCGTCTTGTACACCGAGTGAGGTAGATTCTGCCGTGAAACGGCGAGATCTTCTTACAAGCGCGGAATTTAAGCTGTCAGTGTCAGAGTCAGCCTCGCCAGATGTACGCTATCGAAGGCTTCACTGCGGTATTGCCAAATCTCTCTATCCTGTTTCAGAAAAAGGAAGCCACGATTTTCACCGATTCTTAGATCTACTTGGCGAAAGGATTCGACTGAAAGGCTGGGACAAGTATAGGGGTGGTCTGGATGTTAAAGGTACTACATTTGCTTTGGGCTTCATATAAAATAGCTCACTTTACTGAATTATTATAATATCTGTGATACGTAAGGAACGATACGCAATCGATGCCATCGTGTTCGGTGAAAAGAAGGGTGTGCGCACGAGGGTGTGAGGAATTTGCCTACATCGCGTTGCCCGGTCTTTTGTTTCGAAACTTTTTCACTCGAACTTTTTTATGATCGGTATTTGAAGAAGATGCGCGCCAATGTGGACAGTCAGGTGAAAAAAGTTATGAAAGGAAAAAGTGTTCGCCATTATCTTTTTTCTGAGTTAATCGTTGAATAAAATTTCATTTACTTGTCTTTAGTTCATATCTTATCGATTCCCTGTGTACTTTTCAATATTTCTAAAGTCACCCTGATAAACTATTGTTTCAGTAAGCTATACCACAGTGAACTCGATCATCCTTCCGTCAAATATCCCGTAGGCGTAATTGTACCTTAAACGAGAAGCAAAATTTGAGCTTCGAATTTCCTCACGAATATTACGTGATATGGAATGAAATGCGATTAATGAAAAACGAGTGATCTCACTCTTGTATATGCCGCCAGGTGACATGACGGGCAAGGAAAGTGTGTACACTGTCTATGCGGGACATGAAGTCATGTTTCACGTAAGCACCATGCTCCCGCACTCCAAGGACAATCCTCAACAACTCGAACGTAAACGGCACATCGGAAATGACATAGTCAACGTTATTTTTACCGATGATCCAACCGCACTTGACTCGTTCAATCCAAACTGCATCAAAAGCCAGTTCACCCGTAAGTTTCGCGTAGAAATACAGATATACGTACGAATCGTTTGAGTGCAGTGTTGATATAAAAACCTTTTACACTGTATGAAAGCAGATCGGTAGCTACGGTGATAATTTTACCGTGAAAGAAACTCTTCAATTTTCAGACGTATTCGCAATAGTGAGCAGCGACAGCAGCGGATGGAGAGTCGCGGTTTACTGCGACGAATGTGTACCTCTTTTTGGACCTAGTTTACCCTGCCCTCCAGTCTTCAACGACCCGCACACCTTCAGGGAGTTCCTCTTGGTGAAGCTTATCAACGGGGAAAAGGCGACGTTCAACACTCCCACGTTCTCTCAAAAGAGAGAAAGGACTCTGGACATGTTAATCAGGGACCTCTACCAGGAACACGTGCAGGACACCAAGGGCAGCGTAAGTAGGCCACGCGGTGATTTTTGTTCTCATCGTTCGTCATCATTCGTCGAAAAAACGATGATCCGTCCCCTTCAATTTGTCTTTACCCATTCCCAATTGTTTCAGAATATGCTGAACCGACGCGCCCTTTCCGACGTCGTCGAGGCGCCGGGACGACGGCGTGAAGAGACACGTGCCGTCGAAATGGTTCGCGTAGGACAGGCTTACAAACTCGAAGCCATAGTCAGAGGCCTCGCACCAACGTCAATGGCCACGGCTGGTCCCTTCAAGCCGAGTCCTTGGGAGCCCCTTTGCGTGTACCCGGATTTTCCGCAGGATATCATCTGCGGAGATTCATGGTCGCAGAAGAACCGAATGGTTCTGTCAACCGAATTCGGGACGTTTCTCATGGAAGGTAAGCGAGTAAGCAGTTTACTTCCGACCGAGTAGTCACACGTGTTTCTGGAACTGGAACTAACTATGAGCTGTTCTCGCGCTGTACTCGACGGACCTCACCCACCACCATATGGCATGTTTAATAATAATTAATCAGGACAATTAACGACTTGCTACTAAGTTCTCGTTAAGAAAATACACGAGCGCTCACCACTAGCAGCTCCACTGACTTATAATCACGCGTGGTAGCTTACCTTGTTCTCATTGTAAATTGTAAATAGTATTAAACTTCGAAACCTAAGTTTGAATGTTCGGATGTTCGGATGTTCAGAAAGTGACGTCACCCAAATTTTTTTTTCTCTTGACGTCATCGATCTATAGTGATCGTCACGACGAAAGTCAGTTAGCCGAATTTCTCAGTCTGGAACGAACCGCGCAGTAGAGCGGACGGTTGAGAATCGCGCTCCGCAGATTTCGAATAACGGGTTCTCTACCTCCTGGATCCTGCGCTTCAAGCCGCTTCCTGGGGCAACTCGAGTTCCAGGACAAGCGCTCCGTAGTTTTTACGCTCCAGGTCCGCTACCTGGTGAAACTCGACTTCCAGGACAAGCGCTCCGTAATTCTGGCCTTCCAAATCCTTGAACTGGTGACTTTCGACCTTCAGGACTAATTTCCCGTAGATTTGGCTATCGAGGTCCTCCACCTGGTGGATCTCGACCCCCAGGACAAGCGCTCCGTGGTTTCGGCTGTCCAGATCCTTAACCTGGTGGATCTCGACCTCCAGGACAAGCGCTCCGTGGTTTTGGCTGTCCAGGTCCTTGACGTGGTGACTTTCAGGACTAATTTTCAAGTTTACAAGTTTGATTATTGAAAACGTCATGTTTTGTACTGTCAAACCAATACACATGCTTCAGATCACATTTTAAATCCGAAAAAAACCGAACGACCGAGATCAAGAAATTGCGATTGGTGAGTAGTTGGCATAGTATACATAGGAATACACGACAATAACGTCGTTCATTTAGAGCTAAAATTGCTGTGCGTAGTGTTTTAAATCTGTCAGCACTTAGCTGATTGTTCCGTGGTATTTTTTGACGAAATTTACTGTCATAAAATCACAATGCGTTATACTTACATCCATACGTAAACGTGATTTGTAGCATTATATAAAAAAAATCTTACGGGCAGATTCGGTTTGCGTCACATGCACAAAGACAGTGTTCATTCTGTATACTGTGAAGCAAATACCAGAATTTTTTGGGGAGTCATCGTGCCCCAGTCTCCCCTACAACTATGTCATCTGGTAAAACACTGACAACAAGTGAGCGAGTGCACGAGCACAAGAACCAGTTACGCTAGGCATCCGACCCCGAGCGAGCTTTAGCGAGCGAAGGTTTCAAAGCTAGTTGTAAATGAAGTTTCATAGTTCATAACCCCGTGTAACTGAATCGTTCATCGAAATGAACCATGTAATGAGCAAACCCTGGGAAACAGCCTACGGCATACGCACTTGGCGACAGCGCCTGCGTAATCGAAGTTCTAACCTTGACGATGATAGAGAAATTCTTTATTCTCATTATTTTTCAAGTTCACAGCGGTCTCGAGTTTTGCTGAAAAGTCATCCAGTCAATTATGTGATCCTCGGTTACCTACGGAAATTTGAATTTTATTCCTTACCCTGATCGTAATGAAGAAAATCCTGAATATCACAATCCGGTAAGAAGATCTTTGGGAATCTGATAAGCTCGGTCTGGAGCTTCGTAAAAAAGTTTTCGTAACTTGGACCAACAATTTTCTACTTGATCTGATTTCATTATGAAAGTGATCGTGTACGACTTCCATGGTTCACTGAAAAGTTTTCTTCATTAAAAATCTTGGGAAGCAGCGTTAGTCACGCGTTGTTACACTTCTCTGAAAACAAAACAACAGATTTCCGTCAATCAGTATCAGGCGAGATTGTGTCGCAATTACTTTATGCAGATCAGTCTTACACGGATCTTTCATTATTAATATTTATTTTATACGCGGAATTACTTCAGGGACTGAGTTAACTTCCAATCATGCATGTCTGTAGAGTAGTTTCGCAATCTATGTAACTTGGTACAAGTTTAGCGGAAGCTTCGGTCATGAGAACAAGAACAGAGCCTCAGATGGGGTGACGGTCAATACTTACTGTTCATAGCCCGCGGTGTCCTGATTTACTCGAATGAATGGCTTTGCCAAAGTCTTATGATCGATCCGAGTTATGAATCTATCGTCGAAGAAATTGACAACGAGGTGAAGCTCGGTTGTAATAACTTACGATGTTTTTATTATCATTCTGCATTTAAACTATTACTATTACGCGCATTGATATTTTTTGGAAATGCTATCCTTCGACGATTTTCGGAATTCGATTAAATTCCCGAAGGTCACGCTAATAAGGGTCATGGATTTATTCTTTTCGCTGATTCCGACGAAGCAATATCCGCTCGCTTTGCAAGACCCTAATCAATACCAAGTGGGCGCAGCAAAGTGTAATTCGCTATAATCATCATCAGTTTAAATCCATGCCCACCGAATGAAGGCTCAAATTTACTCAAGCGTAAATTTGCGTGTGAAGCGCCGAGGTCGGAATTGAAGCAGTGCTATAATCTGCTTTCAGACGGTCTTTCGCACAGACTTATATTCGACAAGTCCGTCCAGATAAAACAATTAGACGTGGTGGAACAACACGGGATCCTGCTAATCAGAGCCGGCGACCGCGGGAGAGACAGCAAAATCCACGTGTTTCGTCTGAGCGAGTTCGATGCGGAGGCTGGAGGAGACACATTGCCCAAGACGAGATCACACTCCAAGGAGAGAAAACTGGAGCGCACCAGAGGCTGCCACATATACTCCCTTACTCGACCGGGTGGCTCGCATCTGCGAATGGTGAGTCCGTAGCAACTCGAGACCCTGTTCAGCCCCCGTGTAATCTTACTCTCAATTTCCTCTACCTTGAGATAAGCAACTCATCTCGCGAAAGCTTGAGTTCGGTGCTTAAAACGGATGCGCGGGAGATCCGCTCTATCACCTTTATCAAGCTTTGAAAAATGTCGTAAATCAGTCCCTCGGCTGAGCAGAAGCAGTTTGAGAATAATTTTCGAGGCTCAAGCTGATCGAAACCGCTCGATCCTGTCGACGACCTTAATTTTCATCTACTTCCGATTTTCCGCAGTGCGCTGCCATAGGGCGTCGACTGGTCGTTATGCAGTGGAAACACAGCGCTGCTTGGACCGCTTGGTGCCCAGCATCCGACACCGACACCGTCGACGGTTTCGTCTTCGTCAAGGAATTGACGGCTAGCGAAGTGCCGAGCTTCGTGACCATCGTTGAGGGGGCGACGGGATGCGGTGATTGGGCACTCTGCTGCGCTCTGCGACATAATTTCGAGCTCATCTCGGCGGAGGGTGCATCGAGAATACTATCCGTGGAAACGAGCAACAAGCCCCATCTCGTCGCTGCTCTGGACCTTCGAGAAGACGAGGAGCCGGAACTGCTTCTGTGCTACAATAGTCAGTATTATCGCAAATCGAAGCGAGTTGGTTCGCGAGACACGTTACTGCAGGTATTTCTCGGTATAATTGTTCAATTTTCAGATACGTGCCATTTCCAAAAGCTCATGGACGAAAGCATGGCTTCGACGGCGTTCGATTTTCATTGGAATTCCGTACCGACGGCGGTTGGTACGTGTGGAAATTTCAAACAATGTCATCGGTGAATTCCGTTAATACTGATTGTGATTTCATTATTATCCACAGTATGTGCATTTCCATACGTAATCGCTTTCACATCGGACACGATGGAGATCAGATTGATTATAAATGGAAATCTTGTACACACAATGGTGATGCCGAACTTGAATTTAATATCCTCGAAGAATGACATATTCTTCGCGACCACGGCCCCGGAATTCTTCTCCACCCGCACCGAGAGGATCCACTTTGATGGAAAGACGGATAAAGACGACAAGAACAACAGCCCCCCAGCATCACCCCATTCCGGTAGGTTACGGGAACAATGAGAGGGCGGGAGCAGGTGTTCGCAATTATTTTAATTACCGCGGGGTCGCTTCGCGGGCTTGAAACCGCGCTGAGGACCTTTCGCATCCTATTTTTTGCTTCGGTTCTTCTTTTATAAGTAACGAGATGCATGCCTCTGAAACGTTATCGATTTGCCGACCGATAAATTGAGCTCATTTCTTTTACCGGCGTATTAACTAAAATGTCAATTCGTCGTTGCTCATCCGACGGTTTAATTCTACAGCTATTCGTTTTTGACTCCGCAGCCAACCCGATCTTTTTACAGCCCCTCTTTCAGCCTCACCCGAAGCCAAGCCGATGAGGATCTACAAGATTCCTCTGAGCACCCTCTCGGGAACAACGGTTGCCACCTGCGAGAGGCGATGCCCGAGTCCTGCGGAGCCGGATTTAGTACCCGCACCACCCTCTGGGGATGCCAACTTTCTTACGGTCGACTCTAGCAGAGCTTTGAGCAGATCGTGCAGCAGCAGTCCGACGCCCGGTCACGTGCCCTGCTTACCGGGCATGGGAATAAACAAGTAACATTGTTATACAAAACGTTGAAGAATTGGATTGAAATTAATTTTTCTTTAATTGACAGAAAACCAAGAAAAAAAAAGAAACAAACAAAAAACACAACAGAAATTAGGATTTTTACGAACGATTGAATCGCCAATGCCTCAATTCCACTGAGCCCACATTGGGGCATTAGCTTCAAGCATGATGATATATAAATATATAATATATAAAAATATACGGTATAAATAAAACATAATATATAAATTTATACATAGTGCTGAAAAATAATTATATGACAGAATTTCATTTGTGTGTTGAATATCTGCATGCAAATTTCGTACGTACCTTTAATCTTTATAGTATTATTATTATATTATGAGACACGTGATTGTACACGTCTTTATTAAACGTCTTCTCTTCTGTGATACGGCGATACAGCTATTTTAAAACTTGAAAAACGTATGTTAACAATAAGAATATATAATAACCAATTACAGTTACACAGATAATAATACAAATAATAATAATTATTATTAAAACGATAATAATAATATTAACAACAATATTTATCTCGATAATGGCAAAAACTGTATATTATTTTAACCTGTGCAAACTCCACGCACATCCATTAGTCTCGATTAATATTCATGTGATACGCGAACGCCATTCCCTAAATAATATGTAGAATACAAGGAATGAGGCGGATCATTCATTGTGTTGCCCATACGCGTACGGACGTAGATTCGATCGAAAAAATTATATTATTCACAAATATTTGAAAATGTACCATATTTTATTTCAGAATGCGCGTACGTCTTAAGTAACCTCATATAATGTTATAGATGTATAAATATAGTTTAGCGTACTACTGTTATCTAGTCCGTGACGTTACCTGCATCTACTGTCTCTACTATGATTTTTACTATAAAAAATGCATAAAGCACACACATGATATAAGCACAAATATTTGTACACGTACATTTCAGGCGCGTTAGAGTAGTGGTGAATTTTTTATTTACCGGCCCGGTATTTAATTTTTAACTAGCATGACTGAGTGATAGGGTAGTTGATTGATAGTGATAAATAAAACTAAAAATGAATGTTCGTCGTAAATTGTAATTGTCACATTGAAATGCAGCATTACCTGTAAGTTTCACATTGGAAGAAAAATGTTTGCTGCGAGATCCGTTATGTTGTTACAGCAATAAAATGAGTTTCTTTAATAATTATGTATACTAGTGACTTGTGTTGGCCGTGTGCTGATTCCTGTGATCACATCGGATTCGAGATAAAATATCAAATGTCACACTACTCTGTGCGTATTATTATGTACGTGTAGGTGGCATATATTATTTATGATTGATTTTCAGAATTGAAAAAATGAAACGCATGTACAAATTTCTGTTATGTTTATTTCACTATACATAGATTAAGACATACAGGATGAACAATTCCCTGACGACAATCTATGATATGGTGTGAAGCAGATTGAATCAAATTGTTATAATCTATCAGGATTGGTAAAAAATATCCAAGGAAGCCAAAGACTAAGGAACCTCTTAGGAAATATGTACTTCCCGTGTTACACTGTACGCACTAATCTTCTCAGGCTATACTTTCGCAGCCTTTGAAAATGTACAATATGAGGTAAAATTAAGCAGAAAGCAAAAATAAAACAATGTAATGGAGTTATATGAAGAAAAAAATATATATGTATATATATGTCAAGTTTAAGAAGTAATTTTAAAGGGTCAAGGGAAAGTGGTGTGAATTGAGTTTACGTCGGTAACGCTGTTTAGAAATTTTCTCCCTGTCAAAAATGTTTAATAAATATCGAAAGATTAATTTCTCAAAAGTATAAAGACGAACGCCTTATTCTACGTACGTGGTACACTACTTTCCCCTGCATATTATAATACATTACAGACACATTGTTACGGGAGTGAGTTGAATTTATTATAAGATAATATATGACAAAGGTATTTAAGCGTTGTAAGAAAATACAAAATTTCTCTAAAACCAGTATACAGTTTAAACGATAGTCTTCACCCTTCGGGATCCAAGTAGAAGAGAAGATTGTGAAAGCTGCGTATCGCTCTTGGTAAAACGAAGAAATTGAAAAATATCTACAGATATTGAGGATGAGAAAGACTGCTCGGAGCAGCATCTGCCAGATGGCTCTGGCATTTCTTTCCTCGGTAGTCGACGGTCGAACTTGAGAAGCGTGGCGTTTATTTGGATATCGGAGTGTAGTACACGCGACTATCGAACACCACCAGATGGTGTTAAATCTCGGGCTGAAATAATTGGTATTACCTAAACTCTTTTTTCTCATGAACCGTGAATCCCCCGTTGCAGCGTTGGATTTCCCCGAGCTGAGAAAAGCACGGTATAAGAATGGTGATACCACGAAGAGGGGACGCTTAAAATGATTTTCACGTCCGTCAATGATACAGTTGCAACAAAGAATATATCCTAATTAAAATTCAAGTCGTGTATTTGTTGTCTACGTTTTACTAGTATAGTCAACATCATCCGTCCACGCTGCTTCTCTCATAGAAGATCTAAACTTCTACAGCATACGGTATATTATATCTTTCAGCTTGACTCTGTCGTAATATTCTAATATCAATGGAACGGATCGAGATTATTTATATTAATTGAAGAGTAAAAATGTCGTAAATAAAATAAAATCGGTGTGGTTTATTCAAATATTCCAATAATACATCGATGAACAGCAGTAACGATACGTACAATTTTCTTCCGGAATGAATTACAATAAATCTTACATCGTTAGGTACGATAATGACGTAAGTATTCCCGTATCAAGCAATTTACTAAACCATTGAATTTATCTAATTTTCGAATCATCGTGGAACTTGCAGACTCAGAATTCAAATTGAATATTCGAAATAGTGCCACGTCGAACGAATGACGCGGATAATTTATCCGTCGAAAACTTAGCCGAGTCCAGAGAATAACCTCTGAAGACAAGTAAGCAACCCTTCGGCTCGTGGGGGTTGTCGAACTCATGAAAATCTATGTATACAAAACTACCTTGTACGAAATACGAAGTGTCCGAGATTTATAGTTCATTGTAAACCATCGCCGGCTGCAACTCCGAATCATTTACGCACAACGCGCGCTCGTTCTTTCGTACCGCAGTTTTGTTCATCGTCGGTTATTCATTTCGGCTCCCCGTTGTTTTTTATTTCCGTCTAATCGATAGGTCGCGCGTAGTTGGCGAAACGGAGCAGACGTTGTCTATGGTCAGTAAGCCCCGGTGGCTGCGTAAAGGCCGCGGGGTGAGAATGAAGGGGTGTTTGAAGTCGCGACGAGTACGATGTTTTCCGAATGAACGTACGAGGAGCGAAGGGAGCCGGCGTTAAGTGCCGGTCGGAGCTGCCCCCTGCCGGCAATGCACTGTACTATCTTTGCCCGTGGTACTATAGGTTCCCCTGTGCGCGAGGCTTGTAACTTGTAACGTGAAGGTGTGCCTAGCCTGGATGGCCTGTTACCTGCTGTAGTACAGGGACAGCGTATTGTGAAAGTGCTGTGTGCGTTCTCCGAAAGAGAGTCGTCGGAACCGATCGCGGACTAGGATATTCCTGTGGTTTTCGCGAGACATCATCCGGAGCATGAGGTGAGTTTAACGATATCAAAGGTTCCTTCTCGCGACGCGTTTTCGAACAACGACGAGACATCAAATGTCCAGAGAGAGCGGTATTAATAGGGTTAGCGAGTGGACAGAGGTTATGTTTCGCATCTCATCTCCCCACTCCGGGTTGCCCTCTGGAACCAGAATCACGGCACTTTGTCTCTCGGGTATATTCTTCCGATCGACCAGGTTGTCAACGATCTACGTATGTACCTATTTTAAACGTTTCGAACGGAGAAACGTAGCGAGTCCTCGGAGTATCATGAGTGGATCATTCGACAGCCGCGCACGACGAGGGGAATCGAGTCGTCGTCGTCTGGCGAGGTATCGCGAGCGCACCTGACCGATTCTTTTTTGTTTTTGCTCGAGCCGCCGCGCTGCGGTCCGTTTCATAACTGCCCGGGCTGCTGCTGGCACTTTCATACATGTTTCGCAAACAATCCGTTTGCTTTGTAGCTCGCTGTTGCCGCCGCCGCCGCTGCTGCTGTTGCTGCTGCTGCTTCTGCTTCTGGCTATACCGCAATTTCATATTTGTTATATACGCGAACCGCGCCGACGGATTCGACGACTATCGAAGAGTTGATACCACCTCGTTTATAAAATTATACTACTAATACCACCGCGTACATTTCTCCTTACTCCCAAGCTATGCATACGTGTGATATCGTGTACGTTACTTCTCTCTCTTTCTCTCTCTCTCTCTCTCTCTCTCTCTCTCTCTCTCTCTCTCTCTCTCTCTCTCTCTCTCTCTCTCTCTATCTATATATCTGTCTATCTGTCTCTCCCTCTCGCTCTCTTTTACCTCGCACACGTTGGCCTCCTTCAATTTAACGTTTGTATAAACAGAATGCGAATACGACGAATAGGAGCAACTCGGCAAAGTTAGACGGAGACAGGTTTCGCTCGAAAGTCGAGTATTAACATGCGAGGAAATGAGACGGCTTGTTGATATTTCGGCGCGCAGGCTTCTGGCTTGACACTTGACAGCGCGGCCGGCCTTGAGCCTCCCCTTTCCTCTCCGCCGTCCCCGTCCCCTTCGCCTATCTCTATCTCTCTCCGTTCCCCGGCCTCTTTATGCCCTCCTCTTCCCCCGCCGCCTCGTCCTCGCGACCCCCAAATCACCTTACGCCTTTTATCTTATCCTCAGCGGTAAAACTACTGACCGCAGCGAGCGAGGCTTCGTCACAGCGGCTATACCAGGAAAGAATAATGTCGCATACCTCAACCGAACCCCCCCGACCACCTTTCAAAAAATCAGTAATCTTTTTCCACACCCGATTCAGCGTTTTATACGCACGTCGGCGTACGATAGTCATAGATCTGTATTTCACCGGCGAAATGATTCATTTTCTCTCCTCAAGGGTTTCGAGAACGCTCATAATTCAAGCCAATACACTCGGAATACTATTTACACGACATAGTTCGATTTGGCCGATATTATACTTATAGTCACGGCGCGCTGGATGGCAAACATTTCGATTAGAAACAGCTTATCTGAAACACGCTGATTCACGAGTTAATACCCGATCGGCTAAATCTCTGGTATACCTAGACGATAAAGCGAGCAACGTGTTCGCGGTGGCTCGCACCTCCTTCTCCTCTGCATCAAACCCAACCCAACAGAACCCAACCCGAGCCAAGAATTGCGTCAACGATTTTTCCGACGATTTAAAAAATTCCTACACGGTATGCGATAAATTTTATATTACACACTCGGGAGTTGAGGAATGGGCAAACGCATATATCGACTCCGAGGAGGAAGGGACCCGCGATGCAGGAGTGCCTCTTTCGGTCTCTCTTCTCTCGATCCTTGAGATGCGGATAAACCTCCGTAGGCTTATGAATATGGATGAAAAACCTTTCTCGACGCAGTGCAGCCCGGACCGCACCTCGCTGCTCATTCACTCGCTCGCTCGCTCGCTCTCCAACGCGTTCTTATAACACGCGGAGCTCAAGTTTTACCTGCGCTATGCCGCGCGATGGTATGCAGCAGTTATGTGTTGTAAGCATATTACGGGATGGAGTTGATCGTAACCCCGCTGGCCGCACGCGCGACGGGCTTTCTTTTTAGAAGACCAAAACCGATACTAGATTCACCTTCCGCATCGGAGTTCGCTGCTGCACCTCGTCGACTCGAAGCGAAAACTTTTTGGAATAAAAGATGTACACCTACCCGCCAAGTTGGACGTCACGACGTCGATTCCGCACCGCGTTAATAGTTTTCCACGCTTTCCTGAGAATATTCGAGTGCCCTTTAACGCGTTCGTGAATCTTTTTTCTCTACCCTCGTTCGCTCGGCTAGTACTCGTTAGTTGGCTCGGTATTTACCGTGCGGTATATCCTAACCCGACGTAATGTAGCGGATCGAGCACGGCGGTCGGCGCCCGTTTCTTGGCGAGCATGTAACTGTATTTTCTCCATGGTACCCGCTGCCAACGACGACGACGATGACGACGATGACGGCGACTCCGACGACGACCTTCTCTGCAGCGGTTACCAACAGTTTACGCTTAACGCTGATGCATAGTCAGTCGGCGTGGCGGCGCGTGGTCAGTCACCAACTTGTAGGTACACACCTATTCATCATCTAGCCGAGCTTTACGCGTCTGCGGCGAGCTGCGAGATCGTTTCGTTCTGCGCGATATTTTAATTTTTAATAATGCAAATAAAACAAACGTTCCGTCGCGCCCGGCATCGGGCGTTGAAAATAATGAATCCCCGCACTGATCAAATCGTACATCTGTCCACTTTTTATTTTTCGTAAATGATAAAAAGTCTGCCCAATGCCAGAACAGTGTCTCAATCTTTTTATCTACGAGACTATGGGCAACGCACTACAAAGTCCAGACCTAAACAAGTTTTGCCAATTTTTTGTTTGCATACCTTCGTAGACAAAATCGAAATTAATCATATTTTAGTGTAATGTTTTTTCTTCTTTACTTTTCTTACGCATGTGTTTTATAACATTTTATCAGCATTCAAATCGACCGTTTATAAATTATACATACCTGATTTCCATATTGAGAAACAATCTACCTTACTTAGCTATTAAGAAGTTGCGTTTTACAACATCGCGCTGTAGTATAAAAATTTTGAACATTTCACAAGATGAGGCATCTATATGTTAATGGATAGCTCATACGCATCGGAATCGTAATTTCGGAATATTTTCTGTGACGTTATTATATTCAGGATTAAATGCCCAAAAAATCCAAACAACCGGACGAAAGTACTCGGCCGGACGCTGAATTGGTACGCTCCCCAACAGGTTGCTTCACCGTCGTCTTCTTCCATACTTGGCCACAGATTAAATATTATCGATACAACATGTGGCCCATATGCAAGTATACAGATGCGATTAACTATCAAAATTGAATAAGTCTAAATCCGTGATTTAATCCCCAAACTGCATATCTATAAAAATCTCACACTGTGCAATCGTCGTACGTAACGATGATTTTTCCTATATTTACGTGCGCACGTATGAATCTAATATATACCAATCTAATGCGTGTATCGTTAAAATTGAAAGGCCAACGTACAATACATTATCGTTAAATTGGCGAATTGCTGCGTGCGAAGCACCGTAGCAGCGCCCAAGTTGCTTTTTTGCCGCTTTTTAATTCTTGGTTCTCTCATTTCTTACCCTGCCTCGCCGCGCCGCGGAGGCTGTGAGCGTAAGACTGAATGATCTCGATAAATCTGTCACTAACTGTATCCGTGAAACACCGCACACATGCAACGTAAGTCTACGCGTCTACCCCAGGAGTTCAGAGCTCCGAGTTCTTATACCTACACTGCAGATCGCCGCGTGTGTATGTGTGTACCGTGATCATTTCCTTGGCACCCTTCCAACCTATACGAAATTTTTATTATACACACAAACCTGTCTACTACCTACCATCCCTCGAATCGGCGCCATTAATCACCTAATAAAATCTACTATCTATACATACATGTAGGTACGCACACGGATATAGGTACACAAGTAAAAACAAGACGACGACACGAGGCTTGTGCGAAACAAAAATTTAATGTTGCACGCTACATTCGTCCTCGCAACGTATATATATATATATGTATACATACATACATACACTTATAAGCATTTGCACCTTTGTTATCTTCGCTAAGAGTTTACTTACTCACGAGAAAGCATTTTGCTTTACTCCGCGAGAAAACGACGACAGAGGAAATCATGAGAAATTCGGCGCTTCCCTGCTGCAGCGGCTCGCCGTACCAAAGAAATTAATCGCGGTCATTCCCGGGCAGGAAGGGGAGAGAGTAGAGGATGAGTCTCATGCACGGAGTGACCGGGGCAACCGTTCGGTTTGCAGACTCTGCTGTGCAACGCTGCAACGTGCGGTTTGAGGTGGTGCCGCGTTATGGGACGCCCTTCTTTCCTCCTCCCTTCTCCTCCTCCTCCTCTTCTTTTTACAGGTTGTGGTACCTCGCGACGACTCCCTCAGGTAGCCTCTCCGTGGTGCAAGAGGACGGAACTTTAGGGCCATGCAGCAGCCGCAAGTGGATTCTCCGTGACGAACTTACGGCCGCGGAGCAGACGAATGCTCGACACCCCGGCGCGTAGTTGACTCGACCAAGTCAGTCGGCTACCTCCTCGCCTTGTGGTGGCTATCGTCCGACATCGTCGCGCTTCTGACTCTCGTCGATATTACAAGTCGCCTATGCCCCGCGTTTCTTTTTTTTTCCTTTTCCTCAACCTCTTACACCTCTATTTATCGGCATACAGGTGACCGGTTTGATAATTATTTTTCCCGGGGCGGGGAGGAACCCGAGGCTGTGGTGCAAAAGTTTTTTCGCTCTTTCGCGAATCCGTAATCGTGCTCTTGAAACGGAATGTACCGAGTACGGAATCCGATGAATACCAACTGTAGATAACAAGGTTTCAATTGAATTGTGTTATAGCTACAAGTGTTTCTCAGTTATGAAACTTGAAAATTGTATCGTTGCTATTGGACAACGTCAATTGTTGAAAAGTTCGGACAATATTATTCAGTTATAAAAGTGCTACGGTATTATACGATAGTTGACCATTAAAGCTTTCAAATCACAGTAGTGCAATTAACAGCAGGAAACAAAGGAAAAGATAACAGACAATTCGCGTTTTTTTTTTGTTTGTTTTTTTCTTTACCGTCGTCATTATAATTATCGTTTTGGGAGATACCATTATACGTATACGTGCACGTTTTTAAAAAGTGTACCTGTGTCTAAAGTGTACGGCCTAAAAATGCAAATAATTAACGTGCAATTATAGTGTATCAAGATATACGGAATACAGTCATTCTAACGGCAAGGATTACAAAGGACAACGTCGTACATCGCGAAGCAAGTGGACAGTGTGGCACAAGTAGGAACTCGAGTTTGTCGACGTTCGAAAAGTATTTTTAAAAAAGTAATAATGGACATTGCATGATGTATGTTCATATACTGGAGATATAACGAGTGATAATTCCTACGTGATCTGGATCATGTAACATATATATTATACACTTATCGGGACATATCTTACGTATTTCTACAGATTACGTACACAGGTAATAAAAATTATTCCTGTTTACTGCAGCCATTGAGAATTTATGTACTCGTACGTACACACAAATAAAAAATAGGCATACCCTAATTTTATCAATATTTGAAATCCGAGATTAAGGCAATTTCGAACGAACGATCTTTATCGAGATATCGGTGTGCAGGGCTTCACATGTATTTGAACGGAACGGAAATCTCGAATCCAATCAGGAACCGGTTCCTTTCCAGATGTGTTCGAACGGATCCGCGTTACGAGAATAATAATTTCAATTGGTATCGCCGGTTAGTTGTAATATGTATATGCCTACCTATCTCTCGCTTGAATATACATGTACATGTGTATTGTATGGTGGAATAAAGATATGCAGTAGTTGCGGCAAGCAAGGCCCGGCACCACTCGGTGAAAGGAAAACAGACATATCTCGTATAACAAGTATGCGCAAGACGTGAGGAGGGACGTTAGTATTTTACACCTATAATGCTAGGTATTTAGCATACATACATACTACATTCGAAGGAGTCCACTCCAAAATTAGAAACGACCTTACAGGCTTCGTTTGACGTAAGAATTACCAACATTCGACGAGGATTACGTTCCCCGCGCGTTCACGTGAAAACTACCGGCGCAAGTTCCATGAATTCATTGAATATTTCTTCTCTCGCCTCTCCTTCCCCCTCTTCCTCTCATTTCCTTTTTTTTCTTTTCTTTTTTCTTCCTCTTTACACAAAGATTTCGCATATCTGCCGACAGGGAATTCGAATATACCGACGCAGGTTCGACGCGTGCATACAAGTGGGAAGCCTGTCGTCGGAAACTAATAAAGGTATCAGACAGTTTCCACTCTATAGAAATTTCACGGAACCGTGGTGGTTCGCCGCGACGCGACCTGAGAGCACGTGTTGGCTGGTGGCGCATGCGCGTGACAACCGCCCTTAAAATAGAGCAAGTTCGCTCGCGAACGTTTCCGGTCATTGACCTTTCGTTCGTCTATACTCTCTCCGTGTACATGCGGACGCACGGGCACATCCAGCCAACCGTACACGCGTATGACTGCGGTGCATCGTTGTTTTGCCTAGGACGTGTGTACATACGCTGATGCACGTGCTGCAGAGGTGTACAAATGCACATGCGCGTCGTGTACAATACTCAATGCCTGTTCGGGATGAAGTGCACAGTCTTCGTCGGTAAACGTTCCGCCGGCTTTATTCCCTTTCACCGCCATACAAGCTTCGATTTGTCAATCTATAAAGATTATACTCCTACAAAATTTCAACAATCAATAATCTTTCACCGCCAATATCTATCTATATCAGACATATTTCAGCCTCTACATTGAGCGTAACGATAGCACGATATCCCCGTGTGCATGTACATACATACTCTGCTTCATCGTAGGCAGACAGACACCCACACGTACGGGTACGCTGCAAGTAATTAACGGGCATCCGAGCATCGTTGACAACAGTTTTCCGTCCCGCGTTACGGGGGGGGGGATAAATAGTCTTGAAAGCTCGACGGCGATTGGTCACCGTGGTTCCGTCGGGGGTTCGAGGGGGTGTTCAAGAGGGTAGGGCGACCGGTCTAGTCTCCGGACTCCGGAGTCTGACTCAAGTGGCGGCTCGTCGAGGTGGGGATAGGAGACCTTGAGCGGCGTCACGTGACCCTAAGGTGCATGGGGTAGGGCGACGAGGGCCTTGACCTTACCGGCTTGGGAAGAGACTGACTTACTACTGCCGCGTCGAAAAACGTCGGTCTTTGCAACGGAACCCCTCTTAGAGGCGCGGGTTGTGCTCGACGTCGGTCGGGATGGATTGATAACGAGCGAAGGGAAGGGCACGGAGGGATACCTCGATGGGGGGGGGGGGGGGGGGGGTCGACGCGTAGGATAACGTGACTGACTGACTCCGACTCTACCCACCGTCATGGATATATTATATGTCCTTTGTTTGTTGTGTGCCGTCAATTCGCGCGAATGACTGCCCCGCGTGCATGCATACGCGCGTATCGATATATACAGTAGGTATACGTTTGCGTGCGTATTAAACCCTCTGTGATAAACTTTGTGTGGTTGCCTTTCACAATACAGTATATTATGCCTTTGTACACTGCAGCTTATTACATAGTTTTACTAAAATACATGTGCTGCTGTGGCATATGTTTCGATACAAATCTATACAAACTCGTTAACACCGTTTCTGCATATTAAAGACCGTATGTAATACTATTGTATTTTACGTCTACGTTACATTACAGGTATATACATTATACGTATATACATGGAAACACCTTTCAACTCACAGAAATTTTACGGAACGATCGTTGTACTGTAAATGTATGTATGTGTGTATGTGTGTAGGTATACACACTATTGTATACATACTATTCCCGAGAGACAAAGGAGGTACCGCTATTGCGTCACCTTTTTTCGTCTTACTTTTTTATACGTTTACATTAAGCCCAGAGAGGCGGGATCATGGCAGTTGCGCCAAATATAAACTCTATATCTATCGGTTATTTGATCTGATTTTTTGTCATTGCGTATTCGTATAGGTATAATGTATGTAAGCGTACGGATCAAGAATTTTTAATGCCAAAGCTGATTTATACAGTATAAGATATATATATCAGCTAAGGTGTTCGCTGAAATCGTAGAATGATTATGTCATGGCATTTGGCAGTTTCATACCTACGACGAAAACGACACCTGGAAATATAAGAGAATTTTGTGTACAGCCTGATATTTGTAAAAAAATTTATCTCGCGCGATTCATCAAATTTATTAGAAGCAAATGAATTCTTTTTTTTTCTCTCTTTTTTTTCGTATTTTCGGTTAACTTTCATTTGTTACGTAATGATTATCAAGACGGAGAAAGTATATTACACGTGTTTATGTATTAATTTTTATCAGGATCCGCGAAAACCGGGATTAGCCGTGAAATTTCTTAGGTCGAACATCTTGAGCGAACACCAGATTCCGATTGTTGGACGAGCAACAAAATATTACCGTCCATTTAATTATCCGCATGTATGGATGCCCGTGAAGTTTACGTGCATAGGTACATTATTACACCTATACCTAGTGAATAAAAGAGGTGCAGCTTGGAAAAGTCGGGTATGCGAGTGCAGTTGGACTTGACGAGTATGCGACACGGTGGTGCAGGCTTATATATACGTATGTAAGCTGTATAAGCCGAGTAACAGGACGAGATCAAAGCCTAAGGCCTGCCAGGAATGCAGGTCCTGTGATTATCTACTTATTTTGTCAATAAATAAAAACCGCAAAAACAGGTTCCCATTCCCGCGCAACTCCATCGCACCGACAACGGTACGTATAAGACGACGACGCTGCTTCTGGCACTCCCCGCTTCTCTTCTTCTTCGCGCGGCTAAATTTCCCTGCAGGCAATCGATTTTCGAAACATACTTTTTTAGCAATCTTTGCCCGGGAACTTGTTTCGTCTCATCGATTCCCCTCCACCTCATCCTCCTCATCCTCCTCATCCTCATCCTCGTCAACACTTTCCTTCTCGCTCTGATACGCTTCGAGTGCCATATTATACACGCTCGAATTCATCCTTGTTCGACCTACGCAAGCGCGCACGTTTTCCGTAGAGGCTAGGAGACACCTATGCCTGTAAGAATGTACGTGTATTCAAAGTACGCGTAATATACGCTCGCGGATCCCTCCCTCCCTCCATTCACGCGACGCCGCGATCTCTTTCTCTTTCTTCGCGTCGCGGATCTTTCGTCTCTCTCATTCGTTACATGCGTCATATCTGGCAACTTTTTATGTAGGCCGTTGGCGGCACAAATGTACAAACGTACAAACGAATATACGTATATCTATCTCGACTCCGCCGGTGTGTGCCCCGGGTATTTATATTTAACCAACCGACACTTGCCATGTGCGTGTCCTCTTCCGCGCGAAGGTCGTCTGGCACCGGAAGTGGGCCGGCCTTGCGGGACGACCGTTATACTCCGGAAGTTATACTCTCCCGTAAAGCCTGTAACTCTTTTCTACACCATATATTCCGAAAGTTTACGTACCCACATTACCCTCGTTGTATGTACTGTATAGGCTTACGTTGGAGGTAATTGCAGGGGATACGGAAAAGTTCGTTAAGGAACGATGCGCGTGATGTTGTTGCCCGCTGACCAACACATTAAATTCAATATTACGGTTATGCGGTTTAATTTCGAAATGATTTCTGTTCTGCAGGTTCGGTTTGTTAGGGTGATAAGATATTTATTAATTTACGAACGCATTTTATCTTTGCACAAGTACGTGTCGTTTTATGATTAACTTTTGATTGAAATATCCCCTACGAAACCATCTAATATATTAAGTTAATTTGTAGAAATAATTTTATTTAATAATTTTATAGTTCAATTCCGTTGTAACGTACATGACATCATTCACTCCTTGCGAAATGAAGTTGACGTTTGTATAAATTCGTCCTTGATATATGAGAGAAAGGTTATTCTCGTTTCAGGACTTTCTTTTTCACCGTTCGCGAAATTATACAGCGCAATTATATATAGTCGGGGAGAAATGATTGTCGAAGTATATAAGCAACTTTCTTCGATCTGATGAACAAATGTTGATTTACTGTAAAGCAAAACTCGGTTGCACTTGCATTTTGCCAGTATGTCTTGAATGTTGGTTTAGTTTTACTGGAAACATTTCAGAGAAAACAAGTATATGCTAATGGTACTTTGTATTGTTTCTGTAACAGCGGTTGGATTCTTGGGGTTTTCTCCAATCCGAAATCATCGTAAAGAATTCTCAACCGTCGAACGCGAAGTCTAGCTCAAAAGGACGGCTCAGAATGCTGGGCGTCCCGGCGAGCGTCCACAGGCCCAAAGTCAACGCCAGAATCGCCTGGAGGGAAGCCAGCTGAGAATGTCGGAGCAGAATGGGCCCCCGGAGGGCCCAGGCTGGTGGCCTCCGGCCCAATCCTGGAAGTCGTCGTCAGCCCCTGCACGACCAGAAGCAGGAAAAAACGTATCTGTGACCACCATCAACGTTCCACCAGCCCACGAAATGCATGACGGTAATTTTTCCTTCAACCCAACCTGATTTATAACCCTCTTTTTTATCAAGTCAGTCAGAACACACGCGCGTACCTGTACAGGTATATATACCGATATTTCTTATGCTATACAACGTCTATCGAAGTCCGCGCTTTCAGTGACCGGACATTCCGCGCAACTTTATCATGCTTCAAATGCCTCGACCCTATATCGATGCGCGATAAAAGTATATTATAAAAATAAAAAGATCGAAAATCTGGTAAACATTTCTCGAATCATAAATCATCTTTGTCTTTTTTCTTTAGCACTAACAGTTGGCAGTTGCTACAAATAATATTACGGAGAGTAGTTTACGATTAGATTGACGGTGACGCGATCGTCACTATGGTTCGTATGCGACGTTATCTGTTACAGCAATTCCTATCGGCTGCGATCTCTAAACTAGTAGAAGTTTGTCGTCCACTAGTAAAGTAGCCAATCGGAATTTGAAACTCATTGAATACCGATAGCGATACGTAATGAACGTTCGACGAATCGAACACTTAGACAGTGACTTTCATTCCCGATTAGATTCTATCCAAATTTATACGATTAAGAGGTTCAAACTAGCTCCCGATAATTGTAAGCAACGGAAAACATGGAGAGACATGAAAGTTCTTTTTTTTCCGTCCTATATTCTTATCAAACTAATCGAGGCGTACGGGCGGATGCGTTAAACGAGCGTGGCGGGTGTACCGCGGTGAACACCGTAAAGCATGGTGCCCTATGGGTGGAGGCATGGGTGGATTACGTACGTATAACGTACCGATACGTCGGTTAGCAAAAAGTGAAAGAATATTATTGTATAAGGCGACTAGATGTCGGAGGCATGTTTAGTCTTTGAAGCACGTTTCGATCGCACCAACAGGGTACAACAATTATTATGATCAACGTTACCCCCTCACATCCAACACGTCCCGCCCGCGCCCGGCCAGCATGCGATTATTTATTGCCAGGATACCTAATGCCGATTGGAATGTTTTCATTAAACCGCGCCACCGGGAACGGAGCGGGAAACGTGATACTCGATGAAAAAATCACCGGTGCTTTCAAACCGCCTTGAACCTTTTGCGAAACTCAACAGGGTGACAAGAAAATCACGACTCACCAACGGCTGCGCTGGTCCTTCGCAACATGCCTTTGGAAGCTTTTCATTCGTGCTGTTTGGACGACGCGACTCTTATCTTTTCGAATAATTTATTTGCCACCTTTACCCCTAAATTAGAATCCAATTTGTCCGTAACTGGAAGTGAAGATAAATTAGATTTAAGTAATTTTTTCATAATACAGAGCCGAGATATTGGTAAAAATTAGATAATACAAGCGAAGTAAATTGTTAATGAATATTATTATACATGTCTTTGTACGATGGCAACAGTCATATGTACTTACAAAAAAAATTAATTACAAAAAAAAAAAAAAAAATGATTTAGATTGTCGGGTCACTGCCTTAATGAAAGGTGAATAACGTCAGATAAACTTGAATAGGTCATTGTCATTACCATAAATTTCAATAAAACTTAGTTTCTTACTTGTCACATAAAACTGGAAAGGAATATATTTTTATTTTCATTCCTGCATCCTATCGTGCATATTGTTTAAATTGTTGTAAAATACCAAATGAATTCCGAATCCACGAAGATGCTTGATAATATTTGGTTACTTATCTATCTCACGCAGGTAAAAATGTTAAGTATTTGAGTGGTCGGAATGGCGTGACGGTGTCCGTTGTGTCCGGATGCGGGACCGGAAACGAACCTGAAGATGACGGAGCGGACAGCGATGGAGAAGTGAGCAAGATCGACTTCCGGGGAGTAAACCTTCGTACTAAGAAGAAGAGGGACGCGCCAGAGGGTCAAGAAAGCGACGCCAGCACCGTGACCGAGGCGATGCTGCAGCAACCAGAACGGCCCATGTCCTGGGAAGGAGAACTCTCCGACCAAGAAATGTCTTCCAATACAATAACTAATCAAGTGCGTGTTTCATTTTCTTAGCTATCCTTAATACAATGCGATTTTATATGAACTCTCAATAATGCCATGTGCCATGTCGTTTTCGTGATTCACTTCCGAATAACGATCTTCTGACTCAGCTCAAGAGTTTCGAGGATACACTCTGAGTCAGAACGTCTGGAATCCGAGGTGAAAATGATGTAATGCAAAGACAGAACGGGCACGTGGTTTAAGTTATTGCTTTTTCTTAAGATAGGGTTTCAAGAATTTTCTCGTAACAAATTCTGCACGTGTTGAGAACTAACTGCTTAAAACTTATAAAAAAATTTCGAGAAACATTATCAAATCCGGAAATGTATCGTACATATCGTGATTTTCCAGTAAAAGATCAATGAATACGAAAAATGTTTTTGTCGCATATGATTTTCAGGTTTTGATTTACATTTTATTTATTTATAAATGTGAAACCAGACTTTGAGGTATTGCGATTTCATATGCATTGCTTCGTAATTATGTGCAAAGGTATTACCTCAGACGTGAAATTTTCATTCAGAATTTTCTATGTAGGTCAAAAGTGCCATACGGTATATGTCCTTGGGCAACCAATGATTAATTTACGGCAAAACACAAGGTTTAATTATGCACTTATGATTAATCGTTAAGGATAGTGATGCACATGCGGTTACATCGGTTTTAAAAAGAATCCCGCAGTCAATGTCGTACAGAAATGTTTTCTTCTGTTTGCGTAAGAACAATGTTTATCTGACCAGAATCATAGAGACCTATGTGATAGGATAGTTTGAAATTTTACCTAATAAAAACATAAGCATATTCCTAAAAGTGATAGAATGCTGGTGAAAATTGGTTCATACCAAAATCCATCACAACTCTTCGTAAAGGAATAGTTAATTAATATCGAGCTTCAATCACTATCTCAGAAACTGGCAAGATTGGTACTATTAATGTAAGGTCACCCTTTAAAATAATTCGATAAACAAAGTTGTCATTGATTACAACGCTCGCGGTTTTAGGACCATGAAGAAACTTCAATGGAAGGTGTTCAAGTGTGTAGTGCGAGTCCAGGGCCGACACTTGCGCCACCGGAACCTAAATTCGCAATAAAACTGGAACCAGATTTCCGCTCAAGCCCAGGGCCTCCTTTAGGCCCCCCAAATGAGGTGACCCTATCGACTACCCAACAGCAACATCAACAGCAACAGCACCAACAACAGCAGCAACAGCAACAACTGAATATCGACGGACTTGAACAAACTCAACAAAGTGATTTACCACTTTTAGTTGGAAAGCTGCTGGGAGGATACAACAACGCCACTCCGAATCATAGTCCAGTTCTTAACCCAAGGCACCACCTGACTAAACATAGTCACACAAGATCGCAGGCTAGTATTCTTTATAAAGACCTAATTTCTTACAACATGTCTTTTTCTGTTATAGACTGAAATGAAACTTATCATATTCATACTCAATTTGCCAATCATTGCGATCCATAGGTTCCATCCCCGGATTCGGCGATACATTCGGCGTACAGTGTGTTCAGCTCTCCGACACAAAGCCCGCATGCTGCTCGACACTCGGCACTTGGAGCCGGTAGTCCAGTTCCGTCTTCGTCACTGTCACTTTCGCGTCATAGTTTTAACAATTCCACGTCGTCGCTTTCCTTGTCTCTCTCGCATTCGCTTTCGCGTAACAACTCTGATGCATCCAGTAGCTGCTACAGTTATGGGTCTCTCAGCCCACCAACACATTCACCTGTACAACAGCCAAGACACTCTCATTCTCACACTTCACATCCTCACCATCAAGTAGCCGCTCAGGGCAGCCCCTTACACTTACCAATATCTCATCACTATTCAACGACAAATTCAGAACTTTCCGAGGGGTTGAGCGAGGATCAAGAAGACTGTAAGATAGCACCGGCTGCGGCGGGCATTTCGACCAGGCAACAACTGATCAATAGCCCATGTCCCATTTGTGGTGATAAAATCAGTGGTTTTCACTACGGCATATTTTCTTGCGAATCGTGTAAAGGATTCTTCAAGAGGACTGTCCAGAACAGAAAAAATTATGTCTGCCTTAGAGGGGCTGGCTGTTCGGTTACCGTGGCAACTCGTAAGAAGTGTCCTGCTTGTCGGTTCGAAAAATGCCTTAATATGGGAATGAAATTGGAGGCGATTAGGGAAGACAGAACTCGAGGTGGCAGAAGTACATATCAGTGCAGTTACACACTTCCGGCAAATTTGGTGGGCTGTACTTCTGGCGGATTACCTGGTGATAAAATGGCTGGTGGAACATGCAGTCCCGCTCCTCCTGGATACGAGCATCATCATTCAGCAAGACATCATTCAAACCATTCTCACAAGCAACACGTTGTGCCGCAACTATTGCAAGAAATAATGGACGTAGAACACTTGTGGCATTATAATGACAATGATAGAACGACAAGTGCGCAAAGTAGTAGCAGCAGTAGCAAGTCGGAACAGCCCAGGCCGAGCTCCGCTGGACCACAAAACACCGATCATGATCAACAACACCCACCTAGCAATGCAAACACGAATGCGAATTCTTCGCAGCATCCGGATTTCTTGTCAAACCTGTGCAATATTGCTGATCATCGGCTTTATAAAATTGTTAAGTGGTGCAAAAGCCTGCCCCTGTTCAAAAACATTTCAATTGATGATCAAATTTGCCTTCTGATCAATTCGTGGTGTGAGTTATTATTATTTTCATGCTGCTTTAGAAGCGTGAATACTCCGGGAGAGATTCGAGTCTCGCTGGGAAAGTCAATTACACTTGAACAGGCCAGACAACTAGGTCTGGCTAGCTGCATCGAAAGAATGCTTGCTTTCACCAACAACCTTAGGCGATTGAGAGTGGACCAATATGAGTACGTCGCAATGAAGGTAATATTTTTTAAACTAACGTTATAAACAGCTTTACGAAGTACAATCCGATATTATCATCCGAACGAAATTAGCATACTGTAAAATGATACTTTGCATACTCCGTTCCTAGTCGAATTTAAATAATATTTAATTTATCCGTATATGTTGATGCTCAAAATTTATTGGTGTTTATAAATATTTTTTTTTCAATCTAAGGTAATTGTGCTACTAACTTCTGACACAAGCGAGTTGAAGGAGCCTGAAAAAGTTAGAGCATCACAAGAAAAAGCATTGCAGGCGTTACAACAATATACAATCGCCATGTATCCAGAAATGCCAGCCAAGTTTGGTGAACTTCTTCTCAGGATCCCAGACTTGCAGCGAACATGTCAAGCAGGAAAGGAACTGCTCAGTGCAAAACGGGCTGAAGGAGAGGGCAGTTCATTCAATTTATTGATGGAACTGCTTCGCGGGGACCACTGAGTACTAACCATCACCACAGGTAAATATTGTTGCATATTTTCATTCTGTGTAACTATTGCTCCACTGAGATCGAGTGAAGTTTTGGGACTTTTGAAATGATTAGATCTTCTTTAGTATATTATCTTACCTTCTGAAATACGGAAATAAAATTTAGAGAACCATTTTTTCTCTTATAGATTCCATGCTTATACGGAGTGTTTATAAGCAGATAGAATCGGGTGTGGTATGTAAGGACATTTTTTTAAAGACAAGAGAAATGACTGTAACAAGTAGTCTGTAATAATGTTAGCTCTTGGTGAGGGGGATTATTAGGTTGTTAGAGGACTTAGATAATAATAATATATTTTTTACTGAAATGCTTCCATACAGGGCCTGTATTCCTGCCTTTAAAGTTTAAGTACAGGAGTTTAAGACGGCCTATAGTATGTCCGTATCGTCCAGTGTGCATTCAAGTGAGAGTCCGAGTGCGAGTGATAATATTTGGTCGTGTGAATGATGGAAGAGAGCAAATATGTTTCCAGTGTAATCTTAGAGTTACACTATAATTATGAAACACCAGTATTTCGTACATAATTGCGATTACTTAAAAACAAAGCATAATGTCTTTTATGTCCCGGTAAAAATGTACTTAAAATCTATTATCTGTAAGGCTTAATTATTACTACCTTATTTAGTTTTACTATTTCAAGGTATTTTTTACGATACTTTATACATAATTACATAATTAAATATTATATATATTAATATATATATATATACATATATAGGTATATATATATGTTAAACAAAAAAAAGTATATATTATATATTATAGCCTTACCCGGTTTTGATCTGACAATTCAGCTTCAGCTGATTCTTGTTCAGTCGCAGAGTTCCATCCATTATAAAAAAGGTATAATACCAAGAAAAAGAAATTTTTAATGTTTCTTAGCATATATCGTGCCAAGTAACTATCGTTAGCAAAAGTCGCACAGCCATTGTGGTTTTGAAAAAATATTCTTAAAAATGATAAGTATATTATATATATATAATATATATAATATATGTATATGTATAAAACTAAATCCAATTGGTACGTTATTTTTACTGTTTCATACCACATTTATTTATGAACTTTTATAAACTCTTTTTGCATAGTAATTTTTCTTAGACTCGCGGTAACTCTTCAAGTATTCAATGCGAAATATCACAGAGGTTTAACTTCAGTAATGATAATTATTTCACTTTAATGTTGTAGTAATCCGAGTAACATAACAAAACAATTATGAGTAATTGAATATTCAGTTGTAAGTACTCGTAGGTACCTAAGTAAGTACACCCAAAGTAAGACTGCTGTAGGATGGAACTGCTGATTTGTCAGATGAGGCAGATAAATAAAGAAATTCATATTTTATTCTAATCGAATGAAACAGTTACGTACTACTGGCAATATAAGGACCGTCAAGTTCCTTAAATTAAAACAAAAGAGTAAAATTATTACAAAACCAGTATTCATGCAAATGCGAAATGAATTGGTATTAGAATATTCAAAGGAAGTATAGTTAATATAACATGAAGTTATAAAAGAAGAAATGAGTGACAGAAATAATGTGTATATAGAAAGTGGTGTCATGTTGAACAAGCAAAGGAAGTGCGCGCGTGAACATGTTGTAGCCATAAGATAGTTTTTGCCTGTTGAATTGTGTCTATTCTATATTTATATTTGATAATAATTATTTCTACATACTTCATTACTACACATAGTGCGGATCGTTATTTTATTTTTTGTTTAATTTTTTTTTAATAAAGTTAATAGTTAAAACTATTTATAAATTCTTTTCATGACGGAGGTGGCAATAAACTCGAGCTATAAACTGGTGTTTTGGGAAACAATACTTGTTATATCGACACACGGTAAATGAGTATTATTCATTAATCAATTAATTTTATTCCAAGTGAAAATGGCGGCTACAAGCAGCTATTTATTAAAGTTATTGTACAACAAAATATGATTAACAAACGGAGCTCCAAAAAGATTCGTTTGCACTCATATTTAAGTTCGATACCTGTAAAGACGTACATATTTGAAGAGAAAATGGATCCATCGTTTAAAAAATGTGTATGAAAGAATTGAAGGGAGAGGGGAGGGGGGGGGGGGGATAATGCCAGTGATGACAATATTAAGGCAAAATTATGTGAAAATAAATTGATATTCAAAGAGCTTAAATACAACAGACTGTACTGACAATTATATTATATCTTTACAAACTAATATAAACATTAGATACCAATACGAAATAAAAATGGAGTAAATACTATAATGTTGAACAGACAATATTATAGTATAATATCATAGATACTCACGTATAGTATTCCTTGTCGATATCAAAAATTGACATTCTGGAAGAAAGAAAAACAACAAACTCCACAAAAATATTTAGAGCCACATAATGTATGCGATAAGAATGATGAAATACAGAACCCATAAATGACCATAAAAATATTCCATTCTTAAAATAATACTAATAACAAGACGATTCTAGTAAATATATAGAGTAGTTTTATACTTACGATACGAACAATTATTAATGCAAATAAAGCACGTTTTAAGAAGTGTAGTCTTTCCCTATGTTACTTATGTTAAGATTTCGTTAGTAATTTCAAAATTATTGTATCCTGTACACCCTATATTCATCACCTCTTAAGTAATTTTACATACAGTTATGATTCTAGCTTTCACATTATTAATCTTATCAAATTCTTTGGTAAGCTCAAAGCAAAACGTGCAGAGTGTAATTTTAGTCTCCTGAAATTGATGAAGAAATTACTGAACACCCAAACAATTTTAACAATGTAGGATATTGCTTGTTACGAATTTCGGACATTATCGTAGCCCGAATGGCGTGTAAACGTTGAATGCAGATAATACCACTTCAAATGTTTCTCTAACTTCCAAAGGAAGCAGTCGCGCGTGTGCTGTGACGTATTTAAAAATGAGGGAAATATAAGCTCTGACAAGATTTGAAAATGAACGGTCATTTTTATAAACAATTTCACTTTAGCTCTTTTATCCATGTTTGTGCTGGAATTTAAATGTTTACACTTCGCATGAAATATGGTTCGTTTTCAATTACAATAAGGTGGCCAATCATTTCCACTAACCTGTCAAATATTTTATTTGTACTTGTCAGATTGACACGTCTTACTTTGATGATGGTAAAAGACACATCGATGTCATACTAGTATACAAAGTACATTCGCACGAGGAGCCGCAAAAGCAGAAATGGCGAGACACATTTTTTACCAATATTATGCTAGAAATGGGATTGGAGACTGAGCTAACTCTCGCAACGGTAGCTACTTACCTGAACTCAATCACGAAATGACATTGACTATCAATTTGCCTTTTCATCATAATATGCTAATTTTTATCACATATATCAAGAAAAATATTTAATACTTTGTATTTATAAGTACACTGGAATACTTTCATCCCTAAAAACATAACACTTATAGAGTTTGCTACTGTACCAGAAGAACAAATTACAAATGAGATTTTATTTTGTAGAATCCTGAAAGCGGATTAATCTTTGTAAAAATTCATGTACCATACAAGGAGTTGGTGAGGCATGCTAATTTACTGGAAATCAAACCAACTCCAAATAACATTATGGAGCAGACATACCGTACCCATTGGTTGGATAAGTGGCTCCCAATTGGTTTTCCTAAACTAGAACAATGCACCGAGTACCTCCGAAAAATTTATATAAATGAGATCATCAATGGACTGTACTTACATCAATAGTTATCTAAACCTTCCTTCTGATTGAATCATTTAATTTCCTACCTAGCCATAATTTAATGAACAAGAAGCTTTTTAGTTTTTGTTTTTTTGAACTCTGACTTCTTTGAGCATAAATAATATAACAGGTATTCACTACGAAAATTAATTTACAAAATATCTGTGCCTACTCAGTAGTAAATGGGAAAAACATGCTTATACAACGGCAGATCGAGCAATTATCATCTGGGAGATAATGTGGAGAACGAAATTTGGTCCTGAACCATACCAAAGTGGTTTGCTAAAGCTACTGCATGAAGAAGTATTTTTAACTGTATATCCACTACATGATGGATACGTGGATGCACGGAAGAATGAAGTACCCACCCATCGCCAAGTTTGTATTCATTATTTTACACTATGTGTGTATCTTCATTCTTCACATTATGTGTCACATGGTTTGCTCTGGATGCGGATATTTTCCAACAAGTCTAATTATCTAGTTCATCATTTTCATTTGCTACACACCGTCAGATTCTTTTGGAAATTTTTTCAAAAATCATGTAGTCAACAATGTAGTCAACTATATGATTTTTAATCTGGTATGTCCAATGATTCGTACTTTTATAATGTTTTATGCGACTTCTTAGATGTTTTATCAAATTTACAAGAGAACTCATGTAATCAATTGCACGCTGAATTCTTTCAAAACATTACATGATTTAACACATAAAAATTTTAAGTAGGGTCATGAGAATAACATTGTCTGGAATAGTGAGTTCAATGATTTTAAGTTAACAATATTATTGGACAAATAAAAATTTTTGACGTGGGTAGGGTAAGGAAAGATATGTATATGACAAATTTATAATTTCATGGCATGAAATTCCATTTCACATGCTTACATTTTTAAACTTTTATTACTATATTTGAAAATGAATTATTCACATTGTATCTCATCAACAGATTCTGTATCATGAGTGGGGCAGTCCTAAGGCGACATTTAAATACCAACCATTGAATTTAATTTGCCTCTACTTCGGTTGCGAAGTTGGTCTTTACTTCACTTGGCTGGCGTTTTACAATCGAATGCTGCTATTTCCAACTGTTGTAGGAATTGCCACATTCATTTTTGGAGTTACTACTTTACATGGAAGTAACTCATTTGTGTAAGACTATGCCATCATGAAAATATTAAATTAATGAAATCGGATTGCCTAATAACTGTTCCTATTTAAAATTAACAAACAACTTGTTTACATACAGAGATGAGTTGTGTTCAAGTGTGGAAAAAATGTGTGGACGGTGTCCGGACGAAAACCACTGTTCTGCATACAAAATATCTGACTCTTGTTCCTACACAAAAATTTCGCATATCGCTGATAACAATATGACAGTTTTTTATTCAGCATTTATGGCATTATGGGGTATAGAGATCAAACCAATCATGTCGATATACTGTTCTAAGTTGCGTCGTTTTTTATACATTATTACAATAAACATATCATTGATGGGTCAATTTCAATAGCAACAATCTTCAACAAAATGTGGAAGCGAAAGTTATCAATTTTAAGTTGGTACTGGAATCTTCGTGATACAATAATAGACCACGACATTCGACCACAGTTTGAAAAAGCAGCAACCAAGTATCGTTATAATTCACTGACAAAAAAGGTTCATCTGGAGCATGATGCATTTCGTAAGACCTGGCAAATAGCGTTATCCGTCAGCCTCATCATGGTACTGGTACGTATGACAAGATAATTCATTACTAAATTTTTTTTCAGAGCTGAGCAATCACTCTAGAATTTCCTGAAAATGAAAAGGTCTAAGGTGTATAACATTTACTTGTACTTCTAAATATCCTTTCATGTTTTAGACAGTTACGGCATGTTCAATATACTTTGGCGTTGTTCTTTTGAGAACAACAATAACAAACTTTTTGAGAGTTAGCCACAACCAAATCCTTCGCTGGAACAGTTCAATAATAGCAATTGTTATTGCTTCATTTTTAAATTTGATCTTCATATTGGCACTGGAATTTGTAAGTACAGATTTGGACTCCCTGTAACGTGATAAAAGACATTTCAACGTTGATCTGAATTTTTTGTTTTTACAGGTATATCAAAAGCTAGCTTTAATCTTGACTGATTTAGAGAATCCTAGAACACGTGCAGAGTATAGCAAGAGTTACACTATAAAAATCTATATTCTGTCATTTATTAATTACTACTCTGCATTAGTGTACGTAGCATTCTTCAAAGGGAAGTTTTACACACATCCTGGCGATCATGGACGCTGGAATCTTATGTCTGGTATTGCTATGCAGCAATGTGATCCAGCAGGTTGTTTAAGCGAACTTTCAATACAGTTAGCAATTATTATGTGTGGAAAGCAAGTGTTTATGAATATTGTCGAAATACTTGTTCCAAAAGTTCAACATTGGTTCAGGGGAAAGATGAACAAATTTGCAAATTTGCCACGTTGGGAAGAAGACTACTTGCTTAAAGAAAATGGACAATTCACTTTGTATGCAGAGGTACATGAAATGGGTAAGAAATTAGCAACCTATTGAAAGTTATCATGACAGTAAGATAATTAACAAAAAAAAAAATAATTTAGTGCTACAATACGGATTTGTAACTTTATTCGTATCAACATTTCCTCTGGCACCAATGTTCGCATTGATAAACAACATATTTGAAGTACGAATTGATGCACAGAAGATGTTGTGTGACCTTAGAAGACCTTTTCCGCGTAGAGTGACAAATTTGGGTGCATGGGAAGATATTTTGCAAGGAGTGACCTATACCGCAGTTGTATTTAATGCGAGTAAAAATTATCATTCTCCAAGTTTACTATAAATGCAATAATAATATTGAAATTATTCTGTATCTCTCAGGGTTTAATTATAGGATTTACTAGTGATTTCGTACCAAAATTGCTCTATAAAATGGAACATGGTAGCCTAACGGGCTATGTAAATGACTCACTGTCAATATTTGCAACTAAACATTACAAATCAACTTTAAAACCGGATACGTGTAGATATGTCGGTTACCGCTATCCACCTGATCATCCACTAGCATATGAATTAACACCGCAATACTGGTACATACTATGTTGGCAATTCATATTTCTCGCAATATTTGAGGTAAGTTTCAATACCCTCAAACCCACCAAATAGTTCACGATTGTACAGTTTTGTAAACTTGTCGTTTGCTAGGAATTAGCACAAGTAAATTAAAGTTGAAATTTAAATCATAGAACTGAAAGTTATCTCAATCTAAGGTGAGTGTTAAGCGCTTACACGTTTTTTCGGAATAATGAGAAATCGTAACTGGCACACACAATTTCAGCTTTTTCTAGCCTTAAACAGAAACTACGTTCTACTGTAAATTGGTACTGAAACAGGTACTTTTTCCTTTCTGTTTAGCATTTCGTATTTGGTGTAACAAAGTTCATATCCTACATAGTGCCGAATATGCCACAATACATTAAAGAAAAAGTTCAAGCAGACCAAGAATTTATACGCACATTAAGGGATCGTACCATTGAAAATGAATAATATGTACTATGATCAATTATTATAAAAAAACTGTTATACTTGTACATAATTACGATAAAAGAATTTAAATATAACTGCGTATAACAACTGTAAATTGGTGATTTAGCACAAAATTTCGCGACTTATTGAAAATATGAGTAAAAGTTTAATATGTTTTCATACAAATATAAATACAATCTTTTTATCTACTATATCAGGACAATTTGAGATTCCATTACTACAATAAGTATTTGCACTCATATTTAATCGTATTTTGTGCATTTATAACCCGTGAATGTGCTAATCGACTATGATGCCTTCCCTTTCTGAATAACTAATGTGTATTACAAGTTGATTGTATGTTTCACCTAAAAGATATTACAGTTCAAAAAAAATTATTCTATGGATATCTATGATGCAAATGTCGTTGATATTAAAGCCTTGATAAAAATTTCCATTTATGGCAAATAAATACTTTTTCTTTTTTTGAGTATAGGAATAAAGTCCAAATACACTTCAGTATAACTTAATATTCATTACTTAGACGCTATATGAAGCATTTCGGTAACGTCCACAATCTTTTCTCTTGGTTTCCCAACAATTTTTCCTCTCTGCTGTTCCACTTGGTCTATTTTTTCCCAGTCTTCGTACGTGACAATTTGTACTTTATTTCGAGTTAAAACAGATGAGACTTCAGTCCACCCTGGTTTTCTCTCTTCTACTTTCAACTCCGTGCATATTCGATTGGCAACTTCAAAAGCATTCGTCATGGTGGACAATATTACTCCTACAGGACCAGTTGCCACCCAACCTGTAGCATAGAAGTTTTCTGCTACCTTACCATGTTGGGCTAGGACTCGGCCATTCTTTGAATCGAACAGAATGTCAGGATCAACTTGAACCGACTTATAGCCTATGCATCTTAGTGCTAAGCCACACTTAATATCCTCAAAACTGTTTGTACTTCTTGCAATAAGGCCAGTTGTGTTATCGCCACTTAACTCATTTATGCATAATTTCAAATTTTCTACAGCATTTGTGCCTTGAAATTCGACAGGACCTCGGAAAAATATAGGAGCTAACACGTTTTTAGAATTGGATTTGGTCGCAGGAGTTTCATCCAAAGACTTGAGCATCAACTCAGTTAAACGCTTCCGTGGCCGTGCTAATTTTGGTAAGTGATCTCTCGCGCCATAAAAATCAGCACTGCGCCATTGTGTACTACAGTTTTCAAGTTTAATCAATTCACGAAGTTCCTTTATAGTAAAAGCAGCTTGCAGAGGTCCACGACGTCCAATTAACCAGACCTTCCGCACTTTGCTATGCGATAGCTGTTCCAATGCATGTGCCGTAATATCTGTGTTCTGTAATTAAAATCAAGTATTTCAATTTTTCAAGAGTTAGTAATTTTATTGACTAACCATAGTCTTGTATTTTTTCGTGTGTCATAACTAGTATCACAGATTTCATTTTAAAGGTGGTCAAAATATTGTATTATTAAATGAGGATAAGATTATTTCATTTATGATTAGTTTGTCACAATATTCATAATCTTGACAACATACCTTTAATTTGTCAATTGGAGTTAAGAGAATTCGAGCAATGTCCATAGCAACATTCCCTTGACCACAAATTACAGCTTCGTCGACATCCAAATCAATGTTCAAATCTTTGTCGACTGGTAGTCCGTTGTACCAGCCTACAAATCGACGTCCTGATATAACATTGTTTAAATTTTCACCAGGTATATGCAATTCTCTATCTTGTTCTGCACCATATGCCTGTAATTTTAATTCATATCTATTACCAAGCAAACAATACTGATTTCCATATTACATACAATAACATTGGTTCTTAGCACCCATTCATTGGATGAATTTTTGATACTTCATATGAATAACTTTTATACTAATTGTAAGTATTTACCAATATAATAACGTGGTAGGCGTCTCGCAATTGTTTTATTGTAACATCTTTCCCCACGTCAATATTTCCAAAGAAGTTAACATTTGGATTTTGTGCAGTTTTATGAAATGTGTGGATAACATTCTTTACTTCAGGATGATCAGGGGCAACGCCAAATCTTACCAGTCCAAATGGCACTGGTAATCTATCTAATATATCAACTCTTGCATCTTTCAATGTCTATATAATAGGATAACACGAAAAATTAGTCACAGATTAGCATCTAGATCAAAAATATTTTGCAAATATTCTTCAAGATCTTACTTTGTATCATATGTAAGATCAATACAGATCATAAATCTCAAAATTACACAAATAATTTGTCACGAATTCAACATCAGCATCATGTACCTTAATCAAATGTTGAGTAGCATAAAAGCCAGCCGGACCAGCGCCGATAACACATATTTGTGGAGTAATTTTTTCGCTTGTAAAATGTCGGACACAATTATGCAACAGGTTACTCCTCATATTTCACTCAATATGTAGTCTAAAAAGACATTTATAATTAGTTACATTAATTGATAATACGCCACCTTCACTACACTTAGAAACACTCGGTCTAATCTAGAGCAGTTAGAATGAGTAGCTGAAGAACTCTGAAGTATTACGCAACTATTTCAAGAAAACTAGGTATATTAACTGCTTTGCTACAGAAAGAGCTTTTGATTTTATCTTGGGCATCACCGGTAGAGTATACCACGTAAAAGTAACTTCAAATACGGGCATTTAGGTCAATGTGCGATGAATAAAACATAAGTATGTATAGCATACTTATCTATCGATATGGAAACTTAGAGACCTACAAGGTATGTTAAAGAATATATTCTCAATGTCTCATTTATACTATTTATTCGTCAGATAAGTATATAATTCATAAATCGCATCAACGTATCCAGTTTGGATGAGTCATAAAATTCTTGCATAAAATATTACATTGCTCTGTACAAATATTTCGAAGTTTATTTAACTGTGTCCAGTAATTCCCATTTGTGCTGAAAGGATCAGGACAACCATGTATAATTTTATTCAAAACTTCCATATTATGGTGAAACTTTGAAAGACTCTGATTTTAGTCATTCATTTTTGAGAAATAAGTAAAAGATAATCACATGTATTGTATTATGTTAATGTGATGTATTACTTGATAACTTTTTTTGCACACATTCACCAATTCCTTTCACACAGTGCGCGATGGTCCAATGATTAGCGTCAACGATGTTGGGATAAAGATCGCTTTCTAAAAGTATGAAATTGGTAAGAAATTTGTAATAGAGTGTTTGATTTAATAAGAAAATTACTTAGGATGGACAAAGCTTTATTCTTACCACAAAGTTTTGTGACAGGTAAAACTGATAGTACAGATTCACCAGAGGCTTCAGCTTTAATCGTAGCATTGAGAACTTCTTTAAAACACTCCAATATACTTTTAGTGTGTAAATTATGCTTCAATATAATTATGCAGCCAAATTTTTCATCCAATATCACACCGAGTGATTTAAATGTGTGGGCCAATATGTATAGAATTCCTACATTCAACTGAGTTAACAAAGAATAGCCAATCAAAACCAGACTGTCCCCTTCTAGTATGTTCTCCAGTTCTTTATTTATCTTGCTTAAACTACTGTTATTGTTTTGTGTAATTGATGGTTCAAAACCCAAATACTTATAATTCTTCGTATCACTTTCTAACACATTTACAAAGTTTCGAATGGATTCTACTTGACTGCAGGGATGATCAATACCAAGTTTTTCCGATAGTTCAAAAACTCTGTTACGAATTTTCAAAAACTTTCCTGTACAGAATTTAGAACTCTGCACTTTCAGAAACAATTTTCCACAGCAGATTTGCAATGCATCCAAAGGTCCTGTGAACTACAATTATGTTTGAGTTAAACCGTTGACATCGTCGATACAATAATTACACACGTAAATATATATTAAGAATAGAATCTCACTGTAAACCACCGTGTCATTTCTCGAACTTGAATTGGAATTAGATTTTGACATAGCGTTAAGAGAAGGCATTCTGGCTCTAGATTTTCCATTACTCGCCGTCTATTGTATGAGCCATCTGGTATTCTTGGATCCAAATTGATGGAATGGATGTGTGTCAGTTTAGTTTTTCCAACTACTTCTAAACTTTCATTTTCCAGTTTTCGAAGACCATACGTTGATATGAATTTATTTGCAACAAGGCGTTTAATTTTTTTAGTTTCAAAATCTAACTGTCCATTATCCTCGCCGCAATGATAGGCTTCTATATTCTTTAATATCACTTCACTCTGATAAGCTTTGAAGAACTCGCCGCATGAGATCATTTGTTGGAAAAATTCATCTGGTATATCCTCTTTACGGAACATTGATTTATCTGGACGTTTCTCATAATATTTTTTCAATATGTTCAAATAAGGAGCAATATAGCTTGGTCCTCGATAATCCAAGCATACCAAATATATTTCAGAATTTCCCTCTTTGCTGGTTGCAGGCTTGTTTATAAATACTTGATGGAACAAACAGGAAATAAGGTAAACTAAGCACAATGAATCATGTTCAAATATTGTAAACATTTTCAGGAGTAGACTTCCGTGCTCGGATAGTAGCAAAAGGCCTGTGACTGCTTCGCAATAATGCAACGGTGCAACGGTTGATTCTTGCTCTCCAGGATCATTAGTACAATCTATACTGCCATCAGCTGTAACCAATAATACATCTCCTTTTTCTTGACACTTTTCAACCAGATTCATCATGTTTTTTAGATTCATCAGATTCCCAGTATAATCACTGCCGAAGCACCATTGATTCAAGGAGGATATGATAAATCTATCGTCATTTATCATACAAGAAAGAGGGTTCCCTTCATAATATGGATTTAATGTCATAGCAGTCCAGTCCCATTGTACATTAGGTGCGTTCAACCTTAACCAGTGATTTAAAGATGTAATGAAAGCACCAGGTGCCTCACACAGGTGAACTGACAAAAGTTTCTCAGCCTTTACAGCAGTGTTTGGTACCAATGGGAAACAAGATACATTTTCATAAAATTTACACCATGCCTGAGTCAGGAATTCCGGATCTATTTCATTACGGAGACGCCACTGCACATCTCCAGCTCTGTTTCTTCGGCTTGTGTGCTGATGCCACGTGGCGATGTCATAATCGTTTAACTTGTTTTTTATATCGTTTAGCTCTCTTTTCAATATTTGTAGCCTATTTATATCCCATGGATTATCGGTAAACATTGTTTCTGGTTTAGGGATAATGAAGTTATCGTTTTCAATTAAGAATTGTTTTTTAAACAAACTTTCGACTAGCGGTTCAAAGGCTTTATCGCTTCTTGATCTTTTTTGCCAATGATTACGATTTGACGAAGTAAACGCCTTTGGTAATTCAGCGTTTGACATTTCATTCAAATGCCGCTTTTTTCCAAATATATCCTCCTTACTCCCCATTCTATTACCGAATCTACATTCGTTTTGCTCATACGACAGTCCATATAATGTTATGACCTGCAGTTTTTTCAGGAAAATTCAATAAAAAAAATGGTCCTATCTTTTTCATACAGTACCGGCACATAAGTGAGGTTTCAATAGAATAAAAGTACCGCAGGCTGTTTCGTATATTGGACTTTATACATAGAGTTATTTTTTATCAATAAATTAAGAGAAAAGCTCTCGTCTGTTAAATCTTTATTCAAATAATATATTCAGACAAAACAACTGTATATGCTTGACGATGTGAGCAATTTAGATAGAAAAACACGTATTTTCTCACCTACGCAAATGAGAATACACTCAATTGATGGTATTGTTGCTTGTTTGACACCATGTGACCGTACAGCGTTATACTTGTGCTGTGCGCTCCTTGGGTGCGCTCTCACCAAATAATCAAATCCATGCTTGGGTAATCTCGGCCCTCGGTCGCTCAAATAAGCAACCACAGTCTCTTGCAGAGACCAGTCCGTTTGAATTGGTCTGCTACGTCTGCCACAAAAACATAATGGTGAGTTACCGACATAAGCGTATATAGTAGATTTCTGCGATCTGTAGTGCCGGTGAGGTAGACTGAGATGCCAACAAACCTAGCAATAGAGGACAAAGATGTTCTCATGCTATTTACTTCGCGTGTTAAGAAGAAAGCGAATTTCTTGATACCGTTGACTGAAGACACATAGTGACTGCTAGCCAAATTGGGGCTTTCCATGACCGAACTAAGTCGGTAGACGGTCGGTACGTAAGGACGACAAGAACAAGTGTTACTATCCCGTGTACCCAGATGATTTATGTAGTGTCGGATATTATTATGACTGTGAAATGACCGACGGCTAAAAAAATTCATTTGAGGTAATTCATTTCAGCCAAATTCAGCAATGTTAATCAAGTAGGAAATCTTCCGTTTTTCAGCTGTACTTTTTGATCCGTTGCTCGCAGCGTATTTGGATTGCGCCCAATTGATTCCACTCGCAAAATTACGTCGACATAGTGTATCAAAGAATAAATTCAACTATTTTTCAAAATCGGAAAAATTTTGACTGAAGAAATCCAAATGGGTTAACGAAAGACGAAAAAGATATCAAAACGAGCGTGGGACCAACATCAGTGTAATTAAATTAGAATTTTTCGTTTTTTCGGCTGTAACTCTAGATACGTTGCTTGCAGAGTATTCGGACTGCGCGCAATCAATTCCTCTGAGAAAATTATGTCGATATGGCGTATATAAAATCTATTGTAGCATTTTCAACAATCGTCGATGTTTTCACGAAAAATCCAAAGGGGTTGCTTTACTTATTTTTTAAACAAAAAATATTTTGTCCTAGAATCGATTTTTAGGACCCTTTCATGACTAATTGAACCCCCAGAAAAGCAGAAAACGTATCAAAAGAGCGCATGTATAGAAATTACGAAGGAAATATCCCGTGTCTCAGCAGTAAGTGTTGGAACTCTTGATACGTTAATCGCAGCGAATGTAGCTTACGCGCGTGTTCTTTTCGTAAAATTACATTAATGCTAAGCTGCAATTCACTCTTCAGATTTATTAGTCTTCTTTGCGTCTCCTTAATGTATTCTTCAATCTATGAAACTCAGTGAAGTTGTCGAAAACTATAGAAAATATACGTTACAGAGGTGTCGGATTAGGAAGGCAGTAGTATAAGAGATGTACTTAATTGAAACTCCAAATTAATAGGTCTATCGTTTAAGAAGTCAATTACCTGTAGTACCCCGGTTTTCTATTGGACCATTCTATCCGTAAATTTTGACGCAACGCGTATAGATCATATGAAACGAAGGATAGTAGTAAAAATAAAACTTGTACTATATCATCCCATATCACGAAGGGTATATAAATGCTCATTTGGTTATGCGTTTATTCGATAACAACTGTTATATTCTTGTTCTTTTTTCTCACACGTTCACTACAAAAAATATAAATGCAATGCCAGTCGTATAGGCTGATTCACATTTTGTAACTGTAATTAGACTTAAAGTTATTAAAACCGAATTAAAAGAAACGCACAACATGGGGCATGTTGAGCCACAACATAAGTGTGAACTCGTACTTTAACAAATAGAAAAGAAAATGAACGCATCTCACCAAGTCACATAATGGTATGACATGTAAATGATTCGTAAAAATTATACCACGTCTACTTAGCGAATTTGCTATTTTTCCATAATAAAACCAATTTTTATTACGAAGAAACTTTACACGAAGCAAATTATAATGAGCTATGTTATATTTTCCAAATGCGATAAACAGATATTATCCACGTTTCATTGTTTTCTTAAATATCAGTTTAAACTAGAACTTCACTTTTCTCAACAAAATGTAGAGATAAAACGTCAATATCACCAAACGAGAATGTTTTTGAAAAAGTCCAGTTATTTATTCAAAAACTAAAGTAGATGTGCTTTAGTAACTGTCAAATTTCATTATTCAGATCCGCGTTTCCTACACATATATACAATATAGCTAAAACATAATTCTAGATACTGTGTAAGTTATAGCGGTACGTTAAATGAAGAAGTATTATTCAAAATTTAAGAATCAATTTGCATCATGCTTTTATGGATCCAAGTAAATTAACGAATCTGCTCGTGTGTGTAACATAACTTATACATGAACCTAATATGACATGGCTATATGCGACATATTTTAAAACGAGCAGTATAAGACAATCCCAATTTGGGTTTCAATGTTTCAGGTCTTAATTGCTACTCAGGATCGGCTTTGTTGTTTTCTTCGTCATGGGTTGGACTATGCCAGGTTAGACGTTCTTCATAAAATCTAATTACGATTTGGGGACATTTTTCGTTAGCTATCCTTGCTGGAACAAGATCTGCATCGTCCGTACCCTTCCATTTCATCAAAAACATTAATTCACCACTAGAGTCAGTCGCTCCAATAATTCTTTCTGGTTCTAAATTTCGGTCAAAACCTGTAAAATAAAATGTTATTATATGAAAATTTTTTTTTTAAATTCAATAGTGGTTTTGCTCTAATCGTTCATACATGTAATATATTCCCGTAATAATTATCAACTGTAAGTATTCCTCTGATATTATAATTCAAATACTTTTTATTTACTCCATTTGTCTCGACTTGGTAATTCGAAGGATTAGGGAAAAAGTAAATTAAAAAAATACACATGACTATCTAAGATTTAAATTCTTAAATCTTCTAAACCATAGTGTCTCTCACCTTCAGGTTTCTTATCTTCAGTAACCTTTTTCTTTGAGGGAGCTGTTGGAGTTGGTGTAGACGAACTCTTTCGTTTCTTCTGTTCCTTTTCATCTTTCTTTCCACTGCCTACAGCTTCTCTTTTTTTACGCTGTTCTTCAAACTGTGCTATCAGGTCTGGACAATCAAGGTTTTCCTCTGGTTCCCATGTGTTTTCATCGTTACTGTATCCTTTCCATTTTAGATAATATTCAACTTTTCCCTTTACGACACGTCTATCCAAAACTTTCTCAACACTGAACTCCTCCTCAGTTTCTCCATCCGCGACAGGCGAATCTTTAGTTTTACTCATTTTAGTCTGCAACAAAGAACATACCATAATGTAGATGTAAATATACCAATATTGGTGATATTTTCAATGCAATAGGTATACAGGGATACACAAAAATATGAATGTTTTGCAACAATATTAGATCATGTTAGAAGTAGGCAGTAGTTGACGCTTGCAGAGCTGGATCAGAATTTAACTCAAGATATATTTCAATGTAATGCTGTTAGTTTTTATCAAGCTTACATTATTACACGTGGCGATATTCTGTATGATACTAGACATATTGGTCTTTAGAATTCACCATTTAGACAATTGACAGTATTCCTTGCATTCTAACACTAACCCACTACATTTCAGCAAATTTTGTTAATCTTTTCTAATTTAGCAAATACTTTCATCATTCAGAAATTTCCATATTCATCTATTGTCAAATAAAGTACTGTTCTACTTACATCTAAAGCAGTATTGAGGGTTTCAAATATCAAAACATTGTTAGACTTGAAGTGTGTGATAAACTAGCAAAGCATGGTTCAAATTCCATCAAGTAGAAACCAAAAAGTTTTTATAAATGTGAAAGAATCTACTAATTATTATTTACCGACTACCTTAATATTCTCTGTGCACATTGCTGATGATTCTATGAATATATTCACACTCACACATCACGAAAGTTTATACATACATATACATATACATATATATAAATTCTCATTTTGTTTGCTTTTGCTGTCGGCCTGATACGGCATTGTGTATCACTCCGAACGTCACTCAACATATAATACTGATGTACTGATTGAAATTTGGCAGTGAGGTAGGTTCACAGTGGCACGCTATTCACGGTAAATGCATTACTTCGTTGTACATAACTGACAAAATATCAAGTTTCTATCGCCTACGGTTTAACAACATGACCGAGTTGACTTGAAATAACTAAGCGAATGATCATTTCTCGAAATATTTGGAGACCGTCAAGGCACAAAACAATCCTCGTATTAGGTGAACTAACTATCATATCAGAATAATTATAAATATAATTATCATTTTGAAAATACCTTCATATTCAAGGTAACGCTTTACATCAATCACCAGTTTACACTCGACAATACTCAAAATGGCTGGCCACAGCAAGCCACGCCAAGCGATAGGAAGTTCTAACGAAATGTATGCAAGTCCGAAATTTGGTTCGGAATTTGTAAAACCGACAACTGATTGTGACAAGTTTTGGTACATGGAGTGGGCGACGGATATTTACTTTTCGTTGATTCTTGTGAATAAACTACTTACATAGTTCCGTGATACGCCACTGTTCTGTGTAGCTCGTGCCTCTTTGGCATCTGCCGTTACCGCCAGTTGCCGCGGAAATCGAAATGCATAGACAACGAACGCATGAGACTACCAACTTTCCCGCCAATCGCCGCTGATTGCGCTCAGCGCAACCCAACTGCCCCTGACGGAATAATGAGAGACGAAGGTACGAAACAGTCAAATGGAATATTGGAAAAGGTAATAATTAGCGTTGATAGAGACGAACCTTCCATATTACGTTTTGAACATACCAATGCTCAATATTCCGAGTTCGTAAAAAATAGTCCCTATTCATTTATGAGCCGACTTCATCAACGCTTCGTGCACGTGTGAAGCATTGACTGAAGAAGATAAAGACAGTTACCCCTAATGAGCTTTGGTGTGACAACCGAAAGTCGTCCTGCGCTTGCGCCCCTGAGACGTTCCAATGGTAGAGTTGAGAACTTCTTACAGAACATCAGAGAGTTACCAACTTCGACATGATGCTGGCTGCATTCACCTTCAGAGTAACACAATCATCGCAATGGTGAACCCGAGCCAGTACTTGGCCTGTGTGTATTTACCGACTTGTCGGCGATACAAGAAATTATTAATGAGAATAAATTTCTTCCTAAATTCGTAGCAAAACAGTGATTTAATAAAGTATAGGTACCTGAGAGAAGAATGTGTACATATTTATATCAGATGTAATAATGATGCAGAGACCAAACAGTACACATGTATATGCTGTCCTAGTACGATATTAATATATATGATCCATTTACGATTAATACATGATGCATACCATAAATTACATAATTTTCCGGGAGACAAACTAGATTATCTACAATAATCGGCTATAATACGAAAGCAGAAGAATTATTCATTTCGAAATGGAATTCTATTTGACACGCGCTAGATGTATTCCATAACATCAATATTCATAATTATTCCAACAACTTTTCATTTGCTCTCTCGATCTTTAATTTTCGCAGGCATAGAATCGGAACGCTGTTTTAGCTAGTCGCAAGTGAAGTATCTGCGTTGGGTGGAGGAGCAGAATTGTTTTTCGAAAAGTATTCGGATGGAAAAAAATTCAGAGTAACTGTAATACATCACGGATGCGTTAATTTTGAACGAGATGAAACGGATGCTTCGTATATGAGACAGTATTTAACGCTGCGTAGTGATTTAAAGACCTAGAAAGGTGATAGGGAGAGAAAGAACGACGCTTCTTAACATTTCGAGTGTATTTTAACACACATTTGAAAGATACGAGCGAAATTTTTCATCATCCAACTGTCGCAGAACGGCAGCGTTATTAGCCGAGCCGTTCACTGAAGAATATATCTTCAGTCAACGGCTGACCATCGAAGGGCCTGGCCGCTTGAGTCTGGAATCGGCAGGAGAGATAAAGGGTGTATTTCTTGTATGAAACGTGAAAACTAAAAGCATTATACATCATATCATATCATCATACATCGTACATCGTACATCGTACACCATACATCATACATCATACATCGTACATCATACATCATCATACATAGTATCAAAGTTCGAAACCATAGTTTGGATGTCGGACGTTCAGAAAGTGACGTCACCAATTCAAAATCAGCTAGCCGAATTCCTCAGTCTGGAAACAACCGCGCAGTAGAGCGGACGGATCAGAGTCGCGCTCCGCAAATTTCGAGTACCGGGTTCTCAACCTCCCGAATCCCGCGCTTCGGGTCCGCTACATATTTCGAGTACCGGGTTCTCAACCTCCCGGATCCCGCGCTTCGGGTCCGCTACGCTGTGAAACTCGACTTCCAGGATAAGCGCTCCGTGGTTCCTGGTTCATGTTTACAATAAATTATTTCAATTCGTTTTTCGCCCAACCCCAAATTCGGTAGCTGTCAGTCCGCTAATAAAATTTCTCGACTTCCAGGATAAGCGCTCCGTGGTTCCTGGTTCATGTTTACAATAAATTATTTCAATTCGTTTTTCGCGCAACCCCAAATTCGGTAGCTGTCAGTCCGCTAATAAAATTTCTCGACTTCCAGGATAAGCCCTCCGTGGTTCCTGGTTCATGTTTACAATAAATTATTTCAATTCGTTTTTCGCGCAACCCCAAATTCGGTAGCTGTCAGTCCGCTAATAAAATTTCTCGACTTCCAGGATAAGCGCTCCGTGGTTCCTGGTTCACGTTTACAATAAATTATTTCAATTCGTTTTTCGCGCAACCCCAAATTCGGTAGCTGTCAGTCCGCTAATAAAATTTCTCGACTTCCAGGATAAACGCTCCGTGGTTCCTGGTTCACGTTTACAATAAATTATTTCAATTCGTTTTTCGCGCAACCCCAAATTCGGTAGCTGTCAGTCCGCTAATAAAATTTCTCGACTTCCAGGATAAGCGCTCCGTGGTTCCTGGTTCACGTTTACAATAAATTATTTCAATTCGTTTTTCGCGCAACCCCAAATTCGGTAGCTGTCAGTCCGCTAATAAAATTTCTCGACTTCCAGGATAAGCGCTCCGTGGTTCCTGGTTCACGTTTACAATAAATTATTTCAATTCGTTTTTCGCGCAACCCCAAATTCGGTAGCTGTCAGTCCGCTAATAAAATTTCTCGACTTCCAGGATAAGCGCTCCGTGGTTCCTGGTTCACGTTTACAATAAATTATTTCAATTCGTTTTTCGCGCAACCCCAAATTCGGTAGCTGTCAGTCCGCTAATAAAATTTCTCGACTTCCAGGATAAGCGCTCCGTGGTTCCTGGTTCACGTTTACAATAAATTATTTCAATTCGTTTTTCGCGCAACCCCAAATTCGGTAGCTGTCAGTCCGCTAATAAAATTTCTCGACTTCCAGGATAAGCGCTCCGTGGTTCCTGGTTCACGTTTACAATAAATTATTTCAATTCGTTTTTCGCGCAACCCCAAATTCGGTAGCTGTCAGTCCGCTAATAAAATTTCTCGACTTCCAGGATAAGCGCTCCGTGGTTCCTGGTTCACGTTTACAATAAATTATTTCAATTCGTTTTTCGCGCAACCCCAAATTCGGTAGCTGTCAGTCCGCTAATAAAATTTCTCGACTTCCAGGATAAGCGCTCCGTGGTTCCTGGTTCACGTTTACAATAAATTATTTCAATTCGTTTTTCGCGCAACCCCAAATTCGGTAGCTGTCAGTCCGCTAATAAAATTTCTCGACTTCCAGGATAAGCGCTCCGTGGTTCCTGGTTCACGTTTACAATAAATTATTTCAATTCGTTTTTCGCGCAACCCCAAATTCGGTAGCTGTCAGTCCGCTAATAAAATTTCTCGACTTCCAGGATAAGCGCTCCGTGGTTCCTGGTTCACGTTTACAATAAATTATTTCAATTCGTTTTTCGCGCAACCCCAAATTCGGTAGCTGTCAGTCCGCTAATAAAATTTCTCGACTTCCAGGATAAGCGCTCCGTGGTTCCTGGTTCACGTTTACAATAAATTATTTCAATTCGTTTTTCGCGCAACCCCAAATTCGGTAGCTGTCAGTCCGCTAATAAAATTTCTCGACTTCCAGGATAAGCGCTCCGTGGTTCCTGGTTCACGTTTACAATAAATTATTTCAATTCGTTTTTCGCGCAACCCCAAATTCGGTAGCTGTCAGTCCGCTAATAAAATTTCTCGACTTCCAGGATAAGCGCTCCGTGGTTCCTGGTTTATGTTTACAATAAATTATTTCAATTCGTTTTTCGCGCAACCCCAAATTCGGTAGCTGTCAGTCCGCTAATAAAATTTCTCGACTTCCAGGATAAGCGCTCCGTGGTTCCTGGTTCATGTTTACAATAAATTATTTCAATTCGTTTTTCGCGCAAGCCCAAATTCGGTAGCTGTCAGTGCGCTAATAAAATTTCTATAACTTTACAATCTTCTCATAATCTTTTTGGTAAAATATGTCGATAAAAAAATTATATCAAACCTTACACATTATTTTTGATTTGTTCTGAGGCTGAAAATATTTATTAGTATTCGAGGTATAACTCGAGGTGGTTGGTGGTTTTCGTTGGAGGTAGTTAGGGGTGGTTGCGGGTAATCTCGGTGATTCAGGAGGAGGGGGACGAGGATTTGTGCTCGGTGAGTAAAACACTTTTATAATATTTCATGGCAATTGTAATTATATTTCATCTGAAATATTACAAACTTGTCACGTTTACAATAAATTATTTCAATTCATTTTTCGTGCAAGCACATATTTAGTAGCTATGAATAATCTTATACAATTTATTATATTATTAATTAATTAATTAATATTCTTATAATATTTGATGGCAATTGTAATTATATTTCATCTGAAATATTACAAACTTGTCACCTTTACAATAAATTATTTCAATTTATTTTTCGTGTAAGCACAAATTCAGTAGCTACGAATAAGCTTATACAATTTATTATATTATTAATTAATTATTTAATCAATTACTCAATTATATTAATCCTTACACAATATTTTCGATGTGTTCTTATACTGAAAATATTTATTACTATTCAAGGTATAACCTGAGGTGGTTGAAGGTGGTCGGAGGTGGACGAGGAGGACGAGGATTTGTGCTGGGTGAGTAAAACACTTTTATAATATTTGATGGCAATTGTAATTATATTTCATCTGAAATATTACAAACTTGTCACGTTTACAATAAATTATTTCAATTCATTTTTCGTGCAAGCACATATTCAGTAGCTATGAATAATCTTGTACAATTTATTATATTATTAATTAATTAATTAATATTCTTATAATATTTGATGGCAATTGTAATTATATTTCATCTGAAGTATTACAAACTTGTCACGTTTACAATAAATTATTTCAATTCATTTTTCGTGCAAGCACATATTCAGTAGCTATGAATAATCTTGTACAATTTATTATATTATTAATTGATTGATTAATTACATTAATCCTTACACAATATTTTTGATGTGTTCCTATACTAAAAATATTCATTACTATTCCAGGTATTACCCGAGGTGGTCGGAGGTGGACGAGGAGGAGGACGAGCTGGACGAGGAAGAGGACCAGGTGGACGAGGAGGAGGACGAGGTGGACGAGGAGTCGGCGGGGTGGGTCGTGGGAGAGGACCTCTCCTCTCCTCAGAGGAGGGGAGGGGGACGGGCAGGGAGGGGGAGAGGTGGGCGGGTAGGGGGAAGGGAAGGGAAGGGAAGGGAGCGGGTGGGGCAGGGGCAGGGGGGAGGGGGCGGGAGAGGGGGGAGGGGGCGGGGGCGGGAGAGGGGGGAGGGGAGAGGGGAGAGGGAGGGAGGGAGGGAGGGAGGGAGGGCGGGCGGGAGGGAGGGCGGGGGGAAGGGAGGGAGGGAGGGGAGGACGGATGTCAGTGCAAGCCCGTTAGAGTTAATAGAGCAGAACACGCCCGCCCGCCCGCCCGCCCCTTCCCGCTCCCTCCCTCCCTCCCTCCCGCCCTCCCGCCCTCCCGCCCTCCCGCCCTTCCCCCGCCCTCCCTCCCTCCCTCCCTCCCACACCCTCCCCGCCACCCTCCCTTCCCCTCCCCTTCCCTTCCCTTCCCTTCCCTTCCCATCCCTTCCCCCTCTCCGCCCACCTCTCCCCCTTCCCTGCCCCTCCCCCTCCCCTCCTCTGAGGAGAGGAGAGGTCCTCTCCCACGACCCACCCCGCCGACTCCTCGTCCACCTCGTCCTCCTCCTCGTCCACGTGGTCCTCTTCCTCGTCCAGCTCGTCCTCCTCCTCGTCCACCTCCGACCACCTCGGGTAATACCTGGAATAGTAATGAATATTTTTAGTATAGGAACATATCAAAAATATTGTGTAAGGATTAATGTAATTAATCAATCAATTAATAATACAATAAATTGTACATGATTATTCATAGCTACTGAATATGTGCTTGCACGAAAAATGAATTGAAATAATTTATTGTAAACGTGACAAGTTTGTAATATTTCAGATGAAATATAATTACAATTGCCATCAAATATTATAAAAGTGTTTTACTCACCCAGCAACCTTATCCTGGAAGTCGAGAAATTTTATTAGCGGACTGACAGCTACCGAATTTGGGGTTGCGCGAAAAACGAATTGAAATAATTTATTGTAAACATAAACCAGGAACCACGGAGCGCTTATCCTGGAAGTCGAGAAATTTTATTAGCGGACTGACAGCTACCGAATTTGGGGTTGCGCGAAAAACGAATTGAAATAATTTATTGTAAACGTGAACCAGGAACCACGGAGCGCTTATCCTGGAAGTCGAGAAATTTTATTAGCGGACTGACAGCTACCGAATTTGGGGTTGCGCGAAAAACGAATTGAAATAATTTATTGTAAACGTGAACCAGGAACCACGGAGCGCTTATCCTGGAAGTCGAGAAATTTTATTAGCGGACTGACAGCTACCGAATTTGGGGTTGCGCGAAAAACGAATTGAAATAATTTATTGTAAACGTGAACCAGGAACCACGGAGCGCTTATCCTGGAAGTCGAGAAATTTTATTAGCGGACTGACAGCTACCGAATTTGGGGTTGCGCGAAAAACGAATTGAAATAATTTATTGTAAACGTGAACCAGGAACCACGGAGCGCTTATCCTGGAAGTCGAGAAATTTTATTAGCGGACTGACAGCTACCGAATTTGGGGTTGCGCGAAAAACGAATTGAAATAATTTATTGTAAACGTGAACCAGGAACCACGGAGCGCTTATCCTGGAAGTCGAGAAATTTTATTAGCGGACTGACAGCTACCGAATTTGGGGTTGCGCGAAAAACGAATTGAAATAATTTATTGTAAACGTGAACCAGGAACCACGGAGCGCTTATCCTGGAAGTCGAGAAATTTTATTAGCGGACTGACAGCTACCGAATTTGGGGTTGCGCGAAAAACGAATTGAAATAATTTATTGTAAACGTGAACCAGGAACCACGGAGCGTTTATCCTGGAAGTCGAGAAATTTTATTAGCGGACTGACAGCTACCGAATTTGGGGTTGCGCGAAAAACGAATTGAAATAATTTATTGTAAACGTGAACCAGGAACCACGGAGCGTTTATCCTGGAAGTCGAGAAATTTTATTAGCGGACTGACAGCTACCGAATTTGGGGTTGCGCGAAAAACGAATTGAAATAATTTATTGTAAACGTGAACCAGGAACCACGGAGCGCCGCTTATCCTGGAAGTCGAGAAATTTTATTAGCGGACTGACAGCTACCGAATTTGGGGTTGCGCGAAAAACGAATTGAAATAATTTATTGTAAACGTGAACCAGGAACCACGGAGCGCTTATCCTGGAAGTCGAGAAATTTTATTAGCGGACTGACAGCTACCGAATTTGGGGTTGCGCGAAAAACGAATTGAAATAATTTATTGTAAACATGAACCAGGAACCACGGAGGGCTTATCCTGGAAGTCGAGAAATTTTATTAGCGGACTGACAGCTACCGAATTTGGGGTTGCGCGAAAAACGAATTGAAATAATTTATTGTAAACATGAACCAGGAACCACGGAGCGCTTATCCTGGAAGTCGAGAAATTTTATTAGCGGACTGACAGCTACCGAATTTGGGGTTGGGCGAAAAACGAATTGAAATAATTTATTGTAAACATGAACCAGGAACCACGGAGCGCTTATCCTGGAAGTCGAGTTTCACAGCGTAGCGGACCCGAAGCGCGGGATCCGGGAGGTTGAGAACCCGGTACTCGAAATATGTAGCGGACCCGAAGCGCGGGATTCGGGAGGTTGAGAACCCGGTACTCGAAATTTGCGGAGCGCGACTCTGATCCGTCCGCTCTACTGCGCGGTTGTTTCCAGACTGAGGAATTCGGCTAGCTGATTTTGAATTGGTGACGTCACTTTCTGAACGTCCGACATCCAAACTATGGTTTCGAACTTTGATACTATGTATGATGATGTATGATGTACGATGTATGATGTATGATGTATGGTGTACGATGTATGATGATATGATACGATGTATAATGCTTTTAGTTTTCACGTTTCATACAAGAAATACACACTTCATCTCTCATGCCGATTCCAGACTCAAGCGGCCAGGCCCTTCGATGGTCAGCCGTTGACTGAATAGATTCTTGCATGCGCTATGTCGACGTAATTTTGCGAGAGAAATCGATTGGGCGCAGTCCCAATACGCTGCGATCAACGCATCAGAAGTTACAGCCAAAAAACCAGAACCTGAATTTTCGACATTTTTCAGCAGGTGCTTTTCTGCTTGCCATTTCTCTCCTGTCGGTCCTACGCTCTTTTCGCTGCGTTTTCTGAGTTACGGAGCGTCTGATTAGTCAGGGGAGGGTCTTCCACATGAAATCGGAAATCACTTTTTTCCAGATTTTTTTGCCGTATTATCAAAGAACAATGGTCAAAGTGTAAATTTTTTTGGCATAATGAAAGTCCACGAAAGAAACTTCCAAATGACACGGTTAGTGTCGATTTATCCTTGCGGCACTTTGAAAGCCAATCGTAATTTCGAGGGTTTCATTGCTCACAATACCAGCCCCGGTTTCCGGCAACTTTTGTGGAACACGAATACACAAATTTGCAAAAATATGCATCAAGTATTTCGAAAGTTATAGCGAATCGAAAAAAGAACATAGAAGAATGAATAAATTCAGATTTTTACATAAAAAATAATTGTATTTCAAAGTAGATGACGAAATTTCGTGTAAAATTTTTCGCGGTAGATATTTTGTTGAGAACTTTTATGAACCTAAAGCTAGCAGCCAAAGTTAGCAGCCAAACGTGTTGAATGTTTCGAAAGTATGAAAATGCAATCCAGATTCATCCTCGGGATTCTATAAAGAATATGGGGGTCCAAAGTACTTTACGAAATTTTGGTTGACGGTCTCCCCTACCTTATTGGAATAAATATTAAAATAATAGGCTGCTAATTCCGGCTGCTACCTTCAGCTCCACGGACTTTTTTTTGGACGACCACCGCGAAGCGAGATAATCCACAATAAAACAAAAATACGAATGTCAGCCAATTTATGGACAGTTTTGAAACACCCCATCTAGAGTCATCCACCAACATTATAACAAGTTACTGGCGACGCCCATCTGTACATAGTGGAAAAAATTCAAGAGGTAGTTGGAGGTAGTTGGACGTGGTGGAAGGCGGTTAGGGGTGGACGAGGAGGAGGACCTCTCCACGAGGAGGTTGGAGGTGAAGAAAAAGTACGCAGTGGTGTACACTGCATCAAGGAAAACTCAATTGGTAAGTCGAAACTTGCGTCATACAATAACTATACTCCGAAAATTATGAAATCTGGCACTGCCAGCTTACGTAGATTAAATATGAATTATATTTGAAACAGTACCACGTGTTAAAAGCACGCCAGTTTATTTACGCCAATAAAATGAAACTTGTAGAGATACAAAACAAACTAATAATAAAAATAAAATATCATGGATCGTTACATTAATCAGTCGAATTAATCATACTCAATCCTTCCATAGACAGGTTCGCATTAAAATATTTTCTCTTATTTTGTTTTCATTGCTATTCATCAAATTTTCGAAAATTAGTGTGCATGTGGGCTTAAATCCCAATGGAAATTTCGACTGTCTAGTACTTAAAGGTGTTCATTTGCGATTGTTTTCTTTTAAAATATCAGATTTAGACTTTTAATTGTGGCGTATATTCATTTGAACGCTTGATGCTCAGTTGTGAAACAAAATTAGCCAATAGTCTACACAGTCGTAGTACATAGCAATAATACTTGAAAATGGTTTGCATCATATGCACCCAATGGTCCAGGATATACTTGTAGAAAAAATAGCCTCTACCAGGCATAGTGAGTGAAAAAGCTACAAGATATACGCTGAGATTAAGTTGATCCTGAATCGATCAAGACAAAATATCTAAAACTATCATTTAGATAAATATGTTACTTCTTAATTCCAACATAGTTGTCAATACGTTATGAGTTATTATTTAATTACTAAATTAAGTAGTACTTTAAATATTAAATTAATAGGATTTTTTTTTCATTTATAAGCCAACACAGTTGGCTGTTTCATTTGTCTTACGAACAATAAATACTGAAAATACAATACAAGGCAGGGGGTTTATACAATATGCTGCTCAAGTCTTATCATTACAGTACAATTTGGAGGGATGACAAGTTCAAGTTTAATTTCAATCAATATCGGAATCGTCAACGCAAATTTAACGGAAGGAATAATTAATTGGTATATAGAAGAGATACACGATTTTTAATCGTAAATTATAATCATGTCCCCCTGCGATGATCATTTTGAACAAGAAATTGTAAAACAGCTACAGTCGGTTCAAATATCAGAAACCGATATTTTCCATCCTTTCTTAGTTCCTTTGTCACGAATGCTTTTTCCATTGAGTGAGACTTAAAACATAGACTTGTTGTGAAATAAGTTATCGTCAATATCAATTAGGCAGTGAAGATTCATTTTTTCAATGTACGTCCAAGTTGTGGATAGCAAATTATGATTTGGATTTGAAACAGCATGATAACTTTCGACGGTGTTTTGAACAATAAAGCCGTAATTTGACTTTTTTTAAAAATTTAGTTGTAAATTCACCAGTCGTAATCAGATTGATCATTAATTAGCTCTGACGTGCTATCTATAAAACATGTAAATCACACAAGCTCGCATTATCAAAAAATGTTAAGGCATCAATTATCTTACAATAAAAGTAGCAGCATTCAGCAATATATCTTGCTGGGAATGAAATATTTTTATCCTTTGAAGGATTAATAAACGTGAAAAAATGTGCTAATTAGTAATCAGTATCTGTGCGATAGATGTATTGATTTCAGAATTTATCTGAACGTAGTAAAGCCATTAGCTTTGGTTAGTTGAAAGGGTTTGCGCAATTTTTGTTCAACGTTGGTAAGTTTATGCATGGCACTGGAATCCTCATTCTCTTTTCCAGGTGAATTACTCCAAGCAGACCTTGGCGACTCTATGCCAAATGGACTGTAGAGTTTTGTTGGTGTCCTGCCCAACAGATGACGAGACCGAGTTTGAGGTGTCGCAGAGATTGTGGGGGAGTGGCATTCCTCTAAACGTTGCCTCCTGCGTGTTGAACTTCTAAATTTCTTGATAGAGAAAAAGGAGCATGTTATTGTTTGTTCCACAAAAATCACAATCCAATGCACAGTGATACAGACAGATATAAAGACAAATGCTTGAATAGATTTTTAATTCAATGGCTATAGCAATCGTTTGAATTTCATGCAGGTGGTATTTTACTATCATGAAGTAAAAAGTAAAAGGTGTTGAAAGGCAGTTATTAAAAAAGGGACGACAAGTTACAAAGAATTCAGATATATTATAGTACCACGCACAAACCTGAGAAATTGTTCCAAAAGTCATTCGAACCGAAGAGATGGTCTTGGATAATTTTTCAGCTCCATTTCTGAAGGCTCGTCTTGAGTCGGCCGAAACGTTACTCAAGCTTAAATTACTCCATCCTTTTTCGGGAGTTAAGGAACCAGCCCTACTTTTGGAAGTACGTTTTTTTGAAGGTGACTCTTTGTTGGCCAAATTGTACGGGCATTCTTGGTCAAAACGATCCTGCAGTCTTCGACGTAAATTTCTTGACTCTTTCGGCTCGTCTGAGGTGTTGTTTGCGGTTAAAGCCGAGCGGTGAAATGTGAACGAGATACTCCTCGAATCTGGCCTCATTATCACTGCTTATATCGTGGCTTCTAATGCCCAAATAATACCGCTTATCAAACTGTCAATAATTCACTAGCCTCTTCTCTCAGTTCACTTTTTCCTGATTGCTTGTCGCTTGAGCTTTGGCGAAAGCACGATACGGTAGAGAGCATGGATACCAACGTGATTGAACGCGACTGAACGCCAACGGCTGCCAAGCGGGAATTAACGATTTTTTGGGCAAGGCTGCGTGAATATGTTGTACTTAGATATTGAAGCACTCGTAATGCACTCACGCAACACTCGTTTCAAAACTGTTTAAAACATGATTCAAGTCAAGCACAGCATGATAACATGGATATTGGATTGGAATTTCGGACCAGTTCGTATTTGGATTAAGGAAATATTTGAATTCAAATTTCGGCATTAATTTCACTTCCCAACAGCATTATAGGTATATCGTTGTACGATGTAAAATGCACTTTCCAATCTGGGTCCAAATATGTATATACGACAGATATACGATAGGTATCTACAGTCAACGCTGTAGGTCGATTAGGGTTGCAGCAGATTCTGATATTACCAACTGAAAGTACAATCATACGATGCGTTGATAAATACTCATTAGGTACAAAATGGAATAAATTGGAGGTATGGTCTCAGGCAAGCCCTGCATCTCTAACGAAACGTATCGATATTTAATTAACAATATCGTTACCTGCAATTTACGCAAGGATCAAATATATAGTTTTACATATAGATTGACAAAATTTATTTTTCTCGCAGATTGATTATTGAATGCTCTGAAATTTTTACCAAGTCAACAATACAACGGATTTCATTTGTAAGATGCAGTTGGCCTAATAACGTATATCTTCATCCGAATTGATATAATTTGCATATTTATACTTTTATAAGAAATGTTCATCTTGATTGTATGTCATTTAATATAATGAATGGAATTCTTATTAAATTACATGAAGCTAGCACTGGAAATTTCTCCAAAAACTATTTTCAAATAAGATTTGCACAAATTATTGGTACTGTAATATACTCAAAAATAACTTTTGTTATACTTGGACCTTGTATCAAATCACTGATTTTATTTGCAGTTTGTTATTTCGTGAGAAAGTTTTTCTCTACAACTTTGTCAGCCGTATGCTATATGGTTTAAAATAGCCTGAAATTTTCACTAAAAGTGCTACAACTGTGTTGTGTTTTGATCACTGTGTATTGTGGAAGTTTATGTGTTAAGCTTAGTCAACTAAATATCCATACAATAAATATCCACCTGTGTCACTCATTAAAATGTCAGGATGTGTCCTATCTGGCAATACTTGATGAGACCGTAAGAAGTTGGCGAATAACCTTAAATTAATAACATCTGATCTTTGCTTCAAAGCAACGTAAGTTTCCTGTAATGGTTCTCGAGATGAATGATAAATAACAAATGGCCTAGAGATTCCTAAAAATGGCAGAAGACCTTTGATTATATTAAGTGGATGTTCTTTAGCTATGATAGCTAGACCGTCAGCTTTAGTTACTTTCATAATCTCAACAGCCTCTTGTGTTTCTATAAGCCATTTAGGTTTTTTAGGTGGTTCGTGACTTGGTGCATCTTTAAGCTTGCGTTTCAACCCTTTGCTTTCGAATGAGTTCACAGCTCTGTTGCTTGAATTATCTTCTGTAATCCCCTCTGCCTTTACTTCAGCTTCAGCCTTGGGCACTTTAGGATTTGCCACATCTTCTGTGAAGTCAGTGTCATTGGATTCCAATACAATGCATTCTACGTTCAGGGTATCAGATTTTGCTTTGTACTTTGATACTTCTAGAAATTGTTCAGTCCCCTGGTAATACATACGTATTAGACTATAAATGTTGACAGTAAGCATTCTACGCAGCTGCTCCTCGGGAAAGTTCATTGCTTGAATCAATGTTCTTTGGGGAATATTTCCTGGATGCATGTGAATTAGTTTACCATTTGTTCCGGCGCCAATGCGATGAAGCATAGCTGAAGCGGGCAACCCTTGAGAACCACTGTCATAGACCATATAGAGCCCATCAGCATTAACACCAGAATAAGAAAGGAGCTGAGCTAGTGTATCCATCCTCAGACTGCTGATCTTCTGATGATCCATTCGAAAATAAATGTCTTGAATTAGCCGTATTGTAGGTTTTCTAATCGTGATGTACTCAAAATATTTCTTTTCTTTTTTTTTCAAATACTTGGCTTGTGAATATTCAGTTTTATTCTGAAACGTTTTGCTATTCTCTATCAGTTTGCCAACTATTTCTTTACTCGACTTCCCTGCTTCCCTTAATCCCACAATATCTTCGGTTGATAACTGTTGCGACGTTCCGTCGTCAATGATGCTTCTGTTGTCTAGCCCACTGGGTAACACACTCTTCAAGTCTTTCGATAGCGATTCAACTTCTTTAGTCTCCAGCAAAGTGTATAATCTCTTCCCAGTCACCTTTGCTTCCATTTTATACGTTGTCCACATTGGTCTACCAATTATACTACTCATCTCCAGCTGGTCTTTACCCAGTAGTAAATTTCCATTCGCCGTCACCTTATGGAGCTTGTAGTAATTCTGTCTTTGTACGACAACATAGTCTCCAACTTTAACAACTTCTGCATCAAGCTCGTTCATTGTGGTGGCACTTTGGGTACACCAAATTCCAAGCTGTAATGTGAAGTTTGTTTATATTTTCTATCGTCCGTGGTAATCAGATATCCACGTGAGAAATGATTACCTTAACCTCCAAATGCGAGGCCAACGAGACGTCAACTGTTGGTGTAGCGTAACCTCAGATCGACCACAGAGTACAGACTACTACCAACTACTACTGACAAGATCGACTTCAATGGCCAATCCATGGGCTAATCGAAGCTCGGGTCGACGCTGCCAATGTTATTAACCCAACGATTTCAAGACTGCAGTCCTGTAGATTTGAAGGCGGGTATATTTAAACATCTACATTGATAATTAGTTAAAATTTTATTTGCGGACGTATTTGTAGAACGTTTGCGGTAGGATAGCTTCATTGGGATATTATAACAAATACTCGGATTTCACTTTTTTAAACCTGATCACGTTTAACTGTTACCCTCAATCAGTGGAAACGGTTTACGTAAAGCGTGAATTGCATTGAATTTGTGTCAAGCTCCTGGAGATAGATGGGCAACTTTTCATATGTGAAAATAATTGCCTACTTCTAGGAGCAAGCTTTATTTTAGTTCCAAATGATCAATAGCCGGGGATCATCTCTCTCTCTATACTCACTTCATTTCCTTCTTCCTCAGCGTCTACTTTTGAAAAAGGAACCCTATTGCATTTGGATTGGTTTCGATTAAAAATCTAGTTTAAAAAAATTCCTACGACATTTTAGACGTATATATTCAACACTGAATTTAATAAATAATCGATACGATTTGTATTTTCTACCAAAACCATTTAGACCTGATGAATGTTTTTTATTAGGTTGTAATTTTTAAATTTCTGCAAAAGCGAATTTCAGTAATGAATTGAGTATTCGAATAAATAAATTAAAAGTCACAATAATTAATCAATACAGCATTTTATCAGACTGTAGTCACAATACTCACAATTACCATATAATGATCATACATAGTGCTTCAGACAGTCTCCAACGAAGTTCCCAGAGAACTTATTTCGATGAACTACTAGAACGCTCCGAAATTTTTGAGCAAGAAAAGTTTCATGCGAGCTTTGAGGAAGCTACACTTTTAGCAGCTTTGAGGAAGCTCTCACGGCGCAACTTTTGAGCTCCTTTGTAACTCAGCATGCATAGCTCGCAGGAAGCTCTTACGGAGTTCCTGTGAAAATGCCGTCAGTTATTGATAAATTTCACATACTTGTAATATATTTTTCATCGTTCATTAAGAATGTTTCATGTGAAATCCACTGCCCCCTCCCACCTTTATTTTTTTATCTGACTATAACTCTTTTTCACGTTAATACTACAAATTGACACAAACGTAACATCGATATTTATTTTCGATTGTATGTGAATATTTTATTATACAAACTCTGCACGTGACACACAGCGTACACTCGGTGCAGCGTGACATATTTCTAGTTTATGTATTTAATATCATATATGTAGTATTTTACATTGTTTATTGCATATACATGTAATTAACATTAACATATCATGCAACAAAAATAAATTGACATTTCAAAACGGATTTACTTCTAGTCCTGTTTTTGGTCTGCGAAAATATACGGGTATACGAGTGTTGGGCGATTTTGATGACGAATGCCAGTATAACTAGGGAATGTTCGTATCCATTTTGTTTGAAAAAAAACCCCGTCGTCTTAATCTGAGGAAGAAATTTGTTCGCTTTTGACGGTCTAATGGCGCGTAGGTGTATGTTACATTATTTAAATCAATGCCACTACACGGCTCTTCCGGCAGTGCTACACATCTACACGAATAACATACACACGATAATGTTTCAACAAAAGGGTTTTTAATTATTTTCAAAGTTTTACAAACAATTTACTTCTTCATTCCCAGTACACTTAAACGCGTAAAATCAACTGAACGTTCTTTGGTGTTATCTCAGGCTGTATAACAGTAGGTTCGTTACTGCCACCATGAAAATCCACTGCTCAACTCTTCGTCCGGCCTTTCCTGAAATCAAGTTATACTTTTTCATTCGACATACTTATGATTCAAATCACAATCTATTGATCGGAGTTTACGGATTCAGCATTATAACGGTTGTTTAGTACCCGTTAAGAGTTATTACATGAACTAAGCAGTGTACATTAAAAACTCGTTAAATCCACCGTAACCGGTTTTAAGTAAAATGTAAAAAACTAATAACTTCTTTTCAAATTGACACACAGCTGTGATAAAGGTGCCTAAGGAAAAAAATTAATAAAGTAGAAGTGTTATAATCATGAAAGCCTGAATTAACTTTGTATGAAAAAATAGATTGAATTATATACTTCTGAACAATTTGATCTAATAAGTTCTGCGACTAATCATGTCACTGCAGGAAATAAAAGATATACGGTAAAGATCTAGTCTCCGTTTGAAATCGGATTAAATCCAATTGTCATCAAAATATTATTGGTTGAAAACTACCATTCGTTTACCTGAATATCATTACATTTGTATTAGGATGATTAGGATTTGTATGAGGCGCTTCCAAACGTTTACCGAAAAATATCAAGAAAGTTTAAAAATAATTACTTTGCACTGGAACTGGAATCATAGAAGAATAAAAAGAAATAAAATATACGGCAATATATAAATGCCACTACATACCAAAATAAATGTTGTGGACTGGGTAATTGGAAGAAATACATTAGATGATTAAAAAAACGAGTTAATTACCGGATGCTGACATAGGAGTGTATAGGACGTAATCTTATTCATCAGTACAAGCCTCAACTAATCGCAACCAACGAATTTTAACGCCGAACTGAATTTGTATCCGCGTAAGGTATGCAAGAAAAAGTTATTCACCATTTCTGAGTAAACGGAAGGTTACACATCTCACAGCTTATTTATTTTACTAATTAATAACATGAGATGAAGTTATAATTAGTACTATACCGAGTCCGAAGTTTTTAATACCTGTAAAACCGTACGTATGTATAATATACATGTAGATTATTTAATTGAACAAGCTGTATACTGGCTTGCCTTGTTACCAAGAACATTAAATGATCCGATATTATTTGGAGTCACCGGCAGGGTATTAAATTTCTTTATACGTAACTGCAAATTCAATGCTGTACCGTGAAAGATGTATTTATATACATACAATTCTCATGGTATTGGTTAAGTATCTGGAAATATTGTTTCTCGGTTTTAACACATGTAAATTCACGGACAATAAGAATTATTATACAGCTATTTCGGTGGCAGAAAACGGGAAAAGAATGAAGAGAATTGAGAGAGACTTATTTCGTAACTGGCTCAATTGGGCTTCTTGGAATATCCTGCAATTGACGAGAGTCAGAATTTCATTCTTTTTAGCCACTTTTTCTTTTATCGGGTCAATTCTGGCATTTCCTCACGTGATGACTTCACCGGGTTATGGACCATACAGATTTAATATTCACGGTAGTCATGGTGGACTATTACTGTATAAACTAGTACAAGAAATCCTGATTTGCGGTGTTTTTTTTTTTTATTCAATTATATGCGGCTACCGTACACGTTGATATCTGATTCCTTTGAATTTTACGAGAGAACTTTTCATTAAAAATCTTTAGAAACGTGTTTTTAATACAGCTGAAAAGTGTACATAAAGTTTTTCAGATATTACAGCCTGTGGAATGCATTAATCTCCGGTATAACGGTGCCGCAGAACGGCTTCACAATGCTCAGAAAATGGTAGAGAATTTCGTTATCAATGTACGATCATTTTATAAGAGCTCGCTAAGTTTGGCATCCTTTAGTTCAAAAGTGATTAATTATTCAACGCAATCAAAACCCGGTAAGCGAAAACTAAGTAGACGTTAAAGGTTGAAAAATTACGTATTAAAAAAGTCATTTGCATTTATTTTCGTTACAAATTGAACTCTAACGTATTACTTACTGAATAGCTTGGCTGTGAATGGAAATTGATTTTATTCACATTTATTTTTCTTTATTTTCTCATCCGTTTTCTTTCTACCTTCTGAAAATAATCAGGAATATAACATTACCGGTGTAGGATGATTCGCGAGTTCCGAGAACAGATGCTAATCTTGGGCGCTCCTCTTCTACGAATATTTCGGATTGAGCTGTATACAAATCAAACACGTTGACTCGACACGTGATGTGGAGTCTCCCGTGGTTGAAACTATCCGGGGCAATTTCCAAGTCCAGTCCAGCAACAACCGATACCAGCGGATTTTCCGCTTTAGATGGCGACGAACGAGAGTAACTCGAATTTACCTGAACATACGATTAGACATCGACATGTTTACATAGATTTGCGTACACATTCATACGTCTAGATTTTCTTCAACCTCACGTATAATTTACTATAATTTACACTTAAATGGACAGCGTTTTTTGTTTTTGTCAATTTACAGTAGAGCGTCGATTATCCGAACATCAGTTACCCGAAACGTCAATCATCCGAAAGATTATTTAGTTCCTGGTTTTTCGAATAACAGGCCAAACTTCCGTTGTAAAACAGAGGAAAATTGTGGACTTTTTTCCAAAGGAGTAAACCAAATATGTACATACACCTGCCACTTATAAAATATTAATATTAGTATAGACACTTGTTTCTCAATACATATATTTTATACACTCTCTATTACGTAAGCGTTAGGAATGTTAACCAAAAGTACTATGTATAGAATAAGAAGATAGTTCGTCTGTTTGAAATACATTCGTATGTATCTACATTGAACAAATCAACGTTTTTTTTCATATTGTTCGGTTATCCGAATGGTTCCCGGCCCCAATTAGTTCGGATAATCGACGCTCAAGATGTAACCTCAGCTATCTACTTTTCTTTAAAATCAAAGACTTCGTACAAGAGAGTTGAAAAACTGTTCCTTTTTATGGCGTTTATTTTCTGGTCTGCAGGCAGATTTAAAACAGATATTTAGCGAGAGCTATATTAAACCTGAAATAAAATAGGAAAAATAATGAGATTAAGCTAGGTAACAAGTCAGTGTCGTTGATTGCAATAAAAAATCGTACACTACATAGAACTTTTGATCATAATTTATAAAAATGTCATGGCCAAACTCTATTAATTGTTTTACATTTGAACATTGTGCATGACATTCTCTCCTCATCAGAGTCTGCAATGAATCTTATGAAATTCGAAGCATATCATACGTTACTTCTTGTCTATCGATGCAGATTTTTGTGATAAAGTTGAATTCGTCATTTTAAATGGATCTAGTACAATATTCGTCACACGTACAAAATCTCATTTATATCGTTGTCATAATAAGTTTCAACGATGTCATAATTACGATTTGTCGTTCCAGTTGTGCCGCAATCAGTACAAATATCACAGTATTGAATTCCGTCCATTCCGTCCGCGAGTCAGACATGGAGTTCCATGAAAACGTGTCTTATATATCGCGTGACTAATGCCAAAAGGGCGTACTACAGCAGTTAGATAGGGATCCATGCCAAAAGGGCGTATAAAAAAATTTTTTTTTGCCATTCGACTTAAAATCACTCGAAACGTAAAGATCTGCAAAAAAAAATTTTTAGATGTACTAACGCCAAAAGGGCGTATCTCAAGATATACGCCCTTTTGGCTTTGAAAATTTTTTTTTCATTTTTAGGCTTAGAATATATTGACAAAACGATTGGCACAAAAAAAAAAATTATACGCCCTTTTGGTTTTGAAAAGCCAAAAGGGCGTACAATTTTTATACGCCCTTTTGGCATTAGTCACGCGATATGTTATCTATAATACCCTGTATCTTACGTAATGTAATTGCAAGGTTTGGTTGGCCTTTCGAATCGGGAACTGACCTGAAGATTCGTTTAAGTTTAACACCTCGACGGCTCAGCCGCGCGAATTGAACCGCGATAAAGCGAGCCGATCGGGAAAAATCGCGCAGGTAAGTATCAGGCAGATACCTGCGGGTTGCTTTGCTGCACGTTTCCTGTTCTTGCGCTCTTTCACCGGCTTCCGTTTATACATACGTGTCTCTTTGTCTCCCCCCGCAGCCCAGCATCACGACCCCCGACCCCGGCTTGCGGCCCGCGGCCTTTCAATCCGCACGACGTTTGAACCGCTCAAAGATACGTACCGGTAATCCGTTTACGGACCACGTAACGTTGGCCGGGGGATTCCCCGGTGGCGACGTACAGTTGCCACGCACCACGTCACCGACAGCGTATTTCATCTTCTCGACGCGAATCTCTGGATCCCCCTCCGGTAGGTCTGGAAAATTTCGGTCCTTCAAATTCACAAGCACCACTGAATAATGGAGTAAAAACGATGAACAGGAGAGGAGAAATAGGGTAAACAAAAAACGGAATACGGGAGCAATTCTGACCGAATAATTCGTGACTCACTTTTTTCATCCGATAGTTGAAGTTACTGGATAAAAATCGATACGCGAATGTTGAAAGGCTGCTTCTTCTCCTACAGATAAGGCCGTAAGACTTTCAAGTTTACGCTCAATTCATGGGCAAACGTTGAATTAAGGTATTAAAAAAAAGGCTACGATGTAATACATTATTGGTATAATAAAGCTTTATTACTATGGTGATTTCAGGTTCACGTTACATCGGCTGTTCTTTCATGCGCAGTCCACAGATAACAAAATGTTCTGCTTCAAGGACATATTTTTTAGGGAAGAGCGGAAGGTTTATTTGAAAAGAACAGCAGTAGTGGCACCGTTCATGAATAAATGTACCTACTTACTAAGACGCGAATAACATTAATAATAATAGTGATAATGAGAGCGAAATCAGTAATTTTTGACGTCCAGTAATGTATTTGTAATACATACTTTATGGGTGGTAATTATTTCAGGAGTCGGTCATTAAAAAGGAATTGCTCTCACCTCGGTACTATAATGACCTAGTTTCAGGCAAATTCGACTCATGGGACCGAACTACATTAGCTTTTTACGGTACCGTTGGCACCAGATGTGACATTGTAACAGTTACGGCTGCAGACAGTGGCGAATTTACTATATGGTAATGGTGGCAAAAAATAGGGTTACCCGAAGCGAGGGATGAAGGACTGCAGCACATGGGCGTAAAAAATGTATAGGGAAAAACAAAATTTCAAGAAATGCGTGAAAGAAACTCTCATTTTCACGCGACGTTTTTTTCATCTCATTACGACTCTCTGCGGGCGACGATAAATAGGCCCGACTAAAACTACAATGTAGAAAATATCATACAGGATTCATTTGACTAATGATTCCTCTGTAGGTCGTTAAATATTTTTGAACGGCTGTATTGTCGAAAAATGGTGAAAAATTCATGACCGCAAAAAGGAAAGAATTTCATGAAATCTCGAGCGCTTTTCTTCCGGGTCGAAAGCCAGATTCGATCTCAAGCTTCCGAGACGTTTGCCATTTTACTTATGAATGACCGGACACGCCCCATATGTTATCAAGGACTTCAGCTGGAACCAACGAAATGGATTTCTCTCACACATTCATTACAACTCGCCAGATCGAGTACTACCTTTACTTTTATACGATAAAAATAATCCTAGTGTTTGTATAGGATCTGGAGATCATGGTATGCAGTTGAGTTTAAGAAGATTTTGATAATCTGGGTGATCTGTAAGATTTCTCACTGTTTTACCATGCAATGCGGAAATTCATTCCAGCCGGCTTTTTGTAGAAGACGGGACTTCGCAGAATGTGAATTTTACCATGGTGTTATTGCAATATTTTTTAGTGCAGATAAATTCTTGGCGATTTTTCATTGACTTATGCAAAGTGGGAAGCCGGATGGGCAGAAAACATTGTATAAATCACATTCGAAATTTTCTGTTCAATAAACGGATGTAACAGTTTTAACGAAATTTATATCAGATAATATGCGATAATTCGAACGAATTTGTATATTGGATGAAACACGGTATGTAAATTTAACAAAAAAGTTTTATAAAATTCGGACGCGGGTTGCAGGTTTAAAGTTACACGTATAATTTTTTTCTAACATTTCTTACGCGGTTACTTACCTTGTTAAATATGATAACAAAGTTTCTGAACTTGCAGATAATCGCAGTTTTTGCTTATACGGCACAAAACTTGTCAGGTGGAAATGTCTGCTGACTACAAGCGAATGTATTACGGAGTATGAATGAGGGTTCAAAGCTTTCAGTGAACTCTATTTCTCACGCTGACTCGGCATAGTTGAAAATGAATGAAAAATCTAAATCGACAAGGCATACTCACTGACAACGTGCATGTAGCTGGATACCATTTCCGTGTGAAAAGACGGTGCATCAGCGGATACTTCACACCGATATTTGCCAGTAAGATCGGACTGTACGTCGTGCAGGACAACATGATGCGAGTCGCTCAATGCGGTCTGAAACAGAAGAAAAAAGAAAACAAAATGAATAAAGTAAAAAGGTAAAGAGTAAATAACAAAAATACCCGTTACTTTATCTTACTCATCACCACCCCAGTAGACGTTTCCTTAACATAATTCTAAGATCGATCCCGCCTTTCTCTCGGACGTGAACGGCGCCACACTCTCGGTTGTTTATCACATATCGCGTTTGCGAATTTCCCCCGATCTCCGGGGCGGCGGACTCGGAGGATTCGGAGGATTCGGAGGATTCGGAGTGACAGTCGGCGGCGCCGGGGTCGAAAGATGAGAGCCGACGAAGAGAGAAGGCGAGGAGGAAATAGGAAGGGCGCGTGTCGTGACGTGGAAGACACCGAGGCAGAAGCAGAAGCAGAAGCAGGAGTAACAGCGAGTGTCTTTCACTTTGCATAAAATATACGTCGTATTACTTATTACGTATGTAGCATATGTATGGATGCCGCTACATCGTCGGATTTCTCAGAATCACCTATATGTACACGGATACCGACTGTATACCTTATACCGTCGTGGTATTACACGTCCAACCGTATGTGCGGGTTATACCGCTGGGAAAGAGGAACAGGAAGCATAATCTGAAGCAGCCTATCGCGTGTTGCATCCTGTAAAAATCCTACCTCACAAGAGGCTTTCTAGATTCTCGGAAAACACAATTAACTTGTTAGGTAATCGTAGTTACCTGCGGCGACAGTTCGCGTTACGTCGTTTCTCTCGTTTCGGTAATTATTAATTATCCAGCAATTTTTCGACACAGGATGTGTACGACGTGATGTAATTCGGTGGGAAGAGGAGGGGTGGGTTTAATTCCGGCAAACGTTGCGTGAGGTTTGTCAATAACTTGGTGAAGACACTCTGTACGATTCCGATTGTGTGTATATTAATTCTCCAAACTTTAATTATTCACACTTTTCGTTCCACGAGTGTATAATATTGATTCTATCGCCTCCGGTATACCTCCGAAATCTGTATTTTCTAATTTCAATGCAATTTCGATTGCGTGCATCGGGCCGTGCAGAGTTCGCAGCACGATGTTTGTATATTCGAATGGATAAAAGTCGCGCCTGGAGATTGGGTATATACCTATATCCTCGTACAAGCCGGCCGGCATTAAAGTTATAATAGAATCACAATTACCGGAGTTATGAGAGGCACAAACTGCATTTGCGAAATGTGATTTTGGTCCGGCATTAAAAACTTCTCAACTTCAGAAACTTTTTTTGTTCCGTTTTATTCGCAATGATGTGTATACACGCTTTTATTATAATACCTAACTCACTTCCTGTACTTTCGTTTTAATGTAAAATGAATCGTGCGAAAAATTGATACATCGTACATGCATGTAAAACGTTATTTCGAAGCATGGATTTGAATATACTTTTGGTTTCTAATAAAATTGAAACTGTACGGAAGTTTAATCCGGACTAGACGCTTGTAATGGAACCAACGCAAGTTTCAGTTTCAAGATTTAAACATCCTGGCGCGGAATGATCTCCTTTTCCTGAATCTCAAGAATCCCAATCTGAAATTACGACCCTGTTTTATGGGACGGAAAATATTTGACCTGGAACTCGTCCGAAATCGATCATAAAAATACATTTATTCTCCGAGATTGGTAGCTTCGTGCTGAGAAAAATATTGCCTGACGTTGTTGTAATCGTAGATGATGAAACGAAAGCGGTCCAACGATCACTCGGGAAATATCAATTTGGTCTTTTTTTTTTACGAGATATGAAAAAAATCACATTCAAGCCGCGTTTCTTTCTTCGCTGTATTTTCGGAGCTCACACGCTTTAACTTCATCACTCATGTACGATCGAGTAGCGGTAGAGTCCAAAAATGAAAAGAGCTACAAGATTCATACCGAAACGGTGAAGAAAAATCGTGAAAAAATTGAGAAAAGCGTCTTTGGGTTAAAGTTATGTGCGAAGATTCGTTGGCGTGAAACAGCATTGGTGTGTATGAATCTAATTGGGTTGTCAATGCTGTGGAAATGTCCCTGACCCAACTGTTATCCAGTTTGAGTACAAACAGAGGGGAGATAAGCACGTTCTTGAGACTGAGGTTGGGGATAAACGGTTAAAGGAAATAAAAAGAAACGGAAGAAGAAACAGAAGAAGAAGAAGAATAAGTAGAAGAAGAAAGAGAAAGAGAAGGAGAAAAAGAAGAAGGCAGATAGAAAGATTTGCGCTCGTTATCACGATTCCGAAATAAATATTGACACCATATTTGTTGGACACGGTAGGATCAGAGCTTTAACTTATGCGACTCTGCGAAGCTTGAAATTTGATAACTCGAATGCCTAAACTGTATCATTTTTATTTACCGATTTGATGTAACCCGCGATGCAGGTGTACACCGTATAGCCGGATAAATCGGATAAATAGTGCTCTGGCAGACGAGCCTCTGTTTCGGCATGATCGGCGTGAATTTAATACTCGAGAGATAGTTGAGAAAAATATAGTGGATGAGTATTCGCGAGAGGGAAGGAGCTAAGGCGTTCTTTATAGGAATAAAAGCGAGCATAAACTGATAATATTACGGATGATGTACGAACACCGATTTGAATACGCGAACTGCGGTGGTGAAGTGGAATCTCTTTCTGCCGGGAGCCGCCTTTCGAGACTCCTTGCGGAAAAGGGAGCGAGAGGAGTGAATTTACAGCTTCGGATCTGGTACATATATAGAAAACGTGACAATGAACCGGGCCAACGGAAGATCCGCCTGATGCATGTATGATATACGACTCCCGTTCTCGATCTGGCTTCGATCAACACCTATTTCCTTATTCCGCACTTAAATCCGTTCAGCCGCGTGAAATCGACGAGGCGTCGATTTTTCTGCATACAAGGTACGCGCAAGGGCGAACGAAAAATCCCTTTATCTGCAATATCCGTCTTGTTCGTCTTATATAGCTAAAATGTGCTCGTTATATTGCACACATCAAAGATACAATATTTAGAAATTAGATGGGAAGGAAAATTTCTTGCCGTCTTTCCAAAAATTGTAATACGAGCACGATCATGACGAACAAATTATCGCGTTATAATAAAGTCAGTATTTCCTAAGTGTTTTTGTTTACGAGATGCTGATCGTCGATGCGATATTTCCACTGGGACCAATACTATGCACTATACGTGCTTGGTTGTTGAACGATTTTTGTTACACTGCTGCCTCATCGAGTGTCCGCTAAATATACATCCAACTTCGTAGCATATCACATTCAACGAATTATTCATGACATGGTACGAATGAATATTAATGCTAGCGTGACAATTTTTCTTCACGACATTTTTAAAAGTAACTGGTAATTCGTATACGGTGAACAGGTTACGAACAATGATGGTCGAGGTACAGACCGAATTACAGAGCGTGAAAATTGTTAGATATCCGAGTTCCTGTGTGTGGCCCGATAAAAAAAAGTAGTTGTAGTATGATAGCAAAAGTCATACCGGCATAAACGGCCATTTATCAAAATTTCGATATGGTCTACATATAATGGCTAATATAATTTACGCTCGAAATTTCAGTTAATAATCTAGTGCCAGTGATGGGGCATTTATCAAACGATCAATTCTCTTTGTTGTGTGGTTACCTTCGAATCGGTGCAAGTCCATTGTTTTCCGACGCAACAAATCCAGCGGGAAATCGTTTATAATTTCGCTGACACGAGTCAGTCCTCACTCAGCGCAGAAGCTCATTTTCTATTACAGGATCGTTCATTAGTCGGTGACGGTTATGCTCAATAAACTTGGTGCTCTGCCCGCGTGATATACTGCAGGTGGTTAAGACGCGGGGTTTCATGTATATTGCAATACACATTTTACACGGGTTAAGGAGGCGAGCCGCACGTTATAAAGGCGCTCGAGTCGAGTTTCGCATATTCATAAACGCTGGATAATCGATGTGCGAATATAATAAATAGGCGGCTAAGCCTGCGTCACGACCTGTATTTTACACGTTCGTAACAGGAGTTGAAAGACCAATAAAGACTTTATATTTTCCAGTACAATTTTTCTTCGTTACTCAGGGACTCGGCGTGCCTACGTGTGCGTACAGGCAATACACCTTCCCGAATGTCAGGGTGGCAACGATAAATCTTTTCAACGTGTCTAGCGAACTTTCCTACTATACCCTTGCCATCTCCAAGAGTGACGTTAGTTAAACGGGCAGGTATCGTCTATTGCCCAAGTTTAACCCTGTTCAACTTTATACGATCCACCTGTTTCAACGCTATTCAGGCATCATAAGTGCCGATAATACAGGCGTAATTTTAATCGCCTCGAATTATACCGCTGAACCACAAAACCTGACGCGAATACCGCGGAGCTGATTATTATTTTGTATCCACCGCGCGTGCATCTATATCTATATCACACACACACGCGCCAATCTATATCGACGCAAATTTACAAAACAGGTCGATTCTGTAGAATGGCCTGCAGAGGTAATTATTGACACGCATAATCCCGTCGTGCTAATTGATTCGGCGTCCCTCAGCCCTTCTCCCACCTCCCCTCATCCGCATTTACACAAAATTCATCTCCAAGCCTATTGATATTGTATGAGGCTTATACACTTAAGTATCCGCACATTTAGCGCACGTCGGTATCGTTAATACGCTTCGACAATTTGAAAGGGTCGATAATATAAATGACTGTTCGATGTAAAGCGTCGGAATATTTAAACTTCTCTGAATTCTGCAGATAGTGTAATATTTGATATATTGGGGTCGTCTTTGTTAACTGGGTCACTTTATCAAATAACTTTTTTTTAGATGCTTTCCATAATATAGCTAGATCTTAGCATGTATAACACTCGGAGATGAAATATCTTATTGCGTGATGTCTTTTTTACCCTGTTCAATTTATCTGCTACAGTTTTCAAGATACATTCTTTTATTTAACCCGTGTTAATACATGAAAACTATTCCAGCTTATAGAAGAAAGTGGCAGAAAAGTATGATCGATTAATTGACGATTTGAAATTTCTCTTAAATATTTACAGAGTTCTTGAGAAATAAGGTGACCTGTACTGTATAAACTGAATCAAACCGTGATGAAAGTGCACGTTCAGTAAGTGTATTTTTTCTATCCTCGGATATCACCGTGTCGGAAATGACACTCTATATGTATACATATTTCTATGATTTCGGCAAGATACATACATATATATATGCATATATATATATACATATATATCAAAATACGAAAAAAATGTATCTCAAGAAACGATTCAGTGAAAGCTGAGGGGAATTCGCAAGAGATTTTTACAAGCACACCGCCTACCGGAACCTTGAAGATAATCTGAAATATCATCCCTACAGACATAAAGAGGAAGGAACCCGCAAAAAAAGCAGGGTGCATGCATATGGATTCGTGTCAGGCAGTATAAGGCGACAAAGCATACTCACGTCGACGTTGACACCCGGAAGAGGAAAGACTTTAGTGTGCGGCAGCTCCTTCAAGACATATCTGAAGAATTCTTTGCGCCCCTTGTACCACTTGACCGTATAGAGTAGATCCGCTTCTAGGTCATACTGACAGGTCATAGTAACCGTGGAGCCAGGTGCGACCGCTAGAGGTATTTTTATCGATACGTCTCGCAAGCCTCGCACTCCTGGAACAAGATAGCTGTTAGAAATTGGAGATTGAATGCGGAAGAACGGCCAGTCGCTTTCGGTTATACGGCCGGCGGGTGAACCGACTCAGGGCGAGCCCCAGGTGCAGGGGAATATCGTAAATGTCCTAGAAGTGGGTTTTGCAGAGACTCGCGCACGAGCGATGTTCCAATCTGCTACGTGGGCACACACCCAGTTTCATATGAAAATAGTAAACTGACATATCGTATAAAGGAGAACTGCAGAGTTTCTACTTCTCGAACCGCGCCCCAATGACAGACGTGTTCCTTAGGTACAATATGATTTTCATCCAACGTCAGAAGTTTCGAGGACCCCGATGAAACGTGTCACCAAGTTTAGAACGCGCCTTCTCTCGCTACCCCCGAAGAATACATATGTACTCACTGGTTGGTACCATCCACACGTATAACGTTTGCACCTATGACGACAGTTTGGGACCCCGGAGACAGTCGGGCGAATACGGGGTTTTCGACTCGTCGCGTGTGGGTAAAAAATACAACTTTTTTTTCTTCGATGTCGAAATAATTGAGTGATCTTTGCCGAAGCGTTCCCTGAACGTGTCTAAGGGCGGTTTGGACGGAAACCGTTCGTTTCTAAGATTAGAAGATAGAGTTGCGATAGTGAAAACCAAGGTTTTCGATAGAACACAAATAGCTTGCTTCTGATCGAGCCGTGTGAGGAATTAGGGATAGACGAATATTGCAAGCTTGAAAAATATGAAAAAGTTGAGGAAAAGTACAGCCTCAGCGTTATATTTCTTAAAAGATGAAATCTGTCCCTCGAATCGATAGACGCAATCTACCTGGTTCCCCGAAAAATTTATGTTTCGTATTCCTGGTTGTCAGTTGTATTGCGAGACGTGTCGCTGTACGAACATCCGTCAAAGCGACAATATTTATTGCGAATCGAATTAGTTTTTTTTTCGATGCATAGTAAAAACAGATCTTCCGAAATGCTCGCAATTAATCACTGATTTGCCGTAGCTGTTGTCTATGGCTTCTCAGTTTCTCACGCTGCGGATACAGCTGCGAAGGAAAAAAGTATTTTTTTAGTCCGCCATTGAGGGTTGGATGGTACCCTCTTAATCGCTGGTCGCTCGATTACCTACGTCGACGGTAGAAAAAAGCGGCTAGAACGATCGGCATGCGATGGGAATACGGTATCAGGGAATCTGGCAAGCGGTAGTTTCTCTCCTACATGATCCCTCTTCGACTCATTCGTTTTTGTCCACGATTTTCCCAAATTGTTCAAGCCCTCGGCATCTAATATTCGTTAGGATCGATTACGTAGTCTCGTAAAGGCGTTAAGCTGCGCCGTAATTTTCCTGCACCCAAGAAGCTTGGTAAAGCTGCAGGTGACGAAGCTTTTAAATTGTTTCTCCCGTGTCGCAAGTATAGAATGTTACACGGGAGTTTTGAGAGGAGTGGAGAGGAGCGGCGAAGAGAAGAGAGAGGAGAGGATCCCGGGCGAGCTCCGCTGTCATTACTTATTGGTTTAGTTTATTTATGAGTTTACTTAGAGGGGTTTCCGATTTCAAGAGATCCTGTTTCCCGGTCCTCGTCTCCTCCTTTATTTTCCTCTCGATAAAGCATTGCCCGCTACTTCGTGCTTATTCGCCTATATATACCAATCGTGGCTCTATATATAAGCTGTGTGTATGGGTATACATGAGGTTATCTAATGCGATCGTTTATATTCATTGCGATCAATCTGTATTTAATTTACAACGGGCAGTCTTCGGTACATTTATCCAAGTCACGGTGCCTTTCCAAACCCGCTGAATATTTCAAAGTTTAAAAGCATTTCCTGAATCTTTAAAGATTCTCTCACGGTATCGTGATCAGCCGGCACCTGCTCTTCCGGTGCTGATGCTTCGAAGCCCCGTTCGCAAGTAAAAATTAATTTTTTACGCGAGTCTCGCTAAGTATTCTTCACCGATAGGTCCCATGCTTCTCGCTGGTTTTTACCGTAACGTTAAAGGTCACCGATCCGCTTTGAGCTACCTGCGGAATAATGCGGGCGAAATGGAAAGAAAAAAAAATCCTGAAATCAGAGGTATTAGGTTTTAAGATAAACAAGAAATGAGATTAAAAAAACATGTAGTCGACGGACATCGTTAACTCATTTGCTGTGTCTGACGTCACCGTTCGGGCTCCGAATACTTGAAATGTAAGATTAGCGGAACTTTTGCAGAACCGCTCCGAAAGTCCGACGGAGTGACCGAGCTCTAAAAGACCTGAATTTATGAATGCTTTTAAACTCTCTTATAACATGAAAATTTTCGGTCGAGTCATTTAATTTCATTGGAATGATAACCGTATAGGTACAGTTACGGTATAAGATATTGCATTACACTCGTTGGAAAATATTTGGTAGAGTTTATTGAAGGACTGCAGTGCGTACCATCGATAGATCGGTTTATTCGACTGTAAAATTCGAGCACGGTTTCTTTGATCTCTGAGGTCACAGGTCGCAACTCGGTGGAATTCGAAATGGGGGTCAAGTTTGGGGCAAAGATTAGGTTCACAAAGCAAACTCGAAGTAAGTATTTCGGGACCGAGAATTTCGCCGAAGAATGTTGGAGAGAAGTCGAGTCTAGGATGCGAAAAAAGACCGCAAGGAAAAAACTGTTATATAAATCCCGGAGTATAAGTAGCGGGCGTTGTAAATAAACCCATTATACACGAGTATAATCTCGTTAAATATCGGTGAACGGCTCGTAGTCCGAAAAATTACAACAAATACCTTGCAATTAACCGATGTGTATCGTTTAAATTGCTCCGATTTACCGTAAAAATTTTGTCAAGGTCATCAGAATTGGGTGAAACCATTTGCATGCTACGCACGACTCGCATCAGACTCGACGTAAAAAGCAACGGTCGGAGGCTAGTAATGAGTTTCGGAGCAAATCCAAATTCGCCACAAAGATGTAGATGTATGCGAATATATGCGCCGCGGGTAGACGACGTATGCGGACGGAGGCAGATCATCCCTCGGGCCCTGTTTCGACGTACCCTCGAGTCGTGCACTTTGCGCGGTACGGCGCGAGCTATACAAGCACAGAGGGGTTCTCTTTGCCACCGAAGAAGGGTTGCCGCCCACGAAATTCGCCCAGCTCAGACAGAGGGTTGTTTATTCACCGCGATCTTCATACCACGTCATGTCCCCCGGACTTCCGGATAATTAGCACGCTTCTATAGCCGCTAGTCTGCTGCGGGCGAGCTGCGGCTGCAAAAAGAAGGAGTGGAGAAAAGCGCGCCGAGACCGCGAGTCCAGGAATTCCAGGATCAACTCCGAACGCTGAACCGGTGTAAGTTGTACACAGTGCGGTGCGGGGTCCTGGAATGCGGCAAGATTTACTCAGGCATCGCCATCCCGGCGAGAGGCAGGGCTTCAGGGTGAAAGGAGCGGAAGTTTCTCGTGCTTAAAACTCGTAAAAGAAAGAATCGCCGGTTCCGTCTTTCGGCTGTCGCGCAGTTGGCCGTAGTAACTCCCCTTTAACGTTCCGGGCGACTCGCAGCCCGCGCGAACTTCTCAAAGTAGCGAATCCCGCCTCACGGCACTTATTGCAATTTCTCGTAGGCCGAGGCGGGTGTGGGTGCCGAACCGTAGTCGCGAGGGAAACTTTTTTGTCTCGAATTTCGTTGGATTACTCGGGCTGTCTTGAAGAGAAGTTCCCACCCCTCCGCACCTCCGCCCCATCGATAAACGCTCCCTCGTATATTTCGAGGATACGCAAAATACGTTGCAGGTATCGGCAAGTAGACGCGTATCGGTCGAGGAGCATGGAGGTACAGCGATCGGTCCGTCGTTGAAAACGGAATTCTTTGTGCTTTCGATGGAGAAAAGTTCGCGTGTAAGCCGAAACTGAACTTCATTTACCGATGCGACGCACGGTTCGACACTTCTTTTTATTCGATCTGTAGAACGAAGGCATTGTTACCATTTGCGTCGGTACGTAGGATGTAGATCAGATTTCGTAAACAAGATACGCCGTGAGGAACTCGGCGTAAGGTGGAATAAAGAGGAAAACTGAGATGAGAAAGAGGGGATCAGAATTAAAACTTTCCCGCTTTCAGAAAATACACAAATCAAGGTCTTATTATGTGATTAACGGAATTATAATCCAACTTCCTCGCCATCTTAATCAGAAAACATTTTAAGCGTCGGAATTGAGGTGATGAACGCGGCTCTTTGTATTATAATAAACTTACATAACTCAGCGCCAAGTTTAAGCCGTATTGTTGATAAGATTATACATTTTTAATCATTCACTTTGATCCTGTTATACTTATATATTCTTCTCCTTTGCCAGCTCTCGTCGTTGAGCAAAGTGTAAGAAGCAGCAGCTTCGCAACGTTACGGTGTTAGATAAGAAATTACAGGGGCACCCGCCGCGGAGTTATTTGCATTTTTAACAATATTGACCGCGGCTAAAATTTGTTCGGGTATCCGTCCTCTAGCTTTAGAGCCTAACGTCATGAAGCATGCATGGCTGATGGTTGAGTGGTTCGCACAAAATACCTGCCGGATATCTGCGGTGGCATGGAATTTTAAATTCCTCGGGATAAAAGGGTACGCCTCCCATCATTTTCCATTAGGATATACTGGAAGGGGCGGGAGGGGAGGTAGGTATGTACTTACGGCAGGTATATACATACCTTCAACCTTTCCTCAAACGTCGACTATATTCTCATTTTACGTGCAAGATACCGTTTCAGCGGTTTTTTTTTCCTTCTTCTTTTGCTTATTCTTCTTTTTATTATTCTTTTTCTCCCCTTTCTTTATCAAGCTCCAAATTATTTTACCAGCGAAAATTTAGATCGCTACGACCTAAAAGTAACAGGGGCAGCAGGGTGTATTCGGTGGTAAAAATTCATGTATAATAGCTGACGCCGTGGGATGTCAACGAGAAGGGTGTGAAAAAAGAGTGCTCATTCATCATTTACAGCGTTATAGAGGGTATTGATCTTACATCAAAGTTCATAGCGCGGACGATTTTTCCCGGGATGCTCATCACGAAGGGGCGCTCGAAGGGTAGTTTTAATTTGCACCGATTTATCGGTCATCGTATAGGTGCGTTATGTTATGTGTTGTGAAAATTTACGATCAGCTATGATTATAGGATTTCAGAGAAATATTTTTATCATTTCGAGTACGTTTTATGGTCACGACTACCAATCGGTAGAACGGAAAAACTTTAATAGTATTTTTTCCCTCGTCTTATATACGAGTTGAGAAGCTTTAATTTTTATTGCAAATTGCCTTATATACATATATCCAGTTGAATATTCTCAGAGAATTTAGACGATCTTATTCCAGTCTCATTTTAAACATTTTACTATGGAAAAACCTCGAGCGAAAGTTCTTCTTTAATCATCATCGTATTATTTATGATGATTGCAGCTCAAGAACACCTAATCCAGGGACGATATTCGCTATTCACCATTTTGTGCAGGATGAGCATTAAATTTTCACCACCGGTAGAACCGATCGAGCCGCTGACTAACCGCACGTTGTAGATTGATTGGAAAATAGTTTGTAACTTTCAAACCGATATAACGAAGAGCGCGAACATTACTCTGCAGTCGAAAAGTAAAAGAACTTTGACGCAAGCATATTATAATATTAATAATAAGATTGAAAAAAAAAATAATAAAGAAAAAAAAATTTTAAGCTAAGCAGATAAATTTCATTCATGAAATTCCTGATGCTCACGCCATGCGCATTGTATCAGTGACACGTAATGAAAATGAGAATGATAGGAGGAAGGGTTCTTGCTTTGACTTATGGCTTCAATGGTTGGCATTTGTGTTTCATCGCGACTGTTTGCCCAAATTTCGGGGCTAAATAAGGCAAAAGTACACCCGGACCTTCGTTTGAATAACCCGGGATCCTCCGCCGAGGTTCAAAGAGGCGAATGTTGGATGAAGCGAAGGTAATTGTATGCGTAAGCAAGGGGACGAAACGTTGCTTTTGCATGCACACCGTGCTAGTTGGATTACGCAGCCTGAGGGGATTCGGGGCGAGGTGTTTTATCTGTTATTCACGTCTAGTTATACGAAAAGTTTTTTCGCTGTGCTTCCATTCCACTTTCTTGTTTCGTTTTGTTTCCAATTGACAAAACATTTCCCGGGGTTTCCTGCTAGATCCGGTTAAAAGCTATTCCATGCTTCAATTAATAGATGCATACGTATCGTATATATATATATGGATGTATGTATTAGTATACATATGTATCAATTTGAAAGTCTTCGTTTAAGGGATTGCGTTTTGTTTAGCACTTGAAGATTGTTAATTTTTTTTTTTTTTTCTTTCAGCGAAGCAAATGAGGTAAAAATTACTAAACGACGTTATAACATTTTTTTATAAAAAATTTTGAATATTCGTTACAAGCACACAGATTTGGTGGAAATTTTTTCGACGGAAAACGCCGCGTTACGTTTTGAAAATCGACGATAGGTTAACGGAAATATGTATTTCGCGACACTCAGCATCCATCGAGTGATCAGCGAACAAAGGTCTTCGAATCGAACAGGAGAAATAAGATTGGGGCTTTTCAACTTCGTCGCACGGTAAGCCGGTGCCCGCTTCATTACCTTCGTTTCCCGACGTCATTTTCTTCCTATTCTGCAGCTTACAATTTTCAGAATGAAAGTCACCGAGCGTTCACTGTATCGAGTTTATACGTGCGTTCGTTCCCATACATTCGACCAGGATTTATCGATAAGAAATTGGCAGAGTAAAGCTTCCAGCATGCTTAAGTTCCACGAGTACGTGTAAATGTGTACAGAAATTGACGAATATATACTCGTACACGTATACAATATACATGTACATAAACACAGTTGTAATCGCACCTCCGCACTTTTTTTTCACTCACGATTTCACCGCATTATATTTTCGGTACCTCCACGAACCATTGTTCACGATTTACACACTTCTTTATCACTCGATGAATCGCAAACTCGGATTTCACCACACTGTAATTATTGCATTCATAACTGCGTGTACTGATTTAAAAAATTATTCACCAAATAATGTTTACTTTGACGTCAGATGGATTTTATACACGTGTCGCACATATTCGTAAATTTTTCGCGGTTATTGACGATTTTGCGACAAGAAAGTTTAGCGACAGTTAGATTTTTCCCACATAAATTTTATATAATACATACGATATATACGAATCCTACATGTTGCATATAACAAATCTTTTTCCCTCGCATGTTTTTTTTACGAACGCCCATAATTTTTATTCGCCAGTTTTATAGCTCTGTTTGGGAGAAATATAACGGCATACACAATTGAACCCCTAGGTGGAATAAAAGCGTTAACACGAAATATCGTTACAGAGATATATATCTACGCTGAAGGGGTCGAAGCGCAGAACTTATCTCGTGACAAGTTTTTATGTAAACAAAGAACGAACGTTATAATTCGTTTTTCATGCACAGAATGTATCCGAATTGATTTACTGTCTGTTAACATTTTCCGCATGAAAATGAGACGTTCCGAACAACGAAGTTCTGGTTGAGTCAGTGGCCTTGATGATTTCGCATATCTTCATTCAGCGAACGTGTCAGAACGTCGGTATTTACAGAGCTCACAGCAATGAAGGAACGTCGAAGGGTAAGGCAGGTATTTTATCGCAATCCGACGACGAGATGTAAGACTAATTCCTGTCAACATCCAAGATAGATTCCGGTTCTGGGAACTCCAGGGTTCGATACTGCCCTTCAAGTATAATGCATAGGATTGGAATCTCGCATGACGAGACTGACGACTTCGTTATTGAATACCGCTGATTGTCAAAGAAACTCTTTCCACATTTCGCATTGCACTGACGGTGAGCAGCTGAGTAACTAAATCGATTTGTAAATCGTGCAAACGCAAGTTTCCGTGAAGAATTCTTCAAAAATCATACGTATAGCAGGTTAATTTGACAGCTCCACCGTTGAGATTTTTTCAACGATAGGTATAACACTGCGGATATACAAGACCGTTGTACGACAATCAATAAACGTGATAATCGACTGTCTGTATACTTTTCGAAAGCACGCAATATCCCTAAAATATTTTAAGGGCTTCGTGAAAACCCTCCGACGTCCTCTTCGCGTTTTCATCTCCACGATACTGCCCATTACCATTGGATTATCCACTCGGAGCCCGTTAGGTCGTCACATTTTATATCCCGAGAGGTCGAGAAGATATACCTCGTAGAATTTTCCTCGGTGCAGGTTAAACCATATTTGCGCGCAGTTTGTTTTCAGCTTTGGAAACCTGAGAGTTTCACACCGCGAGGTAAGCTCAAAACGGATAAATGCGTCGTTGCGCATGAAATTCCGAGACTTCCGCAAGCTTGGTCTTTGGGATTTAGCGATTTTGACAAAATTTTCCTCACCTAATTACGTATCTACATCAAGTACGCGAACGTGCCGGAATTTGACGGATGGGAAATCGACCTCGGGCATTGTTGACCCCGGAGGAGCTTATCCAAACTGTTCCAAACTCGTTCGGCCTAATCCCTGTCCTAATACGTCTAGTTAGTTGGGCAACGCTGGTTTATGCGATACGCTCTGTAAATTGGTACTCGCGATTAAGAAGTTAGCTATTCGCACCGCACCGCAAAAGGGCGAGGTGTATGCTTGTTTGTCGTTAATTTTGTTTTATTTTTACACTTTGCCTTGAATTATTTACACTCTGCGCGTGTCGATACGCCGCTGACGCGCATCTTAATTGATAGTTATTTTTCGAAACGAGACACGAGTGCTGCCCGGTTGGCACCGGGTCCAGCGTTGTTTTCTATGCGATTTAGCAATTCCGGTAAATTACAACTAGCTTCTGGTTCAGGTTCCGGCGCGTCGCGTTCTGGCGGCCGCCAGCCGACTCGAGCAAGCCAAAAGACGTTCACCACCCTCGACTATAAGGTACAAGGTATGTGAGACTGGTGTTGAAATTTCAACTTAAAAATCGTTACCCCGAGGAGTCATGCTCCCTGAGCGAAGATTTGGCCCAGAGTTAGAGGAGGAGATAAAGGAAGAAGTTACAGAGAAAGAGGTAATAGACAGGGAGGGGCGGGGGGGGGGGGTGAAAAAAGAGAAACTTGAGCCATAAATCGGAGTTGAGCTCTTGGTGAATTGAAAAGGTCCCCGCGGCAGCTCATAGACTCGTATATGGGTGACGCGACGAGAACTCGTAGATAAAATATGGTTGTCGATTATATGATATTCATCGTTGAAAAATGGAAAAAACCACTCTGTACGAAATGATCGTACAGATGGAGAATATGGGGGAGGGGGGTACGTAGCTTCCATGGGAAATGAAAAAAGGGAAAGAAAACGAAAGCCAATAATAGAAAAACAACAAAAATGCCTGTCGTCGGTTTGAATAACGAAAGAGGGTGGTTACGCTGCGCTGCAGGAGTCGATTGGTCGCCCGCGTGTCAGTCGCTTTGCGGTAGAACGTGCTCAATTTAGTTTGATACTCTTTCTTTCCTCTTTTGTTTAATTTTTTTTCTTCCTCTTTTTTCCCCTCTCTCTCTCGCTCTTTCATTTACACAATCATCGGAGCTCATTTTTCAAACCCCATTAAATATTAACAAAAAAAAAAAAACAATAATATGAAAATAAAAGAAAATCATCAAAGGATTTTTCAGAATTCATTTAACCGTCACGCCTCCTCACTCGATACACATACACACAGAGTAAGGATTTGTTGAATTTACCAAATATGGTATATATGGCGATCAAATCTACCGAATGAATTATTTTTGTCGAATGAAAGAAATGTTATTTGATTGAACGAAAGAGTGACACGAACTCAATAATTTGTCTTGTTAAGCGAACTACATCTAGTTTAATTAATAAAACATTAATTTCGCCATATTTGGTGAATTCAACAATTTTTTTTTTCTGTGTACATAATCCGTCCTGCACGCTGTGTTTTATTAATCGTTGAAAACGCGGCGATTTGCCAAATTGAATTGCGATCAAGCGCGATGTATTATTATTATACGCGGCACACAAAGCGGTTATTGAAATGCATGCGAACGAATTGAATGAATAAGTCAAAAAAGTTTTGCATTTAATATGTGTATATATATAGAATACCCGTTCGTGAAAACAAATTGAGGAAAAAATTTATAATTTTCTTCCGTACGATGGCCGTACGAATTCTGTCAAATTTTCGCTTCTCTTTTTTATCTACGTATTATTTGTTTTATTGGCAATCAATATCGTGCTTTCCTCGCAGCTGTAGTACAATATCGTTCGACAATTTGATGCAATGACTGGTGTAGAGTGGACCGACCGGACGCGTATTGATCTTGGGCACGGTGCAACTCAACCGGAAATGCTCAGTTCCAACGTCATTCCAGATTTGTGATTCAGCAAATGGTTGGTGTATGGTGGTCATAACTGTTGCCAAACAACGTGTAGCCATCCGTCCGGAAGTCGTAATAAAAGTTTACAGGTGCAGAAATCAATGTTGCCCCGCGGGAGTTGATCCGCGACATTCGTACGGAGTATGTCGTGCACGAGCACAAGTTGTCAGAACTATATGCGAATGCATGCACGCGCCCGATGATTAGAGAAGCATAATTGCGGCAAAACGTTGATGAAACAGCAACAGGAAATACAAGACGCGAGCCAAAGGCGGGAATATAACTATAAATGTACGACCGAAAGCAAGCTAATTTCGAGAAGTTTGGAGTGTTTATATCTGTGTACGAGATGTACGAGATTCCGGGGAATTTGTACAAGCGGCTTGTTTCTCGCTTATATTACGTACATGCGAAAAGAGTAGGTAATACGGTAGTCAGCGAACGGCGACAAAATAGAGATACACTCGAAGGGGAGTTCAAAGGCGGGCGCGTTTTAATTACTCGACGTTATAATTTTCATTAGGAAGTCACCGCGTCGTTTACCGGTCGGCAAGTATACATCCCCTCGAGAGAGCTGCAAAGTCGGCACATCTCTGCCGGTCCGTCTCACATCTTACATGTATGCACGTACATATGTACATATAATATACATTATACGCGTACGCGGGTTCAAGCTTATTGAAACACCCGGCTTAGTTATCGGTCTCTCCGATGCCCCGTACAAGGGTTAATGGTCCGATTTGAATCTGGGAAATTTTCGGGGGGATGAGACCCTTCTTTCGCGTGCCGGCGCAAGTTTTGAATTTTGATGGGCGGAGGGCCGCGCCAAGGGGTCAAAGATTGTCTCTCCGTCGGTATTCCGTGTTTACTCGGAAGAGATAAAATCTCTTTCGACTTTGGCCACCGTCACACACCATCCCGCCCGTAATATACCCTGTACACTTATACGGACAGGTGCCTTGCCTGCCCTGCCTGCCCATGCCGTCTCGGTTTACGTTCTCGCGTCACGTCGAGCTTTCTCGGCCGCGCGGCACGCGTATATATATTTCTTGAGCGACCCCAGCCATACCCACCCCGGAAGTGTATCATCGTCGAGCTTTTCGCACCTCCGAGGAAAGTCCGACGTCTCTTATTGTTTAGACGGCGCATTACCGAGCGATGAAACCATAAAGGAACATATCACCAGATTAGATCGACGCGGACGGGGGGATGACGCCGAGATAGGGAGGGGGGGAGCTCGGGGCTTTCAAATTCTGATTTTCTCCCACGAACGTGCGAGCGATCGTTACATCCTCCATTATCCGTGTTTTCATCATTTTCAGTTTACGCATTGACGCTGCAATTTGAAGGGCGATTCCTCCCGCGTCTGGATTTGACAGTATTTTATCTCGTACCGACCCTGCTCCCAGGGTGATGGTCAACGAGTGGATCGACGCGGGTAATTGACTCAAATCGCTCACGATCGCTCGGTGCTCAAACCTCCGGCGTGTTCCGAGCGCCAGTTGCGCGATTAAACAGGCCTTCGGCATCGGCGCTCTAATTGAATAATGTATTTTTGAAACGTCGTTGTTATCCCTGATTATCGGGAAGTTCACCGCTGACGTTGGATGATACAGTTATGCGGTAATGCACGGTTGCACCGTAACGAACAGCCTCGCGTCGTCGGCGGAACGTCGTCTCGTTGCGATTCGAGTCGGACACGAAATATCTGTCCGTATTTTACTTCTTTCTTTTCGATCCAGTTCTGTTTTTCGACGATCGGCGTCTTGGTTTTGAACCGTGATTTTTCTTTCGGCAATACGATAAGCCGCGCGTATTATTTAATTAAGGTGTAGCGTAGGGTGCAGGCGGGTATTGAATGACGGCTATTTTTCCGGTCGGCCAAATAGAGCCTCCGGATTCCTGCGGGGCCGGATGGATTGGAGGAAACGATCGTCTCTGTTGTGCGAAGGAGCGTAAGGGATGCTGAGGGATGCAATTGAAGGGTAAGAAAAGGTCGGGGGATTCTTTTGACGGGCGAACGCGGAAGGAGATAATGCGCTTACCCGTAGCAGCCGAAAGTAGGAACAACGGCGCGTAGAAGAGTTGAAATCTTCGGAGAGCCGCGAGACTTTTCATGGTTTTCGTATTTTTGTTTGATTATTCTTTTTTTTTTTTTTTTTATTTTTATTTAGTATGTTTATAGAGATCCGATCACAGAATCATTGTCACCACTTGGTTAGTGTCGTTGGTTCGACGAACTCCGGCGGGACCATGCAGCAGCAGCAGTGGCGAAGGTGAAAATAATAGTCACTAATTGCGTAGGCCGCAAAATAACCGGGATTTTGATTTTGCGTGGTGGGGTTGTGGGGTTGGAGGGGGACGCGGGCGTGCGGAATAAGTTTAGTGCGAATTCGAGTTCCGAAATAATAACTACTTCCACATCCGAAATCGAGGGCCAGTCTTCCCTCGTTCGAGGGTCAGCCGCCTCGAGATGGGGGGTTCGATGTCACGGTGTTTGCAACTTTCACGTTATACGTATGCGACGGTGCGATTTCTGAAAAAAAAACGAACGATCTCTCCGCGGGGGCGTCGGGACGCGTCGTCGCTCGTAAACTAAGTCGCACTCGGCGTTCGCGCCGAGACTGAGCTCCCGCCGGTGGCGCGACTATCTTGCGTCGACGCCGAAATATTCGGCCATTTTGGCGTCGCGACGCGGCCTCCGATCGCTGCGCGAAACACTCACGTCCGACCGAGTGATTGATTGGCGTGGAAGCCCAGTGACTGATTGAATCTTTTTTATACACATTTCGATATTGATATCAGTCACGGGCCTCTCCATGAATAAATACGCCGGGCCCGTCGAGCGGTCCAACGGCCGAACCGTCGAACCGTCGAACCGTTGACGAGGACCGGCCCGCCGGCCACGCTCCTTTCATCCTCAAGTAGCCACTTGCCAAACGAGGGTTGCCAAATGTCGAACTTGAACGCTCGTCAACGCGTCAAACCACCCGGCCAAGACACGATCCCCTTCCCTCGTCGGCGATACGTACCAATTTCCAACTGAACGAGCGAATACGTAATATCGATACGCTCGTATCACGAATATATGAATAGTTTCACCAATTGTTCATTGCAACGCACCTCTGGTCATGCTGTATAGTAACCAAATACCTACATTTGACCCATTTTCCATTTTCACCCCAAATTGAAATTTGACAATTATTGGAAAAATTTTTTCTTTTTTCCAATTGTCTTGAATTTCAGGAATGTTTATCGTTTCTACCAAATTCTACGACTTTGAAGTTCAAGAATTTTAATTGGTTTCAGGAAAGTTGCAATACTGTAGGTGCCGTGAATTTGTTTTGTAAGATTTACAGTAAAACTCAGATATTACCAGTAAGTCTGAGCTTAGTCGGACAAAGTTGAGAGGACGCGTCGGTGAAACTGAAAACTTTTGGTTTCTGTCAAATTTTAACTATATATTGGTATATACGATTACAAAACTGTATTATTTTTCCGCCTGCACGGATTGATTATATTCGATAATTTCTTAGATATTCTTTTTCTATAATAAAAATTTGATACAAATTCAAAATTATCCCGGTAGCGTAGACAAGAAAAGTTGGCATCCAATTTGCAATCTTATAATCAGTCGTCAAAATAAACCATTCATTTGAACCAACATTTCAGAATTTACCAAATATAAACAATCAATCCGAATAGACAAACAAATATACACTTTATGAAACTTCATTTGATGTCAATTGGAAAAGCTTATAATTTCACTGACACGCTCGCTCGAGTTGAAGAGGCCTAATTGTGTACAGGTATATTTTGAATAGAAGAAAATATGGATAACAAGACGCACTGTACAACACGACGTAATATCAATAATCAATAAGTAGGTGCAAAAATGACTAAAGTTGAAGTGCAATTGCAAAAAAATAAAAAACACGTCTCGACTACAAACAGATTCAAACCCGTTATCGGGACAGAATGGCGAAGCAAGTTACAGCCTCGAAAGGATGACTCACCTGAAATTGATGACATGTATCGTGAAAATTCAACCGCACCACTAGTGTAAAGTTTCGATCGAGAACACTAAAATGGTCACATGTCATGAACACTTGGTCCAACAGTGACAGAGTTACAACTTCACTTCCCGCCGCTGCGGTCACTGTACTTCACAACAATGCTTGCATCCACAGTACATAAAGCGAGAAACAACAAACGGCTGATTGTACCGCGTTCCGTTTGATACACCGTATGTTTTTCTATCAGAGAATTTGAAACAGACTACACTCGATAATTCAATTCCATTTGCCGCTGACGAGCGTTGGACTCCATTGACGCTATACGAGATGATTTGCTACAGAGTTCCAGTTCGTCTATCACTTCGGATTACCCTTTACACATTAAGTCGATTAAGTTCGTACTTCGTGTTCACCGTCATTGGAACAAATAATACGGCTGGAGAATTTTTTGAAAGTTTTTTTTTCCTTCTCTCTTCCCAACTTTTGACTCGGACGGTAAGGCCGGTTTATCCATGAGGGAACGATCAGACGACTCTAGCTGAAACAGAATTAAATCGAAATCTGTCTTGGGTGCTGGCGAACGCGCCAATCAGATATGGAAATCGGGCCAGTTCGCTTGACTGACGGCGTTTGACTCGCCTCCTTCGAAACTCGAGGAGAAAAGTTCGTTTCCTTTCCTGCGGCAGCTATAAGGACGGGGGGTTTCGTGCGCCACGTCTTTCTTGGCCAAAGTCCCCCGCGAGATGTACGACCTGGTTCTTTGCGGAGCCGAGAGACTCCGGAAACGTTGAAAAACAATGCATCCGCAACGGGCGAGCCGTGGTATTGAATTTTCTAAAACATTTTTCTTCCTCACCGCAGTGGCGTCGCTCTCCGATTCCCATTCCCATTCCCACTTTTCACTCCTTTCTTCTCGCTCCTACGAATTATAAGATATACCTATACGTATGTGGGGATGGCTCGGAGGTGAGAAAACAGCCGCACTCTGTACTAATTACGAAGCCAGCGGAGCTTGACGGTTCGCTCCTTTTTATACCCTCTCCTGACGCCTTGAGATAATTCACCTGTATCCGTAACGCTATCCTGCGTTTTGTAATGGTCTATAATGTGTTGCTAAAATTACGCGACACCTCTGGAAAATGCGGCTTTTTTACATCGGCACACTTTTTTTTCAGTGTATAGAAAGGTGTTTTATCGGAAATTTAATTCCGTAAATTCGTTTCGTAAATTTCATTCCCAACAGCTGTAACAATTACGACTGAATTATTAAAGCTTAGGGTATTTGTCAAGATTCAAGTTTTAGACGTGAAATAATACAGACAGCTGGCAACTTGGTCAAAGTTACTACGCCAGTTGTACTCGTAAGACATTTGACAGGAGAAACCCAGAGCTGACGTCAAAGAAACAAGATGGCCACTGACGCGGTTGGAATTTCATTTCAGCTGTACGATCATTTTTTACACTTACCCATCATCGAAAGCCGTTCCAAGTGAAACAAGATGACGGCGAAAAGAGTTCAGCCACAATTTCGCCTTCGAAAACTGGAAATATGCGTTGGATTACAGACGCGATTGAGTATCGCGAGGGGATTTTTTATCGAAGCCACAATAGCAATATCGAACCGTTTTTCCCATCCCGGCTTGTTATACCCTAACTTGATCTTCGGTAAGCGAGTAAAACGAGGCCGTACGTAAATACGTAGACGTCTGAACGCACCCGTCATAGGAATTTAAGGAGAAAGAAGGGCGCGGACGGGGTGTCTCGAAGGCCCGCATTTATCCCTGGGGTCCATATCGATGAGCAGGAAGTTGAATGGGTCTCATTCACGGCGAATGGATGGGCAAGGCGACGCGCCGATAGCGGGAATCGAAACACGCACCCTTTCAGATTGCGAGGGTCGGTCAAGTGTCGGAAATTTCGAGATTCGGCACTGCGGTAGGTATACCTATGTACCTGGCTACGAAGGGCTGAAAACTCCCCCGATATCAAATCAATATTTTTCAATCAACGATCGTGAATAACGCCCACAACTTTACTCGGCATCGAACGTTCCGCGGTGTCTCGGAAGTCCAAAGGTCGGGTAGAAATTTTTTTCCAAACGCGTTAGACGCTGATCGTTATACCGTGTACGAGATGCCGCGTACAATAAACTCATGGAAATGTATACCTATAGGCACGGATACCCAGCCGACATGTGCTGTATCATTTACAAAGGTACTAACTCCGTTACATATTTTACTCGAACCTGCAAACTTTGGAGAGCTACCGTGCGGAGAATAAGAATTTTCCAAGGAAGATTCGTCGAAGATTGAAGATACGAAAGTAGAACATGGTTAGGAACTTTCATCCCCGAATGTAGAGGGCCTACATATACACCGTCGCGTCCCGTTTACGTCGTAAAATATATACACGGGTGATTTCCGTTCTGGTGTTAGGTAAGCACGGATAAAATTTCGGACGAAAAATCCCTATAGGCGTGATCCCAGGCGAACGGATTCCCGTCGCTGTATTTCTCCCCATTATTCCAGGATAAAATTATAGTAAGAATAACAATAGTAAACGAAGACATGAAAAAAAAAAAAAAAATACAAAACGTCAATAATAACTATAATGACGATAATAATGATAATTCGCGATAAAATACCCCAGCAATTATTTCTGCAATGGAAGAAAGAAGAAAAGGTAAAGAAAGCCAAGCAGTAGCGCTGGGAGGGACAGGTGACGATGAATGAATGGATAACGAAATGTTTTCTTAATAACGTTTAGTGCAGATATTATCACAGGTGGCCGTAGGAAGGTGAAAGCAATATTCAAGACTGGGCGACCTCTCGGTTCGGTTGGAAAAAATGAAGATATTTGGCGTTTAAATTTTGACCTGCTCCGCGGGCCGACAGCAGAGCGGGGTTCAATCGGTAGTTTCGGGAGTGGCGGTGGTGCGAGTTGGATTAGCCCCGAGGGTGAATCGAAATAATGAACAGGGAAACGAGATCCGACCATCATACTTCGTAATTTCACGCGTCACCTAAAACGAAGGCGAAGCTCTTCTCGACGAAGACACCATCAAGACTCGGTAGACTCGGGATCTTCTGAAGCCTCGAGGGGTTTTCAGTGGCAGGGCAATAACGCGCCGACTCTAAAGAATACCCACGATGAATATTCATTTGAGTTATTTGAATTTCACCTTCAATTTTTCACCTTTAATTTTATACCTTTAAGCTGTGGCACCGCCACCGTCACACCTAATACCCCGTTCGTCGAACCGCCCCCTACTCGATTTGCAGTAACGGCTATAGTTGACTTTCATTTCAAAGAAGTAATCAGGGATTAAAAACACTGCACAGGACATCGCGGTGGAATGAATTTTCTATGAGAAATTATTTAAGGGCTCTCCGAAAGTTTTCGATATTAATGTGTGATACATAAATTCGTAGTTTCAATCACACGTATACAATTACACACGGGCAGTCGTACTTGATGCAACCGGAAATGCTTACCGCAGTACCGCGGTGAAGTAAAATATCATACTTGAAGTATTTCACTAATTGAATGACTACAGAAAACACAAAACTGAAGAAAAATCACTCGCAATATTCTAAGTCAAATTAACGCCTTACTATTTATATTAGCTGCTATATTTCAGGGATGAAGTAATTGCGCCGGCCTGAAAATTTTTCAAACAGTCCTCGAAGAGGTATTATTATATCTAATCATAGAGGTACCCGTGAATTATCATGCGGTGATTCCGCTTGAAGTTGGCAGCCATTTCAAGATACGCGAGTGCAGTCGACGAGATTCAAGATTATACCCACCTAGTCATAAAATTGTAAGATCACGGGTTAGTTGCCCCGTAAACCGAGATATTGGATATTGATCATTGTCCATTTGCCATTAAACTCTAACTTTCGCTTTATTCTTCTGAGCTATGACGTTTTACGGTGCACATTATACGTTTTCAGTATTACAAAAGGGCTGCTTAAGCTGATTACCTGGCTCCAACCACTCACTTCAGTCTCTAGTTCCCTGACAATGCTTGCAGGTGCTTAAATTGCAACGTTTAAGAGTATTTGCGTACCAGCGTGCTTACCCACGTACCTGTTTATGTAAAACCGATTAGCTTTCGAGTTGTTTTCCTCATTATACTTGTTTAAGGTGGAATTACTGTGCTGGCTGTCAAACTCCATTCAAAACGACAAGTCACAAGGCAAGTCACAAAAGTTGCGTTAAACTATCGATGACGAGGCTGAAAAGCGCGATTCTGTGTACTGTCGAATAAACGGTAGATGGTACGATTTTTACAACGGCAGCAATCATGGAATATTTTTTATCAACAGTTTGTAAGGATATCAGTATTGTGAAAAATCTTACCTTGGTAGATGAGATGATGTCTCCTCGGAAAGAGGCCAAATTGAGTTTTTCCACTTTTTAACATCTTTAAAATAAGTAATTCAAACAAGTTTGTTTTACGTCTTCGAGCCAGACGTAAATTTATTTTTCCTATATAAACCTCGAGATCTCTGAAATAATGTTTACATATAAGTTGAAATTTTTGTTCCCATTCCGTACTTTCTGTGAATTGAATCAGCGACGCAACTAAGAAGCTGAAAAATTCAATTTCAATTAAAGTATTTCAGGTACTGAAATGAGGAAAGAGTGAAAAGTTTAAAAGGAATCCGTTAATCAGATTTCCACTGGAATTTTTGCGAATGATCGAGGTGATGAACCTAACTCCGGATTCTGACGCCTAATACCGGGCATCCTTACCTTGGCACGACTCGTCGGGCCGTCGGAACGTCGGAAAGCATAATCCGTGATTCAATATTCTCAAAGCAAGATGGAAAGCGTTCAGTCTTTTGTACGCGTAAATATGCTGTTTCCTAATACATACATACACTCGTGTACACGGAGGGGTCATTTATTATGACAAGCTCAGACGAGTATAATTAAGTTGTCGTGTTTGAACTTATTTTTTTCTTCTCCCTCACTTGTTTCTTGCTCATCTCATCGTCGGCTGTATTACGATCTCGTTACATAATATTCTTCTCGTTTCTGCTTCTGCACCGTAACGAGATTCGAACGACGCGACGCTTCTGTTATACTTGTGCATTTATGCATGTATCTATGTCCGTGTGCACGTATACGTATACCTTCGAGACATTTAACAAACACTCCTAAAACATTGAGCAACGCATAATAAAGTTGGTTTAACGAATTTGCTCGCATTAAGCATCACACAAACTCACACAAGCACACACACGTATACATAACATTCCTACCTACTAGTTTACCCCAGAGTTGTGGTTGCAACGGAAGTTTAAACTGATGCAGTGCTGAGTGACGTATCGGGTTACTGCACCGAACATCACTGCGAGGAGTATGATGAACTCTTGAAACGTGAAAATAAGGATATGAACGCTACCCGCATTCGCTCACTGATCGTTTAGAAGCGGTACATTTGTCACATTTTCTTTTTTCCTCCTTGAATTTAAAGTTAGGTACATTTAGAATAGCATTTGTACAGATGAATCGAATAATCTTACGGAAATTTTTTTTTCGCAGAATTACACGAGTTGTAGAGTTCAAATCTGACTCGGATTTCAGAATTAGACACGGTCTGAGATTATTTTTTCAATAGGCATCTCGGAGGGCGTGAAAGGTTTTTGCCAAATCGGTGGAATCGGAATTCCAGTTTTATCGATTGACCTGAAAGCCAGATGAAGTTCCGTGCGATTCGACCGTACGAGGCGTGAGGGCTCGACGATTTGTACGGACGACAAATAAAATGACTCTCGCATTGCTGCGTGATATTTTGTAGTAAAAGTAAATTTTATAAAGTTCAAAACAACAATTAATTCTTTTTTGAGTATTCGTAAAATGTTACACTTCGAACGTACCAATATCGTATTTATATAAGAATCTAAGTAATATTGTGTACCTCAGTTTTAGCTTACGTATAACGTGTTAATACGTATACCTATACATCACTACATCACGGTATACATGTATATAATCGTATCTACTATATATAATGTACATAATGTATATAATGTATATATAAACTCCGTACGAATGTATCAACATTCTTTATTTTAATTTGTATTTTTAAATTTAATTTGTTTGTTGCTGGCGAAATTTGTTTGTAAATTTACTGTGCTTCGTTCGTATCTTAAAAATTAAACGATCCTGTTACTGTATATCAGACTCACTGAAACATGTATAATACAAATAGCAATTTGACCAAACCGTAGAGCTGCCTTTTTAGCGTCAAAGTATATCCTTCTAGCTGGCTCTGTGCATTTGCGTAGACATGAAATCAGGGAACTTGTTCAGTTCGAGGGCAGGATTCCTCCTGTGAAAATATACCCACATTTCCACCCACCCTCGGAATATAAATTTGATTTTCACGCTCCTTGGCACCTCCAGTTCGTATTCAAGGCGAATAATCCTGTCACACGTCGCCCCAAATGGTCGCCTGCTTGGTCCTGTCTACGGAGGCGAGGTACGTTCCCTGAGGATGCCACGCGACCGCCGTCACCGACGACCTGAGGACCAAATGAAAAAGGCCATCGCCCTGAAATCTGCTGATTACAGCGAGTCAGCGAGACCGAAGTTGAGAGGCGAAAGGCGAAAGGCGAATGGCGAAAGGTATGAAACGGATCGTATTAGGATTAGGCGCATGTCGTAACCGCGACAATAATTGCAGGAACGGTGGACTCCGGGGTTCCGGGCTTCCAGTGTTCCAGGTCACCAATAAGTCTGTGCTTCGCGGAACCAACGGGGCAGAAAAATTAAGCCCAAGTTATGACTCGGTCGGTGGCCTGGGCGCTATTAATCAGCGCCAGTTGGCCACGGAAACGGCAGGTAACGCGAGGGAATGAAACCTGCCTGACTGACGCCTCTATTAATCTTGCCTGACACTGACACCTAACTGACTCGTTGTCACCCTCCCGAAAATGAAACACCGCGCGACCCAATACGCGGGTTATTCTCTTTCCCCGAACCCTCCCCCGCCCCGCCTTCCCGTTACTTCATTCTCACTCAGCTTCAGCCCTCGTCGCTTTTTGCTCCTGCCGATCCTTTGACTTTTGAATGCATATTATAGACTTTCTATGGAGCCGTTTTTCGTCACTTCCTAAATTTGACCCGTGAGTCGAATTCTTCTCTTCTTATTCGCCTCGTTTCTTTTCCCGACCAAGCGTCGACGAGTCGTGATCGCATGTCTTCGACTTATATAATACGACTCTCGATACGAGAAATCTAATATCTGTACACTCCATATTCGTCTTCGGACGCGCTAGGTTGTACAACGCGGGTCTGCGTCATAAGGAGGTGAGGTAATCTTCGGGAGCGGTTGGAAGTTCACGACCATACGAGAGATGGAAGGACGTATTTTTAATACCGAAATGCACATAGTGCGCAGCGCAAAGGTGGAATTGCAGAGGTAAATCTCCATGCTGCTTCGCTTGAATTTCCTTATATTTCATCTTTGAAGGCTTGGCGTTTGAAGGCATCTACTGTGTTTCGTGTAACTATATCCAGTCAACGACTGGCTCGTTCACGTCTTAGACTCCCCGAGACATTTTCGAATTGTGAATTGAAATGGTGTAAAATGAAGAGGGATAAAATAAGTCGCAAACGTGGCAGGAGTTGCCTATCAATCAAGAGTTCTCAAGTTTGAAAAGCAAGAATTGTAACAACCGCGCACGGATGCCGCTCTTTGCCCAGCCTGTTTGGCCTCGGCGAGAGATCCGCGGAATACGCAGCGGATCGTTGGAATGGCGGTGCGGACTCGCCGACGTAACTCGCTATTGCCTCTTTTGTAGTATTTAATGCGTTAGTTTCTTCTTTCGGTCCGCGTCGCGCCGGCTCGCGGATCGCCGCTCGTCAACTGCCATATCATTCAAGTAACGTAAATTGCCAAGGTAGGCATGTGGGCTCGCTGACGCTTTGAGGCGCCGTTGTTCTAGTACCGCGTCTTCTTCCCTTTTAGTTAATTAAAAACGACCTCGGGTTACAAGGGCTGGGCAGCTTGGCTCCCCTAATTACAGCGTTCGACCTGCGGCCGCGGTTCGCGCGCATCGAGAGCACGTACCGAATGGCGGAGGAATAAAGAGGGGAAAAATAGAATTTGAATACAAAAGCGGAAAGGCTCGTTTAATGCACGCGAGTAACGAAAACAGGACCGCATACCCGTTATCCGAACGTATCTGTCTCTTTGAACTCTGAAAATTGTATCCTACCGCTTTTATAGGCCGCTGAGCTACGCGTATGCCTGTCATTTTCCGTCCGCTGCAGTTCCAACTATCCGGAATTACAAGCGTGACACTGAGCAATTATTTTTCCGTCCTCCGTAACATTTTATACTTCATGCGATCGGTACACGCAAATTTTATCATCATATAATATAACCGCACCCTATCTCGTTGGCCGCATATTATCATCGTATTGTACCATCGCCAATGATTAACTTATTTGTAGGTATTTCTATTCTCTAGCTATCCAGTTTGTCGGATCCATTTTCTCATATTTTACAAATTTTCGGGGGCTGAGTGCCGCTAAATTTATATGTACCTAACTCTTGCGATTGGCTGACTGGATTTTTATCCCATTAAGTATGTCAATGGTGGTCGGAAGAGTGATTTTGTAATTGCCTTCGTATCCCACCGTTTTTTACCCGCCTCGATTCGCACATGAGATTTGGTTCGCTGCATTATCCGCGTTTCCACACTGTGGGAGAATTATCTTGAGAGAAGTAGAGAGAAGTGGAGGGAGTGAAGGGAGTAGAGGGAGAGGAGGGATATAGCGGGAGGCAATTGTGCTTCATCGTTGTCACGCGGCGGAGGAACTTCGAGAGTGTGAATAGAGCATGGCGACAGCCGAGTTCAGAGGAGAGTACTTTACCGCTACACCAAGCTCGTGGTTATCAGCCACATGGCTTTAGCATCTCTCATGGCTGTTAGGGCGCCTAATTAATTAAATAATTATTTAAACAAGGGTCATATACCTCGGCGCAGCGGAGAAAACTTTCTGGTAGGACGGTAACAAGGAGATAATCAACTACATGTGCATCAGTGTTATCCCTGCATCGCGAATCGCAACGCTGCAAGCTATACATATAGGTATACTCGTATATTTTTCACCTTAAGGATAAAGTTCATATAAACGCGCGCTTCGTTCCACCGGCGGTGTCTCTGTTGTACAGGTATTAGTCTTTCGATTTTCATCCGCAAGTTTTTACCCGCGGTTTTAACTTGCGTAAATTCGACAAAAAAGAAAGAAACAAACAAAAAACCAGTGAGAAATCCTGCACGGTATTTCACTGCGGGTAAAAAAAATTCACACAATTTACACAAAATTTTATTCCTCCGCATGCATTCTTAACGCATGACGTTACTCGTCGAGTACCAATCCACGTCTGATGGAAATGTGAATTTTTTTATTTTTTTTCTCCTGCGTACGAATATTTCTTCTATATGTGTACGAATGTAAGCTTTGATTAGATGCGACGTGATTTCTGAATATTTTAGTACAGCAAGTACGAGCATCTGTCCGCACACCGGTCCTCGTGCATGGACTTCATTAAAATTTAAGTTCAGCCAACGGTAGAAATCGGAGAAATTTCTCCCTGCGAAACTTTTCCGACCAACAGGGGCAAAAGTTGTTGTACATTTGTCGTTGATTTTTGACAAATACAATCCTTTCCCCGTCTTTATACTTTCTACACATTCCTACGAGCGGCATTTTATTCCAGTCAGGTACTTTTTGGAACTTTTTCCTGCACCTTGCCACTTCACATCGTCGACACCGAACATTCCCTTGAAGTAGTTTACGCGACGCAAAGGTACTTGACCAGATGTCGATACAGCAAACTGTCTAGTCTGGGCTATTTTACGAAAGCTCACGCGGATCAAGAAAGCCCATGAAGTTGAAGACATGACGAAAATTTTGATTATCATTACGCTCAATTTATACATACAAGAATGTCCATTCAGAGCCATTGGGAATGAAAACTAAATTTTAATTTTGGTACGTAGGTGACGCAAAGAATGCAAGACCAACCCCAGAGGTTTTCAGTTTCAAGATCTGTTATCCTCATAATTAAAGTGCATCCAACCTGTGGAAATTCCTTAACTTTTCATCCTGATCGTAAAATCCATTCCATTTCCATTAAAAGTGACTAGTTTTGAAACCCTCGCTCGCTAAAGCTCGCTCGGCGTCGGATGCCTAGTGTAACTGGTTCTTGTGCTCGTTCGCTCGCTTATTCGTTGTCAGTGTTTTAACAGATGGCATAGTTGTAGGGGAGACTGGGGCACGATGACTCCTCAAAAAATTCTGGTATTTACTTCACAGTATACAGAATGAACACTGTCTTTGTGCATGTGACGCAAACCGAATCTGCCTGTAAGATTTTTCTATATAATGCTACAAATCACGTTCACGCATGCATGTAAGTATAACGTATTGTAATTTTATGAAAATAAACTTCGTCAAAAAATACCACAGAACAATCAGCTAAGGGCTGACAGATTTAAAACACTACGTACAGCAATTTTAGCTCTAAATGAACGACGTTATTGTCTTGTATTCCTATGTATACTATGCCAACCACTCACCAATTGCAATTTCTTTATCCTGGTTTTTCGGTTTTTTTTCCAATTCAAAGTGCCATCTGAAGCATGCATATTGGGTTGATAGTACAAAACATGACGTTTTCAATAATCAAACTTGTAAACTTGAAAATTAGTCCGGAAGATCAAAAGTCATCAGGTCAAGGACCTGGACAGCCAGAACCACGGAGCGCTTGTCCTGGAGGTCAAGATCCACCAGGTGGAGGACCTGGACGGCCAAATCTACGGAAAATTAGTCCTGAAGATCGAAAGTCATCAGGTCAAGGACCTGGAAGCCAGAACCACGGAGCGCTTGTCCTGGAGGTCAAGATCCACCAGGTGGAGGACCTGGACGGCCAAATCTACGGAAAATTAGTCCTGAAGATCGAAAGTCATCAGGTCAAGGACCTGGACAGCCAGAACCACGGAGCGCTTGTCCTGGAGGTCAAGATCCACCAGGTGGAGGACCTGGACGGCCAAATCTACGGAAAATTAGTCCTGAAGATCGAAAGTCATCAGGTCAAGGACCTGGAAGCCAGAACCACGGAGCGCTTGTCCTGGAGGTCAAGATCCACCAGGTGGAGGACCTGGACGGCCAAATCTACGGAAAATTAGTCCTGAAGATCGAAAGTCATCAGGTCAAGGACCTGGACAGCCAGAACCACGGAGCGCTTGTCCTGGAGGTCAAGATCCACCAGGTGGAGGACCTGGACGGCCAAATCTACGGAAAATTAGTCCTGAAGATCGAAAGTCATCAGGTCAAGGACCTGGACAGCCAGAACCACGGAGCGCTTGTCCTGGAGGTCAAGATCCACCAGGTGGAGGATCTGGACGGCCAAATCTACGGAAAATTAGTCCTGAAGATCGAAAGTCATCAGGTCAAGGACCTGGAAGCCAGAACCACGGAGCGCTTGTCCTGGAGGTCAAGATCCACCAGGTGGAGGACCTGGACGGCCAAATCTACGGAAAATTAGTCCTGAAGATCGAAAGTCATCAGGTCAAGGACCTGGACAGCCAGAACCACGGAGCGCTTGTCCTGGAGGTCAAGATCCACCAGGTGGAGGACCTGGACGGCCAAATCTACGGAAAATTAGTCCTGAAGATCGAAAGTCATCAGGTCAAGGACCTGGAAGCCAGAACCACGGAGCGCTTGTCCTGGAGGTCAAGATCCACCAGGTGGAGGACCTGGACGGCCAAATCTACGGAAAATTAGTCCTGAAGATCGAAAGTCACCAGGTCAAGGACCTGGACAGCCAGAACTACGGAGCGCTTGTCCTGGAAGTCGAGTTGCATCAGGAAGCGTACCCGAAGCGCAAGATCCAGGAGGTAGAAAACCCGATACTCGAAATCTGCGGAGCGCGATTCTCGTCCGTCCGTTCTACTGCGCGGTTGTTTCCAGACTGAGGAATTTTCGTCGTCAACGATTACTATAGATCGATGACGTCAGGAGAAAAAAAATTTTGGGTGATGTCGCTTTCTGAAAATCTGAACATCCGAACATCCAAACTTTGGTTTCGAACTTTAATCTATGTATGATGTATGATATGATTAATCACCCGGTTATACGCGAAATGACGGGATGAGTTTAAATTTCTTCGTCACATGCTGTAATCAAACGCTGTACAATTTATTTGTAAGTTTAGCGATTCGTTCACCTTTCACCTTTCACCTCGATCTTCGTCTCAGCCTTTCCCCGCTAGTAACGTTGACTTCGGTTTACTAATTTATCGCGTTACTCACATCATTGATTTAAACGTTCTAACATGCACACGATGTAAATTGAGCCCTGTGTATCTTCACTTTGCTCGAGCAGCTGAGCGGGATTCACGGCAAGTGTCAGTTTATTACTAAAATGAACATCCCGTCACGATTTACACCTGGTACAGCGTTTAGCATGCCAGAGAATTAGGTGTACTTTGAGTGTATAATATAAGCGGCGCGTTGGTAGGTCGTTCAGAGCTCGTTGAGGGTGAATCCGAAATAAGGAAAAACATTGGCGAAATATTTGACGAACGAATTCAAACGGCGGTATAACTTAAATATGGCCACCGTCGGCATGCTTGGAATTTAATTTTGGGTTTACGATCACGTTTTACAGACGCCAGTTACCGGGCGCTATATTTGTCATACCCGGCATAATCATGGCAAGAATCGGTCAGGTATCATTTTATGTCGATGCAAGAGAGAATCTTCGGAAAACCGACAATTCAAACCGTGTAATTCATTTGTGCCTACGTGCGCACTGCGCACGCATGCGTTGCCCAAGGTTCACGCTCAACTCCACGCGGATGTATGAATGGTAGATAAATTCTAGAAACTTACGTGTGGTCTTTGAGCACCGATTCCACTTTGTTGCTGCTCACGGACCAGATGAATACAGACCCATTGGAAGATCCAACGGCAATGTACTGTCCGTCCGGACTGAAAGTAGCGCGTGCCCAATCGCAGCCAACTTTGAAACCGTCGGCACTGTAACACATTCGGTATAAAAGAAACGTAATTTTCTTTCGAGCAGAAGTCAAGTTTCGCTTGACGTTGCATTTTCTTCATGCATTTAGCCATTCCCGCGGGTTCATTTCAACCCCATTCCACACTGCTCCGTACTTTGCGTTTATTCGTCGAGATATACATAATCAACCGATGGTGTACGATATTTTTTGTTTGGCAAACCATAAACTCGGATTGGTCGTTTCGTAAGGGGGGGAAAATATTAATAAGGCTTGCACGGCATATTGTATAAATTTTCCAGCTAGCCGGGTGGCAGCGTCTGCAGAGAATAAGACGATGGTATATGCCGTACTTACATGCTACACGTATATGCAGCCAGACTCATTTCATGCAAAGCTCGTGTGCAAGTTTAGCTGCATATCACGCAGGCGTGACCCTTCATCGGAGAGACGGTAGAAATAACGCGTTTAAGTGAAATTTGAATTTAATTCCAGTCTCCGCATAAATTAACCTCTCCAAGCTTTACCCTGTATATGTGCTCTCCTGTATATTTAGATGCACGTATGCATCAACTTAATTCGAACAAGCGAATAATTTCACCCGGAGTTTGCTCAGATTTATAATAACGCTTGGACGAAGAAAGCCAGAATAAAGTTGGCCTTACCTGAAAGTACCGATAATTTGGTTCATCCTTAAATCCAGCAACTTCAATGTATCGTCACGGACGCAGCTCAACAAGTAATGCGCGTCTGAAAATTAATTTAGAAAAGAAAAAAAGTTATTAAATATGCTATTTGCGAGTACATATCACAGTTTTACGTTGCAGTAGTCGAAATTCTAACTGACTGATAGGTTGTAAAAATGAGTCAATCTTTGTAGAATGATTATCGTGTATAGAGTTAGATTTTCATAGATTTTACTGCTATTATTCATTCGATACAAAAAATCTACTTTCTATTCAAATCGATCATTTACATATCTTCATTTTCAAACAACGATACGGTATTCTCTTTACGTTACGACGGTAATTTTTCCAATAATAACTCATCTCCCGGTATATCAGATCTATTTTGCTGACACAACGAATTGTTCTCGCTTTGCAACAACTAGTCCCAATTCGAGGAACTGTTAGTTACATCTGGCTATACGTAAGCGTGATCAGCAAAGGGTATGTCGAAAGTGGAAAAAAGAAAGAAAGGAGAAAAACATCGATTACCGCTTGAAATATACAACAAGACCTGTATGATTAGCCGTTCTATCCTGGTCTTGGATAACAGTGAAAGTCCCAGCACTATAGGAGAAAAAAGTGGGTATGATGAAATTCGAAGCTTGAGATGAGTATAGCGATTTTGTCATCTTCACGGGGCCCCAGAAACATACCGCGTGATGTATAATACGAGCGATCTTTGATCGCCACCAGAGCGCAGGAGCTCGAAGATCCTCACCGCATTGTCGATCGACAGGGTAGGTGAGTGGATGGGTGGGGATGGAAGCGTAGGTCCGTAGGTACGGTTAAATGAAATACGACGGGACGGGTGTGGCATAATATCTCTTTTGCTCGAATGAGCTGTCGAATCTCCATGGTGAATTCCGTAAATGGGTGCTTTGGGTGCTTTGGGAGTACGCGGGGTAGCAGGGCGATACGTCAATGCAACGGGGTAACTGCTCGAATAATGAAAAAACGAAGGAAAGAGGGAAAAGGAAGGAGGAAAAGAAACAAGAGGGTGGAAAAAACAGATGAATGAACGTTGAGAGATTCCCATCTATCCAAACCTTGGATATTACAGCGACGGGTAGGCGCACAGGATCGGGTATTTATGCCATACTTTGCACCCTGAACCCATCCACCTTCCTACCTTGGAACCACTACTGGAATGGCATTATGTAACGGCACATGCCATGCTCGATACAAGCTTGACTTCTGTGCGTATGCACGGGTTGAAAAGTAATGACGAAAAGGGTGTAATAAATGGCGGTATACGAAGACAATGCCACCGGTAGAAGTTGAACGTACAATTTGGCCTTATCACGTATTTCGGAAAGAGAACCACATCATTTATTACAAATTCTCCATGGAGCGAAATTTCTACACATATATAATAGTGCGGATTCACATATTGCTTCCGTTTTACACCCCAGTTCTTCTGCAACGTTGGATTACACGAACAGATCATTTACGTTTCCCGAATGTGTTTCGAGAAAATATTGTCTTTAGGTCCGGCGGATTTGTATCGTTTTAAAATTTGGGCTTACGGCGACTGGTTTTGTTCGATCCGTTCCCACAGCCATCTTATATACGTAGACCCTTACACATCGGGAGGTGTTAAACACGAACGCATATTATACATGTTCTCCCATCCGGAAATTTGCGAACCCTTCGACGTTCCCTTTGCTCCCCGGCTGTCGCTAAATCGAGTGGTTCTACTCGATCGCCCAAACGAAGAGAACGTTATATATAACCGGAAGTTTATTCGCCTGAGGGGCGTTTGTAAACGGGATAATAACAGTATGAATTTTTCGATTGAAAGAGTGATATTTTCACTGTGAAACGACAGTCGGATGAGCCTTACCCAGATGCATGTCGTGATTACAAACTAGGAGAATTTTGAGCACGATTTCCTACATTCACCCTGAAGGGATGCGGATATGGTGACCGTATTTATCGTTGGTCCCGTAGGTCTGAGATAAGGTGCAAGTTGTTAATGACTGGGGATTTATAAACTCACCTCGGGATAGATCCAGCGACGTCACTTTGCCTTGGAGCAAGATGTTGTTTGAACTGGACTCGGCTCGCGTGTCCCAGAATCTTATCGTCTTGTCAAAGTGTCCGCTGATTATCGTCGATCCTGAGCCGTCGGATATTACCACGTCGTTGCAGCTTGATCCAGCAAACTTTGTCTCTATACCTGTAAAATCATTCGCGTATGAATAACCGTGCATTTCGGTAGATCGTCGAACGCGTTATATTTGCAACGCTGATTGAAATTTCGGGACCACTTTATATCCAACACGGATTTCAGGCGGCTTACGCTAATGTTATGGTAGTAAATATAAGAGAAACACGCGGAATATAGAGCTTCGCATAATTTTTTAACAAAAACCTATTTCGCCGATCCCTGAGGCGTTTATCTGACCTACGTTGTTTTAACATATCGAAAAGCACGAGAGTGGAGGAGGGACTTTTGTGTTAGACTTAAAGCCTGATCCAAGTGCGATATTCTTCGGAGGTCGGACAGAATTTGGGGTTTCGTATACCGAAAGCCATGAGTCTGTAAATTCGGGAAATCGGAGACACTGATTATACGACACAAGTGCCGGTCTGTTTCCAGATAATTCTCGCCGTGGTTAACCACGTAATTGCCCTGTTGAACGTATAACGTGAAACGAAGGGTGAAAACGAAGAATTTCGCGGCGCCTTATCTGGGCACTTTTCCAGATCTTGTAGAAGACTGAGCTGTGAACCGACCACTTGTCTCGGAAGTCTTTTCTGCCCGATACCTCCAGGGGAAAAATCACTCCAGGGAATTACCCCGAGCGGCCTCACACATCGGCCTTACTTCAGAGCCTGGCTTACAGCGGAGGGATAATGCAGCCAAGATTTTCTCAACCCATAAGTAACGCTGGGACAGGTTTTCTCGAGTTGAAAGACCGGAGTACGGATTGTACTTTGCATGCGCGATTCGATTCCTGCAAAAAGCGCGTGTTTCTGCTCAGTTTTCGCAACGGAGACTGTTGAAGGAAAATTGATCCTGTATTACGGCGAGCATTGCTGACGTAAAACGTGTCATTGGACGATGTCGAGAATCCTGGCTTTCTCTTTGCGGCTGGTGGGAAAGAAGCGTTCTTGCCTTGACAACGTAACGTGTGGCGATGCTGCGATATAAAAATCGGCTTCCGTCCCGCAGAAGCGTTCGTCCATCATTGCAAAAGTTTCGAAGCGAATCAAACAATGGGAAGCCACAAGTGTCGCGGGAGAAAACCCGGCGCTAAACCACGTTGGTGTTAATTCGTGAAGGGTTCGTTGCGTGCGGCACGTGGCTGCCACAGATCGTTGGTCGGATCGGGTTCGGTAGATTGAATACAAGGGCGGAATTCCCAACGTGGGTATTGCCCTGTACCTTCCGAAGGAACGGTAGAAAGCGTCAACGGCGGGCGTCAGCTTGAGCGTGTAATGGTCGAGAGTCATTGTTACCGGATGGCTGAATTATCAACATTTTCGCGGTCCGCAGGCAGGCTTTGAGGTGAAGAAGTTACCGATGGCGGACGACGGTCCAGGTCCTAATTCCTTGTACCGCGAGTTTAGGACTGGTCACCGTATTTTTGCATCAGTCAACGATTACAGAGTTTCGAACGAGAGTTGGATAATCGTATATCGCACTCTTGAGTAAACTTTTACAACACTGTTTAACTCCAATTATTATCTTCCACCGTGTAACTTGGCGCAAGAATACCCGAGTTGCTGTATTTCTCAGAAGTTGCCGAGTCTCAAAATCCTGACTTCATAACTGTGTACTTCACCGAATAACGAAAGTTCCACCCTAATGCGGGGTTCGAGATAACTGGGTTCAAACGAGGCGTGCTCGGTTTTGTACACTCGTCAATGTATATGTTGAGCTCTTGGTGAAATCGCGAATCTCGCATTGCGCCATTGCGTACTTCGTGATTAGTTGAATGGTTGCAGCGTAATTAGGTCTTCCGTTCATTTTGAAATTTGAAAGGGTTCGATGGGGTGGCGAATCGAACTTTTTGGATATTTCATACTTGACAAGGAAATTATCCAAGTTCAATGGTCTCGGTTGAATATTCATTTATAACAGCTTCTGCAGGTTCGGGAAAACGAACGAGCCGATAAAAAGTCTCTTATCAGTTGAAGGTAACGGATTAGGAATAATGAACTTTTTAAACGAGTAACTGCAGCGGTCCGCTCCTTAAGGCGAGACCGTGCTGAGAATAATCTCTACAACAAAATGAGGGAAGTGTATAATGAAATTAGAAAATTTGACAAGACGTCTCAAAGTTTCGCGAACAATTTCCACAGCGACGTTCCTCGCATAGTTTTAAAAATTATGCAGCCAGACGTAAAGGCGACGGATTGTAATTACAAAAATAATTGTAATAATAAACGGAATAATAATCATAATAATAGTAATAAAGTATGCCGATCGCTCTGGAGGTGTCGGGTGGGAATATTAAAAATGACGTCACGTCAAAGCGGGGAGGGCCGGGAGTTCGAGTAAGGACCGAATATTAATATCCGAAGTTAATATTCTTTCCCCAAACCCCTGTGATACTTCGTGGCGATAACGTTTCGAAGAGAGTCGATGGAAGCTCGAACAATGCGACAAATGCGACGGGGAGGGCGAAGAATTCCGGAATCTGCTACAATGGCTCTAATCAATACGAATTCCCTCTTGTCTCCGAGACATTTGTCTTTGGCGTAAGTGTGACTCGGGGCAACGGTATTGTTTTAATCGATCGTAGAATTACCTATATTGGCACGCAGACCAAACTCAAATACAACTAGCCCGTGCTGCACTTCAAGACTCATTACATATGCATGGACGTTACGCGGACTGTACATGTGGGCATATCTATATGCCAAAATTACGCTCTAATGTATATTGACTATTCGCCATGCTTCGCTAACATTCGTACGATTATCGGCCACGAATTGAGCTTCGAAGAATTCGTGAAATTGCTGGCTGTTCATAATTATGTGTTTTCCCCATTCCGTATGTTTTTCTATGCCCTTCAAGAACACGATTTGCGGAAGAATAAATCAACGCTGTAACGCAAGAGGTGCCTTATGTCCTGAATTTCGATTAAGAATAGAGAAAAAAAAAAACGAAGCAATTCGCTGTTACGCTAACGCGTCGCGAGTTTTACAGATTGAATTTGTGAAATCTACGCCACAATTAATATTCGACTGAATTTGCGTATAATCGATGCAAAACCGTTAAACATGTATATTTAATGCAAATGTATGCAAAATAGGTATGATTTATTTCGACTAAACCATTGATTTTGCGGTCAGGATGTCTCGGCATATGCTCGCTAGACACGATTATTTGCTTGCTGCCTTTATTTGAATTTCACCTTTAATTTCGACGAGAGTATTTTATGAACGGGGAGATTATTTTTGATGGAAGTGAAAGAAAAAACTAAATAGAAGAAGAAGTAAACAGTTCAACGATCAAATAAACACAGCTGAAACGGTGAATTGAAAATTTGATAACGTTTCAAATACTCGCACGCAGCATGCATCCGAGAATTTCTTCCAGTTCTTTTATAAGGCATATTAAACGGTGAATTGGATAAAAAAAAATAAAAAGAGGAGGAAGAATGGATCTTTATGCCCTTCGACACGGTCCACTTAGGATTTATATAATGGTAAATGTGTATAGAAGAATACAAAATCAAGACAGATAGATGAAAATATATTAAAAAAAAGCAAATCGAAAACGTGAGACTTAAAGTAAAACTTTTAACGAATAGAGGACGGTAAAGATACACAAACCGAGAAAAAGAGAAAAAGATTCATATGAAAGAAATATCGGTGTATTGCAGACACATTATAGACGCATTAGCTGAATAAAAATAAACTGTTATATCTGCGTTTGAACCAATACTTCTCTATAGTGTGTCAAATTGTAAAAGGATTTCTCGATTCCTTATTGCCCTGGGTACTTTTGCCCGAACAGCTGTAGAGGCAATAATATTGGCAGGTGTCGTGAACAGTTTTTAGATATAGTTCATACAAATCGTAAGCGTTGATTGTTGAAACGTTGAAGAACCGTTTTACCATCGGCTTTTAAATCCACGAATGGGTAATTTCAATTCTAGAGCATGACGGATAGAGAGAAAAGAAGAGAACAATTTTTCTTCCACGCGTCATTTGGGCGAAATTTTCAATTGTCATTTTTTAATTCATTGCATAATAACTCCCGGTTTTGACTATCCAGTTATACAGTTTTAATTTAATGTACGCTGGAGATAAATTTAGAAGGAACATACGAAGGTAGGTACTAATCTTAACAATTCTGTGAGGTACGGTGCCGTGCGATTATTTGTATTATAACAGCTGGGCATTACTTTAAAGAATTTTATTCATTAGTTACAATAGTTTCGAATCTGTGTAGCCTCAATTTTGTACAAGCAGCGTGTCTATCAACGGAAGATGCGGCGTGAAAAAGCAGATATTATGCAACTCGAGAACGAGATTATGTTCGCGGATTATTACCGACGTTAATTTTGCCGACTCATTCAACTGAATAGTCATTTTAAGCGGGTTGTGCGCTGGAAAATGAAATTAAAGTTGGGTGCACTTCAAGATATCCCACTTGAAGATATACGAGATTCGAAGCAACTTTATACGCGCCAACTACTACTGCCTACCTATATAACCAAACTGACCTCACATGTAACTTTTCACCTTTATAAGTATTTCCCGTAAAACTTGTTCCTGCGACTATCGTCTGACAGAAATGTATATCACAAAGTTTTCGTACGTGTACTACCGCAAAGCGTGAGTCGTACATACACTTTGAATTAGATGGCTGATAAGTTTGAAAGGTGTGCAAAACTCGAAAGCTCACTTTTTATGAATCACACAAAGATATACCCGACCAATTCAATGCGCCGAAAAACTCAGTTTTATTGAGTATTTTCACGTTTCAGAATTTTTCAAAATGCTTATAACCTTCCCCTTCCAAGACAGAGGTATAACTTGAAAAAATAAATCTTAATAACTGAAGCGAAACTCTGTTGACTTGAAAAAGGTATGAGCTACAAACTGCGACAGTATGCAATTCCTATTTTCATTCGTTTCGTTCCAGTTATAAAAAAAAGGATTTCAAAAAGGAGTAGCAATGATATTTTCTTCTTAACGGCGTTACATTTTTATGTCAGAGTTACGTTTCGAACACGAAGAAGCGCTACGTCTTCTTTAAATGGGGAAACACGATGAGTCGGCTTTGTCATCTCTCAGAAATATTCGATACACGAAATTTGCCGTGGTAAGAAGTAACGACGGAGTAGAAAAAAAGAATAAAAGGAACAAAGACCGCAAAATTTTTGTAAATCAAGATAACAAATACGGTTTGCATAAGTTACTAAAAGATATCGATCGTTTGAAGGACTTGATAAAATGCTTACATGCTCTGCTGCGAAGGTCCCAGATTTTGAGAGTCCTGTCATAGCTTCCTGTGACGACTTTGGAGGGTTCGCCAAGAAATTTAGCAGCCATAACTTTGTTGCAATGGCCAGTGAGGGTGTGCTGGAACAAAAACCATGTCGTTGCTTATTGGTCAATCTGCAGTGATGAACGAAACCTGGAAGAGTATAACTGAAGTGGTTGGGTAGATGGTGTGTAAAATTGAATAACATAAAGTTTGTTTTTAGGGTTTTTTATCGGAAGCAAGAGAACTCGAGCGACGAGAGAATTTCCCGACTCGGAGGACTTTTATAATGGGCTTGTCCGATCCCAATGTTTTTTTAGGACAAGTGAGCCTTGTGTCAAGCAAGCCGGACCACGCAAAGTCCTGTGAAAAATTGCGAGGATACAGCCAAATATTGCGCACGTCATGTTCCGTGCCAAGTATCTCCGGGCGTTAAGTATACAGTTTGAAAATTTAACACCGGATTCCGGTGCGCGAAAGCTTTCGTCGCGGCTTTATACGCGGCTCGCTTAGGTGCAATACAAAAACAAGTAACGCTGGTAAGTTTCTCACTTCTGTGTGTATACGCACACGAGACACTTATTATATCAACTTAGTACATCACGCACTTTATAACTCCAGCCTGTACGCGATACAATTTGCTATCTTCCCTGGGGGACGAGGCCGCGCGGAGGACAGGAAAAGAGAACCGTAAGAAAGAACGAATGAAGCCGTACTTCGAGCGGTGTATATAATCACGTAATGTTTTGCAATCGTTAAAATATCATTCGCGATCGTGTTGAATTTAAATCCACTTTGGAGCCAATTCACCGTGATCGTAAGAAAAATTAACCATGCATGTGGTGTTACGGGAAATGTCGAATCTACACTTTCTACATGCCAGTGATAACCATTATTGATGGTTAATTGTGCGCGTCTGGCTCCCTCGCCCCGATGATTCCGTCCAAGAATTGCTCGTTTTTATAAATTACAGACATCGAGATTGCAGGAAGTGAGAGAATCATAACTGGTGATATTTAATATCTTATTAAATGAGAGTACCCTTTGCCACGGGTAATAACCTAGACTGGTCTTTTCTCATTCCTTTGAATTCTTCTCGACTTTTATATTCAAATTGATAATATCATCTTGAATGCATCTATAAGACCTGGAGCAGTTTTACCCATTGGAAATGTGGGCGTTGGTAATATTTAACTTGTTGATATAAGCACATGAAGCAACGGAGGCACGATACTATATGCACACACGTGTGATTCGTTGCGTTGTTCAAGGCTATTAAGCGTAAGCGTTGATCAGATCTCAACCCGGAAATACAATGGTTACTTTCGCACACAATGTGAAAGAAATAACGAAAATAAGAAAATCAAATCCCCATCCTTATTACCGATTCGGAAAATGACGAGAGGATCACTCAATACTGTAGTTTGGAGATCATAGGTGGTAGAGGGTCAGGGTAAACAAGTTAGCGGACCCGTTTTGTCAACAGAAAATAACGTCAGAGGCAAAAAGATATCCAGTTTGATTTACCGGATCCGCGAATGGTCAGACGATATTTGAAGCATTGGGCATCGCCACAGTAGGGAATCAAGCACCGACCTGATCCTGACAATCTCTCAACGTTGGCGGTAGTTGAAGTAATCTGTTGGCTCACTCGGTTGAGTCAACCCCCCTGCATGCCGTATAGGTACTCAACTCTCGGAGAGGGCGATCCTAAGTAAACAAAAAAGTAGCTCGAACCCCTACCGGAACTATAAATATTGTTCGTCATCGGCGGCAGGACCCGACGTCGCTGTCATGTGCGTGCAGGTTCATCAAGATGTTTATGAGTGCCAGCGAGAGCAATTTGCGCATGATTTGACAGGCAGGAGCCCTTTCGGGATACGTTGTGATGGGTGGGATTTAACGAGCACGAAAGAGGGAGAAACGGCTGTCTCACATTTTTACACTCGTCATCCCGATGAAAGAGTTCCGATGGCCTTATGACCGCTAATTGCAGGGAGCGTACCGTCTAGGGTCAGAAAAGCGCAGTCAGCAGGATGTACCATTTGCCGAAAAAGCTTTATGCTCCTTGCAACTGGAGATCTCTCATACCTTCGCGTTCTATCTTGTTCATCTGCAGCTATCGTTAGGAGAACATCACGCTAACATCATAGGTATCGGTTTTCCATTAATAACGTCTGCCGCACTCTTCAACACTCTGTAGCAGAGCGCGTCCTCCAGGCTCCCGGCCATTTGCTGATGAATAGACCAAGATCTACCAACAAGTGGCCGATCGGGACGTTATCAACGTCCTACATCCCTCCGCACCGAGTACATCGCGCGACGTGCATCATGCACATCCGTGGCTCAATTCTAGTTGAATTTTGCAAGCCGAGAACTCGGGTAGGGAATATTCTTCGGGATTTTCAACTACACCTCAACTAAACGGTGGGTAAAGGTAAACCGGTATTTAGCCTGTCGCAGGGTCTCCGTCGGTGTGTCAGCGACATTGAATGCCGTATTTTCGTTCTTTGAAAACCTTGTCAACACCGTAAAGCCGGCACATTATCTGCGAGGTGACGAAGCTCTGTAAAAAGTTCCGGCCACATTTTGAAAAGAGGTTAATTACATCTCATCCACGCTTTTCCGTTTTCTTTTCTTCCTAATGAGAGCGTTTTCGCGACGGAAATGTATCGTTTTTCTGCACGCATCGGTAGATTTTCTCAAACGCAATCTTCTATGCATCTTACACGCCACGAAAGCCTCGGCGATAGGGAAACTTAGAGTAGCGCGTGTAAATTATCAAGTGCATTCATGCTACCGTATTGAACGTTATTGTACCATCCTGAATTATGTGTGGGATATGCATATGGCACCAAAAGCGTCTCTGCCTGGTCGGTAAAGTGCGTTGAAAACGTTATATCTACCTGCGTAATAAACTGGAGATGGTATCAAAAGGTGCTCTCACAACTTGAAAGCAGCACGTATTTTCCAGAAAATGGGTACACAACTTTTCAAAGCCTCGTTGAGCAACACGTATAATAACGCGGGTTTCAAAGCATGTTTCAGATGATCCTGTACAGAGAAATACGGCTTATGATGTCGTGGTGAAAATGACAAGTTGTGAAGCGCTGGACGTGGCAATTCCCGTGTTTATTTAACCTTCGTCTTAAAAATTTTCAGACTACTTGCAAAACGAGCTTTCACTCCTGCAATGATATTCCCTTCCAGCCACCGCACCACATGTTTCAGCGGAAGGAAAAGTTCGCGCACATTATCAGCGGCGGAAGTTTACCAGAGCACATCATTCACGATTTAGCTGAGCGACACGAGAAAACTTTGATCATCTCGTCGTTGGGTCTGGTTGGAGGAACCGCGTCTTTCGATCGCCGAAAAACTATCCATCCGTGTCATTCCTCCCCCCCTAATGACCTTTACGATATTTTCTCCGCGTTATCAATTATTACCAGCTACACTGTAGGAATTGGGCATTTCCAATTTACGATTAGTCCTCGTCGCGTCGAGGGTGGAGACCTCGGGTTAGACTGGAAAGTTGGTTTCAGAGCAGGAAAATACGGTCCTCTGGTTCTCTACAAGCGTCGGAAGACTCGAATCGTTTTCTGCTGAACCGTCGATTGTTATTATAATTCGACAGTCCGTGTACAGGTATACGGGAACAGTAGACAAAATCGAGTTCTAAAATTCAGGTTCTATTCGCGCCGGCACTTTTTCCCCAGCAATTCGCATGCCGTTTGCTTTCTTCGTGACAAATGGGTCAAACGAGTCTAGCGGTGCAGCGCAGTCGGCGCGGCGGGTCGAGAGGGCAAGGTAAATACTTACTACCAGGTTTTGCTTCGGATATACATATTTCCTAGAGAATCATCGCGTCTGGGCTCTGCTCGGCAACTTATGATCCCGAGTATACGAGCGAACTAGTTTGCTGATTCAACAGATACGCGTTACACCAACCACCCTCTTGGAGTCGGTATTATCTGGGATGCCGCAAACTTTACAGTGTGCAACGTGTTCCGACACGCGGAGCGATGCTTTGGCGTTGTAAAACACAACAATCTCGCTGGAAGAGCGGTGTACGTATTGTATTCCGGTAAATATACCCGCTCGATGCACGCAAGTCAGCCTTATACGTACCGTACAAACCGCGTGTATACGTCGGTGAAGAAATCAACGAGCAGCCTGGGATATTCGAGGATAGCGTTGCACATCCATCGAATATTACGCTGTGGTCTTTTCATGACCTTTTACGAATTATCAAACGACCCGAAGAGGATCCCGACCATTTCCGTATGCCTGGTTACTCACTTTCCGCTCGCGGAAGAGGATTCACCTGCTGAATAAGGCGAATCTGCACCGCCGGCACATCCTCATATACCTACCGTAACAACGCCGGGGGAATCGTACAAGAAGTGCACCAGAAGATTTGCATTTTCCGCGCCATTGGATAGAAGAACGGGGGGACTGTAATTTGGCGGCGTACGCGGATTACATCCTAGCGGGTAATCAGACACCCCGGCAACCTGCAACCTTACATACAGTACCTGGTACACCAGATAACCGCCGACGACGCGTCGTCGACTTTGCACCCGCCTGCGCTGGCTGAATCAGCGACCCTCCGCGACTATTCGGCTTCGTACCTGCACGGTGCGGCATGTAGCACTGGATGAATCGGACAGGGAGTCAGCCACTGCCGAGACGTTGCCAGTAGCACCTACCTTTTAGACCGTATACCCACGCTTCACAGCTTGATATTTTTCCTAATTATTAAGATCCCTGCACACCCAGCTACCAGCGGCACTTCCTCCCGGTGCTTCTGCAGGTATGCCGAGCCGAGGAGGGTGGCGGTTCCACCGAGCCGGGTGAACCGAGGCAGCAGCGGTTATTTAGTAGGAGATGTGGGAGCTTACTACTGCAACAGTTGGGGAGGGAGGAAGAGAACTCGGTGCATCTTTTCCACCGCGGACTGCATAGAGAGAGGCCCGCGGGACGGTGAGGTAGGCCGTCGGAGGAGAACTGCGAGAGAGAGAGAGAGAGAGAGAGAGAGAGAGAGAGAGAGAGAGAGAGGGAGGAGGGAGACACGGAGGCAGGCAGGAGTAGTCGCTGTGCACGGTGGAATGAGGGTCGATGACCGCGGTGCGACTCCTCTGCCGACGCTCTTCCACGGCCTTGGCGATTCAATGCCCGCACCAGATAACTCCCCTTCTAGATAATAGATTATTTCATACGTGTAACTAGTTGCCGTGGTGGCAGACGATGCGCAACGGAGCCCTCTACGCAACATTACCTATACTGGTTATACAACGCTGACTAGAATAATATTTTGTCGTCCCATCTTCAGAAAGCGGGAAATGAATTTTTCTTCACCTCTTTAACGCGTCGTTCGAAACGAACGGGGAAATTTCCGCATGCGAGATTTTACGCGTGTCGCACGTTCGCAACCGCGAGTCACCGTCCGTGCAGCCTCTCCGCGCGGCGATATGAATGAGCCGGGAGTATCTTCAATTTCATCCGATTGTCCGTGCAGTGGGGTGATTATCGTTTGCCATGAGAAAGTCGCGAGGCCAACGGCGGGAGGGGGAGATGATACTTGAGGTTGCATAGCCGAGTGCTGTCGAGCCGACTTAACGACACATCGAAGCATATGCTTTGCTTTGCTTTATTATCACTCCCTCGTAAGTCGCGCCATCAAAGGTTGTGATTTTGCGAGAGCGATCCTCTCCTCTCCATATTTATTTACCCGCAACGCATCCCGCGGGCCCACGCAGCGTGCGTTCGCGTAACTTTCTGCTGTAACACACTTATTCAACGGATGAAATTGTTTCATAGTCGAGCTGCGTAAGAAGCCCGTATTACGTACATGCGTGGAAAATAATATCGACGCATCGGTGAACCAGGAAGCGTTCACGTACCTACGTAGTACCTTTGCGGCAGCACTTGCGCGTACATATACAGACAATTTTCAGACGTTAGGCGAAACCAATTATACACTTTTCACCGCAGACTCCGGACTCTCCGTTACCGTAAATCGTTATCCTCAAGTATCTCGCTTCGCGGCCGAAGGTCGTTCTCCAAGTTTAGACCCGCTACGGCTTCACTGACCTGTGCGGTTTGGCCCACTGCCCGTTTTATTCGTACCTAACTATACGCGCGTATACATGCAATCCGATTTTAGCGGGGGTGAAATTTATATTTTTCTGTCATTCTGACTCTTTCTGTTTAATTTCTTGCGCAACGACGTCTCGGAAGATTCGTTTCGTGGATTAGGAAAGGTCGAACGGACGACGACGAGATGACCACGCGACCATATTCGTCCGCCGAACACGAGAACAGACGCGTCTTGGGTTCAGGTACAAGAAATAACATGATTGCAATTACACTTTCATCTCGGAGGTGAGATGCGGTTAATTTTTTACCCGTTACGTAAGACGACGCGGTATCGTTGCACCTGCAGCTCGCTGGCGGAAAGAGAATCCTTGCTCCATTGCTCCAGGCCAACACGCTGGACCTCTGGTTATAAATACTTACAAAGCTGGCTTGTTTTCTGACTAATATTAAATGCAGCATAACTGCTATAACCGCTTTACAAGATAATGGCCCGTAACCTTATAACATTGTTAAGTAAACGAGGATGTAACTAAGTCACGTATAACTTCGCATCTGCATGCAGGTGAATATATACATAGCTGAGTGGATTTATCAGGTATATCAGGAACACCGTACATAGTACAAAAACCCGACCGCGTCATCTCCATAAAGTGCTAATTTCTTAACGTCTACCTATGTGTCAGTTTCTTGTTTCCCGCAACGGTCACGCCACTTTGCCGAAATCATCAATGCCGTTCCCGTGCAACGGGCGTAGCGATTCACCGCGTTCAAGTCTCCTTGTATCGATAAATTCCCGGATCGGGCGAGGATGGAGTAGGGAAATTCCCGATATTAAGAGAGTGTAAGCAATTTGCGGAGGAAGCGGGCGCGTGGAGTCCTGTGAAAAAGCTGCAGTCCGACTACTACCGAACGGGCTTACGGCAGCGAGAGACTACATTACTCGAATGTACCGTACCCTGCCCAAATACAATCTTTGGAGAAGAAACGGGAAGCGACTCGAGCGGTGCCGGTGATGCATATGCATGTGGGTTACGCGCGTAGGTAGACCACATCGATCAATTCCGGAGTGCACGTTATCACGTTGTCAATGTCTGCACGGCGGTAGGTGCCCGTTACACTAGATGTAATTTGTCCTTCCAAACAACCTGTGAAGGATCGTTATGGCAAGGGAGACGTCACACCGAAACGAACGACTCTAGCCGGGGTAAACCGCCAGTGTCTGCTCGACCACACGTGGTTGGGTACGTGTGGGTTGTATCCGTGTATGGTTAGGGCGATGGGAGCCGAGGGAGTCAGTCGCACGTAGGTCCCCACCGTCGAGAGCTCATATAGGCACGGACGTCGCGACGTCGCGTCGCCGCGTTAATCTAATTAGAATATCGCATTCAAGTCTTGTTGCCTGAGCTAACTGCGAGAAACTCGATTAGTGAAAAAGCAGTGTGTGAATTCTCTGATAACGGGTTTCATGCCCAGCAGGAACCGGTTGATCTTATCAGGAGATTTGAATCAATGTGGAACGCATAATTTGCCATATGATACTCGCAAGTTCCAGAGGGCGCATCCCTCTCACGGTGCTTTTTCTTCCCTTTGTCCATCTCTCTACATCTTCTTCGTTCCTTTTCTCTCGATTGCTTCAACGCGAATAACCGCGCGGATGATCGATGAGAAAACTCGCGGCACACACGTAGGTGGTATACGTGTATCTGCGAAGAGCCGGGACCACCACCGGATGGATGTGCGCCGCCGTTTCCACCGGGTATCACGATATCCTCGTGTCACCGGGTATGTAATTCTGGATGCAGGAACGTGGAATGGGTAATTGTATGTGCAGAAGAAACCGGAGGGGCGCGTTGATTCTCACTATTCGGAATTAAGGTTAACGGTCGATCGGCGTGTCCTACACAGGCTTGGAGGAGGACGTGCGCCTTCACAAAGGAAGGTTTCCGGGATGATGACGATAATACCCGGTGTACCTACCTCGAGGAGAGACTTGGCTATTTTCAACCGGGAGAAACGTTTCGTATTCGTTAAATACCACGTTTGGCTTAATATACGGCCGTTCACGAGTACAGTCGAGGATTTTGTAACCGTTCTCACGTGTTGGTTTAACCGGTGTGTGCGGGCCAGACTTGGTTTGGCAATGTGTGATGCGTATATACTAATTATACCGCTTAATAACGTATGGCTGGATTCTCTTTTCGTTACGCAGGAAGTTTCTAATTAAACGGCTAGAATGTAGCACAGTTAAGTCAAGATCTGCGCGGTTACCAGATTTTTATTTATATACCGGTTGGACTTGCGTATACGGCGCGGCGTTTCATGCCTTACGCTACGCGACGCGAATAAGTAAATTTCAAGTAAGTTTTTTCTCACCTTTTCAACGTTATACTCTTTTATTCCGTCAACTAACCTATTTCAGCCACGGCTGGTATTACGCGTTTCTCGGAAGACGTAATCGACTCAAGCGTTACACGTATAAGTATCAAAAATTGTGGGCGTATAAGTTCAAGTTTAAGAAACTGCTACGCTGGTGTAGCTTGGCTACCGCCGCTGAAACGGTAGACACTCAACAGACCGGGCAGCGGATAATTGAATTTCAATTATATACGTGTCTCGTTATCTTAATAAGTACGTATTATGTGAACGTGTGACTTATGGGGGACAACCGAACAACTTAATGAATGGCTTCGCGGCGTCGGACGGTTCACTTACCATTTATTAGCGATAGATGCCTTTCGACGCATCGTGACAAAAACCAGATATCGCCCTAGTCTCAGCTTATACTTTTCCCATCTCAATTTCTACAGAGCAAGCCGACTGTTTCACCATAAAAAAGCGGTCCAATTAATGTTTAATTGTTCGCCTTTTTCTACACTTCGAAAATAAACTTGCTGCTGCGGGTGATAAACCGTTTCTTCCTTTGACAATATCCAATAGAAAATCTATTTATTCTCCTTTCGATCACCGCTTGTGAGAAAAAATGATTCAAAATCTTTACGATCAACATCTACACGTGACAAACAAACAAATATTAAAGCACGCAGCATCATTACAATAAATTTCTATTATCAGTTGATTGAAATCTAGGCATTATCAACTGGGAGTCGGAATATACGAGTAATCAATATTACATGTACGCAAATTGTGGTCGTTGACATTTAGATTACAATCAGTACTAAAAATATCGCTAGTCCGACACATTGCGTACGCATAATGCACGTACACATGGTGCAGAATTATAGTATAAATGGTAGTTGTTGAAATGGATTTCTCTCGATTTGACGAGCACCGAGTACTCTTTATATCTCACAAATAACTACATGTTTCGCTTTTAATGATTTAGTAAGCATGTATTAAATTGTATATTTTCCCGACTGCACTGCAGTGCGAAAACATATTTGGCACGTAACTAACATCGGAAATGGTCTAGTGATTCTGCCGTTCGATACACAGTTCAACGAGCTCGTTACGCGACAAGAACACTAAAGGGTGGTAACAAAAATTTTCAATCTACAACGATCTCATATTTCATCTGTAAAAATCAACGGTATTCATACGGCATAACCTTGTTGCGAAAAACGATTCATCGTTTCAATTTATCTATAAAACAGTAGTTAAATAATACGTAAAGTTGAAGTCGGTGCAGACCGGATTTACTTTGAATTGTAAATTTAGCAGTGGAAATCTTTCCGGGCAAGGTAGGAAATATTTTCATAATGAAAGTAGTATTGAAAATGAAAGTAATATTGAATTTGAATTTAAGGTACTTGCAGGTACTATTCTCGACGGGTTTCGAGCAATAGAGCAGCTTATACTAACTGGCAACCAGTTGTTTCTTCGGCAAACATTCAACGTATAATAAGGGGTTAAAAATTTTTAATTCCAACCCTGTAGGATAATAGGACTCGCTGCATTCCGAGAACAAGAACTTACAAATTCCTTACATGTCTGCCCCGAAGCTTTACAACACGTATGTATATTCAGTTTTTTAATTTATATGCATGAATTTCCTTCCCTCGGCAAGTAGTGCCGGGTATCGCAACACCTGTTTACTGCAGTAAAAAAAATCCAGGACATCGAAGCAAAAAGGCTTCAAGGTAAAAGCTCGGTTACCGCAGTATGAAAAATCCCGCGTAAACACAAGGTAGCAGTAGGAGCACGTTTACAGATTGCACGGTGAGGTCGGTTTATGTCTGGGTTTTTCATTATTAAGATTCAAAAAGTGGGTAATCGCAGGATTAAATTTTTCACGCTTCGCGGTACGAAGAGCCTCGAAACTCGAAAGCGAGATTGGGTGGAAAATGCGTGCGAGGGATGCGTATAGGCGATATCGGTTGCAGGAGACGGCGTCGCGGAGAGGTCCTGGAGGTGTCAGGTTACCATACGTAGACAATATACACAATATTGTGTGTTCGATCCGCGTTCCTGCATGTTCGCGATTCGAGTTGGCCGAGCGCGCGGCATCGCCTCGTCCGTGACCGATTGTTCCCGCGAAAAACGACGGGCTGTGAGACGAAGACGTGATGAATAGCTTTTTGGAATCAATCTGTGTAAGAAGTAACGGGTACCGCGGTTCCAAGGCATGCCTGTAATTATTTCCACCAGAATTCACGATTGGGTGAAAAAAAATGCATCCACCACGTGTCACGTAGTCTGCTTGTCCGACGACGGGAATTGCTGGATGATAAAAGATGGATGAATAAAATAAGAAAGGCCCCATACCATAAGTCGTGACATTTCGGCAGGGGCCGATAATCAAGTTTTTTGTTATATGGAGTACCTGATACATTCTTTACGGCGCGATTCTCACTGAAATAATAAGAAGATAAACGAACGAGACGCGCGGGACCCCGACGTGTGAGTCTCGCAAGCGGCACGCACGTGCACGTGAGGAATAGACCATACGTTGCGTAAGGATCTATTGACGATAGAGCTGAGGAAATGGAGAAGAAAAAGAGGAGAAACTATCATCGGATCTTTTGATGCGCTCGTGTATAACCGGCATGGGTATATATATATATGTACACATGTACATTGTACAGGTATATTGTTCCGTGAAAGATGCGATTGATGTTATGCCATAACGATTCGATTAACGAGATTTCGGCGCCTGTCTTCTCGCACAAAAAGGAAATTAACCGTCCCGGCGTACGTCCAATTTTTTCAGCAGTCGCAACACAACGGCGCTTAATTTCAATTTCAAATCATGTACGCGTGCCGATTTCGATATTCTTTGTACTCGCAGACCTAGTTCGTTTTTATTTTTATTCGCAACACACATACCTTTCATTTGTTACCTACTTTGACACGGGTCGCCGCAACTTTTCGGAACTCGTATCATATACATACCTACCCTGTACCGGTATCAATTTATGCCAACGTTCAGGTACGTATGACTGCGATTTACGCGAAGTAAGAAAAAGAAATTCACTCTGTTTCGAAGTCGTCGCGGCTGCTCGGATTTCTCAAAAGCCTTTCGCTGCGTTGAACCGGTTGCAGGATTCCGGTAAACGTTCTGGGATAGAGAAGAAATGAACAGTAGTGAGAAGAAGTGAAAAATTTGAAAAAAATAGAAGACCGTTTGATTTAATTTCGAAATATTAAATCGGGACGAAGAATTTACTCACGAGGAGCAATTAGGTTCACACATACGTACACACGTGCGTCCATCCAGAGCGTTTTAACGTTTGAGCAATTGGACATTCCACCTGCCAGCGGCAGCCAGGCAGATCCCCCCACCTGGTGCAGAGGCAGGAAAAGTGGACGCACGCCTTGGGATCGTCGCATTTCTGTGTTGGTTGTGGCCGTGAACGGCACCTCAAGTCCAAGGGCAAGGCGAGCTCCTCCAGTGAGACATTTCTCGGCCCGATTGATAGCGATTCCGAAGGAAGTTCAAGTCATCTTTCAGGTAGGTGAAGCAAACTGGCAACTAATTTCTGCGTACCTACGTCAACTTGCATCCGTCGAAAGGCGAAATTTCAAACGATTCGTTGATACGGAGTTATCACCGGTCTCTAAGTTTGCGATGCGATGTTTTCGGATTACCTTTGATAATTGAAACGATATCGGGAGGAAGGGACTCACCCTCAAGTATAAGACTCGGCGTGTGATCTTCGCGCTTCGAAATCCTAATGGATTTAAAGTTTGCTTTAATTTTTGTACCACTCGAGGAAAATTAGAAAAGGAAAGAAAAAACCCCCGCGAGTTGGATTGAATTTTCATTCTGCACCGCGAAGCGAACTTTCAACGTTGTTGATCTAACGAATTATCGGCGAAGATCTCGGTTCGGAAATTGTTACCTACACGTATCCAGGAATGGTAACGGTGCCAGGTCGTCGACTTTTAATCGAACGTCGTCACTCTTCGTTCGCGGCATTGCGGCGTACGGTTATATAATTTTCTAAGTTACGGGAATATCAAACCGGGCCACCCTGGAGCGAGGCGAAATGTGTTTCGCGAGAGAGTTCGTTGCCTGCAGAAACGTCGCGTTACCGCGACGACGACGGTACAACGAGTGTAGGAAAATTGACTAAGCGGCGAGAAATGAAAGAAACAACCCGCGAACCTAAATCCTTTCAAAACCCGGGGACGAAAGCCTGAGCCGTATTCCCGGGGCGCGTTGTCTTTTAATCTACCTTTTTAACGTCACGTAACCGGAATTAGCATAAATTCACAGTGCGGAACTTCGGGCTACGACCCCGAGGCGCAATGCGCTCGTTTTCCTGTCCGCGAAAGAAAGGGAGCGAGCTAAATCCTCGCCTAGAGTGCAGCCTCGAGAGGGTTATTACGCCTATCTAAAGGCTCGTTATGGCGGGTGTCGGTTTGGGTTTCCCATAGTGCGAGCGGCGTGTATCGCGCAGCTGCCTTTGATACCGCGTAGGAATTTAGCTAGGGTAACCAAAGGTAACGCTGATAAGAACCAGCGTCGAGTGGGTATACAGAGCGTTGTTTCCGCTCTTGAATCATTGTTTGCAAAAGGTTAACAGAACGCCCCGCGTGTATACGTGCGGCGGTACCCAAGTCGCGATCGTCGAGCCGCCAAACGTCTCGAGAGCCCTAAAAATCTTCCGAGTTATTTGTACGCGCGGAGAATCATAGGAGAGCTTTTGTGCTCGCTGGTGCTTCACGGTATGCTTTTCGTGGCGTTATACCGACATATTGTATGTAACAGCGTTTACTTATTACTCGTTAATTACGACGAGTCCTCAGAGGTTGGAAAAATTAAATGGAAATCCGCGCCGCGAGGCGGAATACGGCTCGAAACGCGTACCCGTGCCAAATTATAGCTGCGGCAATTTTGACAAGTGGTTTTACTTTAATTTGTGAAATTTCCGCAACACTGCTGAGAAACCGTCCGCCTCATCGCCTGTCAACTTCAGCGAGCTTACGCGTACCTACAGCGCGTTGAAGACTGGTGTTTGACGAGAAAAAAAGCACGGGGAAAAAAAAAAAAATCAAAGAACCCCTCCGACAGAATTAGAAAGCTCGACGAGATTTCGGGCTAATTTATACGGGCAAAACGAAACGAAGATCCGCCCGAAAGCAATCAAATTCCGCAGCCGTTTCGTTGGTTGTTTATTTGCAAATGAGAGTAATATCCGAGGAGATATTCCGACAACCGTTTCAACCAATTAGGGACCACCCTCGGGGAAAGAGTGCCGCCACCACAAACCACATGTCTCAGCTCTTGATTTGAATTACAGTCCCTGGAGAGAGAGATTCGAATCACCTCGCCTGGGATTACGAGGCGATCAGAGATTATACGCTCTCAATCTAGTAATCCAGTAATCCAGTGCACATCGCGAACGCCGATTACGTGTGTATGTCTATGCGCGTGCATGCCTAGCTTCGACTTCGTGCAGCGTGCGTTGAGAATTTGAGATTATCATTCGGAGGAGAGCTACGATCGAGAAATTGCTATCCCCTAACCGAAATATAGTTATTATCATATTCGCTACTCGAACGCGAGCCGTGCGCATTCAAATTCGAAGGAACGGTGAACAACGAGTTTGGCTTACCGAACCCGGAGTCCAAGGTTCTGCGGCAGCGCGTTCGCCCGATAGAAGGATTTCGTGATAATGAAGAACCCACTGATCGTAGGGCCTATCGTAATTATTTTATATTGGCAACGGATTCACGGTCCGTAGGTATTATATCTATATTGCTCGCAGCCTGCTAGAGAATTCTAATTATTCGGTTGGTCTCGGTGCACACCCATTGTTGCTTCGATTACGCTCCGGCTATGATTATAATTCAATCGTCTCAATCTCGGCAGGCTCGACCGCTAATTAGCGAGTTGTTGCAACTAGAATATACTGTAAACGACGCAGGGCGAGCTGGACACATCCGGAGATGGTCAATTTTCTAAGCACGCGCTCCTTAAATTTCTGCAGTAAATAAAAATAACCGCGTAATTACCAAACGGTTATACGTATACGTGTACTTGTTTTATTCTATCCTCTAATCGGAAATAAATTAAATTTTTTATTATTCCTGTAGTAAGCCGGAATTTTAAGACTGGGTAGTTAATAACGTGTCTTTTGAATAAATATTTATACGGCATTTCGACTGTCTCGCGATGAGCCGTCTCTTCATATTCGAAGTCGGAATAATCATTGCCTGTACAATTAAGTATTATCCACTTCTTTTCCACTTCTGCTACGAACAAAAGTCATTCAGATTCAAATTTCGGAATGTCTCACTGTGATAATTCGAGCCTAATGAGCATAAAAAATTCAGTTAAAAGATCTCCTGTTGTATCCAGACATTATGCCAATGCTTACAGAGACGCAAAACCGATTCCGTACACAAACTGCTTTTACTTTTGCCAGTTATGAGACACTGAGCAAATACTGCCGCGACGTGTCAAGTCGCGAGTGAAATACCATCGCGAAATACCCTCGAGACGTTCTCGTAGATAATTGGAAAGAAAAAAAGATACATGCATAAACAAACGGCGTGAACGTGATCGTAAAAAATCGAGTCGACTCGCGACGCGATCGTGATTTATGAGAATTTTATCGCCACGTGGCCAGAAGCAAGGTTGGTTCATTCGACCCAACTTCCGGCTGCATTCGGCTACGTCGTCGATGTCAACCAGCTGCACCAAGGGGATAAAAACTCAAGGATGACGACACCCACACTCGTCTCGAGGCGAGTGAGTCCTCGTCTATCACCGTGGCTGCAGCAATTCCGCAGAAACGTATACATATAAGGTACAATAACCGCAGCCTTATCCGTGAAAAGCGTGCCCACAACGTCGGAACGGACAGACGTTGCTGGTATGTAGAAGAGAGACTGACGGACGTGACGTCGTGGTGTATATGTATACCTCGGGAGTATATAAAAATATTCGTTCGCCTTGGGAGGAAAATTGCGCTGCTCGAAAGGCACGGGATAAAGTTTTAAGTGGCGCTTGCCTTCCTCTGGTGGGGTACCGTTACTCCGATCCCGCGGCGGGGCCCCGTCGTGACGTTTCCCATCTCCGTTTCTCCGCCATTTCTCTCTCTCTCTCTCTCTCTCTCTCTCTCTCTCTTATTATCTTCGTTGCGCGGGGGACACAATTGCTAACCGGCTCATCATACCGCTTTGGGCAAAGTGTGACGTGGTCTAAAGAGCGTCGGCACTGTTCGAACTTTTGGAGTTTGGTCTCCGGTGTTGAGAGGGACCGCGGTTGCGCCTTGTCCGGTAATTTCGGACGCGCTAATGCGTGGATAACAAGCCAACAATGACCCGACCCCGGCTTGCACAATCTCGTTACGTCGTCCGTGTACCTTGTATTCCAAATGATTTGCTTTATTTCTCGGGGGCACGCGAGCAGCGAGAACCGCGTCATACGGATGAGAGTCCGAGTCTGCGCCGCGTGGGTGCGCCTATTAAACATTCGCCCATTAAGCTCATACCTAACCGACGCGACGCTCGGCTATCCCGGTGACGTTTAAACGGATGTAGCGGCAATTACGTTACAGTCAGCTCACGTCGACTTCGGCCGACACCGACACTCGGCCGCGGGCTGAAAGGTTATCCAGAAAAATTGGATATATTTCATCGGCGATCAATTGAGCCGTTGGAGGGGAACGAGAGAGCGAGAAAGAAGTAGAGGGATCGTGAAAAACGGGACGCGGGATCGAATCGGGGGGGGGGGGGGGGGGGGGAGAATAATCCGATCGGTTGTGCGTGACCGCGTGCGGCATTAAACGCGCCGAGTGGAGGAAGAAAAACGATGGAAAATAAAAAATAAAAATACAAAAAAAAATAGGTAAAAATTTTCAAACTAAAAACTGCGCGAGCCGTAGAACTATATATAATATATATGTCGTACAGTTCTTTCTCGAGAACCGTTTGACTCGACCGCAGACTATCAACGGGCGCGTTATAATCAATGAAATGTTGCCAATGCCGGCGTCGGAGCCCTGCACAGAAAGAGAGACACACACACACACACGCATTATAATAACACGCGACGTCCGCGTCGCAAATATCCTGCGGCCTTTCGCGCGAACGAGCAGTTATGTCTAGTAGGTAGTTCACACGTTTCCTTCGCAACGAAATCCCCCGGCGTGTTATACATACACACACACATTATACACACATTCGCAACCGCGATGAAACAACAGGGACAGCCGTGTATTCTGGGGCGATGGGAATTCCTTCGCATAACGAAAAAGAAGGCGTTCTTCCCGATGCATCCGATGACGATAGCTTATCCGACAATGCACGTGCGCTATCTTTCTCTCTTTCCGGGTTTGGAAATATCGGAACATTGGATGAGGGGCTTCGCTCACACTAATCGCCAGTTTACCTGCGCGGTTCGCACATCGACACTGACGCGCGTTCATATACCTACACGCGGTGCATCGGGAAGCGCGACTCTCGTTAAAGGGAGGTAAAACGGGACCGCCCACAGAAACGCGGTCAGGCCCAGAGGGGGGGCCCCGCGACCCAGATGATGCGTGCCGAGGGGCCCGCCGGTGGGAATAAAGCGATCGGCGGGTCGGTCGGTCAGCCGAACAAGAATGAGCGAAGATCGGGGCGCAATTACGTGCCGCATGACCATCTTCGTGGCGATTCCTCTGCAGTCGGTGGAGGCATGAGGCTCGACGTGCGCTGCGTTGCGTCGCGTTGCGGAGCGTTATACCGTTAGTAAGACGTCGTTGCATACACACACGCGCAAACACAGCTCGGATCTTTGGTTGCATACCGAAAGTGGCGGTGCTTCGGTTGCCACTAAAATCATGGGGATTTTACACTGCCCGTATATACCTACACACACACACACACACATATTTATGTATATTGTATGTACATAGTGTATCATGTGTAACGCGGCGGGTTCGCGTTCCGTCAGCACCGCGTTACGCTTGCAATTTTAACTCTTCTCGGCCTCGGCAGTAAACGACAGCCTGTCCTCCCCTCTCCCCCCGCCCTTGTACGACGTCCACTCAACGTCCATATGCACTCTTCCGCGTATACTTATTACCTTTTCTCGCGTGCGGATTCCTGCACCGTCCACTATTGTTTTACTGTATCCTTTGCTACGTTTCTCGAGCTCTCTTACTCGTCCGACTTCATCGTCTCCCGGTGCTTCGCCGGGAAATCGGCAATCCGGCAACGTAAACGCAAATTACACGATCGTACCGTCGGTAGTATTTAGTTTCTTTTACCTCATTATATCGCGAATATACGGCCTTCTATTTCACAGGTCAAGTTTAATAGAGACGTTTCAGGAAGAGTATGCAGCTAAGGCGAACGCAAAATTCACTAGCAGCGTTACACCTCGGAACGAACGATGAGAAAGTCAAATCGTCTGCCACGAACGCGCAGAGTGTTTATTTATGTAATTCGAAGGGGTCTCTTGATTGTGGAGGAATTTTCTTTTCTTTTTACCGCCTATTCTTCTCTGACGCAACCGAATTAATTTTTCACGGGACTTATAACTAATGTACGGTTGGTACTGTGTTTTATATCGCACTTCTGAAATGCATAGAATATGTACTCTGGTTACAATAAAACTTGTAGTGAACTCGAAATTCGACCTCGCCTTGAAACAGCCTTTGGATGCTGAAAAACTTTAAAGAAATTTGGCATCGAGAAGAAATAAGCTTTAAGGCTGGTACGACGAATGAAAGAGAGTAGGGCTTAAGGTATTTTTTAAATCAATTTCAACTTTCTTTCTCGAGCAAAACTGGGCAGCTCACCTTTTTCCTCGATTAAACATATAAATCAAGTTATATCATTCGAGAACACTGCCAGCGGTGGAAAAACTCCTCGGCAGGTTCGGAGCGCAGCTCTTGTTCCCCGACACGCATCCTTTGTCCCGCACTTGACTGATTACCAAAAATGTGCCCGGTCACTTGACTCGACGTCAAGCAGCGTTGCGCCATCGGTTCCCTCACGGCGTGCACGGTGACAAAGTGACGGACAAGCCAGACTAGCAGGGTGGGCACACAGAGTCCCGGAGAGACAATCGCCCGGTCGAAAGCACTTTCGAAGGCGCTTTCGGTGAACTTTGCGCGTTCCACGCACGCACGTCTAGGACCCACGCGAAGGACGAGCGCGTAATTAGTTCGGCGGGTGTGACGGAAGCGGATCACAGAGGCCGTTTCGGAAGCACCGCACGGACTGGAGAGAAGGAGAGTATACGAGGTGAGAGGCGCCCTCGACTATCAAAACTTTATTTTTCATCGTGCCTAGTCGAGTTTACCACTCGATGTACCGCTTTGTGCCGATCAAACGAGGCTTGCCGTTTGGCGCCTTCGAAGTCCCGCGAAGACTACGAGGAACTCGGCGCCACCCTCTCCCTCTCTTTTTTCAAACCCACACGATTTTCCCTGTGCGTTATTTCGTTTTGTTTGTTTGTTCGTTTCCCATTTTTTTCTCCCTCTCGTACCATTTCTCCCGGCGGCACCTACACCCCGGTCTTTTTTGTCGAAAATAAAATATTATATGTACCCGCTCGGGTGCTTTCTGCACCCAGGAAAACTCCGCGGTGACCCGAACCGACCAACTCCTGGAACAAGAATTGGCTAGCCCGTTTCCTAGCTCCTTATCGTTTGCTCCAAGGCACCCGCGTTCTTTCACGAATGTGTATCTTCACCCACCAGAAAGACTACTCTCAGTTACAACCCCCGCTGACACTGTTATAACCCAGTCGGAAAGCCTGGATGCAGGCCTTGCAGACATCGTCAGTCGCCACCCAGCGGATTTATCCTAGAATAACAAGTCAAGTGCAGATGGCTTTTTGCCTAAAAGAAACCGTGCAAGTTTGTTTCATAAAGTTGTGCTAGGATCTGGTTGGTAACTATTGCCAATGAAGAAGGGTACCGCGTTCATAATCTCTCACCGAGATACTTTTCCGCAATGGGAACCCTCTCGATAAAAGTTCGCTCGGTTACACTTGCGCTCAAGTTCAACTTACACCGAAGTCCTTTGAACAATGAAAGGTGGCTTGAATTCGCAATCGAAGATGACGAAAAAAGTGACAAAGCGGAGAGTATGGTTCCCTCTTTTGAATGACGCGTTCGAATGCACGTGTTAGAAGTTAGTCGATCGCGTCGTCGGGGCGTGCAAGGTCTTACCTACGTAGAGGGAGGGAACGTACTTCATCTTGGTATAAATAGGGGAAGTCGGATGCCGGGAATTGTTACGCAGCCTTTGCCTTTGCCTTTGCGGTCCCAGAACTTGGTTAGTTCTCGGTTGCTTCTCGTTGTAAGCTTAGCTGCTTGGTAACGCTCGGCAAAGTAACGCGTCCCGCACACCGCCGAAGTTGAATAGGTCGGTTGAATGGGTTGGCTAGGTATACGTCTACTTATCCGCAAGTATGTATACGTAGGCAGGCAGGGTTGCTTTCCTACAGCGAGCCACTCATGCCGGCTTCCGTCCAGGCCGAGTCCTACAATCGGCGATTTACGGGTCAAGGTGAACCAGGAAGCTCGGGATCAGGCTAACGCGCCCGTGGAAGCCGGTGATTTTATAAATACACGTGGGCACGGGTCAGCCGACGCAACGTTTAATTACGTGAGTGCGGTAAGCTCGTTAGGGTTAGGCTTAGGTAAAACATTCAGGTCTGAATACCGCCGCGTAGCTTTTTCCCCGCATGCGTTGCGCCTAATCATTCAGGGAATCTGTTCGCTCCGCGTTGCGCCGATCGCTCCTTCTGTAGAAAATTGTCGGATAGGTAGGCAGCTCGACTTAGCTCATCGCTGTACGATTAGCACGCACTTCGAACGGTCGTTATTTTCTGCAGGTATCGACTACCGTTAGAGGGAATTGAATAAAACACATGTCCGCGTGATTCGACAGGATTTCGTTGTTTCTCTTCTTTGTTTTTTTAAGAAGGGGGGATTTTTTTTCGGTTTTTCCAATTTCAAGAAATTCGGGCCCCGACTCGGCTGCGTCGTGGATCGGTAAAAGGGGCACAAGAAGGCGTATCGGAAGCACGCCGCTGCGAGCATACGTGTCGTCAAAGAATGCTGCGGTCTTTACAGGTTGAAAATCAGGAGAACCGTTGCCCGGCTCGATCGAAGAGAGGCTTCGGCGAAGCGAGGTGCTGCTGCTGTTGCTTCTGCCTGTCGTACGAAACCCACACAGCTTCGGGGTATTCGTGACTCGTTGAGTCACGTTTCGTCCCACATATCAACGACGCATAACTGTACAAAGTACTTTTGCCTGGCTAATTTCATTCGAGTCGCGCATAGCAATGCGCGTTCGCCTGGCCTTAATCCACGAATTATTATTCGGGCACAGATTTTACGAGTGCATTATTATCCTACCACCAGCCCCTTATACCCTCTTACTAAGCGCTTCCCGTACCCTCGCGTAAGTGATGCCTCTTAATTGTTACAATAGAGAGTCTTAAGCTAGAGGACCGTTGCACCGGCTCGCGATTCTTCGAGCAAACAAACGGTGCGCGACCGGATTACAGTTCTCCTTTTTCAGAGTCTGTACACCGCTTCCCAGCTCCGTTCGTTCGCAAAGTTACTTCCCGATTCGTTTGTATTATCCTACTATTCCAGAAGAACAAACCTGCCTGCCGTTGCTATTGCTGCTGACGCTGCTATTCCGTAGCGTACAGCATATAATGAACTTGCATTTGTTCCTCAAAGTTCCGTCGAAAGAGTATGAACCCTACGCCTCATTATGACGAAGGGGAATTTCTCAAGCACGCGTATTTCTTGAAATTAAATGTCATTTCTTTTCCTTTTTTTTTCTTTTTATTTTTTTTCGTTTTAATTACCGCGGTTTTGTTACGGCGAAACTTTTCAATTTCATATAATATTAGTTAAAAGTCAGAAACTCCGGAGAGGTCGCCCTTTCTTAATTAGATGCAGCCAAAGTAAAGGGGCTTGTCGTAAGTCACGGTCCGTAGCATTTCTCGAAAATCTTTGAAATTTACTTGCGGTATTACAGAATCACGCCCATTTCGTACCTACTCAACGATGCTACGAAGGTTTAATCGTATCGCAATTTACCGAATCGTGAATCATTTCACCACGTAAATTCAATATTTTACACACGTAGCTTGTTCCTTTTTTCTCAATCGGTACACATTTATGGCAATTACAATACAATACGATACAAGTCGATAAAGTGTAGTAAAGAATCCGCTGACATTACTATTTTTGTTTCACATTCTATCAGTGAGCATTCAGCGAACGACGATATTCACGATGTTTCCCCGACTCTCCGCACGTATGCTCGAACAATTGAGTAGACAACAACGGACCCGTGCATGGTCTAAGAATTACGGACCGATCGTTAGAATGATTCGAAACTGCTCGGATGCGAAAACATTGCATAAACTTTTCTTCGCACTTGCAGCCTCGAGGGGCGAGGAATATGAAGAGGAAATATTGCTCCGTCCGGGTAACAGCTAGGCGCATAAAAGAGAGCTAGACGGGTGACCTGGAAATTCCGTTTCCTCGGGTGAGCACAAAACAACTAAATTGGCATATCGACTCGATGCATCGGAAACTTGCGCGATTCGATTACTTGACGCGGTGGATTTGCTTTCCGTGGAAAGATTTTCCGTACTTCGAACTTCGTCTAGTTTCGTTCTTTGTTGCGCATACCTACGTATACCAGGTCCAATCAAAAGTGTGTAAAGGGAAGTTTTACCTGCCTCTCGTCTTTTCATCGGCAAGGCATTAAAGAGTTTTCTCGGTGGAGCGAATGGTCGTAGAAGCTGTACGGTGTTCCGGGATAGGTAATTTACGAGTTTGTACACGGAGTGACGCGGAAAGAGAAGTGATCCGATACGCTGCAATAACTTGTCTCGGTAATTACGTAATTTGTTTACCGGAAGCGCGCGGGGGGGACGAAACGTTGTACGGCGATGTTTGCCGACGCGAAAAGAAAGGAATACGTCAATATCACGCATACAACCGAGCGCTTCCCTCTGAACCGACGAGGCAAAACTTTTCCCGCAAACGCGTCATCGTTACACTCGATTCGAAAATCTTTTACCGAAACATTTTACTCTCCTGCCCCTTCATATATGCTCGCCCTTCGAGTTTGTATTGTATGCCTTTGAATTAACTTCCAAACAAATATTTGCGCCTCGATTATCGCAAGAGATCCTCGCTCGGCTTTAACAAGGTAAGCCAGCGATAATTAAGTTTTCATGGTTCCCAGCACGTGCTCAGCGAAATGAGCTCAGCGCCACACGCCTCTTTACGTGCGTGTGCGTGCGTGCACATTTATGCGCCTATGTCCACCTTTATGCACCTACGTCCACCTTTAATACGCGCGTATCTGTGATTATCGTTATTATTCACGTGTCAACACCTTTTTTACCGAAGGAAACTATTATGCATGTAAAATTGGCCGATTCTTTTCTAACTCTTTCAGTTTTTTCGGAAATGCAGGTGCACACGTAATTCCTGGAGAGAACTAAGACGCCTTATAAGGTTCGACGACCTGGCTGAGTGTCGTTTCAATTTGTAAGCCTTGTATAAAGGCTACTCGGTACCAGTAAGAGGCCCAAGGGAACGAACGTGTACACGAGTATAGAAAATTACTGATATTTCGTCACTTCAATTTCGTGTACGGGCTGCACGCAGCGACAGATACGAGTTTTTATTCAATTGCTCTAATGCTTTTAACGACTGTTTGCACCGAGCCTTAAGAGAAATTTCATTTTAATAAAAGCACCGTTGGACACGTTCGGAGAAATTGATATAACGTATTCCAATCCATCATTTTTCAAATACGCTACTCTTGTAGTCGAGAATTGAACATCAAAGAGTCTGGACTCGAATAGAAAGGACCAAAAGTCAATCGCGGTGATTAGGGGGATTTTTTCAGGCAAAGAGAGACGAGCCATTGTTAATAACGTGTTCTGTTGGGTATAATCTTTTATCAAACCGTTGGCATTACTAATAATAATATTATTATTATTATTATTATTATTATTATTATTGTTACTATTATTACTTTTGTCTCTGTTACCACGAATCAGTATTCTTCGCCGTAATGAGGATGGCGAAGAAGATCGAGCTGCCTGGAACGGTATCCGGTAATACCTCATTCTGGTGAGCCAATTACGAGTATATACAGAGGTACAGTACATTGGCGTCCAAAGTGCAAGAGCAAAGTCGCAGCGCGGGTGCTACTCTTCTCCCGTCAACGACGAGTCCCAGTGATGCGTACCCTGTTGTATACTCCTTCCTGTTACAAACGTAATAACAAACCACGGTCTGTTTGTTGGAATGATACGCTCCTTGTGTACATACACTGATTGATTTCAGGGATAATTTTAACAACGAATAAAAGTAAAATGAATTGAAAGAAGGATCGGAGTAACAAGAGAATGAATCCATTGTATATACAGATAGAAATCGGATTCTCCCTGAAAAAATGATGCCATTTCTCTCGTTTCATGTAACGAGACCTGACTTTTTTTTTTTTTTCTTACCACGGTAACGCGAGTTGGCGACACTGCAGCGGTAAAGAGAGAAAAGGAAATGGAAATAAATTATTCGCTCGGATGAGATGACGAAGTCGCGGAAGGTTTTGAAGCTTGATGAAAAATACCCTGTCTGCATTCCGGGGGCATGATATGATAGTGCAGATGCGTTATATTATGCCTTCGGCAGAATATTATAAATATACGGGTAAAAATACACGGTTGAAAGGCAGATTTCAATATGGGATGGTAATGATAATAATAGCCAGCGGCGTGTAGTGGGCAGGATCATATTTCGAAGTATGCGACCTCGACGCGACCCAGCTGCAGTACCAGTTACATGCATTGATCACATACGCGGGGATCGATTGAATTATTGACGGTCAATCGAAGCGACGCGTTCGTTTCCACGGTTCGCTTCGAGGAAGAATCCTCTTTCAGATCGATCGGGTAAAACAGGATAATAAGTCGCGACCTACAACTTTGCGTTGGTCGGCGTACCTTGCCTGCCTTGCTCCTCCGCCGCGCACGTATTACACCTGCAATCTCCGCGGTTTTCTATCCATCCATCCATCCGTCCATCCATCCATCCATCCATCCAGTTGTCCCGCATCCTGACGCAAGCTCGCGTACCTCGTACGAGTAGCTGTAAATAGCCGATCCGCGTTTATCGATAGAGCAGAGTTTTTCAATCACTCTCTATATTGGTAAGGGCGTTTGTCTTTTCTATCCTCTTTGAATTTCAGAAAATATGAAGCTGTGAAAATTTCATGCCGCGCAAGTCGTTCCCCGCTAACGCTGGATCAATGGTGTGCGAATTACTCGATCCGCGCACCGCACTTTACCGCGATGCACGAGTGCAGCTCTGGCTTCGGTTCTGCATCCGGTTTACCTCTTGAAATCGTTTCTAGGGTAGGAACGCGAATTACCCGAGGAATGAAAAGAAGGAAAGCCGAAGAAAATTCAATGCGTACGTATACGTGCTTACGTCTGGTTTACATATAACGTACAGCATCGATTTCATCGTACAATGGCCCTGACCGATCAATCCTACGCACGACAAATTATTCACGCAAGTCATCCTGCGCGAGGAAAATGTCGAAACGGTTAATTTGAGAAGCAGCTGGTATCTTTGAAAGGATCCTTCCTGGCTTGCGAACAGCCGCATTATGTAGCCTATAATAGACTGGGCAGGAGAAGCCGGGCCATGAAAGGAACCGCGGAAATGACGTATCTGTAACCGTGCTCAATAAATATCCAATTTCACCTCAAGACGAGGCGGGGGCGAAAGCGCATAATATAATTTTACGTAAATTTTTATCGCCTCTTGGCGTCTAATGGCATCATTTATTAAAGAAATTGGCTGTAACAGTACCTATTTGTCACCTGCCATCGGTAACTCCGGTCGTATTTTATAGAGAGGCGACTTGACTGGTCCGATTTCATAGCGATTCTTGCACGCGGTTTAGGGTGACGCTTCTCCCTCATTACGATCGCCATTTATCTTTCACCCTCAATGGCAACTCCGTGGGTACTCGTCACTAATCACACCTCAGCCAATTAACACAACGCCGATGGCCGATGAGGAGGGTTAAAAATTGTTCAGGATACTCCAGCCGACGATCCGACGATTCAATTGAATCGGATGTTAACTACAGGCACCACGTTAAAACTGATACTTTACGCTGGGTAATATGGAGCGAGCTGCACACTGCACCGCGCACTGTTCGTTGATCACAAGATTAATGTCAACTTCGTTCACGGTGCCCGCGTCCGACGGCCGACCTTGCCGAGGAGCAGAAGTAAGCGAGTGTCGGTATGTGCGTGCATCACGAACGGCAAGAACTGGCGGTAGATTCAATTCGATAATCCACTCGGAGGGGTTGATAAAAACAAGCGAATATGCAGAGGCCGTCACAACAGCCGTTCAAGCCGCTCGACCGCAATAATACGAGGAATGATTGCGTACGGTGTAATCAACATCTCAATTCATTCGCGCACTCGGCGGCTGTCAGGGGAGCCGTCCACCGTCAAGAATCGGTCCTCCGGTTCCCAACAGCACAAGAAATCAATCCAGATCGTCATTCGACACGCTTGATGTCCCGCGCCATGGCGTAGCTGCCACCGCGGTCTGACCACAACGTCATCTCCAATCACACCCTGTCACTCGATCGTCGTAAGGATTGCAGAGAAGCTAAGCATAAATGAGAAATAAATACCGCCCACGAAGCCCGACGATTCATCGATGTTTAATCGAGGCAGCTTTCCAGCGTTTCGTTGGCGCGTATAAAGAGGGTCCCGGGCACTTCTTTGTACCGCGGTTAATTTACGGGGCAAACGGGATGTCGGGCTGTTTTCGGACCTGAACGACATTCGCGGGAGGGGACGTGAAAACGGATCGAAAGAAACGAAGCGAAGGAGGTGTGCAAGAGCCGTTTTGTGTGGGAAAGGGAATCGCGGATCGATTGAGGGTGGCGGAGGGTAGTTCTGCCTCCTGGAGTTGTAACGGCGATCCGAGGAGCTGCGGGAACAAGAAAATGCCACGGCCGTTCCGGTGATACATCGGGGAAATAATTCTCCCGCCTGTGAAGAAGGAAGAGAAGGAGTAAACGAAAAGGGTCCTCATGCCGTGTAGTTAGCCCTCCGAGAGTTTGATTCCGCCAATTTTACCCCGCGGACGAGATTTCCTCCTCGGAGTTGTTGTTGGCTCGGGCCACGGAGCGACTACCGGTCGAGTACTCGAGGAGGTCGAAGGAGCGGAAGAGACGAGATGAAAACGACCCTGCTTTGCAAACCCGTGCAAATTTATGCGCGAGATAACGCGGACATCGCGGACATCGCCACCGTCGCTCCAGGAGCTGCTTGTTGATGCACGACCGAGCCTCGTATGAGGTTAACTCTCTTGTCCATCGGAATAGAGCGCGGGCGACAGATAATGCAGCATCATTTAACGCAGCGCGGTCTCATCCTCCGGCTGTTCTTCCGTATCCTGGTAGGTACCGACGTAGCCAGGTTATCGTGGCATAAATCAACCAGTTGTGCAATCTTTTGCGGCGTGATAGACACCGCGCGGAAGAAGAGAGAAAAATTCAATCATGCAGGCAGCGTTGAACCAGTTTCCACTACCACCTACCGAGTGGCGCGATGTGCAGAAACACTTTTGTGAGCATTTTTCCTACAACATGCAGGATTCCCATTGCGGATTTTTATCCACTCTGATTTTACACGTTTCTATATCATGTAAGCTCGTTTCCGTGATAAGATTTTCCATCGTCAGACGAACGGTGCGCCATCGATTCGCAGCTGAACTTCTGAGAAGACTAGAAGAGAAGATCCTTCTCGAGTTTAGCAGTTTGGTGAACGGTCCTTTGTTCAATTATTTAAATTAAATGAAAAGAAAAAGCGAATCTTGCGCTGCGCCGAGGTGCAGTCGGAGAGTTAGAATCAATTGGTAGAATAGAGCTCCCGGGGAATTACGTGACAATCGAACGGTGATGAAAATTCTGATTCGATATAGGATTCGGAGGACTTATTGAAAACGCATTATCAATAAAAGCTTTCGCTCGATTCTTTCAAAACCGTAACTATCGTCAAATTCTTGATAACGAAGATAAACCACGTTGTTTTGTATTCAAGAATTCTTGACCGAAAGAGTAAAAAAATTGACATTCTTCTCAAGAAAGATGACGATATTAGAAAAAACAAAATACACTAGCGTTTGCAGTTTTTTGGACCAACACGTGTTCCGTAGTTCAGATCATTGTCACCGGTGAGGAGAGTAAACGAACAAGATTCTCCCTGATCTCTCTCGGATGGACGTCGGGAAAAAGGTGTCGCGGAATTCCAGCTGTTGCCAAGAATCTATCGAAGCAAGGAATAGGCGGACGATCGCCAGTTTGCCGGAATCGATTCTGGACGAAATGGAAAATAGGATGAGATATACGGCGGGTCGGGAGAGGAATCCCGCCCGCTCCGCAACTAATGTCTTCACCCCGCCGTTAGCTCTGTTCTGCAACAATGCCCGTCATCTTGCTGACGTTGGAAGGCAATTGGTGCGGCGGGTCGACAGCCGCGGAAGAAGCTGGGGGCTTAGAGGTTATACACAGCCTCGGCGAGTTTGGTTTGGAAGTAAATTTCTTCCTCTAAGCCTCTTACGTTTAATGCTCGATCCCGCGGCCGAAAGGGGAAATAGAAAGGGAGGTCGGCGCGGGGGCGGAAAGACAGTCGGCCCTTAACTAAGCCACGGAAAATCATGCAATTATCACGCTCGAGCTAACTATCCGAGATTGGGTAGCGCCGATCGGTAAACCTTTTGCGGTCATTGCGAGCATGGTAGCCATCCACGCTTCGGCGTCTCCCATGGCGCCGGTACCAAGTAACGGACCGAGGAGATAATTGTTTCGGTGTCAGGGTTCATCGTGTATAATTGAAAACGTGGCCAACTCCATATACGGCCGGCAGGTCGACGGTCTGTACCGGTATGACTTTATTCCTCGCCTGCACTTTCCTGCCCATCCGATCTCGGCTGCGCGACGTTAGCGACCTTTCGTACACCGGATGCATGTACCTGATATTTTATTTATTACCGACGACACGTCAAACGACCCTAATACGGCATGATCGAAGGTGCCGTTTGTAGATACCTACCTACGCAATGCGTGCTAGATTAGAAACACAATCTGTTTTCAACCCCGTTATGGGAATGTGGAAATTGTTATATTTGCTCGGATACCGTTCACTTTGTTCATCCGCGTCTATTTTTAAGCTTAGAAATTCAACGCGCGATTCGCACAGTCGGGAAAACTCGACTTGAATTAAACGAATGAATTTTCGGTCGTCCGTAAATTGCTTCGTTGTACAATTTTAGCCTGTTTCAACGGTGCTTACGCGAGTGCCTTTCAGCATCTGGTCCAATTAGCTCCGATTTCCATAAAGCTGAATGCGACCAAAGAAGTGGCGGTTGAAACAGCGAATTACGTGTTGAACGGTGGTAATTGTAAGCCACGCAAAGCCGTACGCGGCTTGTGTCCGGACTTGTGCGAGTGTCGAAATTATGCAGGAATCACCGCGAGAAACCGCCGTTGTCTGGTTTTGGCTAGCATTCACAGGTGGACGATTCATTATGCAGATATTTGGTAGCTTATAATGGCTCAGCGATTAGGGGGAAAAAAAAAGAAAAAACGAAAAATAGATTACGTATCATTAAAGCTATTTAAGAACCCTCAACGATTAATCGATGGGAATAAAATTTCACGTGCTTTTTTGCAAAACAAATTTTCCCTCCGTTTCAATCTAGAGGAAGAGCATAATCACACGTGATGAAATCATTTGAAAATCTGAAAAATGACGAGCGTTGACTCTCGAGGCCCGACTGACATCCGGTAGTGAGGCAAACTAGGGTGAAAAACGCGTGTGTTGAATGTCATTTACAAAATTTATACTTGCAGTAATTTTTAACGAATTAGACAACGCCGACATTTTTAACACCTGGCTCCCAAAAATCGCCCGCCGTTTCTGCCCTGAAGCTTGAATATTGCCTTATACCTACCCCGAAACCCGGGATCCCTTCCCTCGGTTTGTAAGTGCCGTTCCACTTTACTCGGCTTCTCCTTTTCCTCGTCTCGTTTTTTGCCGTGCAGAGGAGCGACCGTGATGTGTGCGTTTATGGAATTCGGATTCGGCGGGTATTCCGATGCGGATCCGCGGTTAAAAGTTATCGCTGACGTGCGCTGGAAGCGCGCATGTAGACCCTCGCACGGCTGCCGGATAGATAGGGGAACGACGTTACGCGGCTGATATGCAGCTTATACTGCCGCGAGTACACAGCTTTATGTATGCATACGCTTATACATGTCGCGGCTGAGGTGGAGCAAGAAAAAGCAACTTCTGCCAGAGCAGACGGCTCCCCCGCTGTTCCGACACCGCGGGCATCGCGCGATCTAGCTGCAATTTGCATTCCCATCCTTGCAAAGGTGTGTTGCTCATGGATATACACACATTGTGCGCGACTGCCTAGTACACGGATTGACCGATACCGCCGTCCGTTTCTTTTCACGATAGCTTCATTTCTGTTCGTCAATGATCATCTATTTGAATGAGTTTTATAGCCGTTACCAACTAAGGTAAGTGTACCAGTTACTGACCCTGTTCCAATTAATGACCTTTTTTGGTTGTATTTGTATTTGTTTTTGTTTGACCCTTAGTTCTAGAATTACCAAAAAATAAGTTTCTAGCGTCTAACCCTCCAGCGATTGGTTTTACTAATCGAGAAATTCAAAATTTGTACCGTCAATTTATAATTTTGGAAAATAAAAGGGTCAATAATTGGGTCTAAATCTGTCGATAACTGGTACACTTACCTCGTACGTATACGCGGAGAAAACGAAAGTGAGGAATACAAGGTGTGGCTGACGGAAGTCAAACCAAACAGCGGTAAATTCAATGATTCGTCTTTTTCCCCTTTCCATAACTTGAGAGAATCCATTTGAACGGGGTTTGCCGAGCTTTGAAAGGATTACCCGTATCCTTTATGGCGAAAATGTGTCCTCCCGGCTTGTAGGACGTCGCGCGGTCGCGGAAAAGCAAGCCTTTTATCCGAAGGTTATTTTTGTATCGGCCACAGGTCACGTATGAATCGTATCAGCCGAGTCAGAACGGGCGATCCTCTACATTGTGGGAGAAACGAGTATGAGTATGGAGCACAGAAACGATTTGCCAGGGTGGCTGAGATACGTACCTACCTATAACGGGAGGGTTTTAAGGTCCCGGGTGGATCGGCGGGTGCCGCGGGAATACGGACTCGGGGAGTCAACGAAAGCTTGCGGTGGTTCCGAGAGAGGTGAGCCTGACGAGCAATTGACGTCGGCATCCACCGAGCGAACCGCAATCCAATAGGCGATAGCGGTTTCTCTCGAGTTGGCTTGGGTCGGATAATCGTCGTACCTACTCTCTTTCCCCCGCATATTCCCCCTCGGAGTGTCCGGCGAGAGCCAAAAGCCCGTGGGCCGATTATCGTACCTTTAACGCGAGGAGGGAATAAGGAGTCGCAAGGCAATGGTGCGCAGCGGTGTTGCAGGCGCCCTGGGCGCGAGACGAGGAAAAGATACGGACAGAATTTCCAGAAGCATTCCGAGAGCGAGAAGTGCCAGCCAAGATCGTGGCGAGAGGGAGCTAAGACTCGACCGCAGGCATTTCCACCGCCGACGAGACTCGGACGCCCGAGGGACGGTCGACGTCGTCGACGTCGTCGACCTTAACTTGCACCATCTTCGAGGGAAATTTTGAATTCCTCGAGCGGCATGCTCAGGGCGGAGGTCAATCCGCTGTCACTCTGAGGCACTCGCAGTCGGACGTTGCGTACGAGGTCTTGGCAGGTGCAGCTGGGTCAGGGATCGCGTTGATTACGACAGAGATGAGAACGCGACACGTTCGAGGTGGTAGGCGAGCTAGTCCTGACAGTGGTATAATGGAGTTTTCCTCCTTCTGCAAGCGCTAGGCGTAGGTTGATCGGCAGATTATAGCGAGCGGGGGAACTTTTTCGCCCAACCCTTTCGCTAACGTGATTTTAATCTCTAAATTGCAACGAGCCAGCTGCAGCATCGCGGCGTCGAGGCGCGGTGACGCTGCCGGAGCAAAACGAGTTCGAGGCGGGCGGAAGCGAGTCCGCGGCAAACGGACGAGGAAATGCCTCGACTTCTTGAATATGATTTGCGGGCCGAGCGAGCGCCGCGAAAGGGAGAGGAACGGGGCCCTCTGCAACCTGGGAGCAAGAGAGGCGAAGAACGAAGCGAGCCAGCCTCGAGGGTGCACGTAAGAGCCGAGCTCAGGCTCGCGTCTGTGTAACGAGTGCGTGCGACGATACGTGAGGTGAAGAAGGAGAGTCGTTTCCCCGCAACGCCCACGCGCACTTTGGCTAATCGTAAGCGTCGGAGTGATCCGGCCAGGCTGACTATCCAGCCTCGGATCGGCGCGTCCTGCAAATAGAATAACGTATCGCCTGCTCGTGTCCGCGCAGATATGCACCAAGTTCATGAATCACAGCCTGCCCGATAATGAATTCGGTCGACACTCTTCCTCCGCGTACGGCGCGAGGTCAGAGACTCCTTTTACAGGAAATTCGCAGCCAGGCTTCTCGTCCGCAGCTCATTTACCGTGCGCATTATGCAAGCGTGCAGGGGATAAGCAGTTACGCAGACTTTCCCGTTATTGGGGAACGCTTGAGAACACCTCGATGTTTACCGGAAGCAGCAGACTGCTCGCTTGCGCACATTTTTACAATGCGGTTATACGACGGGGACGCAGACTCGCCGTTTCTCAGCTGGGATACGGATAATCTCAATTTTTAACTCATCGTCAGTTGAGCTGGGAACAAGGCGAAGCGATCAGACCCTGTCAAGAAGAGACGACCTCTCGTCTGGGTCGAAATTGGGGTCAGCGAAATGACGGCCTCTCTTATTTCCACCACCGCACTCTGATCGCGGGGCGACTAGTTCCTGAAAGCCGCGAATCCCTCGGTTATACGATTTCTGTCGTCGTCGCAGCGCGCAAGCCGAGTTTCCGGACGGCACGTCAAGGTGTTGGAATTCACGCAAATTGGATACTTACACGACACCCGTTAGCTCAGGCGCGGGCAGCAGCTTGCGTTGACAGCTGCCACGTGATAGCATCGGAAGAGAGTATCGCCTACGTGCAATTAAGACGCGTGTAACTAACAGCCACGGCCGGGCTCCCCTGCGCCACGACGCGTTGCATAACCTACGCCGTTTTGCATCGTAAGATGGACAGCGCTTGCGGGAGGTTCAAGCTTGACCTTGCAAGGCTCGAGTGGTTCGCCGGATGGCGGGAGACTGCATCAAGCGGTGGACTCGGACCTTCAATGTTCAACGTACGGTTTGACCCGGTCCATTCCCTCCGGAAGGTACATTCACTTAGACTTCCGTTTTAAAGTTATTAGGAGTAATTCTCTCGCTGAGCCTCCGTACGTCGGCAGGTACCACGTACTTACTAACAGCGTGCAGTTACACTGCTCCTAGAGAATTTATAATAACACAACCGCGGTGCAGGAGCGAGTTTTATACCCCCATAGCCCGCTAGGCTTACCGGCTGCAGCCATTCCGCCGAGCTCTGACAAGCTGACCGTCTTTACGAGCGTAAATATAATAACTTTAATTATTTAATGACTGCCGAGTGATACGAGTCGAAATATATCCACACACGTATGTAACAGGACTCTCAAATCATTTCTTCTGCACCGCGTTCAGTTGACCGATGAAATCGCTAATGACAAACTCCGTAATTGCCCCCCCGCCCCCGATAAACCATACGCGCCGTTATTATTGTTGCTCATAGCCTGTCCTGCGTTGTACGGCTACACGTCAGGCGTTGCTTGACGGCCGATGCCATGCGAGCGATCGCAGAAGAACCTGCAGCAATGGCAGCGAATCCTTTCGCAGGCAATTGACCGGGTGATAGATTTTATATCCCTGGCACATGGCACCGCGCCCGTACGGTAACCGGGCTCTCTTCCTCTCAACGTACGTCGCTCACTGACTCGCTCACTCCCTCCTTGGACCGCTCACGCAGGTCCTTCTCTCTTCTCCCCTAAGCCGGCGCGTTTAGCCGCGTTGCACTTAGCAGTTTGCCCTCAGTTGTAAACTATCAGCGTATCTTGTTCTTCTCGGCCGGCTTAACCGTGGCAACTAAGTCGACTTCCGACAGACTCGATTTCTCCGTGATGCCGCAGCCGGTCTCATCGTCAGGTCTCTCTGACTTGTACCTACTTACCTCCGGGGAGGATTCTTTCTCTGATATCCACAATACACCCGGGGATAAATCGTCCGCACAGCTGCAGCTGTCCTGGGAAAAGTTCATGACTACTTCGCCGATGGGGGTATATTCCTTAGAGTTATACATCATTCCAATGATTTGTGGCTAATTGCGTATGGCCATTAAGGATATCGCAGTCGCGGCTTCCGCGGCAGCCGGAGGATAGCAACTGGACTTCGCTTCGTAAAGCTTTCACGTTCGGTCGTAGAACATTCTCCGACCACGGCGAGGTTCGAATGAATTCACTATTCATTTGATTTCCTATTTTTTCCAATTAATTCCATGCTACGGATGAACGGACGAGTCATCGGAATACCGCGCTTATTTGATCGACTACTCCAGGCTCAATGGCGTCTGATCAATTATGATTAACCCACTGTTAGCGCGCAAGGTTCGATGAACAGTGTTTGTATTGCTCATTCCCTGATTAGCAGTTTACGCGATCATTGATATTTGCCAGTTCACGACGGGATGGGTACCGATGATCAATCGTCGCTCACCGAGGCCGTTGGAAACAGCTCGAGCGGTGTGGGCGAGCACAGTTCGGACACAGTGGCGAGATTATCGAGTTGAAAATTCATCGTCGGATCATCGGTTCTCCGGGAGAAACGTGGCTGGTCTCTTTGCCTGAAAGTAAAAGTCATGAGCGTTGTAACGTAGGCACGTACGGTTCAAGGTTCACCGTTTAACGCAACGTCACGCACGAGAGAGGCAGGTCACGCGTCTATTATTTGCTTTCGTTTTCTTTAGATTCCACTGACACGTCCGGAATGGGGAGTAATGCGTGATTCAAATTCCGAACTCGATATGTCCTTTCAACCTTGGTTCTAAAAGTAGACCTATGCCTTGTTCGGCGGTAAAGTGTGAGAATCAATATTCGAATTTCAAATTACTCAATGCCAGAGTCCGCAGTACGTATACGCGTGGTAAAAGAAATAACAAGAAACGAGTATGAATAAAACGGATCAGGAAGTACAGAACAATAGGGGCTGAAGGCACACAACTCACCTCACTCAAGTCTGGCGCATGGGCCCGTGAGTAACCTATCTTTGGGTAATTCTCGTTTCAATATTGACTTAAAGGCAAGCGTATAATTGTTACCCGCAGGCGTCGGCAATTTAGTTCTATCTCCCACTAGCTTGTCAGACGATAACACCTTGTAAATTACAATTCTCGCCAACAACTAACCATAAAAATCGTTGCGAGTCTATCGCAAGATTACAGCCGTGCAAGTAGATACCAGAGGCCATATATATTATTATTCTCAACAGAGTCGCCGGCTTGAAGAGCAGTTTACCTACGTCGTTTTTCATTTTCACAATCACTTCCATCTCGCATTTTCATTACCCTCGTGTTTTATACGGGACATTGAAACGAATTCAACGACGCCAATTTAAGTATCTTATCGTTCAACCACTCGTGAGATATTGCCTCTGAAAGTTTCCAACAATCTCCCATCAGAAACGAACTTATTGTTAGACGAGGTTGAAATGACCAAAACAAGTCTTTTGTTAGTCTCAGCAGACATCTATCACATGTACTATACTGGTAAATACGAAATAAAATTGAAGTCTTGATAGCCTTCGCACGAATTTGTACACGGATACAACACGTGACTTTAAATGACTGTGAGTTCAACAAAATGCATGTAAAAAAAAATCCCTGTAAATTTCTAATGTTTTACATATTTCGAAACCCTTACGAAAACCATCTCAATGTCCCGTAAGAATCTTATAGAAGCTATTCGCTGACGTGTTGCTTCTTTTCAAAAGGCTTATATTTAGGTAGGTTGTAATGAAGGAAAAGACACGATTGCGTGACAACACCGAACCCAGTAGATAGGATAATTAGTTTGATGGGACGTGAGTTGGAGTTACATATAAATTGTAACCGCCAAGTTGAAGGCGGATAATAATATAATTCTTTTGCCGACAGAAAGTTTGAGGCTCGATCCTCGTCGCGAGTCTCTACCAAACGCAAAAGGTTAATTTAGTTGATGGAAAAATGGGGGCAACCGAGTGTAAAGTCGAAATACGATGGGGGCACAGGGGCGCAGACCAAAGGATCAGCGGAGAGCGACACAAGAAACGTAAAAGCGAGAGAAAGATTGGAAAGAAATAAAAGTGAAGAGTAGAGAGGAAGTGAAAGGGAATCTGGAAGGCAAGGAAAGGAAAGGAAAGATAAAGCGAGGTGAGGCGAGGCGAGGCGAGGCGAAATAAAAACAAGGAGACATTATACAGACGACTTCGTGTAGTTGAGCACGAAGTGCAGCGGATATGTGGCGTTGAAACGAAGCTCGACACCGGACCTACATACTTGATCTTATAGTCGCGATTCAACCAGCTGCAAATATCTCGGGTGCCGGTGTAACGCGGTAGTCTAGGTAATTAACGCCTCGTGTAGATCTTATCACTCGGGTGGTACGCGCAGGGAGTTCATGATGGCCCGTGATGGGCCGTGATGTACAGCCTTGCTGGCTTAATGGAATATTATTATCGGTTAGCATCAGCTGGCCGGGGCTGAATTAGCAGGAGGTAGATTTGTAATTGGAATAGAGCGATCTGAGCAAGAAGCTCCCTCCGCGACGGGAGAAACAATTCAGAGGAAACCGAGAGGTGGCCAGCAAGACGTGTTCCTCAAAGCTGCAATCAGGCTCTGATCAATCGATGCGCCAGCCCCGGAACGTCCTCTTCTTCTCTTCCCCTTTATCCGTCGAGCTCTTTGTGTCTCTTACTGTCTCGTTTTCTTGGGCTACGTTTCCTGGTATTATTCAGCGGTATGCGCTCGTTGTCGATGACACGGCGAGTTGCCTTTCGAATCAGGTCGTAAAACGTTTGCGTTAACAAGGGACAATGCTCATCGCACTTGCCGTCGTAAAAATTCTTATCAGTTATCCAACGAAACGTACAACGATCGATATTCGGGACAACGCGATGTCACGCCGCTTGCCCCGCGGAATACACGTACGATTTTTTGATAAAATTCGTTCCGTCCTTATCACCACGTGGTTCGAACGAAGAGGGAAACCGGCGACGGGAAAGAGGAAAGGTCAGGTAGAGAAAGGGATCGGAACGTGTCGACTTATTTATTTAGTGACAGCTCCGAAAATTGTGAACCGAATAAATTGAGATGTACGGTGAGACAAGACGCTACTCGGTTCCCGTAACTCTGTGTTTTGCCGATAAAAGAAGAGGAATTACAAGACCAGCGAGAGCACCGATCCTTCGGCGCATGCATCATGATCCAGCACTACGAGATCTCGGAGGACAGGGCAAACACAACGTGGAAATGGCAAGAGCCGCCCAAGTTCTGAGACGCGGTGGAATGCCGCCGTGCCAGGCCCGAGTGTCGTGCCGCGGTAGAGCGAAGCTGGAGCGAAGCTGAGGCGAAGCTAAGGCGAAGCTAGAGCCAAGCTGGTGGCGTATGAGAGATAAGTACGGAAAGCGCGGCGATCCGTCCGCTCAGACTGCAGGGAGGACGGACCAAGTTTCGTTGCACAGCGAGGGAAGGTGGCGGAGGAGATTAATCCGAAACGAGAGAGGCGCGGAGAGGCGCGGAGAGTCGGATGGTGGCGTTTGGCTCCGAGGGTCGGCCACCCGTTTAATTCGTTTTAAATTCGTAGCGACGGTTTTTGTTCCTCGGAGGAGGGTCACGCCTCGGGTAGACGTCGGGGGCCGTCGCGCCGCCAGGCGTCGGCTGGCATCCGCTCCACGTCCCGGTTGAGGTTACGAACTTCCTTGTGAACGTCGACCCGTACACACCGGCGACTTCGATGTCGACCGTGAACCGGAGGATGGCTCCCGGCTCCTCCGGATCTCCCCGATACTCCATCGCATTCCGTCACGCTTATTGGTTTCATCAGATTGCTTTGCTTCTATTAGGTGTCTACACGGATAGCACGTTTCGCCAGCCAGCAGCACGTTCTCTAATACCCCGAAGGAACACCAAACAAATGAAATAGCAAGCTGCACAGCCCTCTCCTCTCTCTCTCTCGCCCTCCTATCCTCTCCTCTTCTTGGGCGGCGTGTCCTCCAAGCTCCCCGATAGTTCTACGATACGGTGTACGCCAAGGCGGAACGCCATCCACCGCACACTTCGCTGTCTCTCTCCCTCTCTTTGTCTCTCGTTCCTTCTTATTTTTATCCCTCAAGTGTGTACATGTTGCGAGGAGCAGCGTACAGACCCTACTTTCCACGGGCGGATTGGGATTGGAAAAATTCACTGACCCGTAATACGGAATATCATGCCAATATTTGCACGGCTTGTCTACAAATAATCAACTCTAACAAGCCTTCAAATGTAATAAGCCGCTCGGCCTGCCTTGTCCGAACTCGAACGCCGAGAATATCCATCGTCGATGTGACATACGTGGGACGTGTGTGCACGAATCGACGCATGTACCACGTCACTCTTTGTATACGGTGGTCCGGATGGTGGGTATGCGTAGGTGTGCATCTGGCGGTAGGTAGATGCCGCGATATCTTACCCATCGTAATAAGTATTTGCGAGAATGGTGGCGGTGGGTATAAAAGAGAAGTGCACAATGGAAAAGAATCGAGGTATAGACCGACGCGAGGTGGCCGACGTGTAGATGCGGGTCGGACGTAGGTGTGGGCGGGGTTGTGTGCTCGCATCTACGTGTGGATAAAGTATACATAGATGCCTACTTGGGTGCACGACAAAGACATTCGCCCGAGTTATTGATCACTGGTCATCCCGAGGGACGAGGCGAAGGAAAGTGTCCATTGTACCGTGGTCAGCAGCCGGAATATTACCGGAACACGGTGTGAGTTTAGGGCGGAGAGAGGTTCTTCGCTCGTTGTTGTCATAGACTGACAATTGTACCCAACTAACCATAAGCGTTGTGTAACGCTTTCCCGACAAACTTCCATACTCCCGAATTACTAGATATGTACAATGATGAAAACTGTTCCGTTCCATTCTCTTGGTTATAGCGCCATTTCCGCGCCTTCTCGTTACCGGGTGCGTTAATAAACACCTTTTACCGCCTGATAACGATAAACCCGCTTTACTACTCTTCGCGTGCATTACGGTGCATGAATGAATTATCCGGATTCGTAAATTCGTCAGATAATAAGAGTCGCATTGGAAATTCATGGGACTGAGGAACATGATTTATGAATGGTTCTGGCTTCTGAAATCTTTTGATCCCTTACGCTTTGAGACGGTACAAAATCTCCTCGAAATGATCAAGAAGGTTTTCGAAAAGCCGATAAAGAGGATGTAATCTCACGATCGGATCACCTGAAAGGCGAGTTACGAACAATATCCAGGAATAGCGTTAGATCACTCGAATGGCCCTTGCGGTTTCTACGAGGACAGCGAGCGGTGTAGTAAATAAGTAAATAAATGAGCCAGGCCGAGAACTATCGTCGTGGAAATTTTGTTTACGTTTTGCGGAGGAGCAAACCCTGGACCGGTTTGGCGGTAACCATCGATTTTCAGGGAGGAAACCTCTCTATACTCGACTCGCGGACGCTACTAACTTTCATTCTGCAACAAAATAAGGGGTAAAAAACGTGTTTACTTTATTATCGCGATCAAGTAGGTATCCTAACGATTCGGCAGTAGCTGTACGTACTTCGCGAGGAGATATCATTCAGGACTTTTTTCCCAAGCCGTAGCCAAGAGACTACAGACCGGGGGATGGGAGAAGAGTCGAGACCAGGGGTGGGACGAAAAGTACAGCGAGAGCTTGAGGATGAAAAAAAAAAAAAAAACAAAAGGAAATAGCGGATGAGCTTTGTTTAACGGTGCGTACTCGTCTGATTCTTATTTACGTTCGTCCTTCTCGGCGAGCGTCTGGGTCTCTTAACTCGGCTATCTGCTCGAGTAGACGACGAAGAGACGGTCGGCGGTGGCTGCGACGCCAACGGCTAAAGCCCTGCCACTCAATTGCAGCCCCCTCATTCCTTGTTTCGCCGGCTGTGCGGGACGTACCGCGGCGTCCGTATCTAGGAAGTATACGTGTATCCAGGATTCTCTCGCCATTTTGCGCCCGAGTTTCTCGAATCGTGGCGATAAAAACGCAACGAGATACTCGTCCTTGCTCGTGTCTATATTTTTCTTTCATCAATCGGAGATAGCGCACTAGCTGTTGCGAAACAGGGTACTCCGCCTGTAAAAGTGCCGCCGGCAATAGAAGCGATGGATGTACGAAGAGAGAGAGAAAGAGAGAGAGAGAGAGAGAGAGCGCGGACGTAAGAGAGATAAAGATGCCGGCCTTACAGAGCCGTGGAAAATTACGAGACTACAAAATTTGCACGTAGGATACCAACTGCCCAGTGGTGATCAAAATAAGATGGGGCGAAGGATTCCAGCATAATTTTCTACCGTATCCGAGAACAAGGGATTCTTTCTTTTTGCCTTCTTTTTTCCCTCACCGCGAAGGCATAAACGTAAAAAGCGCAAAGTGAACCAATACATAGCGTGGCGTCGTACGTAACACACTGAGTGAGAGTCTAAAACCGACACGTTGGCTTTCTTCTCCCATTAAATAAATCAATTGTCATCGAGTAGCTTACCGCGAGTTGTTGGCCCAACAAGAACCATCGCAGCTGGAAATTTGATCGACCGTTAGCAAATTCCGGTTTCAAGAATACGAAAAATATATAAGACTCGCGGGACCCGAAATGGGTGTAGATGAACTCATTGGGAGAACGGGACTCGATCGTGACGCAATATCAGAGGCGCCTTTCCTACATGCGCACATCACTGATCTTGACACGGGATTGAACAAAGCGGCGAATATACACCGTTATAGTGTATTTAATTAATTCAAAGCTAATATCTCTGGTCTGATGTTACATCTGGAAGACCGTGGAGCTGAAATTGTACGACTATAATTGTACGTGATGGTATTGTTTGTTTCATTGTTTAAAAATGATCGTTACGCGGCGAAGATTGAGGAGCGAAATCTTCAAAGGGAACTACAACCCAGACTTTCCGCGAAATCATTTGCCCAACATTCATTTCCTGTTCGAATTATATGAGTGGGATTAATAGCTTGTATGTTTCCGTTGTAAAAACAGTTATTAAAACGGGAAATGATCTTCGTACGTAAAATAGACTGACGTAACGTAACTACCATCAGACGTATCTCACGCTCATTCTTTCACTGTTACCGACGCATCCATTTCCAGGTTGTCAAGCCAAAGTTCCGCTAAGTGATAAATTTTGTTCGGTTGCTGAACTCAGTTGCCTCTGTCTTTTTCAAATACTGACAATCATGTCAGTCACGATGAAAAATTCGCACGTGCGGAAACTGAACCATAGATCAATCAAATTTCCGGAAATTCAAGAAAAAAATTCGCTGCTAAGAACATCGAATCTTGAATTGTAAAAGTCTGAAAAATACCGTGTATCCCCATGAGCTACGCAATGGCAATCACTGTAAAGGAGTGGATATATTTCGTATAAAATTATGGTTAAGAATACGACGTGCTAGCGTTTCATTCAATTTCTTAGAAACAAACGAGACACCGGTGAAGCATAGAATATACAAGTACAGGCTCGTAAAATTTGAGCAGCCGGAAGTAAAAGGACTGGCTGCCAGGGAACATCCGGTTTTCCTAACAACATAGTTACAGGTATACGGTCTATACATGTCAGTAACATATCTGTGCAAGATCTCACGCGTCTTATTACCTTACATTTAAGAGCCCTACCAAGGTACTTGGGTTATAACCAAGGAATCTTGCAGAAAAGGAGACGAGGCCGAGAAGGGTAACCCCCTTGAAAGTATTTCCAGAAGAAGATGAGCAGAAAATTTCACCTCGGATAGTCGGGATTAACAGTGAGGAGAATTAAAGTTTTACAAGCCATAAAAGCGCGTGAGACGCTTGATGCGGATCTGGGTTGAATCCGCGTTGGCGCCAAACGTTTCCTTCGACCATATAAGTTTCCGCGATTCGACTACCGTCCAACAGTCCAAACCAAGCGTTTTAACTCTCTGCATCACCGCGCTCCATGCACATAGACCTTCTAACCTGGGCGCTGCTAAGAGAATTAGTATCCAGCCAGCTTCGCGGCGTGTGCTAAAGTGCACTTAGTATTCAGATCAGGCCGAGTTCCTGTCAAAAGTCTTTGGGCGGGCTTGTGCCCGAGTGAAAACGAAATCGGGAATGCTGGAAGACTGGACTCATTCCTGACATAACTTTCTGACTCGAATCGATCCCCGTTAGAACTTACAGTGTAGGGTTAATGAAGTTTTACGCATTACAGCTACAGGTACCGGTGTAGGGCTTTAAGGAAGATATCCGGTGTGTAAGGTATAATAATATATGCGCGGACGTATAGCAATTTGTGTACAACACGTATGAGAGGAGGAGAGTAAAGCGTAAGGACCGTAACGGCAAGCTTGGCAGTAATCCGTTTTGATCCTAAAATATCTAGGGTATAAATTGTAGCCCAGATATGGCGGGTGGCTCAAAATATAATGCAACGATAAATTAGCATGCTAACGAGGGAACGGTGCTGCCGGGTGCCGGGAGTGCCAATCGGGATAAATACTCGTATTGTCTAGGAACGGGCCTGCACGGGAACAGGGTATGCGGTTGGTTAGAGCTGATTCCACGGAGAGCGGCGGCGGGTGCCGAGCAGCGGTGTAGGTATACCTCTGTGTATAACAGGGTGAATCGTGAGGTTCTTGACTTCGCCGAGGAACGACGGTTGGTCCGGTATTACCGCGAGTGGATTACGTAGAAAGATCAAGGGGTCTCCTTCCTCTCTTCTGCCGTAGCGGTGCTTTGGCACTACCCATGCGAGCAACGAAGCTGAGATCGAGGAGCGAGTCTGGGCGGAAGGCAGAGGCAGAGGCAGAGGCAGCAGGGAGGATGTCAAGCAGCCCAGCCTCCCTCTTACTTCCTTCCCGGCTATCCCAGGGCTAAAAGTTACTTTAAACTTTCTAATGTATGTGAGATACTTCGCTCCGCTACGTACCTACTACACGGCGTCCGTTCGTTGTTCTATGACCGCGGCCGGCCGGTGTCGTGGCCTCTGGAATCGGGCCTCAGACCGCGACGACGATCACCGCGGATCCCAACACGCCCACCGTTACAGCTTACCTTTTATACCCCGTGTCTGTGGCGAATCGGTCCTTTTGCACCGCTACGTGGACCTCGGATCGACCTCGCTCTGACCTTGATTCGCGATCTATGACCCGACTCTGCACTTTTGCTGATTCGTTTTTGGGGAAACGGGGAAAAAAGCATCGCGGCCACTGGTTGATATTGCAGGTTATAGCCGTTTTGGACGGTTCGTTTGAACAAGGTCTTTTTCATACGGAAAGGTGCACAGTGACTCCGCATGAGTAGACTTTCGATCCGTCATTATCATTTCAAAGCAATTCAGGCTTTCCGTTCATTTCTCTTCGTGCAATTAGGGTGGCGATAATTTCTCAGGCGTAAGGTTGTTTTTTCCGGCAAATAATCACGGTGGATTTACCGCACAACTGATTTTCAAATCGCGGTATTTATCGAATCAGAAAGATGATTGGCGAAATCTTGGACGGTTGGTTGCCGGAGGAAGATTATAAAAAAAACCATGGCTAATGTACTTACGAGGTATCCGAGAGTGAACGGTACGCTATGAAGAGCACGAGTCAGTCACGGGTACTTACCTGAAACAAAAGACAAAACAGTTAAGAACGAGGAAATGTCGCATTTTGGTCAAAGAATCACGCTGCGACAAACTTGGAGTACTTATTTGCGGTTTTGTTTCATTGTCTGAAAATTGCACGCTAAGCGTTTCGAGTAATCGATCGGAAAGCTTGCAGGCATAGGCCATTGGTTAGAAAATTAATTACTCGGTAGCAAGTTTCGTGCCGCAGGTGTAGCAAATTGTCGTATCGCTACATTTTTTTTCTCTGCAAATTAGACCGATGAACTCTTACAGCTTGTTGAACTCGCACGAAAAGGGGATTCGTTGACGGTAGTCTGTCACCATCAGCCAGTAGCGGTCGTGCCCAGCCGTTTGTATGTACATTGCGAGGTGCTCCGGGGAACGTGGCGTTCGTTTTTCGAGAAATTTTCTAATCCCAAGCGTCGTGTTTGTGTTTTACTGCGCGTCACGTTTAGGAGAGCTTGTAAATATTTTTCGGCTGATAGAGTAAATAGCGCAAGCTTGAAACGTTAAATGAACCAGGAGAGACAGTCGAGCGAGCGAGCGTGGAAAGAACGGCAGGGCAAATATTCAGAGGCGCGTAGGAAATGCGTTCGTTCGCGGAAGTGCCGAGTTCTGTCGGCGAAGCCTATGTTTGCCGAAGACGAATCAAGGGAAAATTGAAATCACGGTGTTTACCGTAGAAAAGTCTGCTTTATACCAGTTTCGTGAAATACTCACAATCAGTCTAAATTGACAACTCGGAGCGTAGCTTTTGGATCCCCGGAACAAACGTTCCGAGCGCAACGTACCTGAGAGTTGAAATTATGGCAGAATCTTCGTCGGTAGAAACGTTCCTCGAGAAACTTGCCCGTCTCGCGTGGCAGGCAATAATAGAGCAGACCATTCAAACTGGCAGAAGAAATCATTCCAGAAAAGGCCAACTGCAATCTTATTCTTAGACGAACCGGTTTTCTCGCGGACACTCAATGTCCAAAACTAATCTCTCGACATGAAGCTCGGGCAAATGAAAACCACACGATTTTTCACGCACAAAAACCTGTTGCACCTCGTACCTTCGCCGCGGCAGCTCGTACCAATCAGGCAGCATCATAACTGGCTTAAAGTATAAGTGAAAAAAGAAAGTTTACTTTTTCAACGGCACATTGGCATTCTTTGTATGATTGCAAATATCAAATATTCCAATAGACGGAGGATCGTATAGTCATATGACTGTAAGTCAGAGAAGAGAGTAAAGTAGTTTTTGTTATAATCGAAAGCCTCGTCGTCAACGCTCCTGAAATACTTTTTGCAGTTGGAGAGCTAGGCGAAGTTTACAAAACGAGAGAAGCAATGAGCAGATACTGAATTATCTTGTTCATTTTTTGTCTTAATTATTTCAAGTGTTCGTATATAACCGCGGTTGTTACTCCCGTAGAACCGTACAAAGGCAGAGCGCGCATGCGCGAAATATACAAGCTGCAGCATGCCGATGCGCAGCCAATAATCTTGGAATATTTTCTACCTCGGAAGTGGATGCGGCAAACGCAATCGTTTACGGGGTAAAAACGAGGTTGCAAAATTGGTTTTCAACTGCAACGGATCGCCGACGTAGGCGGACAGAGTTCGGAGGACCGTTACGCGTCGGAGTAGCCAAGCCACAATTGGCGATCGCAACGGTCAAAACGGCGGAGCGAAATAGTTTCGCAGTTTAGGTATTATTTTTGACGAGGGGCGGAGGGAAATTGCCCACAATCAAAGGCGTGATCCGTTACCACCCGGATGAACCGCACCGCGGATCGCTGTGGACGGATTCGAAATTTTCCGTCACCGAAAGGCGTACCCACACAAGTCACGATTCGCTTACCGGATCCCTATTTCCGTTAGTCTCTGCGCCCAGATAATATCGAGATTAGGATGCGCCAGCGCTTTGAATCTTCCTTCGCCCACCTCCAATCCTCGGCCTAGTTAATGGAAATTCTGACTGTGCAGCGCGTTTCCTCCTAATCCCAGCAATTTGAGTCATCCGGATCTAATACGCGGTTAGCGATGGCCGGCTAAAATGAGTCGAGGTTCCCGTGACGCATGGCGGGTTTCTGATCCGCAAGATCGGATCTCTCGACGACGCTTGCGTCTCGGGAAATTCCGTAACGGGTTAAGCACGCGGTGTTCCTGGGTGTATCGGATACACGGGCATTTGTAATGACATATATACTCGTATAAGTAGGGAGGGATGAACGAGTGGAGGCAAAAGACGCTTTACGTCTTTCATATTTTTTTTTCTATCCGCCATTTCGTCTATCGCGCGAATAATTCCTCGAGTATCTCGAGTGGCGTTTTTTGCGCGGACAAGACGGGCTGCGGTTGGTTCTTGACTGCGGGGCAGTGACGGGTTTGATGACAATAAAAAATCGATGACAAAATAACGCTGCGACCGCCAACAGCTACACGGCAGGCTATGGCTGTGGCACGAACCGACTTTTGCCGTTTCCGCGTGCTTCTTTCCGCGCTCACCGACTCGTTCCTGTTCTCCGTCTCTATCGACGAGGCTGCGCGCGGACCTTGTATTATGATAATGTCGTCTTAACAACGATACCGGTTGTAAAGTACTCGGGGATCCGAGCGGGGCAAGCGATCGTATTCTACCGGTCGCAGAGGTTACGAGGTGGGGCAATATATAAATGTAACTACACAAACACATGCATAATCACCCCGGGCTCGGACCGCGTCTGCGTGCATTATACCGATACGTCTACCTCACAGGCATAAATGCTAAGAGGAGGCCTGCCTGCGAGTAAACCGTACGTTGTACGAGTTCGAGCCTTTTTCAAATTATTGCCAGGATGTTAAATTGACGGAAAAAGTTCTCATCGTTTCAACATTTCCAGCATGTTACGGTATGGCTTACTCACGACGAAATTCATTTGATGTGCTAATATCTCACTGCGAAAAACATAGCTTACACGTAATTCGATAGAAAACGAATTCTAGGATAAATTTGGAATAATTTTTATAGATAAAATTTATACAGAACATTGAAAAAACTTTACAATCAGATTTACTAACAGTAACACATATTTGAATCGCGCCGTATCAATGAAGCAGCAGGAAATTGAAGGTTCTTTGATCGCGATAAATTTGTAGATAATAACGTGTTTATTCCGAAACAGAATAAAGAATATGCGAGATTCGGAAAAACTATTTCCAAGAGTGTATATCAATGGACTTGCAGCTGAGAAAAGAAGTGGCCCTATAAAGTTTAACCCTTTTCCTCCGTATAAAATACCGTCAAGATTTGTACTCTTTCTTACGACTCCATTTTCGCGAAACTTTTCCTCTACACAGGCATACATAGGTATACGCGCCTGTGTGCAGGAGTGAGCTTACGTACACATCGTACACGCAAGTTAGCGGGTTGGTTGGTTCGTTGGTCGGACGTGGGGGGTATACAACGTCGGGTGATTCGCCAAAGGAGCAAAAGTTTTTCGGATATATTTATCGTTACCGCAGTCAGCGACCGCAAAGAACAAAGCGCTACTTGTTACAACTAACAGTTTGCCGTTTCATTGAAAAATGGACGGGGTGGAGGCCCGATGTAACGCCGATACGAGGCACGCGTGAGCCGAGAGATTTATGTACGCTCGTACCTATTACGTGGCTACATACCGTGTACCCTGTAGGTTAGACGCCCCCTTCCTCTTTCTCCTCCACTTCCTCCTCCGGAGTTCTGGACCGTACAAGTGTGAAGGATAGGGGTCCCACCTTCGCCAGGAGATGACAAAACTAGATCCCGCACCCACCCACACACACACGCCCACACACGCACTCACACGCGTGACTAGATACATTCGGTTCGTTCCTCGCACCCAACCAGTTTCCCACAATATTGTGCTTCTCGACACGTCCACAATCTGGATCTCGGAGCATTCGTCAAAGAGGAAAATTACAAGGATCCTTTCGGATCCTTCTTCCGAGTCCTACTGATTTATATCATATTTATATATTTCCACGAGCGTTCACCGCAGATGTGTTTATCCTCTTTTCCCTTCCCTGCCCCCTTTCATTCCGGAGATATCGAACGAATGATCGGGTCGCTGCGATTTAGATCCGTCATTACTTATTTCCCGAGCAGCTCCCGCGTCTGAGAGCGCTGACACTCGGCTGAAAGGCGGTCCGAAACCGGTCGAGAACCCGGGGTACCCGTAAGAGAGATTACGCCTACATGTACGAAGGTAGGTGGAAGTCGTCGCCTGACCTGTGTTAACATCGTGACCTCGGTTCATATTGTGAACTGGTACCGTACCGTAACGACGCCGAGCTGCAACGGCATCCGTGAATATGTACATGTACTATATATATTCACATACAGGTACGTGGGCAGGGACGCACGCAAGCAGGCGGACACGCGTGTGCGTCGCTTCGCTCCTCGCGAGAGTACTCGAAGCTCGTAGGTAAAAGCCCTCGGAGGCGGAACGCCACGCTGCGCCGTTCAGTTTCAATATTGAACCAGGAAATAACGCGCTGATACAAGGTAACCGCATTAAGCCTCCTCGAACCGGCCGGCCTTAGACAACGAATACTAATTCGGGATGTAAACTTGCAGTGGCCGCGTCCTGCAGCGAGCGAGTTGTAAGTGCAGGTAACCACCGGGTGCCAAGCGGTTTATATGTATAAAGCCCTTCTCATCGCCGATGGAAAGGAGAAGAGTAAGGCCACTCGCTGTCTCCTTTGCCTCACGGATGTATCTTAATAACTGGGAACGGTGCAGGCGGCACACGTGGCACGTTTTCAGAGTCAACAAATCCTCGGATCTTTTTATACAGACACGGAGATGGGGACAGTTTTTTGTGTTTTTTTTTGTCCTCTCCTCTCTTTTGCTTCGGCGTAGTTGAACGGTTTCGAGCACGGTGTAATGTATTCGTTGTTCCACGTTTATGCGTATTAAATTGAAACGGAACACTCGCGGATGTCTAGACGTTTGTGTATGGTAATGCGCGCCAGGGTGAAATAAAACGAAGAAGAAATGAAAAAAATTTCCAAATCTACCACCCCTACCACACATCTGTTCCTAATGCCGACGAAGCACTCCCGGTTGAATAAGCCTGAGATTGGTATATACTCGGGGGTGGCTTAGGAACGATTCGGGGTTTTCTTTCTTCTCCTTCTCTTTCGAACCATCATTTTCGCCATTTCCTCCTTCAGATATATTTCCACGCGTCGGAGAATCAAGATAAACACGCAATGAAAGTGGTGTTAAATTATCCTCTAAAAGATCGTTCATAACTTGAAAGACTGCAGCCAGCTATCTCGAGGGAATTTTTTAACCCCACGCGACTTTATTACAGCGGTCTGTAATAATCTTTTAAAGTGTTATTCGGGGATTGAGTCGAGACTCTTCGAGACCTCGCATCTTACAGTCAGATGCAATCACGGTAAAAGCAGATTTCTTGAAGTACAGACCGCGTACCATTGATCGACAACCTTTGAAATCTCGCATTTTCAGTAATGCTGTTTCTCGGATTTCAATAATATGAATTTTAGCGAATAGGATTCAGTCTTTTTTTCTCTTTCTTGATACGAGGCATGACCTATTTTTTCGATTTTTCTTCAATGTATGTCAAGTAATGCCTTTTGAAAGTCTAATTCTTGTAGTGACGTTACATTTCGATTTGAACCCTCGAATTCTTACAATTATGGTTTGTATTTCTTTACTACGCTCCGCAGGTTGTGACTTCTGAATTATTTTCGTAGACAATATCGCAGTTTACTGCGGTAAACCGTAGTTTCCGAGCAAATGAGCTCTTCGAAATTCCGACTTAACAAGGTCTGTCCGTCATTTCGTTCGAGTTTTCCCGTTTCGTGTAAGATTTTCACAATATTTTATATTCTCTGCGAAATCTTAAGAGTTGCTATACATCATTCTGGACACCTTAAGGAATGTTGAAAAATAACAGCAAGGGTAGATATTAAAAAAGAATTATGACGCGGGGTTTCCACGGACCGGGTAGTGGTAAATATTGCAAGGGCTAACTCCACCACATCATATTATTGTCATGATAATTTTGTTTTAGTAAGTAATCACGAGATTAAGTCCCGCATGACAAGAAGAATTGTTTATGGCTTCCCATATATTTCCTCTTTAATATCCAAAACAGAAATTAGCGATAACAAAGAGTATTGGATAAAAGTTAACCCTATAGAAAACACAAGAAAAAAAAAGTATTCCGCCTAATTGCTGTATACGCAGCATTTAGAGCGACGATTAAATTGCTCGAACGAACAACAATCTTCTCCACTGTTGAGATCTCGTCGTAAAAACACTAGAAATCACGGATCGGCGATTCGGTTATGCTTTTAACTCTGGAAATTCATCCGGATTCAGTTACTTTGATACCGGGTAAAAGGATACCATATATCACCAGAAATCGAGCCACGTTTCAGAGTGTCTAATAATCACAGATTCAGGTCTGTTACCGAACTCCGACAGTGTGCGGGATTAGCGAAAGCGGTACGAAACCCGTGGAAGATCTTTCAAGGGAAAGGAATTCCGAGGAGCCCGGGCAATTCGCATCCTTGAACTTGACGTATAACACTCTCCAGGTGTAAGCAGCAGAGTCGCGTGTCACGCGTGTCGGTGGGTCATGTTCGTACATTAAAATACCGGCGGAGAGTGGCTGCCGTGGTAGCAGGAGCAGCAACAACATCAGCATCAACGCACCACCAGCACCAAGAGCTGCGTCGTTACCTGTGATAATAAGCACGTCGGTAAATTTAGTCGTTAGTCGGCGGAATGGCCGAGAAGGAAGGAAGGAAGGAAGGAAGGAAGGAAGGAAGGAGGTGGTGAACGACGCGTCGAGGTAGCCTTGCAGAGTGTTGAGGTTCATCGGCTACCGCCTTACCGCACAAGATGAATCATTGGAAATGCAGCGGTGCGGTGGCAGTTGGGATTCGCTCGCGCGAGCGCGGCGAGTCAGGTGCGTGTGGATAACTAGAGAGGCTCGGAGTGTGTGCGTAGGTACCAGGAGAGCGTGCAAGTGGACGATCTCGTATAGAGGCAAAGCCGAGAGTGCGAGAGGCAGCCGTCGGGATCCCGGTGTGGCAGCGACGAGGGTGGAAGACGCGAAGCGGGTTCGCGGAGGGGATTCGGATGCGAACCGTTCAAGGCATTGTTCGATATAAGACACGACTTCATTAAGCATTCAAGTAATGTTCAAACATTGTACATTGAATTGTACTTGCCCCCGCGACGTTGCGGAGCCGCCGCGCTGCGGCATACAATGAGAATATCGTCTTGGAAGTCGTGATGCGGCAATATCGAATAATGTATAACTACATCCCGAGGTGGAGAGGCTTCTACGGGGCGCTCGGAGGAGAGTGACTCGCCCCGGGAGTACGGGACGCCCGAAACACAGCCGACTCGTGTAGGTACCTTGATTCCCGGCCGACTTTCCACTCGCTTATAATACATCTTCCGAGTATGAGAATCGCTCAAGTGGCAGACGAGACTCTCCCCGCAAGCTCGGATAGGACTTTATTGCTTGCTCTATCGGTTGCACGATCCACGTTCCCGTGCGCACCGTTTACCCAATCCGTGATATTAAAGTCGTATACTCCACACATTGTCAACCGAGTACATTGACTGCGGTTCGTTTCCGTAGTCGAGGAAGAGAGAGAGGGAGAGAGAGAGAGAGAAAGAGAGAGAGAGAGAGAGAGAGAGAAAGAGGAGGAAAATCCATGGTTTCCCGGGCATGATAAGCGAGGCTGCTGCGCAGATTGTCGCGGTACCCACGATATAAAGTTGCTGGGTAATTATCTTTTATCATTCGTTCTTAATGAATCGAGAGACGCGTGAGAACCGACCGTCTAAATCGAAGCGCTAAATGCATTCCGGGTAATTGGAGTAGACGCGCGGTTTCAGCGAGCGGCGGCTTCGCTTGTCCGCGAGTCGCGCGGCACCCACGTAATATCTGTCTGGTGAAGAATTGTGAGCGCAATTTCGCGGCCGGGAAGTGGAGTACCGGGAAATATAAAAAGTATTACTCAAACGACTTACTGCTGGGCTCCCTCTGACCCCCCTCTCCTCATCTCCTCTATTTTATACAACTCCCTTGCCGCTATAATTTTTCTCTCTGTGAAAACACGGGAAAGTTTACACACCGTTATACATCATATCAAGATTTCGCACCAATCGTTGATACAGAACACCATTGCGGTGTCGCGTGCTCGATCGCAATTGAAGCGAGCTGCGCCGAAAAATTTGACGCGACAGGGTCGATGACCCTGAACCGCCCTCCGCAAAAATCTCCAGAAGCAGGCGCAGCAGTCTCTCGGTATTCCGGAATTCTCCCTCGGGAATACCTCCGCGCGGGCTGCTTGCTTATTAGCGATAATGGCAGCCCACTCCATTCAGTTGGTCTCTCTCTCTCTTTCTCTCTCTCTCCTCCCTCTCCGTCTCGACCGCTCCTCTCTTCCCTGGCTAATAACGAGGGCCTAATTTATCAACGTCCCGTAATAATAACGTTATACATACATATTTATTTATCTAATCTGTATGCATGCATACATTTGCTTATATACTCGTTTGCTCGTCCGTCGTCTGTTAGTTCGGCCGGTCGGTGTGATGAATGGAATTAAATTAACCAAGGTCCCTCGTTACGTAGGCGCGTGACAACACAGAAATATTCAAGTTGCGAACGAGAGCGGAATTAACGCGTGACACTTTTTAGTTTCCTAAAATTAGCGATTAATTTACGTCGCCCAACGCCACCCGTCGAGTTTTCCCGTTTGAGTGGCTCTCACGGATGAAAAAAGGTTTATCGTGTGAACGTCGTTGACAAACAAGAGAGATTCACGAATAGCCGACATACTCGTATATATCTACAAACAGTCAGCCGGAGAGGACAAATAAAAAAAAAAAAAATAAAACCCTAATTAAAGGAAAATAAATGAAAAAAAAAAAAAAAAAAAACATGCGCGAAAAAACGAACAAGAGACAAATTATTGCTAACCCGCCGATCGAGCAGAGCAGCGCACAAATCTTCACAACAAATTTCATCCCTGAACCGCATCGGTACGTGCGTTGACCGGCTCTCTCACAGCTCGGCGAACTTCGCATGGCGGCGATATAGGGGACGAGTAGCCGTTACGAAATGGGAACTGTTTCACTCGATATATCCGAGCGCGATATCGCGGGTTCAATGGGACGTGGCAAGCGTCGATGTACTCCGGCACGAATACATGGAGACGGCAGCGGGAGTCAGGTGAATAGAAAATCAACTCTGCGCGAGTCGGATATACGGATGCAGGTTTGAAAGGGTCAACGCGTGGAACAGGCTCCCCTGAAACTGCGAGCGGGAATCGGATCCGCGATCCGGTGAATCGGGGCGCAGAGTTTTGCTCGACACCCGAATCGGCGAACGGGTGGGAAAGGTCACGGTGAAAAAGCTCGGGCCGTTCGTGCGCGATGCGTCGCTCTGTGCACTTCCGTCGAAGATGGCATGCCAGGTAGAACAGGAGGCGGCGGCAGAGGGAGCAGCAACGGCAGCAGCGCCGGGGACTCGGGAGTCGAAGAACGCCACGGTGATTCCGTGGGAACGGAACAGTGTCGGAGATTGAGAGCGGCGGGGGCGACGCGAGTCAACCCGACGTTGAATACCGTGTTTTCATTGCGCGTCACTGAAACAGCTACTCGGTGGAAACTCCGGGGAAGTATTTTACTCGCAAGTCAATTTCACGAGGTTTACGCCGTTTTCATTTTACTTTGTAACAAGCAGCTTAACTGCACCGGTGTCTCGTCTCGTTCTTCCCCGCTCTCTTACGAGAAAGAAATAGAAGGAGGGAAATTGTTTCGGTTCGACGAGAATGCGTCGACAATCGCTATTTTTTGCTCCCATTTCTAAACGAATTACCGGTAAGAAAGATTGGGCAAGAACGGCGGAGAACGAGACGGCATAAAATAACCCCCGGATGGTTATTCCGAAGACCGTTTTAGTTGCGGATTTATCACGTGTCCGCATTGTAGTAAAAAAAAAAAAAAAAAAAATCCGATAGGTAGGTACGGAACAAAATTTCTCAAAGTATTCATATCAAATTAGAGGTGCGTATCATTCATCGTTCAGGAGTTATGTACAAGGCTTTAAAAAGTCGCGGTGATATTTTTACAAACACCCTGGATCTATCTGCCGCTTCGCGTCGTTTAGGTATCAGAGGACCTCTAGGCATTGTAATTTCTCAAATTCGCTGGCACCTGCCTGAAACGTTGTCGACATTTTATTACAAATTATAAAATGTTGACGTCTGTCCATTCGTATCGAGTAGAACAAAGGTCCCAGGTTTTAACGCTGTTGCGTGTTTTACAGATTCGAATTAAGATGGTTAAAATCGGAATAAGAAAAAGGGCAGAACAATAAATAGAAAACAAGTGGCGGAAAGCAGCTGGTAAAATAAAGCAGATCTCAGTATTCTCGCAATTTCTAGTTCGGAATAAGCGGTGAGGGCTCGATGATTGCTGCACGTTCTGGCTGATTGTAACAAGGTTTCGTGACTTTATGGTGTTGCAGTTCTCGAAACCGTTTACGAAAGGCCTCAGTGGGGCATGAATCCGCGTGTCTTCGGTACAGGCAGACTTCTGCATCTGACTTCTTTTCTTCCCGAGTCTGCCTAACGGCGTACGTTCCTTGTCTCAAAGTCGTATTGTACGGGCGTTGTGGCAGCGGAATTCGCTTGCTGTTGGTCCTCCGCAGCCGTGCCCGTAATCTGACCGGCAGAAGCTACGATATATTTTTTTCGGCTTTCGGCTAAGCTCCTGAATTTGACAGCGCGGAGAAAACTCCCTCGCAGACCGGGGTAGGTAATTAATAGTTCTGTCAGACACGTATATATCTATGTACGTACACACGTGCATGCCGTACCTACACGTACCCTCTTCCGGTTTCGTATGGACATTTATTTGCTCTTCGTCTTGAAAAATACTACACTGCTGCCGCGATACGTGTCCTCATTTTTCGTCTTCAACTCTGAAATATTCAGCATTCCGCTCCCTCGAACTCTATCTTCAAAGTTGAATTAAAGAAACGAGGGCGCTTGGGGAACGATGAAAGTTAATCAGAAGCAATCACACGACTGGCTTGCTTCGCATCGAGAAGTCAGCTTTCCCGTACCCTGCTGTATGTTTATGCAAATACCCAAACAACTAGACAACTCTAGAACCGTGCTTAAACAGGGGAGAAAAAATACTTTTCCACTTACAGCAAGGCCTGTTCAATAGGATCGGGAAAAGCAATCTACGATCAAATTACAATTAGGTGGGAAGAGTGGTTTATGTAGTTGCACAACTCTTGACGAGACATAGACTACGTGGTGGATGTTGAACGAGTTGTCGTTACAGTTATTACTATTTGAATCGGTGGAGAGTGACTGGTAGAATAGTGAAGAAAAAATGAGGAGAGCTGCAACGAGGAGTAATTGTTTCCACATACCGTCACTGTGCATGGAAAGAATACAAATTGAGGCTTCTGTGTAATACGAGGGCAGCATACGGAGCCGCGGTACCCACCACTTCTTGTGAGTGAAATTCGTGCGACTTGGAGACGACAGTGACTAATGCTCTGTGACTGAAATCATGTTTTAACAAAGAAGGAGGATTTCGTTCAACAATACAAGGGAGCTTGATCCCGCTGTGTAGTTTTCGTTTCACCGTGAATTTCGATCTGTGGTGGAACTTGGAAGACGGAGTAGAAACCGTCTTATAGAGAGGAATTTCTAATCAAGATCACGTTTTCCTTATAAGCTCTGGAAACGATTCGAGTCAAATCTTTGGCAAAAAATTTTCCATCGGACCTTGTTTTACGAGAGAAACGAAAAGATATTTGTGTATACTACGTGGCAGACGGGGGTGGAATACGAAATGGGAGGAAGAGGAATACATGGAAGGGAACTCGCCTAACAGCGAGACACCTAAAACCGCTGATCGTACAGAGGCGTAAGAAACATTGACATTCACGGTATTAAATGTTGCGAACCACCCTCTCTGTGATGGGAATACTTCGACTGAGGGATGAAGTAATTTTTTCTCCCCGCTTTCTTCGAAGGAACCTTTCTCGCATCCCGCGATACGTCGGCAGGGTGTTACACGGGTTGTATACGTCTACTATTAGGTAAACCGCGTCTTCGTGTCAATAATTGAATAGTCGAACGGAATAACTTGCTTAGGAGAAATGTTTTCGCGTTGAGGGAATAGAGGGAGCTACCTTATTGGTTCAACGTTTTCCACTCGCGCACACACCTACGGTGACAAACGCGTTTCCCCGTCTGTGGCATATATAGAGAATAAATTACATCCCGCATGTAAAGTGACACACCACGTCTGCCATTTACCCAGAGACGACGCCACTCTTACAGCATCGCCGAGATCGTTTGAGGTCGCGTTTATATCCAAGGCTGTGTTTCCTGCACGCTAAGAAATCCGATTACCAAACGAATCTGGTTCTCGTACCCAGCCTGCGAATATATACGCGGTATACGAGCCGAGTCTAATTAGCCATCCAGATTAGACCGTAATATACACGTATATATATTCACATCTCTGAACGGACGGTGGGAACTCTTCGGTAATATTATTACATGCTTTGCGACCGGTTGGGACTATTCCAGTTTTATGGACTATGTATAATAAAGTTGCGCCAATATCATCGCGTCCAATCACGGTCCCACGAGCCTCTGACCAAAGAAATATGCTATCGCTGAACGATACAACCTGTAGATATTATAATGAACTCGAAAATCGTTAAACACGATGATGGACGAGTCCTTGTAAAAGCTGCTCAAATGCGCCGAGTAAACTCGACTTCTTCTTGCGGTTCTCCGCTGACCATCTCTGTTCACTCTTTTGCCGCAGTCCACAGGTGCACAGCAGTTTCGAAAGACGCGTAGATTTTCGAGATAGTCCAGCGGCCGATACCAAGGCACCCCGGGGAATATCGAGACAGCTTTATACGAGCTGCGGCTGTGGCGCGGGCTGTCCTCGTGGTCGATTTTCTTCGGTGAAATTCGGGCCGCGGGGACTCCCGATGATTTTCTCAATATTGCATCGAGTCTCGTGTGTAAATCATAGCAAGACGTCTCGAGGTTTAAGTAAGAAATAACTCATGGCGAGGGTGAGAATTGAAAGTGTGATTGTTGGTGAAATCGGTTTGAAAATTCACTGCCAAAAGGACCGAGAGAAACCGACGACGACTGTGAAGCTCCGTGTTATATAGCCAACGGGTTTATAATTCAACCGAACAGACAGGGTGAGGTTCAAAATTGAGAAAGACCAAAACGTCGAGTGGTCGAAAACCCGAAATTTTTGAGTTACGAATTTTAGAACAACGAATGATTAGCCTACCAAAGTTGGAATTTTCGATAAATCACCCGGTAGAATAACTATTTTCTCGGAAGTTTATTTATCCGAACGCTCTCTCATCCTAGCAAGTCATCTTTTCGTATTTACGGTCTTTCTAGGTTTTTAACTGTCGGTAGTTCGACTTTCGGGATTTCGTACCGTCGACTTTTTGGTCTTTCGCACTTTTGTACCCCACTCAACAGATAAACGTTGAGTTCACAATCGGCGAAATTCACCATTGATACAGCGACACGAAGTTACGGAGAGACGACCATTTCTATACGGAGCTCTGGGAGTGCGGAGCGTGGGTGATTATTGTCGCGGTTTGAAAAAAAAATCTATTTAAATGCTAAATACAGGGTCATTGTGTCGCCGAGGCCATATTTCAACCTTTCGAAGTCACGGGGAGTACGCTTTGGATGGCTGCTTAACAATGCAAGGGTGCTTATAAGTAGATTCAATTATGAGTGGGAGCAAGTGCGCAGCCACGACCGCAGAATCGGCAGGGGAGCGATGCTGTAAAATAAATATATATACGTATTAAAAAAAAAAAAAAACAATCTAAAATTGAATTTTTCATTTCGTTTGAAGAATCATCGACGCGTTTGCAAATGTCCGAAACATGCCATCTCACCGTCGATCGGAGCATATTAATATTCATATTTTCACGAGTAGGGATATAACCCACGGAATAGTTATTAATATTTTATATTCAAAATTGAATTGGTTCGAGGGTATTTTGTACATAATTTTGCGATTTCCAATTGCAGTAGGTTAAGCTTTTTTCACGAAAGAATCCACGAGACCTTCCAAAGTGGTACGAATACGGGTTTTATTCTCGAGGGCTCGACTCGGCGCGCTTTCCTGCCTTCGCATATTGGTATATTATACTACCCATATATCGGTGAACAGTGAGGTGAATCTACTTCACCTACGAACAGGAATATATCCGGTCCAGCTGACTGGGTTTAACCGGGAGCTGAGGGACGGCTCGGGTCCCGGGGACGCGCCGGGTCGTTCCCTACGGCCGGGACTGTTTCCTTGATATTAATACCACTGCCTAGTAAATCACACCTCTAATAAAAACCAAGGAAAGGAAACCAACCCGCGCGCCACACTATAAATCCAACGGTTACGTTTTCACTCTGCGAGGCGAGAATAACCGAGGCGAGTTAAGCGGGCGACCCGCTTGGACCCCGGACTTTTACCAAAGTCCTTGAAAGCCTCTTAAATTATGAATAGCCAAGCGAGAAAGGCTGATTAACATTCGACAGTGGCGGCAGGTACACTTTCAGGGATTTTACCTTGCAGACAACGCTGATTCAAACTCGATAAAATCTTAACTCGAGTCAGGAACGAGAGAGTCGGAGACAAACCGCAATTAGTTTCTTCACGTCGTCAGTCCGGTTTTAAATGCCAGCGTAACAGCGTCCGTCAATACCTTGCAACTTATCGCAAAGAGATTTTCTACTAGGGTAAATTTCCATCATCTGTCTGCGACAGCTGGTTATCGCCCAAAAGGCCTTCTGAATTTATGTAACCAAACTTCGGTATACCGTACACGAGTACCTGATACGTATATTTCGTATACGTATAGACGTGTTCGTCACATGGAAATGAAGTAACTCTGGCTGACTCTACGTAGACTAGCTGGCATGTTGCTGTGGTGCGAGTCTGCATAATATCAATGATCAAATTTTTGGCGATCTCAAAAATCGAAGAGTACGAAACAGTCGGCGAAGATACCGATTTCCTACAAAATTATACATGGAAGGCATCGTTGTCTTATTTAACGATAACGACACAGACCGAGATCAGAATCATCAATCATCACCGGATTCGAACCTGGGTAAAATTCTTTCAAGAATTATCAACGACGAGATAAGGGGTGATCGCTATTAGCGCGGGAAGAGGTCGCGTTGCGGGATCTGCATCGATATCGAAAGCCCGTAGGCCAGAGCCAACTAACCCTAGTGGAACTCAACCGATAGCAACGCCAACTCGGCTGCAGGTGTGGCACGATATAGGTACCACGGGTACGTAAGGACTTAGGCGCGGACACGTGTAGGTATGGGCGATAACCACATGTAAGTAAACGTACGTGGTGCAGTATCTATCTTGTGTACAGGGAACACATGCCTTGCCTCACGTGACTCTTGCTCTAATGAACCGAGGTATAATATAACTCCGGCATCTCATCTTCGCATCTATCTCATTTGCCTCAGTTCGTTATATTGTCGGAGAATAAGTACCCGGAGCTCTACGGTCGGTCGTTCGGTCGATAATTGCACGTAACAATGTACGAATAAAAGACTATAAGCTCCATGTACGCGTACATGCTTATATAACGTGCTACACGTGGGCAACGGAATGTTTCGAGTCCTCTTTAACTCGCGAGGCTGTTTGTATAAGATTATGCTCGCGTGACTTACAACGCCACAGCTGGTTTCCTCGCTTCCGAGCACATTCTGTCCACCGTGTTCGTTGTACCTTTGTATCGTTACAAATGGTATCTATGTTTCACACCGGCGTGTTCAGTCGCGGGGTAAAAGGTCCGAGTCAATTGTAACACTTTTCACATTTCCACGGACCGTCGAGACGCAGGGAATGCGTGTTTCAGTCAGAAATTCGGCCCAGCTCTTACGCTGTGACACTTCCGCACCTTCGGAACTCGGATAAAAAGAGAGACGGAGACAGAGACAGAGGCAGAGAGAGAGAGAGAAAGGGAGAGAAAGAGAAAAAGTCGTAATAAAATTTTTACGGTGGCTGTTGCCTCGCCGTTTTTCCGTCATTTCTTTCTTCCACTTTAACTGTTACAATTCATCCCAGACCATCGTTATCAAACAATTTTACGGACGAGCTCTTTCACGCCTCGATAGACGTAAGCCGGATACTAAATGATTCTTACTTCTTTTTTTAATTCCAAAGATTTTTGTTCTAATGAAAGATGAGATGTCGGGAGACAATACCTCGTATCTCGATAGCCTTAGTGGGTATTATGGGCGGGGTGATTAAGAGAAGAAAGAGGATGAAAAAAAATGTCCAAAGAAGGGACAAAAATTGCCTCTCGCCTTGACAATGCCGCAAGCAAAGTAGGTGTACGTGTATAAGTACGTGGATTGTAACGGCGCGCGACTAGCTCTCTTCGGGGGAAAACTTATCTCCTTCAATGGGGTCCATTTACAGCTGGCAATGGGAATGGACCGATTCTACGGAAATCTGTCCCACGGTGTAAAAGTCCTCCGGGATCTTTTCTACAGAAATTTCATCCTGCATAGTGCGATCCCACAAAACGAAAATCCTACAGAGCGCGGTCATACGGAAAACATTTAACCGGAAATGATGAACATAATCTTTTCTACAGAAATTTCATCCTACATTTTAACTTCGTACGAGAGATTTCTTTGAAAGCTGAAGCCTCTCCTGGTAATTGGGTGCCCTTGATTACATTCTGTCCCTTAACGTCCCAGGGTAATAAACATCGTTATAAAACATCGTTATAAATTAATGCTGGACGAAGGCGAGGTGGCAGCGATTTCCGCGCAATATCTCGCGTCGCTAACGATAATCCAATATTGTTTTGAAAGCTATCCCGCCGCCACTTCTTTCGATTACACTCGCTCCGCAAGTCGTGGCTCGCCTTTTACAATAGACTTTTTTCTCAACCAGTTACCAGTTGTCCGAGGCAGACAGTGCCCCGCGTGAAAATCCTTTTAACACAACGAATCCCGAGCGATAGAGTAATTTCACGCGAGAAAATGGGGCGGAAATTTTCATTTTACCATTGTCCCGTTGTAGAAAATGTCAAAGAAATTGGCGCTCCGATATCATTACCCGCCCGGTGTAATTTCATGCAATTGAATCGCGCGTCGCAGATGCTGGCCGGTGTACTCCTTGGACGGAACGAACAACATACACAATAACCAACTGTAATAAGGCCCAATAACCAGTGGCGAAATGAGAGTAGTTGGCACGCGGTCTATGGGTAAAGGGGAATGGAAGACACTCCGGAGTAAGGATTGCTATCAATCATACAAAAAGACAGTCGCCTCTAGCTACCGGTCAGTTCGTTACCGGCCGGGGCTGCTGCAGTGCGGGAAAATAATTATTATGAGTAATGACTGTGCCCAGTGAGCTTGCAATCGGCGGGGCGCGCAGGGCGGCCCACCCGCGACGTTTTCCTCCAGCGTCCCGGCCGCGTCTCTGATGTCCTCGAATTCGTCATCTCCTCCAGGGATTCTATCAGTTTTCAGCCCTCGTATGGAGTGATCGATCGAATCAATCCACTTACGTACGTCCAATATCATAACAGCGACGTCCACGAGGGACAGGACAAATGCCCCGAGTCGGCACCAGGGTGCCCTAAGTTTTTTCAAACCGTCCTGACCTTCGAGATGTTTGGCGACAGAAAATATTTTCAGTCTTGTAGATATTTTACAGAGTTATTATTCACGGGTAAAAAAGTTTATTATACGAAAATCCCATATATACAAGTTTCACTGCAGGGGACCGAGTTGGTGGAGAGTCAAGATAAACGATATACCGACTACCTACTTATTTTACAGTATCTACAGTCTCTTCGCGATGATACCGGTAGTTAACCGTTCGAGAGGATAAGACTCCTTTGCTTTAATGGCAACACCCCGTCACCAGACGAGTTCGTCAATTGCAGGATGAACCCTCAGAAGTGAATTCAACTGCAATCTTTATGCACGAGTTTAGTAGTTTAGAACTGTTTCACTTCCGCCAAGCTATTTTATCAAAATGTTTACCTTGCCTGCAAAGTTTACTAAGATATTTAAATTGCGATAGCGTTCCTAAGAAGTTTCAAGGGGGGTGAGCGGGCAGGCGGGCAGGTACTTACCTACTTGTTTATTAAAAAGCTACCCGAGCTTTTCAAGTGCACGCTGTTAAACGGTGACTTTTGATTATTTTTACTCTTACACGGTAGGCAGGAAACTGAGTCAAGGAAGCGTAAAAAACTTAATTGGGAAATTAATTACGATTTGCTAAGGTATGAAAAAAATGAACGAACATTTATATTCGGAAGAGACGTAATTAGCAGCATGTGTCTAGACGTTAACCGTTACGTTCCATTAACTTCGGTGAACAAAAAATTTTTAATCCGTGACACTCTTATTATCTGATATAACATGACTTTATTCAAATCAGTGCGAATCAGCGACGTACGAGCGTAGAAACTGTAATTCTGAAACGACGATAAATATGTGAGACGCGAAGTCCGATTCCAAGTTCTAATTAATCCACGCGCTGTAAAAAATCTGATTCTCTGCATCACGTTAGCATCAAGACGGCACGACAGGTTTCAGTGTGGTTACGAACAGGCGTTTATATCCAGTAATTGCAACACGTGAAAAAAAAAAAAATAAAATAAAAGTGAATAAAATATAGTGAAAGATGATACGGGGAATATAGTCGGTGCCACTGTCGTAACAGTACAACTTTACCGCGGCTAGAAAAGTGCTATAGCTCAAGGATCAATACCGTTAAACTGATAGCCGTACGCCATATACGTGTGTATCCGAGCATTCATGTGTGGTATAGATTATTCCTGTTTCTCAGAAATTATCTCCGTTCGCGCTCTTCGTCGGGGGTTCCATCAGCGTTGATAATTGATTGAATCGTTAGGTTCAGTCTCTTAACAACCGTAGCTTGCGTTACTTATACGGAGAATCTTAGATGGAATTTGTCCGATTTCGATACCAACAAGACAGCAACTACTCGACGCGCTCGCGTCTTGCGGGAAGAGAATATAATTGTAACTGAATAATCCCCCCGTCACTCAAAAGTGTCAAGTAGTATCATTCGGTGATTCAGCGCTCCGAATTGATTTTAAAACACTTTTTGCCAAGGAGATTACATCCCATTATGGGGGCCTTTATGCGACGATTAGACACTTTGACACCTGGAGATAAACGACGTTGACGAGGCAAATGATTATTAGCACTCAGCGAATAGTTGGTCGCAAATTGCGACTAGCTACTGTCGCGCTGGGGTTCTGACAGCGGGCTGGTTATATATTGTTGGAACAATTGTCGATCCGACCTCCGCTACCTACGTACCTTGACTTGATGTTACATCGACGCATCGTTGTGGTTAAAATCCAGCGAGGGGATATAAGCAACGACGTGCACTCGCCCAGATAACGGAATGGCCATTGCCACGAACCGTTGCGGTTTCGCTCACGCTGCGCCCGAACGCAGAATAGAATTATTGCCACTAAGCAGTAATTATCAACGCGAGGCGAATTCCCGCTGCGACACGCTACGGCCGCTCTTTCTCCGCCCTCCGATTTGTCTTTTTCTCACTCATTCGACACACGCGTGAGATTTATAATGGCGGTAGCGGTCGGGCCTTACACCACCTACGAAAATGTATCGCAGCAGCGAAGCGTGATGCCGGTGTGAGAAGTGGGTAACTGGGTAACCGAATCCTCGGCAATCGGTATCGAATATTGTTAATCCTACAATAACCTAAAGCTGATTACAGAAGAAGGTTGCCGCAAAAGGTTTGCATTTCAAATGTTCGAAATTCACCAACCGTAGTGCTCGGTAGATAGAATGAGAATAGGATGGAGCTGAATGTTTTTTTCATCTAATGAAAAAGGACGCGCACGCAGCGATCGAGCAGTGTACCTGTATGGAAATTCGAATCGACGACGAATCTGCATATAAATCCGCAATCCACAAGTGGAATGCAGCCGGTGAGACTCTCGTACCCTATACTCGGTAAATAATATGCACGCGGGTATGGTTTATTCCGCGTAGTTTTCTTTTTTGTCCACTTGTTTTTTCGTTTTCATTTCATTCTTCCACCGACATAACAACCAGTCGTCCGTGACACGTGCAGAGCGGGCGTATCGCACCTCCAGGTTTACAAATTAGAGGCAATTCAAGGGGTGTCTCGTTCGGCCCTCGATCTCGATTACCACCGAGCTCGGTGATGAGGATTACCTCATAAATACTGAACCGCAAAGGGTGCTGCAGCAGCGGATCCAGCACACGTATGTCGAGGCGAAATAAACCGATCCTTCTGCCACTTCGTGTCAAGATCCTTAATCGCGATATTTAGCGGGAAGGCGCTACACGCGAACCACTGTAAAAGGGGGGTGTGATAAGAATAGTTACAGGCAAGGCGGGGGGCCAGGGATCAGAGGTTTCGTTATACCCACGTATGGGGCGTCGTCGTCGCGACAGGGTAGCTGGTGGGTAACGGGAATGGGAACGGTTCATCAATCTTCCGCGACACTCCAAGGAGGTCTTGCATAATACGACTAAAGTTTAATTACCGCGATACTTCGGCGGTGTCCCCGATTCCTGGTGCGGAGGCACGGATCCATCACCGTACGACAGGTCGTTCACGTTACCCTAAACGCAAATACTTTGGGCCCCGGAGCGACGGGCTGCAGGGCAGTGCTGGTGGACGTCGGCTCGCCTCCACGGACATGACCACTCGTCTTTTCCGTATCGAGAGAAAGAGAGAGAGAGAGAGACAAGTGGTGTTTGTTAGCGAATGATGCGAGTCATACTTCTCTGGTAATAGTATCCGTATTCCGGCTGTAGAAGGCAGTGGTACCCACTTAGAGACACGAGGTAACCAGACATAAACCAGTTTTCTGCTTATCCGACTGGCATTTTCCTACGTATCGCCGTCGTCGACTGTCCCAAGGGATCCGACACGGAACGACCATTGGCCATTTACCAAAGCTTCGACAATCCTCCGACGAGCGATATACCTGCAGCATGGGCAGTTATAAGAGCGGATATGCCGTCCAGCGGTCGTCAATCACGTGACAATTCGCCGATAAAGAACCCACGCTGAGTGAGAGACTGCTAAAGGGAGCTTCCCGATGGATATTGAATGGCGCTACAGAAGCTTGGAACAACGGATTGTCGATTAGAGCCTCGCTAACGACGGTGCCGGTCGATGTTCGCGAACGCGACAGCGAAAATGTCCAACTTGGAAAATAGCAGGGAAGGAGTTTGGTCGGTCTCATCGAGGGTCAGCGGGAGACCGATAGTCCCGATGAACGCGTTTGTCGCATGGCCTTTAGCGTCATGTTTCTTGTTTCACCGTGGCGGAAGGAGGAAGAGAGGACTGCTTTTTTCCCTCGGCAGGACCTCTGCCCTGCTTAGGGATCGTTATCCGCGGCGAGGAATCGATAAAAATAAGCATATCGGCTAATTAGCGACCGGAACGAAAGGAGGACAGCCGGCGAACCGGCGCTGTTCCGCGACCAGTTTCGTCGTTGGTTCACGTAATTCCGAGGTGTTGGTGTTAGCGGTGATCTCTTGCCGCGATAGCAGCGCGACTGTCATTGTGATTGGGTCTAGGAACGTCTCCCGCGACCCGTTACTTCGCCATGTGACGCGTCAGCACCTGGTATGCGAAACCCAAAGAGAGAAAGACGGAGTCGTGAGCGGAGGAAGAGCGCAAAGGTAGCGGTGACGGTGGAATATCCGACCGTATTCAAAGACGCCGCGCGTCGGTGTCGTCGCCACGGTCAGGTCGCCGTGTTCACACGTGCGTGTACCATCTCCTAGTTCACGCTCTGTAAGCATTTGCCGAGTTCGAATCTCGCCGTGCGTTGATCCTCAGTCGCCAGACCTCGGTACCAGGCTACAGTCGCAAATGTGGGTACCTAGACGATATTCATCCCGGCATCGAGTATCGGTTAACAAGTGTGCGCACCTTCTTATCCCCTTTCATCTCGTCATCCTGCAAATCTTGACAAAGCGAGTAACATTATCACGGTGATTTCGAGTACAGCGTTTCGTGCGGTACCGAGAGTTGTTTGTTCCGGGGTTCATTCGGTTATTTCATTCGTGCGGAGGGCTGAGGTGGTTTGTCATTTCGCAGCGTCCACGTAATTCCGTTATCAAAGTCTACGGCCGCTCCGAGCCGTCTGAAAGCCGTCAATGTCGCCTTACGGAATGGAAAAATTGTGGGAATAAAAATTTTACAACGAAAACCTCTCGATAAGAGGCCGCTGATGTCATGTGATGTTGCACAAGGTGCAAGGCTGTATCTCACACGGGGATAAAACGTAAAGAGGTTCACGGATAATCGATATCTTCTGCCATTGTCGGTCCATCTCCCGTTACCGGCTTATACCGCCGAACGATAAACGATGTAGATAGCTACATAAACTACAGGATTTTTCTTTCAAGCGTTATGTTGGAAAAATATTTCACGCCTTAGCAACGGGGCACGAGGTTTTCCGCCGCGACCGTTACGGCCAAGTGTTTGCGTTTCGCCTCATCCAGCATCATCTAGTTCAAGAGACACTTTTTATATACCGATGATTTTTCCACTCGCTATTTCACGGCGAGCAAAAATCAACAGGTTCGGCTACCGGAGGATTGTTCAAACTTGGTCGATACCGCATTTTTCACCATCGAATCGCACGTCACGTTGCGTATCGATAAATGCGACGTGTCATTAGCTACCGGATTGTAAACTATCGATAGATTCACCGCACGATAAACTCGTCAACGAGAATTTCCGACTCGGGCCAGTACCGTTTCAACACTTTTACTTAATGGAGTGTGGCCAGCATCATCTCCAAGCTTACGAGCAGTATAGTACGTACGGTACTTGAAACAGGTATTTAGTCTAGACGCGAGAAGAGTGAGCGAGGGGGAGTGAGAGGATAGCGGGTGACAGAGTTTCGGGAAAACTGGCCTGGTAAAATATTTGCTCAAAGACCCGCGCGCAGCCCGCGATGTTTCTATAGATCACGATCGTTGTTCCAATATTTGCTCGACCCGGCGATAGTTATATAGGTACACACGCACGGACTCAAACTTGCATAATTCACGGTTCAGCCGGGCTTCGATGGCCGACGAGGGTTGGCGGTGAGCGATAATGAGCGTACCCGGGGTGCTTCGTTAGCCCTTCAATAGCGCTCAGCCGCCTTCTTCCGACCTTCCCGGGAGTCGCGGGGTGTGCCGGGGGGCGGTACATGGGCCGATAGGAAAAGGAAGCGACGGGATAAGGGGACGGGATGAAATTTCAGGTGGAAACGGGTTTCCACCGATAAGGCGAAAGCCGCGAGATATAAACTCTATAACGAACGACCTTTTCCTTTGTTCTTTTCCAGATAACACCGCAGTTCGAGGGTTCGCCTGACAATGAGGAGCAGCCCAGTTTACCGGATGGCCACCGTTCGGTTCGTCCTCGCTATTTTCATACTGATCCTCGGCGGCGCCGCCTCCGCGGACGAGGATTCCCTCGTATCGGCGTCCGCGGAACCGTCGGGCGTCTCGGGTCCGGACTACACGGGTCCGTCCGCTGGATCGGACGAGTGCGACCCGGAGATGGTCGGCTTCGAGCTGGTCACCGGATGGGTTTACACGGACCCCGCCAACATGCTCGACTCCATACCCGGGACGCTGATGCTCACCGACTGCCTCGAGACTTGTCAAGCGAACGATTCCTGCCAAGCAGTCAACTATGAAACGGGTCTCTGCGTGCTGTTCGGCTCGAATGCGGATAATAATCCAGGTGAGATTAAATCGGTACAGATTCCATGAATATACGGGAAGCCCTCGTTAGACGTTTCGAAATTCATGCGTCGCGGTTAGTCTTCGGTATCCGGTGTCTTTGGATCCACCGAGTGTCCCTGATCGAGGTAGGCGTGAATTTCAAAAAATTGCTCCGACCTCGGCAATCTTGGGACTTCGGGTAACGGCGCATGTACTGCGACGCTTTTACTACTTACTTACTGCTACGGATGTGGATGGCAAAACATCTTGAACGAGCACCGATACTCAGTAATTGAATATTTTCGCAGCAGAAAGTATCTTTGTAGCGCTGTGCGAAAAATTACGTATCGTGAATTTAAATTCCAGATCAGCCCCGAATTGTTTAATCAACCAATTATTCGGCAGCGAGATATCGAAGAAGCATTTGCTAACAGTTTCGGTCATTTGACACAGGAATCAGAAAAAAAATAAAAAATAAAAATTGCTTTGCGTAGTTGAAATTACGATCACGAGGAATTGAATCGACGGAAGATTGAGTTTTTTATAGATCGAAGATTGAACGAAATATAAAGTAACGAGCTTCTATTCGCCGAATTATCTCCTTTTCTTTATGGATAAAATATGATTGTTCATAAATGAGATATGAGAATGAAAACATTGATGATTTCACGTCGAGCTGAGTCGAATAGCTCGGCGCGTATATATATATACATATATATACCGTAGGAATATGTATACCGCACTGCAAATCGCTTCTTGATATTGCTGTAATTATTAATATTGTTATGATTATTGTTACGATTACTGTTATGAGTGTTCTACGGTACGTGGGTATTAGAATTTATTCTTAATCGCTGAGCTCGCGTGCGCATCATACGTACTACCGCGTTACGAATCGCTTAGTATATGCAGTTTCCAACGTGCAGCTATAAGATGTACGGAGCCTCGATGCGGGGCGGTAAGACGACCATCAACCAGCACACACTGCACGTGAGAGGGTGTAATTACGAGATTGAATTTAGACGGTTAGTTCACCTTCGCGTGTTCCGCGATAGCCGGTTCGAACTTATACCTAATACCTCTACAAGATGATAGCGTTTATCGGCTATCTCTTGCCCATCGTCCTTCGACTCTCATCCTTCCTTCCATCTACCTGTTCCATTATCGCGGCTCGTACACGGCGAAACAAGACAAACCGCCGGCTGACAGAGACGAACGAATCTCAATTTGGAGCCGTCAAAGCTCTTCGCCTTTTCCATTCGTCTTACGGCTGTACCAAGGTTGTATGCGATGCCTTTTACCTTGCTCTGAATTGTCGTTGATCATCCAGAAATTTTTACCAACATCATAGGATTTGTGCAGCCGATTTTCCATTTTTCTTACTATTAATCACGGTAACGCTGTACGTACACGGGTGTTCGTACCGGGACAAGGAATATAATTCCGTGAACGAGCTTCGAAAGCGATAATTGAAATCGAATATCTGTTAGCTTAACTTTCGCCGGCGTTCGGCAGGAATAAGTTATCATAGAATATCGTGCATTGTCAGAGGGTGTGCCTGCTGTGCCGGGCTGCCTCCTCGTCTATGAATAATGGATACCAGTATAAGTAAGTGTAACGAGAAACGCACTAATTGAATCTTCCGGGGTGTAATTAATATAAACTATCCGTCCAGCGCTTCTCACGAAGTAGAAACATTAATTAAACATTGTAATAGTATACGTCACCAAAAAGTAAGTGATTGAAGTACTTTTTGCCTCTCTCTCCCTCTCTCTCACTCTTTCTCATTCTCTCTTTTTCCAACACGCCAGAATTTCATCCAAAGTGAAACAATTGCAGCGCGGAACGCGGGCCGATCGAACCCGTTACGCGTAGGGCTGCTGAAGCGTTCGATAGGTTTTTTTTACCCGGAATACTCGTCAGTTATTTTCTTACTCATTGTTCATCTCATTCAGAATGACGGAACGTGCCACTCTTTAGATGCCTCAAACTCGTGTATCCGTTATACGGAGGTTCTCGTGCTTTCGTGGAATCCGTAACGCGATTCGATCCGCTCATCTCTTGATCACCACCCGAGAAGCGGACGAGCTTGATCTAATCTTGCGACATTTCGCTTCTCGACGGAAAAGGTTTTCACTAACGAAAGTTGAACTGACGCGGTACAGAATAGGTAGCTGATGTACGGAGGGTGTGAAAAGGTCGAAAGGATTGTTTTCTCTTATTTTTTTCCCTCTTTTTTCTTTCAAATTTCACGCCGGTCAAAATGGTATTAGTATCGGTTCTCGTCCAGGCGGGATTGTTTGTAATTTGTTTTGAAAAAAGATCTCTTCCGTGCCTCCTCTATCGGTTTCTCAATTTGTCATACATCGGCTGTTCTAAATGGAAATTCTTTTTTTTATATCTATTCGAGAGCGATAGAGGAGTGAGAAAAAATAGAACTTGCGGCGTTGGCGTCGGAACGGTACCGTGCGCTGCGTGCCGATGACACAGGTCAAGAAAGAGAGAAAAGGAGTCGGAGAGAGGAGTCTTTCGTCGATTCAACGTGTCGCCGTGTTTCATCCTGCGACTCTCCGGCCACCTTGCGATCGGTTATTCTCCGTTCATGCTCCGACTAACGGGGACTGACCGCATACCGACGATACCGCGCAGGCTGCACTTGACCATAATACCACATACCGCATTAATGCGTAATAACGATTTCCGTATATAAAATGCACAATACGGTTACACAAACGGGTGCGAATCATCCTTTAATAAGCGGTATTAACATCTTCGGCTGCACTCGCAACTTGCGGTGTGTGCTGAGTCTTTCTTCTTCCACGAGATCGGGGAGCTACGCCGAGATATCGTTACCTCGTTTTGCTCAGCTCGCGACCGTTCCGCGTTAATTAGACAATAATACCAAGAGCTCAGATCGGCGGAGGGTATCAAGCTCCGATGGGAAAGACCGCGGAAGTCAGCGCTTCGCGTTTTATAGTAATGAAAACGTAGTCAAGAACGGCGGGGCGAAGAATGGAAGGGGGGCCGAGGGATTGGGAAATCTTGGGGAAAAGCTCGCGGGAGAGACAAGCACGTGCCTTTGCGGCACGGGAGGAATTCGAGCATCTGTATAACCGCGGTGGCATACCGGCAGCCAGTGTGACAAATTACACATAATTCACAAGTCAATTTCACACATGGCTGTCCAGTCGGTTGGTCGGTCGGTCAGCCGTCCGGCTCCGGCTCCGGCGATTGAGCGAGCAGTGGGCCGCGAGACCGAGCCGGGTTTCGCGTGGTGGTCAGTTTAATCCACTTAACAACGGCATTGTTGCCCGTTCTGTGTCCGGCCCTTCCTTCGGGCCCTCGGTATCCCTCCGGAGTTCGGTCTCGGGGGTTGCGGGGGTTTCGAGGTCTTCGGTCTTCGGTGCGCCACACACCGCATCAAGGCATCCCGCGTCTGACACGAATCCCATTGAATACGAAAGCTGCCCGCCCGTCTCACACATCTCGCCGAGATGCACACCCACGCACTCGTGCACGTCGACACACCGGTCCGCGCGCGTTTCGATTCCAAATAGCCGTGGGAAATGGCATGCCGCGTTGTCTCGAGAATACTTAACGCGAACGAGCGATCAAAGCACTTCCATTCCGGGCCTGGATCGCTCACTCGTACGCCGAACACGATCGCCCATCCGCAAACCGCAGCCCTAAGACACCTAGATGCAAAGTCATTGCCGGTCTACTTCCACCCAGGCAAACGAATTCGCTTGCTCGCTCGCTCGCTCGCGCACGCAAGCACGCACCCGTGACCCCGTCAAGTCTCCAGATTTAAACTCATATCGCGGTGATTTCCACAACGCAATATACGCCGGCGAAACTCAATCGTGCCACTTCCTATTAAGCCCATTCGCCGGCGCATTTCGTACCTTCCTCTTGTCTTCCGCTTTACAGAGGGGATTCAAAAATCGCGACGAGAGGCGATTCATCAACTGCTTAGTTTTACTCGAGGAAAAGATCACGCGAATCAGCGTACAAAGCCAAAATCATAAGCGGCTTACATACGGGCAATCCCTGGAGTGGAGTATGAAGATCTGTAATATTCTCTGTGGGTACGTTCGAGGTACGATAACATGTACGAAATTTCAGTCCTCCGAAATAACGCCGCGCCGAGCGGCTGTACAGCTTCGATGTGAATCTTTCTCGGCGCTTGTAGAAACGGTTGAAAAAATTAGGTTCCTTACATCATCCCCAGGCGGTGGAGGATTAATTGGGATAAAGTTGAGTAGATGGATTATAAACTTCGGGCATGAATAGTACGCATCATACAAATTGCACTCCTAATCCGGGGCTTCAAAATTCAGGGGAGGCAGGGCAACGAAACAGAACCGCGGAAATTTCCCAAGTACTAAATGGCGATCACTTCGCACGGATTATATAATCGGAAACGGCAGCTTTGAAAATCCAGTAAGCCTTTGTTCGTCAATTTGAGAACTCGGACAGTAATAATATGGTAACAACATTCGATAGCTCTTTCGAAGTGAGTCGCCGCACTAACAATGCTAATACCCGTACGAATGGAGTCGTTAGACCGGCGTGATGGCTGAGCACGACCGCCGAAACGGTTTATCATTCGACTATAACAACGCTGGACGACAATCGTAGCATAGTTGTGACGAGGAGCACGGATTGTCCATGGAAAGAAATGCGAGTTGCCGTTCATCTGGATAGACTAATTGCTATGATTTCGCCCACAGATTTTTTCACTGCAAGCAGTGGCACCGACAGTCCTTTAATCTGCAGGTATGGCTCTCGATCGGCGTGAAGTTGGACGAAAAAAGTAAAAAAAGAAACGTAGTCGGTACACCGTGTATGGTTTTACGCCCGGCATTTCGTATAGTTGCGGGTTCGTTCATCGACTTTAATATAAGCACCAACACGTGCACGCGTTCCTTCATATACGTACGCCTACGGTTACACTCGTACGAGACCACGCTTCTGGGTTATATATTATGCAAATCGCTACGCGTGAGTTATTATTGGAGCTGGTCGTGTGTCGCGTAATCGGGGTCGTCGCGAGGAGCCTGCCTGTGGAAACGACGTGTGCAACAGCAGCTGGTCTGTGATTTTGACCAATCAGTTGACCGCGATACGTGTGTGGATATACTGCACGACGTGCTTGACCTGAGAAAATCGCCTCTCGCTACACGCGAAAACGGGTCCATTCACGGATTTCGTGGCTGCGGAAGAGTCGGCCGTGTTGCCGGCCTGCCGGGTGAACAGCTCACGTTCCACATTTGGAAGAAGTAGCACTGCCACCGGGATAATCGTGACGGCGAATCATTTCCCGTTACAATATCGAACCGGTACCACGGCAACCTTTTAGTATCGTTATGGCTGGTGTCGTCTGCTCAGCATTGATCTCCCGATGAATCAGCGTGGAAATCTAGTGAAAATATGCGTGATCGTCCAATTTATTTCGGCATCTTATCAGCTGGCTGATTTGCTGCACGATGATAGCGTTGATCGAGGTTCTATGTTTTCCGCTCGATAAGGCAAATCTTCATTTCTGTTCAAATTTTTTGGGTAGTTTTTACTAAATGAGTTTTTACCGAAATCACTTCGAGTGGCAGGAAATCGCGAGGATGCGTTGGCCATAATAATCCGTGTAAAGTATGACCGCATATTGGGAATACCGACGGAGGCTCGTTGCCCGACATCGTGAGTGGTGAATCCATTACGAAGGAGTTTTTCACGGCAAACTTGAAGAGGCGGGAGAAGGCATAGAAGGACGCGACGTGCGATCAGCCCCCATTATGTTCGTCGACGGACAGAACTAATTTCATTGTTCGATCACGGTGTTTCGTAAGTCGGGAAGCCTTCGAGCGTGATCCGGCGTAGCTACATCAAAGGCATGGCAAGGTTGAAAGGAGCTTCGAGAAGAGCGGAATGAAAAAGTTGACGTTGGAATTCTATTTTCTGTCGCGTTTTTGTTTATGCCCTCAGCCACGATAGGTGTCAGAAATGATTGGGGAAAACAATACACAGCGTCTACGCGATGCGGTACAACGTGCACGGTCACACACCATCTCCTAGACATGTCCTACCTTTTCTCGGCGATCGTAGTACGACACGCTCGGGTACCTGCGGGGCATGCCCCTTGCCAATAAGAATTAAAATTAGAAAAGCTCACGAGGCTATGCAGGATTTCATTCTTCAATGTCGCATCCGTGAGATGCTTCTCGGTATTTCGTAATTGGTTTAAAGAATTGTTGGCTCGCGATATTCTATTCATAGCAACAACATCTTGTGATATCTTAAACCAGTTGCTGACGCGGTGTTCGGACACAATGGAATTGGATCCGAGAGAGGAGAAGAGTAGGCATAAATTTGCAACTTGCGATTCGCGGCGTTACAGGTCGCCGGTGCAACTCTGGCGACAGAGTCGAGCAATTCACTTGGCCGATACTTCTTGACCGAGATTCAACGCCGCGTGGTAGCTGTAGGATGAGCCGTCGTACGTACGGTGAATTCCGATGATCGCAACGGAACAGGTTGTTGCCACCGGTATGATGATACCGATCACTTATGGCTCAATATTGCGAAGCTTGGTGTACATCGCCTTGACGCCATCGACGTTGAAGCCTCGTCTTATTACACCACACTAGAGTATATATATATATATATATAAGCTGCCGGGTCAATTACTCAATATACTGCAAGTACACCGGCAGTCTGCCATTAACCGGCCAAAAGGAATAGAAATTTGATGTAAGCCTAATATAGGTAGGTGCTGAACGAATTGATTTATTTGGTTACTATAATCGCTTTACGGAATGAACGGCCGGTTTGAATCGGCTATGTCAGACGATACTCTGTTATAGAGGCACAAGAGAAACGTCTTGGCGTTAATGTCAGCAACATTCAGCCACGATATCTCGTGTCACTGAGCAATTAGCTTCGTCTCGCCTCGGGAATGTTGAACTGGCACAATATATCCCACGATTTTATTCGAGAGGTTCATTCCTGGTTCTTCTTTTCGACGCTGTTATTATTTTTTCGTTTTTTTCTTGTTCTTTAACACGCATTTCTGTACCCTGCACGGATATAACGCAGTTGTTTAGATACTCTATAAAGCGAAAGGGTTCGCCGATGGCGGGACCGAAGAACTAAAGGTGGGAAATGGCTGGGTGGTAAATCAGTAAGCCCGGTTTCTTTATGTTTCGTTTTTCTATTTTATTTACTTTGACCGTCGCCACTTTCTCACCTAGGTATCGCACATCGCGAGGTGTACGTGGATGTATACATAGGCAAACCCATACCTAGATGCTATACCCGTACGTATTACCACGGTTCTCTGGCGGTGATTCTCTTGATCTTAACACATTGAACGACTTCGGAAGGTGCCACAATAAAACGGGCTACAAGAATCTTTTTCTCTTCACACATTCGGTGATTTCACGCAGCCGTGTCTGCCGGAATTTCGGGGTGGAAGCACTGAGGAGAAAGAAGTAAGGGATGGTAAAAAAGTAAAGAAAAGAAGAGAGACGGCCGTCATATTTTATTATTTTTTATCACTCCTTATTGCCGCACGTATTATTATACAGCGAAATTGACGCAATGTGATATTGAAACCATTACGAAACTTCCTTCGTAAAATCGTCCCGTGGGGAAAAATAATACCGTCGTTGATTTTTATTCGGCAGCAAACGGATGCCTTAGGGTCAGGTTGGGTTAACTAACTTGTACTCGAATCATTTTATATATATACGGATGCCTTAGGGTCAGGTTGGGTTAACTAACTTGTACTCGAATCATTTTTTATATATATATATATATATATATATATATATATATATATATATATATATATATATATATATATATATATATATATATATATATATATATATATATATATATATATATATATATATATATATATATATATATATATATATATATATATATATATGCATGTATATTATTCCAACACTACGGGTGCGACACTTTAATACTCATCAAAATAATAACAGACCGGTCGAATTGGTGCACCTTGTGTGGGCAGCCAACTAAGAATACAAGTTCCATGTTCACGTGATAGATTGATATTTGATGTACCTACATGTCGGATAGAAATGGCTTCCTCATTTAACCATATCGAACGAAGCTCCGCTGATGATATTAATTACATAATTACCAATGCAATTACCAGCAAGCCTGCCTGCGAACACGAAGCGAACCTCCGCTGATCGGTCAAACCGTAACTTTTTAATGTGTAAAAAATCGGATCCAAGTTCGTTTCGATTATCACGGTCGCTTTATAACGCGGTATAAAGAAGCTCCACACAAACCAAAATCTGTGGCTGATTGCTCAGACCGATTTCGGTTGAAAATTATCGCAACGGACGGCTGAAATTATAGCGGTTACATTTATCAACACGTTATGGTCGGTCTTTACTGTGAAATAACTCAACAACGCTACAGTCGATTACGCGGAGATCCATCGTGAAGTCGAAAACTATCAGTCTAAGCTAACCGTCAACGGTTAATCGCGATTTCACGACAGTATATCTTACATCCACTTTCATCCGAAAAAACTGATTGCTGAAAAACAGTGTGATTACAGAGTGAGAAGGAGAAGTGTCGTCGGTAGAAAGAACTTTACGAGTGATAAAAAAATACTGAGAGAGTTTAATAACGGATTTGCTGAATTATGTGTGCACCTAATTTTTTTTTTATACATGGCAGAACGGTTCTTTGTATTCCGTATATACATTCTAAACTTTTTTAGGGTGTGAAGCACTACCTGCGATTATAAACTTGTTGGTATTCGCGCAGCTGAATAATGAATTGTTCTTTTTTCTCGAAACAGGTGCGCTCTCGCAATCACAGTTTCCGGTCTTTACAATCTACGCCCAGAAGAGCTGCTTGAGCGTGAAACCGTGCGAAAGAGCATGGTGCATCGACAGGGTGCAAGGTCATCGTCTCCAGGGTCATACGAAGCGCAACGTGGCCGCATCATCGAGACAGCATTGCCTGGAGTTGTGCCTCGGAGAGAGAGAATTCCTTTGTCGGTAAGTGGGCGTTTCACGGAATTACGTAAATTATTCTAATTTGTGGGTCATTGATCGTTACGCGTTAAACAAACCGAGTCCGTTTCTTCGAGGAATAGAAAGGTGCCTCTAGATTTGCGTAGGAAGCTGCGTCGGCGTAAAAACATGAACGGACGATTAGCATTTATTCTTAAATACTGCGTTTCAACTTTCTTTCAACGTTCGTTTTTGTTTTTCACAATGAGATTATTAATAGAACGAATAAAAAGCACGGGGAGTGATGAAAAGGGTTTTGAAATTAATCTCAGTTTTGATCCGGAGCAGAGTTTCGCGGGGCGAGAAATATTCCGCACGGTCTCGGATTTTGCAAATTTCCGACGGTAAAAGTGAAAAATTACGCGACGTTCTGACAGGAACGGCGATCAAGGGTGCATAAGCTGCGAAATAAATTAGACCTTCCAAATCTAATGAATTGGTAATTTATGAACCGCGAGCGGCGTGTCCTACGGGGTCGGTTGGTTGTCCCGGAATCTTCATTTGTCAACGCTCCCGAGAGTTCAGAATTTCCCCCTTTTTTTTCACACTTCCCGTGACTACATGTAGCCGCTCCATTGTGTGCACGCTTGATAATAAACGAGAAAAAAATGAAACTTTGCGAGAGCACCCCGGTTTTTTTGTTTTCTCTTCCTTTTTTCTCCCGTCTTTCTTCCGCAGCTACTCTTCTGTTTCTTTTCTTTTTCTTTTTTATTTCTTCTTCATTCTTGTTACGCTGTGAATCGGCCAAAAGAAAAATAGCTTTGTATAATGACTAAAGTTGCGAAGAGTTCGTGCATAGATATTCACCTCCCGATCAAAGTACAAATTTTATGTGCCGCGTTACAGGCCATTGGCGAAAGCTAAAATCCCTCCGGTGTACTATAGGTCAAAATCGCGCACGTCAAATTGCTGCGGCAAATCTCTGGGGAGTCAGACGCGTTAGTACTGTTGCACACTGACGTTCGATGCAGGAAATACGTTACAGCGGGAGCTTTATCTACTGTCCAGTCCCACATTGCCGACCGCATACTTTGTCCCCCCATTTCACTGTTTTCCATATTCACATAACGCATATGGATTATGCGTCACGGGCGTCACGATTAAGTATCGAGATTTGCAGAATTTTTAATACCACCGGGATAAGTGACCCGGAATTACGACTCGAGGAGCGCTGAGCGAGGAGAGAAAAAAATAATATGGATCTCAATGTCGCAATTCGTATCTTGAGTTGAGTTGTACAGGTATATTACTAGTTTCAACAAAAGTTTAAAAATTCTGAAACCCCTAGTTTTGGCGATTTGCGCTGTTTTCCGCGTTCAGCGCATGCAACATTACAAAGCGTGTCTGCTAGATGGGCCCCGAGCTCCGAGGTGCGTGCGCGGAGATTAGACGGAATTAGAAGTAAAGCGAGCTGGCCCAGGAAGCGGGAAAGTGGCGTAGTGTAGACGGAAGTTGTATGCAACGAGGAAACACACGCGACTCGAGAGTTTAGTCGTAGCTGGGGCGGAAGACGGAGGTGCAGGAAGGCTGTGTTGACTTCGCGTGTCGCCCGTGGAGCCCGGAGCGGTAGAAACCGGAAGTGGGCCCGGGAAACTGTCGCCCCCGGGGGGTTTCGCGTCGAGATGATACCGAAAGGTCATGGAAAGGTCATTGCGGTAACGAAAGCTGGAACGGGGGAGGGGGGCATAGAGGAGTGAGATAATCAAGTGGCTTCTCGATTACGTAACAATGCCGCCCGCGAATTGTGCGTGCGAATGCGAAGCTGGTGCTACGGAGGATCGCGAGGAACGTAGCCACCGAGGATAGCCAGCTGGTTCAGGAACTCGGAGCGTGCAGTTCGCATTAACATTCTATGGGAACGGGATCTTCTTCGCCTGCGATTCACCACCGGCGGGTGCCCTTCTCTTCCTCTTCTCTTATCCTCCTACTCGCGTCGTCGCTCTAACCAGAGTTTCTCCAACGTTCGCTGTTTACGCTCTTCGGACGACCAAAGCCGCTTCCTTTACTTCCTGGACTATTTCTTCTGCTTCTTCTTCTTCTTCTTCTTCTTCTTCTTCTTCTTCTTCTTCTTCTGCTTCTTCTCCTCCTTCTCCTCATCCTCGGCACGGTGTGGAACAGCTTGCGGTTTTTCACCCGGTAACCCGCCTCGTTTCGTGGACTACGCCTTTGGCGTTCGCCTTCCCCTTTCACCTCCCCGTATGTACACAGACTTAGCGATAAGAGTTTCCCTCGCGCCGCCTCCCCGTCTAACGCGAGTAAGGAGGCTGCACGTTGTTGTTACATGTGATATCCTCTTCGACTCCGCGTAGGTCGGTATACCTTTATGGCGCTAAATTAGTGTAGTAGACTATTATGCCATTTTCTAGCCTCGTACGAGTCGCCGAAAGGGTTTACGAGCATGCTGCGGATTTTTATTACGCTCAGACCCGGGACGAGGAGCACCGGATAGGTACTTACTTACCTTCTATACACGGTTACTTTATTGCGCTCGCAAAACACGCGCTGCAACAGCTCCAGCGCCACCAACCGGCACAACTAGAAGCCAGTTCTCGGCTAAGATTTATCTATCTCACTTTTCTATATCCTGTTAAGGGATTCGCCGCGGTACAATATCCGGTATCAAACCTCATATCACGCTCGATTATTAGACTTTAAATGAATCCCTTTCTCTCCCCCTCTCTCACTCTCTATCTTAAACCAGTCACGGATTGATTGTACGTATCGGCTTCTACACGTTTTGTAATTATGGAAACAGTTAGCTCCGATCATCGTGAATTGAGTCATATAAGAGCGGCAATAAATATTAATACAGTTAGTCTGGAACGTGCACCTCCGCAACGGAGCAAAGTTATAATGCGGGATCGAATCTGGTGGGCAGGTATTCAATTTCAACAGTAACCGACTGATTCTTACATTTTTTAAACAGACGTGAACCGACAGCGAGAAGATAAGTCTCATGACAAAGCCGCTCGGACGTAACACCCTATCCAAATTTTATGTACGGTGAGAATCGAATGCAGATACTGCTATAGATTCTGCATGACTTATCATTGTGGAAGAAAAAAGAAAATTATTTCTACGTTATTGAATTAAATAATTTCATTAGTTTCATTTTTTATAACTTTTTGTCTCACCTTGAATATTTTCAAACTCTCAACATACTTGCAATTTTCCTGATACCTAATCACGTTCATACGCAAGATATTTGCGATTTTCGAAAGCTGTAGGCTATTTTTATTTCGGAATCATACGGCGAAAAAAAAAAAATATTTCAATGGTGAAAAAATTTGAGAACGTTTCAAGGTGAACAACGAAGCAGGGTTGTAGAATTCTTAATGAAAATATAACATATCAACTATTAAATTTAATTTCTTAATGAAAATTTTGTCCATTAAAAAAATAAATTCAGTGGTTAATGATAATACAAGCAATTAAAAGAATTAATTTAAAGGTTTATGCAAATTCTTCCCGTTAAAAAATTTAATACATTATTTACAACTTTGCAACGGAATTGCTTTAACTTGTAGTTGAAACGTGTAAAAGGACGCTAAAACTTTTCTGAATTTAATACTCGAAAATTTTCTAAGCCACGGCGAATTTTCTCTCTTTGTTGTTGCTGCCGGTGCACAAAAAGTATCAAGTTTGACGAAGCAGGCGGAAAAAGTGTCTTACCGTCACAGCCAATTGGAATGTGAGATGTGACGGCGACGCATTCGGTAATTTTTCGTTCCCTTTGACGAGGGAATATGTAACATAATACGTGGAGAATGAAAGTTTTAATCCCGGTTAGAATATCTGCAGCCCCAAACATACACCCCGAACATACACATATCACTCAGCGTAATAAATTTGTTGCGTCAGATAGTTATGCCGCTTACAGTTATGCTTCAATCAATTACAATAATGTAATATAATCATAGCAAGGTCCCGCGGCGCGAAGCAATATAATGAGCTCTCTAATGAGAGGGTATGAAACAAGGGATGGGCATGCATAGCCCAGGCGTACCGAGATCGTGTCGAGTCGATACACATGGACGAGGGCACGTAACTCACACACGTGGGTGCGGTGTAAGGACCGATCTCGGAGGGACGGCGAGCCGCGGTAATGGCGGTGCTGGCGGGTCGGCCGCGTGTGCGGATAAGAACGGCGCCGAAGTGAAGATTATCTCTGTGTCACGCGACCGAAGCCGGCAAGCCTACGAGTGTCGGCTGTGTAGAGGCGAACGGATGCGTAAGGACTGATCCTGCGGCGTACGAAACCTCCTGCGTGCTCGGCCGGAAGACCGGAGGGGTTGTATACTTCTAATCATCCTCCGACGATTACTTTGCTAATTTCTTACTAGTTCCTAATTACACGCCACTTATCGTCGGATGTTTCTATATGAATGACGGGTCGAGTCATTCCCTACGAATTAACCGATTAGTGTAATGTACGTGTATCCTATTTTGTTGTTTACTTCGTGGTTCACTCTGTTATTACTCGGTTCGAGAAGAGCATGACAATTCTCACGCTCGATCGATATCCCGGAGGGTTTCAATTGTTGAACATTTCGTAATCATTCGACGGTCGACGTGCACGCGCGATATTGTAATTATTCTTCCCGAAAGAATGCTTACGTCTGCTGCGACGTTTCAACTTTCGTTGGAAAATTGACTCTGTCGAGAATCGCTAATTACGGAGTAAAGATTTTTCGCAAAAGAAGGTATACCGTTTAATACTCAAGTCGTTTCCATTTCAAGCAGTGTCTCAATATTGGAAACTGTCGGTAAAAATTTTAATAAATATATTCATACTTGTCGCGGGATAAAAATCCGTGAGGCAATTTTCATCATTTTTCCGATGAACCGCGGCTCGAATGTTAGATTGAAAACATAACTTGTATGCATGAAGGGAGGAAAGAAAAGGAAATTTGTTCTTTTTGATTCAAATTTATCACCATCGTGTATTTATGTAATCATAAGTTGTTATTCTTGTGAGATTTTGATTTTTCTGATCCTTTCAAACAATAACGACTTGGCTGAAGAATATGTATTATGTATACAGTGGCATAAGAGGTAGGTAGGTGATATCTTGGAAGCGGATATCTACGGTCTTTGCGAATTTTCCACCTGAAATATTAGCTTGTAATTCCTGGAGTCGGTATTAAATTCTGAGATGGCTCGATAAACAAATTTTCCACCTAAAATTTTGCTGCAAAGCAAACATACGAGAGATGGGAAACTCAGCTCAATATTAATATCTAACTTTGTGCTGCCGCACACTCCGCTGACAGTATAAAATTTCAGTACCGCAAGTGGCGTGATTTTCAACGGTTATAAAATATGAAATCATTTTTGATTATGATACTGCCGCAATTATATTTCGACTAAACTGTATCATGAAATCACATCCTTCGTGCCAGGATTGGTTTAAAGGTAAGAATTGCATAAGTTACGTACCACGATAATAGCCAGTCAAAGAAGTGAATTTTCATTCAGGGTTTGTTTGATCCAACTGAATTGATAATCTGACACAAAAAATCATCTTGTACAGATTCTCTCACGGAAGAAAAATACGCTGTTTGAATTTATTTCTGAACTGCAGAGCAATTTCCGTATCATCGTTTCTTTTTCCTTCTTTGCATACGTTTAAGAGATAAAAAACGTTGGGTTTCGCCTCCGGGCAGAAGGCACGAATTCAGCAACGATCGCTTCGAGATAATAATTTACGCTCGTTTCGAATCAGCGTCGATGCCAAAGACGATACATGCACCTGATCTGGCTATTCCGTTGAAAACTTTTCGAACTGAGTAATTCGTTCTGGGTCGTAATACTTGTTTACCACCTTCAGGTACACGTGTATAATTTATTTGACGAAACGGCATTGGCGCAAACAGTTTTATGTTCTCTACACAGGCTCGAAACTGAGATCAAAGATTGCAGAGATAGTTTAAATCTCTGACATGTGCATTAGGTCGAGAACAGGCGTTAACGTTACTTGGACAAGTGTAAAAAGTTTTCGAATCCATTTTTCGATGTTGAATTTACATATTCGATAGCACGGCGTTGTATAAGAATGCAGTCCGTTCTGAAAATACCTTAAAAAGTTCTCGACCCATAAATAAAATTTCGCGATCTTGGAAAAATCACGTGTGATTTTGTAAAATCAGTTTCGCGAATCGTAACATTATAAATTGAATTCGTTGCAAGGCGATATTTGAAGAAAAGTTGAGACACTCGTCCAAAAGAGGTCGGTCCTACGTTCCGATTTCCAGATATTTAATTAAATTCCCTGACTCATCCCGGTTTCAAAGTTTGTAGTAACTCCGGGTACAGTAATTGCTAATCGCGAACCATTCGCAACGGTAATATCGATTTACGCGACTGCAAAATACCAGTGTTGGCTGTATGCTGCGATAGGTTGAACCCGCACCGATTCACATGCACGGCTATTGCCGCAAGGAACAAAATGTCACGTTATTCTATCACCTGGCGTAATAAAATGGCGAACCAAGCGTGGTATACGTAGACCGTAGTCTGGGTAGGAAGGAAAGCAGAGATCAGCAGGTCGTGAGTTATAACAGGGAGAACGCGGACTCATCCCGCCGCCCCTTCTGGGCCAGCGGCGTTCGGGTTCATCCTGCTCTTCCGAATCGCTGGTTCATTAAGCGTTTAGACGTCGGCTACACGGTACGGGCAGATATTCAGGTGAACGTACGACGGGTCGAAGGGGGTAGAAACGCGCCTCCGTGGTCGAAAGTTCCCCGCAGAAAGGGAGGGGTTAATAGGTGGGGCAAATGGGACGCGGGACGGGGGGAAGGGCAGGGTAGCTCGGAGAATGGATAGGGTGTTCGCGTGGGCGGCTCGCCGCGAAAAGGTTTTAGCGCCGCCGAGCACAAAGTAATCAATCACCCGGGAGTTGTTTAATCCTCGGCAATAACTTATGCACCGTTGTATCGTCGCGGGACCGGGCACGTTGACTTTCCGACCTGTCTTCTAACTTCGTCGATAATCTTCGACTGCGCCATCGGCGACCTCCCGGCACAAACGACATCTCACGTGCCTTTGTACGTCGAAGCTGACAGGAGCGATGAAAAATTTGGCAAACATCCTATTTTTCCCTTCGTGCGAAGATCTTTGCTTCGATGCTACGGTTCACGCGGTATAAAATTGCCGGATAAGTTAACGAGCCACTTACATTTTGTTGAGAACGTTCTTCGTCGCCAGTTGCGTTCAATTTCAGTCGCCGATGGAACTTCACTTGTTGTAACGTGAAAATTGCAAATTCAATTCACTTTCGATTTTAATTTCAAATTATCGTACAACGATCGTAAATTACACCTTGGCACAACCGAAGTTGGAGCGATACTGACTGATTTGAAACAAAATATTACCATCTGACGTTGTAAATATGTACCGGTGCGCTCTGCGTTAAGGTTGAGTGTTTACATTCCTCGAGGGACTTATTCGCAGGCTATGTTTACCGCATGTGTATAGACTAGGGTTTAAGAGATACTTAATTGTAGACGGAAACTGACCGACGATCCGCTCGGTTATAAGACATTGGTTTCTACGTCGATCTCACGATTACCATGATTGAAAAAATTCGCTCGGTGTCGAAGAGTTTTCCATTTTATTCGTCAAACTTGACGAACCGAATAATCGTCCGTTTTCCCACAATCGTATATCACCGAAATTATTTCCGGAGTCAGAAAGATGATCATCCGTTATACGACTCAACGGGCTATCCTCGTTTATACAGACGTAGAGTATAAAACGGTTTTTGCCGATACTTTGACAGTTTTTTCCCTCCGTCCCCGGTGGAACCGCAGCCCTGCTGAACGGTGCAGAAATATCATCGATTTCGAGGATTAATTCTCTCGCGACAGAGGTTCCGTAAGAATAGGTTACAGGGATGGGGCAGGCGTATACTTTTTCCTCGGTATATGAAAAGCAATTGACTCGGATCGGCAGGCCTGGGCAGAGAGCTAGGCGTGTCCTCCTCCGGGTCTCGCTGATCGTTTGAGGGGAACTAACTCGTCGCTCGTAAGACATAAATATTCACTTTCGTCGAAGGCGTTGCCCCGGCCAGCAATCAATTTCGTAGGGCGACAGTAGAGCGCCGGCAAACGAAATTTGTAGCGAACCGTGCGGGAGGGTCGCCGTACGTGACATTGGTAAAGAGGGAAAATATAAAAAGAACAATCGGAGGCAGGGAGGGAAAGGGAAAGGGCGGCACTCGGAGAGCGATAAAAAGACAGCGACGGAGGAAGAAGAGAGAAAGAGGGAGAGGAGCCGAGAAGTATAGAGACAGGCATCGGTCGATCGAACCGATTTATCACCGCCGAGATGCAATCGGGTTTACTCTCCTTCGCTGCTGGCGCTCGACTGTCGATAATGCCGAACGGATCACGATCCGATTCCAGGTATATCCGCAGCGTACAACCACCCCGCGCCATCTTCTTCTATATATCGCGCACCAGATGCATACCTAATAAAGTAGCCGCATCCGGCCTTGCCGATGAACAAGCGCATCGCTGCGCAGCGCAGGGACGATTCTTGCCGAAGAAGAGTTCGCGGATCCGAAAGAAGAGTGCCGCAGCATCCGGCTTCGACCGTAGAGAAAGTCCGCGGAACGAGAAAAAACTTGCTCGGATTTCTCAAAAACCGCTCCATACAAACTGAGTAGTCGAGTAAATTTTCAATTTGAGCGTAAGGTAGAACGAGCGAATTCCGTGGTTAGCACAGCGCCACAATTAAGACTGCGCAAGACAGCGATATTATATACATATTTGCTGCTTTCTGTAAATTCATACAATGGACAGTTTTTGCACTCGCACCGCTTCAGACTCTTGAGATAAATTATTCGCTGTATAGAGACGGGGTTGTGCACACCTTGTACCGAGGCCTTTGCCATCGGATGAACGTAGCTCGGTAGTGCGTGAGAGGTGACGATGGCATTGTTATCTATTATCATTACCGCGTATCGAGACACAGTGTCCGCCAAAGCGAACACGGTTCTGGTTTAAGCCATACGCGTATGCGTAACCGTGGGTAATTCGTCATTAGGTACGTAAGTTAGTAAATGATAACCGAGTTTGTTGATGTTGAAAATCGAAACCCTCGTCGTTCGTTCCAGATGTTGGTAGAAGCGTTTAATCCCTGATACATTATTAAATGTACAAACGGAAGCATTGTACCTTGTGACCTGAAAGCCACGGTACTGTACGGTACACGGTACGAAAGAGCATATCTTCGCGGAATTGGTCCGATCTTCGGAAATTATCTTATGGTACCTGAAGTCTAATTGAATCTGTTTGATAAGCGTGACCGAAAGCTTCCAACCGAAAAACGATTGTCTTATGATACGACTCCAGGCATTTATTGGCGACCTTTGGAACTCGGTGGTTGATATTCTACGAGATATGATAATTTACATACCAGTGAATTCGATCTGCCAAATATTCAAAACGATACACTTGAAAGTTCCGTATATAATGTTTTAATTAGCAATTTTTCCAAGGCATTGTGTACGAAGGTTTGACAAATCCTTGGAAAAATCCTCCCACCGTGTTACAAACATCCTGATTACGCGCGGTTTTGCAAGTTCGAATGATACCGAGGCTGATATGATCACCTCAAGCCCGAAACGGTGTAGGCATGACATGACTGATTTATTGCGAATACCGGGTAGAGAGCGGCGGCAGGTGGAGGCGCAAAGGAAGCTGCTGCCGAGGGATTCGAATAGTATAGACGGAGGTGTGTAACAATCCGACGAATGCCGAGGTGCACGAGCTGCTGCCGGGTTCGACGCTCGGCCGGTCTTCTGGGATATCTCTGCAACGTAGGTACAGCGAAGAGAAGCTGGGAGGATGAGGCGATCTCCGTTTGATGTAAAAATGGCAAAACAACTGCGGTTTTGCTGGGCGGAGGAGTATTGCGGCGCCGGCACCGCGCATTATGATATCAACAACAGCTAACGCCGGCCGCAAGCTCACTTGGCACAGGGTGGCTGCGCTAGTCGCCCATTGCTGAGCTCCAAACGAGTTGGAAAACTCCGCCCTGGGTCACGGTGGCTCGGTTCTCACCCGAGTGCGAAGCCTTTTCGAGCTTTTAGGATATACCCTGGGGGGGAATTTCACTTCCACGTCTTGATTCCCGCCGTCGAGATGACCGCGGTATAAGTTACGCAGAGGACCAGAAATTATATGGATCAAGGCAAGGGTGGGTGGGGGAGGGAGGGGGGGGGGGGGTGTCGACCGCGGATCCATATCGGCGATGCCAGTGACGTAACACACCCGAGGATATTAATTCCCGACACCTCGCCACTTGAGTGCTCGTTATACCCGGTAGAAAATGGAAACACCTGGGGCGACACGACCCGTGCACCAGTCGTGTGTCACACTGGTTAAGACCCCCGGGCTAATTTCGTCTGATCGATAAAGCAAACAAATTTCTGACACTAGGACGGGACGCGTGTCTTACGGCGTTTGCCCTACGCCATTTCCCGTATTTATTTCATACCGCTAAACGATGATTTACCATCGGTCTGCAGTCGAGGGATGTATGAAACGGCGCGTCAAAGCATTAAGCCTGGACCTATACAACGCGGGAAGAACTCCTAGATGTCGAAAATTTCATGAAATATCTCTACAAGCGAAGTAGACCTGTGATGATTTGGCGGGGGATTTTTACCGTTTGTGACTTGCGAATTGTGCCGATTACACTTTGGTATTTGGATTTTTCACGATTATTGTCTCAGTGTGTGCGGCTGACATAAGAAATTAGTTTTAAATATTGTTCAACATTTTGCTCTTCATGTTCGTTACATCTCAAGTGACGAGAAAACTGTATTGAAAAATAAGGTATTTGTGAACTTGGGGAAAACAGTTTGCGTCACTGTAAGTCTAAGAATCTCGAATAGGAATATCGACACACTATTCGAGTCAGAAAAACAAAGATATAAAAAATTACTGATTTTGAATTTTATTTAGACTAAATGATGGGAAAATACGAACATATGAGAATAAAAATCACATTCAGGACTGTACCAAAACTCGTTTCACCGTATACACGGTACACTCGCAATCACACGCGCGAAGGTTAGCAAACGTTTGAGAGAGATCAAGCTTTCGGAACGCTCGAAGTTGCGTGAAAGCACCTACGGCTGGTCCAATCTTGTACATAAGTACCGTAATAAAAGTGGGTAATGATAGCTGGGAGTCGCTACAATGATATCATCTGGGCCAAGAGACCGAGGGCAAAATTCTTCTTGTCCGAGATATTGCGAACCGCGAGAACGCTTTAGGTACGCGGCGGTATTGTACAGTAAGCTCTCACGTGCAAGAAAAGCCAGCGAATGATCGGCTGGAGTACCGTGAAATAGTACCTCGTAGACAATAGATTGGTATCGGTTAATGGATCGATCCAAGCGGTGTTTTTATCGGTCTTTGTTATAGTCCGTCCTGCTCTTCCAATTCTGTTTAAATTAATTCGATATATTTTTCTTATACAAAGGTTTTTTTTTTTTTTTCTATTTCATTTTCTTTCTCTTCACCTCCAGACTATTCGGACATTAGACGATTCGCGAGACCTCTTCAGAGAATTGAACAGATCGTGTTATTCGCAGGAGGATTTTGCGGCGGTAGACATAACAAATGAATAGGTCGGCCAATCGCCGGGGAACGGAGCTTCACCCCTACGGCCGCGAATAATTTTGTAACCTGTGTGGGTGGATGTGTATAGCACGTATAGCAGACTTCGAAGAATGTAATGAACGGACTTAACGCTGCTTGAATTTTTTAGAACTTGTAAAAAGGTTGCATTAACAATTGACCAGTACGCTGTTCGCCGGAAATTATACGTGCGCACACGTATAGGTGGTTCCGACGAGATGGCGTTTCGAATTCTTCGCCGTATATAAACGGCTCTTGAACGGCGCGATCTCCTCTGGGAATTTTGCCAGTAGAAGGAAGAGGGGTGCACTTAGGAACGCAACGCCTGTGTATCATACGTGTATCGATAAATTTGTACCAGACGTAAAATCTCCGGAGAGTACTGGGATGCTCGTTATTAATATAATACACGTTGTATTTTCAGCTGCGGATATAATTATACCGCGAATCGGTAATTAGATACAGAGTAGCCACTTAAGCAGCGCGTTAATTTTAGAGGAAAGTTTATTCGGTACGATATTTTGCTGTCAATATAGTGATATAGGGACTCGTGGAGACGCGCGATGGCGTGACCGGGTAATTATGTCCCCGCACTCTTTTCATCTCTCGACGTTCTCGCGTCTGTGTTTGTTTCTCGATCGAAGATCCTGCACGCCGCGGTGCTCCCGGGAGGAGTGAGAAAGAGTTGTCAGTCGCGGCCATACAGCGAATATAGTGATATACAACATAATATCCCCGGCGTATCCAATTATTAGTTATTATCTTTGATATGTATAGACGGGCGCAGGACGTACACTAAATTACTTATCATTTCAGAGGTGGGTAATTGATAGGTCTTTGTTTTTCTCGATTTAAAAGAGACCGGCGAAGAGAACCTTTTGTCTCACATTCGGTCTACCTTATCGTTAATAGGTAGGTACCTACCATTTTGCAAATTGGCCTTGCGCGGCGAAACGAAGTTGAGCATTCCTTGTTCGGCGGGAAACACGCCTCGCGTTGAAAAATACGTAAGTATTTGATTGTCGATGGTGTATAGAGTGAAACGCGGGGAGCTATAAGTTACGGGTAAGTTCGTTAAAGCGATGGATATGGGCATGGCGTACGTTAGATCCGCAGACAGAGCGAGCGTAACTAGCCGTAACTATAAATGACACCGGGAGTGGTATCCAGATTGCGATGTGGGTATCGTCGTCTCGAGGATTATAGATACACGGTGCGACCGCACCATCGAGTAAAGGCCGGGTGGTGCCGGTCGGGTGATAAATTCGCTCCTATTATAATGGAGGATCCCCCCGTGCGTATGTATACATATATATATGCAGGAGCACTAACGGCGGTAGCGAAACTTTACAAGACGATGGAGTGAGTTACGAGCGCGTGTATACATGCGCCGCGATAACGGATGTGTCGTGGCATTGCGTTACGCAGAATGTCACCAACCGCAGCCACACACCGAGGAAGGAAGATTACCGTGTGCTCAGACGGCGAGACAGGTCCTCCCGCAGCCCGTCAGATCCTTGCTACCGCATGTTTATATCCAGGTATTGTGTCCGCGGCGTTTCCGCGCTGCAGCACCGCCGTCAAAGAAAAGCCAACCCGGCGTCACCGGCGAGTCCTGCAAGGAGTCGGACACCGGTCAGCGAGAATCGCCGCGCCGGCTCAAATAACTTGGGAATAATGCGGAGATTGGGGACCAAGTTAGCGCTTTCCGAGGACGGACAATATATCGTTGGTTAGCCATTACCCAGGACCATTAGATAGCCGGCACGTCCAGATAACGAGCATTAGTCGGCGTGCAACGGGCGGGTTAACTCCGAACGGGCCACGTACACCGATCGTACCCTGCAGTGCCTCTCGTCTGCTGTAACGCAGCTGTACTTAGCCGTACTTTGTCCGTACCGAGGCCCCGCACGGTCGGTTCGTCCTTATAGCGACGGATTATGCCTGAACGTAATCGCAGGGACTCATCTCGCATTCTTCGAGTGGCAGCGACTCCGCCTGCAACATTGAACGTCGCGCGTTGTTTGGTTTGCAAGAATGTATTATTCGTCGCTTTCGGACAAGGGAAACCTCTCGGACGTTGAAAATTTCAATGCACACAGGACGTACGCGACATCAAGTATGTACCCGGACGACGCTCTATGTCCTGTCTCTTCAATCTGAAACTATAAAGATGCGCGGTGATATGAAGCTTCTTCAGGAGTCGGCGTCATGCGTTCGCGGAATTTATACCGGTATACTTCGGTATGAAACACCCCCACGCTACTACTTTTTCACCGTAATGGTCATATCGATTGAAACCGTCTCCCTAGACGAGCCGAGGAACACGAGAACACGGACGATGATCTTGAAACTCCGTCGTCGGCATGATCACCGATTAGCCAGGACCTTTTTGTTCCTGCGTGCGTCAGTTGAATTGCCATTTCGTATTTACCTCAGGGTTCTTGGAGATTCCTGAGTAAATCTGAAGGAGGGAATCGCAGCTAAAGCAGGAGATAAGCGACGTCGTTTTCCCCTCTTTGGCTGCTCACCCTGCTACAGTGCATTTCTGGGTGCGCGTAGGCTACCCACACGTGTAGATCCCGTGCTCCCGAGACCGCCACGCGTTCGCATGATCGGGTACGGGTACCGCGCTACCGTGCGTGATAGCCGTACCGTTTTCTCCGATTCCATTTACATAATTCCTTCGCAAGGACCAAAGGAGTCCCTGCAGAGCTCGCTCAAAGTACAAGGAACGCATGTTAAGCCCGAGCATAGGCGATTTGATTTGGTTCTTTCGAAGAGAGTTGGACGAGGCGAGTCGTTACCGCAATGTGCCCAGTTATCCAGACTCTCCGAGCTACTTGTGTCAGGCGGTGGTACAATATTCGTAAATACGTAAGCACCATTACTCGCACGCATTTGGACGTAAATACGTATCCGTATTACAACGATGCGCGTGGGTAGGCCGCATATTAGGAAGCGTACCGCCACCGGTTGACTCTTAGCTTATATTGTGGGTCATATTCCGGGTTATTCAGCAGGTTATTACGGGTTATCGTGACAAACTGAGAGCAGCGACTCCTACCGAGAGGCAGTTCCGTTTCTAGTCGGCTTCGCATCGCAGGAAAGTCTCGCTTGATCTCGACGCGTTGGAGATTCAGGGACGTTTTTCCTTTCCTTTTTTTTTTTCCTGTGCAAAGACGGCAGTGGGACGGGAGCGCAGGGAGTTTTTGAATTCCGAGCACATAATGGCTCGCCGCGGCATATTAGCTCATGGAAGGGCATGAAATGGGGGGATTTTTGAGGGACTGGTACCTCGCTCGAACGAATTTTTTTGTTATCGCGCAATTTTATCACAGTCGTTGTCTGGTATCACCAAATGTTGTCCGTTAAAACTTCGTCTTTCATAGTTGGGCGGTGTAATCAAACTAAAAGCGTTTGCAGTCAGACTCATACTGTATTGTTTATCCGAAGCTTTGAAATGATTAAAATATCCTCAAATAATGTTGCTTACACAGGGACATCTAGAGATAAGACTAGCCCGAAGAAAGTGCCAAAAAATGAATCACAAAGTGAAAAGCAATGAGAATAATGAGGAACACACAAACACGATAAGCATGCAAATAAAGATGTATGTTAAGCTTTACTGCACGTACAACATAAAACATCTCTAAATGTATTACCAAAAGAAAGAAACATAAATAAATAATTAATACAATAATACAGTAACACAAAAATACACAGGAACAAGCTGATAAAGTTGTAATAATGTTGATTTTTAAAACACCATTTCACAACTGGCTGGATGATAAATAAATTGAAATTATAAATAATAAAGCAAGGCGTTGGTAGATATTGGTGCTTATGTTTGACAGTTGTATCAGATATCTCTAAATTACTGTAAAAAAAAAAAAAAAAAAAAATGATAAGTTTGTAAGGAAATTCGAGAATATCCTAAATGAGATATACACCTATCCTAAAAATATGACAATTTTCTTGAGCGCAGTCCACCCTTGGAAGGATAGCTGTTTCTACGTTCAAATTTTTATAGCCGATTTGTTGCTTTGTTTTCACGTTTTCTCTGTATCTTTCTCGGTCCGGTTTTATCGGTTTATTTATCCTTCGCATTTATGCAAATTGATCGATAGTCAATTACTTCGCAATCACCGGCCGTATCGACTATAGCCATTGGCGACAGATATAATTAATTAGCCTGATGCTCTGCACTAATTAAATTAGTAGGCACGCGAGATTAAATGATCATCGTACTTGGCTATCGGTGTACGTATGTGGGGCAGTTGCATGAATGCCGGTACGTAAGTGATTGATTGCAACGCCGTAGAAGTGAAAATGTTTTCGCATTATTTCCCTGCAAAATGGGATTCGATCAGTCTAATCACGAGTGCTGATCTAGCCCATTCGAGCTACCCACATGGTCCGATTCGCGAGACAGTTATAGAACGCTAAATGCCCCGATCGTTACAGCGTCCGTTGGTATGATAAAAGCGGACGGCATGAGCTTCAATCGGAGCAGGAGACCTCCCTGCCTGGAATAGGGTCCACCCTTCGCGGTACTTTCTCCCTTTTTTGTCCTCTCCCCTCTAACTAACTCAGCCATGACGTTCAATCGGCGAACCGTGAGCAGTCAGACGAGATGAACGAAATAAGGATATACGATCCCAGGAGCGGAAACAGCGAGGCGTTTCCCGGACCATGGAGTGTTCAAAGATTATACGAATTCTCGAGCATAGTATCAGCCCCGGAGATTGATGGAGAAAAGTGCTCCTCGTCAAACTTTAAGGACTCATGAAGCGCTGTGACGTACTCGAGGCGGTATGGCGGCATCGTCGAATTATCTTTTGTTTTCGCGCAAGTGAGACCCATTGTTCCATCCTTCGTGAATGGAAACCGATTTTCATCTCTTCGGGAAAATTGCATGCTAAAGGTTGAACCAGGCTTGGTAAAGAGCCATCTTTAAGTGAAATAGATGCGGCGACGAAGAAGAACGATACACGTGGAATTGATAGGAGCGCTTAGTCTCCGGATCCCGAGTACTTTCTTCACGGTTCCACACCTCGCTCGTCACAACGTCCAGAAGTCGCTTACCACCACATCTCTCTGGCTCGTGTCTCTCGGGACAATTACCAAAACTGTGAATAGCGCCGCAGACCACTGAGTGACGTAGTGCTGGACATTGGAAGTTGAGAGACCGCTCTCTTCCACCACAGTTGCTGTACGTCGACACGCGCGGTTATATATCGGCAGATGTACGTAATTGTAGCCATTTATCGAGGGTATGGAGGGCGGCTTCTGGCTCTGGCGGCTGTCGACTGGCTCCTACGAGTCCTGCTGGCTGCGGATGGTAGACTGGAAAGTGTCTGCGGCTTAGACTTGAACTCGGCGGGCGTCTCGCCCAGTCGGAGCTGCAGCTGAGCGCGCAATTCATCACGGGATTGGATAGAGCATACGTATCTGTGTATGGGTACCGGGTACATGCGAGTATATAATACATAAATTATGACGCTGAGAGGAAAGGGGCACTGTACCAAAACCATGAAAACTGCAGGGAAGAGTCGCCGGCTCTCACGATGTGTAATGCGAGTACCAGCCGTGCGGATAAAATATGGAATCCACGGGTTAGAGACGATGCACGCTAAGAGGTGAAGGTCTGAACGAAAAGGAAGCGATGCGAAATTGCTAGAGAAATAGGAGGCGGATTTACCCCTGGGGCTTATGTTGGACCGTTACTGTTGATTCTTTGTTGCATTTTTCCTAGTCACGGGTTTACTTCTATTTTACTATTTGACTAAAATAATGTTTTCCAAGAAACGGTAAAGCTAGAATGCGAACACGAAACCACACTAGACCGAGTTCCTTTGCATTGAGTTTTATATGATCAATTACGTTCGTATACAGTCAAAAGATAAACTCTCGGACACTCGAAATTGAACACATTTTTAGTGTGGACGAGTCGGGTTTTTAAAGATCTTCGTTCTTGATCGCTTATGAAAGCGTCAACAGGATTTTTTGTACCGAATAGAGGCACAATATCAACTTTTCCAGTCTTCCTTACAACCAATTTCATGTAATGCGATCTTACACACCCTGTTCCACAAATTTTTTCCAAGTTCACGAGCCTGATGTTTATGGGGCTTGAGGATTTGGTTTTATGTTGGCTGTAAGATCAATAAGGAACTGGTCGAGACTGTCGTAATGCTCGTGATCAAAGATAGAATATACAAGCTCGTGTACAAACTAAACGATTTCAATTTCATTCGATGGAAAGATAAGCTGTCTCATTGCCAATATTTTAAACTAGAAAGTTGAAACTAGTCTATTGCAGAAGGCTGGCACAGTCCAAAATTCCCATAACCACAATTCTGTGGAATTATATTTTTTTCTACAAGTAAGTTTATCTCCGTGACATCTCATTCTTGCAATAAGATACGTATATCTCCGTCGCTTTTAATTTCGTCTAACAATAAACCGAGTCTGGCCAGTTCAAGCATCAAGATTAGGTTAGGCCGTGAGTTGAGCTGTACCGAATAAGATTGAAGCGGAGAGATTTGACTAACGTTTAAATCCAGAGGGAGGAGTTGTTTTAGTCAACGCCGAATAAGCTCAGAAAATATTAATTTCAAACTTTAATTGACTTCGTAACTCGAGATAACAGCTTTTCTTCCAAACTTCCATAGTTTTCGGTAGCCAAGTTAATAGTTAATTAAGGTCACTCTGAGAGGAATATTTTCCTTAGACATATCTGTATCCCCTTTCTTTCTGTACTTTTTCTTATTCTCAAATCGCGCCAATTTCTGCCGCAGATATTTATAACTATCAAACATTTTTTGCTACGGAGGCGATATTTACTGTAATGGCACGCTGTTACGGTCCGCTAATTGAGGCTCATTACCCGAGTTTATAACAGGTTCCGTAATGTACGCTACGTTTCTTACATTATATCCTACTGCAAACATGTTTTTGGAGTGCTTCACAGTGCCCCAGCGGCAGACGGAGAACGAGTATGGTAGAGTACAAGGGGGACGATTTATTTCGCGATCGTAGCTTCCTTCGTCACATTTGTTTAATTATTATTTCTTGTTATTCAAATTAGTCAGATCATCGATCTCGACCGTATAATTTGCACTCGTAATTTCCAGATACGCGGTCTCCGACTTCAAATAAAATACGTTAAAATGAATGAAAGGCGCCAGATGGGCGTAATTATAAGATTGTTAATTATCCGGGAGTTGAAGGACTAATCAAAAACCGGTGAAATTTCAAAGCCATAATAATAGACATTGATGAGACAATTAAAACGGTAAAGATAACTTGAGCGAAATAAAAAAAATTCGATAAAAACGTATCAGCACGGTGATCAGTAATCCGTCTAGCTAGGCCAATGACCATCGCATTTTCTCCTCTGGCGATTACTCACGAATTATACACCTCGTGTTTACCTTCGGAGTCTTGTGTACTGTAAGCTCCATTTTTTTGTATAGATCCAACTCCTACTTATTTGCCAAAGGGGTAATTACACTCGTGCCGTGGAGTACCGCAATGATACACAGGTCTGCGAAATTGAAAACTACATTAGCGTATTCATCAGCATTTTACTTGCTGCTCTATAAAAAAGGGTGGTCAAGAATTTGCGCCATTACAGAGTTTTTAAGCTTTCTGCCTGATATTAATGTAGTAAAATATTTTCGGTCAATTCCGAGTCGCGTTGAAACGATATCTGAACAGCCCGTGTAGGCGCAGACGGAAGTTTACACTGAGCTACGGAGAATGGCGTCTTAGTTCTTGCATGTAGCAAGCAGTAGATCAGACACGTCAGAGTAGCGTATAGGTATAAACGTACTCTGGGAGCAGTGAAATAATTGAGATTCATTCGAGACGCGATCGTGCTGCGGTGCCACTTGTAATTCTTTCCCACTGCCTCGCTGATCCGCGGGCACTTTTTTGTCTCGTCGTTTGTTGGAAATAGCTTGAGAAATACGAGAGAGCGAGAGAGAGAGAGAGAGAGAGAGAGAGAGAGAGAGAGAGAGAGAGAGAGAGAGAGAGAGAGAGAGAGAGAGAGAGAGAGAGAGAGAGAGAGAGAGAGAGAGAGAGAGAGAGAGAGAGAGAGAGAGAGAGAGAGAGAGAGAGAGAGAGAGAGAGAGAGAGAGAGAGAGAGAGAGAGAGAGAGAGAGAGAGAGAAAGGTGGACAGAGAGGTAGATAAAAAGAAAAGCAGACCGTCTGGAGGTGGTATTGCCCGGACAAAGTTAACTTTACGTTCAACATCTGCCCAGGAAGGTTAAAATTTCCCTCGGGATTATTCCAAGTTTGCCACGGGTGAGTATCTTTCGTCCTATTAGAGAAGGGAATCAAAATGCATTAAGAGCCGAGAAGTACTTGAACGTAGAATTGTCAACGATCCGATTACCTGACTGAAAAGTAAGACAAGAATCTTGAATTTCGGAGGAAACTAGGACTTTGGCTATACCGCTAGAGGCCACGACGAAATAAATGAATAAAGACTCTTCGCCAGAAACAGAGGAAACTTATACGAAGGAAAAGTGCCGGGGAACCGTAGTCGTCCATCATCTTTGGTCCAGTAACCGATAAGGTGGCTAATTCGAAACGGCTCTAGTGCCAAATCCAACGCTTCATTGACTCTGGGTAACGGATGATGGAGACGGATTCACCGCTCCAATGTGTCACTCTTATTGAAAGGTTTCAAGTGACACGCGCTGGGAGCAAACATCGCAGGCACACGTGTACGAGAATTTCAATAATCAGACTCGTAATAGCGTGTAATTGAAAGGAAATTACAATCAGCCAGAGTGTGATTAAGATGGAAAGAAATTCCAGCTGAGTCAGGTGAAACTGTATGAAGGTATTCATTTCGGTGATTTTCACAAGTCCTTACAAATGAAAATTAGGGCTGTTTGCAAGGTTCAAGTAACTCTGACGTGATTCAGGGAAAAATCGAGTCGTGCCAGTTGCAGGCTCTACTTCATTTTGGCGTGTCGTCGGAAAGGCCGGATAACGAGCCTATAGACACTTGGAGGCAAGTGTAGTGGTTGGGTACACCACTTTGGAGATTTCATTAGGTTCGCGCGAGCGGAGCGTGGCTTTGAAAATTCCTCTTTAAAGCGCCGGATCAGACGGAATCTCGATAATGGGTGTGGAAGTAAAAGTTGACGAGAGAACGTGCCTGTGTGTATGTATTTCGGTGGAGGGACTTGAAATTTAAGACAACATTAACGGAAGTCGTGTGATTCTTAAATTTCACCGACAAGAATATCTTAATATTGAAATCATAGCGAAGAACGCCCATGAATATTATTCAGGTATTAAAAGTAATACAAGGAATATAATCCAAAATCGATAAAGCTTGATAGAATAAATTTCCATCGCTCAACGACGAAGAAGCTCGAGATATAGGCGGAAAGATTTTCTTCATTAACAACGATACAGATACAAGTTCGTGCACTTACATGGAGGAGAGAAATTATTATTGCGAGATTGTTTAAAGGGTGAAATAACGGTCAACATCAACTACAGATGCAGTATAAATCCGTGCCCTACAATCGTAACACAATGCAGGCTACTAAAAACAAAATGGTATTGCTTGAAATACTTTGCCGCAGTTTATTTTTTTTTTCACTTCGTTTTACGCAGCGCTGAAAATGATACCTGCCTCTGGCATATGCAGAGCGGAAACCTTGCATTTCTCCCTCTATTTAACCGTCGTAAAAAGTTATGTGCGTGATAGGCGGTTTAGAGTATATGCTTCAGAATTATCACTCAGACAATTTATTAATTTTTGTTGTTGGAATCGGGTTACATAAGAATACATGGAAAAAGAGTCACGGTTTGAATAGGATTAGCGGTACAGTCAGTACCTCACGTTATGCGGTAACAAATTCAATTATTCTCCAAAGACGATCAGAATTGGGCTTAGCAACGACCAGAACTTTTACGGGGATGGGAAGAGGGCGGCGTAGTGGGGAAAGGAGCATAAGAACTCGCACCGCATAAAATTAGAAACATGATTAATCACGCGTAAGATGGTGAGGTCTATGGATGACTGAGCATATATATGTATATATTTTTCGCTCTCCTGTTATGCGGTCGCGGGCCGCCTTGGAACCGCGTGAAGTAAACCACCACTTTCAATGGAAAGGGTGGAGTCGAAACTCACGCTTTGAACGAGATGGACAATGGAAGGAACTAACCAAAGAACCTGTAACGCAGGCTTCAACCAGACTGTAACTAACGTTCGCAGAGATGATTGCGTTTACAAAGCATTAGGTTAATTGCCTTCTAACATAACACACAGATACCTAACCTAACCACGTTTTTTGTGTCTATAAACAACAGAGTTAACTCGACATGAACAGTTCTATAGATTTCAACATCACGATACGCTAATGAAAATCTATACTTGACTTACGAAATCACCGAATGAACAGCGTCTACAATAATCGTAGTTCGTTACCGTTGCTCCTTTTTCATACTTCGTTTGCCAATCAATTAAAAAAATTCTAAGGACGTGACAGTATGTGAAGAAAAAGAAAAAAAGAACAACAGACAATCAAGTGACTCGTATTAACGAATAACTGACGTATAATTTCGAAATTTGGTTCATTGTTGCAGGTCCGCCAACTACGAGAACTCCACCAAGACTTGTGAGCTATCCGATATGGATCGGTTGACTGTTGCTGGTTCCGGCGCCTTCCAAACAGCAAACGGCTTCGACTATTTGGAGAACCATTGCGTCGAAGAGCCAATGAAGCTCTGCGAATTCAAGAAGTTGACCGGTCGAATTCTGAAAACGGTAGATTCAGTTTACCAGGATGTTGGATCGGCCGACGAGTGTCGTGAACTTTGCCTCAATTCGCCTTTCCGTTGTCACACCTACGATTACGGCGACACCGGTGACATGGTTTGCCGCCTCAGTCATCACTCTCGCGCGACCCTCACCGACATTCAGGTAAGACTTCGATTAACACTTGACGGCATCTCATTCGTTATGCTATCCCACCTTGGTATACACTCTCGTACAGTATACTGGATGTAGTATCAATCCGCGGGTCGGGGTCTCGCTATGTTATGATCAAAAGACGCCATTTGAAAACGTCAAGGTAGAACGTAATTCTGGAAAGGAGAGAAATTCCTACTACGAATCTATCCCTTCACGGAATCCAGTGAAAGAATTTCATGAACTTTGTAGGTGTGGGATTGCAGATTGTGATTTGATTTGATATTCATACTACGGCCAAATTTATGAAATTCTTCTAAGCGATCTTGTAACTTTTGTAGTTGCGACTGCAGTCTTCGAATACGCTTGTTTTGTTGCATAGGAACCTTATCTAGACGTACCCGAAGGATCAAGCTACGAGCTGAGCTCCTGTTACAACGTAACGATAGACTGCCAGGCCGGTCAAATGGTCGCCCACATCCAGACTAGCAAGCTTTTCAACGGTAAAATCTACGCCAAAGGCTCCCCGAATTCTTGCGTCGAAGATGTGAAGTCCGATCTCGAGTTCGAGCTGCGCATGGCCTACGACGACCTTGAATGCAACATCCGTCAACAGGGTCTCGGCAGATACATGAACGACATTGTCATCCAGCACCACGACACTATAGTGACGAGTTCCGATCTTGGTCTAGCCATAACCTGTCTCTACGACCTGACCAACAAGACGGTGTCCAATGAGGTTGACCTCGGCGTTCACGGGGAGATCACTCCCGCCCTATCGGAAGAGGTGATCGTCGACTCGCCTAATGTGGCGATGAAGATTACCGATCGCAGTGGAAACGACGTCGTGCGCTCTGCCGAGGTTGGAGACCCCCTGGCCCTCAAGTTCCAGATACTGAATCCCAACAGCCCGTACGAGATCTTCGTCCGCGAATTGGTGGCGATGGATGGCGTCGACTCCAGCGAGATCGAACTTATCGATGCACGCGGATGTCCTACCGATCACCTGATTATGGGTCCACTCTATAAGTTACCCACCACTGGCAAGGTAAGCGCAGCAAAGACATTATTCGCTTGTGAGAATTACTGTTTTTCATTGGAACCCTCAGGTCTCATATTTAGGACTCAGTTCAAGGTCTGTGGGAAAGATGAGAAACCTTGGAAACTACAAAATGTAACTTTATGGAGAAAAATCGTTCGCGTATATTATAAGGTGCATCAAATGTTCAGAAAATGCTAATTCCGATTCAACGGTTTCACCGTTCTTCGACCTTATTCGAGTTCCAGCAGACCGAAAAAAAATTTTAGTTGCAAATTGGTCTAGCTAGAATAGAAGCACCGGGAGATGTAATGCATCGTCGTGTAGGTACGTGGATGGAATGCGCTGGTTGAAGAGAAAAACCGAAATTACCGTGCGGTTACGTATTGTTCTAACAAATTTACGAGTCTGGAGAGATTGCGTGGAAGGTAAATTACGTTGGCAAGTTATGCGGGAAAAATTTCTCGCCATCTGAACGTATAGAAAGCAGGTTTTGGAGTTTTTTTTTCAGACATTTACTCTCAACTTCATCTAGATTTAATTACGATGAAGACGAGTGAGTGCAGCTCTTACGAACGCAGAGAATATAACATTCAGGAAATGGGGTGGGGGGATTTTACGTTCCAGAAAGATTTAGATAGCATTCGTTGAAGAAGCCTAATAAATGGTAGAAGTACCTACGCTACCGGTTGCAATGGGACTGGTTTAATAGATGGTGTTGTAGATCTGGTCATTTTGCAAGATAATGTGGCTCGGTTCGCCGCAAGCGTACGCGAACGCCGTGAGCGAAAGCAATAGAACGAAATAAGTGAAGGCAAATGAGAATGAAATGAAAAAGGTGAAAAGAAATGGTATACATAATCTCTGCCGTCCGCGGAACAGCCAATGAAAGTCGACCAGAAGCGGCCAGGGTGTAGCGTCTCGTTAGCAGCGCCGTTCCACGTCATTTACCACAAAGAACGCCACAATATTGCTTTATTAGAAAGTAATATGAGTTACACGCAACACAGAGGGAATTTCGTTGATAGCTCGTCGGACATTTTGCAAATTTAAAACGCGGCTGTTTTTACCGTGTGCGAGAGTATTTCCATGGTTAGTTGAACCTCTGAAACCACATATACGATGCACGTTTTTTCACGATTCTTTCCAGTCAAGTTTTTCGGTTCTACTTTCATCTGCCTGATCGAATGGCAATTAACTCGTGATTAAATCATGAAAAATAATTTTAACATGGACTTCTCGCGTTCTTATTTTTTGAGCAAAGCTTGCAATATACTTTGCCTTGCAATATTACTACACCGGTAGGAATTCGATAAAAGTTTCGCCTGGTATGTGTGTCACGTTTACCGTAGAGCTCCCATTTTACAACCGGTTTGAATTAAATTGGGAACATTTCTCAGCCTTGCGTGGATTTCGGCTGAGTTTAGAAGTGGACAGAATCGGCTAAAAGGTTCAAAAGTTAGGGGCGTATAATGAAAACGGACGTGTCTACAAATCCACCTAGGTATTGTGGTAACTCTGAGAGTAAGAGAGACAGAGAGAGAGAGAAAGAGAGAGAGCGAGAGAGAGAGAGAGAGAGAAAAGTACTGTGAAAAACGAGTTTCGTAAGTGAGTAATATCGTTTACGGCGAAGGTTGTGGCAATTTACAAGATCCTGCAAGTTGTTCGTTCTCATTTGCAAATTGACCGTGTTCCCCGATCCACGCCCGGATCAGAACTACAAGAAATCTGATATTCGCAAAACTAAAAAAAAAAAAAAAAAATTAAAAAAAAATTAAAAATAAAAACTGTCTTCAAAAATAATTACGATTAAAAACCTGTTCACGATGCTTACAGACTTCTTTTGTCACTCGGCTGCATTTCGAAGCGGTTCATATTTGCGGCAAACATCGCTTCTAGGTGTAAAAAGTACCGCAAGCCGACGGTTAAAATTATTCGAAATCTCCGTTATTTGCTCATCTAATTAGGTTGGACTTCATATTCGCAAAAAGTAGTCACGCCATGTACAACATCGTTTTCGATTAAATATCTTGGTATTTCGGTTTCTTTATATTCCGATTTGGCAATCTGTATGACATATGACGGAGGTTATTGATACAGCATGCGAAATCGTTACTGTTTGTTACGTGATATTTTTTTAACGGTTTAAATAATTTGTGTAAACAAAAAAAAAAAAAAAACGGAGTACACATGTACGTGCTTTATGTAACCTGAAATTATCGACATCGGCGAAATAGGGAGGGAGGGAAGCCAACGTACCCCGCTGTTCACTCGAAAATACCTTGTACATGTATATAAGCTACACCCGCCAACCTATTAAACTCCCCCCGGTGAGTTCGGATTGCGCGCAAAATGCCCTCACGTAATTAATTCCCATTCGAAACTGAGCTGCGTCACAGCAGTTGACAAGAAGAGGCCAAATTTCCGGTACGATTATCGAGAAGTAGGAGCGACCGATGAATACGTGACGGGTGTCGCTGCAGATTGGTTTCAGAGTGATTTGCAGAATTGATTGACTTTCGAGGGTTCGTGTAAATATCACATTTCAGGGGAGATGGACCGGCCGAAATTTATGTATCGTCCTGAAATCTGACAGGATGAGTTACCGCCACTCAAACAAACCCGTGCTCGTTAGCCTTCCGGTTATGTTAACATGTACTTTTGTATCTTCACGCATCCAACAACATCGGAATGATCTTGTTTCAGATCCTTTTATCCCACTTCGACGCCTTCAAGTTCCCGAGTTCCGAAGTGGTACAATTCCGTGCCCTGGTGACCCCGTGCATGCCGAGCTGTGAGCCAGTGCAGTGCGACCAGGAAGAATCGACGGGTGATCTGCGTTCCGTGATCTCATTCGGTCGTCGGCGCCGACGTGCGGCATCCCAGTCGCGAGACGACCTCCTGGTGGTGCAGTCGATCCAGATAACCGATAAGTTCGGGTTCGAGCGGGACGGCAAGACCGGTAACGCGACGGCGACGAAGGACACGATCTTCGTCGAGTCGGAGGCCGTGAACGGCATCTGCATCAACCTAGGCGAAGCGATAGTCGCCGGAACGGTATTCCTCGTCGCTCAAATAGCCATCATCGCGGCGTGGACCTTCACATGGCAGCGACGTCGACAGATTCTGAAACACCAGGAAGCGCTCTCGGTGTCGGTCTCGGTGCCGGGTATGCACGCGGGCATTCCTGGACGTGCGGACAGCCTTTGCAAGCTCTACGACGCTGGTTATTCACGCCGGTTCTAACGGGGTGAGCATGGAACTCAAATGCGCCATTGATTTACCGCCTACTTATCGTGTAGTAGCTGCCTTCCACAGGCTACGCCGAATGTCATTGGTTGCGCGAATATCGAGACTTGCAACGGTAACTATAGGAAGTCGATAATGCGTCGGAAGATTATTAGCGTCAGGATAGATGATTTTGTCCGAACGGGACGAGACAGATTGTCCCGTTCGAACGAAAGAACAATAATAAGTAATTCGCGTTCACTCTTCGTTCTCGAGTAATTTACTCGTGAATGGACAATGGGCCTGATATAATATCGTGAAACGAGATCGCTTTTCGCCGTGTAATAGGTACCACTTTGGAGCGAGTTGCAGAGAATACTGGATAACGCGTCGTTGCCCACCTACGTCAACGATTTTTAAGGTCTTTTCAATGCTGCCGTATCGCGGCATTCTTATGTAACGAACCGTAACTGCAGTACTATTTGGGTGCGCGGCCTGGCACCGCGTAAATTTTCCGTTTTTTCTTTCTATTGTATACCCCACAGTTCAATGCTGATCCCATTCGTCAGAAATGGAAAAATAGAACGGTGTTTATTCGGTGAACGCTTCTATTTACCAACGATTCGTTATTAGAATCACATTTGCCGTCAATGGTGAATTTATACGAAGATGATGGAGGATCGACAACTCAATTTAGTGATGGGAATCGTCCTACGCCATTGACAGAAAAAAAAAAAAAAAAAAAACTGCCAAGTTCCGAGCCACACTTGGAATGTAAGCTTACATACAGTACCAGATTGAATATTGTATTGACTGCCTTTGACTGCCTTTGAATGCTTTTGAATACCTTTTGCAGCAGTGAAAAGACCTACAAATCGAACAAAAGTTTGAGCGCAAAGACGAAGCGCGGAACGACTCGGTAAGGTCAATTTATCATTAGCTTAATCGTCCCACTACGTACGAGTCGAGACGCACAACGGGGCGGACTAACGCGATGTACGTTCGCGTCACAGAAGCTGGATCGCGTCAGAGATGATGGGGGTATATTGGTGTATTTGCAACGAACCGCAGATTCTAATTAGCATAGGGAATCAAGCGTGATTATGCAGATGTGCCGGAGAGTGGGATATCAAGGGAGTGGCGAAGTACGTATACAGCAGCTAGGGGTTACACCGGAGGGTGCATGCGCGCAAAGGGGAGCCGGGCAGCGCGGAAGGTTAATTGCCTCTTGTGGCGGCATCTCCTGTGCCTGAGCCGAGCACGCGAGGGGGGGTTGGGTATCCGGGTGAGGTCAAGAGGGCCCAGCCCACTGGGCCAGTTGGATCGTATCAAGGATATCTCCATCCGCCGAACCGTCTCTGTGCCACTTTGAGCTTCGCCGTGTGATCCCATCCTCCTTCGAGTTGACCTTAGCAACGTCACGGCGTCGCGCCCGCGCCAAGCATATAAATCTGAACTCGCTCCAACGTGGGTAACTGCCACCGTGCATACTTGCCGTTACTTCTCCAACAACAACCGGGGCCTTTTCTGTACCTCAGCCGCGATATACGCGTGTCTTCGCGCCGCGTACGTGCGTACGTAGTTACGATCATTACGAGATCACGTATCAAGTGTGGGGAGTTACTTTGCTCCCAGCACCTCCTTCGATGTGTCGTCGTTGGATCGTTTGGGTACAGTGTCCGGGTGTCTCGACGAAAATGCGATCGGTTTCGTTTCATTGAATTTTAATATTGACGAAGATGAAGATAAGGTTTATAAATTTCATCGAAACTGAGGGGCCATCGCGTGTCACGTTTCCCCCTCGGTTTTATGCTTATGGTGAGAGCGTAGTGCTAATTATACGAGTTTGGCAGGCCAGTATCTGCTGAACACGCGTAATGGGTTTGTACGCTGAAAATGTACGTGTATGCACAGTGCGCACTGCATACCCCCTGTTTCGTATTTGAGTATTTTGTACATGACACACACGTATACTGCCTACTGCAATACTAGTATACATTAAATATACACGTGTCTTCTGTTGCCTGAGCGGGGCTAAAGAAGCGCCGCGAAACACTTTTCATCGACTTGATCGAACTGCATTATCATAGCTACATTGACGCGCGTTCGATGCAACTCAATGGAAACTGTCTAAGAATATTGATTTATATCGTAATAACTACTATTACTGCTGCTACTACGACTACTACTACTATGATTAATGTTACTGAGTACTACATATTATTATATACATACGCTATCACATCATTTTTATCAGTATACCATTATTAATGTTATTATTAAAAATATTACAACTTTTCTTTATAATTATTAATATTCATATCACGATAAAAACACATTATGATGTATGAAAATCCGAGCGCCGTCACCTGTGCAAGGTTAGAGTTCGTCTCGTCGCAGATGTTGAGCGTGAGAGTTGGAGTCGAGATGAACAGTATAAGAGTGTACGGTAGTGAGAAGAGAAGAAGAGAAGTGACGGTAAAAGGCGAAAGAGTAAAGAAGAAGTGAAAAAAAAAGGAAGAGAAAAATGAAAGGAATAAAAAAAGCAGAAAAGACGACGAAGAAAGACGAAAGGTATAATATTAGGCTCGAGGACGACCGCTTTTCCTCAAATTGGACTCCGCGGCGACAGGTTTGCATGAATACCACTGAGTCTTTTCATAATGAGTATGTTTCCGAGCAGTGCCTCTCTCCCTACGCCTATGATATAACGCGTAAGAGGTAACTGCCAAATGCCTGAACATAGACGTCGGTGCTTGTCCTCGAGCCTGAGGTGCGCGCCTAGCTGGTCCAAGTCGGCGGAGGCTGGGACATACCCGAGTCTGCTCTGTACCATGACAACCGTGAATTTTTTTTTCTCCTCCCGCCCTTTTGCCCCCCCCCCCCCCCCCCCCAAACCTTAGTCCGCATCACCCGTCAACCTTGCTCCTCCGACTCCGGAGGAGCCACTTTACGTAAAACTCCACCAGATTAAACTATTTTAATCATCTCAACAGCCGTCACGCACAGAGCCGACCCGGCGACCGAGCCTCCACATTGCGTCGCACCACGAGTACTCGTGCTTATTTATTATTTACATCACACAAACACACTCGCGCGTTTATTTTTTCACCATACGCGCAAAGCAGTTTTATAATTACATTTGTACGACGTATCAAATTAACGGTAACTCTATTAGTACTTACATATGATTATTGTGACTTTGTGTAATTGTTTTTGTTTGAGTTTTTTTTTTAAATTTATTATTATTATGTTTTTTTTTTAGTACTTCAGAGTTGTTTCCTACAGTAACGATCAACGTCGTGCGTGTCCATTACCAGGACATTGTACTATGACGTATATATACTATGTGGTAAAACGAAATAAACTCATTTTCTAACGAATGTCAGAAACCGCCTTGCTTGTTTGAAAACTTATTTCGTCCCTTGACCATCCTGTCACACCATAACCATATAACTATAATCCCGTTTCACCGCATTCCAGACGTTCGTGTCTATCTTCCTGGCGAGAGCTTTTGCACGTTGAGCAAAATCCACTCGCGAAGGATTCGGATTGTTACAACCCGGCGTGGGTGTGTGTGTATAATGTATATATATATACACATGGAAATAAGGGAAATAAAATTCGTCGGCCGAGGACTCGAGGATTTGGGAAATTCGTATACCCCGAGGTATAATTGGTCGAACTAAGGTCGCATCACTCCAGCGCCTATATAATTAATGAACTTTTCTCAATGACATTGGGTCAACGACTCCCGATCCATCTCGAGTTTCACTGCGAACGAATCAATTTGGAAGCGAAAATCGTTCTGGTGTTCCCATTCCGACGTACGAGCCCGGTAGTTCGTATAAGGGTGAGTATGTTTTCAGCAGTTCGGGCAAGGGGCGAGACTGCGATGGCGAGAGAGCGAGAGAGCGAACAAGAGCAGAATAGCGATCGAGAAAATAGGGTTGAGTGGGAGGAGGGGGAGGGTGGGGGAATAGAGGGATTCACACGTCCCTGGTGTGCGGCAATATCAACAGGAGGAGAAATATCACCAGAGTCTGCCGAGTGGCTGAATACCTCCGCCACAGGGTTATCGACCCGCAACAGCGAACGCTAGTTGGTCGACGTAAAAGTCTTGATAGGTTCCTGGTATTTCCGGAGATCGCGGTGACGAGCCGATGGCTCGGTGCCGACGGCGGTTGGCTTAGGAGACACCAAGACGCAGTGGCTTTGCCTTCGACGGGCTCCTAGACTATCCGGATACTGCTTTCGGTCGATGGTTGCCACATTCGCGCCTGCAGTTTTCCTTGTAGAGCAGCTCAGCCATCGCTATTACTTTCCTATACGTCCCTGTGTGTGGGTGTACGCTCCAGGTAATCGAAACTCTTCGTCTGAGTTCCCTATCTGCGCCTTCCACCGCGAAGTGTCCTCGTGCACGAGGTTTGGCTGTTGTACTATCTGATTATCGCGGTTACTGAAGTTTCGATGGTAGAACATTTACGATTTAGGTTCCGGAGGGACGGCCGAGGAGTCTCTGAGATTCACGACGTAGGACAAATCGGTTGTACCTGGCGGATTCGGTGCCGCATTATTCCTTCTTCGCTGATCCATCCGGCTTTGCGGAACCGACGGCAACTCAGGATAGTCGAACATCTCTTCATGCGAAGTTAAACCAATGAACAGCAACAGAGATTTTCAATCGATATTCTGCGAAGAAAACGTTCGACAAATCATTTCCAATACTTTCATGCTACTTTGCTGATAAAAGCTCTTCAACGCGTATACCTCGCGAAGAATGCATTGCGCAACTTTTTACCGGTGAGTTATTTGATCTCGAACTTGGCAGAAAGGGGATTCCACCACCCGCAGAACGTGTGCAAGTTTGCTCACTCCTAAGTTGAGGAATAAAAGGAGGGGAGAAAAATGTGACCGATCCTTTCAGGTGAAAATTAAGAAACACGTAAGCAGTCCAACATCGGGAATAAAAAAGAAAAACACTATCCCAAACTTGATTCACCAGAATTCGCACGTACCAGACTTTTCCGGGTTTTCCGCCGATGAATCTGGCGCCAGTGCAGGAGACTTTCAGAAAACACTCTGTACATACGCGTATCAGACGGCATTTTACTCGGTCGTGCTCGCCAGCACTCAGACAGAGCCAGACTGTGACGTGCCAAGGAGCTACGTCGCGTGCAGCACAGCGTACAGATCCGCCGACACTCTAACGTCAACAGCCAACGGACTCTCCGTCTCAAAATAGAACAACAACTATGAATCGGTCCTCTCTGTCAAAGCACTAGTGTTCGCTGGTACAATAGGCCAGACGGATAGATTTGACGAATTTGAGTACCTACGTATGGGTGAAGCGAAATCTCGAGCTCAATCAGGTCGAAACTGAGATCCTAGAGGTACCCAGAGTTTGGTTCTAGGACAATTTATTGCTGTTGCATTTGTGTCTCCGCTGTTCAAAAACGAGCAGAGATTATTATTTAATTATAGGTAAAAATATAAAATTTATGATACCATACCCCTCGAATTCAACGTAGTACAAAGGTGCATCAATCATATTTGAATTCGGTTATATTTTCGTTAAACATTCGTTTTATTGAAATATTACGTACAGAATGTAAAATGTTGAATGTAGATCCGACGGTTGTTCCACGCTTCGGTACATACTCTGCGCAATACTTATTTCAAAAACATACTCGAAATCGTACGTACGACCAGAGCAGAATGGGTTTCGTACAAACGAACCGTTTGTATCGATGACAATATGTGCCTACGGGCTGTACATGTGCAGGGTATAAAGGTAACGTTATTCGTTTTGTCGTGTGATTGAAAATTGGATTTATTAGATCGAATTTCCACACGGAGTGTGACATCGCTTGGTCATTATTCACTCAACGTCGCGGGACTTGGAAGGCCAGAGAGAAGGTCTTAGATATAATGCGCAGCCATTTATCAAAAGGCAAACCCGCACGATCGACAGTTCCCGAGGGCTTTCGGCAAGGGTGCCAAATTCCACGTCTCGTCCTGACCATCCGGCCTGTCTATCCGAAGGCAATTATACATTTATTAACCTTCCCACTGTTGATCGATCGCTCCAAGGAGTCTGCGAGCTTCGCCAACCCTGGATCACCGGCCGAATGCGCGACTGTCTAGCTTACTGTCGTCTGCTTCCGGACAAAATGCAATCCCTATCCTGCGGGACGAGGTTCAGGAATGGCCAAGGTAAGTATCGGCCACGTCCAGACCCAGAGTGCACGGAGTGTGGACTGCGGAGTGTTTGAGAGGAGACCCGTTGTCGAGGAGGTGGACCCGCATTCCCAGGGGGCGGCCGAGCGAGTACTTGCGCGAACACTCCTCGGACCCTCCGTTCGATCTCCACCGTGCCTATTACCTCGAAGTGCGGCGTTGTTGCCGAAGCAAAACCGAACAACAGTGGCTTAGTTTTCTCCCGGGGTTTTCCGAGCTCCGTCTCTTGTTGTTATCCCCGCGTTTTTGGGCCTCGAGTATCGATTTCGCCGTCAAGAAGAGATGGGAGGGGTGAGGAACTTCCAACGACGAAAAAGAAATTAGCGACGAAGATCGCGCGCGGTTTTGCTATTTTCGCCGAAGAGGCGACGCGCGGTAGTGTTCTTTTGTTGAGCCCCGAACGAACCCGACGAGACCTTTATGATATCAAAGATCGCGGTGGTTTTCCCTTGTTCCCAACGTGAACGGCGGAAGATAAGCGGAGTAAATAATACCAGCTCCCGTTCTCCTATTTTTATTCCGCTCTTCAAAAGCACGCGCGAGCGCTTCCGCTTTCTTGCCATTTTCCGGGCAACTGCAGGGTGAACACTACGGGATGTCGTCTTTGAACTCCACGACGCTGATAAACACGAGGCTTCTGCGAAACTCGGGCAAATTCCTGCCATTTCACGTTCAAACTCTTTGCGCTACACGTAAGATTCCCAGCGTGCATCAAGCCGCAAACTTTGAACAACAAATCAAGTTTACCTCCGGTGGAAAGGATAAGCAGTCTAATAATTTCGATTTCTGTCCAGCTGTTAAAGTGCACACAGACTTCCGTCGTTGCTGTACTCGTTATCTTCGCGATCTACCGTCACACATGTCGTCAGGGTGAAAACTGGCTCCCTGGAAGACAATAGCGGATGCACCAGGATAGTACGGATAACCGGGTAAAAGTTGCTTTTCGCGCGCAACACGGCGAGGTCAGGGATTCTCTCTTTTATGTACTTGCTTCATCGAAACAATCTCTCTTCACGATCTAAATGTCGCAGCTATAGTCATCTAGAATCCATTGTTTCACCCAGCCGAGTAGAGCTCGCGACACTTGCAGCAGGCACGTCGATACGCCGTGTATTAATACCTGGGCGTTGTACTCCATACCGGATCCTGTTCAGATGCACATGTAAGTAAATTTCGTAACGTGCATTAATTTGAATTATTGCTGAAAAGAGCCAAGATGGTTATACACGAAAATTGAGGCAGTTTCGCATGATGTTAATTTGTATAGTTAATTTGAAATTTTGTACATCCCCACAAAAGCCGACTCGACGAATGCAGAATTATACTTTTTAGTTGCAATAAAAATTCACCATAGTCGAGTTTCGTCCATTATTTACTCCGGAGTGAAGGAAAGCGGAATTATTTATTACCCAGAGGCAAAGCCGAGCGCGTCCCAGATGCAAAATTTGAAGAGGTTGGGAACGTCACGTTAGCCGGTTCGTCGAACGTTTCACCCGTATAACGATCATTAGTGGGCTAAGCTTTTATTAGGGGATAGAGGACAATATGTTACAGGAGCGGTTCTCCTCCGCGGATGATTTCCCGTGGGATTCCTGATCCTATCCCAGTCGGGTAACTTTCCAACGTTAGCTACTTCTTCCCCATACTGATCTCCAAGAGGATATTAACCGAACTAAAATTCCGAACGTAGATGCAAAGTTGTCGGAACAGACGCTGCTGAAAATATATTCAGAGCATCTAAAAAGTTCTTCAATCACGTAAATCGTGGATCAAGTTTTATACGCGAGACGTAAATATTTTCCCAGGAGCCATTCAAATTAGTCTACGTATAGTTTCTCAGCTTCTTTCCAAACCCATGTGCCGAGGCACGTAAACAATTTGTGTTATCAACGGTATATCGGAGAGTGGTCCCCCTTCTCGGCGTGTAATGGAAATAAAATCAAAAAGGTATATAATTAAAAAAGTTCGGACTTTAAACGGGGCGAATATTAAATTAAAAGGACAATCTTGCAAGTGCGGTATAAAAGTTTAATTTGCATTATCATATGATCGTTTCCAAGGGTCTACAGCGTCCCTCTTCTGAGTAATTCGACAGCCTCCGGTGATGTCTGAAAAGTTGAAATGATTTCGGCGTGTCTGGAGGAGGATAAGTTGCACAGTCTCCGAAATCTTAAGGCTCCGGATCGAGCATAATTCCTACGAGAGTAACCTAGCACTTTCGAGGGTCTGCTACACTTAACACCCTCTCAAACGCTCTGAAATGCTCTCAAACGGTGGCGAGATTGTATCGCCCGTCAGGGTAACACCTACCCACCCGCCATCGTCTACGCTTCTGCGTGTCTGCCGACCAACACACGTGCGTTTCCATTATCCCGCAGCTAACGTTTATTAAAAATTTGCTTTTTCACCGAGATGATGTTATTTCTCATCGTAATCTTAAGTTGGCTGGAGCATCGCGGCTGGAGATGAGGGGTGTGATAATAACCAAAGGATCTAGATAATGATTTGATTTTTTTTTCGGTACAAGCTATCCGCACTCCGAGTACCAAAGAAAGCGATGATTTATTTGTTTTGAAAATGTCCAACTTGTGTTTTTCTCACACCCACTTAGAATTTTTGTTCTTTCACGGGCCCTGCGGGTGGGCACACTTCACACTAAGTGATTTATACGCCGCTCTCTACCCGGCCAGTATTTTACTTATTCTACTTCCTGCAGCAGTGCTTTGGTAATAGTTACTAGACGGGCCAGCCAAGCCAGGCAACCACAACTGACCTAAGCCGTGGGTCATTTTTTATCACTAGTGTCATGTCCACTCATTCCTTGGATTTTGGCGCTTCGAAACAAGCTTGTTTTACGCCCAACGCTACTTGGGATCTTTAGAATGCGGAGGACACACCTTGTAATTATGAATCATTGAAACCTAATTTCCGGACCAAGCGTTGAGAAATCACGGGATGATGAATTAATGAAATAATGAATTTAAATTAGCCAATTTTCGAGCTTCGCAAAGCTCGGGCGATGTTTTCATGTAAATAGTGAACCTATTGCTCATTGAAACGGCACATTGTTGAAAAAAAGATATCAATAACAAAACCACCCAACGCTTCGCACAATTTCCTCGAACGTTGCGAAACCATTGCGGTATGGATGACAGGTGGCGTAAAAATAGGACGTATCTATTGGACCAGCCTGCGTTGAAAAATTATCAGACCACATTCCTCGAAATGCAATAATAGCCAATATATCACGCAATGATGGTATTTCGTTCGGTTGAAATAGGAATCGACGGCGAGTCAAATATCGACGAACTAATTGGCTTATACCTGGCGTTGGCTTAGAAAAGCATGTGCGAAAATTGCAATACCGGATTCGAAAATGTGGAATGAAATTATATGATACACCATAAATACAAATTTGGTACCAGTGTTTCATCGGTACGAAAAATAGATGAGAAATAGGTTTTAAAAATCACTTGCCCAAGCTAGAAACGAGAAGACATTGTCTTAGCTGATATTCGAATCCGAGAGGTATCGTAACAATTACACAATACCGTGCACACTTTCGTACGTTGCAGGCGGTTCGTGAAAGAAAAATATTACTCTTCGTACCTGCGTGGATACCGCAATACAAAGCTCGTAAGCCTTGTCCCCTTTATTTGGATTACGCCGTTCTAAAACGTGTTTTTCCACGATGGTCTCTTTAAAGCACATAAATAATCGGGAAAGTAAAAATTGTTCGCGGGGAATTTCCACCACTCGGCAACAACTGACAGAAAATGGTTTATGCTTTTAGCTCCCTCTCTTCCACCTCCGTATACGAATCTACTGCGTCCGTTTGAAACGAGCGACCCTTTACGTAGCGACCACCAATAACAGCATAACGACACAGAGCCAAATGGTTCAACCATTACCGCGCCAATATTACCTGCTTCACTGAATTATTGTGGCCGGCGTGCGAAATATCTACCATCATCGATATTGAATCAGAGAAGTCTGGAATAAAAATAGCGCGAACTGATCGCGTGCACAAAGGGCTAATTTTATCTAGTCACGTTCAACAAATGCAGCCGCATGATTTTTAGTACAGTTTCTTTATTTTTTCTCTCGTAATTTTCTGTAGCAGTCTTTTTCTCTCTAATTCTCGCTACTTGTAAGCTTCCTAATTTTATTAATGTCTCGTTCATTTTTATGTTTATTTGATTCACTGCAACAGCTATCCGCGTTTCATCTTTCGTTTATTTTCACTGGACCTGATCTATTCGATAGAAACCAACCGTTACTCTGAAATATCAAGTTCTCATTCCCGAAGAGTGTTACTCACACGTTCCTATCATATTTTTAGAAAAGCAAAGCCAGTTGTATTGGTTCAATGTTTGTTGAAGGCAAAAATAAACGTGCCGAGTTGCGAAAGAATTAATTAAAAGATGACACAGAGGAAGGCGACGTCACCGGTGATTGAAAAGTTTACAAATGAAATTAAACGTCTCGATAAAGATCAGCCGTTGATAAACGATGGTTATCACTAACCACCAGCCGGATGTTACTTCATTTTGCTAATTGTGAGAGCCGAAAGACTTTGGTCTCAACGATTTTCAACGTTTCGTTTTATTGCTTGGGATTGAAATGATCATTGCTTCAGAGCCAAAGACTTTTTATTCGCTAACCGAAAATGTATGAGTGCTGTCGTTCGGGAAATACGATCATGACTGTATAAAAAGAAATACCATTTAGAGGAGGCTACAGTCGATTTCGACATAGACTTAGATATCTTTAAATATCCACGTCCATGGATCACGAACGTGAAAGAAAGGAATAAAAGCCGTATTCTACACACAATTCTGAATGAAAATATACCAATACATTTTGACTTCATACGAAAATTGCATCTAGAATACGGATCTTAGCTCTTTTTGCGTTACGATGTATAGCCTTTGATAACAGCTAATATTGTAAGACATTTAACACAATCGGTGGGGACTGGGTATAGAAACTCCTTGAGAGATTCCTATACATAACTTAACCCAGATGAGTTCGAATAAGTTTGAAAATCAATAAGCTTCTTGCCGTTTTGCAGTAAAAGTTGGTGCCAAACTGGAAATTGGTATTTCAGTTCACATCTCTTGTAATTAATTAAATCTCGCAGACAAGAGACTCATCAGGAGATTTCAGTAGATCTCCATTTCATAAGCTGAATCATCAATTTACCATTGGAAAAAAGACGTAACAATATTTGGAATTAGAAAGGAATGAGATAAAACGGTACTTTGAAATGAAGACTGTTTAAGATGCGGTCCCTGCCCGTCGTCCAGTATCATTTTCGCACGATTTTTCATTCGCAGATTGAATATTCTGGTAAGAATTTACGGCAATTCAAGTGGACGCCAAACTCATACTTAAACCTTCATGTACGTGTGTTTCTGGGTTTGATTCATTTCGTATTTTCCCAATAAACTTGTTTATGATTCGACTATTCAACGGTCACAACACTCGGTGACGCTCAATTTTAAGATTATACCGATTGACTGAATTTCAGTTTTGTGAAAGTCACACGCCTTGCCACCTTTACATAAATGCTAATATTATTTGCTTATCTTTGACAAGTTAGTTACGTTCGCGTGTCAATTTGAAACGAAGTTTCTACATTTTTTTTTTTTTTTTTTACGTCGAAACCTATGCGAAACCGGTTACGACGGATGTAACTAGATTTAAATATTGACTCCTGAATTACATTTACATACATATGACATCTCGAACGTGACCTCAGTCCTGAAAAATATACAGGGTGATTATTGAACAGGTATGAATAACTCTATGGTTTGCAATGCGCGTCGTGTTGGCATTACTGTTAAGTTATTAACTGGAGAGTGCAGAGAGAGAAAAAAATGAGAATCAAAAAAGATGGTTTCTCGAGTTGGCAAGTATCTGGTACAACAGAGGTGGATTTCGGCACAATTTCCCGACCACTTCAGTGGCGTAATTTATTGGAAACGATTTGCGGCAATGGATCCCGAGAACGGGAACAAAAAAGAACAATTTTACTTACCCGTCGAAATCGATCGACGGTGACCAAACCAAAGTTCTCAAACTACCCGAAGTAAATTCACCCGGAATTACTTCCGATCAGCTTGATAATTTCCACCTCGCCCCGAAAACACGTTCCCGTTCTTGTCCGGCGGCCTGACGGAGGTGAACATTGTTAACCTTCGGTCAACCTCTCCTCCGTCGAATGGTCCTTGCTCCAAAGAGCAAGGGCGACCCACGCCTGTAAGGCATACCTGTAACTACTGCCTGCCATTAAAGATAAGCCTACGCCCTAGCGAGCACCGCAGGTTCGTTTTCATTACGCATTCTCGTTACTTTCATTGCCGATTTGGTCCTCCTTTTATCGGTAAACCGATACGCATGGAACGCGGGTACGTACGAATGGATCGACGTCTGTTCCCAAGTCGGGTGGGCCTTTCGGCTTGGCTGTCACGACGTACTTCTGTAGTAATATCATTTGCGTTTGTCGAGGACGACGGCGCGTCGCCCTTACTCTACATCATCCTCATCTGGATAGATAAGAATTCGCCCAGTCTTGAGAAACTCTTCTTTACTTTCCTTTTTTTTTTTTTTCTTTCTCTTCCCTCGCCTTTTTTCGTTTCCGCCGCTCTCCACTCCGTTATAATTTAATCAGCTGGTTGGGCGGATTCTAAGGTGGGTAGGATGGCGCTGCAGAAAGAGTCAGAGCCAAGTTACTCCAAGTTACAGCAAGTCTGGCAGGCATACGGGAGACCGAGTGACCGGGAACTCTGATATTTTCATAATCGCTAGTCAACGCGAGTTAACGCGCTGGGTATGAATCATTCGAGCGTTAAAAGCCGGTTTCTCATCTCCTCTACAAAGTCTTCGCAGGTTCTAAAAATATCCGTATAATAAAATGGCAAAAATAAAGAAAAAACAAATGTTAAAACCCACAGAGGTTTCTCCTCTTTCCTACGAGCTCGACTTCTCGACCATCTAAAGATCACTCGTACGATTATAGTTCGATGAGCGATCAGCTAACAAATTGTTACATCGGTTTTCATTGGTTTATATCTCTCCGCCGCAAGTCAAAGGCGCCCTCGAGCGTTTTGCACAGCTGTGATTCTTCTCGACTCGATGATCATTTGTAAGAGATAAAATTGGCGGGTGAACGAGAGCGCGGAGGCGTAGGTGGAGGTATGCGCGTTACAAGAGCGAAATCGCTTCTGTTTAATCGTGTTATCATCAGGGCTACGAGGCAGCGTATTTTTAGACCAGGTTGTAAACAACGCAAAATCTCTCACTATCCTCCCGCGCGGTTTTCTGCGCTAATGCGATTGGCATTACACGTATTATCTCCTGGCAAGTAATCACGTTTCGCATTACCAATCCATCCACCTATTCCACCCAACCCTCAGCCCTTCACTTACCGGAGCCTCGCGTCGTTCCCGGGTATATTGGACGAGGGAGAAACAGGAAGGAAAAAGAACGCCTCAAATCCCGCATCAAAGGTAAGCAAATTATTTTGCCTCATTTGCTGATTACGAAGGCAATAATTGCGTACACGTATAACGGAAGATGGTTGGCCGCGCGTTATTCCGTAATTGGGCGTTAATTGTTATCTCGTAATTTGTGGATAGCGTATATACAGCCTTGCCGGAAGTCACAGGGCATATTGTGATCGGGTAAAACGACGCAATTCCGGGGTATAATCGATCGTTTATACAGCTCCGCGTTGAGAATTATCTCGCCGATAGCTGATTCGACGCTAAGCTTGCTAAACACCTCTTAATAAATCTTGCTTCGCGTGATATAATCAGAAGCAATTAGTACGCCGAGGCGCGACTTTTTTGTTTAAAAAGTTAATCGTAATTGGAGCCCGGGAATTATCCAGCTGTAAGCGAAGCGACAGAAATCTTTTGACATCATCCGATTAGAAGGGATATCGGGTTAATAAGATTTGAGAGACTCGGTAGATACGAGATAGACGGAACAGAGGACGGGTTCGAGAGACGCGAAGAAAAGCTAATTTCAAAAGGAGTTGCAGGGAATGAAAAGCGGTGAAAAGTTTTATGCGAGACGATACGAGTCATCTGTTACCTCGCAAGTTCAATACAGCTCATCGTTTATACCTCTGTACCTACCGCAATGAAACCACACAAGGGGAAGACTTAGAATTCCTCGGAGTCGACAGACTGCGTATTAAAGCTCAAGAGAAACAGTAAGACGAACGTTGCAGGGTACAAATGTAAGAGTATAGATTGCAATTCCAGTTTTTTTCCTTTTTTCTTTTATTGTATTTTTTTTTTTTTTTTCTTGAAATACGGCAAGTCGATCAGACCGCGGTCAGACAGTAGCGACGACTCGCGTATTCGCTAAGTCCTCTCGGCTGACTAAACTTCGGCAAGTGTTCCAGCAATTACCAGACCAGGGGACACGTAATAATGAACATTCTGTGCTAACTTCAATCCTAGCAATGAGCGTATTCCGTTGCACGAGCACGTGTAGCGTGGATCAAATTAGTTATATCGAATAGAAGCGAGTTATTACGACCATCGTGTGAGCAGCAGTTTGTAACAAAGTTTGCGTCTCACTGTCAGTATTATGGACAGGATCAAAAAGGACCGAACCACCGTGGGAAATTCACGAATTGTTGTTACAAAGATTTGGCAGGGCTAGAATTTTGTGCTATTTTCTTATGAAAAGGCGATGAATAAAAAACGATGATAAAGGGATTGAACGTTTTACGCGCGAAACATCGTTCCACCTCAGAAAAATACGACGAGAATTTTGTCGAAACTATTTTACGCGGCTTGATATATAACCGGGGTTCGAGCTGCCTGGATAGAGGGCAGGTTTACCTAGATATATATGCATATGGTTCTTACACAAGGGTAAAGCGAAGTAAGTTTCACTCGAGTAGGGAAGCTGCAATCACGAGTGGCTTCCTCCTGGCAAAGCGGGATAGTGTAACTTGGAGAAACTCGATTACGGAGGATGACTCACGCTGCATTCGCCATTAAATCGTAATATTATACTAATCAACCGGCGTAGTCTCAGAGAATATCCCGGTGGTTCCTGGATGCTGCAGGATTACCTCAAGTATACGTACTGGTCTCACAATCAACAAAGCTGTCGGCGCAGCGCTACCGCTACGTTTCGCCGGACCGCGGACAGTCGTCGAGGAACTTTGGAACGATTCGAAAGAAAAGGAGTAAGAAATCCGATAACCCATCTCCCTACGATTGCATTATTCGGGCCGATAAATGCGCGTAACACGCGCTCGATATTCCGAGGCTTCTCCACGGACGCAAATTCAACGTAACGGCCGGGCAGCCCACACGGCCGAAGGGTTGGAAAGGTTGGAACCCTCCCAGTTCTATTGGCCCTTCCGGATTACGCACGAAATCAAGCGGGTTTCGCGCGAACGCCGGAAATTCCGGGGGTGCTGGAATTTCAGGATTTTGAAGCGGCCGCGCGCTAGAAATTCTATCGATACGATTAATCTTCAACGGCATGCAGAGGGAGAATTAACACTAATCCGTACAGTGAATATGCTAACGGGGAATAACCTAGAAAATTATTGCAAACTTTCCATTAAATCAATGTGGAAGAAGGGGGGAGGGGGGCTTTTCGACGTGTACAGCAGTGGAAAGCCGGAGAATTGATTCGTTGGTTGAAAATACTAGCCAATCAGATTCTACACCAGCTTTTGCACCGGAACGGTGGAACTGAGCAACGGGAACAAATCCAATCTCACGGATCTGACGGAGCAGGCTTATTTTTATTTCGATCATTTCGTACGGAAGGATTTCGCGTAGCGTAAAGTATGACCTCTGTGCGGCGAAATTGCGTCAGGAAGACACCATCAGACAGCAATTTCCGAAACAAGAATATCCGAAGTGGTGGTAAAATAATCTTCGCACGTGACGATTCGCGAGGCGGAAAACATTAAGTATAGCAAACAACCGGACAGAGCGCGACAATCTGCTCTCGGCGAGGTAATTCATTCCTCTTCCTGCTCACCGGAACTGTCCGATATGCGTGTAGCTCGGCACCCTAGTTCACAGTGAGACGTTGACGTTAGTCCTCCGATTAACGTACGAATACCGGGAGCGCCGCGTTGCGTGATAAGCGGGGTTATACCTTGTGAAACAATAATGTTATTTCAGGTGGGCGGGAAGGCTTGCAAACTGGAAACGTAAAATTATTATTGAATCCCGCGATGTGTACAAAATTAAAACAAGGAAAATACCACCTGGGAATATCGTCGATTGCGGGCGGTGCGGACAATGATTTTCGTGCACAACAAAACCCCACTTAATTCTGCGAGACAATGAGAAACAAATCGATTTGCAGTTGGAAAATATAACTGGGCGCGCGCTTCTAATTTCCGATTTAATTAACAACTTGCGACGAGTTTGTTCTGGGTTACAGAGTTGGACGGCGGTAGTCGGCGGGTCGGACGTGGGGGAAGAATGGTGAATTAAACGAGTCCCGGGGAACGGAACGCGACGAAGTGGGCGAATAAGACGACGACGAAGGAACGATTAGTAAACAAACTTGAGAGAGCGGAATCCCTTCGCGGCTACTCCGACACCCTTCGCCGAGGATTTTCCACCTCCGTCCCCTGCCGCGCAGACCAAACTTTTCTTCCACATCACGGCGCTTGCCTATTATAACTATCAACTAGAATTAATACTCCTTTCAAAATTTTACTTCGACTGGGTTTATCGGAGTAACTCATTCGGCAGAATACGAGACATTGTGACAAAATGAGAGACAATCGTTAACGCCGAAGGTAAATATTGCATGACAAAAGATAATACGAGGGTGATCCGAATTTCACGATGCTTGCGGTTATTTTCAAAGTGAGATAAAGATGGAAATTATCGCGTCGCTGCCGGCAGGCAGAATCGTGCGGCGCGTGAGCTTTCGCATATTCTGAGAGGTGTCGAAACCGGTGGAATGAAACTGACAACCGGTCTGCCTTGTTCGCGGCACAAAATATTTTCGAGAAGACACATCGGCCGAAGGAGTGCCGTGACGTGTCGGGTACAAATCCCACACGGATCAGTCGAGATTCGGTAATAAGTAGGTAACGTGTTGCGGATCACGCGCAGCTCTTTCGGCAAATTTTCACACCTGAAAGTTCTAAACTTTTTCAGAGCTAAGCCATTCGTTCCTTGTACACGGATGATGGGCTTATACTTGCCGAGCTGAGATCGGCAGGCGTTCAGGTATGGGGTATAAAAAGCTAAGAAGAAAGAAGAAAAATGTAAAGTAAAGTTACGCGTGGCTGCGAGATTATTTACAAGACTCAAACGATGTGATTTGTTTCTTGTAAATATAACATAGATAAAGAAGGCAGAGATGAGGGAACTAGAAACGAGGAAAAAGTGTATAAATTGAAAAAGTTTCCAAGCAAAGAAAAATTGCCAACTTTATTAGTAGGTATCTGAGAAATTGTTTTGCATTTCCGACATTGATTTGTTTGTTTGAAAACGGGATTGTAATATGAGACAATCGGAAAAGTTGCAGCCGTAACTTCGTCGGAACTAGACTAGACCAGACGAGACGTTAACGCTTCTGCAGTAGCGAAAAGCTCGCGAAGACATCAAATATAAAACAGCGAAGATTTAGTGGAGAACGGGATTTGGACAAATTGATGGTTGAAATGAGATGGCGAGTGGTTTGGAATAATTGGCAATTTTCACTACGCAAGTAAACTTCTTTACGAGTCTATTAGACAGCTAGATAGGTATAATAGTGAGAGATGAGGAAACTCGTTCCAAGTCTCGAGAAATTGGGTATTTCGGGCGAAATGAATATTCGCGAGTTCCTCAAACAGCGATCATCCTCTCAAAGTGAAAGTAGCCGTTAACAAACTGGGCCAAAAAGTAGTCGGTACAAAAGCAGCAAAGTCAGCGAGCCGTGACGAAGTCAACTGTGACGACTTACTGGAGCAGGCTATGGAAATATTTTCGTGGAATGATGAGAGACGGGGAGACGGCCGGGGCGCCGAGGGGAGAAGTGGAGCAGAGAGGAGTGGGAGATAAGGGAAAGTGAAAATTTCCTTTTTGACAATTTCACGAACGACAACGGAGGTCAGGACGAGTACAAAGTAAAAACTTGACGAAGAATATATCAACGTCCTTAAGAATGTCCGTGTATCGCGTGCCTTAATTTATTACACCTTGCAATTTTCCAGCCCCTTAAATGTATGCCCGTAAAATATATGTCTCGATCGTTGTTATTCAATCTTCGGTTTATATATTGTTACAATCAAATACACAGTGTTTGTCCGAGAGAAATTTGATGAGAAAATTTTATTGCGTGGCATATTTTAATATATATTTTGTCATAATACATCAGACGAAGCACGTTCCTTTTTGTACAGAATTTCTGATCTTGGTGCAAATTATGTCCGGTATTGACATTTCATAGATTTAACATCACTCGCGACATTTTCGTAATTGGAAAGTTCTTAGCAGCAGATAATTTGTTGAATACAAATTTTCATCGGCATTTCAATAACTATCGTGACCGAGAATCTTTGTTTCAGAGGTAGTAACTGTCTCACTGGTATACATTTCAAAAAACGTCAGGTAATAAAGGGACGAAAAAAAGAATTATAAAAGATTATTAAAAAAGGCCATGAAGGATGGAGCGTAGAAAATGAGGCGTTGACGTGAATCTCGTACCTCTTCACACATAATTATAAAGAACTGTTTTTCTCCTCGGGTCCTCGTTGGCACCGCGACTCTTTTATCTCAAGGGATTAATCCGCGAAGCTTTTATACGCGCGAACAGACTTTTTCTTCTGAATCTTAACCACCGCGAAATATTGACTCTTTGGAATTCACTACAGCGACTCATTTATTGTGAATATGTAAATTCGATCGAACGACGGTAATCTCAGAATATTAGAAACGAAAATAGAGAGACAAAAAAAAAAATAAATAAATAAATAAATAAAACAGAAATAGAAATAAAGAGGAAATAAGAAACCGTTGAATGTTACGTGAGTTGCGAGTCCGAAAACAAACCGATTCCGAAATTGACGTTAATCTAATTGGTGCGGATCGTTAGTACAAATTTGGAAAATCACTTTGGCTCAGCGGATTGTTCGCAGAAGGAAAAAAAACCAATTACTTAAGCCGTTCAATGAGGTTATGTAAATATAAAAGCGTAGCGAATCGCTATCCCGGAATATCCGATTTCATATCTACACATGCATGAATAGTAGCTGGTACAAGCTATGCAGAGTCGACTTCAGGCGGGAAGAAAAACGCCAACTTTTTTTATTCCTCATTTATCCAGGCTGCGAACTGATACTAAAGTCTTATACGTTACACTGACGATGAGTTATTTGCCGGAGAATCTATTGCTCGATCGCGGTCATTTTTATACATGCCGGGAGGAGTTACGCCAGGTAGTGCGAGAAAAATTGAAACGAACTAAAGGGAAGGGCGTAATTGATGAGAATAGGGGATAGTGTACAATGGCAGAATTACAAGGGCCACCATTACGGTCATTTTTTATAACGTCCAAACGTCTGATGAATCATCGCAACTGCTAAATTGGGGGTTGCTTCAGTTTCCGAAAATTAAAACCACGGAACTTGAATGATGTTACACTTGCCAGTTGCAGATACGTACCCTCTTCCTTAAATACCTTGATTTGTAGTATATACTCGTACAACGAGAGACTCGGATCTTCAGGATGTTTTCGGGAAAGTTTTCTTTTGTAAATAAAAGTAAAAATAATGTAAATCTTGTCTTTACAATAAAACTTTTAATGAAGCGTGTTACAATATTCTTCTTTTAATTAAATCTGCTTTAGTTAATTAACCCAGGATTATTGATACGTGGAAGTATTACGAGACTCAGCAGTCTCGGATCAAGTAGATGTTGGAAAAAAAAAAAAACGTGTCGATTGCTTATTTTTGCGAAGAAGTCACGTGCTTGGCAGTAACGATTTCGGTTTGAATATTTTTCGTGGGTAAGGGTATTGTTGGAGGTATTTATTTGCGTGCATTGTAATTTTAGTGGTTTTTGAGTTGCAAGGTAAATTCTTGTTTTTAATGTACTTAGCGCAAGGTTTTTGCGATTAAGATGCGTTTTGGAGATTACTTCTAGGAAAGTCGTTCGTTTTTCCATTTTTTTCATGACATCGTACTTCGAATTCAGAATAATCACGACTCCTAGTACGAGGTAAAAAGTAAAAGTCAAAGAGTGACAATGAGCAGATGTGAGTTTGGGTGATGAAGGTGATGATAGAAAATTTGAGAAATTTTCAAGACTCGGGCATCTGACATTCCAGCGTGACTTTACATTTCTGTGATTTTCAGTACAGCCGATGATCTTAACTGTAGGCATGTCCACAAACGTCCCGAGACGAATCAATTGTTCAAAAATCAAGCGAGTAAAACAGACGTCGATTAAGCTAGACTTATTTTTTGAACAGACGTCTGGTGGCGTGTTGATAAAAATTCAAAACGTCACGGAACACGATCGTAGAGAATCGAACACGATCGGATGTGACAAAAACGAAATCTACGGACCGGATTGTCCTCTGTCGATCTGCAGTGAAGTGTGCAGGCATAGAAACGGCGCAGAGTTGCTGCTGAAAACCCGCGCGCGTCCCGCGGACAAGAAGTTCGATTCGACGCTGATTATATCGTGGAAATGGCCTCGAAGTCGAGCCGGGTGAATGTGTCTGCGGAAGCGACTCGGATTACCAACTGGAACTGGACTCCCGAGTATAAAGGAGCAGTTCGTCATACGGGGAAGGAAGATCGCCCCTACTTTGTCAATCTGTCTTCCAACTACGCAACGCGGACTTCCATTACTGCAATCCTTTCCCGCTGCCGCACGGCGTGGTTTCAGCCACCGTCGGCGTTACCCGTAGGTGCAGTTCTCGCGTGGGAAGGAAGGCATCCCGTGGGTCCGCAGCTTTCGCCTTGGATATCGCTCGAAGTTCCCTCGAATGACGCGCCCGTCTGAGTCCTGGTTGTATAAAGGGACGGTTGAAAACCGCTTTTACGGTGACCGAAAGGATAATGCGGATCGTCGAGTATCCCTTGAGAAAATGCTAGCTCGCTGCGTATCATAGTGTAAAACACTATGTAATATTACAAATATAGATGCGCAGCCGAATACGTTTTATTATACGAATTTGTTCTTTTACGTCGTGTTTCATCGAAGCAATATCTAAAGCGAAAATTGCGTTGCGAAGTTTTGGGTGTACTGCAAATAATAGGTATGAAACGACTCTTGAGTTGAAGATATTTAAGCGCGATCGTTATTGTTATTCTTTAAAAGAACTTTCGTCGTGGCCTCGTAATTTTTAACTGAGAAATTAAGTGAAAAACGGCTCTCCGAGATGAAAAGAAACAATTTATGTCTGTATATGTTTCTTTCAATCTCGCGACAAGTTACACGGGTCTTAATTCAACTACGCCGCGCTTCACACAGCATAAAGGAAGTCTCAAAATCAAAATACTTTCTTGGCTTTTGTTACGATTGATGAAACAAAGGCCAGTCTACGTCACTGGGATAAAATAACGTTCTACTCGAAAGAAACTAATCTTTCTGCAATTAGACGTAGCCTTTGTTCTCTGCTGCTTCCACATAATACCGTCCGAAGGCTTCGGTTAATCGTCAATTAGAACGTATAACGCGTAACGCTGATGGGAGTTTTCCACCGCGATAGTGAAAAATAACGTATTCAGATATTCGATTAGTCACAGGCAAATTAACAGAGGATTAGCAAAGCGTGATATATGCGACACGCTGCAAGTATGGCACGGCAGGTATTTACGATCAAGTAATGGATGATTTGACAGTTATTATAAATATACATGTATTGTACATACACGGTATGAAGGTAATAATAAAGTATCAAACAACAGGAGAAACAAATGAGCAATAATATGAAGAAGCATGAGAGATGTGCGTGCAAGTCTTTTGCGAAATAATAGCTTGGCAATAACAAGATTGCTGAATGGTAGCCACGACGAGGGTGCAGCAGGGAATGATAGATAGACGGTCTAGCCGGTAATCGCCAGAGGCTTAACATGGGAGCTCGTTATTATTGTACGCTTAGGCGCATCGATACGTGATTGCTTTATAACGCGGGATGCCTCCGAGATATGGCAAGAAGGACTATTGTCAAATCGCGAGCAGGTCTCGGGAATTGATAATACTGCTGGTACTGAAGGACAAGAGGTGAAAATGCGAAGAAGGCAAAGAAGAGGAAAATGAAGCACTGCAACACTGGCCTCGTTAACGTTTTACTTCCAGCTGAAATGAACAAACGGCAGTTTGAAATTGAGCCGTACCTGCTTACACGCGGACTCTCTTCGTCTCTCACCTGGCAATATTCGCGTTGCTTTTATAAATTTATATTCTTCTAACCGTAATAAGATTCTGTAATTGAAGTTTTCAAGCGCGGTGCAGAGCCAGGCTCGCTGTACACCGCGTATACCTTCTACAATACTGCACTGTAATATAATCACCTTCTTCGAACTTGGTACGCGTTTTGATTGCAGAAATTGAATCGGCGCTTGATTGCTCTGCTTGTAACGTAATATAAAAATGATGAAATAAATCGGGGAAAAATGATCACAAAGAACAATTGAATCTCCTATGGGGAAAAAAGAAAAGATTACACGATTACAACGCTGTTTCTGCCACAACATAAAACAGTTACTGTTCAAATAAAATACCAATAAAAATAATGGTCCGGAAAGTACACGGGCGTATTTATTTTATTTCTTTTTTTTTTTAATCATCTTCCCTTGTTTAAACGTCGTATTTAAAGGCATCGAATGATCGAGTTTTGATTATTACCGAAACTGCGGGCAACACCGGCCATTGCGGTAGTTACTGAACCGAACGAAGGTGCGTGTAAAATTTTTATACCGCCATTTATTTTATAGCTAATAGGCGGAGAAAGTAGCGAGGGCAGAAAAAGGTAATTAAACGGTTGGACAATGCACGGTGGCTCGAATGTTTGATAAACGACGAGTAAACTGCCGTAAAAGCTTTGCAATCTACGATCGAGCTATACGACCAATGTATTATTGTCTTTTGCATAATTGAAATAAACGACAGGTTTACACACGCGGCGATTCCGATGCTCGCGGTAGCCGGTAATGGTTTCTTGGAAATGCAGGATTATCATCGACCACATCAAATGGCCCTAATGCCGACGCGTTATATTTTCGAGGCCCGGCATACATGCCGCGTTGAGAGTGAACTTTGATTTTCAGAGATGACGATCCGCTGGATAATCGAAACGGAGATATGCCTCGACGGATGGACGGACGTTCCGAAGCTCGATCGAGAGATATATTAATCGGGAATCTCAATCTCTGTCGATTTTTCCCACCGGGTTAGCCGACGTCGACCTGATCGACCCACGCATGGAGCAAGAGGTGACGGGTAATCAAGGGGATCACTGTGTGAGGTGACGTTGACAAATGGGAAAAATTTTCATTCCGACACATTGTTAGAATTTCTTTGAAAAGTTTAATTGTTTCGATAAATGAAAAAAACTTAAACTTTATGAAATCTCATCGGTTTTGTGGGTGATTCGTGGTTTATTACCGTTGCGAAAAAATGGTAAAATTACTATTTTTTGAGGGCCTGATTCTCAGGGTTTCCTTAAAAGTTTAAAAAAATGAACCTCTCATCGGGTATATCAACAGAAAAGGCAGTTAAAAAACCGTACCCAAAATTAGTGTTATGGTCGTATGAGGGCTTATGATTGTGTTTGTTTGGATCCACTGAGAAAAGTTCGGAAAAACGATGAAAGAATCCAAGTATTTGCAGCTAGTTCAGAAACAGATATGTTTTGTATTTTACGATGAATTTTTTTGAAATTACCCAGGTCAACGCACAAGCACAACCATATGCCCTATCGTTTGGGAAAGTTTGAAGACACGTCGTCAGCCAGAGAAAGGAAGAATTGTAAAATAAAATTTCGCGTATTTGACCCAAGTGCAAAGTCCGAGTTTGATACATGAAACGGAATGTTTCATAAAATAACATACAACTGGATGTATGCTGGCCGTTGGTCAAAGTTGACGCAAACTGATCGTCTCGACAATATTTACATCTTGTGGACACGCGGGTCCATAATTCTACCGGTTCGTATAGTGTTTCACCGATAGCGTAAAGTTGAAAAAAACTGTGCGGTTAATAGAATTCCGCCCACTGGTGCATGGTGCCGGATAATACAACCGGTTGCAGCGAATATTTGTAATTAATTATCGAGACTAATTATACGGATCAAAGTAACGACCGTAAAGCAGGTATAATAAGCGAAGAGCCCTGCAGATGGTATATGCGAATCGGCTTGCATAATATCGAAGCGCGGTAGTGTGTAGGCGCCGAGCAGAAACCAGTAAAAACATGCATCTATTTCCATATAACAGGTTTATATATTACGCCGTCACGAGCAGGGCACAGTTACATTTGAATACGGCCGCCCCGAACCGAGACCAAAATCATAGCGTCATCCCTCGACTCGCTTCGCGCCCCCCAGCAGCCTCTCGTTTCTCCCCAAATACCCTCGCCTACGCGTACGCATATAATTGCCCCGTAAATGGAGCTCGTAGCGCGAATGTTTAGAACAAGATGGAAAAAGGCAAGTGCCCCGTCCCGTCCTTCGGCATTAGCATCGTCGTTGGATGACGGCTACGAGTTAGGAGAGAGGAACACTGCGCTTGAGCGCTGCGGAGCTTCGTGCCTCGACGTCCGTCGACGTACCTCGGCGAGATCGTTGCGAGGGGAAATAAGGATAAAGAACCGGCACGTGACACCTACCACTCGACACTAGACCGTAGACACCGCCATGGTTCGTGCGGGCTGCAGACGTAGACGGTTTGATGGCCAGTGCCAGCTGGCGAGAAGATTCCACCGAACAAACGGACCCCGACTTTATCTTTCATTAATACTCGCGCAATATGGTACGTCCATCGGATTGGATCGGATTGGTTTTTACAGCACAGAGCATATTTTGCTACCTAGATTCGACCATCGGTTATACGGTTTCAGCTATATTTGAAACGTTGCAACCGCGACGAGCGATGCAACGCTGCAACGATGTAATCGATTCCAGAGTGACCATCTACAAATCGTGGTACTTACTATTCAATCCACTGCGACGGAGCCGTGATATTATTTTGCGTTGATCAACAGTTACTGCAGGGTTACTGCGTCTGGGTTTGAGCTTGGAAGAGTTCCTCGGTTTAATTGTGATGAATGACACCCAGCAATACGACAGCCACGATGCAGTTGAAATTGAATAAATTGCACGGTAACGCTTTGCCGTGTTTGATCTCGACCTCTGCGGGGGTGGATTCACCGGATAACATGGTCGTAAATTTGAAGCTGGGATTTCGGTTTAATTGCCATCATTTTCAGACAACCGAGTCGATTTTTAACGATCGTTTCGACGGCTCGTTCGCTCTTCAAACCGAAGTGAGCTTTACACCTGGCGTGTTGGGATCTAAACTTCCGGAGTGAGATTGGTGAAGTGAAAGTCTCGATTCGAGAAATACACGAAGCTGACGCTCGGTGAACGAATGTAAAAATGGAAAAATTGCGAACACCTACGCGATTCATATTCTTCGGCGAGCTTTTCCTGTCGGCCTTTGCTACGGTTTTGCGATTCAACTCGACGCCGGGCTCTTTCGTTTCGCAAGCTTCATGCGAGGGTTCACGGGTTTCCACACGTCTACACGACGAACCTCACGGTCTTTCGACTTCCTCGGGCGTGTATAACGGTTCCTGAAAATCATTCCGGATCGCAATGAAGCCGCAGACCGGATGCTTGTACCTAAAGTAGAGTCCGTGAACCCGGGACGGAGGTTGGGGAGCACAAGCCGTGGCAAAATACGTACCTTACATCTTGTACGGATGGGAACTGAGGATCCGATTACAGCAAATAGAGCGTCTCATCCGCGAGTGGCCCGAAGCCACGTGCGCGTGTTCTATACAGGCATAAGATAGCAGACCCAGTTCCGCCCAGTTGCGCCCAGTTGGAGCCAGTCGCTAACGATGCATCCGGAAGTCGAAAGACTGCCTGTAAATTGCATAATCTCGCGGGCGGCGCACGGCGAGCTTGGCTGGCATGATATATATTCAGGGAGGTTCACCTCAGCCTAACAATGACAGCATGACGGCGCGAGATCCCGTCCTGGTCCTCTCTCTCTCTCTCTTTCTCGAGGGAGAGAGGGAAGGGTTTGCGGCCTTGCAATGCTGCGGAGGATCTCTCCCGCTCTCTTTTTCTTCAGCTGCGGGGCATCTCTCCGCTTCTCTCCTCTCCTCTCCTCTCCGCAAGACGTTGGCCTATGTGCCACGCGGCTCGACCTTGCCCGTTCGTTACTCTTGCGTGCCTCTTATATGCACCGTGGCATCTTATAGTTAGCGCGCGATAGAGTCGAGGGAGTCTCGCGTGAGCTCCGGCGCAGCCTCCACCCAATCGATACGATATAAGCCTTTAAACCCGTGTCGTAGGCGTGCATACAGATATATCTGGAGCCGGGTTATCTCGACGCGATGCAGCCGCGTCCCTGTATCACGACAGCGCCCTTATCTCCCATCATTATCTCAATCTTCATCTTCATCGCCAGCCGTCTCCCGATCTCGGTCTCCTTTGGCTTTGCCTCGTCTTCCTTCTTCTCCCCTCCGCCCCCCCCCCCCCCTTCCTCCACCTATTTTGCTTTTCCTCCCTTAGCACAATTTACGGTCTGCCCGATTCAGATTATGTATTACAGCGCGATTGAGCCTCTGTAGATGAGAATCTTGTTCTAATTTTCACCGCCACGTTTTCAAAGATTAAAACCGAACGAGCGGATCCTGGGTAAAAAAAAAGTGTAGAAAATGTTTTCTTTGATTACCATCTCCCTTTTTTCGTTATGCCTTAGAGAGCTTATAGCGCGGTTTTGCAAAGCTCGTTAAAATTTTAATGGTCTTTTCCTGTGCGGCTTATTTCCATTTGATTTTTAATTATTTGGCTTTGCTTTTCGAACCATCATCACATACCGGAGTATAATATTCGAAACGATAACTCATGATGTTTTGAGCACTCAGCGTTTTGCCAAAAAAAAGTAGTCATAAACTCGGTTCTACACTTTTTAATCTTCCGTGAACCGTGCATTCCACATTGTCTCGGTCATTGGACCCTGGCGTGCAGTTCTAGGATTATGGATGTTCAGGTCGTACAGCCGAGTCAGAAAGGTGGGTAAAAAAAGCTCGTAAAATGCAAACTTGAAGAATGAGACCGACGTCGATTCATTTAAATTTTGCAGAAACGACACACTCTTGCGATGCAAAGAAAATAAAATAAAACTGTAAGAGAATCCAGTCATCCTTCTGCGAAAAATCGATCCTTCGGAGAATCGACAATCAAACGGGCATGCACCACGACTCGTTTTGCTTTCAAATGAATTTTCTACTGATCATCGGTGATTAATTCCTCTGTGTTGTTCGTCAATGAGCAGAACGTACAAACTGAAAGAACTCGGTAATTTTTCATTCGTCGGCTATCGTAAAAATGTAGTCGCTTGTCATCCTCGAGTTTATCCATTGACCAAACTATCTCGTCGTTCGCATACATTCCCTGTTCTCAGCAGACTGTACACCTCAACATAATTGAAATCTGACGTAACACGATGAAGAGGTATTAACAACGCGGTACATTCATTTCGACTTTCCCGACGGACCAAACGCCCTAACCTAAAACCCAGGCATATGTACACACAGCGTGTATCCAACACAGCATCAACGAGCCAGCCCACCCTCGCGATCCGCAAATCCCGGAAATGACTCGATCGGATCTGGTTTCCTGAAGTGCGTCAAATTGCGAATCGATATCCCCCAATCACTCGGATTATAGATACCTATCGGCTGAGTGGATGGATTGGCGAAGTGTTACATAAGTTCGCGACGTCTTTACACGGTGCATTGAACCTGTCTATCGCCACGGTGCGGCGGACTGTCCTTCGAAGCGTGTCAATCCTGGCGTATAAATTTTTTTGCCACGTAAAACCAACGCTGAGCCGTATACCGATAGACCGTACGACCGGTCAGTTTTTACGTTTGATTAGTTCTCCTCGGCAGCTCGTGCGGCGAATTGGGTCAGCCGCGAGGATGTGCTGAAGTAAAAGGGATTCGTTGGCAAAGATGAGATAACGTTGGAAGAAAACAGTTTTGAAAAAAGGGCGAGAGATGGAATTAACGCAGCGGTTTGTACTGTAACTGCAGCGGAAGACGACCACGAAACTGCACCTCCAGAGTTTTCCAACTACGGGGGTTGGTACCGAGGAGATAACGGGATTCCACCCGAGTCTAGATCGACGAGTCACGAAGTTGGTTACGCCCATAACCATACGACGTGCGAGTGGGTACCTGATTTATTCAAATTGTATAAAATAAGTTATCGTTTTTCAGGCCAAAGAAGATCCTGGTTGGCGCGGGTATAAGAGCAAGTGCACGGTAATCGTAAATTAACTTCGAAGTTTATACCTCGACTATGTTCAGGAAGTTAAGGTCACCGTCGTCAAACGCGGAAAGCTTCATCGGTAGAGGGATCAGCAAGAGGTCACTGATCCGACCGCCAATAAAATCTCAGTGTTATACCACCACGCTGCATGGCAAAGCGATGAGGCGAGAAAAAGGTACAAGAGCATGAAACAGAGCAAGCGAAAGAAAAATGAGAAATAAAAGAAAAACAAAACCCGAGGCATAAGAAAGTCGGCGATGAATACCATATTAAAAACCAATTTTAGCACTCAACGCGTCCGCGGATGCCTTCTGAATATTCAACATCGTACATAAATGTGCAATAGGTTTGCACGGGGTTCGTAGACGAACGCGTGAAACAGTCACGACGTTTTGTTTCGGGTTTAAAAAGATGCCGGAAAGTAGCGAAATACACGCGGTACGAGGGAGAATTTCACATTAGGGCGCGATTCACGACGCGTTTCCACCGGTGTTTTATCTTTCGCGCCGAACAAAAATTTTTTATTCCACTCCATGGCCAAAGCCACACCTCGTCACGGGGCGCAGACTGATATTTCTTAGCGTGCGAGTCGTATTATACGGAAGTGGCGGATTCGTTTTTCAAGCGACGAGGAAGGAGGGTGGTTTTCCATAACTAGGCCGGTAGCGGTAAATGGCGAGATCTCGACAGTTTTCCTTTGGCGAAATGGAGTGCGCACCTTGGCAGCGAGTGCTTTTCTTTTCCCGCGTGGAGGAAAAGGTTTCGTTTGACTCTGTACCGTTCCTGCCCCGTCTGTCAGGCACATTCGTTTGCCGCAGTTTCGCGTCAAATATATATATATACTCGTATATATATACATATGTATGTACCTCTGTAACGGTCAGTTTCAACATCAAAGCCGGCGAGTGCCAAAAATAGAAATACACAAGCCCGGGAGTTTCTGTAAATATTATCCGTAAGTACACGCGCCAGCTCTGCAGTAACACTCGCGTGCAATCAAAGCTAGAATCATATCGCGGGTCGTGAAACTGTTTGTCCAAGATGACGGGGATTTTTATTCGACTTGGCGTTGAATAAGTCCACGTACTTCGAATTCGATCTACCCGTACGCTATTCAGCCGAACTTGCAGCATTACAGAAATAACAAGCTGATGAAACGATCCATCGACATTCGTGCGACTCGATTGACTCTCGTTAATATCAAATGCGTTGGATGCGCGTCTGTTACGGTACTTTCCGTATCACCGACACGATGACTGCGGTCCGCGTACTTTATGGAATACAGCAATGCAGAGTTATACGAATTCGCACGCACTCGTATGCGTACACGTGTATCGATAGGAAACATCCTGCGGGCTCCTAGACGGAACTGCCTACCGGCCTGCCTACCTGCCGGCGATAATTGCTGTCGAATAAATTACTGTAATTACCGCAACGAGTGTAATTTTACGACTACGTCCAGCTATAAGGTTTATTATTGAACGTTGAATCATTGAGTAGATTTCAATAATTAATTGCGTGTCCCGAAAACGTGATTAACCATATTGGCTCACAAACCGTGGCGAATAATTTCAAATTGAATTTGAAATTAATTAATGCTTCGACTATATTATGCTCCGACATGGAAATCACTTCGGTGAATCGTCTGTTCAACGCAAACGAAAACAGATTCGTCAACCGACGCAGAACCAAATGATAATCACGCATAACCGACCAATATTATCCGTATAGATAGCAGATCTTCAATTGTTTCGAAATGAAATTTCTCAATCTCGTTCTCTCAGGGATGCTGGACGCTGGATGTGTACAAAAAATTAACGACCAGTCCTTAAAGCTGGTAATTGCTTCACCAAAGTACTGTTAACGACTTGACACTGGGAAAAAAATTCAAAATGGCAGATCTTATGCATTATAAAATGACGAATAAAAATTCGAGGGATATATGAGAAAAAAAAAAAAAAAAAACCACAAAAAAACAAAGAATTCCACACGGTTATCATTATTACATTATTTATTACCAGGCCTCGGGTGGGATACATAAACCGACACCTAGTGCTCGTGAGTCGATACACTTTATGCGAGGCGCCAGCGATATATTAACGCGTGACTGAGAGACGAGAACAATGGCGCAGTCACGCAAGTAACCAGTCCGTGGCTTGGTAAGCACGGGTCGTCCGAGAAGTTTTACAGGAATTTTCGCACGCGAAGCAAAGCCTGGGAGTCGAAGCTGCGGAGAAGGTAGGAAAGGCGAGTATCGTCGACGTTTGTTCAGATAAATATAAATCGTATGTAAAATAGTCATTCGTTGTAATACGGTATAAGGTGCAGATAGCGATGCGCAGCGTCCAAGAAGGAAGTCAAGCTCTACGACTAAGGCCCGTATTTGGTCGTGCAAGGCGGCCTGCGGTGGGAAATTTACCAGCATAATAAATATAATTACTATTGCATCACTTACATGCTCAAATCATAAAATAAAGTAAAGAGTAGCGCGAGCATCCTCCAGCACAGAAATTCAATTCTAACGAGTTGTATTTGCTTCGGCATAACTACTCGTCAGGTTATAACTCGCACTGCGTTAGGCAAAATCGTCCGTCGAGAAGACGGTTAGCTTTTCTTTCTCACTGCAGTTAATTCTACGAAAGCAAAGAACAACTCGCTTGGAATTCAATGGGCCAATAACGTACGTATGACGTAGTCGAGGGGAACGTTCAATATATTCACATTTCCCCGTTCCGCATCGAAGTTGGTTAAAAAAAATCGTTTCTCCGAAACTTCGAGTTCGCACCGTGACTACGAATTAAACGACAAGTTGTGACACGTTGGCAAGTGAGTTAGAATCCAAGTAGGACAGTTATAACTCCGTTACAATAGAAATCTTGTAGACGAAGTTGATGCCGCGTTCACTCGACCCGCGAACACCTGAGTTCGAGTTTCAATTCCACGTCGAGATTTAGACGGCGCATCTCCGTCTTCTTCCCACCTCGAGCACGTATCTCATTTACCTTAACAATGAACCGAGCCGAGGGTATTTTCCACGGTGGTCACAAGATCTCTGGAAAAAACAGCGTTCCGCGGCACGAGTAACCGGTAACGAAATTCCTTGACAACTCCATGACTCTCGATTATTTCCTGGCCAGCAGCAACCGTGATTTTCAAATTGTTATCTCACGCGACGGTTCGGCTAATTTGCAATTCGAGCGAAAATATGATACGTATATAAATAATATTACTTGCGTGTACGAGACAACGGAAGATATCATCGGTTCCAGCGCCTGCTGAATCACATACGAATTCGCGCAGTAGGAGAGAGTTGAACGATTAATTAATTATTTCGGCAGTGTACCGCGCACAGCTGATCTTACTAATTACCACCCAACCATTACACCGATGAATACTGAGAATATCAAAGTTTCCTGGTTGTTAGAAATCCGCGTCGCATTGCCAGCAGCCTACAGTTTAGTTTGTTTGTCTGGCTCGATTGTAGCGCCGTTGAACGAGAAAGATTAGCACCGTGCCACGGATGATCTACCGGGTATAACGCCGAACTATTATATGACTGGCAAGTTGGTATTTTCGCTGTTAATTGGCAACGTCAAACTTGGGTATATAATGGACAATATCCGTATCAAGATATACCGAAGTACCTGGAGGAAATTGACGTCACCGTTGCCGGCGAGTCGTTAGTGACGTTCACGTAACTAGTTCTTGTGTCTATCATAGAGCGGCGAACCTCTGTTACTCGGTGTCGTTAACATACAAAGATAAATCAACAACGCTGCTGACAACTTTCTGATTACCATGTAATTGACATTTTACGTCTCAACTTTTAGTATAAAAGCATATCCAACTAATTGCAAGCACTACCTATACCGTTCATAAATTTATTATTAGAGTCGTTATTACACGCATGCCGGCGCGGCGATGGGATCCAGTTTCCTTGTAACGGAGCTCAGAGGCAAATTGATAATTGAGACAATAAACCAGGACGACGTTTCACATCTCAGATCATTAGCGCAACATCGGGTGGAACTCCTCTTTCTCTTCGAGCGCTGAATCTTTTTTGTCAACCTCTGGAAGATTGCGGACTTCGAAACGCGCGACATTTTATAAAGCAAGGGAAAAAAAAAAACAACAATTTATACCCATCCTGCTTGATTGCTGTTGCAAAAAATGCGACGTAGGAAGAAAGGACATTCTGTCTCATCTTTGAAAATGTTCCCAGAGATTTTCACAGTTAAATGAAAGATTCCTACGAGCGGGGAGATAAGTAGGCGTACGTCTTGAATGAGGAAGGAAAAATATGGACGGCTTGTATCAGTAGGTGAATTTAATATATTTTGAGTCACGATTCTTACCGATGGCAGAAGTAGTTGGTGGGTATCTCGAGGATACAGTAAAGTGTTTGCATCACTTTGGTTCGCCGGCGCGTGGCGTCGTAAATATAACGCTGCCTCTCGACTCCTGCGGCGCCCCGGGGTGTCGAAGGGTGACTAGAAAGAGAGGGACGGCGACGGTGCGTGACGTACGTAGCTCACTCACCGAAGCCTCGGATCCCGATACCCTCGATTATTCAAATTTCGAAAAAATAATGATAATGGTAAAATGACGAAAATAAAATGGAGGGAGGATAAAGTGGGAGTAAATAAAGTTTGAAAGCTCGCTGATATTCGGGCACAGATGCAGCACCGACAACCGCGGCGACCTGGCGCCGGTTTATATCCCGGAATACATCGACGTTCGAAACTTCGATATCGACGGAGTTCGGTATATTCGGTGGCTCCGAAATCATTTCGGATCCGACAAAGAGTAGATCCCGAGTTGCATTGGTGACTGAATATGCAGCTTTTTAAAATTCTCTTTCCCTAGATAAATTTATCGGCAAAGTACTCCCAGCGTAATACGTAGTTGCTGTAAGCGTTTGATGAAAAATTCAACTCGACGATGACTCAATTATTCTTTTTCAAATCCGCGCGTCTGAGAATAGTTAAACAATAAAAAAAAAGATTAGTCCGTATATAAAATTTCTCCGTCAAGTGCAGAAGAAATATACAGCAGTTTGAAACAATGATTCCGCAACAAAGAATTGCGGGAGAAGAAAAAAGAAAACGGAATTCAAAAAGCACGGTTCATACATCACAGTAACGTCCTTTGCGTGAAAATTGCTTCGACGTTTTCACCGGAACTGTAGAAGCGATTGCCTGGCTTCCATTTCGCGGAACGCCTTGTACATCGTCTATGTGTACACCTATATCCTCCGATAGTTCGTATGCGAAGCACACGTGCACGCCTGTGTATAATACACACCGGTGATGTGCCTTCACCCATCCAGCATCCCTTGGTCCTGGGGGACTCGAGCATCTGTTACAGCCTCGGAAGGTCTTTCAGCTGTGGTATCGGGACTCGGCCAGTTGGTTCTCGAGTTCCAGTGGCCGTAGAGTGGCACTGCAGGGAAGACTGCCGGAGGTGTTTTAGTCCAAGTGCTATTCGGACACAGATCGTAAAACACGGGAAACTCGATTCCTTGATCTGTGTGACGAACAATTGCTCGACAAACATGTGCTAATGACGCTATTGTATGGAAAGAACCTTTAAGGGTCTGCGGGAAATATTCTCTACGTGTAACATCGCCGCTCGGGCTCCGCATCTGACCGTTCGTACTAGCTGTTCACGTTCTACGTACAGCCTCACAATGCTTCAAGGCTTATGGTTCGCTGCAAGTTCGAATCAGAGGCCACTGATGCTGCCGCAGTTAGTGAGAAACTAAACCAAGACATTCGGATGCATGGGTATATGTCTCTCTGTTGTCGTACCAACAATCAATACTCCGACATGCAATAATTATATTATTGTTATCACCCCTCGTAGAGACAATATTGTTCTCTCAGCTATCGTTGGATGGAGGGTAGAAAGAAGCGTGAAAGAACGGCTGGCTCTGGGTCCCTTCATTCATACAAGAGAATAAACGCATTCTAGGTAACAGGAAACGGCACCGAAGTAATTGCTGTGTCTTACGACTTCAGGGAAAAAACATTTCTCGTTCGCGTATGGCCTATAATGCAGAACCACGAGTGAAGGGAGTTTGCTGTATTGTACGAATAAGGGCACGATGCGAGGTGAAGAAAATTTTAATGACATTCATTGTGTTCGCTGCTGTTCTTTTGTGTAAATATATTTTACACTTCCAGAGTCGATGTGCATGGCAGACGTGTATAGGTATTAATCGGGTGAAACTGCGAAGATTAAAATCTCGCTCGATGATATTAATTGTACATAGAATCGAATAATAAGTGCGCGTTACATTTGTACGCCGTTATCGCACATCGCGATATGAAAATCCAATCATACCGTGAAACTGTTGAATCCTGATGAAATCCGATCTCGTTACAGGAAACGAAATCTTCTCTATAAACTTCGTATGATTGCGGAATGTTAATTTCTGATAGAGAAATTGTGTTTAAATGGTATAATGGTGATTTCTATTTAAATAGAATATATTAGTATTGTCCTTAATAGAGTAATATCGTCCTTTGAGCAGAATTTAAGCGTACAGCTCGGAAAGCGAATAAGAAGAGAGCAACCGTTCAATTACCCACCCAAGACTTCCACGGCAAGTTGCTCGCGTTCGTTCGTTCGTTCGTTCGTTAGTAACAGTATGCGATGGTCGTTCTGTACAGTGAACCTAATAAATATGCAATTCAACACGGTAAAACAGCGAGCTAATGTTTCGCGAGGTCATTGCACACTGCCGTCAAATTGTACAAGCTTATTTTCCTTAATTGCGTTTCGCTAACAAAAATAATCGCGTATAGGCAGTTTCGTCCTTTCCGAATTACGCGCCGGTATCCAGTTTCATGCGCCTGTAGGTCCACCATTGACAAAGGTTGTGATAAAATTACGTTGATTGGCGAAACAGCACGACTACTCGTCGCTGATTAAACGGCGAATTCCACACACCTCTTACGGAATCGTTGCTCGTACACGCGTTTCTAGTTACGTTGGACACGTACGTACGTGTATACGTACAGGTACAGCAGCCAGCAATTATTCAATTGTTCTTGGTAGAGAGGTTCGTGTTAATTATATTGCCAGGTTAATTATACACGTTGTACATACACAAGCATATGCTAGCTGTTTACCACAGGTGGACCAAGTCTACTCGTTCATCTCTGTCAATACACAATATTATATGCATATTATGCTGCAGCGACGTTGAAAATTAGGGGACATAAATTCCACGCAGTGTGTTACGACGTCTGAAAAGGGTTGTTTGGAATGGAATGAAAATCTGAATCAGAGAGCTTTCGTTTCTTTCTTGTTTTTTTTTTTTTCTTTTTCTTGTTTTTTTTTACGAGCGCCGAAAATCAACAGTTCCAGAAACACGAACAATAGGTATATACCTACACGATGACAGAGCTCAGCGCAAAGAGAGAAGAAAAAACAACCCGATACTTTGGAGCCAATTTTACAAAAAGCGAAAGGCCGTAGCAGGGCGGTGAAAAATTATGGTTTCATATTCCCCGATGGGTAGGTACACGGCAATACAACTCATCCAAATGAGAAAACAAAATCAATTTTTCAGTGTCCCGATGGGCGTGTGAAACTGGTGAAAATTCCGGCGTAAACGCGCTGGGTGCAGATTGTAGGAAATTTGCGCAGATGCTACGCATTCGGCTACCACCGACTGCAGCTCAACCAGCGTCGAATCGAGGATTCAGTCCGTGGAAACTTGGCAAGGATGCATAATCGAGCCTGGCGCTGCTGCTTGCTGGAGATTATTACTTATTAGAGGGAAAAATGCAGACGACGGCGGTACGAAGATGGAACGAGAGGCATCAGCTCAAAGGGCGGATTTGCCCTTTTTTATTTCACTTTTTTCTCTCTCTCTCTCTCTCTCTCCTCATCTTCGTTTTCTACCAAAGAACGAGGCGCGCCCAGCTGCAACGGTGTGGCCGGCACGGGTGTCGATTGATTGCTTTAAATTATACACATCAGCGGCGAACGATATTACATGGAATCTACTCGCGCGGCTACGAACTATAGATCATTACCGTTCCCTCGTACCAGTACCTTGGATATCTGTCATTTGCGTAACCCATGGCCTCGCTGTGGCAGCTAGCCATCGTCGATCTAACCGCGTCGCGTCGGCGCGCTTACAGGGTCTTCGTAAATTTCACATTACACGTTTACGTGAGAAGAAATGATAAAGAAATTAAGCAAAATAATGATACGCGGAAGAAGACACGGAATTACCTCAATGGAAATCCAAGATCACATTATTCATTATGGAATCGAGCGGTTTTAATTAGAAATTAGGATAAAATTACTGAAATAAAACAACTTTTTATCATATTTTAATCGGTATAGTGCAATATTCGAAAATGGTATTAATGCATTGGCGAGCTTGCCGATGAATAGCAATGGACAATCATAATTGATTACAATGAACGTATACTTATTTTCATGATAGTTTCTGATTTGTGAAAATCCACGGCAGAATAACCCATCCTAACACTGAAATTCAACGAAGCATACTGGGCGAACTTCGACGCATCCGAATCCAAGTATCCGATAACGAATAGAGGGAAAAAGAAAAAAAAAAAAGACACCTTAGCTGGTGATACAATGCGAATACTAATTAAAAGGAATCGTTCGGCCACTTAAAATTTGCTGCCTGTTAATTGGTGGCGAACAAAGGGCGGGTGGGTGGCTTCGCGTGGCCCTCGAGAATAATTGAATTACTCGGAGAAGATGGCTAATCACGTGTCAAGATCAGGTGTTTCGAAAATCGAACCTGTAGAAGTGTCGCACGGGCTAATTGTTGGATAATTAGAATTCCTCGAGAGTCTCGCCCGTTCAATCGCATTATCAGAATCGGCCGCGTGACGACGCAAACGCAACGCGACGGAGCAAACACTCGTCTTGAATGACTAAGTGCGGTGCAACGGAGATGCTGGGCAAAATTGCGATTTATTTTGTAACGCAGTAGTCAACGCGAAACCGGGTAAAGTTTCGCGAAACTTCAGCGCGGACGTTGGATACTCGTTTAATTCCGACTCTGCCGTACAAGCGTCGGGACCTAGGATATATAATACGTGTGTACGTGTGTATGTATGCAGCGGCGAGTATGATACACGCCCGCAAACGTGCCGCATAACGCGGCCGATATAACCTCAGCCCCGTGTCAGTGGGTGAAATTTATTTTAAAAAATATTCCGCTTTCCGCGAACGTTTGCAGTATTATACATATATCAAAATAATAAGAGAAAAATATTTCCTCAGACAAAAAGTGTATGATTTTAGTCATTTTGCTCATTTGAACAATTTTATACCCATCTAGATATTTCACCCCGTTGTACGAACATATTCAACCCTCTCGCCGCTGTCTTTTTCGTTCTACCGCTTAAGCTCCCGATTGCTTTGTCAAATCAACTTCGCTTTTGTGGTTTATTTCGGCCTTTTATCGTCAACCACGGTCCGCGCGATTCAGTTCTATAACATTATACAATCCTGTTACTTGAATTCTACGGTACACGATTGTGAGATTCTCCTGCAGCAATTTGAGAAGAATTCAATTCACCGGTTGATCGATATCAGAAATATAATCTTAATCGAGTTGTTTACCACAGTTCGATTATATTACTCATCAAACACACGAGTTATAATTTTCTGATACACAGCAGAGTCTTTGGTAAACAAAAGGGTGACAAAGGTGACTAGATATATTTGAACAGTGACCATTGAATGACAAGAAAAAAGTGATGAAACAGTGACGTATGTTGGAAAATTTATAGATGAAATTTTGGAGTACGTGGTTCATACCTGTTATATCGCATGCCTGTCCATTAGAGTGGAGCGAAAATGCACAAGTTTTGAAAATTCGTATGGCCGGGTGTGGAAGAGTTGTGGGTACGCGTGCAAGTACAGAAAATTCTTTGCCGCACCCTAAAAGTTGGGGTATTCAGCTCCGGAGAAAGCTTTGGAAATTCGGTTTTATCGATTAACCCAAAATATGTGCTCTTTCCGTACTTATGCGCGTATGAACGATCATTACGTTCACTTAATTACACACATACCCGCGACTTTTCTATACCTGGCCATATCGATTTTCAAAAATTTTTCATTTTCTCTCTACCATAATAAAGATGTGACGATAAAAATGTGACTAAAAGTGATAAAAGTGACATTTTCTTCTTACATCCAGAGCTCGTAGTGCGTAGGTCTGGATATAAAAGAAAAAAGAAAAATTATTCATACACGGGAGAAAGGATTATTTGGATCAGCAAAGGCATTTTTTCAGGCGGCGGTGACAACATTTTACTTTAGGTAACCGAATGTTTGCTGGGGCAAGAAAAACATTTTGTTGGTTCGAGAAAAATTTCAACGCCTCAAGTAAAATATCATCACTAGCACCTTCAAAAATGCCATTATCGATCCGAACAATCTTTTCCCTCCGTGTATCATCGCTGAATATATTCATCATTATTCTTTTTCTTTTTTCGTTTTTTTACGAAATATTCGAATAAAGTTTTTTGCGTACATAAATGATGAGAGAATATTTTCATCTTTCGTCAATTTCGTCGACAAATTCAACGATGTACAAACATATATAGATATACGATGTAGGCGTATCGCTTTACATAGAGCAGAAAAGTATTACCCTCCGAATACATACATAGGTATACGCACGGACGTAGAGGGGAGTATTTGAGAGTCGGAATTCGAGATTCAGGAGTCGCGGCGGCAGTCCCGCAGACCCTTGCCAATCCTCGACGCGGTCTGGTGACACAACTGACACCTCGTAATACCGGGTCTTGGCCTGTTGCCAGTTTGCGTAAGAAATGCACATCCGTCGCACACCCTGCACACTAAACAGCCTGCACCTCGATCCGCTTGGTATTTGCGAGGTGCTTGTACGGCTAGTACCGTTAGGAGACACTCGCCTGTCGCCCATTTTGCCTCATCCTCCCGCTCTCCCTGCCCCTGCCGACTTCCAACCCTTTCGGAATTGAGTAACTGTCGACTTCCGATTGATTCATCGCAATTACTGGGCAAGAGAGGGGTCGGAAAATTGTATTAGTCGGTGTTTTGCTTCGTTCTTTTTTCAATTTCAATATTATTCATCCCTCTTATTTGTTGGCACTTTATTGCATCCGGCAATATCCGCGAACCTCCGTAACCTTAATTCTATAATCCGCCGCTTTTTCCTCTCCCCTCCCTCTTCCTCTCTCTCTCTCTCTCTCTCTTTTCACAAGGCGAACGCCGTGGGGCAAACGTGGGGCAGAGAACCACCGAACCGAGAAAGATAAAGTGATTACGAAACACGATGCGGACCGAATAATTTATTAATTTTGTAATAAATCTTCGGGCATCCGAGCTAAGGCTGTGTGTCGAATAAAATTGTGAAATATCGATCCCCTCCAAGTTCCCGGGATTAAGCCGAGCCGGAGTAGCGGCACGTTTAATTGAAAAAAGGAATAAGGAATTCGCGAATCTTACACAAGGGATACTTGCTAATTAACTTGCCAATTTGTTGGAAAACGGTTACGTAGACATATATATACCAGTGGGTAGAGAGAAACTTAGAGTCGAGATGGTACCTATATTTCAGGCTGCGTTAACCAGCCGTTGGAATCCCACTGGTGAAATCTTTTTTTTTTTCACCTGCATCACGGTCGGAACTTCCTTTGATTTTACACTTGTTCCCTTCCAATTCTTGAGCAAGGGATGAGACATATTGGCCAGGTAGAACCGTGATTCGAAGGCAGCGCGTACATGATAGAAGGAATTTGGACTAACAGAAATAAACGGCTTACCGCGAAGGGTCAGATCTGCCGAATCATGCCAGCCGCGGGAGATCGGTGGACAAGGTTTTTCAATCTACTAAGCCTTTCGTAGGGGCTATAAGGCAGCCCGGAGAAAGCCGGGATTCAGGGGCAAGTGAGAAAAGAAGCAGATTTTTCTCCTCTTCTTTTCGCGTGTCTTTTTTTCCAATTTTTCTCATTTTTATCCTCAATCGATTTTTCTTCCACGGCGCAAAAATGCGAGGGAGTCTAGGCCTGACGAAAAATAAATGCCGCTAAGAATAGGCGCGGGCCGTGGGGAATAAATTAATGTAATTGCCGTGGGTTGCTCCACAGGTATGGGTACGGATGGGTATGCGAGTCATAAAGAGATAGCGAGAGTGCTCAGGCGGCAGCGCATAGACATGCAGCAGCATAGGACGATGCTAGTCATAAACAATCGCACAAATGAACGTAACACGAGTCGTAATGCAACAAGAAGAGAGTCAACGGGAACCGTAACTCTTGGAGGCTTCGATAAAGTCCGGGCATATACGTACGAGCGTCTTGGCAGCGCGGCTTGTATACTTTACTTACGTATACACGTATACATCCATATAGACATACATGCATGTATACGTATGATGTATATACATATAAACACGTACGCGAACTGCTTCGCAAATGAGTAGCGAAATTAGCAAATGCAAAAAGTCGGTGCAGGTACGTCCGAAGTATGAGGAGTGCGAGGAGCGGAAATAGGTGGAAATAAATGAAGGGAAAAAGTGGCGATAAGGGCGTCAGGTTGCGGATAAACGTCTAGCGGCGTCCAGCCTCCGCCGGCATCTCGCCCTGACGCTGGTAGCCATAAAGGTACAGGGGACAGATAACAATCTTTTGGTACACGAGCCGGCACGCCCGCATAGTTCCGTTGTGTCCTCTGCTTCCGCACGCTCCGCCGCTTCGTGCTGGCTGCATGCTTACGTACTTTTCATCGCCGTTCGCTGATGGGCGCTCTCTGCGTGTGGAATATTTCCCGCAATTGCAGGCGGAGTGAATTTTTTCACGCTAGTGAAATTCGACGGAAAATAACAGCTGCGTTCGCGCGTCGCGATCAACGTCGCCGCGGCGTCGACGACAAATTTCAGGGGACCGGAGACGAGCGATCACGTCCAAAAGCGGAAATGACGCTTTTTGAGCACTTTTTCAGGGACGGTGAACGCGCGGCGAAGGTACAACGCGGAGAAATTGCTACGGCGAACGATTACCGGGTGAGTATAGTGACCGAATTTAACGAGGTGGCGGGTTACGCTTCCATCAATTATTTCACCTCGGAAAAGCGGCGGAAGTGTCTTCGGGCGAAATGGACGGCGCGGGTGCTGAAACTGAGTTAAATGAAGGATAAAACGAAAACCCGGACTATACGAAATGAGCCGTGGATCCCCGCTTCTCCTGCTCATCTATTTACCGGTAGCAACGGGCTTTTGGTCTTAGATGAAAACCAGCCAACCCAGTCAATTTTCTTGCCGGAACAGTTCGGGCACTGTGGCGGGGCTGGGCTGTATTCGTCAAAGCGAAAACGGGCTGTACCGGGATAATTCGAAGCTTTGATTTAGCTTGGTTATATTTTGACACGAATATGCGACGTCCTGCATTGCGTGTATTTCTTATGGGTCTGGTAGCTTACCTCCCGCCACGAGTAATGAAAAGCCTGATGTCTTCTTTTTCAGCAGGCAGTAAAATCGGTATCTATCCAGTGTAATACTCGCTTTCGAGATGAAATCGAATTCAGTGAGAAATACAAAAAGGAGGATTTTGAAATAGGAACCGTACAAAGTGGCACAAGATCAAGAGAAAATCTCATCGTTCCAAGTTCTGTCTGGTTGTAAGGTCTCAAAGGGCAGGTTTAAGTATTTCGCAGAAATTATCATCAGGGGTATGACATAACGACAGATGTTGAATTCTCGACTCCACGCGGTTAACTGATCTGCGATTTAGACAAGGAGATGAAATAACAAAGCAGAAGCTTTACGAAAATTCAAATATACAGAAACACAAGAGAAATATTATTCGACAAATTGGATAAGAGATCAGAGCCCAAGGAAAAGAAGCGAGTTTTTTTTTTTTTTTGGCAGCGGCGGCGGCGGAGGGGAGCAGTCGTTCCTACTCGAGTCTAACAAAACCTCGCGTTTTCTCCAATTTCTGCTTCGGACACTTTTTTGTATCGGTATATTTTTGTTCGTCCTCGCGAAGTCAAGGGAGGAATAGGAAAGGTTGCGTTAGTTCGCGCGTAGGCTCCGCCAGCGATATCCCGAATGTTTCTCGCATCAGCCCGTTTGGGTTCGTTTGGTTTTGCCGAAAGTGGGTTTTGGATCGGGAGTCGAGGTCTCGGGCGGTGACAGGGTCGACCGATCCCCCGCACCACCGGCATATTGGGCGAGCCTCTTTATTGGCATACGGAAAGAGCTGCGCCAACTGACCGCGTCGGTCGCTCCGGTTGATACACACCTACACACCCTACATACACACACACACCGAGTTTCTCTAACAAATCCCAAAACGATCGTTACAGCTTAGCGTCGCCCGGAACGCGGCGTCCAAAGGGCCGAACAATCGAGGTAAAACACATAGTTGAACCGGTAAAACTACACATAAGTGGGTGGGAAAACGGCCGTGTGATATTCCCGAAAAAAGGGAGGAGCAAATAAAGAAGAGAACGAGCAAACACTCGCGTCCTGTGTATCAACCGAATGCTCTTTCGGCTCGAGACCAGACGTTCCTCCGACTTAATTAGATCCTCCGCTGTTGAAATGTATATTTTTTTAACTGGCCGCGGTATAATTTGAACAATTTAAATTTTACTCGGTATTATCCATGAATTCCGCGACGGGTTCATGTTCGACTCCATCTGCGACAGGTCTTCAACTACTGCTGTATTCTTCCGCAAAATCATCAAATCAGGATGACATATTATTAGAGATACACGCTCAATTGTTACCTCGAATATTCCGCGGCAAAGCCGGAGATGTAGAAGAAAATGAGAATTGCAGAACGAGCGATTGGAAAAAGTGGCAAATCGTCAAGCGTCGAGAGGATCGCCTCGAAGGGAAAAGTTTTAAATCGACGTAATTACGCAGCTTTTCTTTTAACAAGTCGAATGAAAGCCACCGCGGAATTTTTTTTCCTCGATTATACGTACTATACGCAGGCAAACCAAGGGAGAAGAAAAAGAAAAGGAAGGGTAAAAAAGGGGGGGGGGGGGGGGGGGGAGAAAAACATTTTCACCGAGTCGAAGAAGGGTGAGTGATGTAATTAATGAAGTTGGACGAGGAATCTAGTGATTTGAGCAAGATCTTTTATCACGGTAATCTCACTGTGGTGTAAAAGATGAATTGCCTTGAATTAAATGCGAGCGCAAGATATTCATCTTCCTGGCTTGTAGACTCGCCGGTATAATGATACGAATTGATTAGAATAATTGCAAAGATACCGTGCGGGCTACCTGCTGGCGCGCTTGCCTTCCACCCATACCAACGTCCGCTAATCCTACGGAGGAAAAACAAACCATCGCGTTGAATTTATCCTCGCTACGTAGAGCTGACTGCGGTTCATTCCGGCCATTTTTATACCCATAATTGCGTGTACACCGACGTCGGTTATCCTCGTCAGAGTTATATGGCTTCTGTATTTCGTTTTTCTCGCAGATTGTGAAAGTGTTCGGCGAACGAGCTAAGGGCAAGTTTCTGATCAGAATCGTCCTTCGAGCATAAACGAGAATCCCTTGCATCACGGGACTCTTTATATTTCTCGGTCCCGCAGCACGCGGCTAGATCGTATAACCCCGAGAGATCGATCTTTCCACCGTTTTATACGCATTTTAGTGCGACGTTAAAAGAAACAACAATCGTACGCAGTGAAATCTGTAAATCTGCTTCCCAGGTTTCGATGTCGAATAAAACTAGACTCTATAAAATTTCCTAAGGTTTGCTTCATATTTCATCCCTCATGGATGCTGGGAAAATGCGGGAAAAACGGGTCGTCGTCCGTAGGTGCAGGATGCGCCTTTGAGGATCCTTTCGCATCTGTTGGCACGGAAGCTACGCGGAGCTTGCAAGCCGCATGCTCGTTAAGCGTAAGTCGAAGAATCAAGCGAATGCAGGAGCCGAGATTATTCGCGTTCAACTCGGTGTACTTGTTCGCGGTATAAAACGGGCGGTACCTGCAATGCGCGTTGTCACGACTCCTTCTGTCCCGTAATAACTAAGAGCAGGCAATTCGCGCGATAGAATCTACGGCGTCGAGTGGTGGGTATATAACTTAACGCGAGTGAATAACGTACCGATTATGGAATTTGCGGCGCGGTTATTTTGTCAACCATTGAAATTCAATCTTGCAAGATTTGCGTCCTCTAATTCGTATTACAGATATGCGTAATATAACACAGCCGGCTGTTTACCGCAGTGGTAAAATAACTTGAATCATCACGTGCCGTGACGATTTGTACGATAACTTTTCATTCCTTATACCGCAACAACAAATCATCGTACCAGAGACTGTTACGTTGGCTCGTAAACAAAAATACGCGAATATTGTACCGTGCTAAAGCTGTTGGATGCTTGTGTTGCAGCTGTGCTAACGAGACACAATAAATTGTATGTATGCGGTAAATTCGATTTGTGTGCGAGCATCGACCACCAGGTTAGCTTGAATTATTGAAATTGCTTCGGGTAGCGAAACTGAATCGTCTGGATATATTTGTCAGAAAAACTTGGCATAAACTTTCCTGCAAAATTTCTCCACGGATGCGTGAGAAATGCCGAGAATCTCAAAATACGGCAGAGTTCTAAACTTTACAGCAACGTTATGTCTTTTTTTCATCGAATTTTTATATTCAACTTTATACACGCACATACGCATGTATACTTATGTAATTCGATAATATTGGTGAAAAAACGCGAGACTGAAATTTTTCAACAAACCTTGTTACATTACAGGTATTCTGAAGATCCAAAGGATTCACGTACGAATTTATCCTACTGCAATTTGTACTCGAATTATTTTATTCGACAAGACTCCAACTACAGTCTGATCTTCGATAAGTATAACTAACAAAAGTCGCTGCGTTCGCGCGTTGCCGAAGAGATGTATAACAGGAGGGTGAAAAGAATACCTATAATAAAAATAAAACCAAACATATAAGTGAGATAAATAGCTAGGATACAGACTTTGGGTACAGCTGTAAATAAGGATGTTTGTGGGGTCTGCTTTATCTCGAATCTGTGGGCGCCTCTCGAGCCACGGATAGAAACGGAGGAGAATCCTGAGGAAGGCGCGAACGGTGGATGCCAAGTTGAAAATGAAGTCGTCAAACAAGACCACAATGCGCGCTGAGCCACCCCCCCTCCGACCCCCTTTTAACCCCCTTCGCCGTATACCGACGTGTTCTAATTAATAGTAATTAAATGCATTTGGTAGACGGCGGTGCGCGAGTCGAGGGAGGGAACGGATCGCGACGTCACGCGTCGGCAGCTCCGGCAGCGTCGCGTCGAAGGGGAACACGTCGACGGGTTTAAATTACATTTAGTGCGTTGACGGTGGGCCGAGCGGCGAGGGGTGAATCGGGAAAGGGGGGGGGTTGAGATTGCCACGTTGACATCAAAGCGGTTCGTATAACGCCGGTGTGAAGCTTCTCGCTGACAAACCGACGACGAATCGACCTCGTGGCTGCTGATCTCGAAGTAGGATCGAAGCGAAACCGAGCAGTATACACATTCTCCTGCAGCCCCGCTGTTAGAGTTTCCAGTTTCTTGTGCAGTCGGTAAATATTTGCTCACCGTGTTATGGAATCGTCCTTGAATGCCGAGTAATCAACTTAAAAGTTTCCCGCGACTGTGGAATCTGGAATTAACGACGCTGGGTCAAGCTCGCCTCGAATATACGAGGTGTTTTTTTAACTGAGAGCTTATAGGTATAATAACGAACCAATTGTGAGATGTTTCGAAACGATCATTTTTTCGCATGCTCAAAATGGACACTCGACGGGCTGGAAGTTTAGAGCGTGTTTGGCCCTCGTTAACAGTAATCGCACCGTTATTGGAACCAAAGCGTATTTGAGAGTGAAAAAGCTTTCGCAGAATTGTACTGCATCCCATTTGGATGATGAAAATTGTTTCTCTTACGAACCGTTATTAGAGGCACTCGATGCCGGTGTGGAAACATTCTTTATACAGCGGTAGCCGTATTTCTCTATTGATTCAAACTGCGTTGGGGATTTAGCGGCACTTTCTGTGCTTGACCCCGGCATTAAGGATATATGTAAGAGTAAAAGTAAGGAACGCATAGAAATCACTCTTTACTCACTGCGATATAACTTTCAACCGCGGACACGGTTGTAATTCTTTACGCAGCAAATTTACGCTCAGCCAAGGGAGCTGAAGTAATTGCTAATATGAACTTACGTTACGAGCTACGCGGCGTATAACGAGTTACACTTAATTATAACCAGATTTCCAAAAGCTCGGGGTAGATTGTTAAAGCTAGTTGGGTTGGGCTGAGTTTACGTAACGGATTGCATAAGTTTCTTCGGTAAACATTTCATACGAAATTCGCAAGAGTTTCGCTATCGTAAGTCATTCCGCGAAGCTTATATCCGTACACGTATTGCCCACGGTATTTCCGCAGCGCGATGCAGGCATGCGCCGATATACAAGGATGAAACAGATTGTGTCGGTATAACCTACCCTGGCCGATTTTCATCACGCAAATAAGTCAGCTGTCTTCGAACTTTTCGCTCTTACATACCAGTTCGCCAATGGGTAAGAAAAATACCGCGTCAACGAGGTGGATAAAGTGGAGGTCTGAAATTTATCGGGTGATGTATATGAAACGGCGGGACGTTTACGGAACCTTCGTCGTATGGAAACAAATATGAAGATAGGGGAGACCAAGTATGATTGTCACAAATTTCTGGCTTTCATATTTCACTTACGGTCGCGTGAGTCTCGGAAAAACGATATTCATACTGTCAAATATAGCGATGTTCATAAAGCGCTTGTACGATGTTTTTTCCATCTTTTTGACAAGGTAGAAATTCATTCCATCGAGTATGTCGAGACGGTTGGCGAAATATTACAATCAACCTTCCGGCCAGACTGGTCGTCATACTCCCGCGCAATGTTATACTGTTACACTATTCTATGGAATAATGAATGAATTCCCCACTAATGGACTACAGAAAATGATTACATTTCTTTTTTTTCCTTTTTTCACCAACCAGAAGTAGTATGGACTTCAGTTTCTCGTTGCAAAATCACTTTACTCATGGCAAGTTGTTGAATGTTAATTATCGATTCCATAGCACAGACGTATTGTGAATTTCAGTTTCAAGATTGGCAATTTCTTTGGCATACTGTTGAGAGCGTCTCGACATACTTTCATTTTTCTATTTCATATACTGACTACAGAAAACTGTTCGCAAAGGTCTTTGCACGAAAAGCAATGCAATACTATTTATATTCCAGCAAGCTCTTGAGCTTTTCGTGATTTTTGTTTCTATATTTGAACAAGGCAAGTTAAGTCACGACGTAAAATCTCCGGCAGGTACATAAAGCATGGTCGAGGGATTTTTGAACGCACCTTGGGCGCTGCAATGCACGATGCATTCAGGAGCACCAGTTATTTCAGAGGTGGGTGTTCACTGTCTGGTGCCCTTTTAGCTCAACTTCGAGTAACACAGGATCTCCGATCTCACGCTGCGCATTTTAAATGCTTTGATTTCCGTGGCAGAGTCACGGGTATATATTCGGTAGACTAGGAAGGCGAAAAAACGAAAAAAAAAAAAAAAAAGAACATCGTAGGAATAAAAAATACGCTACAACGACAGAAACTCGGCAACGAAGGTGGATAGAGGTACCTTTTTCAAACTCGGCTCGAGAGCTTGCGACTCGAGACAAATGTAAGCGCGCACTTGAAAAGCGCGCGGCTGCGTCAACCGCGTATACCTGAAACAAAAGCGATCGTCAAAGCCCAGACAGAACATGGCGCTCGGGAATGCTTCCTGTGCCTGTATAACGCTTTTCGAAGAACAGAGTTGAAAGAAGCAGTGAAAAAAAGAGAGAAGGAAAATTTACAGCTGAATTTCGCCTCGACGCACTACCAAAAAGCGAACGGATCACGTAACGCGCTTTCACCAAAGTCGGAAACAGAACAGGAACGACCCGACGATCCGCGACTCGCGGGAATCTCAATTTGCATAGAAATCAGAGTCGGGCCAAGTCATTTAACAAAATACAAAATTACCTCCGCTGCGGTGTGCACGAATTTTCCTTTTTTTTTTCTTTCTCTTTTTGTTTTTCTAGTTAGCAGCGCCCAGGGACAAAGTTGGGGGCGAATGATGGGCACGGTAGCCGGAACCGGAACGCGTGAAAAAGTGTAGAAACCTCGGAAACGTAAGAGGTCCGTACCTCCAACAACGGTAACGACAAAAACGCAATGAAATACTTCACCCTGGGTCTTTTTTTTCCTTTTCAGCTCACCTCTTCGCTGCAATTACATTACTTTCAAATATGACAACCGCCACAAACGTCGTTACCAGCCATCATATAATCTAGAGGCTTAAAATAATTCAATAAACGTGCAGGAAAATCTAGACCTTTTCTTTCAACAGTTGCTTTTATTGTTTTTACTTATTTGGAACATCATTCGTTCTACAGTCTCGTAATTATCCTTCTCTGGAGTGCCGCGATCATCATTATCAACATTACTGCAGTGTGTTCTCCGAGTACCATAGTAATGGCCGCATCTAATTCCGTTAATATTATTCCCGGAAAGTCACAGACCGTATGCCACGACGGGATGTATGTGAACCAAGTCACCGGCCCGACCCGACGCGCTTCGGTGTCGCAGAAATGATCAAGTAGAAAAAAGGAAAACCGCGGTGAATGTATTTCCTTGTCTTTACCGCTATTCCCGAGACTCGCAACAATTGCTACGTTGCAGTATGACGCCATCGTACGTTTCCACGTAACACATATATACAGTTATTTATCGCCAGTTACATTACGGAATAGAAACTAACTGTTAGTGAACGTTCCCGCCACGCTTATACAGCGATGGAATTGCAATAATATGCAGATTTGCGCAAATGGTGTAGCCGGTGGAAACTTGCGTTCCAATTTCATTCAAGCTCGACAAAGGTTCTCTAATGCATATATAAAGCAAATTCACACCCGAAATTCCTGAAATATTCATCTCCAGTTTTTACCCGAGGGTCAATGCCAAGGGGGAACTTAGTATTACCGGACCAAATTTAACCCTAGTTTTCTGGGCTGTTGGCGATTCCTGATGCAAATAGGCACGTCAAAGTTTTTTAGGATACATTTGTTGCGTGAACCTTATACTTGCTGCCTCCAAGATTTCCAGCACTCAACCAAGGTCTATGCGTACGTGGCTTAAAGCAGCAACTGTGAGGTATTTCAAGTGTTTGTAGACTCGTTTTAAATCTCCCTTGACTTTTGTAAGAGACTTGGCCATCATGGTTGTTCCAACGAGGCTTTACGAGTGCGTCATACGCGTGTCTGGCACGCGCCGGATACTCGGAGACGAGATGAAATCCGGCGTGAAGAGACGGATAAAAAAATAAGACAGGTCGGCACTGGAAAGCTTTTCCAGAAGTCTCAGCAGTTTGTTGTTCAGCGATAGAACGGACAGGTGGTTGCTGCATCGCAATAACACATCTTTACATATATATATATATAATTATAACATCATTCGCGGCATGCATACAGCGTATAAGACATACTTGGTGTGTACGTGCATACCTTCACGGTTCTGTATGGCGTAGGTACCTGCCAGTCCTCACAACAAAGCAAACGTTTCGCTTTTGTAAGATAATACCCGCGGTAAGAAACTGACTGGACTGAACTCGCGATGCTGGAACCGCGCCTTGAACATAGTGAAACTAGCATTTCATCTAGCGGAGGATGTACCTGTTTACCACCGCATCTTTGTCCGAAATATAAGTGAAACTGTATAAAGAACACTAAAAGTGATTGTGAGATACTACGGATTGTGCCTTGATGGAAAACTTTGCCGTTTCATCGCTGCTTGTGTAAACTAGCCATTTTTTAACAACTGACAGAGACATCAGGTTACCATCGGCCAACGATACTAAGAACTATAATTCATCTCGGCGCGGTTCTGGAGTCTGAAAAGTCAGCTTTTAAAATTTGGGATGGTTCGATATAGTTAGTACCATATGCAATATCATTGGCAGAGCCATGTCAAAAGGAACGGACCGTGAGATATAGCATAATTAAGTGTTATTCAGGTACTAATTAGACGCCCTAATCACGATTTAGGTATTCGATTGGTTTTAGTCCCCTATACGTACTACAATCATTCATCGCAGTGACTTGGGACTAATCATTCCGGAATCATTTTCTTTCAAAATTATGTTGACATACCGTATAGAATAATTGATTCTAGCGTTTTCCAAAATTAGTTACTCTAAGTATTTCAGTTGCATGCTATTGAAGCCCAAAAAATGTTCATCTTGAAATTCATTTTCAGGAACCTTTCAAAAAATATCTAAAGAGCACTCGACGACGTTATGACTTGTGATTTTTATTTATTTATTTATTTTTTTTTTTTTTTGCCAATATTATCCACATCTTCGTGTAACAGGGGAATGTAAGAATTGTAAAGTGTAAGTTGATGAATTGCTGTTGGTACAGTGCTACAGATGCAAATTTGAGCTACCGGAACGTTCGGGGGAAATTGAAAGTTGAGCGAAGGAGAAGAATACGCAGAAATTTGAAAGAAATCACAAAAAAATATTTCAGGTGGTTCATTCCGTGAAAAGATGAAACGAAAAATCATCGACAACGGATTTTGAAAGCGCTCACAGAAACTCGAGAAAATCTATGAGCGTAGAGTTAGCAATAACGATTCAGATCTGCGTGAATGGTATAAGGTAAGATGGAGGAGGAGAGCTATTGAATTTACTAGAGTCACTGCAGTGAAGAGGGTATCTAGAAAAGTTGCGTAATACCGATCAGAATTGGAAGGCAGAAAATAAGTGGCGATCGAGAGATCGACTGATATACATATATGACTCCCGATCGTTTGGCACTCGAAAGTTTCGCCGGTGAGTGCGGGGCTGACAGTGCTTTCAGAGTTGCGGGTTTCATGGCGTCGCGACGCGGCAGCTGGGCCATGTTATCCTCGCCCGAAGTTTCCACATTAGGGGTACCTCGCGTATGCCAGTGAGATTGTCTAGATTAGATTAGATTAGGGTATATGGATTTCGTCGCTCGGTTCCTAAAGATATTTCACCTTCTGCATCGGGTATTCGTGTGTAGATACAGATTCCAGGTGCCATTTTGCCTGCAGCTTGCGAACCAGCTTCCAATCATGACTGCACGCAGCTGGAGCTTTGCTCGAGGTATCCGCATACGGTAGCAGGCACAGTGGCTGGCTCCTACTAGTTTCTGCAGCGTTGCCTGGTTACTCGCTTTTCCCAGGGTACGCGAGAGTTCCATGCGAGAATCACGCTCAAACTTATCCCGATAGAACCTATCTAATCTCGCGCATACGCTAATACGAGTAACCACCACCAGCTTCTGTTTATACGACGAAGTTGGCGTCGCTTCTAGTTGTACCCACTGCAGTGTACTCGATAAGTCATTAAGAATAACGCATAACTCTGCAGATTAGAATTTCGTTTGGTCCAAGATATCCCATAATTGGTCGGTATGATTAGTCACTTAAGACGACTTACGACCGTTCTGCAAATCAAAGCTTCCGATCAAATAATTTCATTGAATAACGTGGCTGCAATGTTTTTCAGGTCAATCATGTATGCACAAGTGAATTTTTACAGCTGGATGCCAACGATCTGACAAAATCCTCGTAGGAGTCAAGCGTATCATAATATTTTGAACCTGTGATCCGTGAAGCTTGATGCTTTTTGGACCTGAAAAAATCTGGAATATAAAGTTCGCTAACTTAACTTTCACCATATCTAAGTGCAAGAAGCGGCGTATTATCATATTTTATTTTTAAACCACGACGAGATATTGCATAAAGTTTTTTCAAGACGTTCAAGTTATTCAAGAATACATCCTTTCAATGGCCTCGGGCTGGTGAGGTGATCGTTATTTCGCGGAACTTGATGTTTACCGATCAATCGAATTCATAGGAAAACGATCATGTGTACCGGTAATATTCGGATTTTGTAAGGAAAAACTCTCAAGAGGATAAAAGAAGAACAGAACAGAACTAGCTGTTGACGAGTACGCCGTTAGCGAGCATATCGATCCAACTGGAATACGGTACTTGAAACTTCTACGCAAACTGACCAGAGAGGGCATTTTTTGTCTTCCTACTCGGAAGACTCCAATAGTTGATCCAATGGTTAGAAGCCGGAAACGTTCAGTGCCTCTGATCCGTTATACATATGATTGCTAATGGAAATATAGCTATCAATATGCGGGAGTAATCGGAGCAGAAGATTAAAAAAAGTCAAGCCAAATCAGTCCAACTTTAAAATAGATGTAAGAATACAAAGTGGAAACGTATTCAAAGTTTGTCCGCCGCGAGCAATTTATGATTTGAACAAGACTGTTTGTACTACATAGAGAAGAGAAATTTGAAATGGATTTAAGGAAATACGAATCGACGGTGTTCGAGTGCGCTAATTGAAACGAAAGGAAGTCTATTTAGTACGAGGATCAGGAACACCGGGGCAAAGTTTCAAGTTGCAGTACTGGAGTACACATACGAAAGTGAACATCGACAGTACTTGAGGTTAATGGAGAAGTCTCGGGACTGATCAGAGAAACTCGGCAAGCCCTACGCTGCACGAGCGGCCGTAATTTTGAATGCATACGGGCTATTCCGCGTCAACCGGATCAGTCATCTCTCAGATATTTTTTTAATTTGGCATGTGGATTTTGTGTGAGGAGTTAGATTTTTGTGCCAAAGCGCGAATCTCATAATGCAAAATTCGATTTTTTATTAACAATAACAAATTAGACTCCCATTTTTTTCAAAAATTCATAACTTTGGCAAAAAATTAGATACAAGGTATATTTTTTTTTCAAATTACGCGGAAAGCTCCATAGAATTTAAAAAAAAAAACGAAATGCTAAAAAAAAGTTGTTATCAATTGTTTATTTAATAATTAATTTTTCAAAGATTTTTAAAACAGTGACTGACACGATCAAAAATTTTTTTTAAAATTCTGAACTGTTCCTTGAACTGTACTACAACCTGTGAATTAATTCCAGAGGGGTGTTTTTCTTCGTTTTCGAGTAAAAAATCATTAAAGGTGTCGATGCGCATGAAATTGCGGCGCGCCGAGTCTACGTAATGGCGGGCGGCCGGTTGCCGTCCACCGCTACCCCGCGGTGGCGGCGCAGCGTTATTTTAGAATCATTTTCACGATGTAGGACATGATTGGAGAATCTGAAAAAAATACTGTACCTTCACAAGGCCTGTCCAAAGCGATAAGTGAAGTTTCAGGAATGTGTTTTTCACCGTTTTTTTATTACAGAGATTCAAAATAACGGTTACACACCATGAGAGTGCACATAAATGATAATAATTACATAACTTGCTACTTATTTTAAAATAAAAACACATTCTTGAAACTTCACTTATCGCTTTGAGCAGGCCTTGTGAAGGTACAGTATTTTTTTCAGATTCTCCAATCATGTCCTACATCGTGAAAATTACTCTAAAATAACGCTGCGCCGCCACCGCGGGGTAGCGGTGGACGGCAACCGGCCGCCCGCCATTACGTAGAGACTCGGCGCGCCGCAATTTCATGCGCATCGACACCTTTGATGATTTTTTACTCAAAAACGAAGGAAAACACCCCTCTGGAATTAATTCACAGGTTGTTGTACAGTTCAAGGAACAGGTCAGAATTTTAAAAAAAATTTTTGATCGTGTCAGTCACTGTTTTAAAAATCTTTGAAAAATTAATTGTTAAATAAACAATTGATAACAACTTTTTTTTACCATTTCGTTTTTTTTTTTTCAATTCTATGGAGCTTTCCGCGTAATTTGTAAAAAAATGTATATTGTATCTAATTTTTTGTCAAAGTTATAAATTTTTGAAAAAAATGAGAGTCTAATTTGTTATTGTTAATGAAAAATCGAATTTTTCATTATGAGATTCGCGCTTTGGCACAAAAATCTAACTCCTCACACACAATCCACATGCCAAATTAAAAAAATATCTGAGAGATGACTGATCCGGTTGACGCGGAATAGCCCATACCCAGGTCTTACAGAGCTGCATGTTTTCTGAATCCGTATTAGGTTTGACGCGAGACATTTTTCCCCGTATCGCTTGCAATATTCTTAACCGAGTATTTTCGACGCAGATCTTTCTGTAAGCGGCCCTGTAACTTGTGAGATGACAATTTTGCCCAAGGACTCGACATCGCGCTTCAAAATGTAGGTGCGCAAGCAGTCAGATAGGCCAACGTTATACGTCGGAGCATCGCGTCTAGATTTCATGCTATGAGATATTAGGCGAGACGTGATGAAGTGTAGCCGCTTTAACGTCAGGAACACGTTCGGCAGTGTAGGTAATATCCTACGTAGTACCTACGTTCGTAAAATCATTCCAGCCAATCAATAATATTACACTTGCCGGTAAAACCGCGCGTTTCTTCCCCATTTCAGTGAATTGGTATGGTACACTTTCCCTTGTGTATATGTACAGAGTACCTGCACACACGTATCTATATTACACCTATATAGTCGTCTTCTCGGAAGGTGTAGTCGTACGAAACTGGAACGATCTTACGTTTTCGCTAGAATATAGCTAGGATCTTCGTGCTCTGAAATTCCAGAGTAGCGTAATAATTCTCTGATCCTAAAATTATTACGAGGCGGGTTATTTCCGGACGTTTAATTAATTTTCTGTAATTAGTTTGATAGCGGGTAGTGAAGTGTAAAGCGTGCATTTTCCACGTCAAAATAGAAGAAAAACAAATTTTGTTAATATCCCACAGTCTTTGATACCTACTGTGAGAAGAGTTGAAACAATTATTAGACTATGATATTATTAATGCTCAGTTAGTCCCTGGTTGTATATAGTATCCAGGGTGAAGGAAGAAGAGAGGCGGATGGGCGGCAGGAAGGAAAAAATGAAGAGCCGGGAGCTTCGAATGGTAAAAAAGAATCTTAATACGTCGTGGCGGAAAGGGTAGCTATTAGCGAGCATGTCCGGAGTTCCCCAACAATCTACTACCCAACAAAGCCTCGAGAATCTCCTGTGTTTTTATCAATCACGTTTTTTGGAGAAATGCAATTAGGCCGGATTGCCTTGAAACGCCTAATTTCATTTGCCGACTACCCTTCTTAGATTATTTGCCGCGAACATCTTATCTATATACGTATATAGCTCTTCAGATTCCTAGGTACGATCGATATCTAATCTAGTCACGCCACAATAAAAACGGGAATGGAAAAAACAAGACTGACTTTTGTACATTCAAACTGCAAAAAATGCATGCACTGAACTTCCCGTACACTGACAACAAGTTGGGGTGTAACTTGTCAAGAATAAATAACATGAAAAAAATTACTCGAAGTACAGGTATCGAAATTCTACTTTAAAAATATTTCATGAGGTACACACGTTGAATCGGATGAACAGGTCAGATATTGATTTGCCGTTCGATTCCATCCTTTTCGGTGCAGTGGTGGAAAACGGATTGAAAGTCGAATGTTTTGACGGTATCGCGTAGTTAATACAGTAGAACGTGGCGTATATAATGTATATTGTACAAATGCATTGTGTATAGAATAGTGTTCGTTAAACTTGATTAAGAAATTATTTATTTAGGCTGACTGAGCTGATTTTCTAGTTTTTTGAACAGCTGAACAACTAATCATTGGCTTTGCTTGGTATTGGAGGTTAAACCTTGACTATAACCTCCATGGCAAACCCAAGATCTGTACAAGCTTGCATAAAAATAGCCGTGAAGTTCATCCATTTGTTCTTCGACAATGCGCTTTCTCGCGTTGGTTGGAACCTTGAATGTATAATATAACCAGTAAAATCACTCTAAATCTTTCTAAAATTGGAAGTACAACAATGAAGCGGAAATTGAGACGAGTGGAGCGGAGAACGAAAAGCACCTTGCGGTGAAAGACGAAGCAAGCTAACCTAGTAAAGTGTTTTTTCACGATCGGAGCACTTTTGTTGCCATAATGCTCATTGTTCGTATCACCGCAACTGACAATGGGCTGATATCTCAGGATCCAACTAGGCGCTGAACCATTTAAATTCAAATCCGTCGTACTCGAGCATTTCTCTGTTCGTGAAGCAGTTGTAATTGTTGACGTCCCTTGCCGATTTTGTCGCTTGACACCATGGTGTTGCAGAATTTTTTTTGTTAAACTATTTTCATTGTTTTACTTGGATTACCTTAATAGTTCAAACATGCGCCACGTTCATGTACGGATGAGTTTTATTGCAGACAAATTGTAAAGTCCGATCACTTTTTTCTCTTTAGTACAGATGAATGATAATAGGGGAAATTGTCAAGCATCCGATCGACCAGAATATCGCAGTGACGGGGAGGAAATATTTTACAAGTGGGAAGTTGTTGGGATAAAAAAGTAGGATCAACTTGATATTCGTTTATCCTCTCCTCCCTAAAAGAAAGATAAAAACTTGCGGAAAGACTTGCCGTATAGTAGGACGATCATCCGAGATCGGAGATAAAATCTTTTAAACGAAAAGAAAAGTTTGCGTGTACGGGGGTAATGCGGGAAGCCAGGACAAGACGGAAGAGTGGGTATTCTTAGCGGCAAGCTGGTTGTTTGGCTTTATTCGTAAGGCGACAATGACAAATGACTACGGGGTCCCAGTTCTTCCGTGCCTGCGGGATCAGACTACAGTTGGAGAACAATGGAGTCGCTATTAAACGGAAACATAAATTGGCACGGGGTTAATTTTATAGCCATTACAGTTGCTCCCGTTTAATACAATCAGACATTCCCAGTCGCCCGGTGAGCGCCTTTCTGAAATTAAGTCAAATGCAGGACAAACAACGGTAAAAGTAACGAATAGATATTGTGCTTCCCGGCTTCCCGGCGTACCGTCTCTGCTCCCTTCAGGCCTTAAAATTTCACATCACCAAAGCGGGATGCCCGAGAGAATATTTCTGAATTCTTTTCAGTCTTCCGCTGCACAGGGAGACTATTACGTCGGGATTAAAGATTCCTTTGTTAATAAGGAAGTAAACATGAATTGCAGAAGTAAGAAGAAGCCGCTAGGCGTTATTAAAGATGAAATGTAGAGCACTTCATTTGATTACCAGTCCTGCACGTGATGTAGGTTGGCTCGCATTTGGATCATTCCTCGACATTGAGTCGCAGCGCGCCGGAACCCTGACAAAGCTCTGCAGTAGCAGTGCGCTTCTTGCCGAGGTTCTAATCCCGGCGGAAAGTACGACTGTGGATGGTCCTCGAAGCACCGATTTACTACCACGTCTAGTTTCTGCGGATTTAACGAACGATTTTCCTCCACCGATTAAGGATAAGTACACAGCATTGACGAGTTAAGTACACTTCGGGTTTGAAAACGCTGATTAGACCGGAGTCGTACTTTAACTGATCGTGAGACAGTAGAGTGCGCGGATCGGTAGGTAGGTAGGTAGGTGTAAGGAACAGGAGAAAAAGCGTAGAAGGAATCGGGCAAGAAGTAAGAAGATTAAAGACGTCTTAAGACGGCTCCAATGAACCGGACGCGGGCCATTCGTGAGAGCTATTGCACCTTTCGAACAAGTAAGTCGTAATATCGACGACTCTCATGCGAATAAGCTAAGCGAGATAGACGGTGGATACCAACGAGCAAGAATTTACCTTGGAAAGGGGTCAGCGATGATTACCACTCGACGAGTAAAATTGTACACGTATATTGTGTGTTGTATGTATAATACATCCAGCTCCTGAGTTTGCCGGGTGCCGCGGGTTATCAAAGCGGAGGAATTTTTCTCGCGAGGGAGTTCTGATCGGTGATCGAATAACCCAATATTCGAAGGATCTTTCACTCGAGAGTGCCTCGAAGAAATGATTCTTTATTGGATGAGCAGCACCGGCTGGTTGACCACACGGAGATCCACCCGGGCCAAAATGAAACCGAGCACCCAGATCGATGCCATGGTTGTCCACCATTTGCTTTGGCCGTGTTACGGCGGATATCTTTCCCGAAGGACGTCGGACGGCTCGTGTTACAATTATTTCGCACGGCCTTTACGTTTCGTCGGGTTATCAGCAGCCCCACATTCGACCCTCTGATGACCAAGAGGGCTTACGGCTCCGCCTGTCCCCATATCTTGTTCCGATCTCCTTCCCGCCCATCAACCAGCCTATACCGAGTTCAAAAGCGCAAGAGACGAACGGAATAGCTTACCGTTTTGCACTTTTTCACAACGTTGTATCGACTGCGTGTCAATTGACGCCCTTGGAATAGATGGCGCAATTGAAAAAATCTCGGCATCACCGATGGATTCAATACAGGAGACACGAATCGTTACCGCTCCGACACTGATTTGCTCTGCCTCTTCTCGCTGAGCCCTTGCTCATCCTAATAAGGCCTTTCGAGGAAGAGGACTGAGGTGTAACGTTGTATTCTGCCGGCAATTAGGACTCTGGAAGCCCCTGAGGGTTCCGAATATCGATAACCTGATAGGTTGCCACGGCTCAACCACCGAGAGAGAAATTGCCCAGTTTTCATCATAAATTTATACCTCCGGTTGAAGTACACGCGAATGGCCATCGTCACTAGATTGAAATGAAACCTGAACTGTCGAGGTTGTACAAAGGGTATAGTTTCGATCACGGATTCAAGCTGGCTCTGCAGTTTACTTCCGGCAATAAGTTCGTCTCTCGTACTATTCCGACTAGCTCAAACACCTACCCCCGACCATAGGGACCTGCAGCGCCAATGGGATCGGAGGCAGGCGGAGCTGCTTTCCAAGTAGACCGCATACCTACCTACCAAGGTTGGCGTGATGCGATTGTGTGTATATACGGATACCAAGGGAATGCAAACCGTCATTTGGAGCTTGGCTTTTGTCGTCAGTGAGCCAGTTCAATTACACACCGCGCGAACATAACGAGCCAACAAGGCCCACTGTGGTCTGCAAAAAGTTGACTATTTTTTGCTCCTTCCGTTCATCGTTCCCGGGGATCCCTCGGGCGAAGGATCAAGAACCGGAGAAGAGCCGGAGCGCGAGGTGGTCTAGCTAGGGAGGGAAATAGGAATGTCGAGAGATGGACGAGGCCGTCGGGGTGAAATCCTTTCCATATTCGCCCTCTTCGTTATCGGGCGAACGATTAAGGCGACGTGTGGCGTGGTGTGGGTTCGACGGTTCCATTCGGGAAGGACACTTTTCGCGCGAACACAATATCCGAGGTCTCTACGTGACTCCAATAAGGAAACTTTGTACTTTGAAGCCGGAAAAATACTGGCCCCTCTGGTATTTCGATATAACTGTGGCCTCGTGCGTTGTTGTCGCGTACGAACCTCACCGCGGGTCGACGACGCGAGCTCAAGAGGTATTAAAACTTTGAAACGTGCCTTGCGAGCCCCCCTTCACGGTCTCCGGCCACAGTTCGACGCGCAGCCACCAAGGAACGCTGTCTGCGTCGGAAACCAAGGGATGATGTATAAGAAATACAATTGACCTGTAGGCGATGGAGGGCGAGTCGAGTAAATGACCACCTCAGGCACGTACGGCGTCGCTAGGTTTGTATTATCGCCCGACTTATCAAACTTTTTTCCTCCGCACCCGCTCCCTATCGGTTTGGACAGATTCTCACCCCGCCGCAGAGCCAAACGCGCGGTTCGACTTTTTGCCAGGCATTTCGAAAAGTAATATATGACACGTGCGCGGGGGATCGGGATATCTGCGCAGTTTCAAACCTTCGGATAACCCGTCTTGACCCTGCGATGGCCACGGGACACTTAGGGAGGCCGTAGGGTCGAAGGAGTCTGCGAGTACCCGGATCGGGACTCTCACACCCCCCGCCGAAGGGGCTGTTCGTGAATTTCGACCGACGGCTGGGGTTCGGCAGGGTTCGCCCTCGGTAGTTCGACTAGGAGGTATCCAGGAGGTCGGATATCGGAGGCCGAAGGTCGACCCAAAGCGACGACTATCCATTGGGCAAGCAGCTCCCCGGAGTGCGTTTCGTGGGCTGAAGGCAGCGGTGATCATCTACATAATATAATCAGCTTCGGCTGCAATTTGACTCGAAAATTGGTCAGGCCTCCGGCCCGGAACGGTATAACAGGCATTTGGCAGAGGGATGAACGTTTCGCTATAGGTATACGTAGGTACGCGTGAGCTGATGGTATTAATGGATAAAGAGTACGAAACAGCTGGCGGTTCATTTAAGAGATGGACAATCGTTCGCGGCCCACGAGCTTGGATTATTGAGACCATTTTCCTGGTCCCGTTTGTTTTTTAATTGTCTTTCCGCCAAGAGAGTCTCGACGATTCTGAAACATTCGATGCTCCGATGTTGAACGCGTAACCGGGCGTGGATATAAAATGATGATACCACGGCTTCGAGCGATAACCCGAATTAGTCAGTTCGCTTGAGACAGCCGGTGTAATTGTGCCGAGTCTGCTGATTTCGAGCCAACCAGAGAGAACTCCGGAGGGAGTATTTGTCAAGGTGAAATTTAACACCTAAGTATATCCGAGTGAGAATATTTCGACGTCATTTTAACCAAGTTCACGCACTTGTAATTAATAATTTCACCATGGCGGGTTTTAATTGAGTTTAAATGTTTTAAAACTTTCCACGGTAATATAAACGTAAGAAATCGAAACAATCAAATCACCGGTAGAGGGCACCGATTGTACTTGATCGAATTTTTTTCAAAGTATGATGTGCCTGAGCAGTTACTCGTGTAAGTTGTGACCCTCACCCTAAGACTTTACTCATATCCGCATCGACAATATAATCGTCAAATTTATACGATTTACATTCTATGGCAGAGTTGCATAGATTCATTTTTATCGCGCAGTTTCTATTCTCCGAATAAATTCAATCTCTTTGATGTTGGCTGTCGAGCATTCCCTAGAAAAAATCAATCAACTTGAATTGAAACAAGCGCTTCGCCTCGGCACAAAACTTTCGTATACAGGTATAAGGATTGCGCAGGATATTTCACAAGAAATGGGCTCTTCGGATCTTAATCGCGATAGATAAAGATGATATGTGTAGAAGTTCCGAAAGACTCCGAGTGAGTTGATAAATTGACCAAATGATTCTGACAAGGGTCACTTTTGCACACTTTACTAAATATGTGCGAGCATCAAAAATAACGTGGGAAAAGAATCGCTAAAGAGAGATTATTAGGAAGAAAATACTACGAAAAAGATGCAGAAAAATAAAACGCTAAACTTCTCTAGCTCTCACAGAAACTGTGATATGGCATGTGGTTACACCAATTTTCAACGGTCATATTTTCACGAAACCTGTCTCCAGGAATGAAAATTTAACCGCGAAGAAAGTTATGCTCGACCGTTTCGCTCTGAACCTTAGCAAGTTGTACGTGCAGATTACCAAGCTTGTTGCCGGCCAGTCACACCATGTCTTTTTTGCTTACATTATTTTTGCTACAACCGTCGAAAAACGAACAGATCTTTGTTATTCCGAGTTTTCCGATGAATAATCATTTTTCTCTGGAAAAAGCGAAGCATGCATAATAATATGGCTCAGTTTTGAGATACATAAATAAACATTCCGCTCAAGTCAAACTGTCGTTTTTTTCTCTAAGCTCGTGAAATGCAATTCTGGAGCCGTTTGAGTTTTTCACACTGAGAGAGTGGAATATCCTCAGTCCGAAATAAATAAGTCTGGAAAAGAAAATAAAGAAGGACTCAACATAAAGAAAGAGAGAACAAACGTTGAATACAGGTAGGTTTGAATATTCAAGTCTTCTACTTGAAGCGCTCAAAGAACGTCGAGTTTTAGTGTTCTGAAATTCGAATATTCACATATACTTTTGTTATTATAATTCTGCGACGGAAGAGAGTAATTTTCAATTCCAATTAAAAATTTGTCGCTGCATTGAATTGCAAAGTTTGCACAGTTTGTAAAGTTGTATAGAAATAAAAAAAATAGCCACCCGATTTGATTGGAACCCTCGAGTTTTATAACCCATCATGAAAAACTTCCAGCTATCTGGAACATCGTTGCTTTGTTCGTTGTTATTTTTTACTATTTCTTTATTTATTTATTTATTTTTATTTACTTTTTCATGTTCTCAAAAGAATGTAGACGCAGAGAATGCGAGGATAAACTCTCCTCAATATCGGCGAACGCAGACAACGGTGAAAATTGCTGTTGCAGATGAACGAACGTAACGCAGTAAAACCCCAAATAATTTGGAGTATCTATATTCGTAAATAGGCGAATCAATGACCCAGTGCAACGGCACAGCCTGATCGTGGAATACGTAGAATACCCGCAAACGGGGACCATGAGCGACAAGTAACGATGGTCCTCAAAGTACTCGGTGTTTGCAGTTTGCAGAAACAGAATCAATATGAGCGAGGGGTAGCATGCGCGTTGCACCACGGGACCGTGCAAACCGATGTATTAAATTTATACTTGATGGTGAAATACGGTGTTCGTGCAAACGCGTACCCTCCATGATATACTATACCCTGCTGTTTATTGCCGTATATATTGAATTCACACGGCACCCCCAGTCGAAAGTTTGCCTCAACCATTCGCCGAAAGAACTTCTTCTCGCGCCCGGCTAGCTATTGAGACCTCCGCGTTACCCCGCATCAAGACTAAGTCTAGTTCACGTTTCATACCAAACTCCATTAGAGGCTGAATACCGAAATACAATCTTGACGTCGTCAGAAGTTCTGTACCGCCTAGCGTGTCGTCGGGATTTAATTGATTCAGCAGAAACTAATTTCGTCCGCCACCATTATGCGCGGCATTCTCAGAAATTCTCGATACTAGGTATTCCAAGGTTCGCGGTACCCACACGTGTGAACGTTACACGGGAAGTCGATGCCTGCGCCAAGCGAACTTTCACCTCCTGGTTCGGCTCCGGTAAGGCAAGGAGAACGGAAACCAACGCCTTCTTGTCAACCAACCTGTTATTCGACACCCTAACGAGGTTTCCGACAGATTTTTATCGGACTGAAACGACGCGACGGAAGGATCCGGACCGCTCGTTCCGAAGGTGGTTATGGTGATGCGGATCCAGGGCTGCATACTCTCAAGGATATGGGTAGCGGGCCGCCACCGCCGTACCGTCGAAGATTCAGTGCCATTCCGAATCGATTATTTCGGAGAGTGCTGCCGCCGAAGGAGTGGAACGTTTCAAAGTAGACATCGGACTTGCAAAGATGGGCTTATGTTGGCGGAAGAACGGGTTCGCGCTTTCACATCCAGCATCTACGGCATGGTACCGGGACGTCAAAGAGACGCCAATGGCATATCAATGGAACGAGACAACTCGACAACTCGACTCGGATATCTAGTGGGGCTGCTTTACACTGGCTATAAATCGTTTCGCGCGCTAGAAAATTTCGCGTCGACACCGTCGCTGGATTTCGAGCTATCGGAACCGACGGCAGAAGGGAAAGGAAGGAAGGATGGGGAAAAAAACTTGTTAGCAGGGAATAGGCCTCGTATTTTACTGCTTCTGCAGGGGCTATCGTCAAGCACATCCACGCGATGGACAAGAAAGAAGAATAAATAGACATCGGCTATACAGCGAAAGAGATGCTGCAGGATTCGGAGTTGGGACGGACGAAGAGGGGAATCCGTTAATTGCGGTGAAACCAGCGGACGAGTCGAGGTCGAAAAATACTGATGCAAACGAATGTAATTCATTTTTCAAACGAGATGCGACTTTTCATTACACCTTATACATTTTTCTCAAGTCCGCGTCGCAGGTGAGGCCTCATCGCCTCTTTCCTGGATCCGGGCAAGTAGTAGAATCGATATCGCTTTGTTCGGAACCTTTTCGAAGGAGGCCTGCGGAAGCGTTCAGAAGACTCCCACTTAGGCAACACCCGAGCTCTTCCTCGGAGTGAGAAACTGGTGGGTTGAGCTTCTTTGTAGCCTGTAGAGTTGTGAGGGTCGCGAGAGGACGGGGACCCGACGATTTCAGCAAACTGGATTTACGCGCCAAGTTCGGAACGCTATTACGGTGTAATGAGGAACCGCGGTGGATGGCAGTGATCGTTGTGCGACTAAATCGCAGCCAGCTGTGCCTAATTGTCAGCAAATCCGGATAAAATACATTGAAAATCAGCCCATCGCCGTTGTTACAATACATCAAACTATTTGGACGTATTAGGTGCATTTTGAAAATCCAATTACATGTTTAATTTTTTTTTTTTTTTTTCTTTGGCTTGGGAATAAATGACTGAAAAAAACATCGTCTTGTTGGATTGCGCATCATCAAATTCATTAGCCGAGAAAGAACATGTAGGTCGCAGATAATGTTAGAAATAAACGCGAAGAACTGTGAGTTACAAAACTAACTTCAAGTGGATACGTCGTGCGTACGAAAGTAAAACTTGAACTCTGATTAAATTACTGCAAACAAACTCACTGGGACGTTGATTCTTGTAACCGCAAGCCAAACGACCCAAACTATGGTTCAAAATTTGAGTTGACAAGATAAATGCACACCATTAAACGTAGAACACGAATATGTTATGCGACATGTGGTGTGTACAACCCAGAATTAGGATTCCATCGGTTGATCCCAAGAATAACTAGCGAAGATAGTTTTTTCGGCTCGTCATCAGCTGCTACGCAAATCCACGAGAGATGAAACCAATCATTTTCCATTTGTAGCTAATCGTCCAAATCAAAGTTCTGCTGGGTAAGATGGATTCAAGGGACGAATCGAAGGGTCGTTCGCTTGGAATTCGATAGAACGATCATGAAACAGATAGAGCAGATGTTCTTGCCACCCGTAAACATCGCAGAATCCAGCAACACGGCACGTTTGCGTTAACGATGACCAGACTGACTTATTAATCTGTTTTGCTAAAGCAGGCGAGGTACCGCGATTGTTCGGTTAGAGCTAAACAAACTCCGGCGTATCGACCAAACGGAGGTTCATAACCGACGCGTCGAGATAGAGCCGCGCATAGTTTACGTTGGCAAACGCCGGAATCGGCTGCAGGATTCACCAGAGTTTCACTGGAATAGACGCTTGCTGGGCAAGGAACTCGACACCGCGATGGGTTCTCTAATTAAATACCAACTGACATTGCCCACGGAGGGCGACATTAGCCAGTGAATCGATCCGAATTCAAACCCAAGCAAAATTAACAGGACCGGTTCTCTACCAGACTTCATTGGTTGGCAATCAACGATTGCTTACAGAGTCTCGTGAAAATGTAGAACAAACGACGCTTTGAAGGTGAAAATTTCGATTTCTTTCCGAGTAATTGGAACGATCCACCTTGCTTCGCCGTTGAATTCCATCTAATCCAATCTTCAAATATATATTGTGAGTAACGATTTTGATTAACGATCCCGGTGGTCTGCTTCACTGCATTACACCTTCGGAAATACCTTGTACATTCTAATAGAGTTTTAGACTCGCTTAAAGTTTGATCAACGGCACAAATTGCCTTCAATCGCCGTTACAATTTCCGTGGGTACGGAAATCACCGATCTCGGGCCTGAAACGAAATAACTCCAGATGCGAAGAATGCAAAAGCCAGAGTACTTTTTTAAGATATTTATACGAAAAAGCACCGCGTGGCCAAAGGTTATATAATTTTAACATTCGTTTGAACAGAAAATATATTTTCTTGTTTAGTCGATAGAAATTCTTAGAATTTCGAGGTAGTGAATTTCTTGTGAACAATGTTTCATGTAGGTATAGCGTGTATAACAAACATACATATTTTCGAAATACAGCTCTATGATGTAGAGCTTGTCAATGGAATAGCGAAATATCTCGATTTCATGTCCGTCCAGTTTGCAATGATTCCGTGAATCGACGATGAAACAAAAATCAAACACAAGTAGAGTGTGAAATCAAAGGACCACCGGTGACGGAGGAATCCACTGCAGGATGGGAAAATATACTTCCCGAACGTCTAAGTACAGTTGGAACATCATATTGACAAATCTCGATTTTATGTCTGTCCAGTTTGCAATGATTCGGTGAATCGTCGATCAAACAAATTTCAAATACAGGTATAGGGTATGATGTGAAAAGCGCGCCAGTGGCAGAGGAATGCACTGAAGAGTGCGAAAATATATTCCCTGAAAGTCTAAGTACCGTTGGCATACAGAGAACCGTAAGCAAGGACGCGTATATCACGCTCTAATTCACATAAACTATTGTAAATCGATTGATGGCACGGCAGTGGGAAATTCTTGAGTGTCGCAGGGCGGAACCGAGCCAAACATTGGCGAGTTTGCGCGCATAAATGGGCTGGTGTAGTACCTACGTATACCTACGAGGATAGACGCTACACCCGAACGTAGATAATAATTAATGGGTCTTGCAACGGCACCGGGTGTGTAAACGGCTCCATTACAATCCCTGTACTTCATTACCGAGTGCACCTCGACGGCAGACACACGCCTGCATCGTAGCTGCACGCACACACGTAGGTGTGTGACAAGTGCAGCGGTTGTCTCCCATGCAGCCTACTGCGCCGGCATAAAATGCCAACAAGTAAAACCGCGTAGACACGAGCGGGCAACATGACGGGAGGTTGAAAGGGATGCAATTAATAGGAGGCCCAGCGGCGTTTAATAGATTTTTACAAAGCCTTCGTATACATTACCGGCTAACAGATTCTTAATCGTACAAAGTGTATAATGGGTCATAACGGGTTATTGATTCAGGGTTCTTCATTCCTCCAAGTTGTCTTCTTTTTCAACGCTGGTAATAATTTTATCTACGATAATTGTCCTTTATACCGATCAAGTTTTACGCGACTATATTTCTACAAGCGTAATCGTTGTCGACGGGAAAATTATTGGGTTTAAACTATGGATGTATTTATGCGTGTATAGTAAGACCTGATTTCCTTCGGGGACCTTCCTCATTGACACAAAAATATCGAGACTGCGAAACCGTTGCATGCACCACATTTCAACCACATCGGTTATATTTAACGAGGGAATTAACATACATACATTTGATGTAAGTGGGTACATTTAATCGGCCCCATCCGCTTGGGACTCGCGATACAAATTGGAAACCAAAGAGACGAATTGAAACAGAATTCGGAATAGGAAATTATCAGGATCTCGAGGCTCAGGCGCGGCGGTATCACGATTGGGGAATTCAGGGGTCGTGGCTTGAGGCGACGTGGCTTGAGGTGAGACTGATGCTTCGCATTTTTCAACCGGAGTTTAAATGCGAGAAAAGCTTTTACTCCCACTTCTACGTACCAGTCCGCCGTCGGACCAAAGGTACACGATGGTATTCTGCAATTTTCTGGGCGGAAGAATAAATCCAATTTATCCACGACTTCCGGTCTCGTTTCCGCATACTTTAGCAGGTTGAACTGGCACGCGATTCGCTACTTCGTGAGTTATAAGAAACTGTAAAACAATTATGTGTTTAGTGGGTTTTTTTTTTTTCATTTTTATCTTCACTATGATTCAACGATAAGCATTTCAATCGGTGTAGGGATTAGGGCGAAGATTAAATAGGCTACGTTAAGTAAAGAAAATGTGTCAAATGTCTGAATGTGAATATAACGTGGAAGAAAATAAAATATCGAATGAATGAAAAATGTCAGGGAGTCCATTTTGACTTAAGTACTATTATTAGGCCGACAGGTACGTGTACAGCTCGGTTTATTAACTCCTTAATAACCAACCGATCGTCTCAAAATTCTGACCTTTTAATCGGAAGTAAAAATATTCACGGAGTGTTATGCAGGAATTATGAGATAATTGTGCATATTACCGTAGACCCAACGGTACAAGCGGGATACGCCACGCTCTTCTAGATAATTAAATGAGCACGCAAATCTCAGTTTTACCATACGTACTGCACGTAGATGCATTCTTTGGCGCATTCCACGTGCAATCCTAGCTAAAGCAATATTAACCATTGTGTAGAAATATAGGAGTAAAATGTGATACATGAACAATTATGAAGCTTGGAAGAGGGAGGTATGCGCATCCATGTTGAATATTAAAAATTTAAATCTATTCCTCGCCATTTGCATAGAAGAGGAAATAAATCAACACCGGCGGACATATTTTTCACGGGTAGCTTGTTCAAGTGTTCGAGATTTATTTTCACGCGTGTATAATGTTTCACCGTTTCCAAGATACCTTTCAAACTATAATATTTGTGCTGGGATGCGGGTGGAATCTCGAGCAGAATTCACCAACATAACTGTTTCTTGCGGTTATGCAATTGAAATTTCATAAATTGTTCTGAATAGTTTTTAAAACAAGAAATAAACGACGGTGAAGGTTGAAGTATTAGCAAAATTCCTTACGTTCTCGCATCAATTGATTTTCGAAGTGTATAAAGAGAACAGAGAGGAGATCACCGCCTGAATAAATAACCGTCATATGGACACATCGAAGGACAAGAATAATCCCAGAGAGGAATTTTCATTAAGCAGGTACACCCATCGTCACGATATTCGTCGCCCCCGAAATAGGCAACCGAAGTGACACGTTCAATTTTGGTTGGCAATAGCTGAGGTAATATAGGAATCCGCTAACTACAAGCTTTATTCGCTAGCTAGCTTCACATTTCGCGCGCACTCGAGTCAGCAGATCTCTACATGACTTAAGCTACTGCCAATCTAAAGTGAATTTGTCACTCTCATTGCCTATTCCGGGTGCGACAGACACCGTGACGGTGGGTGTACAGTTTTTAAGATATACTTTGATTTTCTAGAACCTATTCACGAGGTCAGACTGACGCATGAACCGAAAGTTGAAAATAGAAATAAAGTTGAATACTGCGGTGAAAACTCGTCTTAGCAGATCATTGATTCGCCTCCTTTGCCCCAATGGTGCAAAAGTCGTTAATGTCTGAGGGTTCGGGACGGACGTGGGTGGGTTTCGTCGCATGTGGCGCCCCGAGCAACACGGAATCGACACAATCTGGTGACCGCAAACAATCCGGCACACTCTGCCGATATCTGGTCAGGACCGCGAAGGGCGTTGTCGCATCGAAGGAATGGGGGAAAGACGGAGCAACTATCCACCGGCTGGTTTGGGCAGGTCGTTTGACGTACGACGAAGCAATACGCGTGTCTGTCGGGGGTCCTGCCGATGGGAAATGGCAGGGGTGATATTCCAAGGCCCGCAGGGGCGGAGAAAGCGGCAAGTGGCTGGAAGCCCCGAAGGAGTTCCAAATGAGGTTAATTTCGAAAACCTCGACGACAACCTTCGTAACCCCTTAATTCTCTCGCGTTACTGCTCTGGCTGGTGCTCGTCCTTTTCCATTTCTTCTTTCCTCCCTTCCTCGTTCTCTCACCCTATCCCTCTCGTTCGATCGCCGTCTCAGCTTTTAGAATTTTACTTTTTGCGTGCCGGAGCTCTTGTCTTTCGCGTCACGCAACGCAGACCCGATAAGTCATTAAGTTTTAGTTTACGGGAGTTGACTGTAATATTATGGAGTAGCAGCGAGAGTGGGTCTCTAAGGCACTGCGGCGGGCGATTCCTCGCGCGAATTACTTTCGCCCTTTATACCGCTCCGCGTCTCGGCGGCGAAGGGACGAGGACTACGACAAGTTCCTCGATGATACGGGACTCTTGGCATCTAATCGAAGTTCCACGTCACCCGTTTCCGCTAACGGGAGTAGTTTCTATGGGATCTCTCGCGCCTCCTCTCTTACCGCCGTATAAACGAAGTTAGTACAGTCCTCAACTTCACTCGCGAAGTCTTACACGCAACGCCCAAGTCAAATGTAGGTAGGTATAAGATGCTGATGCGAGTGAGTGTAACGTGTATACTCGCGTACGCGAATTACCGAACAAGGTTGAAAGCACTGACGGTCCCAGTACATGTCAAACAAAGGAACTTACTTAATTGCTTTCTGGGTGTGTCATTAGTACGTCTTCGAGATGACTGGTTGATTTCGCGCAGGAAAAGAGGCAAAAGATACGGAAATTTCGCAATGCGAACGATTGCTATCAGCGAATTGATACCTCTGCAGCTTCCTGACAACGGTATGGGTAAAAATCGATGACGAAAACTAGGCGAAAACTCTAATTCGTAGGTCGGCTTATCAATGAGAAATGAAGTTTTATCGCCCGCCGGATTATCGCAGCTCCAGAGCCAGTGGACAAAAATACATATATCCGGCAAAGCGTATACTCGCCGAAGCGATTCGCGCAACGCTCTGCGACGCCGGGACCATTTTATGGATAGTAACAAGATACGGAGGGTTCCGCGAGGGCAGCGATTTCTGGAAGATCTGTAGGCACCCAAACCGCTCTCCAATACTTGGAAGCCGGGCTGCGATATTATGCCAAGTAACGCTATAATGCCCATAAGAGATCTCGAACTGTGAGTAAGTATATTGTTCGGTTTTACGGCTCTGGGATCCTTCCCGTCTCTCCGTCTCTCACTCTGTCTCCTTTGCTCCGTACTTTTTTGCCGTCACTCCCAAAGGCCGGTATTGCCCGTCAGTCTTTGCACGCTTAAAGAGAGCGCGGAAATAAGCAGAAATCGCAATTTCGCGCGCGTCGGTAGAAGAAACTTTTGGCAAATTCGCGGGTCACGGGCCGCAGCTTTTTGAGAAGGCACACGCGCCTGTATTTTAACATCGGCGACAAAGTCTCTTCCGCTACATTGTCCGTCTGTGCCCGAGGCGAATCTCGTGGCTAGACCCTTTAGAAGAGACGCCCTATGGTTAAAATGCTGTTCGCGTAGCGTTTTCCAGACCTCTCACTGACGCGGACGAATGTCTGCCCATTGCCAGCCTGACGCCACTCTCGGCGCTCCAATTTGTTGTTCTCCGGAGTTTGGCAAAACGGTGGCTCGCCTGCAGATGTATAACACCGCGTTCATCTCGGTTCAGGTGCACCGACGTCAGCTCGTTCTTCTATTCGCTTCCAAAACTCCGAACTCCGTGACCCAATTCGCCCCTTTCCTGGGCTCCAAAATATCGAAGGGACCACCGAGGGAACTTTGAAACTTCGAGAAACGCCTTTCATTTTTCATCATTCCGCTGCTTTTGCAGACATATTTATTCATCCTCGCCTTAATTAACCTTCCACGTAGTATTTAACATCATTAAAGTAGGCAGGTTCAAAGTAAGAAGCATGATTGAAAATTAAATTCAATTCGTAATTTGTTAGTTCAAACTCCGAACAGATAATGAAGTTGGGCGGAAAAAGAAAAAAAAAAAACACAATTAAATGCAAAATAAAATAAGGAAAATATACCTGGTAAAAACTTTTCCACGGTGCGCCTTTTCATCTCATTCGTATTTATTCTCCAATTTTTACCTCGTCCCACTGACATGAATAAATAATAAAAACTCCCGTTGCAATGAAACCTGTTCTCTGCACAATTTACAATTCAAATGATTTTTATTGAAACTTTTCATATGTTTTAATATAGAGGCGTACAATCCACAGAATCAAACGTCATAGGATATTGTTTTGAATCGTCGACTGCAAAGAGATCTTCGCTTCAAGGGCACTCATGTTCCATGTATTACGCGTTTGAAGCGAATGATTGTCTAGAAATTTCAGCTGAGGGTAAAGTTTCCTCTTCGAACAAGCGAGTCTTAAGCCGTGAGGACCACGGTCAAATGCTCAGGATCCAAATGGGTTCCAGGTGCAACGTCGCTCGCTCTTCACTTTGAGGGTTCCAAGTTCCATGGCCCGAGTGCTTCCTCTTGGTAGTCGGTAAGTTTGGGGAAGAGGCAAGGAAATAGTTAATGTTCGGGGCACTGGCTGTTGGGGTAAATAAGTGCCTAGACACCGGCAGAAGTAGGGCGCCAAGTAAGTGCACCTGGAACCCGGCCTACCGACCTATGATTTGATAGACGAAGTATGCTCTTCCGTTCGAGAGAATTTCATTTCTCTGTACCAACCGCGAATATACGGAGATCCGGCAGAGAATTCAATTTTCAGTCACAAAATTTCGCGGCTTGTATGCAGCAGCTACGGTATTTGACGAATATCGATAGCGTGTACATGGAAACTCGTTGGGTGTGTACGTATATATTGTAGGAACTCTTCGAGGAATCCAATAAATCGCAGCGAGGCGCGCGACATAAAGTCCCCCTCTAAAATAAACCAAAATGTCACTAGATCCTAAGATTCTACGCGCGCTGCACGTGAATACTCAGTCTTGTGATGTATACGGCTTTGCGAAGCCTTTGCGGATGCCTCTTCCCTACAGGCTTTCAACATTTTTTATATTGCCGGGGATACTCCGAAAAAAAGTATATTTTGTACTGCAGCCGCGCAATGAAGAAACGATATTTTTCATCATTTTCTTCACGTTCAATCTCAAACGTGCAGAGGGTAGGTATTAGCTTTAGAAAGAGAGAGCTCGAAATATCCACTAAAAATATTTCATCAAAGAAAAGCATCCAATTACCCGATAACAGATACATTCCAGCGCGTTACCGACTAAACGATCAATCAAGTAACGACTATATGTAGAGTAAATAATCCTACCACGACTTGTATGTGTCACATTACTTTGATTATACAGCTGAAACAACGAACATTAAGACGAGGAAAAAAATTGACACAGATGCATCAGCAATTCTTAAACATAGAATTCCATCACTTCCAAATTTAATCTGTATCCTGCGGTGTATCAGCACATAGAACACCTTTGCGTGCGGTATGCAGTGAGAATTAAGAATGTATGAAGATACTTTGCATCACTACAGTCATACACAGTCGCGTTATTTCCACCGAGGGATTTCAATTCCGCTCCTTTAGAATTTAGTTGGCTACGTGAATCGTTTTTGTGACCAGAATTTTCGATTTAAAGTCGCACCTACCCCCCATGCCTGACTGGCTCGAGACTCACCCCTCTCTCTCTCTCTCTCTCTCTCTCTCTCTCTCTCTCTCTCTCTCTCTCTCTCTCTCTCTCTCTCTCTCTCTCTCTCTCTCTCTCTCTCTCTCTCTCTCTCTCTCTCTCTCTCTCTCTGTAAGTATCCGGTTGCGAAGGAGACGAAGAGGTGCGCCGGAGGTTCGAAGACGCAAAGGGCGACGTGGTGTTTTTTCTAACCAGATATCATCCGACGCGACGCTAGGTTGCGTTTTGAAAAGGATTGAAATTAAATTTAACGTATATAAGGTGGTAGTCCTGTATATTTGAGAAGTTTTTCTCGGGCCAAGGTTCGTACGGAGCTGCAGGAGATTTGAATTTGGAGGATTACGGAATATGGGAGGCATTGAATGGCGAGGATCAGCACGTACCCAATTATTAATTTCATAAATTCGGTGGTACAGTTGACGGGTGCGGATTCCCAAATCTCCAGCCCTCAACCCCTCACTGAGCAGACTTCCCTTCTCCCGCACACCTTCAGCCCCCGCCTCCGACTCTTGCCCGAGTTTAATGGATTTAACGGGTTAATGGATATAATTTCCAGCTCCGTTGGCAAATAAATCAATGCCGTGAAAAAGAAGAGCGTATAAGCGAGAAAAGGAGATTGCGCCAAAACGAAATTCGGCGCACCCGTCAGCCAAAACTCTTCTACATCCATATGCCGCTAGATCCCGTTCCTTCAACTATAATATGCTCGAGTTTCGCGTTTAGATCGATTCTGGAGAAGAGCAGAGCGTCGCATAAATATTTATGGAATTGTTAGAAATCCGCCACCAGCAGCGTCTATGCTTGCAGGGTTAACGTATGCGGCGAATAGAGAGGAGATAACACGTGTTACTGAATATTTTTTCGCCAAAATTCTACCACACCCATCGAGTCAATATCACTTGGAGAAAATATTAGAAAACTTTTCGCAACCACGAGCGGTTCTCCTCAAGCAGCCCGTATAATCAGAATCAAATTTATTCCTATACAAATTAATATTACACCTCATGCCGCCTCGTTAGTCGGGTAGAAATATGCGATTCACGATATGGGGTTAACTTCTATTCGCCCTCTTGTAGACTCTACATTCAGCAAGGTCAGAGTGAGAGGGTCAAAAAATTGCCCAAGTGAAATTCCCACAAGGACTGAAGGGGGGAAATCGAAATATTCAAAACATAGCCACTGTATACTTCGTCGTGAAATTTCATCGAATAAATACATTTTAACGAACCCTTCGTACATTCCCGGGGTGTGGAATATCATCCCATTTGTCTGCGTGATCTCGATCTCGTCGAATCGCGTCAACCCCCCGGCGAATCGTTGACCACTTAGAAGTGATCGATTGCGACAGGGCCGAAGTTCCAGTATAATATTATACGTAGATCCAATATATCAAGTGTCAATGTAAAGCTGAAATCATTTCCCATCGTTTTTCCTCCATACATAAATATCGAATCAACTACGCCAGCTATACGATATACGTATACTGAATGTAAAATTTTTAAGGCTTGCTGATTTCAAATTAATTTGTCAGCCCAATGGAACGGACAGATTTCTACACTCGTGAACCTCGACTAATGAGAAAAAAAATCTCGACGCAGTCACGTTGTAATTATTTTCGTAATTGATGACAGTTATATACGGGAATGAATTTACTACCGTTTAATAATCCCATGAATCAGTTTTTGCAGGACTTCAAATTGTTTTAATCAGAATTATCTCTGCATGAGCATGTTTTTTCCATCAAATTATTAAATTGAAAGATCCAGCGATCTTCTTCAAAGATTGTATAATTTGTTCATATTTCTACGGAGGATGTAACGCATTCATAGATCATCATCTAGCTGCGCCTGAAGCTCGTCTCGAGACTTGTACAGTTAAATTATCATCCCATTATACGAATTAGCAAGACTGACGTAACATCCAATATACTGTATCGTATATGAACGCGAGCTTACGGAAAAGACATCTTCTTCCCCGCAGGTAGGTATATTGTAAGGTGTAACGCGACCGCGTGTTAATGAAGGAATTTCCAGGCTGTCGAAGGAGGGAAAATGAAGAGGGAGAGAGAGGAACGGGACGAGATTTGAAAAGCAGAAGCGAAGCGGTCGGGCTGTAATTCGCTTAGCAGCTGCTCCTGTCCCGATATGCACTGTATTAACGGCATAATATTATGCTGCACCACGTACTTACGTCAAGCAAGCGGCGTGCACACCGATACTCGCACATGCCTTCCTGTTTCACTTGATCCTAGCCTATACGGGGTTTGCCAAAGCTCGCTCGCCGCTGCTGATACTTAGGTATACATATATAAATACAGCCGGTACACTCGCAGCTTGCAGGATTATGAATTATTGAAAACCCAGGCACCGTGAGTGCATCATTTGCCAGCGTACATGCTTCCGGTAAGTACTTTTGGAATGGGCCTGCAGGTGATTGTATTGAAATAATTTTTCCCGAGTCCCGTACCTACCCACAACAGGTCTTTCAGTTATTGGGGTTTCATCGCGGAGGCGTAAAAGCGAACATGGAAAAACCGTATTTGCACGCACGCTCGATGGTCGATTCAATTTGCTGCAATTATTTGCATCCAGCGATGCATCCGGCTTCGCTTTGTTGATCAATTTCGTATTTCGCGTCCTTTTTTCCATCTCTGTTTCCGATTTCGTTATAGGCGCAATCACACGTCGACTTCGAGGCTTATGCCATGCCTTGCACGAACTGTCTCTCGCGCTGGTACAATATTCCAATATCCGAAATGTAAGTGATCGATTCTTTTGTATGTATAAAAGGGTATTTGCGTTAGAAATTCTGATTCTTATTTCGATGTTTAAGAAGGGGGGATTCAAGGGCTCGGTAAGTTCCATTATTGATATCTCCTTGGAAAGTATATTATTATAGGTAGATGGAATTCGTTGACGGCGCAGAAAAGCAGCGGCTTGCCAAACTTCAGAAAGACTGCGACTGCTGCGAGATTATCCTAAATATTGAACGACTCCTATATGTAACATCGATACCGCGACTGCCGAACAATATAAGTATACATATATCCCCTTGTCACGAGTGTCCAAATACATTTCTTTTTTCCATTGTTTTTTCCCCCTCCTGGAACATCAACAAACGTATCAGAGATTTGATCAAGCAACTTATACGATCCCGCGGGATCTAGTTTCGAATTTGATTAACTCGATTCGAGTCGACGAGGTAATTCCCAAGAGTTGTTCGGGCTTGGCTGTATAGAAATAGCGGGTTAGTCAAGAGGTCAAGAGGTTGGCTCTCGTCATAAGGGTTCCGCGTCTCGAAATACCTGAGAAGTCTGATCAGTGGACAGGCTCTCTCAATTGATCCTGAGAATCTCTTGAGAAGATTACCAAGCGCGTGCTACCGTAATACAGTCTGGTAATCAAGTGTTGAGACGAGCACGCGAGTAGCTGGGGAAGCAGGGTGCAAGGCGCAGGTTGGCCGTGGTTATCTTTGATGTACCGGGATTATCGACGAAGATTGCGACGCGTGTCAGAATTATTAAAATCCATCAATTTCGCAAACGGGGGTAAACGGCAGAAGAAATAAACGGATATAACGAACGAATCGGCAAACGAGATGACTCAGCGGAGGGGGATTGAGGTGAAAATTTGCACACACGTTCGAGAGTTGCTGGGTATCATGAAATCTACATGTCGGCTTGAGTAAAATTTTCGCACGCTCTGTTTTGACGGAGATCAAGATTATTGAAAAAATTTCACAACAACGGTCAGTCAAGGCTCCAAAAGAGGGACTACGGGCTTTCCACTTGACATGTACCGTGTACCTTGTACGTGCGATAATTTGTGACGAGTGAATTTCTGCGAGAGTAGAACCTCCAAATATCCAAACCATGCCAATTTTCGCACCAACGGACAAGCGATTCTCTGACCAAATAGTAATCAGAGAATGTGTCCGAAGGATTGTGACGGATGGATGGACTCTGACCAATTGCTAAGTCAACGAATACGGAGAAACGGTCCCTTCGCCGTTACATTCGAGTCTAACCTTTGAAGATCTCGAACTGTGGAAAGGTGCGATATACAAGACGCGAAGTCAAGAACCCGAGGGCTTGTCATGTGGTCAAAGCCTCCAACGTAGGTAGATCAATGGGTTATGTACGTTTGTATTTTTGATAAGAAGATGATAATAAGAAATCACATCAAAATCTGATAAAAAATTGATGATGAGAACAGAAGTCTTTTCCAGCGAAACGAGAGGAAAGAATAACAGAGAAAAATACAATACGGAAACGAAATAAAATTGAAAAGGGAAGAAGGAAATGTTGGATGAAAATGTATGCTCGGTACATATCTGATCAGGTTACGTTATTCTTAAGTCGTTGAACCGTAAGATTTTGACCGCAGAATTTTTTCCTGCCTCACATTCTCCGAATGGAAAACCATTTTATTAGGGCCTCTTATGTGCACATACATAGCCCCGCCATTTACTGCACATGTACATACGATATGTATACATATCGCGTATATAATGGAAAAAGATTGTTTGTGAAGGGTGTATGATTTGCTGAATAGCGAAAGTTCAAGACTTGGGAAATTTCTACACGAGGTTGGTGAAATCTTGGCGTCAACCCTCTTAACCTTAAGCCTAAAGTGGCACCAGTCAACGCTTTTGCCCGGCCATTGTTGCCTGAAGAATTTTATCGACCGAGTACCATCTAACAATAAACTGTCAAACCAAACCAAGTTTCGCCATTATCCATTAACCTAATTAGGTCGGATTCAACAGTATTGGGGCTTTGCCACTTTCGAAACTTCCCCTGATCTAACTTGGCATCAAGTTCATGGCAAATAAGTAAACTAGCCGCAATCGAGCCCTGGTTACCAGGCCGCGTCTACCTAACCTAATGCCCGCACGATGCATAAATTACGTCAGTTATAAACGCGTTATACGCGTTGGAAATGTGGGCGTGAAACTGCGAACTAAACGTAAGCCTGAACTTCTGCACTGCATTACGTGCATATATGTATACATGTACAATGTACATACGTGCAGGCAAAGCTACAAGCGGCGTTACATGCATCTCCTACGATTACATACCTACACCGCGAGATGCGATACTAATTGTCAAGGCTCCAATTTCCATAAACACTGTGGAAGCGGCGAAATCCTTTACGGCTCCGTCTGTGACGCTCTCATTTTTTACATCCGGCGAACTCGAGTCGGGATGTTTGGAATCTGTGATTTCGTATTCGTCACTGCAGAAGCGTGACTGATCGAGATTTGAAGGGGTCGGATTGCAAGCTTGATAAATGACGGTAAATTACCGGTAGAATGATGCAGGGTGGAGGATGTATAATTGTGTCATCCCGCGAATCGTTTCATCCGTTTCCTGTGCAGATGAGTAAGAAACGCTTCATTACTACTTTCTCTCCCTGCCTCCCTCTCTCCCTCCCTCTCACTCTCAACATATGATATATGATTATCTTATTTTTCAAATGTCAATGTATTACGACTCATACATGTATGTTCCTTGTAGGATTAGCTCATTATTTAACTAGGTTTGTAGTACCACCCTGATAGCATGTGTTTTTCAATAAGGCTGTTACATGTTTCTGTTTCTTACGTTCTATCGAGAGCTCAACATTGTAATGTATCGTTGTCCTTAAGGGGTACCTTGCCCCAGGACATTTTGAATAAACGCTTCTCTCTCTCTCTCTCTCTCTCTCTCTTTTTCTCTCTGGCTCTCTCTCCCTTTCTGTTTGCACGGGGTTCAAATATTCGCCGAGAAATTGCTGTGCAGCCGAAACTGTGAAACTGATGACAATTCACGAAACGCGGTACGTGGTTTCGTTCTTTTCTTTTTTCTTCCATCTTTCTTTTCTCCGCTTTCCGAATTACCTCGCAGGGGAAGCCGAGTCCATATTCGCGGCTACGCTTCGGAGCCAGCGGACAGTAAGTGGAGCAGATCTGGGAAGTGACGAGGAGAAATGGTGAGATACAGTAGTCGCTATCCATAATGGGGACGCTATACACGGCTGCACGTACATAAGCACCCGACACAAGTGTGTATAACGTCTATGCAGGCGAAGGTCTGCCAAGCCGGGCTGCCTACGTTCGCACAAACAGAGGCGAGGTTTGCCACAGCCGGGTGTAAAGATGAGGATTCGAGCTGAAACGAAATGTTTGCACTGGCTATTCATTACCCTGGCCTCAGGCAACCGTCTTTTAAACCATTCAAGATATTTCAGATGTAAACTGTTTCGCCCTTTTTTTATCTCATTCATTCCTTCCTGAATTACCGCCCGAGAGAGCTCGGCGCTTCGTATTTTATTCCAGAAAAGAAGGAATATGCGTATAAAGGTATATAGCGCAACTCGATTCACATCGCGTCGTGATTAAGGATTGTAGGATTGAGGCTGAATGCATATGCATACATATACAACGTGCGACTGTACATAAGTATATAAATATACATATAATATAAGCATAACGTTGGAACGATTTTTTGTCTCCATTTCCTAGTTACTATACACTGAAGTATAATTATCACGACGTCGATAATTTTGCAGATTTTATCACGTGATACCAGAGGTGAAAAAACCTGCAGCACGGAACGGAAGAAAAGCATACGTCTGATCTTTTCATGCGGTAGAGTGTTATACGTATACGTACGTATTACAAACATAATATATATGTATACGGGTCTACATTTTTGAATAAAAGTACAACCCGTACCGACGCGACGTTCCTACGTATTACAAGGTATATATATACATATGTGTGTGTGTATACATATATAAAGGAAGTAGCGGGGCTGCATGTTTGCCCGAGAGTCATTCGAAACCACGTAATCAAACAAACCAACGTAGCGTAACAATACACACCACCCTGTCTCACACAGCACAAGCGTCGAGGCGCCGCGCATCGCCCAGTGTACACTCGGTGGTCGGCAGATGGGACCCACCCCCACCCCCACCCCCGCCGTCTGCGCTACTCGCCAACCTTCAATATTGACCCTATATTCCAGTTCAAATTCACATACCTCTGTAGCGCCCGATTGGCAGCTCCTACTTTCGGACCTGCACACTTGTACGTGGCACGTGCACTGGTTGCGAGTAAATCGACGCCGAGTATGATTCGCGGACAGATTGCGCCGAAATCAATGCGCCTGACGTGGTTATTCATTAAAGGGACAGGTATGTCGTGAAGGGCAGTGCAAGCGAGGCGGTTAAACACCCGATCTGCGGCACAAGGTGCGCCGGTTGCATATAGGTACGTATATAGAGGACTATTAGGTATATGCATGTATCCATCCGACCCGACGTCAGATTAAATCCGAAATGGAAAGAAAGTGTGGGATTGGTTGGTACGGAGGACGGAGTTGGGGATGGGAAATAAAATATACGGTGGGAATATATATGGAACGTTTGCGCGATAAGGGAGGAAACATAATAGGGAACCCCTTCTACCGGCATAGTTAACCGGCTCCATGAAAAATACTAATGGGAAGAGGTCATCGTGGAGGAGAAGTAAATTTTGCAGGTGGATGCTGAACACAAAAGATAAGGGCGGCGGTGGTGGTGGTGGTGGTGGTGGTCGCGGATAGCGCGGCCTGGGCGCCGATGCTGGTGGTCGTAATATGTGAACCCCGTTCTATCCTTCCCTAACACACCCCAATAGATTCGGATTTGCTTTCAGATGGAAGGCGAGCCTAGAATACGAGAGTTCCGCCCGATACAGTCGCGGCCGTCGAGCCGTTACCCCGCCAGTGATTTATCTCAATCCCATTGCGAAGAGGAGGAACCCGCCAATCCTTGACGATAATAACTGGATACATGTATATATACACCTAACCGAAGATAGTTTCAGAATTACTCGAAGGAACGAGATTAATTCATTTCCTCGAGAGGACCTTTCACCCCCTCCGAGGACCCCCGACCCTCGGCGAGCAGCCCCGATTCCCTCCGATCGTCAAACCGAGTCGACCCGAGCCATGACACAATATTCTTCCTCCGCGCCTTCACCCTTCGTTTACTCTCGCTGCTTCTCCGTAGTCATTCGATTAGTCGATATTTTCAGCTCGTTGATACCATTATCTCTTACGGGGTTTCTGATGGGATTCACTTTTTCGATCTTATACTTCGTCGCCGGGGATCAAAGTATCGCCTCGCCGGGGCGTCGTATTATTATACGTTGCATGTCGATGTGCGAAATTGAGATTTTAGCACGAGGAAATTTGCATCGATATACTTGGACATGTATTACAGATGCGTAAGAGACTCGTGAAATAAACGAACTAACGAAGGACAGAGAACAATGATGAAAAACTTTTCGAATATAAATCACCGACGAAAGCGTCGTTTTGGGGACTTATTTTCAGCAGCCGCGACAGTCGTTGAAAATTGCACCGAGGCGAGCCTTAAACATTGCCGTCTTTATTTTTCATAATTAAAATCACACCGAAGCTGAGATTTAATTTCACTCTCATAATTTTTCCAGCCCGGTCGGCTGGCAGCTCGTTGAGATTCCGACCACAACCTGTCGTATAAATCTGCAGGAATATAATTTTATAATATGAAAAAATTCCAAAGGGATGTGCCCATAATTTAGTTTCGAACGGAAAGGGGCGTTAAATCTTGACGCTTACTTTTTATTTCCTTTCTGTTTCGTTGAATCTGTGTATTTATACACACTCAATCTCCGTCTCGCTGACAAATTCAAACGATGACACGATGACACGATGTTAATTGCATCAAAGCGAGATACATTATAACTTGCACCTAGGCTTGCGCCATCCGTGAAGTCTGTATAACCCAACTTCGTACTTGCATTACAACTATAACTAAGTCGGCGGAGCGAGAGAGAAAGTCTAGCACATTACTTCCCACTAGAAAAGTTTCACCAAGCGCAATTTGAAGTAGCAAAGCAGGATGCAAATCGCGCGAAAAAGTTATCCGCGAGTACCTGGAGCTAGGAAGATAGGACGAGCTGGCGAACCGCGCGACGTTTGCGATTTAGGTTTCCCAGGGCGTATTGCGAAGTTTCAAATGTTTATACGATTCTTTTTAAACTGCACACTTTGCTTGCGGACCCGCTATAACGCGATAAATTCAGTATTGAATGATTGAAAAAATGAGGAATTCGAACTGTATGAAATGCGAAGGAATGATTCGATTCATTTGAAAGAGGTATTCGCTTAGTTCGTTTCTCTTTTCTTTTTCTTCCGGTGAACATCTCGCCCCCAATTTTTTCCGACCATGGTATAGGTGAAGAAGAACAGCAATTGGATGTTCGGATAATGAAAAATAGAAATAAATAGAGAGAAATTGATCAGTTTTTCACCCAGTTGGAATATTAAAGGGGAAATCCATTCGGCGGCGAACATTTGTCACGAAATTTTTTCGACACAGTGAAACGCGATGAAATGATGAACGTTGATCAAATGTCCTCTGTTATTACTGTACGTACATTCAGATTGTACCTTTCTCGTCGAAATCGTTGCATTTACGGGGACAAAATAACCGGACGAATGCATAGTTCCTCTTCCCTTTAATTTTTATTTTCCATTGGAAATGTGCTATTGAATTTAATCCACATTCCACATAGGACAAAGACGCGATTCACCGATACCTAATACAAGTACATTAAGCATGAATCCCGCCGGTATTGGACACGTTCGACGGGGAAGAAGTCCGGGGAGTACAGGCGGTCGATCCCCTCCCCGGATTGGCCACGGGATAAACGGGCTTCGCCTTGGATCTAGCCTCGGACGTTCGGTCGAGCTGCTCGAAATCTGATCGTTGCTCAGTAAGGGTCCGTCGGTATCTGGATGCCTAGGAAGAGCGGAAGAAGAGCCGGCCGGATAAACCGAGCGGTCAAGCTCTGTGGACAGTGATCCGCATAAATGGCAGGAAAATCAGATAAAAGGCACTCGAGTCGCGTCTAGATCTAGACGAGACTGGAGGTCAGCTTGATCGAGTCGAAATTCGAGCCACTTTCTTCACCCTCGACGAACACCGTTTTTGGTGTATCTGGATTGAGTCTGTCATCATCGCTTCACAAGATTCTACAAGTCTCCGGAGGCCAAAGTGAATTCAATAACGATTCGCGTACGATAATTGGTGGAAATTATAGAAGTTGTCAAAGGTTTGAAAAAAGTGCTAAAAGTGTTTCCCGCGGGCGAAATAAGAGGGGAAAAAAGAAGATCAACGATATCCAGTGAATCTGCACACCTTGAAAGCAAATTGATTCGAATGTCGATTGGTAGAGACGCGCGTCTCCGACCGTCGAGAAGATGGGTTATTAATTTGGCTCGTAAATCAGAGAATCTAAGCGTGGTGCAGCCATTTCGGTGGCTCAGGGTGCACGGGAATCGAGAGGAGAGGAAGAAGAAGGGGCGAGAGGAGAGGAGAAGAAGTAGAGGGTGGCGAACAACCACCGCTTGTCGGTATTAGAGCCGAGCTGTTTATTCGCCCATTTACGGTCGACGCCGTTAATATCATAAAGCGCAAAGAAACGCGCTGCCTTATTGCCCTGCTGGTCTTGCTGCGCCTAAAACAAGATAAATTTATGCATTCACTTAGCGGTTTGCATGTAGCGACTCCGAGCCACGCGACACGAGGCGACGCGCGTTTCTAGGAGGCGAGGTACGTGCGGCGACTCGACGCCGTCGTCTCGAGGAAACATTTTTCCGCTTATGAAAACGATATCCCACCAGCTCGTACGAGGAACGAGGAGGTGAGAGAGAAAAAGAGAAGTCGTGCAGCCTCCCCTCGGCCCCTTTGTTATATCATGGTGACGTGAATGGGCCACCGTTACCCGCCTCGACGTGTTTTCCATGCGGTAATTTTTCCTCAAAAGAGAAATGCGGCAGGCGGTTCAATGCCTGACGACAATTCCGCACCGGCTCCGACCCATTTTTGGGTACAGGTGCGCCAGCTCTTGGACCACCCAACTAGCTCACGACAATGTACGCTTGTTCCACTATTCTCCAAGTCCACGGAATGATAAGAGCGAAAAGGCTGACCGGATTCGAATAATCGAAAAGCCTCGTTTGCACCGACGCGAAGCTGCTTCCGAAGACGAGGTTAATATCTTGACGAAGGTTATAATACCGGAAAGCTTCGCCCGCCTTGTCTCCGTTCTTTCGGCACGCATAAGGCAAGGGCTTCAAGCGCGAGAATATCCCAAGAGTGAAATTCCCTGTACAGGGTCCAGGAAGCCGCGAGGAGAGGATATCCTTATGTATACCTTGAATGGGATCCCTGTCACAACGATTAGTCACGTATCTTCAAAGTAAACTCCTCTGATAAGACTTTGCAGGCTTAACAAGCCGGGAAAAGTTAATCGGATGCCTTCGGAGGGTTTAAGCTATTTTCGCTAACCGGAGATTGTAAGGTTGACGAAAATCGCCGATGAGATATGCGATTGAGTGAAATTTAATGCGTTTTATCAACGCCCGCACTCTTTGTGAACGGAGATACTTTTAGTCCTAATCGATCGAACACGCGTAGGCTGAACATTCCCGAAACCCTGAGATATTCGACTGCGCACTGATCGTATGACGCGTTGCATGGAAACTTCTTTCAAGTCCATGGTAAGGAAGCTGTGATTAATTTGGCAAATAACCTCTTACATCGTCGTCGAATGAAATGTATTTCAATTAGGAATAGCAGCGATTTCAAGTTGAAAGCTAACGTTGTTACTCCAGCACGCGATTCAATTTTGGAATCGGTCGTCCGCTGACTAATTGTACCAATTCACTCAGTGCGGGTCGATAAATTGCGAAGTAAAAAAAGGATTACGTGAAAGAATACTAGAAGAGACGAAAAAAAAGAAAGAGAGTTATATGTAATTAAAGGTAAACAAAAGGGATTTGTCTTTAGTTAAATTTCTTACTAATCCGCAGGTGGATTTTTTGCGGTGGTAACAACAAGAGAAGTACTTACACGCGGATGTACAACGAGGGGATTTTAAGAACTTTTAACCGAGGGCGTTTTCCATTCCAAGAAAATTGTCAGGAGATTAACGCGATAAAACAATACTTTGCTCGCAAGTAACTTCGAAGTAAATCGGAATTGTATAAACTGCCGGAACAACTGCCGCGAGGAGCAATAAAGTTTGGAGTAAAAAGTTTAAAACAATAGCCGGTATATAAATCACTCGTTGAATATAATCGTCTTGGAATTGTCTAGATACGTGTACACGTTTACAAACGCATATATGTATAACATATAGTGCAATGCATAATGTATTAGGGTGTTTGAGGAAAAAATAATTTGAGAATTTCCACCGTGGTACTCTCTGAAAAGTTTATTTAGGTTTTGAAGAAAAATTCTCTGAAAAGACGAGCGGTATACGTCACGTCTAGTTGTAATATGTAGCTCGTTTGATTTTTCACTCTTCTTCACACTTTCAATTCCTACCGGGTTTCGGTCTCAATATGTATTGGATCATGCGCGGGCTTGTGTTCCGCATAGCGACAAGCTCTGAGAAGGTGATAGTTACGGTTTACTTCGTCCGCACTTGTCTAATACGTGGCGACCATCTAGTATAAAAACATTGACCGTCAAAGCAGAAGACCGATCGTGGCGTAAGCCGGGACAGCTGACGTTTGCAGCTCGGAATGTAGATATTATTTACAAATATTATCTTATCTGCAAACATCAGGGTCAAAGTTTACGCCACGACCGGTCTTCTGCTCTGACGGTCAATGTTTTTGGGCGAGGTAGTCACCACATATTAGAGAAGTACGAATGGGGTAAACGTTACTATCTCTCTCTTCCGCTGATCACTCCACGGAATACAAGTTCGCGCGAGTTCCATAATAATACGCAGATAATAATCAAAGATAAGCATCACGTTTCCGGCCAGGCGCATGAAAACACATTATATGTAATGTACAATGCAAGAGGTGTTTCACTGGAGCAAAAATTGACACTATCGCAGTGTAATTACGGTGATCACGAAATGATTTCAAATGATATAGACACCATGATCCCTTGAGTGAAACATCCCTTGGCGTAATGAAAAGGAGATGTGCTTTCTTCGATTGAAGCATGCTTACCCTGTAAAAGAGTTCGCTACATATTCCCACTACCGAAGCCTAATTCGTCCCAACAGGTTAGCGGAAGAATCGATCAAGGAAAATTCATTCCGAGACACGATATCGAAAAGTTCGGAATATAGCGGTAGCGCGAGATAGTCGGGGGACGAAAAAGGGAGGGGAGAAGAAAAAAATAACCTTGTCCCCAATCCGCGTCACGTGTCACATACAGACGTCGAAGGTAACGTGCAATTTATATCGGTTTATAAAGGGCAGTTCGAATACTACGTAGCTCTGAAAGAGGGTTACGTTATCTTACGTCACCTTTATTTTATTCAAAATTCAGTGAAAAATATGAACAAGATGAAAAAAAAACAAACAAAATTAATATGAAGAGATCCGGGTGTATTTCGGGGGGTTGAGGCATCCAATCAATTCCATTTATCATGGAATGACAATCGGCTATGATGTTGCTCGGGAAGAATTCAAACGCGGAGTATCTTTGACAAGTACCTTCTGCGGGGGGTAGGGACGGGAGGAGAGATGAGGGAGGCTTCTTTGTAATGTATCTAACACCATCGGAAATGTCTGACGGGCGAGTCGCATGGGTTGCTATTTAAATATAGGTATATACATACTCGCATATAACAGCCGAAGAGCGGGCGAAGGAAAGTTATGAAAATTGGCACTTCGCGTATTACTTGAATGTCCTCATGCAAGTGAGTTAGTTACGCGTTTTCGTGTGCACGCAGACGCCTAATTGAACGTAGGTAGTATGACGTAGGTGTACCTCAGCTAATATCAACTCGAAACTTGTAGCTGGCTCCAAGTGTCATTTCAGGCCCGTAGTGGAATTAACAAGCAATTTCCAACTCTGGAGAGAGGAGGACGGTATCCTTCGGAGTTAAGAGACACCGCTCCTGCACAGATCCGTATAATTAATCACGTACACATGGTAACTCTAATCAGGAAGTGCAACGCTTCGATGGTTTTAGATCCGCGCCTTGAGCCCTGTATCGCAGCGCGGAGTCTAAACTTGATGATTAGATCGTTACCGCCGAAATTCTTCAGTTCCAATTAAAGTCGAATCAACTTCTTTAAGTCGTTTTCGCGCCTCGTCGAACGACTGTAGGCGAACCTCCAGGTACCGAAAGAATCTCTTGGCCATCTCTGACCCGTTCGAAAAACTTTCACGAATGATGTTACGAGAGTGAGTCTTAAAGTTCCGGAGCAGAGTGTTTGTTTTCCTTAATTCCCTTTATTACGCCGTAAGCTCGCTTTTTTTTTCTTCCGAATCGACTCTTCAATGATAATGCGGCGCTAAAATCAGTACACGACGATATATATTACGGGTCTTTACTGATTGCAACGAGACATGGTGGCTACGGCAATTCTGCCCAAGAGCAAAGATATATCGAAAAGTTCAGAGGGTTTCGCCAAGCTTTGAGCGGCACGACACAAGTCCGTTAAAATCAATGTTAAGAATAATCGAAGAGCCAGTGACATTTGACGTACGTCATTCCATAAGTGAAATTTTACATCTTACCGCACTCTCTTGACATCGCTGATAATTGAGTTTCAGTTGTCTTCCAGACTGTTCGGGTCAAGATTTTTGCCTGCTCTTTTGTACATAGAATTTGGATGACTTTCTGTAAATATTTATTTTTGTACCAGCCTTTAAGGTATGACGTAAATTAGACATATTTTTGCTTTTCTTTATTGCCGTCTGCCGCCATTTTCCAGCAACCAAATCAATTGATATTTTTTTATCAATTAATTTTTTCAACCCTTCGCGCCCGTCCCGCCACGCTATGCAGCACTGGCTGCCAAACAGACTTCCGAATCAATTATCAGCGATGTTAAGAGAGTGCGGTAAGATGGAAAATTTTGTTTATGAAATGAGGTAAGTCAAATGGCCACCAACTCTCAGTCTACAAGTCGTCGTCAAATTTACGATTCCACCTCTCAGCCAGAAAGTACGAAAAGTGGATCGCTACACTGATTAACTCTGACAAATGGGAGGAAATACAGACACTTTCGCGAATGATTGAATAAATCTGAGCAAATTTAGGCTCAGGTATTCTCGTGGTGTTCACTTTAATTTTTGGATCATCAACAATAAAAATGAACAAAATATTACATCATCATTCTTCAAATCAATATAAGTACTATAACGATATATGTAATAAATTTTTGATCTCGTTGGATATAATGATATCATAATGATAATGATGATAATAATAATATAACGATATAATGACTCGGATTTCGGGGGTTTCATATCGACTGTGAGACACGTGACATTATGATTATAAAGTAAAGTATGTTTTAATTGCGTCCAAATATTTAGAAATCTCGACAAAAAGATTGAGTTTGTTAATCTTACTTAAGTGAGTTTAAGGGGGCACGAAGCTTCGTTCGTTTTATTGCTACGTATTTTTTTCATCGTTGGCTCGCTGTAAATTTAATTCAATTGAAGAAAAAAAAAAAAAAAAAATGGCTACTACGTATAAAACGAATCGCTACTCTTAACCGCGGCTTGTCAAAGTTACTTTATACTACCCTCTTGAACCTCTGCATACGTACACAAAGACACAACACGTGTACACTAGAGGGGGAATCTACACCGTAGACGATGCGAGCTATCAAGGCGAAGTAACCAACCGATAAACGTTCGGCCAATTAGCGAAAGCCAGGATCTGTACTTCGTTCGGTGAAACTGTACCATTTAATTGTTCCTGTTCAAAGGCGATTTATCTAATTATCTCCCTCTTTGACAACCGTTTTTTTTTTTTTTTTTCCCTCATACTTCAACTTGCTCGATTCTTCTGTTTTTTACATTTATTTCGGGGGTACGCGGAGAGGTCTGGATTTTTTTTTCTCTCTCTTCAACTTTTTTCGAGTTACCCAACCACCGAGAGCTGCGTCCGTCTGTTGCAGTTACCGGTCGATACCCCCGACGTCTCCAACCCCTTGCTGCTCGAGCCGGCCATTTCATTGTGTAACTATAGCAACGCACTCGCAACGAGAAATTGTGACCACTGCTCGACGGGTTTAGTTGGATATAATAACCGTGAGAGGACCATCTTCAAATCCATCCACCCTGTGCCGTATCTCATCCAAGGGGCATATGCTTCTCGTACACGCGTTTGTTCGCGGGGGGTGGATGTAAACACGTTGTCGAGGAAATCTCTTTGGTCGTCTGACACGCGCCGCGGGGTTTTGCACGCGAGTTCGCAACGCATAAACCTGCGGTAATAAAGTGTCCATCTCGTTAATTACACGCCTGACTTGCACGCAGTCGTCAAATAACGTATTATAGGATAGTAATTATAGGTACGTCCAAAGGAGAGCAGAGAGATGTGATAAAAAGCTACTGGGTTAAAAATATCACATATTATATGTTATAGAAAACGATCGACAAATATACGACAAAACAATTTATACGTGGCTAAGAAAATTATATATGTATACGGATAATCACAAGTTCTCCATACGGACGTTTTATATTCTTCGGTAATAAATCGACCGAACGGCAGGGATTACGGTAAAACCTATAGCGATATGAGTTTATCGAAAAACTTTCAAGGAATGCAGAAGTTGATCTGAAACTTTCTCTATTTTAATAATGTACCTAGGTAAGATAAAATGCCCTGCGTGTCATTACGTATGGATAAAAACTCGGTTAGCATCGTCTACTCCGGTCACGATGAGGTCACCGTTGGATTAGCGTGCCCCGAGCCGCTAACCCGGGTTAAAACCGAACCCTCAGCTTGTCATTTTTCAACCTTGATAACGGGATGGAAAAGCTATATTCAAAATCCGCCAACATCCCGCATAATTTCAACCTCGACGTTTATAGTTGTGGGTTCGTTAACGCAATCGTGACTGCGGAATTTAAATTGCATGTGACCGTGCAGTAAATGCTTATCGGAGCGTTACATACGGGGCTCTACGTTCGAGATAGTTTCAGCGCATCAACGAACGCAGTTTCGAATAAAGCAACGCCGTGCAGTGTAATGGGCAAACAGTTTTGCCGGCGAAACCGTTTAAACTGTAGAAGCTCGTTACCTGGCGTTGAGCAAACGTGATGCGTGGCTACCAATTTCGATATTACGGTATTTATACTGTCGTTGATAGGGCGGATATTCCGGACCGAGGTTCAAATACATTATTTACTTATTTAGGTACATAATCACCTATGATGAATAGTGGTCAAGTTTCTTTCAACACCGTGTAGCTTTCAAGGTAACAAACATATTTGAAATAAAAAAGATGAAAAAGTAAGCCAGAGGTTGTGTTTTCTTTTGAACTACCTAATCGAATCGTGTGAGACATAAGCGAGTAAATTGAGAATTAACCCTTTGAGGGGCAGTGGGACGTATACGTCCCGCTTGTTTAGTCTCAGTTTTTTTCATATTTCTAATATATTTTTGCACTTTTTATACGCGCGTAAACACTTTTTAGGCTCTTGACTGTCTGAGGCATGAAAATTTCAGGCAAAATTGTGATAATTTATTTATTTGTATGTTCGTTATGAAGAATTAAAGCGAAAAAATTCGTTTTTTTCTAAAATAAAATCAGTGTTTTCTTGTATACCGTAAACAGGCCAAGGCTCTGAAATTTTTTTCACCTATTCTCTATGCATATTTTTAAAATATACATATTTTTCTCAGAATTTTCCGTAAGCTAGTTTTTTGAAAAAGGAAAAAAAAATTTCTGCCGAAGAGATCACCTATGATTTTCGAAATTTGTTCAGTAGAAAAATGTCCCTTTGAAGGGTTAAGGCAACAACGAATCTGTTTATTATTTCGAACGAGGAAGTGCTGGTACTAAAAATAGTGCAGTGGCGCAGTTGAAGTTTATACGCGGTAACGCAAATTCACAAAATCTGTGAGTAAACTGAATTTCACCACCGTGATGGTGGTTCGTGGTGGGGAAAGGGGGTGGTTGACGGGCGGCAGCAGTGATTTAGGTTGGCTAAGCTATCGGTGGGTATCTTCTTTCCGCTCTCGGTGAATTAACCCGAAGTCAATTCTGGAAACACACCCGAGGGTCACGAACTGTTCCGGACTGCTCCCGAAGCTTGGCGTTATCGGATTATCCCTGTATATTATACAACAGTAGCGCCCTAAAAGCGACGGACCGATCATCTTCTTGTTCCCATTGGCAAACACGCACGATGGCCGTATTTCGGCAGCCCTCGAGAGGCCCGAGCATCGGCAATTCAACTTTCACTCCCGTCCTGCGACTCTGTTTTAATAACTTTTTTTTTTCCTGCACAATGTGAACCAAGAACGACGGACATCATGCAGACGACGACGGGTACTTTTCAGGGGATGGATTATAATCGGAGTGGAAGATACGACGGGGAAGGATGGAGGGTGGAAAAAGATAAGAATAAAAATTGCATAACGTAATTACGTAAGAGAAGAGCGACCGAGGGACGGGCGGATCAGGGGGAATAGAAAAGGAGAATACGCCTCGGCGGCCTCGAGAATGTCGTGAAAAAATTGATGATGACATGCGGAGCAAGTTCTATATAATAGCGAGAGGCTTCGGCTCGGTATTTCCGGCAGAGATTTAATTATTGCGCAATCATTCCGTGTGAATTTACCCGGCATTGTTCCTGACACGAATACATTATATAGGTTGTACTCATGTAGGTATGCTTGTACATGTGGTTCATCCGCTTGACGCCGAAGAAATTGCTCGTAGCACCCTGCAGGCGAGGTTCAAGGTATACGGAATCCTCGAAATGGTAGGAATGGAAGGCGAGTGAGTGGAAGTCGAGGGCCCGAGGATGGTATCTACGTCGGGGATCCATAAACTAATTCCATTAACTCTCCGCAGGTCGTCGGATTAATGAATGACGTGCAGCTATGTAGGGCTATAGAGAAGAACGGGAATTGCCTGGGCCAGCCCGCCGCTGCATCAAACCTAAGGCATTATGTACCTACGTACATATCGAGGTATAAATGGAATTCGCCTCGGTCTGAGGACAAACACGTAACTAAACTCCGTTCTCGCGATCAAAAGCAAACACAGCTGCAAATACGCATTGCGACGTATGCTTTTCACTGTTCAGCGCGTCGTGCGCCCTGAAAAACGGTCTCTCGGCCAATTTTACAACGTGTAGTAAAAATACGTTTGGGTTACAGCGCGCGGAAGAAAATACGCTTTTCTCAAGTATTGTGTAATCAACGTCGAGCTAAATCATTTTCAGCGTAAAATGTATCCGCGAGGGAAATAGAAATTGTGGTGTAAAAAAGAAGAGTACCGCTACGATATACGAAAAAGAGTTTTAAAGGGGTAAAAAATGGAATGTTTCTCGTTAAGCCCTTTTGTATTCATTTTTTTTCTAAACTCTGGACGAAAACCATATAATACTGCGTAAAGGTGCAAGATGAGAATGAACAATTCGCTTTACCGTTACTCGCGTCATACAAGCGTTATACGTACGTATACACATGTACAATATAGTAATAGAGGTGCGAGAGATGGATTTACGGGATAAGTGGATTTCTAAAAGTCTGCACCACCACCGTTTGCAATGCGAATCGCGGCATGAACGCGTCCGCTGTTGTGCATGCAGCTCCGGAGATGATAACGTTTTCGTAAGTAGGGTGAGCCCTTGATAAATTCAATACGGCCTGCCTGATTCCCTACCCGCGGGTGGTGGGATAGGTATGCTTGAATATAAATTTGGTCTTTAGAAATTTTCAGGCCAGTGGTACTTCCGGGAGTCTTGAACACGAATTCCTGCGAAAGCGATCCTTCTCGGATTCACCATATCCAACCGACATTACTTGCTTCATTTTTTCTTTACATTTATATTCTTTCTTCCTTTTTCTTCTTCTTCATCTTTTCAGGTCACCCTTCGGCAAACTTTATATATTAAAGTTCAGGACTTTACCAGGAATTTTCTTTTTAAAGACTGAACGAAAAGTACTCTTCGCCAATATGATAATTTTTTCGATCGAATGCTTCTGCATTCATTGCTAGCGAGTGAAACAAAAAGTAGATCCGGGTTCATTGAGTCAAACGTGACAGTGTATTTTCACGGAAGGAAAAATATTGTAGATTTTGCATCGACTGTGGTGAATTTATGGACAGCACTTTTCTGGAGTCGCATCTACATCAATTGTAACAAGATTTGCAATTCCAATAATAAGAGTTACAAAACCAATAGTAAGAGTTAGAATGTGCTTAAGTAGATAAACCACAATTGATGTAGATTTCACTCCAAAAAAGTGGTGTTTACATATTCACATAGATACGGAGATGTAAAATCTACATCACATTTTTTACCGTGTGGTAAAAAACTTTTCTAAACTATACACCAACAAAAAGTGAACATTTCTAAGTATGATTTCTAAAGCAACTATCGTACCTACACATTTTTGTACAAACTCCAATTAGAGAATAAATATGATTTTCCCTCGTTGTAAAATTTTCCATGTAATACTGGTAACGCATGGAAGTTGCACAAATTGTAATATGATATAAAATCCAAGAGTACGCGAAACTTGTTAGGTAACGTTACACAAAAGCTGAAGCCAGAAGCGTACATGCGATACCGATAAATTTTTCGGTACAAGCTCAAATAAAATTTGGATTATCAAATTTATTTTCAATTTCAACATCGTTATAAAAATTGCCTGAAACTGTTGGGTTTTTCGAAATTTACAAACTTCACGAACACCGCAGCCGGTTGAATTATTTTCTCGTATTATATATACTACGCACATCGCGTCTACCGCGGATATTTAGCTGTCAGGGGAGAAGAAGAACGGAAAATTGTCGAGACAGATGAGTGATTAACGGAAACTGGGTTTGATTCTCGGCAATTTCTCTGCGGTGCTGAGAGCTTCGTCGAGGTTCGGGTGGTCTGAATACGCGGAGGAAATCCATCGGTAATCGGGAGGATTGCCATCGGTTCCAGGAGTGCTCGTGGCCCGTAAGGATGACCACCGCAAGCCTCATTTGCTCCGGGAAAATGATGCTTCAGGCGAAAATACTCTGACCGGATGGCGCGGACAGAAGGCGAAGGGTCGAGGGATTCGTCGAAAGTGAAAGTGAAAGTACTGTGTACGGTACAGGGTATACCTACTTGGAGAATTAACCGGGTGAAACCGTCATACAAAAGTCAGCGAGATGTACGCGGCTTAGCCGGAGCTTTCCGATGCCGGAGAAAATCCAGGCGTACATTTCCGTTCGCGGTCGACGGTCCAATTATTGTCTCCGAACCGAACAAAGCTGAATACAAACGGGCTAACAAAGGGAGTTTGTGGAGATGGTCGTTAAAGATGTGGCCGAAATTCCGGTGTCCTTTAACAAACGTGGAAGAGGGCAGGGGATATAAATTCTCATTGTCAAACGAGACTCGTCGCAAGTTTTAATTTGATTTCGGTCAACGTGAGATTTGTGGGAAAGAGATTGGCCTTGGGAAGGAGGAACGAGAGGAGCGCAAATCCGACCCAATGATATCATGTCAAATCGCCAATTAATTAAATTCCTTCTTCTACTCCAAAGTTTTGTGATGCCCGGGTACATATACATATACATATATATATATATAATTATATATATAATTGTATGTAGACAAGAGCGGCTCATTACTGAAAATAAATGCCTGTCCAAATCTCCAATATCAAATGAAAATACTTCAAAATCCAGAACTCTTGTGGAATTCGGCGAGATAATCTGAATCTGCAACCGGAATCCGCTCGATAGAGTAAAGAACGTTGAGGCGAGGACGGGGTTTGAGTTTCAAACGAAATTCCCTACCAGGGGTGGACTCCGGAGTTTCGGGGGACAACTTGATGTCCAGACTTTCTTATTCTACGTCCTTATCTCCAAATTGTCGAAACTGATTGGGAGAGGATGTGAAACCGGTATGGAATTTCAAGCTATTGTATATCAACACTTCGTGTTCCATCCACACAGCCTTTCTTACGAAGTAATATAGAAAACTTGGCCACCGCGACTCGGTCGACCGCAGGTTTTATTTCCTATTTTTCAATCTTCGAAGGAAAAAAAGGAATGAAATAACACGAGAAAAAAAAAGAATAAGAAAAAAAAAAAAAACTTACGGAAAAACGAACATAGGAAATACTTTTCTCCAGTAGGAGACAGCCGCGGAAGTTGAAAAGAAAGTTACACGAGGCGCGTGATTTAGACGACTGTCAATAGAACTCAACTTTCTTCATGCTGTTAAAAAGAGACGAATAATCGAAGGGGCAAAACTATTATATGTATACATATATACACAATGTGTATATATTATATCTATAAAAATGTATCTAGGCATGTTTTAAAGACTGATACATAACTGATACTGCAGCCGATATCGCGGATCACTAAAACAGTTCACATCAAGCTTCGCTTTTTTCTAAATAACTGGAAGAAAATACGCATTGAATAATTCAATCGCTTGTGGAATTGTTTTTCCATTCTTAAACCGCATTGAATACTGGACAGTGGTTATGTACCGACGAAGTTTGGCGAGGATTCAATTCGCAGTCATTGGATATCTGCAAGTTGCTGTACGCGAATTACTATAAGAATCGAGAAAGTATACTTTCGCAAGAATCACGATACCGGAACTAATTTTTCAACATTGTATAGTCGTGCTTGGTGTGAAATCGTAATGAATTATACTTATACTTATGGTAAAAGTAAAAAACGCAAGTATAATAATTTTTTCATTTATCTTCTTGCTTTCTTGACTGCTCATATATACTGTACTGATTACTACTTAGAATCGATGATTTCGAATTAAAGTAGAGAACCAAAATCGACCGGGACGATAAAGTCTGACTAGCACGTTTTCAGATAATAATGCTGTAGAGATTGATTTATGTGAAATCTAGTGTGAAGCGAGAAGGTTTGACGTGTAAAATGGAAAGAGTTTTATTGCCACTTTTAGATAAATAAAAAGCAAAATAAAAATAAAAAATAAAATAAAAAATACACCGAAAAGGTGAGTATAGTAGGCTGTGGAAATTCGACAAACTGTGTGAGATGTTACACTCTAGGGACTTTTCACTTTTTCCCTTCCTCGACAGGAGATAAATAAATCCCACCCCTGCAAACATACGAACCCCGGACCTGGGGTGAAAATTGGCGCACGCACGGTCGAAACGCGTCGGAAAAAGCTCTAAGAAACATCCCGAAAGTATTTTGAGAGTGTAGCGAGGGCCTTGCCGGCTGTCTCGCAGGCATTTTGTTTCGTAGGTGAAAGCAAGACGGCTTGCAGCCGGTAACAGAAATATCTCCTTCTTCCTCCGTAAAACATATTTCTGGGTGTAAATCTAACACCATCGGACGTTGATCGGCAAAATTTGGCGGATTTGACCTTCAATGCCGATTTTTCACAGTTTACGTATGAAAGGTTGAACCTGTAGACAGGTTTTAGCCAGCGAAGGAATCCTGCGGCAGTTACGATCATTCCGAGCTCGATCGATCGCCGTTGGTTACGGAACGGTGAACACCGTAGCCAAAAATCGAGTCCATTATCGCCTTACCCAGGTTGTACCCGACTCGGAGTCTGGTACCCGAATACTATCAATATCTGTTTAACGCGTCGTTTATTTTCCGTGAAGTTGACAAACAAGGGTCGCGAAGAAGAAAATTATATTGAATTTAAGGACTTCGATACACGAGAGGTATTATTTTTTATTTATGTTTTATCTCTCGTTATTTCTCTTCCTCTCTCTCTTTTTCTTCCTTGGTAGGTTTAGTTTGAAATTTTCTTCTGGATTTGCATACATTCTTTCATATTTTTTCTTCATACAATTTCATTCTCCCAGAAGAAGCTGCCAGATATCATATTTGTTGAAAGAATGATGAAGTTTTCACCAAGCATATCGGTTAGTTACGATCTATAAAAGCTACGCACATACAGATCTGTGCTGCGATAAACCGTTTCCTGAATGATTTTTTTTTATACATATAAAAGTTCATTTCCTAGATGAAAAATATATATATCAGAAATCTAGACGGTTCCGGTTCATGTTCAGATTCACTTAATGAAAGCATCAATAATTCAAATGGTCAATAATTCATAATGAGCTCTTGAGGTCGGTTGAACAAGGGATGTGCACCGGGAGTAATTTGAACGTAACCCGACTTGACATAGTAGAACAGAATATAGCATATTCATCTGGGAAAATTCTTCCATTATTATCATACGCGCAGACATCACTGATGCGTCATTTCTTCATCGCCGATCAATCGAGCTGGATAGAAATACCATTTTTCAAACATCGATCAAACTCGTGGCATTTCAAGTGATCGCGCGAGAGTTCTGATTTAGAAAATTCATCCTTCCACACATTCATAACAGTATACGTACGTATACCGGGAATTTACATGTTAAAAGGATATAGGCTCAATTAATTCAGTGGAGATTAATATTTATCTTAACCGTTCCCATGTTTTTCATTAAAAGAGATTACTAACCGACATTTCCAACAAATATCTACCGTGCAGAATATAAAACGAACGTTGAACAACTCGTGAACGAATATCGCCTCGTTATTCAACGAAAATAACAATTATTCAACCGGAGCAATTTCATACCATATAAACAATTCACGATCCCTTATATTAATCCCCGATGAAATGCTTCGAGCGCAAAATGGTCGTTGGGTCCCTTCCGATGACGATTTCGACCAGTGTGCCAACGAATCGGGAGATATATGTATAAGTGTATACATTGGACGAATCAATCGCAATTCGCGGTTACGGTAAAATTCTAGATTCTCTTTTTCCGTTTCGGGATAAAGGGTGCGCTGCGTTTGACGGTAGATTAATTAACCATCAGCCGCAAGCTAACGCGAAATTCTATGTGAACCGGGAAACACGCGGCCGGATTGATGGTGTATTTTTCATCGCTTAGACGCCACACTCTCTGCACACGGATTTTACCTGATATACATTATTTATTGGCCAGTTGCGGGCTTTCCCGGGTCTAAGAGCCTGTCAAGTTCGACGATCAGACAAGGTGTCTACATAGATTACGGAAAAGCTTAGGAGCCACCCTATGGCAACCCAATCGTGATTAATCACCACTGTTTGCGGCAGGCAGCTGGCTACGCATAGTCGCCGTTAATTATTACAGGGTAAAGCGGACGAACGAAATATTCCTAATCTGCAACTTTTGACGAAGTAAGGTGCAATTTTTCAATACAAAATCGTTCAAAATTTTAGAAATACCGTACAGTTTCCCATCGTCGTGCTTAAAATATCAACAACAAACTGGCACTGGAGCAACGATGCATGCGACGAATCGAAACGTCCCACTCGTACCTTTCATTGTCAATTTATCCTTAATTCCGAAAAAATACAGGAAAAAAGTATGCTCTTCAAGCCTCTCGACCTACTAAATTGTGAACGCTGGGCTAGAGGTGAAATTTTTTTCATATCTCGTTTGAATGGATTCTTCGATTTTTTCATTAAAACGATCCACGTATACGAAATGAAGCGTATTTTTCCACTTCGGTTGCTTTAGATGCGAAAAGTCGCATGCGAGCTTTCGAAAGTATGTGTCAAAAGGCAAGAAATTATCACTTCAAAACGTACTTTTATACTAAGCGGTTGTGTAAACAAATTATTCAAACAAGTTGTATGCTGCTGGTAAACCGACTCTGCATAATTTTGTTCTGTAACTTCTTTAGTAGGTGCAGGTACAGAAAGACGGAAAAGTTTAAAAGACAAATTTCATGTATGTTGATAATTTTTTTTTTTACCACAGTTTCTTCAAGTTTTCTCGTCGCAAAAGTTGTGTCGTTCACGCCAAGTACTATTGTCTAACATAAAGAAATATTTTTAAAATAGAATGATAATCGCCAATGTTTATAACAACGAAGAAAGAGGAGCTGTGATATTTTACCCAGGTACGAAAACGGCTTGAAAACGGGAGTTATTCGATTTCGTAACGATTACCAAAGAACGGTAAAAAAAAAAAAAAAAAGCAGAGACGTCATAGGTATGTATAGGTATATCGGAAGAGGATCCAGACAGACTCATCGAGTACAAGAATTATCTTTAAAGGTCCAAGTTATATCTCTTTAGAGCTATCCATCTGTCTGTCTAGCTGCCGTTTCGAGAGTTGAGAGGGTAGCGAAACGATGGGTTTCTGTAGGGGGATTGAGTGCAGGATAGAGGATGAAAACAGGGACGGAAGGAAGAATAGGACGAGAGGAATAGGAAGAAAAGACCCGCCCCGAAATGTAGCGAAAAAATAATAGTTCCAGGCGGCGCCTGTAAGGCGGAGGTTCGGTGACTGTATTTTTCAGCCCGGAACGTCATTAGTTTTACGATAGAGCAGTAAATGTAGATGGGCTTTATAATAGACGGGAAGGTGACGATAAATTTCATATTCTATTGCAAATACATTCCCCTGCCAAGTGTCTCCCACTCCCCCTACCCTTCATCCCGCGACATTCTCCACCCTTATTTTTCCATCTCACCTCCAAACTCTGCACCGCACCGAAAACGGGGGAAGGTGGAAGGGCAGGGGCAGGGGTGGAGGAAGCACCCCTCGTCATCTCGTCTCCCATAATTTAATGGATGTTCGCGAGTCATTCGCGTCCCAATGCAAAATCCACTCAGCCAATCAGATTTCGCGCAAGGGAGGAGAGAAAAAAAATGTTGAAGAAAAAAAAAAAAAAAAAAAGAACACGGAAAGGAAAAGGAAAATCCAAAGAGACGATCTTTCCATCCAGACCAACGGGGTGCTTCAATCTTCCGCGACGTAGTCTGTGAGCCAATAAATTTTCTCGCTATTTTCACGCGTTAATCCGTTTTCTCAACGTAGGCAATCTTCCAAAAATCTTATTTGCACCGCCGTAACTACCTATACACGGTGGCCTGCCTCCGATATACCTATACATATATATCGTTGTATATATAAAAATACACGTATATACATAGCTTATACGAATTTTCCTCTTTCAAGATTTTAAGTTTGCCAGCTGTTGTAAGGTACGCAACGCAAGCGGGAAGGCATGCCTGCAGATCCGGGTCTCTGTAAATTGTTGCAAAGATACCACGTTTCCCGCTAATCCGATTTACAATTCCGTGCGCAAAATTTACAACAACTTGTGGATAATAATATCATAAATACAAACGCTCAGCGGAGAACGAAGTAGAAACTGTGGTTCGGTCTGCATTTGTATCGTACCTACATACGTATGTATACCTATAGTTTCCACAAAGAATAATGCGCTTTCTGGCCGAGCTTGCAGCGGCGAACCGCGAGAAGAGACGAACGGTAACAACGCCCTTGAGTAAGTAGAAAAAATCAGTACCTGAACGCGTCAGATTTGCAGCAAGTTCGATTCCTCGACTTTGAAACAGCACGGCTTTCACCACGAGAAGAATTCAATAAGTATTACTCGAAAATGCAACAAAATATCAAGCACTCACCCTCAGTCGAAGATCGCTGACCGTCCAAACGCGGCTGGCGAAATCGTTGGATGCACCCAAAATCAGACTTCCGGTTGAGTCAAAGTCCACCGACATGACGCCCGCGTTGCTGCCAACCAGCATACCTTTACTGTCGTACGAGCCTGAAAATAATTCAAGTTTTCACTGGGTGCGCGGTATAAAAAGTCGCTTCGTTGCTTCTTGTGTAAATAACGTATTTAAACACCGATGGAATCTACTTGTGTAATTGAAATGACAGTTTTTAACGTTTGGACAGGACTCGAGCTGGTGCGATATTGATTTACATCGCTCTTTAACGGCGTCGCGACGTTTATACTGATCGTGAGATGGGTGCGATTGGAATTCGATGAATTGCTGGCAGGTCTCGAGTGCCTCGAGTATTGATGTAGATATACGACGAACCAGATTAGACGTATGCGTATATTTCTGTAATTCATGAATCCAGAGTAATATGGAACGATTTAATTATTTCAATACTGCAGAATTATAATTTCTAATTGCGAAACTTTATTATAAGCATAATATAACCGGCAAGCGAGCAGAAACTGCAGAGAGTGTTTTCTGCAGAGTTCAGAAAGCGATTAGTAAAGGATTTTCGTCAAACTTCGAGTGATTAAATTGCGCCGGTGAGCAGTAATAGAATTTAGTACCATTCAACGGCAAATTCAGTCTGCAATCGGTCATGAAATTTCGTTAAACCGCGCAGATTAAAAATGCAAATCTTTACAATCGGATATATATAGTATAATTACAAAAATTACTAATCGAATTCGTTTGCACAAAGAAACTAAGCTTTCTCCAATTCTTGCAGATGATGACTGAATCATCGACAGTCAACGAAGTAAACAATTTACGACCAAACTTTGGCAGTGCCTGTAATCTTTTGTTACAAGATAACACGAAAGTTTGATTGAATATTAACCCTGGCATCTCAGAAAACTACAAGTGAAAGCCTAAGCTTGCGTTTCTCGAGAGAAATCATTTTTTCAACCGAATATATCTAAAAAGTCTTCGACTCTGTTGATTTTGTCAACGCATAGATAGATTTCTCGACCAATTGACCATCGCAAAAATAAAGATGATGAAAATACGACCATTTTAACAAGAATTATTGATAGACGTCCCACAGAACCGGGTGTGGCATGAATGGGTTAATTTTATAACGCCGATGGTCCATCTCTCTCATATTCTTCCGATCTTTCTTCCAATACTGTTAAAAGCTGCTGCTAACCTTAGCTATGTCTAACACCTACATTGAATGCGAGGGATGTTGTACTTCTAAAGTATCATAATGTTGACGTAGCATTTTTGGCACCAGAGATTACATGAACGCAAGTATCATATCTGTTCTTTGCATTGGAAACTGAAGTTGTTTCGCACCGTGGAATACGGAGAATATCTTTTTCTCATAGTTACAACATTGCGTAGGTGTAACGTAAAAATATATTAACGGAAAAAAAATATAAAAATAACATCTAAAAATGAGCAATAAATGGCGTGCGGAGCTCGGGTATTAACGCGAACGAAGAATGATCGTAATGAGTTTATTTAAAAATGTTTCAAAAGTTGAGCACATAAAATTCTTGGATATAGACACGCGGATCGAGGCGATCTAATTTCGAATATTATTGCTATGACGTACGGTGTCGCAGATAGAGTTTTGAAGCGAAACTCTAGAGCCTCGTAATTGTTGAGAACGTCGACTGAGTTTCTCGCTAGAAGTTTATATTATACACTGTTTACGAGAATTCTGGAATAACATAAAACTCTTCACCCTTTTGAAGCGTAGTTTCCTGTCTCATTGAACGACGACGGGAATAAAATGTAGGTCGAGAAGAGAATGGAAATAAGAGAGACAGAGAAAGAGGGAGAGAGAGAAAGAGAGAGCGAGAGAGAAACTAGGATGAAAAAATAGTGGGGATCATCTTTTCGAATACAAAGAAAAATAAATAAAATATTCTTCGGTAGGTGGAGATTTTTATTGCCCGTGCATTATAGTTGCTAGGTTACTCTTAACGTCAATGTTATCTGCCTGAAATTCGCATTTTGCACGTCGTGCAACTGTTAAAAATTTCTGTACGGAACTTCCTATACACTATACTCGGAAGTCTTATTCAGATACGAACAGTGAATTCACCATGCATTTACTGTTTATTCAATTTACAATGACAATAAATTTACTACACAATTTGTTAAATTTAAATAACTTTTTTCTGTTTTTCCTATAAATTTGAGTAAAATCAAAAATTTTCATTCTAAATTTTAAGACAAATGCATAGTAATTTAGGTCGCTACGCTGAATTTGTAAATTTTCAACCTGATTTCGCAAATTGACAACTCTTTTCTACAGTAAATGCGTAGTAAATTCATAATCATTGTTAACAGTGTGTTAAAATACGCAAAATAAGTATGCTCGATACCGCGACTCTTTGGAATCTCCCGAGTACCTATAGTGAAAGAGGAGCATATATTCCTCGAGTAGTTTACCTACAGTTCCTCGGCTATTGTCTGAGGTGAGCCGTTCAATGTGGTCGGCAAACAGATTCCCCGACTTAATCTTACCAGTCGAAATGGCTAACGAGTCCAGGGCTCAGCTCTCGACTTGAAGAACAATTACGCACCCGCGCGTGTAAGTCTGTACACACCTGTATACATATGTATATGGGGCATTCCACGTCAAATTAGCAGCCCATATACCTCACCCTCTTCGATTTTAATAATTTTTCAGTATAATGTTTATACCGACCTAAAAAGGTCTCAAATTTTTTTCAGATTTGTGTAGCCACCGGTGAATTATGAAGAAAATCGAAAATAAATTCCGAAAATGCCATTATTAACAATATAAAAAAATTCACACAGATTCTATGATTTGAAATTTTCTTTCTCAAGTTTTTAGTTTTTCCATATGAGAATTGAAATATTGTTGTTCTTTTTTCGACTCTCCTATCTAAATAGATCACGGAATCATGAAAATAATATAATTCTGCAATCTATTCGGATCGAGACATATTAAAAATAAAACAAAAACGATTCCGATATGGAAAACCTAAAAGCTTGCAACAAAGAAAAGAGTAAATATTCTGATCCCATTATCGAGCGGTGCTCAAAAGTTACATTTTAAATAATAGAATCAGTGTTAATTTTTCAAGATTTTTCAAAACCACATTTTCGTAATTGGTTTTTCGATTTTGTATAAATTTCACCAGTGGCCAAAGAATATCTAAAAAAAAATCCCGAGAATCTTTTGCGTCGGTAAGAACACCATACTAAAAAATAATCAGAACCGAAGCGGGTGAGGTGCATGGGCTGCTAATTTTACGTACTGTATATTTTACGTACGTATAAACACCGTGACAGCGATGAAATAGGCGCAGACGGGTGAAACGAAGTATTGCGTTGTTAACCGGGGGATCGTTTTGATCATTCAGCGGTTATCGCCCGCAGCCTCATTATTATACAAATTCCACTAACTCATGCAGTTTAAGCTGCGCCGTTCGCCGATTCGACTCTATAATCTATCGGCGAAGAATTATGCTCCCCGTTTCCGCCCCCAATCCGCATGCAGTTCGTCGACCATTCGATATAATTGACGGTTTATTACTCACCCTTCGATACGTCCCAGAGTTTGACTTTCCGGTCGGCACCACCGGTCGCCACTATTCGGTCGACGGGTGACCATTTCACCGCGTTCACTTCGCCGTCGTGAGCATCCTGCAACAATACACCAGGATTATACAGGTCCGTGAGGAGAACAGACGCTGCGCAATGTGTTAAACATGGTTAGCTGTTCGATTTTCGTTACGGGATCTTGTTACGCGCGGCACGCTAGTCGGCCTCGATATCACCCCGAGCGCGAAAAAATTTAACTATCCTTCGCAAAGTGCTTGCGGGATTTCAATAAGAACTTTGCCTGACTTGCTTCATATACTCAACGGCAATTAACGTTTTGCTCATCGAGCCCGTTTATGTGGACGAGTAAATGGTTAAACGGGAGATAAGATTTTAACATTATTAAGAAAGAAGAGAAAATAATTGCTTGCGAGTTATGTTAGTAATGAAATTCGCGAGTTAACTGAGCACATGCTCAGTATTTTACTATATGTCTCATCACTCGTGGTAATCACCCTCTCGCCTTATAGGGAAATATTACTTTTGCTTGCAGGGTTTCGGTAAAAACTTTGCCTGACTTGCCTCATACTCAATAGCAATTAACGTTCTGCAGATTGAGCCGTTTGTGTAGATGAGTAAATGGTTAAATAGAAGCAAAGAGTTTTAGATCATTGGCTACTAAGACGAAAAAAATTTCTTGCGAGTTATACGAGGAACTAAATTCTCGAGTTAGCTCAATTTTGTACGGACAAATTGTTTTTCTACAGCTGTTTCTTTTACTTTTTCATCATCTAGAAGCTGTGGCTACATTCTTTCTAAAATGTGCCTTTCTAACCCGAACGCTAAGGTTTCAATCAATTTAAAATTGGGAAGCGGTATTATAAAGTTTCCTATATTTAGATTAACTTTTACATGCAAGAAAGCAGAGGGCTTCAAGGAACTAAATTTTTAATAAATCACGAATAATCGTTAAGAAAATTTATTGATAGCATGTAGAGATAGTTAGGTTAGAAAAAAAAAATTACTTCTACTGAATCAAACTACGTTTCGTCAAAGAAATACAAAAGTTTCAATAATTCGAGTAAACATTCGCGTTTAGCGGATAAACTTTCTAATGAGTTCGTGAATAACTAATATTTGGTTGCTTTTATAACACTTCATGTTTCTGGGTTCATGTACGAACTAAATCTCGAAGACACAATCTTTATAAAGTACCTGCAAGTTGTACAACAGGCGGAAACTTTGGGATAAAATCTTGCCCAGCCTTTCTCTGTAAATTTTTTTTTATGTTTTTCGGTTATAAATTTATATTGGTTTATAGCGTAGTATATTTACCATCAATACAGAGATATTGTGACCGTCGAATATTTGTCGTATCGGTCAACACAACGAATGTTTCAAAAGCGTACATTTAATCCCAGGCGTGCTATGCTATTAAATATTTAATGGCGTGATGGATCACCGATAGTTTAAAGATAGATATGAACAAGGAGATATATCCCTCTCCGCACATATTGGATTCCAGTCATATTCCCAGCAGTCGTTCTCAGTTTTTGTCTCGCCGGAATTAATTATTTCTATTATATATAAAGTCTCGTGATTCGAATAAAGCTCGGAATACGGTGAGTATTTCACTTTCGCTTGAGAGCAAGTGTCACTAATGAGCTCTAGGAGGGGTCGAAATGTAATTGAGAAGAAAATTGTCGTCCGACAAAATGAATTCCCATCTTGATTTCTTGATGCGCATTTATTTCAAAGTAATTACTTCCACTTTATCGTTACAGCCATTCTCATTAATTTCCGTTTAAAATACGTAAGCTCAACGCGCAGAGCAAGGTGACAATTTTCTTCCTCTGTAGCGCAAATTTCCAACAAACGTAATTCGTAACGAATGAATATCAAAAAAAAAAAAAAAATTAAAAAATCGGGCATGCAGTACAATGACCAAATCCTCGGATAATCCAAGTAAACTTTTTACTGCTCACGACAATCATATATTTATCAAAAAATATACCTGTATCAAAATATCCCTTTGGTAGCGATTCGTCAGACGCGTATTGTGTTTCCTATTCGGCATATTTGACACAGCTTTGAAAGCGTTGGCCTAGCAAAAGAAAAAAAAAAAAAATGCAATGAAAAGAAAAAATTTCGTCGAGACGATTTCAGTGCAGTCGGTTGTACCGGATATCACACGGTTGTTTGGCTCGTGAATTAAGTCAATTGGCGAGCAAACGTTGCGAGTGGTTGCTTCCGTTCTTTCCTTCAATCTCGTCGAGGGGTAAGAATATTTATTCAAACCCAGGTATCCGAACAGGCGTGGCAATTGCGGTCTGTAACTGTCAGATTCTTCCGCGTTCGATCGTGAAACCGCAACGTCAACCGCAATTCACAAGTATACAACAACACCGGCACTCGAAAAAAAAAAAAATCTCCGTTTATTCGACCGTTTTAAAGAACACCGAACCGAACGGGTGTCCACGTAACTGAGGAACGAATTAAGGAGGGAAGGAAAGAGGGAAGGAACCACGTGGTAACTGACACGTGAAATGAACGGCGCTTTTCGAAAATATTGTATAATACCGTAAATATTGTTCACAGAGATGAGCCGGGGAAAAAAATCACACAATCAATTTCCGCACGGTTGATTCGTGGGCAAGATTACAGCGTACACTCCGCTCTGCGGGTGGCGCCGCTTGTGAGTAAAGTAACGCATTCGAGAGGTTCTATTTACAGAAAATTCACGAAAACTACGATTAAATATAGTCCGCCGATCGCATGCCAGAATTCTCGGATTTTAAAAGGCTCGCTAGCTGCAGACTGCAGTCGCTGCAGAAACTTGAGATACCGCAAACAAGTGAAATATGTACTGTACATGACGAGGATGTTGCCCCAACAATATGTCGGATAATACAAAAATTTATAATCACTTTTCACGTGTACCTGTATCGAATATCATTCGAAAACTCGAGTTCTTCGTCACTTTAGTATCTTCTGGCGATGATTGAAAAATGAACAAACTAAACCAGAACCGTGATATTTCATACCTCGCGCGGTGCGTGAAAAATAAACGAAATCCTAATTTCGACGAGCTACATAAAAACATCGAAGGAAAATAAAGAAAGGGTGAAACGCCGGAGCCGTGCAGAAACGAATCGCGAGCTTGTACAGCTCTCTCAATTTTGAGAAATCTCGTTAGTCCTGGTAATGGTTATACGGATAGAAAACAGCGGCGAAAACACACTTTCAGAGGCCGGATCGATATAGCTGTAAAAAGGCTAAACGGTGGATTCCGTCAAGATTTGTTACGAGATGATGCAATTTTTTGGCTCGGGAGAAACGAGCTCTTCGTACCCGCCCGAGCTTCGGGATGGTAGACGTATACTTACTCCACGTATCTCAAGGGGTATTTTCCAAAGGTATAACAGACCTGCGTGTGGGAGTCTACTAGACATCTACGTACACTAAGGTGCATACTTATGCGAATGCGTGTATAGGCATAGATACCCGCATACAACCGCGCAAGACGTACACTTTCGATCCGAAAGCTTTCAAACTCGGTCCTCATCGACGCGGACCATACATCTATTCAATCTCATCGCATGCGGTACTTGCGTTCGTACAAAGAACTTCGTGCTATGCAATTGGATTATTTTACTTTTGAAAACTGGCAAAGTTTCACCAGCATCGGCTAAACAGCTTTACTCCAATTTCAAATTTCACAGCATATACGGATAGAAAAAAGGAGAACCAGCACTCGACGAATAACTTCACTCCTAACCCGTGACGCTGTGTGCCGATATACGTACATTGTACGCAGAAACTGAAACACCGCGCAGGTTATAAAATTTGAGAAATGACTTGATTCAAGCAAAATTTTGATCGCCCTGGATATTCGAGGTCGTTAGTTCGATATACTTGACATATGAGCGTTTCCGAAAATTCATACAATTTTCAAGACGGTACAAGCGAGACAGAGGATTGACGAATAGACAGCCGCCCACATGATGAAGATTCTGCGGGTACGAAAAAGTTTGAATAATGGCCGCGCGTAGCCAGGCCAACATCGTGCGTGTATGGTTGAATGAATGTTATTATGTTTTTCAGCGTAATGGTTACAGGTATCGTTCAATTCGTTTGAAACCGGTATTCAGCCTGACATGATAGAAATAAATTGAATATTGTATCTAGTAAAATTTCTTCACCGGCGCGTCGCGTAAATTTCGACAAAGAAAAACAACAGTCTTTACTTGGACGGCGATATATTGTATTTCAGCTGGTTTTATATTTAAACAAAATTTATGTATCCACGGGGGAACGGTTCCTAGAATAAGTGGGTACGGTTGTTTTTTCCACTATCTATACCACGTTATTTTTGCGTTTCGCACAGAAACGAGGAAGCAAGTTACGTTGAGAGCCATAGAGGAGATGCACGATAAAACTCCATTGAAAAGCGCGGTCTACTTTTGGGGAGAATGGCTTTGTCAATTGGTGACGAGTTGAAAGAAAACATCGATATCACGGGGGGATCGCGTGGAAGGATGGGGCGAACTCTCTTTCTCTCTCCGCATGAAAACAAGTTGAAAATCTTGAATATATATGAACTTTTCGCGTTCGTGAAAAATTCACTCGGTATAAAAACTTTCGTTCCAAACGTTTCGTTTCGTCGACCGATTTTTCGACGAGGAATCGCCCCATTGCTTCTCTTCGAGTTTTGGATGGGTGGCCAATTTACAATATATTTAACAATAAGCTAGAAGAGGCGAATCCCGATGTAACAAGGTTCCAACTAACTCATGCGGAGGGGAATGAAAGACGTTGCGCAATATTGACGTAAACTAAGATGGCTTATCTGTCCGGTTTAATTTTTCCCTTTTATTCCTACGAAATTAATCGCGGCTCCAATCTCCTTTCCTTTCTTTGTTCCCGACGAAGCGAGCTCATTATTTATTACCAGCGTCACGTTCAATCGGTCGGCTCTGCACGTGGCGTAAAATGGACAAACAAGATTAATTAAAATGAAACGTACAACTCCGAAGTCATCTAAAGAAAACGACGTGGGCAGCTTGAACCTCTATTCTATCTTTATCTACTTCGGGCTATACATCGCGCTCCGGCGCTAATGAATTGAGTTTTAGCGGAACTGTTCCCTCCAACTTCGCAGTAAAAATTCCACGTGGCTTTTACTGTGAATCCACGTCCTTTTTCTTCGACAGGCAGATAAAAGACGACTATTTTTATTCTGCCCGCAAGTTCAGATTCTTATATCCAGTATCCGGCAACAAAGGTGTACAATTCGTTTCACGACTGATTGTGTAACATTCTCGTTACAGAACCAATTATTACATCTTTCAGCAGACAGACAAACCATTCGCAAATACACGAGTATACTTTGTGATTTTCTCATCGACGGTACATCACGTCTACCTACAATGGGGTTCTGATAGAATCAGTTACAATTCGAACAGACTTCGAAGCCAAAATCATTGTTCGTTTCACCTTTGCTTCAAGCTTACGTCAATGAATTCGAACGGTTCAAGAATCAATGCGTGAATTCGACAATAACTATGGAGCCATTGAAATATTAGTTAACGCTAAAACAGGGGAAGGCCATTCAGAGAAACGTTATCAAATGATACTCTATAGCAGTAGGCATTCCAGGCAAGCGTTAGCTAACATAGGAAATTCGAAATGCGTTCTCAAAGCCAACACGCCGCCAGTTTGACAACGATAAAAAAATGTCTTTAAAAAAAGGTGTTAGTAATGCGTGAATTACCGAATAATAATATCTTAGCAAATATAATGTTTATTGCATGCATTTGAGAAGAAAGACAATACATAATAGATTTGATACTCAATGAACAACAAATTCACGTTTTACTGAACATGTATTAATAATTAATAGTAACTAATATTTAATAAAGTAGGAATAAATTGATCAGGATGTGACTATAAATGGCATTTCTGCCATTCCCAGGTATCGAATCGATTTACCGATAAGCTTTTCAAACAGCGTTAGCTAACGTTAAAAAACAGTAGTGGGCAAACCAAGCGAAAATGGTGGAATGCAAAAATTTGCAGAAAATGCTTTAGTACTTGAATGGCTCTCGTTTCGAGTCGTCTCGTTTACTCGAATCAACAAGCGTCGAGAGAAGACGCAGCTTGCGATGAGAGAAGGATAAGAGGTGAATTTTTCCGCAAGGAAAACACTGTGTTGCAAAAAAAGACACAGGTGTCCTAATAGGTGCACGAGACGTTCGATATTTCTCATTTCGATTTTAGACGGCAGAGGGGCGTATACAGGTACGTTGTATATAATAGATGATATAAAAAGGATCGTGAGAGAAATACGCGAGGTCGTTGCCGGTGCCTCGCTGAAAGGACCACTTCGCGCGGTTCTTTATTTGAAATATGAGACTTTGGCCGAGGCGAGTTGACCGGTCCTTTTGTAACGTCACGCGTTGTAGGCCATCGCAATGGGGGATGCCGTGCCAACTCTTATACGAGGGTCGGACATTTGTTGGGTACGATTCGACGGTTGTTTCACGGGAAGTCCCTGCACCGAAATGAACGAATTTCCGTGCGACGTTCAAACTTGACTATTCATCAAAAACTGCGTACGGCATATCCTCCTACGTGCGAATCCAACCGAGCCAGTCACGCAGCTCGCCCTCTCCTTCCTGCACTCTCATTTTCGCGAACGAGGGAATGCGAATTGATAAGATTGGACCGGCGTTACGTCGTTTCCACTTTTCGCCAGAGCGGTTGACTATTGTTGAAATTTTACGATCATTTCTCACTCCGCTATAGAGCTAGTATTAGAGAACTTAGTCAGGTACGTAAGAAGTGAGGCATGATTTACGACAGTAACGATTGTCGAATCATATTGCTGCGCATTCCGTTTTTTTGAGCGTTTCCAGGAATGAAATAATGATGTTTTATCAGTGAAACTACCTCGGAAACTGCTGTAATCCTGTATGCGCTTCTCGACTCACGAAATTTTTCACCGATAAAACTAATGACAGACAAATATAGTCTACTGTATCAAAACTGCAGCTGATAATACGTGCGTCATATATTTACAGTGGGATACGGTAGAAACTAAACACCGAAATGTAGTCTCGAAACTGATTTCACCATTTTGAATCTCTGCTATTTTTCAGCTTTTGCGTTACACGGTTATCGAAAAACTGGTACAGTTATATTCTGTGATTAATCTATTCTCTGAAAACAATATATCGAAGATGAAATCGAATCGAAGGAGTTACGAAAAGAAAACAAAGAACAACCGAATGAAACATTGTATTTCTAGCTCTGATTTTGATATATTATACGAATTAATCGGTGAAAGTAGGCCAAAAAGAAAATGTTAAAACAACCCAAAGAAAACGTATACAAATTGTGAATTCCGAAGTTGTAACCAGCCTTTGAAAACAAACTCAGCGTCTATTGAATACTTATTCTCGACAAGTGCAAAAGTATCCGCGTGCAAACGAGGATGAAAGCGATCATTTTAAGTATTTGATAAAACGTGAGTATGCCATAAAATGTGACAGTTTGGGTAGAAATACGACACTCTTGGAACCAACTAAGTATCCACCATTTGCATTGGCGCATAACCCGTGTAACTTTTAGATTAATAATTCAGTTGCTACAGTAAAAGTACGTAAAGAAAGCGAGAAAGAGAGAGAGAGAGAGAGAGAGAGCATACATACAAGAAATGTGTACAGCATTATGATAGTCATTTACGATTTTTAAGTAAGTAAGATTCCGTAAGTCGAATTATACAAGTATCGAAGCACGTGAAAGTTGTAAAAACAAAGTCTAACGAAACTTGAAAACAAACTCTCAATGTCGATCTAGTTTTTATATGATATATAATCTTTTGTACGATTAGATATGTGATATACATGCAACGTGAGTGTTATTCAACAAAAACACTCTTCGCACCAGATGACTCAATTATTTGAACTTAATTAATAGTCGAGCAGTTTTGCAAGAAAAATTATTCAAACATGCAGTTAAGCGATGCCGTAGCCTCGATAATGTCGAGAAATGTGAAATACGAGAATAAACTTACAAATTTGGAAGAAACTTTGGTGGGTAACGACGGCGAAAATCCAGCGGGACATTCCTTCAAACTTGTTCGATCTGGACTGATTCCGCGAGTATCTCGTGCTGCGTCTTCTAATTCCTTCTGCATTTTAGCTTGCCGTTTTCTGAAAAATATAAAACCTTTATCAATATCGTTGAACCTCACATTGATCGAGCATCTTAATATAACGTAAAATATGTAAATAATTAGGTATTGTTTCTGTTAAGAGCAGAGAATAAGAGTGTCGACATGCCAGTAGTCAAATTTTTGGACAAGCTTTCAGTTGAGAAAATTGCAACAGGTAACGGCGAATACCTGGATATCTGTTCAGGTCAAGTGAAGGATTTGAAAGTAGTGTTCTCACAGATTTGAGCCAATAGGCAGTCCCGCCTAACATGCCTTAATAATTTGCCAAAACTAAAATGGTAATATATGTCTAACTTTTGTTGTGCTCATGCTGATTTGATGACATGCTATTAGAGACCCTAGACTTATCGACGAATATTTCATTGTGGATATGTCGGAAGGAATATTTTTCTTCGAAAGAAGAATAATAACAGAAACTTTTGTAAGGTTTGGGTGTTGTTAAAACCAATTTTACTACATGTATAGTTTGGTCGAATGATATGATGTTGGTAGAGGGATCGTATTTTAGTAGCACTCATCAGCAACAAAACCAATGTGAATCCATGATAATAGCGCATTCTTAATTGCTGTTAAACAGGATAGTCAATCGAATGTTTGAGAGTAGGTGCGTTAGATACATGGGCAATGTATTCGCTCACTTAAACATAAAGTGGCGATTGCAACTGGCAATACGAGGTTTATACTTATGAATCAGTTGAATGATCCCGGTTTAAAAATGAGAAATTTCAATTTTTCAGAAGAGTGATATAAATTACGTACTCGTGTGAAATGCGAGTATCGTAAGAGAAAACAAACAGTAGAGTGAAATAGCAATGATAAACCCATGGAATGATGAATACTATAAACAATGATGATATTTTTATAACCATTTATTGTCATCTCCAATCCAAGAGAGATATGGGTATATGTATAGCATCCATGCAACATTAACTATGTTTCTACACAAGTTTTTGTGATAGGTACATTCAGGTAGCACTGAATAAATAGCAATTGGCATCATCGACGTTGGATGTAAAACAGCCTAATATTTTAACCGAATGAACTCCAAATAAAGAAAGGCGACGATGATTTTTTGTAATTTTTCTATAAAACTACAGCTGCATTCAAATTACATTGATTTATAAAGAGTAGACGCGAAACAGTTATTTTTTAGCAAAGCAGGTGTCACCATAAAATGACTGAATTAAAATATTAATAAAAGAAACGAAAAAAACCCAACAACTGAAACGATATGAGGAAAGCAGAAATATGATCATTGTCTTCTTCTTTTGATATTGTAAACTTACCCAAATTTTGATAGTGTATGCATCAAAAAGGTTGTCGGGCTGGTAAAAGCCTCACTGAAAAAAAATGTCAACTAGCGTGAAGTGGCTGGTGTAGCAAGCCCTATTACTCCTATACCTACGAGATGCATCAGTGAACGTGAACTTTCGTACAAAAAATCCAATCACTCAACCATGCGATGTACAAAATCAATTACAGGTATCCTCATTTCAACAAGTATATTCCAAGATTATCGAATCACAGTGAAAAACCACTTTCCATGGTCTTTTTCAAGCCAAAAAGTCTTTGGTATTCGCAGTGTAGATTTAGAATCATGATACTTCGCACTACCTGACTAGAGCGTTAACTTTGAAAATTCTGATGAAATTGCAAGATAACTGGTTCGTGATTTCACATTCTTTAGAACGACCAATCCCTAAGAGTTTTTGCTGTGCAGATGCACATGCAAACTAGTCAAAACATGACTATAACAGACTCTTAACACCTATTTTTGGAAACTGCATGATGATTTGAAGATGTGCCGACTAAACCTCAAAAATAACGATTTTTAAATGTTTTCTTGACTCTGAATTGAATTCAGGGAATACATGCAATATTGTACATAACATATATATGCATATGTCAATATTTGAATATATCATCAAAATCAACATGAGAGTCTATCAATGTGAAGATTAGCAAATTGCACAACCTAAATCGTATGTGTATACATCAGATTTACACCTGAACATTTTCTCAGAGTTCAAGACTAGTGGTAATCTTGTACTATCTAAGCTCTGATAACCACGTAGATGAAACACAAGTCAAACACAAGCAGTATAATGACAAACTTTGATTCACCATTAAATGAGATTATGTCTCACATTTCGCAAGGCATTCAAATGATACAAGAACACAACGAAAGCTTTCCTTATTTTGCAGTAGTTTTGAGTGGACCGAGCACAATTGGTGTTACATGCAACAGAAATTTTTTTGTCTCTTTACTATGCATCGAGGCTATAACATCCATAAAGACTTATGAACAGCCGTGTATAGATGACGTTTAGCAGAAAAAATACGACGAAGAAGATACAGATCGACATGAATTGCTCAACTATAATTAGTGTTTTGGAAACTTTTGTAGAAAGTTTTAAATATGATTCTAGCTTCAATATTACAGAAACCATAATGGACAGTCAAGATATGTACAGTATCCTTGTGAGAGATTCAAAGATATGTTTTTGCAACGACTATCACAACTTTCATTGGGTGAGAATTTGTCCTCTTTGAATGATACCATATTACTATGGCCTTTGCCATCGAGTATTCGAGATGCTTGTTTCTGTACAATAATCTCAACTTGCATTATAAAAGAAGAATTATATGAAGACCAGTGTTCCGAAAACGTAAATAATAGGTACATGCATTGAAAAATTCTAAAAACGAAATTGAAATATTAGCGTCAATATCTCATGGTCTGTACACAATGTAATTGAATGAAAAACAGTTAAAAAGGTATTCAGTACAAACCTCAATCGACGAGACTTACTTTAAAAAATTGTCATTTTCTTCATTCATTTTCTCTGCATCCTTCGCCTTATACCTGATCAGACGTTCTACCAGCTGACGATTCTCTTCCTGAAAATTAAATTGTAAATGTGGTTAGTATAGAATACGCATTTTAATAGAAATCAGGCTATGATTTTACTTATAATACTAGTGAAATTGTAGAAGACCTGGAGCAGGCATTGTGAATTCAAATGATGATCAAAGCAAGCACCTATTCTACTAAGTACGGGCAGTATGTAACTCAAAGTAATAAGAGGATCTAACCTGAACTTTTCGAAGTTTTTCTTCGAGAGCGGCGAAAGCAAGCTGCAGAGCTTGATGTTCGTCTTTCAGCATTTGATTTACATTCTCCAATTCTCGCTCCCTGCTGACACATCTTGTAATTTCTGCGCGCAGCCCAGCATTCACTTCTAAACTTTCTGCAATACTATTCACATAAATTCAAGAAAAGATTATTTTTGTATCAAACGTTGCACACTGTTAATTTTTTATGTGAATAATTTTTCAGGATATGAGTATAAAAATTAATACAGAAAAGTTAAGATTTGATAAATGAACAGGCATGATGAATTACGTACATCGCACTCATTGAGAGCACGGTAATCAAGAATAATATAGATCAGAAAATCCTCATTTAATGACTCAGCTTCATTAAACGGAAGCATTAATCAGCAATAATTCATGCCATATTGACTGTATAGTAAATAAAATGAGAAAGTTATGATGCAAATATTAATACTCAGTTGATTTTTAATATAAAATTTAAACATGGTATAGTAGTTTTAGCACGAGACCTGTGCAATATTATATTTTTGTCTCACGAACAACACAGCCTTTCGTTCTAACTCAGCTGAAACAACTATATGATGATTTCCTCACATGTACATACTTCTCAAAACAAAATGATCGATTTTGTATTCAATTCAAATTCAGTTACATCTGGATTTGTCGAGTTTAGTACGTGTATAATCTGTTGGACAATAGTGTTATTCATAGAAGATGGTTCTCACCTAGATTCTTTTGTTTGTAATTCTTTTCGTAACTCCTGAAGTTTGTTGTTAAGATCTACAATCTGCTGAGTGTGTTCACCTCTTCGTTTATGTAGAGTGGCCAGTTCTTCAGCATGAGCCAAAAGTCGAGCTTCCAAAGTTGAATTACCTCCAAATCCACCTGATCCCACCTCACATTTTAGCTTTTCATTAGCTATGGACAATTGATAGTTCTCCAATTTTAATGTATTGGCACTTTCGAGAAGTCGATTATCTGTAAAATAAAATACAAATTTTGAGATTGGTGATCTCGCTGTTGATACCCTGAAAAAACATCATAAGAACAGTAGACAATATCTTGCTTAAAAGCTGCAAGCTTGACAGTTCAATGACGCGATTGGTAGTGTTCTGGCGTGAAGCAGAAAACCTTTCTTCTGCTAAACATGTTGTCAAACTGCTTATAATAATAATGCATATTTGTATATTCAAGTGCTAATTGTTAAATGTGAAAGAAATAGTAGTTATCGGAACTTACGTAGGCAGATAAGATCGTGAAAGCAGTAAGTTTCAGATCTATTCCTGTCTCGCAGTTGGGTTATAATGTTTTTCCTCCAATCGGTGTCCTCCCCAGGCAGGTGGTGAGTGTTTGCATTGGAAGCAGCCATGGCCCAAATATTCTTGCCAACTGATTCCGTTTTAGCAAAGTAACTGAATCTAAAGATCGTGCCGGTGGGTTGTGCGAATTAAGACTGAAAAAATTCGAATGATTATAATAATAGATGCTGCTCACTTTGCTCAAACCAGAAATAGGCTTGCATTAAGGGTTCTTAATGAATTTTGTTGGCACATACATGAATCCTACGTAACTACCGACAATATGTAACAGCGAAAAACCCGTAATAATCACATGTCATCACAGTTAGAGCCAATAAAGTTTTCAATTTGCAAAAGTGACTATCCTAACCTCAAATATGAATGTCGTTTAGACAATCGGTACTACACCGTACCAAACACCAATCTGAATAGCCTGAAGTTATCGCCACATACATATCACTGTTCTCGAATGCATGCGCACCTTACTTTTGAAGATGAGCTGACTTTTCATTGGCTACTTTGGGCAGATCAGGGCATCCATTGGTCGAGTCTTTAAGTTGGAACTGCGTCTGTGTGAGGAGCAAGAGTATCGCAAGCTTCGACTCTTGCCTATCTCGAACAGACCGACCGTCAGCAAATGTCACAGGTGTTTATTACTTTCGTTATCAGCATGAACCGCTGGCTTGGGAAAGGTTAACTTATGGAATGAAATCTCAAGTAAAAGTGTTTAACGGACTGAATGCATACTTTTAAGAATTTTAGACGCTTAATTCACGTTTAATAGGACATGTCAAAGAAATTAAAACGCACAAGGCACGGAACGGATTGGTTGTCGGATACGCTGTCAACCATAAAGAAACTTCTATCGGACTCTCGCGAGAGTCTCTCGATCGATGTAAACACGTTTTTCAGTTTGTATATTTACCTCTGTTTACCTCCGCCAATAGCAAGTCATAGATTAATATCTATGATTCAAACGAGATACCTCAGCAGGATTTCTGCCGCGCAGATAACCTCTTGCTAACAGATAATAATGGCAAACGTACTCGGTCAGTCGTGCCAGTTTCACCCAATGATTGTCAAACTACAAATACACATACCTCGAAGAGTCAAAAGCAACCGACCAGATGCAGTTCTTCGAACGAATGGAAAAATTCCACCGGGTCTAGAAGACGACTAAGAAGTTGTCAAAGGTTCGTTATCAAACTATTTGTTTACATACATGAAATCATTGCAATGGAATACTTAAATCTGTGATAGGTTTGACCTAATCTGTTGACTTTATCCCAGTAATCATAGACGAAAACTTATGTATGATTATATTAGCATTTAAGTACAAAGAAGCTAGTAGATATTCTTTTAATACCTTTATTCCTAATTTACTTATAATCTGGAAGCCAGTTAGCGTATTTCATCGAAAGCAAAATAAAAAACCGTTCTGAATTTTTTTCAATACAGCTTTTTATATTTCAGAAAGAAATCTGAATCGGAAGAAAACAGCAGCGCCTCATCCAACTCTGATTCCGACACACGTCCACCTTTTCGGCATGCAAGTAGAAGTGTGTTATCTAGACTTGTCCAGTATACTTTTTACTCTGTGATAAATACAGGTGTGGTGATGGACCAAGGTGTGACGGCTGCTGCGGTATTATATTTACCCATTCTTTTCACTTTCAAATTTTTCCAAACTGTTGCTGTGACCACTTTTGACTCATATTTTTCAAAAACTAAGATGTATAAAAGATTCAGGATGAAAATGATAAATTTTTTCTAAGAAGCACAATTGGATTGGTACCGTAATAAAATCGTATACCTAATTTATATTGTCAAGATATTTCTGTCCGAATTGATAAAAGGAATGTTTATGCTTTCACAGCTTTGCAGATCATTTCTCGCTCTCTATCTAAAGCTAGACGAAAGCAACGTTCATTCGAGTCTGGTTGATTCATGGGATAGAGCAGGGTAAGGTTCTGATAATAATTAACCTGTTTGTATGCTAACGAGTGAACAGTTTCAAGTTTTGTAACAACATACAACGACAGAACAATTTGGTATTGCCAGTATGTATGATACATAATACGTATGATTGAAATCCCTCAAATAAAAAAACTATGCTTATAACCTGATATTATTTTTGTTCCCATTTAAATTCCTATTTATCAATACTCAAATATGGTGTTCCTTGCATTCAAATAGTTGAATATCACCTGTTTTTATCACACTAGCAGCGCTTCTATCGATTCACAGTAACTGAAGTCATGCCTGTTCTATCAGATCTCTTAAGCGATATTGAGGGGTTATTATATGTTTTATTTTCATTCTAGACAGAAGATAACAGTGTTGAAAGGGTATAATCACAAACACCTCGTATACCTGGCAAAGAAAGTACGTCATGTAGCTGTTGAATCAAACACTTTATACAGAACAACTGGTCAGGCCAGAGTAATGCTGGTACTAACAGCGTTTGGCCGAGAGGAAGATATGGAAGAAGCATTTGACGATCTGTGTTACTTACATTGACGTCCATGTAAACAACTTGATTTGTCGGCATAGATGTAGCGGGCAACTTCACTGCCACAACGTGACATATCTCTTTGACCGTGTGTGGCTTATACTGTGTGTCAAGTCATTAGAAGCTATGTTACTTATTTAAAGAGCCTCAAAGTCGTTTTGGACAGAAATTCAAGTCTAACAAATATTTTGAATAAATAATAACGAATCAATACAGGGTTGCACATATCACGGTTTATAAATTCGTCTCTGTTTTTGTTTTTCCTAGTTTTTCTTACCGCAACGTAAACGCAACAGCTGAAGTATATCTTGTTCTAACACTAGTCTTTCAAGCATTACGAATTCACAGCAGCGAATCCGTATACGTACCTAACCATTTGTCGCTCAAGTAGAGCTAAGTAACTAATTTTAATATTATCAAGTTGTTGTCAAATATGCGTACTTATACTTATGCATAGACGGTATCACGTACAGAGTCGGGAGCTTTTCTACGCTTGTTTGCATCGTTGATGGGAAAATATTGTCAATTAACACGTATGCGGTGTTTGACATATTCCGCGATGAATTTTGAATTCGTCCGTGATACGAGCAGGGCTCACCGTGGGTCGAGAAGGCAGTGAGACACGCCCCACCACGTCGATTTTGTCGGCAGTCCGCTTGCGCGCGCTCCGCGCGTTGCGTAGACGACGGCAGGCGCCCAGGTTTCGGTGCCGAAACGTCGCGCAGCCGCCCTGCGCCCGCCGTGTTTTATGCAACCAGTTTTGCGTCGGAGCAACGGGTTGGTTGGTGTGGTTGGGTGTCGAGCGCTGCAGCGTTCGGCGGAGAGCAGCGGGGTTGTCAGAAAGGCGTGTGCTATCTGTCACGGTCCTAGTAGCAAGTAGGATTGCTGTCAAAACGTCAGTGAATGGAGGCGCGTGTCCTCCGGCCATTTTCGTAGTTTCAAAACCGCCTGACAAAAGTGTGAATTCCGCATTGTGCTAAAAGGCGGTGTTTGCGTGTGCGCTCTCGCTGCGTTTTGCCCCCTTGTGCTCTCCGTGCCGAGGGTGGAAAAATAGGTTGGTGTACGTGATAAGTGACAGTGAAACGAAGTAACGGACGAACGAACGAACAAACGGCTCGCGCCGAACGACCAGCCTACGATCGCTGCCAACTACCGTAGGACCAGACTCCGCGAGGAGGCGAGGCGAGGCGAGGCGAACGCCGTGGGCCACTGCCCCCTCCTCCCCCCCCCCATTCTGCTACTACCACGCCGTGTTGAACGGAGGCAGCGGGCTTGTCGGCCGGCATAGACGAAGTCATGGCAGAGGATGAGGTCTTGTTCGACGATGTTTACGAGCTCTGTGAGATTATCGGAAAGTGAGTAAACTCGGGACTCTTGATTCTCATCGGAACGAATAGAGAATATTCTACTCCCTCACATTAACCTAGTAACGGTCAACGGTTCGAATGTTTGTCCGCTGACACACTGCGAGCGTTTTCGTGTCCACGATTGTATTTTGTTTTTCAACTTTTCAGGTGTTTACTACACTCTTTACCCGCCGAACGAATTTCGGTCGGTATTCGAATGCGATACCGAAATTTCGAATAGGCACACTTCTATTATCATTGTTTATAATTTTGTCACACTTGAACCTAACCTGATTGACGGGCGTTTCGTCAGCGTGATCTCACATTTCCAGGTATACGTGTCGACGACGCACACACGGGTGTTTACCTACTCTTCGAAATGCTTATTACGGGAGTATGTGTGGATAGCCTGACTTATATCAGGTGTAGTTGGCCATCTTGTGTTTACTTCAGCCCGCCAAATTCAATTATCCGTTATCAAGACTAGTTTATTTTCTCTCTATCACCGTCAACTTCAAAGTGGAAACGATAACCTCAGTCTTCTATTTTCCAACGACATTTTAACGAGCAGTTGGAATTTGCTCGTTTTAAACTTGGTACTATAAATTCCAGGTTCACTGATCGTCTCCTTTGCATGTTACACAGGTGAAATTTGTCCGGAACTATGTAAGCGCGCGTCAGGGTTTCGATCTAGCGTATTATCTTCAACTTCTATTTCATTCTTTGAAAATTAGCATAGGCAGATTATTTCATGCATATAGACATACCTAGTCCACAGTACCTTTATTCACGTACATAGGTATATTATTATACATACACGGACTCATATGCTTGCATGTATGTATCAGGTCGGGAGACGGGAATGTGTTTGATATCGATTATTTTGTCCCGAAATATATCCACCGAACAGGAAAGGGGAAACGAATATGAAAAACTTTTGTATTACCACATATGCCAGTCCTTGGGTTTTACCGTTTCCGAGTCAAAGTTCAACCATAAAGTTTTCTACAGATTAAAGCCCAAGCATAATGTTTTAGACGAGTATCAGGCAACACGTGACGGACGAACAAAATGTTATACACCAACGATTGCCAGGAAAGTAAACTGTGACGGACCTTTTACTCTTCTTACCTGAACGTCACAGCGTTAAAATGCGCCACGAAAAAGTTAACAGTCCTTGACGTGAGTTGACAGTTGAATTTATGGTACGACCGTCGAGTTGAGCTTACTCTGGGTCTTTGTTGGTCTACATTGGACTCTTATTCAAACAATCCTGTGAACAATTCTTAATCTCCCAAACTAGATTGAGCTGTGGCGCTGTGGATGCACTCTCTAAATATGAATTAGTTATAAGTATACCACTGGAGAAAATCATTGTGCATACACTGGAAGTCAATGACACATTATCAGGCTGAAATTGGTGACGTAACAAAACCTTAGGCTAACAAGTCGACATTATCGGGCAATTTAAAAATGACTTTCAAGGAGTTGGCTATTCAAAATTAAAGTATATTTTGTTTGTAATAGTTTACTAAGTCTCAGGCATTCTTAAAAATGCGGATTAGCGATTTTTCTTGAACATGCATCATTACAGTAACGTTAATAACTTCACCCTGTGAAGTATTAGTAAAAACTCACTGAATCGTCAGTGCATATGTACTGATTTTTTCCAGTCGTATACTTATGATTGGGAATCAGCGAATTTTCACTGATTCAAATCCAGAGAGTGGGCTCGGCAGAACTACACTCACGAGCAGGTATAAGGGTTTTATTATCGAAAGAAATTTGTGCACTACGCAGTAGTATCTGTATTACTTCATAAATCTTTTAAGCATTTTATGATTTAATGACAGAGAATATTCGTCGTGTGCGTTGAAACTGTACGACCGTTGCATGTGAGTTACATGAATACTTGAATGGTTCGAGTCAATTTGCTGTTCGTCAATTGAAACTAACCTTTAGCTGGTCATACCTAACATACCTTGCGGTCATTTGTGACGTAAAGGTTTGTAATCTTTAGCTGGCACATTTATCTGGTCTAACATTGCTGGTACCTTGGGTCGACTGTAAAATTTAAAATTATTCTTGGGATCTTTTTTATCTTGTAAAAGACACTTAGGTGAATACTCAAAAAAAATAAAGTTCACATATTAAGTTGCTTCATTACAGCAATCAATTTTCGATCGGAGTCTTCAATGACCCCAAGGTGCCAGCAATGTTATACCAGATAAAGGTGTCAGCTAAAGATTGAGTGAACACACGTTAGATATGCAGATCCAGTTAGACGCAATCGACGAACGTTTCTTTATACTTGGTCTATTTTTTTTTGTTCTCCTTAGAACGGTTCGTTCCATCGATCGGTAATGCGGTTCAGAGTCTAATGATAAGTCAACCAATTTGATCTTCAACCTTCGGTATAACTGGGTACCTACAATTATATATTTGATCATATTAATACATTGCTCGGCTTACTTTATTCCTCCCACTCAGGGCTGTCCTACACTTTTGCGGTTTAGTTGTTCAAATCCATTTTTTTCGTCTCGAAAATTATAAATATAAAATATTTTATGAATTTATTTGATGTTTTAACAAGTTTTCATTCGTTACTGCATCTCTTCAGTCACAAATAAACGACATCAAGTAAAAATTGACCGTCTGCTCTTTACAAATTGCGGCAGGGAGGGGCTCTCAGACAATTATGACTCACGTGGAAAATTGAGTCAACCATTTTACCAGGTGTTCCCGTGGACACCCTAATCTACGAGCTATGTGTCTGATACATTAAAGTCGCTTAATTGTATTGCCGTTGGGCTGCTCACCTAAATGAATATATTCATTCGACTTTGCGTGTATGTACATAATTATAGGTGCCGTTGTGTACCCTAAATATACATATATCCATATGCCTGTCATACGTATGTTACGATTACTATTTTTGACTGCTGGTCGCTACTACACTGTGTTCCAATCCGGAAATTGATCGTCGTCCAAAATCGAATATACCTGTGTAACACGCCCGTATCTGAAGGCACACTGAGGTTCACTCTGCAAATGAAAATACACAGAGGAACGTTATTTAGTCGACTGTCTTGAATAGCCGCGACTAATTAATTTATCTCGAAAACTCTCTGGGTAATGGAAGCATTTGAAGACTCCGCCGGAATCACGCGGTGTGAGAATTAACCGGGTAGTAAACAACCCAACTGCTTGTGAGAATTACAAAGATTCCCCCCACATCCAAATTCCGTGGGCTAGTCCTGCAGCATTAGTGACGACCACCACCGCAATCGAGCTGACCATAGTACTGTGCCAAGTTAGAGGACAACGGCACCATTGAGAAATATTGCAGTTTTTATATTTCGGTTTTTGAAAGAGGCAAAAAGTTGGCCACGACTTTGCGTCGTTCGTTCCTTCCGCGTTGCCTCGTCCGGTATTTCCGGAAGCGAAGCAGAGTGAGGAAATAGAAAGATGAAAGAATTTTAAGTACGCTAGGGAGGGTGAGAAATGGAAGGGCTGAGCGCCCTACATCATTCACTCGTAGTACCTTGTACATTTTGCCTGTGAATAAATGTCCGACTAACGGATTAGAGGTTCAGGAATTGCATGACCTGCGTACACGCAATAGGCTGCTTGGATCGTGTCCAATCACCGTGTAACTGAGACAATAAGCGTCATGTAAAGGACTTTGATTTGTCGATTTGTCTTGCCCCTGAACTTAACCGACGAAGTACGCAGAGGTAGAGATGTAGGTGTATGGCATGTTCGTGTGTTCACCCCTGCATATGAGTTGGAAGTTTGATTTATCGCTTCGCGATGTCTAATATTATAAACATGCGAAGCAGTCTGATTTTGTCACTTCTGGCATAAATTCTTTTGTCTGCACGTACATACATTCGTCTTCAGAGGATTTTTTTTTTTTCTTTTTTGGAGAGAGATAGAATTCACTCAGCCACAGTGCTCGTTTAAATATTTATAAAGCCTTTTCTCACCGCCAAACGTGATGAATCGCACCCGTTCAGAATACGATATAACAGGTATGCATATATTTTCGTGGTAGACCAATAATCGAAGACAGGATGTTGTACTTGGAACGCTTCGACTGAAAGAGTTTTTTTGAGGATGAAAATAGCACCGTTTTTGCTGGTCGGTGGTTTTTTAGCCGATCTTAAAACCACACATATACATATTATGTACAATTTACGATGTTTCCAGCCATGTAGAAAATCTTTGAAACTTGGAAGTCTCATCAGGTATCATCCCCTTTTTCCTCTTCTCGTAGACATTTATTTTCACAGGACATTAATCTCGGTTATAACAACGTATTTTATTACCCACCGTATATTATATGTCACTTATAAAGCTCTCGTAAAAACATCCCAAAACAATTTTACATCCATTTTCTTACCTTGTTCTATAATATCTTACTACCAATAATCTATTACACTTTGAAGACGTGACGGGATCGCAAAATTTCGTACAATTAAGCAGTGTTGAGCAAATTTGTGATTAATTAATTACAAATTACAAACTACAGTTGTGTTAGTAATTGAAAAAAATTAATAACAAATGTATTTTATATTTGAAAAAAAAAATTGATCACAAATTACAACTGTGATTGACATATTTTTTCGAATCAATTACAAATTAAAAAAGTAATTGACATCCTTTTTCTAATCAATCACAAATTAAAATTGTAATTGACGCGTTTTTTTCGAATCAATTACAAATTAAGAAAGTTCAATTGTAATTTGAAGGTTGAAATATGAAGGTTGTCTGCTGTTTGTTTTGTCACACATGTTTAGATCGCACAAGAACTTAAAAGGCATTTGATTAAGCCGCATACCTATGACATTTTCGTGTCGATTAATTCACCGAATCACTAAATTTGAACTTAAATAGTGCATCTCGTTACAAAAAATCAGAGAGAGGAAGAGAGAGAAAAAGAAACAAGAAAAACAAAACAGCTTCTTTACAAACACCGCGCATGGCTATATAAAAGAAAAAACGAAGAATCGAAGATTGCTGATTCACAATTAAATAATCTGAACTGACGTAGGTTTAAGAGGGGGCAAGGATCCTTGAAATTTAAATCGTATTGCGATTCTGGACGATCTGTCCTCGTAATGTGTGAAAAATTCTATCAAATCCGTGGTGAACAAATCTACTAATACTCGATATCAAATCTGATGTAAAATACCATTGAACTTTCTAGTTGAGTTTGAAATTTCGCCAAATACTGTACACCAACCTTTCGCTTTGAGCCATTGCCCCGTAGAGGTGAACAACAAAACATCCATTCGGGAATAATCAAATCGCAGCAAACGTCTAATGGCATGCATCACGTGCTTATAACTGGTGGCAACGCAAATGCGCCTAATTTGACTCAAAATATGAAAGTCTTGTGGCATAATTCGAGAAATATTTCACCTGTAGTGGTAATATTATACCCCAGTTTGACCTACCACCGTGTGCATGTAATTGAACAATAATAACGACACGCCATCCAGTAGCTCATGTTGATATTTCTTGCAAAACTCTCATCCAGGTCAGTTTGCATACGCCGCAGACGTTTTTCATTTCTTTATCATTTATCGTTGCTGCAAATCCCCTCGACCAACATCATGCTCTACTCGAAACACATACTTCGCCTGTCATGCAACTTGACGTGTCTGCTTATACCGCACATACTTTGCACGGGGCAGGTTACACGGGACCATACCATGTAGTGCCTGTCTATGTATAACACTCGCGCCATGGTACTAATCTGTTATTCGATGAATCGAAAACGCCGCGGCGACAACGCATTAGAATGGAAATTAATTCACAAAGAGTATCACGTAAATCGCCAATATACTTGGCATAAAGTGCAATCGTTGGCCTGGCAGAAGTGCCAGTAAAGCGTGAATCGTTTGTTACCTACGGGATAACACTCCTTCCAATATCCTAGAGGCAACTGATGATAAAAATAATAAGTGATGCATACCACGAATGGTTTTTATGACTTGTTATCACATCAAGTAAGGTAACTTAAGCGTAACTTAGACGTGGGAAAACTTTGACGGGAATCCACCCTCGACATGCTAATACATGTAGATTCAACGTAGGCGTAACCTAAATAACCAAAAAGTTGAGTACTCACGAGTGTGCGAGACCAGTTGTGTTCGATGCCGTTAATATCATCCATCATGTCTATTTTTCAATGAAATATCTCGTTACCAAAAATCACGTTATGCAAGAATGAAAACCTAATTTCAATTTCAATCATTTTAAAATGAGCGAAAATCGGGTATAATACTGGACCATAGATCGATCGTTCTTTATAAATAAACCTATTGGTATACCGGTCTGTCTTCCAACTTGATTAATTCGAGTGCTGGATATGTCGTTTACGTTTATAAAATAAATAAGCCAAAATGCCTGTGACAATTGTGAGGGTTAATTTCGTAATACACTTCAGAGAGGCCATTGATATCTTCTTGGGTATACGTTAAGCTTTGGGGAAAACACCCTCAGGATTAGTTTTAAAATTTGAGTTGTGCAAAGAATCCGCATCAAGTGCAGAAACTTTATTTAATCCCCCCCGTAATAAAAAGAATTTCAAGAAATGCGATACTTGCGAAAGAAAAATTCATCTAATTAACTAAATAAGCCCCTGTGGAAAATAACTTAATAATACGAATCGATTTCACTGGAATGAATTTTCTTTCTCTTTTATATATACATATATATATATATATGTATACATGAGACGTACAATTATGGCAACGTCCGACAAACTTTACGCCAGGAAAATTATGCAGCCTTGCCTCAAGCAGTTTTCGCAAATGACGTAGAACAGAAAGCAGGAACAACATTTTTAAATTAGAAAGGAGGTACGACGTACTGTGTGTCGTTTCTTTTACTATCTCGTTGCTGGAGGCACTGCATTACGGAAATGTATCCTCGACGTGTTTCGCGTATTTGTTCTTAGTAATCAACGCCTCTCAGGAACTATACCGTATCTAATGCGATAGTCTATCCAAATAAAGTATTTCATGATCCTGTAGAACTGCGTACTATCGCTTTTGGTTATTGCCAAAATTTCAAACAATATTGCAAAAATGAAGCAATTAATGGTTTCATGCGCCACATCGACGTATCTTTTTAAGAAAATGCAATGGCGATCAGTCGTAAAACGATCAGACAATTTATTCTCAAAAGATACAGCCGAAAAATATCGAGACCTCATAATTGAGATTTAACTGACACGAAACTCATCCACTGCGGACAAACTTAACGTGTGAATATTTCTGACGTTGTTAATGTTAATATGGAGATTTTTTGGAGAATTCGTTATTCCGACTACATGCAACAATACAAGTGATTGTAATAGAAACGGGATAGGAATTATTACATCAGTGCAATTACTTTTTCTCTTTCATTAACAATACTAAATTAAAATTCTGTTTTTATTGCGTTATTCATGTAAAACCGATACAAATGTTCACCTATTTCATGATCTACTCCCACATCACTCGTGAATGAAAATATGTCAGTAACATTTTCATATGTCATCATATTACATTGTATTATCATTCATGGTCCAGGGAAAGAGTCCACCTTTCCGTTTCATTGAGAATTTTCGAGCATCAGCGAATGCGGCGTTCGTAAAGAACGTGTAAAACGCGAATGGGCGAAAAGTTGAAAACGAATCGCTGCTCAAATCTCTCAGCGTCACCGTCATTAACGAACTGTGAATTTATTGTTAGTCAAGAGTTTCGCAAGTAGTCGGACTGATTTATTTATCTGACAATGAAATAAAAGTCCGCGGTTCAAACGCGCTCACTCGAAACGAGTGTCTCGTTTTCATCGGTTCAAATGGCAGACTCTACGAATTGTAAGAAACGTATTACACTGCGCGAGCGCTTAACCCTTATTGATATTTATCTTCCATCTCCAGCTCTTTGAGTACAGCTATTTTATATTCTACAGTTTCAACGTTCCGCTCGGGACACCCGATGAGAAGTCGATGGAAGTGGATGCTATTTTCTTTCCCGGCCATCCCGAGTACTTTATAATTCAACAAGACTGCGATACTTGCCCCCAGGAAGATATATCGTATGTTAAAATTGTGGCATAGTCAGTGATCTACATGCAGATACACCATCGGTCATTTTTAGAATATGTGAATATGTTTCATTTTGCTCACAGTTAGTATGAAACGACATTGGACTACGTGTAGTCATTACTATGCGTTACTCTTGGCGACTTGATTCTTAGGCGGCCAGTTTCAGCGTTAAACAATTTTTATAGAGTGGATCAGTAAGAAGCAGATGTTAACTAATCAGGCTGGCGGAAATTCTTCCATTCCTTGTCTCTTTCGCGCCGTAACTCAAGTACACGTTGACACAAAGCAAAGATTTACCGAAGCCAAGTATCGGTCGATGCTAGACATCTATTCGCGTAGCTATTGAATTCCAAGGGCTTAACTTTCCTTATGGAATAGCTACACCAGCAAAATCGATAGTGCAGAAATATAAGTCATGTATTACCGATCACAGTTTAGATGAAGAAGATGAAGGGTCGGTATATATTTCGAATGAGCGTTCCATCAGGGTGGCTTCGGCTAAATAAATCTTACACCCGTAGAGAAGTATGTGCAGATAGCTTCGCAAAATGCAAAGCTTCTGTATCCCAGCACTTTCAAGTAGTCAAATGGAGTTGAGAATAATTGTAGTCACTTTTTTAGCTGAATGCAAAATTTTTTATCATCCATGTAACCATGAAATCATATTCGATGAGGTAATTCTATCACGTAGTATTTCTAATATCCAGACTGATGAGAATGAGCAGTGACGGTATACTATATCGGTGTTACTTTTAGCGCACTACTAGGTATAGATGCATGGTTACTAAAAATTTAATCAGGTTATAAAATCCTGAAAAGTATAAATTTTTTCTTGCATATCGGACAACGTTTCCGGCGCGGCCTTGGCCTTAAGATAGCTGGAAACTTGGCGTTGTGAAATTTTGCCAAGTGTGGATTTCAGGAGCCAAATAATTGGACCATAACTCCGAGCCGAATTTTTAAACAGGCATTACTCTCCTGCGTAGTACATGTTCGTGCAGAAATGTCTGAAACCAATGCGTGTCTATAACGCGCAGCTAGCTACGTGGGGTATTAATACAACATGCAGAATCTATTGAAATACACCGATAGGCACCGAGAGCCGGACAACAAGGGTCTGCCGACTGTTCGATGCTGGCGGGTGGCCACCGGCGATATTTCATCCGAATGCGCAAAGCTGCGAATCGGGGGGCGTTATTTATTTGCGGGGATGCGCTGTCAATTCCACTTGCAAACTTCAATTACATGCAACTCCAAGCTTACCTCGACCAGTTCGCCTTCTATTAGAGTGAACGTCACAATTTGTTATGCTGACGGTGAAACTCGTGATGTTCTGCGCGCAATCGCTGCGAGTTAGGGAAAGACTTCTGTTATTTTAGTACGTGCTAAGATTTTTCGGAGTACCGTTAAGGTGGAATTCCGTTATCGCTGGATTAGACGTTGAATTCTTTTAATTGGGCTGCACATTCTATGCTTATCGTGCGATGGTCAAAATGCGAATATTCAGAAATTAGTCAATACATTTGTTTTTTCAAGTCGGGTGCTAGGTTCACATAGGTATGTCGTTGATATACTTGTATATTTCATAGGCTGTACAAACGAAGACGTCCAATTGACAGTAGCAATGAGTAGTGAATACACGATTCTAAGTCGGACAATCTTCCATCCAAGCGAAGCAGGTTATAATATCTACGATTCGCTCCACGTCTCCCGAACTTGATGACCGCACCTAAGGGGATAAACTGCTACTATAGGTATAAACAGATGGGCTCACGTACAATAACAGGGCTGACAACAACTATAACTGCTGTGACTCGAAGGCTCAACTTATCAGAGTAAGGAGCAGCGTCTTGCGGGCTCGTCTTGAAAGAAAAAGCTCGCAAAATGATCTCGGTGGAACGTGGCTTTCAGAAGCTCCAGGCTTTGCCGAAGAGGTCACCTGGTTGATTGACCTGCTGGGGTGAAATACGGCGGGATCAACCTCGGGAAATTGTGAGCGAAATGAAAGTTCGTAACTTACTCGAAATGGCGAGGCCATCGGTGGGACGGTTAGTTTCGGTGCGAATCCCACCCGACACCTTCGGCCCTTAACTAAGTCGCCAAATCCAGCTGTTGGCTTTTCACAATTATACCTGTACAAGGTTATTGTCGAGGGAGAAGACGAACCTAATAATCGTCTTGCATCGTGTGTAAAACCATCCACTTTGAATACTTTCAGTTTCAAAGCTGAATTTTAGAATTTTCAATTGATCTTATCGTATAGTTTCTGACCGATTGTGAGATTATTTTATTCCGTCGCGGCGGAACAACGTGCAGGGATTTTATTTTTTTCCTTCATCGTATCTGCATTCCTGCGGACTGACCGTGGATTTTCCTTGAATTTTATAACTGCACGATATAATCATTCTGACGGCTTCGGCACCTGACTCGAATTTGATAGCAGACCGGAAAGTTCGGTCCTGCCGGTCATATTAGCTAGCTATAACAGATTGCACTTTTGAAAGTCGATGCTTGTAGAATTCGACATGTTTTTATGTGTCAAGAGTAACATAGGTAACGTAATCTTTATATTCATTCAACAACGTAACGTAATTATTCAATGAATAACAAATGACGCAAAGTTTAGTAGCTGTGAAGAACCAGATAAAGCCCTTGATTAGGGCAAAAAAATTATTGAACGCAAGAAAATAAAGTGTAACGACGAATTTCTTAGACATTGAAGACTAAAATGTTAACGTTAACTTGCGTTCAGGCACTAAGTACAATGGAAATGATATTATTGATTTGAAGTACGAAAATAAATTTCTTCTTCAATCAGAATGCAGCGAATCTGACTTTTATAAATCCAGTCAATCTCTCGAAACCACATATTTTCTAGATACCCAACGTGACTAGAAATATACCGTAACGGATTTGAGACGCAACGGATCGAACCGAAAAATTGAATGAATTCTGGCATCCTTCGCGTCTGATTGTGAGTATGAAATTCAAAAGGATCAGTTTGTCTGTCACGTCAAGCATAGGCTGAACAATAATATATATATACATGTACTATACGGTTCGTTGAGCGATAAATCTCGGATAATCTCAGCACACTGGTTTATTTCGTTATACATGACTGGAATATCGATTATAGGTGGTATTTTAAAATCAATAAATAATGTGTAATAAATATTATATGGTAATGTGTTTGTTGCGGATGCTTATCATTCTATCTGATCATGCTCACAGGGAAATAACGCAGGCAAGGCAGTCTGCACATGTCTTTTTTGTAATGGGTGATCCTCGGATCTCTTTCTCGAACACCGTCAAATTCAAATATGCACACATATGTATAGCACGAAAATCCCTGATTCTAACATTCTTTTCCATTTTCAGAGGGCCTTTCAGCGTCGTTCGAAAATGCAATCACCGTCAAACTCGTCAAACATTTGCTGTGAAAATCGTCGACGTTGCGAAATTCACTTCCAGTCCTGGACTCAGCACAGCCGGTAAGTACATCAAGCGGATCATATCTAATCATCGCTGAATTATTCACCCAACCAATTATCAGCAAAAGCCACAGGTAATGACGGTAATGATTATCTCATCGAGTTGTATTCGCACTAAAATTATAACGATCTACGTCCAAGTGTTCTCCTCACTTTCGCCATTTATACTTTGTGTTCATGGATCGTCGTGGAACACGATCTGTTATTTATTCGTCAAGAATATACGTCTAGGAGGCAGGTTGCTGCATTTTTATGTCACAACTCCGCCCGTATTTTTTACCGGCTCGCAGGACTTGTCGAGTCGATTCTCCGCCTTCTGCAACGCTGTTTGTATTTTGAATGAATGCCCACTCGAAATATCGGTAACAAATGTTTTCATGTTTCTAGACTGTAAAGCTTGAAGTACGAAAGATTTTTCCAACAGACGTGAATTAAGCGATAGTGAAATATAACTCTCTAAAGGAGTGTCAAAGTTTAGGATTGGCAAGTTTTCTTGGAGGAGGATACTTTCAGGAGAAATACATATACACATACGTATATGTATGTAATATGTACGTGCGTATACGTAGATGGAAAGTTACGAGCAGCGTGGGGATCCGGGTGTGGCATTGCGCTTTTGCATACCTCAAAAACAGTGAGAGCAAAATTCTATACCGCGATATCCACTCTTCCAATATTGAATATTCATAATTCAATAGAAGGTGAGACCCTTGCGCGGTTTCGAAGCTTAGACATACGTTTAAGAACTCTAAGGAATATTGACTCCTAAAAAGGAAAATTTAATTTGTACCAGTAAGAAAAACATTTCGCCTGAAATGAAGTTTTCATTTTTTCTGTTTTCTTTCTATTTCGGTTACGTGAATCGAACAGATTAAGGTAAGTCGATAAGAGTTGTTTTATCTCCACTTCAGAATTCGTGAGCATGGTTAAACATTCAATTGGTTTCTCGGTCTGAAAAATCCCTGAAAATGTATTTTTATCCAAGTCTTGCAAGAGTAGGCTACACTACATCCCACTAGCCGAGTCTGTGTACCATTTTGGATAGGTACGTACATGCGAAACTTATAATATTTATTCATCAACGTTTCTGGGACTGCTTTTGCAGGCTATTTTGCTGTACACTAGAAACCTAGTCATGCACAAGTTATCGATGGAAAACGGTTCTCTCAATTTTCTCACACCGATTGCGCCTTTATCTAATATATGCAGACTCGTTGTCACTGAATTATCAGATAGCTTTTGAAGCTGACGATTAGATAATCTAATCGAAACAATTAAATTTGACAAGTGTGTGACAGTTATCTAACCCTACTTATAAAACTAAGGAGATAAAAGTTTGTTAAATCCAAGTAATAATAGTTGTCTCTACTGAGAAGATCGAATATCGTATGTTGCCAGGCATTTTTTCATAACAAAATCACCCTGAAGGACAAAAAAAAAAAAAAAACGAATACTCACTTATAATCTTCTCGCGAAAATAATTTTTTTCCGAAAAGTGGAAAGAGCTTAACGAGCTTTTCTCGGACAGAAATAACGTGCGCTCAATGTTCGTAATTCTTTGCATTGAAAGACACGATCAGTAAGTGGCGGACCAGGTAGGCAGGGGTCTGTTTGCCTAAATATTAACAATAAGAACTCTTAACTGAATAAAACGAGGTATCACAGCTGGAGTAACATCCAGGCAACTGCGTTCTTGTTGCGTTGTTCATTCGACCCGTCAACCCTCAATCTCGTGTCGTCCCAACTAACCTGTTATACATCATTAGGAGCACTGATGGATATGACTCCCACCTGAGTCCTGGTTGCGCAAGCATAATGGGCTTCGCTGCATTGTGCGTCTTCCGAGGTGATTTCTTGTCCGAAAATACTCCCGGGAATCCATTAGAGGAATTAAGGTTATTAACTCGGCAGTCGTCACTGAGCGCGAGATTCTTCTTTTCCTTTAACATCTGCGTGACCGTTATGTGCCCTCCGATGATTAATGAAACTACTGATTGACTCTGTTAACTTTAAGGGTTAAACCATTTTGCTACAAGTTTTTCATCTCTGTTCTCCGATTATGCGGCAATGATTCACTGGCGTCTTGAACGTGGGAGTAAATTTTTACTGAGCATTGGATTGATCCCCCCCCCCCCCCCCCCCCTCGAGTATCATGTCATAAATAGAAAAGGGGGCTGTTACACTGCCATTGGGGAAAATTGGAAGGACATTTCTGTGGATTGGTAAACAAAATACAAAAGAAAATAATGCGTCGGTTGGTGTAGTATTAAACACGACTTGAAGGAAACTGGTCTCACGCATCCTACGTTTCGTCCAAAAATCATACAATTGTAATATCCGGCCGAGTCTCGGACTGCCACTTTTATCTCTTAACTGTAACCTCATACTTCTCATCTTGTCCCTCTATCTTTCACGTCTCCTCGGACTTGCATATATCTGAAAAGTGCCTACTCAGCTATGCGTGACCCCCTGCTTCTCCCAGACCACCTTTGAACATCTCACATTTTGATCCCTTCTATCACTCAAAAACCTGCTATTTATGAAGACACTTCTACACACCCTACATTCAATTACATTCACAAAGTAATCTTTTAATTCACGTTCTTAGATAAACATTTCGACCAACATCAAGCAGTAATCAATATCTCACCTATAACGCTTCAGGTGTTATCGCTTTAAGCGGAAAGAATCCATGTCATAGTCCATAAGGGATGTACCACAATTGCGCTTCGAACGCGCATTGCCAGATTTGTGATATCTTGAGATGTATTTTTGCCTGAAGAAAGTACCCAGCGTATATTCCCCTTTTACAAAAGTGTAGAAGCGTATAAATTTTACCAACACCGAAACACGTTTTAATAAGAACTTGCGATTCAACCGAGAAAACTTTACGTCTGGAATAAAATATTCCGCGTATCGATCGATTGCCTATTTTAATATACGTGCTTTGGAACGTTTTTTTTCGGAACATTGATATCAACGCGTTCGAAAAAGTTGATTTAAAATATGGTTGTTTCTCATTGTCTCTCTGTGTAGACACGCGTCGTTATTGTTATTTTAGTTTACTACCTAGTTCATTCTCAGTAACCCCCGGGCGTGATAACAATACACGGTAATTACCATCCGCTAATTACCGCGCTTCTTTTCACGAGCTTCAACTTTTGCACGCCGGGGATTTACTCTCACGACAAGATACAGTCGCAGAAAGGGTAATGTGGGTCAAGCTCCAGCTTACTCGTTAGCATTCGAAAAGTTTCTTCGTACCAGGCTCCTGTTGCAATATGACACAGCCGCCACAGGACATCTCTAAAATCCTTACTCTATCCTGATTCTACGAACTGTCCAAATACTCTTTCAAAAATTTGCCCAACTACAGTGTATGCCCAATGCATATTATGTCGCACGGATGTTACAGACTTGAAACGCGAGGCAACGATATGTCACATGCTGAAACATCCCCACATCGTGGAACTCTTGGAGACCTACAGTTCCGAAGGAATGCTTTACATGGTGTTCGAATAGTGAGTATGTTCTGCGGATACAGCCCCATTTACACAATTTACATGTATCGTACGGTGGGCCTTAGATGATAACGAGTTTACTTGAATTCAGTCCATGGGATACAATTCAAGTGTCGTCCTCTTTAAAGGCTTACCTAACTCGAGATGTTTTGACAAGTTTCTTGATCAGTTCTTTTCATTGTAAAGTCTGTTACCCTCAAACTTTTTCGTCGGAATAGGCAAACGAACTATTTTGCGAACATACCTGACGAGAAAACTCGCTTGGAAAAGGAGATCACCGAATTCACTGATTCAGTTTTTGAACCTACAGCGTTGCAAGAAAAATAAGTCGATAACCTCGAGAGATTTCTACATCAGCAAAAATGAACGTCGACAAACTGTAACTTTTCAACAGTCATTCCACGAACAGAGCTATATCGAACTTTCTTTTTTGTCATTTGATAATCTAGTTGCGGTTTTATACTCTTTTTATAAAATCCTATTACAAGATGTTTCACAGAACTTTTGTTCGCATTGCCAGAACGATGGTGTGAAAGCTACGGCTCTAGCGATAGTTCGTTCTTGCAGATGCAGAAATCTTGAAGGTAGTAATTATAGACGTGATTTCAGTAAATTTATGAATCAAACGAACTAGATTACAGAGGTAGGTACGTCACATAAATCTGACAATATGCAATCAGTGAGTAAATTTGATGCAGCTAAGAGCATATCGTGCGTATCAAATACCATGCATTAATATAAGAAGTAGTTGACCTCGTTTGAGTATCGATAAGAATTCTCATCTGTATATTCTTTGAACACAATACTAGGATTTTATTCTCCTTGCCGGTGGTGAATAATCATTTATACCCGTTTTAATCCACAGCATGGACGGATCGGACCTTTGCTTCGAAGTTGTGCGTCGTGCCACAGCTGGTTTCGTCTACAGCGAAGCAGTTGCCAGGTCAGAGATTAATTTTCCCTTATATATCCATGCGTGACAAATGCGAGAGCATTCCTCGGTCATAAGTTCATGATCGCGGTTACTTGTTTCGTCAACCATACAACGTAGAATGGTTTGTTCGAGGGTCTATGAGCAATAAGAGCCTTTATTTAAACTTGGAAATAGAGCTTGCGGTAAAATAGCTCTATCCCAATGATCAATGAGAAGAAGCACATTATTGCGAGATCCAAAATCTCCGTCAATCCGTTACATCACGCAAGCACGACTGATGATAGCTACTCACGTTTTACACCGTGCAAAAAAGACGTAAAACTAGTTGAGAATTGTTGTTTCAATGAACGCGTTAAGTGGTAATTTACGTTGTGGAATTCTTTTTATATACGTTGGAGAGTAACGTACGTACAGATACATTGTATAACTTGAAGGACTTCGTACCACCGCTAATTAATAAAAACGAATTACTCTTTTTCATTAGTTTTCCACACGCCTTAATTCACAAAATTCATTGTCACCCTCGCTGTTTCAATCTTCTCGCCAATTTTCTCCTTCCTCTTGATTAAAGCACCTTCATTCTCGACGTCGCGGGAACAGTCGACGCAAATTCGAGCACGTTCCTGCAAACTGTTCATTTCAACGTACCTGTTGAGATCTTTTCCTGTGAAAATTCGTCACCGATCCATAATAAGTGAAATACCCCTGCACGCAATTTTCCATCCTTATCACATTCGGTGGGAGTCTTCTCAGATTTATACTGACTCGGGTTGAATTTCTTTTCCCGTCCCTCGCGACCCAAGAAAGAAGGTCAGACGTTATTCGGTTGCTCCAAAGTACACCCATGGATACTCGTACCTTACCGGCAGAACTTTCGGCTCGCACGGCATTCGGGCTGAACCTTAGCTCTTGACCTTTTATCCTAGAAATCCGCGCGATCTGTCGAAAATGTTTAACTATGAAAATTTCTTCCAGTCACTACATGCGGCAGATTCTGGAAGCCCTTCGATACTGTCATGAGAACGACATAATCCACCGGGACCTGAAGCCGCAGTGCGCGCTCTTAGCAGGTCGGGAAAATTCCGCCCCTGTCAAGCTACGCGGATTTGGCGTTGCGGTCCAGCTGCCAGCGTCGCAAACAAACGGCGTCGGTACGTTTACACATTATTCTCCCGCATATTGTGGTATTTTGTACACGTGCAAACATACATATGTATGTATATAATTATATGTATACATATACACACATTATGTATATATATACACACATATTCATCTAGATAGAGATATGATTATTTCGATTTTGTATTAAATTCCTGCGTGCCGAGAAATTTACACGATGTGTTTATTCCCAGCTCTTTTTCTCCGCTAGACTTGGCTAGTTGATTTTCACCCACGTTTCTCTGTCTGGAAATACGGTGAATACATGTATCTGTGTATGTATATGTATATATATATATGTATAAATGCAGAACATTCGTATGTGTAGTAGTCATGTATTGTAAGTATATAATTAGACACCTGATTTCCGTACTTAACACCATAGAGTCATAAGATTTCGGGTAACATTAAGTAGGATTAACCCCTCGAATGATTGACAGTATGAGAGTAGGTACAGCACCTTATCTCATGACAAAAGTATAAATTCGTCTAAAGTCGTTTCCTCGAATTTCTCTTCGCGTATATCATCATGCACATACGTAAATTGTACAGTAATTAACGTCGGAGAGTTAGTGTCAGAGAGGCAGAATTCTGGATAGCTTCGACGTTTGTTCGTAACGAAAATCCCTTGAGACTTAACGTCATGTTGTAAGCCTTTTATCGACTCCACTGCACGGTACAGAGATGTAAGGGATAAAAAACAGTCCGTCGTCTCTTTTCCTAACCCAAAGGCGCTCACCCTCAAGTGATTTCAATCAAAGACAGCCGTGAACCGGCCTTTTTCATTCTTCCTCTATGGTCTATCGTTATACCTGCTCTCACCACCGACCATAGCTGCGTTGGACGACCTGTTGCCGGATAGTTGCCAGTGTATCACATGAAAAGAGCACGTCTTACGCGCTGCTCACTTCCGTTGGCTCTTGAAGTCTGTTCATACCGCTCGTTCGGCTCTGTTAATCCTCCTTCGTAGACGCAGCGAGAGATAGGGTGAGAATTACGTGCGTCGCGAAGCATGGGATGAAACTGATACGTGCACACAGTTCGTGGGGACGTCGCATGGGAGATGATTTCTTCATTTTCCAGTGCAATGTTTCACTCGTCGGTTACAGAGTGCGGCGCATTGCGCACCGCTCGCTAATGCGAATACAAATTAACCAGAAGTCGTGCCTTCGTCAAAATTCTCGAGTCATGTTCCCCTTTGAATTGACGACGATACCTGCGTATAACGAGCTGTGCATACCGCGCGTCCGAATTCTACTCCCTTTTTTCAGGCATCGTGCTTACGCCGACGTTTCAAAGCTCCGAGCTTTATTTTCACCGCTAAAGGTCACCGGTAGACTGGTGGCGCAATTTTCTGGAACCTTTCAAACGACCGTCGCAGCTGCCTCGTACTTTTGGCATCAAAGAAAGCCCGTTAGAAATGAAATTGGTCGGAATAACAATATTTTGGCATTCGGGTAACGGGACGTTGAATTTTCTATTCGGCAAAGGGAAATGCGTAAACGATAGCCTGTTTCTTCTTTTTCGGATCTTCCTTTATACGCGATATCGCGCATTGCATTCGGCTGACAAAATTCACCTAATTCACGTCGTATATAACAATCCGGCAACTTGGCCAATTAATAAATCGGACGAAATATGCGATCTTGTAAGTATAACGCAGAGAACCCGAGGCCATTCACAATATTTCGCAAAGTTTCCAACTGTATTATATTCGTGTTTAGGTCGCCCTATTCGCCGGTATGAATTCGCGATCGCTTTGAATACTGCCTCTCTGATTTAGTATTGCCATTGTTATATCGGCCTATTCTATAACAGTAACGTACTTCTGTTACGTAAATGGCCCTATAAATTGAATCGTCTATGAGACATTGTATAAATGTTTTAATTTCGTTGTTGGATGCTCTTCTTGCGATCTTGTATTATATTATACACTAATTTTGCTTCGATAATTATTGTACTGGCAGTCGCATTCGAAATTTTCAATGTTCAATGTGGCGGGGATGATGCGGAGAATGCAGCGGCCGCAAAAGCATTTTATTATAATTATAGATTCTCTGATTATTCATCCTCCACTATGGTTCCATTATATATATAATAATCGCTGCAGTTACGCATAATATCATGTACTGATTTTTTTCTACTACGTATAATTTTTGATATTTTATACATGTATTCAAGTGACAGATCTTTCTTAATATTCTCACCGTTACTATTATGATTATTTACATTATTATTATCGTACAGTGTGCAACTTTAGGTTAAATTCCTTACTAATTACCTTGTACTAATATCTTGTGCTGATTTATGGGCTAGAACTTTGACGATCATTAGTAGTAACAATATCTTGACCGAACATTGGATCAATTTACTACTTATCGCGTATGGCGTCGGTTGTACAATCGCATTATTGCACATGGATAAAAAGCCCGTCGAGGTCTTGAATGATCACTTTAAAATCTACACAGAGTGCTGCTTTATTTTGACACACTTATTTAACAACGTGTTTCGGAAAATTTTAACTTTCAAAATCCTCTTTTCTGACGCTTCCTCTTTGTCACCGAAAAGCTAAAGGGTTTAAATTAAGATTGTAAAGTGACGTCAGGGCTACGAGCGTGAAGCAAATTTCACCTCGCACTTGTCGAGCGAAGTTGTTGAACGTTTTTGACAAGTTCGCCAAACTTCGCTTAGCGCGTTAATTGAACTTCTTCTTTACGATACACGAAAGAAAGAGTTAGGTAACTTTGAAATTTATCAGAATATTTCCACAAAGTCAATTTATCCGACACTCATTCTCAATTGTCCGATACCTGCACTTTCAGATCGTCTTACATCGTGCGAGGTGAATTTTCTGGCTCTTTTATCAATGTCTTTTTAATAGTGACGTAAAAAATCCCCCCATATAACTCACGCCCCGATCCGCGAAATGCGGCTCACGTTCCTCCGAGATACGAAATCGTAGGCGTGGAAACTAAATCGGCAGGTGTTCAGAGAATTTTCAATATCACATTGCATAAATTTGGGGTTAAATTTACAAACATTGTTTAGGAACTCGAAAATCACTGCCGTTAATTGTTATACGAATGAGAAACGTCTTTAACTCACATAATATATCACCTTATAATTATATACACAGTGTTCAGATTTGAATCAAAATTTCTAGTTGCAAAGGACAATTAGCACTGTATTCAACTGTCACTTTCAACGTGTAATGATTCGCGAGTACATTGTCGTATAAAAAATGAGAGCAAGTGAAAAATTCGATTAAAATTAACAATTGTCTCGCTAAGAAGCTGGTGAAGGGTGACCCATCCGGTTAAAGAAAAAGTAATCCTGTATATGTAGGTAGACATATGCCGTGATACGAAGTTGTATAAGGTAGGTTTGATAACCTGTATTTGGTTTGAATGAATGCAGAGTGTTTCACGAGCGAGTATCGGCGAAGTCTGAGCCCAAAGGGGCAGCTCTACTTGAAGGCCGACATCGAGGGTAAGCCTGACCTAACCTTTTCTCATCGCTTCCCCAGGACCTTGTGCCGTTTCGTTACACCCTCGAACCACACACGACGCCTTCATTCTTCCCGACTGCTATCGCGCATTATCTATTATTGCATACGTACGTGTACACACACGCACAGACGCTCACACGCAGGCACCTTGGCGCACGCCTTTCTGCCATAATGTGAGAGAAGTCGCTATCGCTTGCCTGCTTGCCTCCGATCCCCCACCTCGGCCTCCTTCCAACTTCTCTTACTCATAGAATATACGTCGTACATCTATTCCCGTCGTCCTTTCACTCGCAATTACCGCCGTCATTCGTTGTTTATCAATTATTAGACGCATTTTCACTCCTGTTATTTATACACGCCTCACACCGTTGGTCTTGTCAATTTCACCCGCGCTGCTGACAGCTTTTCAACATCGCTCTCGACACTCTCCATCACCTTGTTTACCCGCGCATCATACTCACGCCAAGGGGTTGGCCATTCTTCCTTAAGTCAGGTTTACGCTAATTCGAGCATTGGAAGCTTTTGAACTCGCCCAAAGTCACTTAACCCTCCGCAGGCCGACACGGACGATATCGGCTAAGCTGACCTTCTCACTTATCGGTGTCCCGGGAATTTTTCACTGTTCAGCAATTTCTACTAATTCGCTCATAGAAAATTTCGGAATATGAAGCGGGCATCTAGATGAAGGCCCAGGACGTAATCGTCCATGTTAGCCGGCAACGTCAGTAAAAAATTACACGCCGGCGGAGGTTTGAATGTGAATTCACTCGGGGTCGATTTAAGCTTTATCAAGTCCTTCGGGTGTACGCTGGTTCATAGAAGCAACGATCAACCCCTCGGCCTTTGTCGCACAATAGATGAACATGACACTAGCTGGAAATGCTTCGCAATAACATCGCTTATTGCAGTTATACTCGGGTAGCGTCGCGATAGTCAACGATAGCTCTTCTGCATTACGGCCGGTGAAAAGAGCTTTTTTCACATTTTGTACCCACGCATTGTCTCTGGTGTTCGCTCTGCACGAAATCATTAGCGGCGAGTGTCTTCACATTTTGTAAGTGCGTAACGGTATTTAAGACTCACCTATTCAATTAAACCTATTCAAAGTCTGTATTCGCTAGGAAAATCTGAAAACCACTATAAGGGTGCGAGAATTGAGTAAGCTCTCCTCTTCCAAGTACATGTGAGAATTATATTTTCGCGATTCTTAACACATTACAGACAGCAATTTGTAGACTGTTCAAAGATGAGGTCACGAATTTCCGTTGAGAGGTGGCACTGATACCAAAATTAAGCTAGAAATTTTATGCATTTTACAAATATGATCTTCCGAATTTCCAAAAGTGAATTCTCGCAATTTAAATGATTCAAAATGCTCTCCAATGGTTCTGCAATATCGTCGTTCGCTAATTAATTTTCACGAAGTTTCAATTTAATATCATATATTTAGACTTTCCTGAATTAAATGTCCTTGCGTATGATGTATGATTTATACTTGAAGCATCGAACAATATATGCTTCGTTTTACGTATTACAGATGTTTGTAGAGTAATATCTTGCTTTTCAAACGCGGAGTCAAGAAGAAAAAATTATCCCGAGTCTTGAGAATAGCGATACATTCTCACCGCAATAATCATTTATGTGATATTTTTAACCTTTATATTTATGTATTTGTGCTTTTTGTGAGTTAAGTATTGAATTGGTTAGCAAAAAAAAAAGTTTACAGTCTCAGGTTAACAGAATTAAATTAATTTTACATAAAAAACAATATAAATATGGCACACGATATTTTTTTGTAGTTTTATTGGAAAATATTTGAAATTTTTGATTAGTGTTATTTTTGATCGCTGATATCTTTGAAACCTTTGATCTGAGGAACTTTGATCTTCGGGCGTTTTTTGTAGAGCGTGAAATTTCCTACAAATCTCTTTTTTCAGATTGTTGTTACGATGAACCGTTCCAAAGTAATAAAAATTCAAAAATAAAAAAAAAAAAATTCCCGTGTTATTTAAATGAAAAATAAAGAAATGGATAGAGGCAAACCTTCCTATTGATATTAAGAGCTCATATTGGCGCCAAAATTTCTGTTTTTAGATATACTATCAACTTTTGGACACCATAAGAAAAAAAAAAAAATTCGTCTTTTTTTGAAACACCCTAATATACACATATGACAATTATGTAATTATATAATTATCTGCACGTGACAGTCGTGTATAAAGAATATGACAAAATTATAATGCATGGAAAGTTTTGCAGTACTCGACAAAAAAAAAAAAACAAAAACAAGCAAAAGAATTTTTAAACTTATATTTGTACGTACATACGCATACGTATCAACACAGTGAATTACTTACAGTCCCTGCATAGAAATTGTTCTACGATATAAGGTGTTCGTCAACTCCTTGGCATACAGTTAACGTGTATGAAATTACTTGTGTACGCGTCAGAGAGAAATTGCATGCAACGTGGCCCTTTCAGAATTAATTTCATTGCTAGTCTAGACAAAAATTAATGTTCATAATTGAGTTTAGCCGTTATTATGTTCGCTCGTAGCTTATATTTCATTCTGGTACTGCACAGTAGGGTGGTTCTTCTTTTTTTCTTCTGAATTTCTTCGCGCTTACCTTTCAAAGTAATCAACGTATACAGAAGAAAAATTGGCTGCAACCCTGAATTTTTCGACAACTCTAACACGCCCCGTCAAACGGTAGAATTTTTATATCGATCAAATTCGGAGTTCCGGCCAAGTTTTTTCCATACATCCGGCATGATCAAAATAAGAACCACCTTACTGTACAGCCTTTGGAACGTAGCAGTTTTGATCTGTACTTAATGAAATTTTTTAAGCTCCGAAAAAAAAATTTGCTTTCCAAGAAGAAGTAAACAAAAAACACTTGTAGCTGTATTTTCATAAACCGGTAGGCGTTTAACTCCGCAGCATGCCCATGGCTGTAGGTTACGTTAAAAATAGTAATTAATAAAAATAAAAATCAATTAACGCCATATCGGACAATTGCTCTCGTGAGAATATAATCAATTCCGTGCGATAATAACCGTCATCGTGATGAAATTTATTTGTGCTTACGCCTGCACGATGCCTACGCGTGTATAATGTAACACAAGCCGTCACACGCGTTAAAATCGCAGCAACAAACAAGTTTATCTCATATGGTAAAATTTGCAGATCAGGCGTATCAAGGCCATAGATGTTATTTAACATGTTCTGCTAAATTGCGATACGCGATAACGACGATGATGCAATGAAATTAATTATGGAAAAACTGAATTCCTTCAGTCTGGTGCCGCAGTGTAATTAAGTTAACCGTGAATTAATTATTTCCTGTGGTACGTTACTCCTAACGGTTACACTGCGCAGAATACGAAGTGAAAACGTGACCGATCGAGTATCCTTATCACTTGGTATTCCGAGCCTGTAAAAGCCTGCGCTACACTCGGAAAATTTACTATACCGTATAAAATATACTAGGTATACTATACTTTCCTAGGAAAAACGAGGCGTTTCCTTGGCGCGAAATAAACGTATAATAATAATAGAAAGGTATAAAAATAAAAGCTAGACGAAAATCGCGGGGGCGAAACGTCCCTCGACCCCCGCGTAACGAATTGCGGCTGCTCTAATCTTGTATAATCCAAATGCATACGTTATACCTACTTGTTATGCTTCACTGTAGCGGGCTTACGAATAGCTGCTGAAATCGCAAATGTATTCCTCAGCACGTTCGGAAGCAGTTCGCATAGGTGCTCTGTTGTATCGTGCGTTTAATTCCACGCGTGAATCTTGCGCGTGAGCGAAGGCCAATTCACGTTGATCACTCATTTACATTTATTTACTCGTTTACTTGTTCATTGTATTTTACACACAGATAACCTCTATCCCTTCTCAATAATCGTTTAGCAAAAATTACAAATGACCCTACCGATTAGACATTTCTTTATTATTATTATTTCGGTAGGACCGACTGCGCCTCCAAGCAGCAATTTCCCTTTCGAGGACCTGACAGATGCGGAGGACTCGCTTGTCAGCGACACGGAGGAGAAAATCGGTATTCCCCAGTTTCACTCATTACTGTTACGTTGACGGTATGCGTTTATCGACGACGTATCGTACAATACGTATAATTCTCTGTATTCGCAGACGCATGGGTACGTGAAAATGTTTTTGCGCCGTAACGTCTCTGCACTCGAGTTTTAAGTTTTTCAAAATTCGTTTCACCGTGTAAAGTCGATAAATTAATAAATACTTTCACAGAACTGCGACAACCCGGCGCAAGAATAACAGTATCAACAATATACCAATTAGCCTTAGCGTTGAATAAAACTTATCGCTGAAGGATTTCTAGTGCCTTGGCATATTTTCGCCTCGTTTAAAAGAAATCGAATCAGCATACAAGTAGTTCTGTGGTAATGTGCGAACACGTATCATTACACCTGTACACATAAATAATGTTGTTTGAAAAATTTGCTTCGATCGTAGGAATTAGGATAATTGTGTCTCGTGTGTTTCGTGCCCTTTCTTTTACGATTAATTCTCTTCAGTTTTTCGCCTGTGCCATAGTACGTATGTATAGCTACTGTACTATACCACTCATAGTTATCATAGTCGTGTTTAGGTGGCTCCGTCCACATGTGTGCGTGTGTTGTGTTTTTCCGCCTAGGCGTAATATAACGTAGCAGCAACGTAATGCGTTAGTTTGTGTACACTTACGTACGACATATGTAACGTAAATACCCTCCGTTTGTCCGTCTGTCCGTCCGTCCATCATTTCGTCACGTGCAGACAATTAAACCTACGTTGTACATGTTAGTTAATTTTATCATCAATTTTACACCGTAGGTATACGTGTTTATATGCAAATAGTTATTCGTGGTTTGCGGATAAGCTTTTACGATTCGTTCGCTCCGCAGTAGCGTTCATATAGTGGTGTATAAATCGCCAAATATTCGGATAGCGTTCTTCTTTTATTTATTTATTTTTTTTTTATCACTGTGATTATTGTGTCAATATTGAGATTAGAGATATTGCAGATCGTCACAAAGCCCATTTAAATTCAACGAGAGTAGATATGTTCCCAGTTCGTTGAATATAGAGCTTTTCTATCTCTTCGAACGATATGCAATGCACGAGCAATGAGTACGTATTCGTGAAAAAACAAACAAAAACGAAAAAACACATCTGGTACGGTACGAGTAGTCACGTGTGTGCATTGTTTTTAAAATTGCGAAAATATTAACGTTTTCCGATCAGGTACGGAGCCGTTATTTCGAGTATCGACGAATGAAAATAGAGATTATGAAATGGAGAACATTCCGACATGTTGTATCGAATATAGCACAAAAAGCAAAACGAGAGGAAGAGAAATTGCGGGACGGGTTCGGAAATGCAGGGTAATCGAAAGAGGAGGCGAAAGCGGAGGAACAGAGAAGGACGGTGGGGAAAGAAGGAAGGAGTAATCGATTTTGAAGACAAATAGAGCCGCGGTTTCGCAGTTAGTCGAGAGTTTGCAGATTGAAACAATGCCCTGCACCCTGCTACGTCGCGTCGCCGAACCGCAACGCGAACCAACGAACGTTGTTCACATTCAAGCGCCGTTCCAATAACGTTTATACGACGCAGGTCGGTGGATGACAGCCTCGTATCGTGTTTAGAAAACGAATCGCGAGTCAATATCAACGGACCCAATCTTTCCAAGTCCGTTGCGGAATTTTGGCAAAGACGTGGAAATTCGTGGAAGTAGCGAGACCGCGCGTCGTTTTCACGAGTTCCGGCTTTCGTTTTATCCTTACTTTCATTTACCTCATAACCTGCACTTATATAGCCAGGCGGTAAAATTTTATACTTGACATTTTCCAGGCGCCGTGTCATTTCCGTCTTTTTTAAATTTTATAAGTAGGTATGTATAGACGCAAAAGTCATACCTGCTCTCAAATCAAGTAAATGCGAGCTATTTAAAACGAAAACAAAAAGTAAAAAAATAAAAAAGGAAGGAAGGAAGAAAGAAAACACGATTATAATTGCGACCGTTATTCGATGTTACTCTTCGGTACGAACAAGTTTTGTTACGAGTTAAAAATTACTCCCGCATTCATCGATTCACTTTTCTTACTATACACAAGAAACGCGATTTTTGATGCTCCCATATTTAATTATTGAGCTGTGCGATACTTACGAATAATTCATAATTCTTCCGCAACGCTTATGTTTATCGTATATTTGTTTATTTTCGAATATCAATACCAGGTATATGTATATTAGAGTATGCAAAAAAAAGAAACATTTGTTTTTTTCAAACGTGCATCAAAATTTCAGTAGAGCATCTCAAATAGTATATCTCATCTACATATGACCGCTCAATATTGATATTTAGAGGTGTCTGTTTTGTTTCCTCCATTTTCCATTTAAATAACACGTAAAGAAAATCGGAAAACTTTAGAATTTTATTTTTCGTAAACGGTTTGACTTATGACCCATCTAAATACAGATTCTTGTAGGAAATTTCACGCTCTATAAAAAAGTACTGGAGAAAAATTTTCCTAACTTTAGCTGATTAATAGATTTTCAAGATGATCCAAAGTTTATAGGCGAATATCTCTTAATCGGTCAGAGATAGGAAGATTTGACCTTGGTACTTTTTTATAGAGCACAAAATTTCCTTGAAGAATTTGTATTTAGATAGTTTATAAGTCGAGCCGTTTACGAAAAATAAAATTCTAAAGTTTTCCGATTTTCTTTACGTGTTATTTAAATGGAAAATAGAAAAAACAAAATAAGCATCTGTAAATATCAATATTAAGAGCTCATATTTAGATGAGATATACTATTCGAGATGCTCTACCAAAATTTTAACGCAGGTTTGAGAAAATGATTTGTTCTTTTTCTTTTGGCTCAACCTAATGTATACATACACATTATACATAACATAGTATACATGTAAGCGTTTCGAACGTTCGTGACATCAAAACTACCGTATCAATAATATATTTTGCCTGCTACCGTTTCGTTATTACGTTAATTGCTTCTGAAACATCGTATCATTTTAATGTACAGCTTCATCGATATTCCCCGCTTCAAAGCTAGCATTTATACTAAATACATGTTTGTCATTGTCGTTATTTCGTCTATGCATCGTTCTGAGTGTTCGGTGTTGCGTCGCAAATAGAAATAGCACTTGCATATTATTCGTACATGCATAAATATATATGTATATGTATGTATATATATATATTGCTTTTATTTGACACGTTTGGGCAATCAGCGCCGCAGAGATTTACAATGGGATCTCTCCTCTGTGCTGGTTACTACAATAAACTGAACGCATATGAACTGGGAAGCCACAGTGTGTGCAAACCAATTGACCGAATTGGTTAATTCCGTCTTGTTACATCCATTAAAACAATTGCTTACTTTGTGCGCAGTATTTCTTCCGATCTCTTGTTGTTGGAAACTTATTCACGCCTTGAAAATTGGCGTTCATTGAAATGCTCTACCACTTCTTACGCTGTTGTAAGAAGCATTGAAAGCGTCGAGCATATTCTGATGCTGTGCAATCAATGGGTTTGGAAACACACTCTGGCATCAAACCGCGGCCCTGAGATAGAGAATCAAGCATTGTGTGTGGCTTTCTTTCGTCTAGAGTTTTTATCACCAGATGGTTAAGATATGTTGCATTCTGTTCGCATACCACATTGCACTCTTGCTGCAGTTGCGTGTTAACTTTTTTTTTCTTTTTTCTCAAATGCCTTTTCGTGTCGATATTCCGGGTACACTGCATAATTAACTGCCTGCGGAAAAAACAATTCAACAGCACTTGGTTGGTTTTGACAACGACTATGCAGAATGATTTAAATCGTGAATCGCGTGACGCAAATCTAATTTGAATTTGCCCGCGGTTCGTGTTCGAGAAGGGCTTAGCATCTCGGATCTTTGCACTTCTAGTGCTTTCGGGCACTGTACTCGTGGTTTGTCGGCAGCACACCGATCAGCTACCGTCAAAGTTTTATTCGATTCAACCGAGGAATTTTCAACAACGGTTCTCTCTTGCATCCGTGCGTTTACATCTTGAATACCTAATTTGAGGGACGGCACAGCAGCTACAACTCGCCGTTTGCCACTGTATAGTGCCCATCGAATCTCCAATTCCCACGTAAACATTTTCAATCTACAAAAAGCCACTCGGGTTGAATTGCGATTTCCAAAGTTATCGAAAGTATGAGAACAATTTATCACCAATGGTCGAATGACCTCTCCGTCAGATTGGAAATCGCCCGATGTGAGGAAGTGGGAAAAGCGGTGTGAAAAGCATTCGTGTCGCACCGTGGAAATGACACTTTCAATTAACTCTAGCATCTCGTTTTAGAATCCTTCACGAGTCAATCAAACTCCTTGGAGGCTGTTTCTTCATGGGACGCGAAACGCATGCTGATTTATGTACAAGAAGCATTTGGAAGGACTTGTTACTGCACCTGATAACTCAATTACTTGAATTGAACAAATATAACGCGTCTCAGCCTCAAGCCATATCATATATTCGCCATTTCGAACCACTTACCGAGCGAATTCATTCGTTTTTATACAACGGCATCCAAAATTTAAAGAAACTAGCGAAAAAGTCGCGCAGCTTAAGTTTCAACGAATCCTAAATGCCAACCTCGGTGGCAACGAAGCTAAAGGACTCCCCGGCAGGAAGTTTAGAGATTACAGTAACGTCCAGTCCTAAAAGTCGGCCACCCTTAAGTGTACCTATACCGTTTTGCGTGGCTCGTCGCCGGTGGTCCTCATTCGCGTCGGATTATCTTATTTCTCTAGATCGCGACGCGAGTTGAGGGTCGCGCTGTTTCCGGACCGAGATAACTACCTCGACAGTTTTCAGGGAGAAAATCTAGAGGAAGAATATATCAGCGCGAGATGAGTCATTTTCTTTGTATTTTTTAAAAACCAGAGGATTTTTCCGAGGAACATTGAGAGGTGCGGGATGCACCGCAAAAAAATCGACACAATTCCCCGGAGGTATGGATGCGGATTTCATTCGCTACTGTCGCAGCGAATGTAGGACCCGTCGTAAAGGTGGGACCCTTGATTCTCCAAATCTTTATTCGCGGCGCGTCGCAAGGCTGCAGCAATATACCTACTAGCTCCTATCCCGATGCATAATAGAACAATTTACGCCCCTAGCCTCTGGAGGACCCGCTACTTTTTATTGCCTTGTATTTTTACGTGTAGGAAGAATCATTCTGGATGGAAAATCGTTGTTGAAATCGACCAATTGCACGCGGTTCTATTCATAGAGAAAAGGAAACAGGATGCGACATAATTATTGCAACGAAAATCGTTATCGTGATTTGCTGCCTGTAAACGATTTCGTTGTTTTTGCGATAGTTTTTTCTTTTCTTTGCTTTTGTTTTTTTTTTTTTTTGTCTCAGTTTCTATTTTCGTTGAGCTTACGAAGCAGCGATGAAAATCGTTCGACGCGTCCACCGGATGTTGTTCTATAATTTTTCCGATTCTTGCACATGGCCAAGCAGGACGAGTCGGATGTCCGCACTTCATGGCACCGGAAGTTATTCAACGACGACAGTACGGGAAGGCTGGAGATGTTTGGGCGGCCGGAGTTCTTCTCCACGTTCTCTTGACCGGCAGCTTACCCTTCATCGGGGCCCGTGATCGCCTGCGCGAAGCCATCTGCAGGGGGCGGGTACAGGTACGTTACGAACTGCGTAAAGCATACATGATGAAAATTTAATTTGCACGAAACGAGGGCAAACAATCTGACTGGAGTCCTCAAATAAATCTACCGATGTTTGATTTACTGATGGAACGTACTCTATGTTTATTGATTCATGAAACGTGAAAGGAAAGAGACGCTTTATTTTGTCGATAGTTCCATGGTCAAAATTATTGAATCTGAATTTTCTGTCTACGTTTGTGAATTTTCAACATGAGGCGCTACTTTTTCATGTGAGATAGACATTACTCAACGAGTTTGGCATACCTAGCGCAAAAATCTTTTCAACTTAGTTTTTTTAAATCAATCGCGCAAGCGTAAGAGAAAAGAAATTTGAAAAAAAAACAGTGATAATAAACACAGCAGTAATAACAATGAGCAATCTGTTCATCAGTCGAAAAGAAGATTTATAAAAAATTTTATGCGGCTTATGAAAGATGCAAAAGTTTAACCGACTGCCATTTCGTAATCTGAAGTTGCGGGAAGAAGTTGAATAGGTTAATGGCGCATCTTCTCCGAGTACCTACTTAAGATTTCCCTGACAAATTTTAGCCAACTCGGTCGAGTTTTTCCTCGAAAGTTCAAGACATAAAATCGATTTCGCGTACACTGTACATATACACGCTCAAAATGCTAGCAAAGTGTAACACGCGAGGCATAGGGCACATACGTCCAAGTTAAAGAAGAGAACTTATTTTGCAAAGCGAGGCGTTCTTCGGATTAGGGTCTAGAAGTAAAATAGCCACACGATAGAACGACGAGGCTTGAGCTAGCATCCGGAATTAGCAGCCAAAAGTTCTGAAGTTCATTCTAATAAAGTTGTGAAATCCGAAAATCAAAATTTTTTGAAATACCACGAATCCCGACACTTTTATACAATTATCCGAATAATACTGAAGTGAATTTTATTAATTCCACAAAGTTTAAAAGGGTTGGCTGCTTACTTTCTTGACTGCTAGCTTCAGTTTTATGATAGAACGGTCACAATATCGAATTTCCACAAACTCGAAAATCCATTACATAAAATTTGAAAATTTAGAAAAATCGAAATCCGAAAATCTTGAAGTTAAAAAATGGCCGGGATTCCAACGGTTCTATATTTTGGCCCGTTATACTTTGACGTTTCTACATTTTCATATATATATTAGGCCTAACATATATACATACATGGCTGATTCCGCCAATTATAGGTAAGCCGCCAAGTTCGAAAAATTCGATTGGGCTGCAATTTCGGTATGTCATGATGCGTCCTGAGGTATGAAAATCCTCCAAATCTCAGACCTCTCGACCTTACCGTTTACGAGAAACACATTGATGAATTTTTTACTTTGAATTTTCAGCACCTCTTGTCACAGGAGAAAAATATGGACCTCTATGTTATTTTCTGTAAAAAAAAAGTCTTATCTCTCCAAATTTTGAATCCATTTTCGGATAGGTCGTACATTTCCTTCAAGGTTCCGCAAACAATAAAAATATTTTGATAATTCCATTAAAAAGCTGGGAATTTTTTTTGTGAAGAACCCAGATTTTCGGTGTGGGATGACCGTGGAATCGGTCTGAGCTCAATTTGTGTGAAATTTATACTTACTCACCCTGGGATTGAACCAGCCGTACCGGAGGTGTTACCCTAATATCTGAAAAAAAAATGATTTGTATTACTACTAATTACACAGATCACAGTGCATTGTGATGACATACCGTAATTGTAGCCAAATCGAATGATTCGCACCTGCTGGTTTACCTGTGATTGGCGGAATCAGCCATATTCATATACATTATCTTTCTACATTTTAAAGTGACAGGAATCACACTTCTCGGTTTTCTGAAAATTCCACATTTTCACTCTCATATAGCGTGTAGTCATTATAATTTTTCACCCCGAGCCGCGTCTTTCGCGACAGCAAATCTAAAAGGCAGTCGCTGCCAAAATAGGAAGGAAGATGTATAACCCTCATGTATTATAATGCAGCGTTGCGCAGCGCACTTTATAGCGTAGAGAACGTAACCCCCGGTATTATCTCCTCATTTTCCCGTACGAAGGGCTGGAGTGGACCAGGATATAAGCCAATTCCTGCGGCGCCCTTAACGTAAGCCTTCAAACTCGATCTTCGATCTTCATCCCGTCTGCAAACCTCCGAGCATCCGTGCCGCAGAGCTATCGAGTCAGCTTTCGCTAACCCGCGATTCCGTTGAAAAATGTCAACCACGTCCTCCACCCTTCCACCAGAAACAATTCCGCCTCCTAATCTCAGCATTTACACAAATATTTCTGCTCGAGCAATGCATTTATTCCCACATCAGTGCTATGTTGTACAAAAGTCAGTCGCAGGGCGGACAGGTAAACGCCGGTTGGGTATACGAATTTCCAAAACCTCCACCTCTCGACTCCCCGTTGTTCCATAAATTTCTCTCACCCCCTTGCTTTCTTCCTTTCTTCCTTTCTTCCTTTTCTTCCTTCTTTTCCGGCATCAACGTATCCCGTCGCGTTCCGGTGGTGCCATGAGTATGTTTTAGTTTGTTTTCATCCTGCAACGGGTGAACGTTCTTCCAGGGGTAGCCCGTAGTTTAATCGATATTGAACATCAACCCTGTCTCACGGTAGGTTAAATATCGCCGTTAGAGCAATACAGAGGCTGCAGGGATAAGGGTGGATATACCTTACACGTGTACCTACATCCCTCACAGCACATTCACAGATGTGTTACACGCCTGTCGAGGAATTTTTCAATTGCCCACACTGCTCCGCACACGTGTGCCCGTGTATGTGTTCACATACGAGTACATGTACTCCACTCCTCGAACATGTACTCCACTTACTCTTCGTGTATACTGCGATAGTTACACCTGTCGATAAAATGGTAGTATTTGTATTGTTTTTTTTTTCTTCTCCACCGGGACGGAAGCCAGAAAACAACTATAATAACGTTATTCTCAATTTGTCAATCGTAAATAATGCCTCTCGCAACGAAGGCATGCTTCCTTTTACACCAGAGTTTTCCTGCAGGGTGGGAGGATATTATAGATCGGACTCCTACTAGCCGACAGATATTGATGTGTCTTCTGACCCGTCACACATATCTACGTCTATGTAGGGCTGCGATTGTACAGCACAAATGTACGCGAATCCAGCTCATAAATAGATCTCCTAAATTCGCTTCTGCTTTCGAGTTAATTCCGCTATACGTGCGGGATGTATATATATATTATATGTACAGAAACGGTTTAATTTTATGTTCTTTTTTTTTTAGTATATTCCATCCAAAATATTTCACACTTGATGGTAAAAGGGGTTTTATTGAATTAGGCTTGATTAAATTTTCAGATGGAGACGCCAATTTGGGACACGATTAGCGAAACCGCCAAAGATTTACTCAGGAAGATGCTCTGCACCGATTTGAACCACAGAATCACGATTCAAGAAGTTTTGAACCACAAATGGCTTAGAGTAAGTTTGCACATGTATAGAGTAATATTATATGCATATAAATATGTATATACACGAAATTCTCTGGTCTTGTCATGCCTTACAATTATGATGCTTAATTAAAGGGGAACAAGTAGCTTGAGGCTTAATTTTGTCAAGAGTTTTGTTAACATTTATCATCAAGTTGGGTATAAATTTAAGGAGGGAACAACTTATCTCACAGTTTTGAGCGATTTATAACTCTGTTAAAGAGAGACCGGAAGTTTTTCAATCACTTTCAACGTATACATTTACATTTATATTCGTGCATCGTTGTCATTTTTTGTTTTCCTCGCTGTTGTGTATAATGAATATAAAAATGTGTGTATATTTTGCGTGGCAGGACCGTGACAAGGGCGCAGCGCGAACACATTTAGGAGGCACAATAGAAGAGCTGAAGAAATTCAACGCAAGACGGAAACTGAAGGAGGCCGTAATAGCCGCCGTCTCGTCTCCAAAGTGGCACACTCACTACCCAGAGACGAATACCGACAGTTTTTCAGACGTCGGTGACGATGAACTCACCACCACAGGTTAGTCGGGTCGCAACACGTGCCCAACCATGTCAATTCATCCCCTCCTACCTTGAAAGTATAACACGATAAGACTGACCCGATATTCATTCCATGAAGAAGGGGCTTAGAAGCTTTGAAAAAAGAGAGTAATACCATTCTGCCCAACAGGAGAAACAGTTATCCAATATTGCTAATTGATATCGTGACGCGTGTGTATGAAAAAAAAAAAAAAAAAAAGTGCCCATCAGTCAAATATTGAACGATCAATTTTCGAATTTCAGGAGCCGTAGCGGAAATTATAGACTCTCTCGACGGCATCGAAATACTCCAGGAAAGTGCCAAACTTTCGCGAAGTGAGATTTTAGCAACTGTCGATGATCTTACACTTCGAGCAATATTGGAGGTAAGCTGGGATCAAACGTCAAGTCGGGGGACGCGACAAGTATCCATCGATTTTATTCGACACTGTTCTTGTTGCTCCACTGCGCTAATTAGCAGTGACCCGATACCCCTAAAATTGTCCACTAAAACTAAAGGTCAAATTTCACATGCAGAATTATGTGCAGATGTGCAGTTTTCTGCATGGCCACTTCTGCGTCAGTTTTTATGCTGATGCCTCGAGCAATCAGTTTGATTTATATATAGATCAAATATCTAAATCCTGACGAAAGTGGTCTCAAGATCAATGATCGAAGGTCTTCGAAAGTAGAAAATAAACGAGAGTGTGACTAAGACTTCTGCATACAGCGATTAAGCAGAATCCTTTTGAATATGATTAATGGATTCTTTTCGTCTCGATATTTTATCTGACAAAGCTACGGAACTCGATCATATTTACAATAGGTCTCTTTATGAAAAATGAAGCGTCGATCAATTACTGGATTAAAGTTGAAAATGATTAAGGAAAAAATGAATCTGCTAATTGAATGAGAGAGAGATTGAAGTGGAATTGATAACACGGAAATTGGAACGTCTGTTCGACGTTACGTCAACTGATATTAATGACATATAAAAGAAATTATCGATGTCAAATTCAATATACCACAGATGTCCGAATGATGGGTTACAACAAGCTTGAAAATGACACTGAAAAATAAGCAGAGGGCCGTTTATCAGGGTCAGTGTTCAAAATTTGTACCTCACGTCCTTTTCTGACATTCTCTTACAATTATTGTTGGAAACGTTCTACCTGCACTTATCTATTTTCAAAGGCTATATTTTTCGATGTTTAATAATTCCAGTTCACGTTATCTGTAAATTAAGTGTGATATTCTGCAAAATGCATATGGAACATTTAATATTCGTGCGTCACAGTAATCTGACAGTCCGTGAGCTTGTTGAAAAATGAGCGTAGAAGAGATCAAAACTAGATTCGTTGGAAGCATGAATAGTTTTGCACTTTGATATTGTCAAATAATGCTGATTAAGCTCAATCTTCACCTAGAAAACAAAATCTGCTTCAATTGACGATAAATTCGTTAAACAACGAGAACTCGTCCACGCTCAAATCACCTAACTTACGTAATCCCGACTTTGTATAAGGTGAAATTTATCATACATCTCAGTCAGGAATATTATCACAATATTTACCAAGCTTATACAAGAGTTGAACTAAAGAAAAGTGGTAATAATTGTGTTAATTGCAAACACTTGTATCGCCAAAAAATATTATGAATGCAAAACTGCGTATTTACCCTAAGCTGAAACGAAAGCATTTTACCGACACTACAGAAAATTCAAAAAATCTGTTACGATAATAAGATCAAGAGTCGGGTTAGCGGGCTAATTGGCATTATTGTAAAATATTGTCATTCGATCGACCTGTTTGACATATTTTTTTTCCTTTACTGTCGATCGGAGAACAATTTCATCTTACAAAAACAGCATATGGCACATCTTTATCAGTCCTAAACGGAAGACAGAGAAAGTCGTCGAGTAAGGCGTGTCAATGGCTATCATACACGGTTGACGTACTGCCAACGATTGATGAGAGCATTCATGAGTGGCTATAGCTAAAGGGAACAGGTATCTTTGCGGGCTGAAATACCGACAGTGATCCTACTACACAGAACCTGAAACGGTGGTTATGTCGTAAGGAAGGAGTTCGAAGTAAAGTCTCATAGCTTTTGGGTAAGGAAAGGGTGATAAGAGAGATAGGTAGGTAGTTCGTTCACCGTCGATTGCACGTTTTATGATTATGAGGGTACATCGTTGGGGCAGTTGGACCCTCTCGGCTCTCGGATACGTAAATCTCCGATACTTAGGTCGGGCAATTTCCTGTTTTCTTCCCAGCGAATGCTGTTCAGGCTCAAATGCTGGAATGAGAATGTAGCGTGAGGTTGAGTTCAAGTTTCGAAGTATCGTGGGTAGTACAATTTGAAGTTTCTTTATCTGATGTAAGAAGTATAATTTCAGTAAACTAATACCGGTATAGCAATATTTTGTACTTTGAGATCTAGTGATAAAAAATTGTATCAACATTTTTTTTTCGGCTCTGCGTATTTTTTTTCCTTCGGTATTATCAATTCCTCTCTCCAGTCAACCGAATCAGTTCTCACGTTTATTTTGATCAGATAGGCATATTTACGAACAAAATAGTTTCCACTGATCGTTTTTTAACCTAATAGTATTTTCACCCTACAGAAATCGAAATTCCGAACTTGGTCAAGAATGGCACAATCGATACGAATGATTTATTTTTATCATCGTTATTGTTATAAATCTCATTTGTTGAAGTAGACAGAATTCGAGTTCCCACACACAGTGCATCGATGCTACTCTACGACATTTCAAAAGTTCTATTTCAGAAGAAATATACACGTAGTTTTTTAAAAACTTTTAAAACTTTCCAATAACTTTATCTAAATTCTTTTAAACACTACAATGTTTACTTAAAATTGTTATTCGTTGAACTTGTATATTTTTTTTTCAAGTTCGTCACTCTTTCTGTGTCAGTAGTATTAATTATAGTATCCTTCACAAACTTGTTCTTATCAAGTTAGGAAGGTTCGTTTCATAAGAGACAATTTTTGGTACCGTTGGACATAAACCTGTTTTTTTCAATTTACTAAATTCATAAAAACTTGAAATCCTGGCCTCGAAATCTTCCCTTCAGCCACCTCTTAATTTCAGTGCTCAACTACGGCCACGAATAATTACTATTTGGTGATGATGATTTTTTCACGCGAATCTTTCAGCGCCGGATAAATACGTGAAGAATTGAAGAGAAGGACTGGGCCTGACCTTAACTCGTAGGATAAATATGCAAAGCTATCTCGTAATTCATTTAAATGCTACGGCTGTTACGACATTATAATCCGTTAATGTAAAAGCCTCGCATACATTCTACGACGCGACTACGCGAGATAATCCAGCCAGTGAATTCACTGCCATGTATTTGGTGGGGAAAAGTTGTAAAAAGAAAAAAAAAATATATGAACATTTTCAACGTCTTCTGACCCCGAGAGCTATTGTTGAATTGCCCCGGTTGCATTTACGGTTCACTGAAATACATTTCAATACTTTTAATACAGTAGCAGGAAGTGAGTTCTGTGGGAAAAGTTGTATTCTGTTTAGATTTACGTCGCAACTTATAACTTCAGTACAGTGAAAAGCATCGAGAATCACGATAGATTTTCTCCCACGATGTAAAGAAGCAAGCAAAGTTACACATACGTTCGGTTTTCTCCACCCTTTTATCGTGCCCCATAATTTAATTGGATCTTCGCTGCGATAAAAAAATTATACTCTACTGCAAAGAATAATCGACCTCAAATCAAATAGAAGAACGGTAATGATTTCGCAGCTTCTTTACTAGATATTCGAAAGTTTGTAACATAATGTTCCCTATACTAATTTCCAACTAAATTTATATCGTCGTATTATCGTGGCGCTGTGATTACCGGAACAATTGTTTATACAGAAAAAAAGGAGTTAGCACCGAGGAAGCTATTCCTCATTTACATACGTCTACGAGAGAGTGTTCGAGAACTTAGTCCAATTTCCGTGACAATTCTCATGTAATCCGGTTTGGCAGCCGAGTAGATTGTTATCCGGTATAGAGCTAGGCTTCTTCGGTTCCCTCTTGTTTTCTCAGTAATACCTTTGTCATCCTAAAACCATCTGACACACTCCGTTCCAATGACTTTATTCAATCTCGCGAAACAATTGAGACGGAGTTGGTAACGCCAGGTAATTGCTGCAGCAATGATCGATGTTGAATACTTTCGCGGTATCGACAAGTATACCAAAAGCTCTCGGAATCTTGAAATTTGTTCTTTCTGGTGACCTAAAGTTCAAAACCATTGTCGCAAGAATTAAGCGATACGGAGACACTATCAGATTATATACGCTATCGTATTTCCACTGCTTCCTTAATAACACAATCGAGATGATATGTCATCGGGACATATTTCGCGTTATTATGGCTGGCATGATATTCTATTGTATGCAATGGTTGGACATTTCGTAGCATAAGATTTAATACTTCTTGACATAGTCACGTTGAGAATGCTACTCGGGAAAAAAGCGGTACAACTTTTTCAAAGTCAGTCGATTCGACGATGTACCGACACGCGTTGGAAGTTGCGTAAGGAGGACAAGGGCGCAGGTACGATGAAGTTTTAACGATCTGCTTCTGAATCAATTGCGTGAAATTTTGCGAACGGTCCGTACTCATCGTCAGTCCTTTGTAACTTCGATTTCGCGCGTCGGCGACGATCAGGGAAACGCGACGAGAGTGCGAGGTAACGATTTATCCGACGCCGGCGTCTGCGCGTTGACTCGAGATAAGAGGGAAGGATAAACTGTTGCTCGCGGGGATTTTTTCGTTCATTATTTTTCCCCCCTTTTCATGTTCGGTAGAGGGAGTCCGACGGCTTTCCAGCAGAGGCGACACCCTGCACGTTTCGGAAAAGTCGAGTTGCGCTTATCCGGCGCGTCGCCGAGACGGGCAAGCGCCCTGAAACCAAAATGGCGATGAAAATATCGTGACAACGATAAACAATATTCACCGACGAGCAAGTTCTCCGGCTCCCAAACATCGAAATGGACACGTACCGATAATCGTTTTAAAGGAAAAACGAAAACGAGACACCGAGAGACTCGTTGACATGACAGGATAGGCAAGGGCAAAAAAGGGCGGGGGAATATTGTGCGCGTTGGTATGTCTCGGGAGTGATATCACGGCCAATATGCACCTTTACCAACTCATGTTCATCAATGACGCCGAGCTAGCCGGCGACTTGCTTGAAATTGCCGGTCTCCTGGTGAGTTTCGTTCTCATATACACGAATAACACGCGACGTTTCGATCCGCTCTTCCGGCAACGGCGACTCTTCTCGCGGTCGCTACAATCTTCACTACGTTTTCATACGCGACAATCCGCAACAATCGGTGTCCGCCTATGTTTTCTTAGGATGTGTTACTCCGCGTCACGTGTCCGGCACATCCCGGATACATTCCTCTTATCCGTCAGTCGAGTTAGGCCCGTTTAATTTTGAGGTGTTGATCGATCCTGGATGTGTGCGACTCGAGATTAACCGGCGATTAGAGTTTATCTGAAAGGCGAATCAAAGCTCGCCAAAACTTTTTCCAAAGGATTTCACCCTGGTTCTAGAGGGTGTGTTTCGCGACTCGTTGGACGCAGTAGTTCCGGACGGCTCTGGAACAATGAAACTTTCCCGATTGAGCAAACAAAGTCTATAGCACAGCTCGCATAAGACCGACCTCGCGATAAGAATGCCTACCATAGGTTGAGAACTCACTCAAACAACCTCTTAAAGGCTTCCAGTTCCTGCCTTTGTCTCGCCTCCTTAATCCGTTCCGAAGTTCCATTCGTAATAATACGGGCAGTAGTTCTTCTTACTTAGCGCACAATAATATATTACCTACCTCGACAAATGAACGAACCGTAGCTTCGCTGAAGCTCATATATTGTACACTAGCGTCAAAAACCATAACATCTAAAAGGTCGGAACACCGACTTCCGGCTGCAAAATATTTCTCTGTTAAGTAACACCTGCATTAAAGGTGGCTCACAACAGAATCTGAGCAGAGTTACGTATCATCATCAATAATCTTCAGCAGTCTGCGAGGGTTTCCAAGCTATTTAACGTACATCCAACTTCAGATCTGTGGTTTCTTTTCTTCTTCTTCTTCTTCTTCTTCTTTTATAACGGCCCGTACTGATGTTATTTAGGGGATTAGTTTGCAACTCCATTCAATCTGAATTACGGATCTGACGTAGCACCGTTTCTTGTCTCACCCCGCGGGAAACTGTCCACCGTAATTGAGTTTGTCAAGGTGGCGTTGACGGGAAAATTAGGTATCTGATCGGCACATCATGATTAATTTGGCTACTCTCAGTGGACTCAAACTCCTTCCTGGTCTATGATATACGACATCCAAGGTTACGCTGTGAAAAAAATTTCGGTGATAATGCAACGGTGCTCGAATTCTGTACGGAGGTACAATCTCAGTTTCAATTATAAGATCGGGGTGTCCGTGGATGGATTACAAAAATTTCTTACTTCCATTATTTCCATCAAATAAACCTGCACAATGTCCAGTTGCATCCACTGTCAAGCAGCATGGACGGTACCTTGAAATGTTTTCATCGCGTTTCTCTCAATTCTCTTCTCTGCCTTTTGCAGCTGTACGATAGAATCTCGAGCAGAGTTCCTACGCCGACAAGGGCGCCTCCCACCGACGCTGTCCAACGTGCTCGCGAGGTCGAAGAGGTTCTGAAAGAAGCGGAACTGTCAGCAATGAGGAACGTCGATCGTGCCGATCTCCGAGAGCTCCGGGATCTTTTGGTCCAGCCGCATCTCAAGGTGAGTTAATTTTCACTTGTTTATTTATTTATATTTATTACGTGCGAGTGGCTCGGAACTCTGTCCGAAACTGTTAGCGGCCAACCATTTGAGTAAGTTATTCATATCATTGGTGCAGGCTGAGTATCGCGTGTGAGAGTCGATAGAGATGAAATTTTTATACTTGAGAATACCAACCTCTTGGAATCGCTCCGATAATGTTCAAACTATCCGTACACCGGGGTAAATCGTGCCCCTGGCATTACGATATTCTATTATTGAGAGCCGATACCTTCGGTATAAGGGTGGTAGTTTCACGTACCGCAAAATGTTCTCAGCACGTCTCGATCGCCAATGTCAATTGTACAGTTACATTGTAAATTGTTGCTACTTTTTCTCGTGAATCCCGATTGACTTTAAGCAGCTCCACTTTAAGTGTATGGAATTGAAGAATAACGGCGTTACTCGAGGCTGTCAAATATTAGGAACAAAGAATTTACACGACATTCGAAGAGCAATTCTGGCCCTGGCATCATCAACATTTTACCGCATGGCTCTGCTCGAGGGATTTTCATTCCATCTAATTCACAGATTCGAATATGGAACGTAATTATTTAAGCTCCCCTGCGTACGCCCCCTGCCAAAGAGCAAAACATAATGAACAAAGTGCTCAGCCGTACCGCGACTGTCTCGCTCGGGTAACGAAATAACGGCGAAGATGAATGGCCATTGTAGTTCCTCTGTCGGCTGAATTCGCCGAGGATGAGCTTTGTATGACGGAGAGTGCGTTGGGTGTTGTGTCCAGGAGGAACAAGAGGGTGCTGTTGCATCAGATTTTAAACAGCATTAACGTCTCTTCGGTTCGACGTGTGCCCTGAAGCTCGTTATCGAAGAGGCTTTTGCAAGTTTCTCTACACATCGAGGCCTGCGCTATTGGGTTCACGGGGGTCTTCAAGTCTCGCGTAACGCGTTTCATTTATGTTTGAATTTCTGACATAGCGCTCCCGAGTAATTTCCATCGTGATGGGCTGGCCAATTAAAACGCGTGAGGTAACCACGGCGAGGCTTCGGTACACCGAGGCTCACCTTCCTACTAACTGCAGGGAGTACACAGGCAAGTGCAATTAGACCAATTAAGGAGAGAGGAGAACTCGGCCCCTTGGGGTGTCGATATTGCGGCAAGGCTCTGCTGAATTGAATAAAACAATTTTACCCCTACTTAACAGACACCCCCTATAAAATTCTCGTAGGTAATGGTCGCTGCAGAATAACACATCCCCGTTGATCGTTTGCTCCCAACAGCTAACACCCTGAGTAAAGATGACGATTTTTTGATCGATATCACTAGTTCCTCAAGATATGCGTACGGAATACTATTCTAAAAAAGTATTATTCCTTGCGATTAGGCGTATAGGTGTATAATGTAGGTTTAATATCAACGTATACAGAGGCGAAAGAGATTTTAACTTGTGGAGGAGAAGAAGAGAGAAAGGGGAAAAAGTCAAACATGGAAAAAAAGACAAATCCAGCGACACGTGGTGCACATTTTTAGTACAAATACCGCAGAGAGAGAGAGAGAGAGAGAGAGAGCGTCCTGGGTATAATACCCACCTTAAGGTGCACGTGATAAAAGATTAGTGCTTCCGGTTTCGCATTTCCCCCAGGCGTTTTTTTTAAGACGTGACCCCATAAGCCCCGACGCTCTTACGCGGTGGAGTGCGAGTGATATCGCGGAAAGTTCTTAGAGGAAACAGCCAGCCTGCGTGAGATATCGCAACACGAGGACCACGATTTGTAGCAAATCGTGAGAAAAGTGTAGAAAATTTACAACGGGCTGCTGCGTTTCCGGTTCCACCTCGCGGGCTATTCTCAGGCGGCTTCGCTTTCCGGGGACACGGTGATAAACACGCCGAGAAATCCAGCCCCAGGAACATCGGAGTATGAAAAAACTTAAACCTCGTACGTTGGCGTGACACTTTTTCTTATTCATGGTTCGAAAATTCCAAGTCTACCGACGCCTTTGATTCTGGGATATACCGAACGCGCGGTAATGAGGTCCTCCAGAGGAATGAAGAGAAGTCTAATGAACTCGCAATTATTATATTACGAGAATCTGGATATGCCGGCGAGAATCTGCCATGGATAATCCTACTATTGGAAATTCTTCAGAATTATGGCGCGTTTCTTGGATTATTTGCCTCTCCTTCTGAAAATTCTCGTCATATTCAGGATACGTCGAGATAGTAATTGCTTCACGATCTCTGCTTAAGATTCAACAGCCGGTCGATTCTCTCATTTTTGACAAGTAACTTACTCTTACAAGTTACCTCAATGTAATTATTCCCATTTTCAAAGTTAGCAGCGAACATCAACATACTCTTCATGCACTCTCATTGGGCTACTCTTGTCTGGCGACGAACTAATTTCACTTAAAATATCCCACGAAACGACAGCTGCTACATGTTTTGAAATTTTCAACATCCGCCAGGCGACAAAAAACTTTCGTACCATGATCTAGGTAATATTGCGCATATACGACCCACGATTTGGTCCGGCGTTGTTTCGTTCTTACCCCATCTGGGGGAAATCTAAAACTTGACTACCCCCGCATAACGTGGTCTATGTATACAGTTATAGAACAGTTTCAGTAGCTGGGGAAAACCGACTCGACCCCCGACCCCCGACCCCCCCCTGCGGCAAACCGCATCAGATACATCTCCGTGCGTTAATTAAGTGCGTGGTTAAATGGAAATTTGGTAACAGCGCCAGTCTGTGCTCTGACTCACTTTTAAGGCGTATTATGTTAAAACCGAGTTCGCGCATTTCCTGAAAATTTCACAGCACCGGACTTCTTCGCAAACTCATAGATTACGCGTTATCGATTACTGACAAGCGATACCATCGGGAATTTCTCCGTCAACGAAGGAACTGATATTTTTCATCATCGTATCTGAAAAACCCAATTCAACGTTTTTCTAGCTTTCCTAACGAGGTACCGCTTCATTCCTGGAGATCGAAAATATTCCGTAGAATGAAAACCCAACTTTTAGGTCAAAGATCAACTTTGATTCAGCGGAGTACGTATTCGGTTTGCCTTTGTTGTGGGGGGTTTGTAAAAGCCGGTAGATATGCAATATACACATAAGATACTATTATAATTTATATATATATATACATATATATATGTATAATTTAATAAGGACACTCACTACAAGCCAACTTCGCGATTATTTTTATCGAATCACGAGTCTCTGATGAATCTTACCGCTAGTTATACCCATACGTATATACTTTTATACAGTTTCAGGCGCTACGTTTGACATTATTGCAACACAGCTGTACATAACTATCTATACATACAATATCTTCGCGTGTATGTAATAATATTCTGTAAACGGGGCAAGTAAATGTAGGTCGATCGTTAAAATTCTCATTCAAAAATCCTGTAGCAACACCGGCAACCACCTGGGCTAAATAAGTACGCGAACGGGGAATTGGTACTGTATGGATATAATATACTGAATTCAACCAAGTAGATACAGGCATTATCTCGCACAAGTGGCCATCAGAATGCATGCTCAGAAATCTTTAGATATTTCTATTTCTTGGTTTAATTTTTTTGGACTGCGCACAACGTAGAATGCTTGCTCGATAACACAGGCCTGCGAAATATAACTTTTAATTTCCACCTCAAATAATAATGCTTTTTTTTTTAGGTACTTAAGATTGTTGAATTAAAATATAGCGCTAGGTTTTTTACAGCACATCGAGATTTATGTTTTTGCATCGTTGAACTGTTTTCATGGAACGCAAATAAAATTAATATAAAACTGAATGTTTGGGTATAAAATGAACAGCATTAGATTCAAACAAGACTATTAAGAGACTAGATAAATCAAACAGACTTGTGATATCTTTTACTCTTGTACCGACGATTCGGTTCATCTCACCGTTGAACATGAGCATTAAAGAAAGTAGAAAAACATATCACAAGTCTGTTTGATTTATCTGGTCTCTTAAGTCTTGTTTGAACCTAATGCTGTTCATTTTATGCCCAAACATTCAGTATTATATTACTTTATTTTTGTTCCATAAAAATAGTTCAACGATGCATAACAATAAATCTCGATGTGCTGTAAAAAATTAGCGCTATATTTTACCTCAACACACTTTAATGCCTAAAAAAGCATTATTACTCGAGGGGTAAATTAAAAGTTATATTTCGCAGACCTGTGTAATTGGTGCTTCCGATAGCCCAGCACTTGTTATTCATATGAGACATAAATCAACTATTGAGATATTCCCACATGCCGTTTGCAAGCCCATCGGTACCCGAACCCTCTACTTCTCACCAACAATTCTATACACTCCAATGGCAATACAGGTACGCGCGAAAAGGTTATCGTACATTCAGGGGCTTACGTGCTTCAAAGTTTTCTTTTTTTCTATCTCCCGCCCTCGTTATCCGACGATTGTTAGAGTGATTCTTGTCTGGCTGGGGGTTTCGGAGTAAAGCAAACGACGAACGGTTAATTCTCTCGCGGTTCCTAGCGCGACCGGAAAGCCAAACACCGTGAAGTTTGCGCTCACGAATGGTTCGGTTGTACTTCGTATCGTTCCTGGGCTTCGGAGTATTTTCACCTTTTCAAGAAAGTGATATTAAATGCGTCAACCGCTTTGTCGAGCTTGCGACAACGCGGCATCTGGATGAGAAACGTCAGCCTTCGCCCGCTAGATAAGCAACTGTCAGTTGCACCCGTGAAGCCTCTACCAAGCTTAAATATATATGCAAATTATTTGGCACGGCACCCTCTTTGGCAGCAGCACGTATTTTCATCAATTACGTTTCACCGAATGACGTTTCTGCCCGGTGTGCCTCGATCTGCATGGTTGCACAAACAACGAATTATACACCAGAGTCAAAAACCAGGTCGAGGGTGAGAGCGTCAGCTTTTACAAACGCTAATCGAATGTTTAATACCCCCCTTTGTACGTCATGGCTAATTCCTTTGAAACTCGTCGCAGCTGTAGCTTTCAGCTAATAACGTGCAAGGAATTAAGGCCGCTTGGCTCACGGCGACAGAGGTCACTCGAAGCTCGGCTAAAATCGTAGAAACAAATGTAACAACCAGGCTTTTTCACGTTCGAAACCATTTCCCCATTCGTCTTTTTTTCCCAGCATCACTTTTGTGTGTGTACGGACGATGGGGAGGAACGAATATATGACAATGCTGTTTGTCGCTGGGTTCTCGGTATACTTTCGTAGTTTACTCATATATTATTCCACCGCAGCGAGATACGCGATATTTTAAGAGTTATTCTACCTTGACCGATTTCACAAAACCCAAGCCATCCCTGCAACTCCGTTTCCTTTCATATTTTTCCAAGGACCGAGAATACTGAGCACGTATGTCTCTACCGGCCTGAACGAATAAATTATATTTTTCCGTCTTAATATTTTCGGAAATATAATGCAGCAGCTCACTGTGCCGCAGCACGGGAAATTGTGTGTAACGGTGAAGGAGATAAATGAAATGCATGCAAAACTGGAGCCGGGCTCCTTACAGATTCAAGTCTCGCTCCAAGTTTAAACTCTGACTTGATAGAGGTAGGAGCTCAAGCAGCACCACGTCTCGGTGAAATCTTTGTCAAAATTTAACCAGGACGTTGGAGCCAGGAGGCTTAATTCCCGAAGGAAGAGAAGGAGAACGAGGCAGAAATGTAGGGGCGCGAGGCTGCTTGTCGTCAAACTAAATGCAAAAACCTAAGCGCTCTATCTTTGGGCCAGAAGGAGGTCAGGGTCAAGGGTGGAGTCGAACGGTTATTATATGGGACATTCCGGGAGTGGATCTACGAAGATCCTCCCGCGCAATATCGCGAATCCCGTGGGACACATGCGGCAGGTGATTAAAGATTCACCTAACCAGCAGCGGTTGTATCTGCTAGGGAAATAAAAGTGGAGACGGCCTAATTATCCGTATTAGCTACCCAAAACCGAAAAGGACGAGGAAAGGGACACCGATTATTGTATCGGGGTCGTTGGTATTACCGAAAGTTCCCTACGGGTCTTCGGGTTCCCTTTTAGCATCCTGCACGCTACTGTCCGCGGAAAATTTCGTGAATGTTGAGCCAGAGTTAGTAATTGTTCTTCCCCGTACGTTAAATTGATGCTGTAGCAAGTTGGAATTATTTTGTTGCCTGGAAGTAATCCTATGTCGGTATATATTCAACTTGGGGTAAGTCAAATGGCTCGAACGTGGCCATTTCTACCCTTGTAATTCAGCGTATGTTGGAAAACGGTGACGTTGCCGGTTATTTATCAACGACAGATTCAAATTCAACTTCGAAATTGAGGCTCGGTAAATTTCTTCCTTTCTTAAGGGTAATTTAAATCATCATTTAAATAAACTGCGGTCTGAGTCCGAAAGCACCAAACTGTTAAGTCGTCTTGACTCGGGAACATAAAAGTACAAAAATCCAAGATTTCGTACGGACTTCACATGCCTCGGCATTAGTGAGTAAAGCACTAATTAGTTCATTCTTATCGTGCCCCGTAATTTTCACAACGACTGAATTATTGACAATATTGCAACATCTCCGTATGATGGGGTTAAGCGATAGTTTCTCAAACAAGTTGTTCGCGGTAAAAGTTCACTCCTGTATCGTCTCTCTAACTTCTGTACCCCCCTCCTATTATAGAGCTTGTTTTCGACTGGTTGTAATAGCAGAAGGATTGATATCCGAACCAATGATTGCCTGCTGACAGACTGCACTTGTTGCATCGAGCACACTCGAGAGAAATTAACTTTACGGTTACGGTGAGGTGGGTATTATTGGCCGATCGTTTACGAACTGGATTTTACCACTCAACTGACTTGTCGAGCAGACAAGCTTTAATAAATGGATTACTTGCAGCTTCGAGCTGGAATTGAGGGTATGTACTCAACTTTCCGATCATTACAGAAACCTACTCGTTTCTTCGTCGCTTGATTTTGAGGAGTTCGTTAGTCTGATTACACTGGTCTACAAAAACAAAAAATTTCATTTCTTTCTTCTTATTGTTATGTATGATTGTAATAGAGTTGAGTTTCCTGAATCAAAATATAGTAATCAAAAATATTTACCATATATACCTTGCATGTAATGTTTTTTTTTTTTAAGAGGGGTGGGTGTACAGCTTGGACGGTCTAAAGCATACCGATTTTTAGCAGTTTTTGTTTAAAAAAAAATGAAAAGACTTTAAGCAATTTGAGTTTGAGCGCTTTATTGTTTACAGTTTCAAGACCATTTTAGAATTTTTTCATTGGAGTTAATAATAAAATGGTTTTGATTTTACTCCCCTGTAAAGATGCGATATTTTTGTTTACAAATTATCACCAAACACTAATCATAGCAACATTATTTATACAAAAAAGTTATCCAATTCAAATGATGAAATATTAAAATCATCAGAAAATTTATATATTAGTATAATTCGAGTTATTTTCTAGTTTTTTTATATATTCGTTCTACGCGACATGAATTCACGACGAGAACTGCGGAAGGGCATGCATTGGTGTGGAAACAGCGTTAGGAGATAACTTTCTTCCTCTTTCCATAAGTTCGAACTGGGTGTGTATGTACATTGTACAAATACTATTCAAATACATGAAAGTAGTGTGAATGCAAAAATAAAACACTGCAAATTATAAATTTTGAATAGTATGAAAAAATCATATGATATAATACATACAGTGATAGAAAAAAAACGGAAAACAGATATAGATTTGGCACATTGAAACCTTCATATTTATAATACTTTTGTTCGAAGGAGGATTTTTTAGCAGACCTGTGTTCTCTTTTTCAACCTCAGGCAGCATCGCTTGAATTGTTACATGAAACTAGATTTTTGATTTGGCATGGATTTTCCGATGCTATTTGGATTATATACTCAATTTTATGGATAAGGGTGCTGCTCAGTGTTCATTAGCTCGGTGACGCCGCTCGAAACGTCTGGGTCGAATCGATTACAGGAGTATTACTAATAAACCACTGAGGTCGCAGAAGTGATTAACCTGCACGACCCTTCGCTGCATGCTTAAGCCTTTGATCAATGATCGCATTATTCAGATTATACGTGAGTGTTGATCGACCAGTTGTCTTCCGGGCCTCCGCACGTTTGCGGTTAGGCCACGGTTTCGTCGGATTTGATTTGGGTTTGAGCTGATTTTCGGGTAAAGTAGCCGTTGACGAATAACAATCATTGAAGCGCCGTATATTGATACGCGTACTGAGGTGATTTGAAAGGAATCGATTTTGCCAAAAAGATTTCAAAGAGTGAAAAGCTGCAACTAGACTTTCGACGAGGTTATTTCAAGTTTTTGGATCCCAGAGTAGATTTTTGATCGTGACCATTCGCTGTGTGCAATTCTTTTGTATGACGAAGAAGGTCCTTTTTTGTTTTACGTTGAGTCTATCTATAGCCGGACTTACGATACGAGTCTTGTTAGAAAAAGACGAAAAAAACTGGAATGTCATACTACGGTAGAAAATCTTTTACACGTTCGCAGATAAAAACAGAGGACTGACCGAAACGGACGTCGTTTTGCAAACTTGTTTAATTACACGGATATTCGACAAAACAAACAATGGCATACGTTGTACTAAACGATTACCAACAAATTAGGGTCTTGGCCCTGATGTCAACTTTGTAAAATATCCTAGGGGCAAAGAGTTGAAAAAAGAAACGCCTTCTCGGTATACCTATCATAATCCCGTGAAACTATTTCCAGCGTTTTTGTTTTAGTGGAAATGAATTTACAGAAATGCTTCCGGGTATCTCGAAGACTTCGGGCGAGCAGGACCCTGAGCACCGGCCAAAATCCCTCAGTCTGCATTCCCATTATCCGTTCCACCCCAGTGTACACCAGCAGGGTTTTAGCATCGTGAAAACGGAGGAGAGTAACGACATGGCAGTTTTAAGTCACGGGAGGTTGCAAGGTGGCGGCGAAAAACGTAGCGGTAGGGTGGGCATTTGGCCGGGTGTGCGGGACGTTAGTTCCGGGCGGGACCGATGCGGGAATGGAAGTGGCGCGGACGAAGGACGGAAGTGAGGCGGAGGCGGAGGCGGTGGTGGTGGTGGTGGTGGTGGTGGAGGCGGAGGAGGTGGATGCGGGGGTGAGCGGCGAATCGCAAGGGTGGGGGTGGGGGTGCCGCGGGCGCCAGGGCATCTAGCTAGTGTGCCGCAGAGCGTGGATCGCGAGCGACGCTACGCGTCCGTCACCCTGGCCGTCGCCCTGGGGTCGCGTCGCGTTGAAGCGTACGGTTCTTTATCAAGGGTCTGGATCCTCACGTACCTATTGCCGGCTACGTCAAGTTTCGCATCCCGCCTCGGCGCTAAGACCCCTTCTCGTCCAACGTGATCAACACGGCCCAACCCCCATCTCGCATACCCTAACCTAACCTGACCCGGTCTCATCCGACCCTTAACTACTACGCCTGCTTAAGGATTCCCTGATTGCTGTCTTCTCATCTTGGTTCTTGTAGGTGGATCTAATTTCGAAACTTTGTTCTTCGTCGGCGTAACTCTTGTTGTACATGTTTTAAGTCGAACCAGAGAATAATAAAAAAAAAAACTTCAAAGTAAACCAATAAGTAGGTGAAACATTATAATCTACGAAATAAATAATGGGCTAAACTGAAGAAAACAGATGGAATAATTACAAGGGATGAACCGTAACTGGCAGTCCTGTGTGCATGTCGGCTACTGGTTTGAAAGTGCGTGAAGTTGACCGGCAGGTTGTCGACACTGCGGGTGGCGCGAAAGCGGCACCTTCCAGGCACCCTGCAGTGGAGCTCTGTCTCGAGTCGAAGCTCTTCTTACCGGTGCTGCCGCCCGGGTGTAGAGCCTTGCGGAGCCACGGGTTTGCGAAAACCTGACCTCTTACTAGCCATCGTGTTCCCGCGCAACGTGGCGGGTGTTCAGGAAACCTCGAGTCATGTTGTCAGTTAACTCTTCAAAGCAACATTCGCGGTGCCTTAGCATTCGGAAACTTACTATTTGCCTGTTTTATGCAGATACAGTAGATGCCATTTACTGATGTCAGATTCACTCTTAGAGGGATGAAATTTTCTCTCCCGATATTTTCGCAATCACTCTTGAAGGTCACGGCAGATTTTATACGTACAATTGTGCCTTGACGTGGTTCCAGGGTACGGAATCATTTCGTTGAGAGATTCCGATCAACGACGACGAAACTTGAATCTGCAGACTAGTTGTAAATGGGATTTAGAGGGACGAGAAATGGACGCGTGAATGGGGCCGTTTACTCCTTAACGGTTCAATTGGAAATCTGTACAAGATCAAGGCCCGGATTATTTGAGGCCCGTAGGTCTCTTTCACGGTGCATCAACTTCATCCTGTTCCTTTCAACTCTCGCGGATCATCGATATTCATTACAACTTCGTATTTCGCCCCTGAACGTACATTATAATTCCTTTTACACAAGCTTCGAAGCGAATGATATTCGCTTGGGTTAAATGACGGGCACGAGAACAATCAATGAATACAAAGCTGTAGCGCGGGATGATGTGCATGGATATTCGTTTCTGTACTACAAGCTGAAAGGCGTGTACGCGTGTCCACGATGTACAAACACCGGTAGACTCCTTTCACCTACAGACGCTGGCGCGCGCACGCACACTCGCAAACCCGGTTGATCGCAGGCCGCGCGCTCGCGCATTGATTGAATTTGGTACAGCTGGTTTCGCTGGAAACAGACGAATGAGCTGAAACTATGGGATGGTGGAAGGACGACGCTATCCGCCGCCAGCCTCCCCTGTTTGCGACTTCTGCGTCGTCGCCCTCGCACTTTCGTACGTGCCAAATTGTTTCTCTCCCCGTTATAACTCGGCCGAAAGTCGAGCAGAGGTGAGATCTCTTATAGACTATACTCGCTCCTTCTTAAGCCTGACCCTCTGACTCGGACAATTTACAGAGCCTATAGAGAGCGAGGCTTTTTTGTGCTACAATCAACGGCAAAGTATGCATGACACTCGAGGTCGACGAGGTCGATACTCGTACATTCGGGATTCACTGATTACTCGCAATTTAAATGAAATGCGCTGATTAAAACGTTCACATTCTTCGTTCCAACTAGGAAGAATCTTTTCAACATTTACCGAAAATTTCTGGAAACCTTTCACGCGACTGCAAAAACCGCCGCGATGATCAACCCGTATATTTCGATTTGGCACATCTCAAACTGCTGAAAGATTTCCTGTTCGCTTCATTTAATCTTGTTCAAACTCGGAACCCTCGAGGGGCTGGTATTTCGACGATGAATGCTCAGGGTTTAAAAAGCAATCGCGTAGCTGCTTCGATTCCTGCCACAACACGTTTTATATACCGTGACCTGGAAAGTAGCGGAATAATAATCCATGCCGAATGACCATAAATATTTTTCATCGTATTTGGCGACTCCAACTACGAATACGCCTAACTACCTAGGTTTACACCAATAATTTATAGTCGGTAATATTGTCGGGCCGAATTAGACGACAGGAGTCGTTTAGGGTGAACGGGGAATTATGAGGGAGATAATGAAACGCGAAACTTGTATAACTCGCGCGAGATTCGCGGATGCCGAATTAAGAGAATCCTCGGAGGCTCGAGCTTCGGGACTTCCGGACTTCTTCTGGGCCTCGGGGCATTGCGATGGTACCGTCGACGATATTACTTCGTGTGTTTCCCTCGACGAGCATTGAAACGTTGCATGTTTTGTCATCGGGCTGCTTTGTCTCTGAGCCCGTGCATAAAAATGTACGTACCACCTGTCTCTGCCTTCTCTCATATCGCGGCTCTCCTACCTACCAGTCTGTTTTCGATTTTTCATCGCGCCAACGCTCACAATCAAACATTTCAAGCCTCTCTTGTCAGCCAGCCGCCTCGTAATCACCAGACGCACGTTTATTGCCGTAAGGATGCTCTCAAAGTACGCAGGGCTTCTTACTCCTTGTTTTTTTTTTTTCAACCTTTGTGACGATGATCAGGCACTTCTTTAGTTAGTCAGCAGCAGACAAAAAAGATCGCGGCTTGTCATTTGAGCTGCTCAAAACTCGTTGGGATTTTTTCAAGCAATTCTTGGTCCTCTCCATCTTCCCAACCTTGGTTCCAATTTCTCAAATAATCAACTGAAACTGAACCTGAGACGTGTTCTTATCAAGTCTCGCGCAGACAGGCTATCTAAATAGAGTCGTTAAACTTTCGATTTAGCCAAATGCTTTTTCACCAGCATAACATTATGCTGAATTTATCCAGGCGAGCGTGAACGTGGACACTTTCTCCGAGTATTCCATACGCTGCGGAGTAGATTTTTTCAGAAAAGGGTGACTATAGGCGGCTGTAACTAGGAAGTAGCGAGCCTCTACTGTACCTTTGAAACGTAAAGAACGAGTCGTAAAGATTTGAAACGAAAGTCTTGTACTCACAATAATGTTTCCCGTAAAATAAAGCAATGATTGTCCATTTAGTATCGTTAAAAGTTTAGTGGCAGTAGGAAAAGCCACTTAGTTGCAGTGTCGCGAATATCAGAACGCATCGCGGAAGTGGTGCTTGCAGTGTGGCCAAGAAACGTGATTTAAATTTCCAAAGTTTGTCCAGATTTCGGGCAAGTCCGCAACGTCGCGACACACGCAGTCGCCTCGACGCATATTGGTTCCAGCAAAAGTAGTAAGAATCCTTATGGCCGGAGGATGCATTATTAATGATTTTCTGAAAGGCGGGTTGGAAAAATCTCCCCATTTATATGAATCACGAACCTAGGTAACGGCTGGTCTTGAGTGCGGCTCTGAGAAATTGAACGGAAGCAAATGTAAAGTTATTTATAAACCACGGACTAGCATCTTATCTGCATTACGGTCTTAGGTTCACGCTGATTCAATGGAAACCAGGAATTAAGCATGCTTTAAAATTGACTCCAAAAACAGTTCCTGGTCGGCTTTCAAACTTTTTTTCACTGTTTTCATTCTCACCCTTTTTTATGCACTACGTAGACTGTGTACGTGTATCCCGGTCAAGTGGGTGTTTGCTTCAAAACGTTCCTGGGATTGTATTATACCAATTAACAAGAAACCAACTTGAGTGTAGGCTGTGGTAAGCTTTGCTTAGTGGATGGATGTGATTAGCAAGATTTCGCACGTATTTCGCTAACCGTATAGGTGCGGAAACTTCATTCGTTGGTACAACACAGCTCATATTGGCTGTAGAAACCTCCGTGTTGTTCCACATCATAAATCAGCCTTTCAGCAGTAAACTCAAATATAGTGCGGTGAAAACAATCGATTAAATTATTGACTCGGTAAATATTGTGAAATTCGACCAAGCGCGTAACCCTCCACATGTGATGGGGGTAGTCACATAAATGTATTTCTCTTCAAAAATTTTGTTCCCGAAAAACAGACTTGAATTCCGACACCGTAGAGAGTCGTACTGGCTGAATTGGATTACGATATTCGTAGGAAATTGTGGTACAGTTCCGAAACAGATCGAGTTAAAAAATTTACCTACAGAAGTGCAAATTGCACTCGGCGACGAATTCCGAAATATCATGGGAAAGTATAACTTTGGAGAGGTCAATTAGTGTTCTTGTAGCTTTTCCATCACCTCAGTAATTTGGATCCCGTCACAAGCTAGGTGGAGGTAGGTGGATATTGATTCTTAACCGTGGACACGATTTGCTGCGAAATCACCCGTCGCTGGCGAATCCATATAGACGATGCCAGGACCCTGGGCTGCTGCGAATTTCATATTCCACCAGCTGCTTCCACGGCGTTGGAAACATTGCCATTTCTACCCTTGATGCTACGCACAGCCCTGTTCTTTCACCCTCTGACCTCTTCGTCCTCCGCCTCTCCGTCACCTTTCACCCCGTATATTTTCCCCGCGATTTCCGCGTCCCAAAATATCATTTCTGCGTACTTAACGTCAGCTACAAAAGCCCTCCGTGCAATAACAGCCTCACGATGATACGTCTCCACTCGGCGTTAATATCAATCGGCTCGATCGGTAATGTGAAATCTTCGATTGATTATCCGAAATATTTCCATACGGATATCTTGTTACCAGCTGTACAATGGGGTACACCAAATAGGGAGGAAAAACCGAAATGTCGTGTGTTAGAACAAATTTCGCTACTCCTGGAATGAGATAGGTCTACCGTTCACCGTGGAATTGAAACTGTTTCTCCAATCAGAATACAACGTTTCTAGTTAAATAGTAACAACTCTCGACGCTCTGCTGCAGAGACCTTCGTTTTTACTCTCAAACAGAATCTCCTTCTACCTTATTTTCATATTTTAACCTTGTGTAACAGAATTTATTACACGTTACTTATACTTTCACATTAGCAGCGCTCTAGAAATTGTATCGATAGCTTCAGATAAACATATCTACGCGGTCAGTTACGAGATGAAATGTGTCACCAAATTTTGCGGAATCAACAGTCATGCGGAGTCGTAGAAATTAGGATTCGCCCTTAATTGAATTTCACGAAGAAAAAACTATTTTAAAAGCGATCGTACAGACAGTTGTATTCTATCGAGTTGAAAAACTTTGAAAAATAAGTACAAATAAAAACATTCGATGCTGTTGAAACACTGCCAATTCCACTCCCTTGCTTCTGCTCTTGAAGTATAGGCGTATATCGGATGTAAAGGACACATACGAAAAAAATAGTGAATCGGAATAAGAAAACCTGCTGGGGAGAATAGCGGATGTAAAGTTCCAAAGAAGTCCGCTCAAATACTTCTACCTATATGTATAAGATATCCTTTGCAGGCCGGCGTCCTTAGTCCTTGAGCTTTGGTCGTTGCTCTTCGACTCTTCTCCTTCCTGTATCATTCCCCGCTCGCCCTCTACTTTTTACTTCCTGCTTTTTATTTTTTACCGCTTACCCCTTATAGCTCAGCGCATGGCGAGTCACTTCATGGCAAACTGCCCAGCTTCCCACGACCAAACCTCCCTCTTCTTCTCCTTGCCCTCGCCGCCTCTCGCTTCGCTGCAGCCCTCGTTGGCTTGAGTAATCGGAAAATGTACGGGGTGTACGAAGAAGAATGTTCGCACTTATCAACTTCATTGTCCGTTCGTACTGAGTGAAGTTTAAATCGAAATAATGGCGTTATTCTTCACGTTGATTAAAATAGCGGCGAGTCAAGTACATGAGACCGAACAAAGAAAATCAAAATTTCGAAACATCGCGAGTCATGCTCATTTCTTTGACTGGAACAGCCATTTTGCTTCTTATCCGTTCGACTCGTTAATTTTTCAATATTCAGAAAAATCGGTAATATCTTATGCTCTACTAAATCGACTTTTTCCAACTACCTGTTTCCAAGCAGAACCCTTCCAAAGATGCAAGTTTTCTCATTGCATTTCATAACTCAAAGACTCTTCTACCAACCCATTACAAGGTAATTAACTCTCCGGCGGAATTGCAGATTGTTAATGGCAGTTGGAAGAATGGCAGTTGTGTTGTAATGGTTCTTTTTCATCTTGATCTCAAGGACGTGCCATAACGACATTATAAAGAGGTTTGTGATGTAATAATCTGCTGCATAACTTAGTAGCGCAATTCTAATTTTTTTGTGAAACCTCGCAATCTTAATGGGTTTCTCGAAGCGTTAACATAAATTATATGGACATCTTAACTGCTGAATAGGCCGTGAAAAAGTGTCGCACGTAGGCGGGGTGGTCAAGTGAGGTTCCCGAAGAACCTGAGGCCGAGTACTTTATGCTTTTTTAACCAGGTCCAAATTATTCGTACCTTTGCAAACAACCATGTTGACGAACCACCGAAAAAAGTCGAATTAAACCAAGTGATGATGCAGCCTTCGGCGGGGTAAAGCAAATATTCAGTTGAAATAACGTGAAATGTTGGTTGATGCAAACAACGACTTATTTACCTTACCCGCATTGAAACTCACCGGTTTGATTTGGTCCGATCATTGTCTGTAACATATTACCTTCGGATATCGAACTAAACACTTTTTCATTACTTCTCCACTTCCGACGGGCTTTTTTTTCCAGCACTGAGCTAGCATATTGGTAAACCACCTCTTATCGTGTTGATAGTGTGGCTGAGATTAAGGAGTCCCATTATACTCCGCAAGTCTTGCATCCACGCTTGTATCGGAGTGTATGATTTTTCAGTGGTTGGTTATTCATCTTCAGGCAGTACTATTCGCTACCTCTTCATATATCTCTTTTCCTCCTCGGCTGTAGGTATCGGGAACTTTTAATCTTCCTTCATTTCTCCTGATTCGCAAAAGACAAGGGTGCAGATCGGAGATGTTGAAGGCAACAATAACCACGCGAGCATTTTCAATCACCTGCGAAACGTTCACGAAGGCAATTAGTAGATTTCAGTGTCGTATCTAATCTGCTTTTGGCATTTGATTCTGCGACTCTGTCCCAGCCAGGACTTGAACAATAATTTTCCCCAAAACTCGTCCGAAATTCAGTCGGCACGTGCAGCACGTCTTCCGCCTCGAATCATTATTCAATACTCGTCTACGCTCACCCCATCGGGCCCCCGACCACCCGGTTTTCCATGCCTTGAAGCCGTCCGTTCGGAAGCTCGCTCCCATTCTCAAAACGGATTCGGTCTGAAAGATCTTTACTGCAAAGCTATGGACTCCCTGAACACCTTTCTTTGTCTATGACGACTGCCGCTTGAATCCCCCACGTTAAAGTTTTCTTCTTCAAGGGGCGTGTCTTCTACTAGCGCAAGTTCAAAAATGCATAGCGGAAGATGAAGGGTGCGGAGATTGATTCGGAAATTTTTATGCAGCCTTCCGCTTTATAATGTGGAAAAAATCGGTGGCTATTTTTCGCCTGCCAACGAGTCCGGATCGGAAAATGCAAAGTCAGGCGGTGGAAGTTGAATGACGACCATCAAACCCTCGCGAGCGTTAAAACTCACCGATAACGGGAACGCGTGCCGAAACTGTTACCATCGCTGTAAATTTTGATGGCCGTCCTCAAACCTTATAAACACCAGCGAAACCTTTCGAAAATATTTCATATGAATTTTCTGTTCACTGTATATAACGTCTATGAGAAAATTTTTAGACGGTATGGTTGAGCGAACTATGCGATCGTCATTCTGCCGGATCGTTAAACCTCCTATATGAACAAGGATGCTCACGTTTAATGACGCTAGGAGATCTCCGGTCGCGAAGTAATTCTGACGGGCTGAAATAATACTCGGCACTGTTTGCAGCTCAGGTCGAGATTCTCAAGACCGAAAATCAATCGTTATCCGTGTGCAAATGCAACTTGGACACTGAACTCATCCCGAAAACTGAAGTAAAATTTTTCGACGTACGATTCGACTTGACTGGGCCGTAATTAACACATTAAAATTGGATGTAGAGTATCGGAATAAATGGGTAGTGCGTGTCTTCAGCCATAATCCTGCTCAACTAGTTTGCAGCGCCCGATATTACGCACGCAACAAGCTTCCTGGTAGATAATTAGAAAACGAGAATTGAGATACTCTGAGAGAAACCCGAATACCTATATTGACGTAGCCCATAACGAGACGATCGCATAGTGGAACCAATTATCCCGGGAGTTATCTTCCTAGCACTTTTGTGGCTTGCTTGAAAAATACTAGAGCGTTGAAATTGAGGTGTGTCTAACGATCGGCAGTCAAGCTCAAAAGTAGCGAACATAAAAGAATATGCAAATTGCGCTGTTAAAACTTTCTTATGTCCGGATTACCGTGAATTTTGTGCGTATTACACGTTACCTCATGGTTTATGGGGAAATTGAACGTAGGCGCGGCGCATGCTTTGTGGATGAAATTTATCACAGAAGGTAGCTTGTGCGAATTAAGAGAGGCGTACGGCTGTGGAATGAAATATGTGTGTGAGTCTAAAGGAAAATTTCGTCGCGGTGTGGAGAACTCGTCGAAACGTGACGGCGCCGGTAAAAATACCCTAACAACTCTCTTCGCTTATCACCGATACGCCAGACTGTGTCAAACGAACGATTAATTATACGTTCATCCCCAGGTAAAAGGAGGGTTTTGGTACGCTCGGTTCGCTGCAGGGCGCGGATACATAAATATATGTACGTATCTACGTACATTCATACCTGCTACACTTTGCTTTCACATCAGTCGCGAAATGAGCCACTGGATTTCGAATGACGAAAAGTGCCGAGAATGTCTCTCTATAAACCGTGATTAATCAATGCCATCCCGGAATACTGGGTGCCTGCCCGATTTATTTTCAGATTTAAGTCCTGCATCTGCCCCTGGCTCACTGGAGTTTCCTCATTAAACCATCTCCCCTAAATTATTTATTAACCAAACATTGACCGACCACACGGGGCTCCCGAAATTAACCCTGGCCACGGGATCCACCGTCGCGAAATATAGGCTTGATTATTCAATAACAGTGTGAGAATAACAAAATTGAGGTTTATTAGCCAAGGTCGAATGATTTTTCGAAAAAAATCGCTATGTGAATTTGACAAACCTTGTATTGAAACATCTTAAACGATAGACAAATAATTAACAGATATGTGCTGAAAAACAGAAACTGGCAGATGCTAGTGACAACGGAAAAAAGCATTTTGCTGGTGTCAATTTGAGACTGCAATGTGGCGCCGGTACCTAATATTTTTCGTGACAGATACAGCCGATGGTGAATATACTTGAAAAATTGCGGAGATGATACTCCGCGGAGTTCCTCATCGATCAAACCTTGAGCGGACACTTTTTTCGCGGTATCCATGCGAACGGTGAACTGTCCATGTCCCCTTAATATTCATTGACGGAACGATGCTCCTGGGCAACTTTCCAATGCCGATTTTGCAGCTCGGAATTCTAGTATTGCCCGACTTCAGAGAGAATTCGGTGTACGGCAGGAGCTACACAGCACACGTTTGTACCAGAATAGTTAGCTAGAGAAAGGGACTCGGGGATGAGACGAATTTCAACAACGTGCGATACATTTTCACACGTAAAGGAACGAAGAACCACTTGCTTCCTTTGAAGTATCGTCACCTCTTGTACCTACGTACTCGTATTACAGCACTTCGCTCTGCTTTGTATTCACAGCCACGCACAAGACCGCGTCTCTTCGAACCGCGATTAAATTGACGCACCTTTTTCCTTCTTTAGCTCACTGGTACATCAGTGTGAGTTTAATTTACGCAGATCGGGCACGTCAAGTCCCCCAAGTATCGTATAAAGTATTAACTGCGAGAGAATCCGATAGAAAAGGGTAGTTCTCTTCCACCAGGCATTGATTTTCTCTTCGAGCGACGACCTTTCGCGGAACATCTGTCTTGCCATTTCATTATATGACTCGTCTCGTTCAAACGAATGGACAAATAATACATTGACTCGACAGTCCATCAATTTCCTCTCGCCTAAGGGCGGTCAAATTTATTTCCACTTTCGAACACGTTCAAGATGGCTTTTCCCTGCGATCGCTGCTTTTCATTTCAGGATTTTTTGTCCGTATGTATACGAACGAGTTGTGCTTAATTGCCTGTGACATTTCTGGTTAATCTCGTTATGCAAATCATCTTGTTTGCTTCCAGAGTTTTTTCCATGCGAGTCTGACGAACGCAAGGGGTAAAAATTAGTTCGATACTGAAAATTGTTCGTAACGTGGTATAAGATTAATTTTCGATAATAGTCTGAATGAAATTATTGAATCGCTATTTCTAAATATATTTATGAGAGCGGGAACATTCTATTGAACATCCACGGTGACGCGTAATTGGATATAAATTCTCTTTGCCCCAACGAGACGCTGTAGGTGGGTATATGCGTAATTCTCACGCGTCATAAATATGGTTAGTTTAAAAATACTTAACGTCAGCGATGAATTATTTCTAATGAACGTAAAATAAATCTTCCGCCCCTAAACGATCGATCTCTAATGGCCCAAAGTTTGGGGCGTGCAGATAGAAGTGCCATATCGCTCTCTCTTTTCCCCCCGAATATCTTGAAAATAGCTCGTCCACACGAAACTGATGGCGTGTGATATCTCGCAAAATGTTTAATGCGGTTTTCTTGATTCCTTCGATTCTTTCAGCGCATACTTTCACGACTCTGCATTTTTCTCCAACGACAATAATATTCCTCGCTGTACTCACTCGAATGCACACACATAATATGTACTCGGACAAAGTTTACGCATCCAATAATCACATAGTCGTTAATTTACACGCGACTGAATTGAGGTGCTTCATATTCGCCATAATTGTAAGAGATCAACTGAAACTACAGCAGCTCTACGGCAACAATACTAATCAATCCGACGACTCCTCTACGCACCATTTCGTGATCGAGCGTTCAATTTGTTGATTGTCAAACTGGAATAATGTGCCTGTGCGCCAACGCACCGGCATGTTTGCTCCCCAGTGCAGGTACATTGTTTGCTACGGCAGTTCACTTGGTTTAACGTGCACACATGCACGGACACAAATGTGAACTCAGAAAAAGGTCTTTCCATATCTGTTAACATCAATTTGTTGACGCATTTTTTATCAAATTTTTTCGAATATATACAACGTCGAGACTGTTTGTAATCGGTGACTTTCAAAAAATACGCTGATATACCACATGCAAAAATTTATTTTAGCCTTTTTGAGAATCGCACAATATTTTTGCGAAAGTTAAAAAGCGTTTGTATTTGAGCGATTTTCAGGCTCAAATTTTTTTTTTCTCGTAATCGATTTGTAGCCGCCCTTTTTTCGGTTAATCGGTACCTCAGAACCTCAAAAGATACGAAAATTTCTATATTTTTAAAAAATATCTTTTGACCTATTCACCGCAGTGCATCAAAACAATGAAAAATTCCCGCGTTCTTGTTTGACGTTGAATGTTATTCATGTAGCATAAATCATATTAAAACGATAATCTTTACAATCAAAATAGTTGAAAAATTATTTAATCCAGTTTCGCAATTGCAACAGAACCCTTCGAATTGTTGCGCTCTAAACTTTTCCCCAGACAGTACTAAAAAATGTTTGTTTTCTTCGCAAAATGACTCGATCAATTTTAGAATCGTCTTAAAATTCACGAATTGCATCAGAAAATTTGGCTGTTGAATCTAAATATTTTTTTTGAATGCATAGAGTGGATTTGTCATTGAACAGAAACTGACTAGTGAATAAGCTCAGTTTATTTTCGTAGTTTTCTAACAGTTGGGCCTAAATTTTCTTCCCACCCTCTGGCAAGTGCTTTGAACAAAGTAGGACAAATCGAAATTCATACATCAAGTCCGTTTTATATGCGGTTGTAAGTGGAAGAACGGCCGGATGGCTGATCGTAAGGGCAAAGTGAGGAGAGTATAAGAGTTTCACGTGCCAACAGAGCAGTTTTCGTGTTCTTGGAAAAAAGTTGGCTCTCTTTGTGCATCGTTGTATCTACAAGTTCCGTAGCTTGTCTAGTTGGTCGATGCAGTGTCTTAGACGTCGATTGAAAATATGGTGGCGATGTGCCGCGAGAGATGTTTGGCTATCCGAAACTGTGCCGAAGAGGCTGTTTCTTAGCTGTGAATGGAAAAGCCGCCCAGCAGTCGTAACTTTTCACCGTTTTCTCGGTAATCAAAACTAACGCGGCTCTTTCAATTTCTCTTATTTTCGTTTATTCTTCTCGGTTAGATAGTGGCCCACACAAGGTGTTGGTCTATCGCTCTTTATTTGCGCACGTCTCTTTTTCTCGGCCTCTCGGTTCGTTCACAAGGGAACGCGTTACTTGTGGTACAGAGCCTGAGTTTCACTTTAAATTCAGACCTGATTGGACGTTTTCTTTTTCTTTTCTAACTCTCAAGTGGTTTGGCTGGAAAAAAATAATTAAAATAACGAAGGCGGTTTCTCGGGTTCGTCCTCCAATCCGATAGAATGAAATAGAAGTATCTAACCATCTAACCTACAGCGCGCATGCACATCGGATTGTAAACAAAGTGTATTTCCTCGATATTTAAGACGTTTCTAGATATTCAGTAGAGATCCTAGATGGTCGCATGTAGTAGATAAATTTTGTGTCAGACGCTCGCCTCTGCCTGCGACAATGATTAGGTACGCCTCATCCCACCATTAACGGCCGCGAGTAACCAGTCTTGATGAGGCTTCCAGCGGAGTTCCGCGGAGTGTTACCCTGCAGCAAAAACCCTCCCGTAAAGACTATCATCGGCGACGTGTTTGAAACTCCTGGCAACCACCGAGAGAACCGCGCTTCGTCGATCAAACCTGCGCTGGCATCGTTAAAAAGAAAATGTTACACGCGGCGACCGGTGATTCAAGCGTTTCCCCGCGAAAACCCTCGACGCTACTTTCGTAAAGTGCGATGTGACTTGCGCCATGAATCACCCTGCGACCAGGGACCCGTTCGGGTTGGTCAGGTCGGCGGGGTGCTGTTATCATCCTTGGAATTCTCAAGCTCTGCCGGTCTGCCGGTTGTGCGCCAGACCCGCGTCCAGCTTCCATCTCTGCGGAGCCCCCGACGCCCTTGGGGGTGTCTTCGCCGACTCGGATCGCAACCACCAAGCGGTTCTTCAGGGGCGGGTCTCGCCCCGCACTAGCTTCCGCTACCGCACTCACCCCCCGACCGCCGCCAGGTCGCCAAGCGTCAACTCTGCTCCGGCCGGATCGTGCGTTGGGTCGCCGGGACGTTCGCTGGCTCGGAGCTCACCCTCGACGACTCAGCGACCTCCGGGGCTCGATCATCCTGACCGATGGATCGGGGAAGAGACAAGGAGATCGCTGCGACCTCACGTCTACAAGTATTACCTCGGCCACGTGCAAGAGTATCGTCGACAGAACATGAAGGTACGCCTCCCCCATTCCACCCCTCCATCACACTCCTCGTACGAGCTTCACACTAGGTACTATTCTACGGACGTTGTTATGGCGGATTAGATTCTTTTCTCACTTCTCCATTTTGCACTGCAGTTACGAGCTGAAAGAAAGGGAAAGGACACCAGGGGAAGAAACTCTCTATGCGTAGGTATGTACGTATATATACGCAACGCGAGTGAGAAATTGTGATTGGAAATCGAAGCACCGAAAGAAATGAGAGAGCAGGGTTTTGAGGTCTCGAGTGGGGGTTGAAATCCCGGCACGCAGTATCATCTTAACGATAAACTCTTGCTGTCTGATGTACAGAAGGTAGGAACCTGGTGAGACAGATTTATTTCGGACTTTTGTTGAATCCAATTTCAGCTCGGGAGCCGAGTCGACAACTGAGCAAAGCCTATTTTATCGAAGCGAATGCAGATAGATCACGGTAGCCATAGATAATTGAAAGAAACTTCGATGCCTCGCTATCACTCGACGACACGAAGTTCAGTTCAAAAAACGTTGCTGCGGTATTTGAATTTCGAGTGACATCTTATGATGTATACAAATCTTTTTTTTCTTGGTTCACGGACTTTTGCGCTAAGGAAAAATATTGGGAACTTGAGGTTTATTCATGATTGCCCTCGCGTGAAATTATTTTACACAAAAATTTGACCATCGATGTAAGTACGGCAAATTTCGTTTGAACCTTTACACTCTCATTAAAATCTCTCTCAGGGATGAAAGACTAATTCGAGAGGCAGCCACGAGTGAAGTACCATAAATATTCGAGACTGTCTGCTAATCGAGAAAGATCAAACCACAAAATTACGAATATAACGTCTCGTTGCGGTCCTTGTCACGAAATGAAGAAGCTAATCATAATATTTCTTCTCAAACTGTATGGCTATATTTTAAATGTATTTTCATTCCTTTCATTGCACTGATTTACACCTGCAGTATAACAGCATGTATCTCTGCAAATAATTACTGATATATTTTCTTCGCATATCGTCATCATCATCATCATCATTATTGTTATTGGTACCTGATTGTTGAATCAAGTTTTTCAAACCGACCAGCTTAAGCATGGTTTCTTTTCAATCTTTTCTTTTCGCGCGAGTTCGCACCATCAATGTTCGTAAAAACAGCAGTCTTTCATGGTTTTATCGACAATGAGTTATCGAGGCCTCGTGTGTAAGATATTCTTCCAAAATACATATACGCACATATGGATGTTTGTATACATTCATTTGCTAACGTGTAACAGCAATCACGATTCTCATTTTGTAATACACCACTTGACGAACATGAAACAGTGTGCCAAAGTGAAAGAAGAAAACGTTTGAGAGAAAGTCTGGGATCTCGAATACAGCTGTTGTCTGGTTTTCGAGAATTTTTGTTATTTTTTGCGAAAAAACGCCTGACAAGCTAACAATTTGAAATTTCTGTAAGAATTGTTCAAAAGCAGAGCTATTCCACGAGACACTTGTCGTCAGTTTTGTCGTTCGTGCCGATATGCGACGATGAAACCTTTCCGGAAGAGGTACTGATGAATGTTGCATTATTTATAACGTCTCATGAAAGGAACTTCCTTGGGGAATGAGCTGCGAATGTTTATGATGCAAATTGTTGAATGACTTTTGAGCCGGAGGAAAACACCTTTGAGGATGTACCGCGTTCTCCATGTGGAGTGAGCGACTGACGCGTTGGAAAAATTCCCCACGGCATGTTTATTTCATCTTACGTATATTTTTTATGTATCTACATATATGCCGAGTGTAACATCCATCGTTGAATAATACCGATACCCGTATAGGGTGAAGTTCGTTCGACTTTTTTCATTCGAAGAAAGTATTGAAATTGTAAACCTATTTACGCAAGTGTTTTTACACCATTTCGGTCCTTCAAGGTAACAATATTGAGAGGTTGGATAGCATTGATGAAGTGGTTTACCCATAACCCCGAATTTCCTTGAAAAAATATTGCAATTCTCATTCCGTACAACAAAGCTATTACGATTCAACAAAAAACAAAAATGTCAACAGAAAGTAATTTGAAGGATCCTAAAAATGTTCATCAATTCCTATAGAAAATAATTTTTGCACTGGGTGCATTACTATTGAGCAATATTACAGCTGAGTGTACTCGTACATAAGATTCGAAACGTTTACGTTACTCCATATCTCTAAATATGTGTTTTCCCATCTCGTTAATTAGTTCCACAGAGTCCAAATTTAATTTCACTTATTCCTTTTACTTATCATGTTCAACGAATGTTGGAGATCTGCTACAGATTTTTCGTTTCAATAAGCATTACGCTATTTGTATAGAAAGTGATATCCAACAGCTAACTTTCGTTAGGGCCAAGTTTTCCATCCGCTTTCTTAATTCTCACTAAATCCTGAAAACGGTGCAGGCGTAGGCGAGCCGAGCTACGCAGGGAGAAAGGCCTGGTCTAAGTACGTTGAGGGGTGCTCATCATCCGACTTATATTCATACACTGAAGAACATATTAGCATAATCACTCCTTGGCTAATCGTGTCACCTGCTTATGACGGTCGATGAAATCGCTCGAATATTTATGCTTCAAGTACGTTCGTTTACAGGACAAAGGTTTTGCTGAATTTCTGACAGGCTTGAGAATATTCTGAACTGACGTGTCTTAGACTTGAAAAATTTGTCTATTTTCGGATCTCACGTCGAAAAGAAGACCGACGAAATTCTATCGAAAAGCTAAATAAGCTGTCGACTGTTGATATTGTAAATTTGGTGGCTCGATTTCTCGTCTCCGTTGTATATTCGAGTGTATTCGGGCATGAAGCTGAGTCAATTCTTCATTGAGTTTATTCGAACCTGATGCCGTTACTGCAGAAGTAACGAAGCGATTTTCCGTTCTTAATCCAATTGTCTCGGAGGGATTCTCCGACCTTTAATGAGCCCCTAGTGCGCCAACTGTAGTCGGTTTAATTGTAACAAATTCTTAGCGGATCAGTGTCGTCTACATTTAAATCAGCCCCGTGTAGGAAGTTTCGTTTGCACTTCCTTAATTAGCAAATTTACCGTGAACATATTCCCAAGGGTGATTGTATAGACTATGGAGTGATCCCGAGACGCTTGGTAACCCTCGCGTGCACTTTCACCTTTCAACGCAGCCATCTTTAATCTCGGTACAAAGCGTCTAACCCACCAGAACTCCGGACTGCAGACGTCTGCTGAATTTCCGATCATTGATACGTCGCACGTACAGCTTGGTTGCTGAAATTCGCATTTCCGGCAGGACCCCATAATCAGTCACTCACTATCCAAAATCGGTGACTGCGCACCGAGTCCTTCCACCTTTATCTGTTGGTTCAGGATAACGAGACTGCATCGCCTGATGAAACTTAACGCTTTATGAAACATCAGTAGTTTCACAGTTCGAATTAACCCATACACAGAGAGATGTACTTCCATCGAGCAGCGCTGCTAATTATACACATATGACCATAAACGCTACTGTGACAGATTGCACCCTTGAAAATGATCGGTACGGTAAAAACGGATCAGTGGTTAGTATTGTTGATGAATTGCACACGTATCTAGATACATATAATAATTCACGAGTTATATTCAAGCAATGATGAATATTTTTTTATTTCAAAAGAATTTTTCCACATGTAAAATTCTTTGTAGTCTCGTGGAACTTTTAACCTGGAGACAAAAAACGGGAAAGAGCAGCCGGTGGCACGTAATTATTCAGTGCGGTGAATAGGACAAAAATGAAAAAGCTAGAGCAAACTCGCGTGCTTAATTACCGGTGGAAAATCATCTGAAACTATTTATATATTCACCCATGTGAAAGCTGAATTCGTTGATTTTCCTCCCGGAAAATTGAGCACGAGGTCACGTTGACCTGAATACGCAATCCTCAGGTCAATCCAAACTCTATATCACGTACTTTGGATACTCACGTATCCCCGCGAATTACCAATCGATTCCCGGTGTCCCGCACATCGTATTATAGGCTGCAGTTTATCGCATACACGGTCTGGAACGTATCGTAATCCATTTGAGCTTGAATCATGCCACTAATATAGGCACGGGCACGAAGAGAACAGCGTTTCAGTTAAAATCAGAATGTTGTAAGCGGAAGCTGGAGAAATACGAGTGAAAAATTTGCTTCGGCACTTTTTCGTTATCTCCGGCAAGTGGGGGGGGCGATTTTCTGCAAAGCATTGCGAAGCTCGAGTGAAATCGGCGAGAGCGAGTCCCGTATTTTCCCTTCTCGGTGTAAAGAGTTCCTATATCTGTTTGTACGCGTACTTGAGTAAACTAGAAATGCATCTCATTTCGGAACCTATAAAAGTTGAGGAAAAGTATATATGCATATGGTAATGCATCGCGCGACCGCGCCGAGGGCCGAGAGAAACATGAAACTTCCCTCGAATTTTATACACAGACATTTTTCTCCATCCGCTAATTTTGCCATGCGAAAAGTCTTTCGAAAGGCAGAACTAAAAGTTGCTATCCCGCCTGCCCAACTAATTTTGTGCATACGTTTTTTATCTTTTATTTTATTTATTTATTTATTTTTTTTTGTTTCAGGTAAGTCTTAAAGCGTGAAACCCCTCGAGCTAGATAACTTTTTACTCGATGAAAGAGGCTCGTACTACACACGTAAACCGGGATCACCTTTCTCAACCCGTGTCCTTCTTTCAATGTAAACTTTTATCACGGAAAGAAAATTAGTTTTAAATACAATTTGCTCTGATTCGATATGAATTCTTAATAGATTCTGGTCATTTTAACATCTACTATTGTTCGTGCAGTTCTCATGTTAATTATCCGACCTCTCGATTCTGGGCGGGCGGCGTGATCCTTTGACCGCGTCTCGACAAAGAGAGGCACAAAGTTTTGTTTCACGCGAAATCTCTGATATTTTTCGTGTCGTCTTACTCCGATATACACGGATGATTCCGGTATTTCTGCTCACATACCTCGATTTCTCTGTCCCTAAGCATGCGCATTGTAAAACGTTGCGTCATGTAATATGCGTAACGAATTTGCGGTAAACTTGTGCTACCTAACGACTTACGGTTCAAAATAATTTCCGTCTCAATTGAAATTTTCCCGTTAATACGGTAACCAGGCGTAACTTTGTTTGAGAGCGTGGCTGTACGCTTTTTCAGTGTTAATGATTATCGTCTCGGTCCACGCAACATCCTTTATCTTATAATTTTGTTATCTCGTTGGAACTGAGTTAACGTTCCCGATCAATTTTAGGTGTTTTAGTAACTCCCTATATTCGCCGCCTCTGTACATAAACCGCGGTAGTAATATTATTGAACCGATTATACGCGGCAGACATCTGTAACGAACCGTAACCCAGCTGACGAATTTATTGTGTATATTCCAAGCAAAATCGATGATAAACACGACGTGTGCCGGATTTATATTCTACAATGATTCTTGTTCGCATCAGATATTCTGTCAATGAAATCAATATTTTTCAATACGGAATATTCAGAGATGTGACAGTTGGGATCTAAAACGTAAATTCATTATGAATATTCTACAGGCATAACGGGTGTTTCGAAATCAGCAAAAAATTCATGAATATTCTATCCAAACGTTTCTGCCTCGCGAACTATTTTCACGCGAATAAAAATTTCTATCCGCTTTCCATTTCGCCTTATTTCGCTAAAGAAAAAATTTCAAAACCTTTTTTTGGAGTGATTTTTTTTCGTTTTTTTGCACGAACGTGAAAATATTAGTCTCATCGTAGGTGTCTCATTTCTTCGGCTCGCACGCATGCCACTGACAACTTGTGTCTCAAATCACTGTTGTCATTCTGTCATACCAGGGCTTTAAAAGCTAATTCCTATGCTCAGTGTACATTGTTAACGAAAAAAGATGATAGAATAACCACAGGGTGGAGATTTCTTGAGAGTCTACGATCTGGGAATCATTTTGTGCATTTTGTGACGATATTTGCAAATTGAATGTAAACCAGAATCGAAATCTAAACTCATTCAGGAATCAAGATGACGGCATTGTTTTCGACACGTCCATGGAAAAATTCGCGTTATTTCAGAATTAAGTATTATCACAGTAATTCAGGGGTCTACTGTACAATGTAGCGAAATCGGGTGAGGATTGTCCCCAACATGCCAAATAATATGGGTCACCATTCCTTGGTAAACACGATTACGTCTGCCAGTTGTTATATATTTATGGCAGGGTAATCTACGGATGTAACGGCAATATGCAGACATCACAGAAGCATTTGCAACCGACTTTACACACATGCGTATATTTCTTGATAATCCTGGCTATTTTGGAACCAGGCCGAGTTTAAGAGGGTGCAGGTTATCTCCACCGTCGCGTTAAACTCTGTGAAATAACATTTTACAGTCTCGCGTACCTACCCTTCACATTCAAAAGCTAGTGTAAGACGCGAAGTTACGACGCAGCATGAGTTAATTAAGTCTCGCGAAAGTTGCACTTGGTTATCTTAGTTACCAAGTGAGTAAACAATCGCACCAGACCAATACTAAGTAGTGAAAAGCGGAAATCATTATAAAAGATGGCGACAAAACAGTGGTTTGCCAGAATGAACGCTCTGCCCTTGCTGACTGAAGTCATTTACATTAGGAACAGCCGAGTAGTTGACTTTTCAGTGCAGACGGTGGAGAGTCGAAGGATAAAAAGGGGTTACCCTTTTCCTCTTCGCATCCAAGTGCTGCTTATAAGACACTTCTAATTGTCATTTCTATAGGCATTGCGCTATAAAATTTGCTTCTATATTTCAAAGCCGAGAGCAGGGCGATGAGTGGTAGAAGCAAGGTACCTATAATCCCCTCCGGAGTGAGGAGAAGTATCTTCCTTCGATCACCCAGATATCTTAAAAAATTTAAATTGGTGCTTACTTATTCCTCGCACGATACGTTTTCCATCCTCGACAAATAGTTCCCGAGTTTGAGTAAACGCGTTAGGATTTCTTCTCACGGTCACCCCGTCGGCAACTCCACTTACCGTTGCGTTATCTCAATTTACCTTGTATTACTTTTACTAAGCTTTATATTTGACCGTTGATTTTCACCGTATTCAACGTCCACGAATCATTGAGGTGAGTACCAAATTATCCGAGTCATAGCTTACTCTGCCTACCTCAGACACAGAAGTTACTCATTCGATTTACTGCACTATCTTCCCGTTTAAATTCAACTCTGATGCACTCGAGAAATGTTGAATACTGCTCGAAGCAAAAAAAAAAAAAAAAAAAAACAGGCAAGATTAACACCGAAATCGAAACAAATCAAATCAGAGACTCGTCTGTACGAAACGTGTGTCAAGCAAGATATTATGGAACAAGGCAAAGGGGTTGAGAGAAGTGCAGAACGATCTTGGGGTGCACCTGAATACGTGCAAACATTGGAAGTATTTATTTTATACTTGCTTTAATGGTTGATCGTTGCAAAGTATGGCCGATATTTTTTGCAAGCGGTAAAGTCGTCGAGTTTTTGTGGTTGACTGTTCGTGACTCGGTTAACCGAGTTTCGGGCTACGACGCTGAGGAACATGTATTATACAGACGCCCGGCGTTAAAACTGACAGTGATTCGGGCCGCGTCGCCGTTTCACCCTTGGTTGGATTAGGTAAACTGATTTGAATACTATAATTGAATAAGACATCAAAATCAGCTATCTCAATTTCTCGTCAACTTGACTCGAAGGTCACCACTGCCCTCGAAGGCATGTTCACAAAGTCACGTTCTGGTTCCAACTAATTACCAGTCACAAAGCTCAGGTTTGATTGTTATGCATAATTTGAATAGAACCAGCAACTCTGTTCATCTTGATTCAAGTTTGACTTGACCCCAAACTTGCATGTATGTATATACATTATTATACATGTATATTCAATATATGTATACATATATATATATATACATATATACACACATATATATATATATATATATATGTGTATATGGAACGCAGGGCTCTGTTTGCTATGGCAGACATATAAATGTTGGAGTCAGGTCCTCTGTGTCGTGAAGATACGGCGTTTCCAGGGGGCGGTGATAAATACGTAAGCAAGGGAATATATCGTGACATGAATGGTCTTGTGAAGGGTGAAATCCGATGGCGATTAGATTGGTGTTTGTCACGATAAAGTTGGAACGCTTGACGAGTCCGCATACCCGGCTGTAGGTGTAGTTGTATTTCCTCTGTGGCCTTACCACTTCCTCCCAACTTTCATCTCCCAGTTCCCCGGCCACCTTCAGCGTTCACCCGACTCCGAGCTATCGATCTCCCGATTCGGCGTCCATGCCGCCGTTACCGCTTCTGACAGCTCCTCCTCGTCCTGTGGTGTCCATTCGTTGGCTCATTCGCTCGCAGAATCCGTGACTCGCTCGTGACCAGATTCTCCGACAGCCGTCTATGCCTGAGGGTCATCTTCATTTGCAGTCTTTGTTCCGCGGACGAATGATCCATCGATTCCAGGGCTGTCGAGCACAGGGCGAGATCAAGTCGAGCGTTGAATATGGAGCGCATCGAATCGGACGCGGCGTAGTGGCTCGTCGACGGCGGGGATTAACCGTGGAGTTTTCAAAAAGTTACAAACTAATCGGAACTCTGGTTTTGCATGTCAAAGCCGAGGGACCGTATTAACTACGAAGGAGCAAAAATTAGATTTTAATTGAATTTTTTCTCACCCTTTTCATCGTTGGAACGGATAACTTTAGGCAATAGATATATGTTTCCGGGCTCACCGGGAGCCCCAGTTGGCGGTCTTCTCATCTTCGCGTTCCTTGATTCAAAATTCCTCACGAGAATCCTACCATTTTGCTCCCTCTGCAAGCTAGACTCAAAATTGATTTGCCTCGAGAGAGGTGAGGCGTGGTGAGGTACACCTTCCGTATTATCCACCGCAGTATTGTAGTTTTGTCAATCTTATTTTGGCTTGTCGAGACTCTAGCGGCGTGCAACCGATGTGATTGAATGAGATCGAGAACAGGGATCCGTATCAGGATAATGAAAAGAAGCGGATCGGGGATCAGCTCTTCCTACGCTGATTATCAAAGATTTGATTGAAGGTTGCACTCAGTCCTTGGTCGATACCGCGAAGAATAAGCTTGATTGACAGCAGAGTTGTCTTCCGAGTCACCGAGCCTCTGTTTTACCCCGTCCTTTCACTCCGGGGATACTCGAATTGCCTGTAGACACCGCCTCGATAAAATAGCGAAGTGGAACGCGAACAGCCTCGAGTTTGTACCGAATTGTACCTGCCGCCATTGGCATTCGGCGCATAAATTTATTTGAGGTTGCAATTGGCGCGCCTCTCTGGCAGGTTATATTGCTCGAACATTAAGGGCAACCGTTAACGAGACCGCTATATAAAAAAAGCGGCGTTTTTCATGTGACCCGTATTTCGGTGCTCGCAAGATGTGTTTTGTAAATGAACATCCACATGTTTTGCACATTCTTCCAAGAGTAAAAGCGTTTAAGGCCTTCGGCAAGTCTATGGTGAATTGTTTGCCCGCAGAATGAAGTTGAGGGTTGGGATTGCTCCTTTGCGAATTCTTAATGTACTTCACGAGCGTCGTTAATTAAAAGCTGTAACTATAACGCAACAAGTGTTGTCCCTGAGGAATGTTCGTCGGTATGTTTTCCCTGTTCGTTTCGCCGTTTCTCATGAGAAAATCACCGCTTTCGTATCCGCATAAAAATCTCACGTATACGCACGCATCCCAAAGCTAGGTCCCTCGTCTCATCCGAAGGTCCAACTTTGAGCGGTGCTTTCTGCAATGCCCAAAAGAACCGCGAGTTTGGCTTTATTCATTCATGAAACGGTCCTCACCGCGAACCACGTGCCTGAGCTAATACGCTATCAAATATTTTCCTCGGAGAGTATCCGTCGTCAACTCTCGACATTTGGCCAAGGTAAGCATAGATATCGTTACCGCGAACTTCCACTCCTGAGCTGCAAAACGATGCCGAGTTTAATTACGGGACAAGATTTCGAAGTTGAGGACCGGGACGAGGGGCTGAGAAGGACGTCTTATGTCCCAATGCATAGGTGTGGGCGCGTGCATGCGAATCCCTTGCCTGTATGTCGCAGCGAGAGAGGGGTGAACGGGGCCATGGAAGAGGGAACGAGCGTTCGGTCCATGGGGACGAAAGAGGCTGAGGCGCCGGCCGAGGGCGAGGGAAGGTTGGCGGGGGTGGTGTGCGGAGGTGGGACTCGGTTTGCGTGGAGGGACTGCGCGTCGACGGCGAGGCCGTGCTACGACGGCGGGGCTCAGTGCTAGGGAGCGCGGCATCGCGACGCCATGCGTTCGGGTGCTGCTGCACTCGCTTTACGTCTTGCGCTCTCTCCTCGTCTCTTTCTCTTTGTGAATTGCGGAATAATAACTTTCGAATCTCGGTAAAACTGCGCGCTGAATCGTCGAGCCGACGTGGTGCCGATCGGAATTAAAATTGTGAGAACGCAACGTCGGTAGTAACGGGTGTCGTTCGTGTAAAGTTGGCAAAGTCCTCGTCTCGCCGCGAACTTCTTTTACTCTTGTGGAAATCTGCAGAGCTGCTAGATAGTCACTCCTAAATGGCGCCGGACAGGGCCATGTGCTACGGTCAGTGTAGACTCGACTTCCGAGTGTCGGGGCGTTCTTCGTGAGTGCCTGAATCCGGATTGTGCCATGGATCCGTACGGTGCCGGAGGAGGAATCGGCGGAGGTGGCGGAGGCGTTGGATGGGGACCACCGCAAGGACACCCTGGACCCCGGTGCTGGGAGAGACCGTGCAGATCGACGGATCCCTCGCCGATGCGTCCGATCGACCATGGTCTCCGCTCCGTCGAGTCAATGCGATCCATGGAGTCCATGAGGTCCATGGATTCCATAAGGCAGATGGAGCAATCAAGGCCGATGGTCGACTCTATCAGATCGTTGGAGCAAATCAGGCCGACGGAACAAATGCGTCAGATGGATCCGTCGGTCCGAAGTCTCGAGCATCACGCTCCGCGTGCCATGGAACATCCTTGCAGGTTGATGGACCACACGGGACACGCGCGTGAACAGCTTGCTCGTGCACACGACCACGGATGCCGTTCTGTCGAACATAGGCCGCTCCACGATTACGTTGGCGGCAGACCCGTCGTCGAAGCAACGTGTCGACCTTTCAACTATTCCTGTCGCTCCCTCGAGCACACGCCTGGCCGTCCCTTGCCTATGGACTCCGTTATCTTTGGATCTCACACCCATCCACCACCGCGAATGCCTGCGGAAAGTCCGTTCAGAGCTAACTGTCCCGTTCACAGTCCTTTCAGATTTCGATTTCCCAATGGTGGATCGGAGTTTTTTCAGCACCAGGTAAACCGAAACTTCGTACTCTATTTATTGGTCTTTCTTGTTCTGGTTTTACCCTTAATTAACTTCCCCGATTCGCGCTTGTTCTCCGGACCAGGTTGGTCTTGTTATTATCGACGTTCTTCGGTGTAATACCGTTATTGCCATTGACAGAACGCGGACGAACATTTTTCATCCTGACGCTATTACTCCCCCAAGGTTCGGAACGTGTGCAAGCGGTGCGTGCGACGGTTAACACTCTTTCTCGCTGGTAATGGAGCGTGCGTCGTGCTCTCGTCGCAAGAAGTGCATTATACTCTTGGGAAAAGCCAGTGCATATGATAGCGATAAAGTTTGTGGATAGTGTCGAAAGGGATGAAGGGGAGAATGAAATGGCGTCGTATTTCACGCCCAGAGAGTTTCAGTAACAGTTTCAGGACACCGTCCTTCTGTGTAAAATCTATTGTCTGCGATCCTAGAAAGATTTATGCCCGTGCATGTTCATACCTGATTGACATTTTCAACCTTGAATTCCGTATCTGAGTCGGTCCTCCCCCCCCCCCCTTCAACGACCCTTACTCGTCAGTCTCACCAGTCACGCACACCTCACCATATTCGCGCGTGATAACTGCAGTTGTGCCTTTTGCGCATGATTTACTGTCGTGGAATAGACCGTCGATTTCCAATAGTGGCCTGACCAAAGCGCTGGTGGTTCGCAGAATTTACTTTGTCATCTATGACTCGACCGCTATCGGGACGCCGTCGGTGCCAGATTGACTATTTCGTGTCATCGTGGCTTCAAAGCCCGCAATGGGCTACTACGTGCAAGGCTTTTTATTTGATACCGTGGTGTGAATTTATTCTGTTGATTGACAGTTTTGTGAAACCCGGTAATCGATTACAGACGGGTATTCGCGAACAATACGCATTAAATATTGGCAGCGCTTCGAGCAGATTCCTTCAGCACTTTACCAAACATGGGATTAACACGCACATACACCAGCACCAAGAATTACGTTTTCAAGTATCAGTTCGTACCTTTTCCAGAGCCAAATATCAGAAGCTGCAATGTACAGTCGTCGATCATTTTGCGCGTACAGCTTTGGATTAGGGAATTCAGAGTACACTGGTAAGGCCGGTCTTGCTTTATTTACAGTGAAATTTCATCGAGATTCTCGAGTCCACTTACAGTCAGAAACGCGCGCAGATGACGCGAATAAGCGGATCACAGAAAACAAGTGCATGGACTGGTTTGAGGAGTATTAAATTATCGAATGAAAAATGTAATACGACAATATATCGGGGATCGAGGCATATGGAAAACAGAATTTTCTTCGTAACATTGAAGAAAGAACATTTATGATATGTTTCTCTCAATGAAACATCGAATAATCACATTTTTCATCTCGACATTCGCTGATTTGATTCAGCCGTACAAATAATACGATATCGATTCATATGGTTTGATAAATATTTATTAGTTGATATTGAGTGCTAATACAATTATACACAGATATATATAAATATATCTTAAAAATTTACCATTACAGAATAGTGCAACATGATCACAGTTCTTTTAATCGCCAATCAATCAAGGATGGCATCACGTTGATAATAATCTCAGTTACACAGATGTTTTGAGGGGCAGTTCAATTGCGCAATTGGATTTTTTTATCCAAAGGTGCTCCGCTGCATACTCCACACACAGCGAGTGGATGGTAAAATCGACGATTGTTTTGTGCAAGTTGAACTGTCTTGATTTATAGTGATACGTATCTCGTTTGAATTCATGTAGTATATTTTTCTCTCTACTAGAAATACTGCGAAACTTTTCTTTATGGATACTCTTTCGATCTTCTACTTCTTTCTTGTAGAAGAGTTCAGCAATAGCCTACCACATAATGTTTCGGCGACACAATGCCGTTCCAAGTTGATACGTTTTCCGGTCCAAATTCTGATTTCCGTTGGATATTAAATTGTAGACCGCGATCGAAAAACCGGTTGCATTTTGATGAATTCCGATATCACTATGACATTTTTCAAAGCTTCTTTGCAAGGGCATATCAGTTTTTTTATTCTATTCATCAACGCCGTAGCAGTTCTTTGCTCAACTAACGCAGTTTTTTACGTAAATTTAATTTTCTTCCTTCGTTTCTTTTTCCTTGCCTGAGACGTCAATAATCTTGCAATGTCGCAAAGAGCAATTAAGCCCTGGCTAATTAATCCTGCTACAACGCGCGGAGTTATTATCAATTATACGGTAATAATTATAGTACAACGTAAATCGCTTTTGACTGAACCCGTTTACCAGGGGCTACACGGATCGTTTTAACAAGCCCTGCACTTTCCCATTGCAGGATCGACCCACTTGCGCAAAGATAAATGAACGACGATATACGTATAGAATACTTTGCTCGCAAATTAGTTACTGAAGCACTACTTTTTTCGAACGGCTCTGGGCCACGATCCTCGAAATTAATTTCACCCAAGCCGTTGTCTGGCGTAGGCAGGGTTTTCTGCTTCCGCGCTAAAAACAAGAAACATTAGATATTTTCCCCACAGTGCTCATCACCCCAACGGTAAAAATATTTTGTGACATTCTGCCCTTGGTAGTCATTTACATTAGAAGCCTCGCACTGTTTGGTTTAATATGGACAATTCTGTGCGTTCTCGCACGTAGCAGTTGAAATTGCTCAGAAATTTGGCGAATGTAATTCGTACTGTCTGCATCTGGTAAAGCCGCATCCATTGTGCCAGTTTCTGAATGAAATCTTGTGAAAAACGGGAAAATGTAAATTTCGTTGAACTTTGGCGAAAAATTAACATTTATATAGTCACATTAGCAGACGCCAATCTATCAGACTTACGCAAGAATTACCTGAACCCATTCATGGGACTGCAAAATCTCATTTCACTTCATTCGCGTGAATATCGGACAAATCCGTTGGTGCAGTTAATACCTTCATCGAAGGAAAGTGAAGGAGAAGAGCAGATCATATAATTTATCAAAGCCGCGCAACGTACCAATTAGCGCCAACACACTGTTCAATATCAGGATCGTTATCGTGACGGAATTACGTATTTATTCTATCCATGTTGTCGGTAGTCCTTGGCTACGATTTAACATTTTTTCTCGCCACTTCACATTCAGTTGTACCAATTTGCGACAGCACAGAAATTCCTTGAATTCCAGGATGGAACGTGTCTCACTGAACCTGGCAACCTAGCTTGGAGGAATCCGGGCAACGAAAATTTTTGCAGATATTTTACAGTTGACATTTGCAAAAATAAAATAATACCGTCGCACCTGAACATTTTTTCAATTAAATTTTTATTCCAGTTCCATTGAAAACACTACTTGCATCGACAGATTATCGCTCGGACAGTAAAAATAAAAAAGCTACGTGCTTAGGTTACTGACTGAAATTACGTCCAGTTCAGGTAGCAGAAAATTTCATTTTGAAACGAATCGCGAGCGTGTGGGTTAAAGTGAAATTATGCAGAATCAATACAGTTTTACTGCTTTCCGCGAGTTCCTAACCTCAATCTGAGTATTCTGAGTTTTATTGTTTTCCACCAAACGATTCGCTGCTTCTGCCATCTGCGTGGAAAACAGAGTCTTGCCCAGAGTTGGTATGTATATGGTATACGTGGATTTGAATGAACCAAGAATCACGGTGTAATTTTGCCCAGACATTTTCGTCGACGACGCTTGCGCTTACTTGAAGATTCCAGAAGCCCTGTAGGTACATACGGACGTGGATATTCAAGCTGTGAAGCAAGAATAAAAATCCCTCTATTTTTGGGCACGTCAAATTCTCCTCGCAGCGCATTTGAATCGTTCGTTAGCTCTCCCGTCTCCTGTAATGGTGTAGTTAGGCGAACCATTCAACGGCCAGTAACCCAATTCAAGCTGGTCAATTGTGAATCGCGTTGGTGCGTCGCCCGCTAGCGCGCTGATCTAGGAAAAGCAGGAATCAACTACTAATTCCAGAGGCGCAGAAAAGCTCAGGCATCAGTTGGTGCTTGTGAGCAAAGTGTTTCGCAGTAAAGAGAACGGGCGCGACGCGGTTGGCTCAGAAACGTCAAGCAGACACAGGCTTGACGATTCTCTGAGTTTCTTGGCAGCATTCAAGGCAGCGGTGCCACCTCCTATCTTCATAATTTAGACAGCAAGCCGTTGTGTCGATACGGTGGGCTGGGGTGTTGACCCTAGCCAGTGGGCCCCGTCAATGGAATACATTAAGCTCTGTTCGAAAGCTGAAAGAAAAATTTACCCGGCGTTGAACGGACCACGCCATAAGTCCACACCCTGACACCGAGCGTCTATAGCGACCTCGCACTCCACCGCGACAGACCCTGGCCGCATTTATGTGACTTTGCGCACTCACACGCTCGGCGAACTTTTCATCGTTATTATGCCAACCACCACTGCAAAGGCTGCATCCACTACACCCTGCCGTGCCCTCGAACCACGAAGGGGCCGAGATAGACTAAACCCGCGCTACAACCCTCATCACCCTCTGGTGAATATTTCATGAAATATTTTTGTCGCTGCTTATACCTACGCGTTTCCCGCTCTCGCTTGTTCGCGAACATTCGCGATTTTGCTAATGTCACCGACGGTGCCGCTGTCCAGTTGCTGTGTTCGCTTGATCGTTGTAAAACATTAAACTTTCAAGGCTACCGCGTTGATCCTGCAGGCGCGTTTCGTCGCCGCTGCTAAACTCTACTCAAAAAATTGTTCCACCCGCGTAAATGCCTCGGCCAATTCGGCAACGTTCAAGACTTAATCCGCAAACAGCGAATCTAGTCAAGCTGACCCAGATGCCGAGCTACGCGCTTCTCTTTACTTGCTGGTGGTAATTGGCACAAACAGATACACGTAACCTTTCTAACCAACGTATAGATGTACGCTGTACAAGATGCAGTCATTAAAAGCCCTCGAGCACCCAAGTGTCGAGTTAGACGCTCGAGCGTTCAATCGAAACCTGAAGGAGAGCGCAGCGCGATTGAAACTCTTCCTGCTCGAGGTTAACGATTCGTGCCCCAATGTTCATTGTTCACCTTTGGAATATAATTCCTTGCGGTCGAGGAAAAGGCTGGATTGATTGTTACGCTTGAGTGGGGCTCCGAATGCCGCGTAGACCGATCACTCGAACCTTTTTCTCGCACCCTAGTTACGCGAACAACGCTAAACTGCCAATTGAGCAGCCAGCGGATCGATAAGGACGGCCCAGTCCCAATAAATTTGTCTCTCAAGTTATTTGCCTAGCGTCGCAGCCGAGCAGAAGGACCCAAGTTGACGTACATCATCTTACCATGGAATCGAAGCTTTCCAATGTTGTTGCAGCCCTCTCACGCCGGCACGGGAGGAACAAAGGAACTTTTTGGCCGAGCCTAAAGCAAACCGACGTCGTCGTAATCGATAATCCATTGAAGCAGGAGGGTCAAAGGGTTGCAAAAAACGCTTCTAGGCTAGGCCGACGAGGCGACGAAGCAGCGACTAACCAAAATTTCGAATTGCCAACAGTTACCAGTCTCAACAGGCTGTTGCCGGGACGATAATTCGATAATTTAGACGAAATCTCATTTCGCCAAAACTCGAGGGCATATGTATTCATGAGCTGTAGCCTAGGTACGACGGTAGGTGCAAGTTTGGTAGCGAGGACTCGTCAACCATTCTATGGCGAACCAGTTCCCGTTATACCGTTGTCGCGATCCACAGAATTACTCTGCCTATCATATTAATCGAGGAGTTAATTACATCAGCATGCGACAACACAGGGTTACGACGGACTCGTACGTCAGTGCGGCAGCGCATGTACCAGATTATTTATCGCCAACCTGTCTTATGCTTTCGTTTGACTACCGACTGCCGACAGCAAACTCCCACTTATCATCAAGGGTTCCCCAACATTTTATACATACATCACTCTCCCTCTTTCTCTGACCTTCTCCCTCGAGTATCATCTGCTTTTGCGGTAATGAAGGGTGACACAAATTTTGCACGCACGTATGGGCCGTGTAAATTGCCTAACCTCAAGCCTATTGTACGCTAGGCGTTAAACTGACGAGAGAAATCTCATTAAGTTGCTCAAACTACTTGGCATATAAGATGCTGAGCTAAACGGCCCGGTAGTATCGGCTGATTCAAGCCTCGATGATACGTCATTCGTAGCTTTTCGAAGGCACCGCGTTAGCGCGTCCGAGTCGCATAGTGCCCAGACTTGAAAACCACTCGGGGAACACGGGATGCCTTTTAGTCTTCCACTAAACTTTGGATATAATCTGCAGAGCGGCCTTTGAATTATCGTCGAGGAGTGAAGATTTTTCGAATAACGATTTTCCCTATCCTCTACTTCTCTCTCCCACTTTGCCCCATCGAGCCAGGGAACAGGTGAACCATTCAAGGTGAACAAAGTTTGGGAAAAGATTCTTTGGCTCTTTTTACGCTCAACTACGTGCAAAAAATTTTGCAAGGTATCGTCTAATTGCATTTGGTACTTGTTAATGTTTATTATTTCCTTTCGTGTACATCGTATGTTGCATGTTACACATGTTCCTCTTGAAGTTGTCCTTTGATTCTACTTTATCCAATCTTAAATATGCCTAATTAAATACTTCATTCTCTAAGGCATTCATAAGTTCGGGAGATCGAATTAAATGAGTTTTAGATGTTTCAATCATTCTTGCGTTTTGTTATTTTACCTCTCGTTGACGCCTGTTGAAAAATACGCATATAAAAGTAACCAATATATCGTCATGTGTCAAAACAAGCACGCGAAGTCTTGGCCAACTGCCACGTGGCAACAGCAGTTCTTAACGGTACAAAATCGAGACACTGATATATCCCTCTGTCGCTTGAATTCGACAGGTCAGCTTTTTTGCCCAAACCTTTTCCTTTCTTTCTTTCATCTTATAGCTGCTCGGCAACGTATAAGCCCACGAAAAACTCTTATCGACGGCAGTATTTAAATGTCTGTTCGAAGCAAAAAATCTGAATTTCTCGTTTATTATACCCTGAGGTGATCGGCAAAGAAATCGTTTACGGTCTCTAATTATTTATCCGCCGCTGAACTCAGTTGTCATTACTATTTCTCCGGGCACGGTACTATTTCTAGACTAACATTTCGCCGTCATCAAAGAATTTGAAGCTCGATGCAGAATCTCCAATATTGCGTGAGTATTGTTAAGTTACCGGAACTTGTAGCATCATATTTCGGAAAATGTAGTTCGGAATATACCAGTCTGTCTCTGTCCTCTTTTCCTAGATCTTGTTCCGGAAATCGGAGACTTCGGACTGAATCTGTAACTGTGTGCACATACATTAGGACACATACCAACAGCATAGTTGTGCTCACGTTTTGAAGAAAAACAAAGCTGTCTCCCTCCTCCCCTATCGCTAAGCTGAGGGATTATGAAGACACACATATTGGGACTCGGCCAGACATAACGTCCGCGTTCCGCGAGTCCTTCGAGTGTCCTGACCTCGATACCGAAGTATGTGCTGCAAAACGACGGGCATATAAAAGATGACAAGAGAAAAATAACCCTTGATGTTGGTGGTCTCTCTGAAGCACCGGTATATCTCAAACGAATTCTGTAACCTTTCAGACATAGCAGCACAGTTTTATTGAAACAATTTGTTTGTCGTATGAAATTTGATCAGCGAGTCAGAGTTATTCAAAAGTTTTTTAGCACTGAATGCCGTTTCTCACAAAGCGAACGTAAAATCTCTTTCGTACCCGCTTGGTTTTTGCGTATGGTATAATACTAAACATGTTACAATAATTTTGAATAAAAATCAGTTTCCAATTCTGGTTAGAAAATATAAAACAAAAGAGGTCGTCATAAAATATGCAATACATTTTAGGGGCGTTACGACTTGTTCCAGGGGTCGAGGGGTGGAGGTTTCGTTATATAACTCCAATTATTCTTCTTTGTTTGACTATTCACAGAAATCATGAATTTTCCTTTGAAAATTGTAGTCAAGGTTAATAATACTCATCTCAAAACAATCCAAATTCTACTGAATACTGAATGCAGATGTAAGAACGCATAATAATGCACTCCTAATCGCCTTCTTTCCGGCCTTGATACACAATGTACTATTTCTACCTGGTGTTGTGTCACTTTTTGTGGGTGGGCGGACGTCAAATTGCCCAAATTTGTGTTGCTTTTTTTATGGACGGCCCCAAATATGCAATTACTGAATGACACGTGTCTCGAGTGACTAAATCGGTGCGTATTTTGTGACGAACGCTTTGACCCTGGGCAATCAAGTAATTTGCTAAATTGCGAGCAAAACAATCGACCAGCCAATAAATTAGCAAACACTCCCATTTTCGATATGGGACATGACCAAGGTCCCATTTGACCAAATTTCCTCAACATACAACACATGTAAACATTCGCAGTTTCACCACGTAGAATTTCGAAGATAGCATCGCGTGGATTATTTGCCATGGCGTATTCGAAATATGATTGACATGTATCACAATACTCAATACTGTGGTATAAAAGTACACTTCTGCGAACCTTGGCATACTTTTCACAGCCGTAAAATAGCCATACTGGAATTTAACCAACGGTTACACGTAATCCAAGTTCAGCCAAGTCGTCTCTGTAAATACAGCTACCAGCAGAAGTTTTACCCATTTTTCGTGAAAAAGATAACGGTTCTGTCGGAAGGTGGAGTGGAGTTAATTGCAAAATAAACTTCTGCCTGTGGTGTGGGTAGTCCTTGGCTCGGAAGATAATGTAGGAGGATAATACAAAGTGTTAATTACCTGTCGGTGTTTGACAAACTAACATTGAACAGAAATTTTCAACCCTACTGCGTGCTTCGTCGTGTTGGTTAGTATTATCGGTACGTATTTCGTTAAACTTTCAATTCTCATCATTAAATTAAAACACTTTAGAGGGGAACAATCTATCTGTATACATTATTATTCACCTGAATTATAGATTCGTAGTCACGGTTATGGTTTCTGAACTCCTTTGAATTGGACAACTTTTGAACGGGGTTGGTGACATGAAATTAAACGCCGATCAGTATCAGGCGGACTCGAAATATACGAAACTTGCTTATAGTGATAGAAAAGAGAAGACACTATGAAAAGTTTTGCAAGTTACGTGACCTCTTTGTCGCAAATAAGAATACGTTAAACAGTTTCTGTATCAGCTGGATCCTGGACATTCTTATGTCGCTAAGCTTCTTTCAGAGTTGTCAAACTCCAAAGGTTCGGACAAACGTTCGCACGAAGGCTGCCGATTTGCAGTCATTAATCTTTCGCGTTGTCGCCTCTCTATTATTTATGCGGTCCGTCGGATAACCAGACCTGCAAAAACGTTACCATTGTTTCATCGTCAGATGGACAACAATGAGCTGGATAAATATTAAATATTCCAGGAAAAAATTAATTTCAATGCCCTACACTTTGACTTTCGATCCCACCCTCGTTAATCGACAAATATATCTTTTTCTAAAAGCAAGCTAATCCATCCGCAGGTCCAGCAGTGGGTTATTCACACCTAACGTCATTAATATTCACGTATTTTTGGCACCTCGAGAGGGACTCGAAAGAGAGAAAGTACAGGGGTAACAGGTTGAGACGGACCCTGGGAGAGAGGCAATAAATTATTTTGCGAAAATGCAGCAGAGGCTGTAGGCTTGGAGTGCCTCTCCGGTTGTGTAGGCGCTTCGTCGTTAGGTATCTACCGCTAGGTGAAGAAAACCCGATCCCAGTGGAAAGGATCCGGCTTCGTGTTGCGCATCGTAAAAAAGGTTCTCCTCTCACGGATGCGGTCGTCACGCTCGTCTTTGGTGCTGCTTCGAGTACCGGAGTGCCACGCGAATCCCTTGCTGTGGTTTCCACCTCTCATCGCTTCCGCCTTTAACCTCAGCGTCAGACGTTCTCGTTCATGCAACACATCACGGTAAATCCGAGTGGTCTTTGAAGCTTGTAGCAGAAAACCTTGCGGGATGAATTTTTAATAAATAACCCATGCTTGTTTCGAGACTTGTTATTTCACACTTTTTCAGGTTCGTTACCAATTTGTTTTGTCTTGTTTTTCTCTTCACGTTATATACAATCAGCCACTTACTAAACCACTGTCAATTTCGCTGATCTACGCTTCGAGTTGTAAAGAATTAAACGTACTTATCGTAGAAGCAGCTCATACACGAAAACTGGGCATCGGTCGCAATTCAATTCGTTACGCAAGCATCGTCGTATGTGCAATATAGACGTATGTAATAGAAGATCAATAATGTACCAGAAACTGCAGTATTACGGACTATGGAGTTACTTTGGTTTTGTACGTCTACGAGACATTTTCCGCAATAAAATATTAATAACTCCGTTACCCAGTTATATCCCATCATAAACGGTATACCATTATGACTGAATTATATTCATCTAATCAATTTTCACCCAACGTAGGCACACGTTCACAGCTTTGACAATCGAGCAAAAATGTTCTTTCAATATTTTTAATTGCCAGTAAATTCTGCATATCATTGTTATTTTTTGACACCAGTACTGGAGGAATTTTCTTTTGTCGTAAAGTAAATCGGTTTCAAAAATCTCTCATTCGTGAAATAATTTACGGAATCTTGAGTAGCACGTATTTCGTTCCCCTGCAACAGAAGGACCGAGTAGCTTCTGAAGGAGCAGCGAGAAATGTGCTCTGGCTTTAACGGTACGGGGCTGTTGGAAAAAATGAGAGAAAAAAACAAACAAATGGAAAAATTTTCACAACGACGGGGCCATTTCTCTGCAGTCTCATACAGGGTAAGGCCACCCTATTTTTTGGTTTAGTGATCCCAGCGAAACGCCGCGGCAACCAGTTCAGAATACCCACGTCGAGCGAGTCGTTATTAAATATAATTTCGTGAATTTGATACAATGAAATGTGACATTTCTTCTACAATCTCGACCTGATCATTCGTCATACTGAACCCGGGCGGGATCTGGTCTCATATACCAAAGATTTCCTTTCGCGAACCCCACGCACGTGTAGACTTCTCCATATTTCTATTTCTCAGATCAAACTCTGCAGCCCGTCGTATTAAGAGTGAAAAGTATTTCGAAATATTCCCCTATTGTGCCCGACGCAAATAAGCCGAGCAGGCTGTACCGCGGATTTTCTCTTTTTGTCCTTTCTTTTTTCTTCCTCCCTTGGAGTGGGGTTTCGATCGATGCAGGTTGTACTCTTCTGCCGAATCGGGGCAAGTTGACTGAAAAATCAATCTTTGCCCTGAATCAACGCTTGGATTTTCGGCATCGAGTCCTTCAAGTCCTTCAACGCCAATAATCGATTTTCTTTGAGATCAAACGCGAAAGTCATCAAAGCTCTTACGGGACTGGACACCTATAATACTCTCCACTGGGTAACCTCTGGACTCCCGACCGACTGTTCGTGAATGTTCTCCGATATTCTGAACTCCGATATTTGTCGGTGCAACTGTATCCGCCCAACAATCCCTTCGGTTCTTTTACTTCGTTGAAAGGAAGAAAATCTAATTACGGCGACCCTCGTGGGACGTCAATGTCCGAGAACTAGCAGAGTAAATCGGCTAAAACGAGTCTATGTTTCACGTATTATGTATGTATCGTTGTTACACGTCTCGAGACAAACGCGATGCACTGACGGGATATTAGCGATTGAAAGGTGCTGGCTAATATTCAACGGGCTACATACCCATTTCATTTTTCTATTTTCAATCATACCGCATCGCTGCACATTTCCACATGAATATCGGCTGACCCGATGACCCAAATTGCATAAGTAATCAAGGAAGATGCATACAAGCTGCATTGGTCCATAAAAACCGCAAATCTGGTAGCCGGGTAACAGCTTTGCCAATCCGCGTAGTAGGTACGTCAAACATCAATCTTTCAGGGTAAAATGAAATGGCACATTTTCGAATGGCTTTCGACGATCATTCACACCCGCCTTGCTGACTACACAGAGTGATTCCAAACGCCTCGCGGTTCAATAAAAGAAGAGACAAAATAGCGAGAGGCTTGGTTCTCTCGGGGTGAAAAATTTACAAAAATTTGGGTGACACGCCGAGTGTGTTATAGCCGACCCGCATTGCGGACTGGGATCCGTTACCCCGTTTCGCGCGAGCAAACGCGATGAGAACCCCCGCAGCGAAATCACTCTCAATCATCGTTCGCGTGCCAGCAGCGGTCGTTCTACACGTCATTTCACCGGTGCCCATATTCGGTGGGAAAAGTTTCAAAGAAGAGAGGAACATATGCGACCCTCTTTTTCTCATTCGAATCAGTGGTGATCCGGATCCTGTTTCCGAAGGCATTTGGAATCGAATTATGCAGATATCTAAAGACGAGTGACAAGTTTTCGTCATCTCAACCTTTTTAGTGGATTTCTTATCGGGATTCAATTGCCATCGCTCAGGCTGCAACCAGAGGATTGCGAAAATGCTGACTAGGGCGGAAAGATTGAACAAAGTCTTGAGGCTTTCTCCGATTTAACCTATGCATTACCGAACAGAAATTTATTATCCATAACTCTAGGAACGAGCCTACTGCCCAACTTTCAATTCTCCGGGGAGGAATCGACCGAGCGATAACCACGAATTTAACAACAGGATGCCAAAACCTAATCCCATTAACGATGAGTTAATATAGTTTAGGCCTTCGTCAAGGAGGATTAATTCGACGTATTTCATTTGTTCAATATGTAATACCCTAATATACAGTTCACAAGGGTGAACGTATCTCGAAACGGAGGCCCGGACATTACTAGAAGCTCACAGCAACTCGCCTTTGTTACGTCGATCGGGGATTTTGGATAGCCTGCAGCGGGTGTCCCCATGCTAAATTCTTGATCCTTGTGTACAACTGTCTCGACCGTATCGATCACCCAAAACCTCCCCTCGCGGCTAGCACCACACAACAACTATAGTGTTGTAATTGAATCGGTCTACCGATGGAATCGCCGCGCCAGTTGCTGCCATCATTTACCTGACCCTGCACACTGGGGACAAGTCTGGTCTTTGCGCAAGTCCTGCGCTCTGCATCTAGATAATATGAGTGCCCTTTCATGTGTTGCCTAATTGATCGTTCGAAGCCGGGGGGGGAGGGTGAGGGAGCCGTGGACAGGATTTAGGAAGTCGTGCAGCCTTTCCGATTGAGCAAAGGTGATTGAAGCCCAAATTCAGTGAATGTAGCCGAGGAGGGACGGAAGTAGAAGCGAACGCCAAGGGATTATAATGAAACCTTTCGGTTGTACCGGCTCCTCGATTTCTTTTCACTTTTATTTATTTTTCAGTTTTTTTTTTTTTTTTTCTTTCCTATTATAGAATATCGACTGTATATAACGCTGTGCACCAAATTTTCTTTTCCAAGGAACAGCTGTACGTACATTCACAAGGCTTGTACCCGTGTTATCAAATGATATTTTGGCTGTCTAACGAATATCTCACGATGGTTTCTCTCGTTTGTTGAAATCCACTCCACCTTGCTTTTGCTCGAGATAATTATTCTGCCGAACTATATCACTTGAATTATTTCGGTTTTCCAAGGAAAAGAAGTATTCGAGATTTATCTGATTTTATGTACGAAATGACCGTGAATAGATATACGTGTTATACGCGATATCGCAACTCTTAGTGAAATCTCTACCATCCCATAAAAGCAGATAAAATTTCACGATCACGTGGTAGAATGAAAAAACTCATTTCAAGACGAATAAAAGATATCGTTCCTTAGCCGCGGGGATAAGAGGCTTCAAAAATCCAAGAAGTATCACTTTCACCGGCATCGTTTGCTGAAGTTTTTTCATCTATAACGCGCAAAGTCTCTTTCTCATAATTTACGACTATAACTTGTGTAATTTTTTGCAACCGTCGCGTGATCTCAAGTTAGTGAAGAGTAAAGCCTGCTGTAATACGGGTGACAACGCAAATTTACAGAAAAACCATTTCAATATCAACTACAAAATATGAAGGCTGTGCGATTATGGGTGATAAAAAAACAGATCAATCGTCGCATTGAGCTGCTCCTACTCGTCCACGAAGTCAAAGAATTTATATTGCGATTTTTTTTTCAGTATTCAAATTTGCGTAACGCGCAAATAATTATCACCCTCATTTTTGTGCAATTACAACAGTCGATCTCCTGTATGGATTTCTCACCAAAAGACCAGCCCACCAGAAAGCCTTACAACCCCGCAATGTAGAACCAACTGACTAATGTTCTTTCCATCAGGAGCGTCATCACTTAGCAGCACGATCCTGCTTTGCGGATTGATCTAGATTCCAGACACTTCGGCCTCCTTCAATGGTTCGGAGCTGTCGCTTTCCATTGATGCCTCCCCCTTACGAATTCCTTGCAGTAATACCACGAATCCCCAACCCTAGCCGCGGCTTTTTATAGTTTTTTCTTTTGTTGTGGTTTGATAGCTTCAATTGGTTTTTATCCCAAACAGGAAGCTCTCGTGGCAAGCATTTATAGTGAAAAACAATAAATCCCGTGAGAGGCTGAAAAAGAATCGGATGAATATCGCTACGTATAAACGGAACGAATCGAATTTTGTCTTGCTACCCAATTACAGTAGCAACCTATACAATTCTTGGATACTATGTGATTTTATTTTGCCAAGCGATTGAAGATTCTGCGAAAATGTCTAAACCTCTTCGTAAGATCGTGACGCCGAGCGTCTCCAGAGAGATACCAATTCCATTACTCGTTCCAGTTGAAATATCTTCGATTTTCCACCACAACCAACGATGGTCGATTCATTCGTTTGGTTGTCCGATAAGAACGACCCAGTTTCCAGACATTCTCCTTGAATAGCTCAACCATAATTATAATTGTCTTTGTTGATCGATGTGGAAAAAGAACCCCGTATTTTTTAATTTGATTTCTCAACCATCTTCGTGAATTTATGAGGTTGTTCCGAGTATTCACATTCCCACCGGTGAAACCCCAAGTCGGCCGCGAGTTACGCCTCAGTTCCTAATTCGAGTAAAACTTTAATGCTTCCAGTTGAATCCGGTGAATTTTGCTGGTGATGCAGCAAGTTTCTGTAAAATTCTGCAACAACTATTAAAACTAATGAAACGAATTATATAATTCAGTGTGTAGGTTTCATCGGTGTTGAACTTGATTCTCAAAAAGCCCTCGAACAATGAAGTAACAATATCCGTCCCAGCCGTCGTCGGACTCCTGAATTATCACGTTTATTAAGACAATCTGGTCGTCGTAGAATGGTGCTGACTGCAAAAAGCGTTTAATCACGTCTTCAACCGTAGAGTTGTCAGCAACGAAATTCCCAAAGGACCCAACTCAGAGGCTGCACGATGTATTTTTTCTTTTTCTGCTTCTATCTTATTTTTTCTCTTCGAGGTCCTCGTCAGCGAAAAATTCACACCGTTAGCGTAAATCCTATTACCTGGCTCGGTTAGCCTTCGATCACGGACGGTCGAACGCGCAGCTCGTTTCACTTGGCTGCTTCCTTCGCAGATTTTTGATATTCCGTTCACATTCTCGGTACTTTTTCCCGCTTTTACGTTTAGTCATGTTCCCTTGTCGAGCTAGAAATGAAGTCGAAACATGGAATGACAAAATATAATTTATGTGCAAGCATAATTGCGTATATTAAACGCGGCTAATGGCGCGAAGTTGCTTGAAAGGAAGGAGCGCTTTCGATGCGTAGCCGTCACGGTCGTTTCATCTGAAAGCGGATGTAGCGCGTTCCACCCGCTATTAGCGATTTGACTCTCGGAACCAGCTGTCATTTGTACTAGAAATTTCGACCTTGGTACACGTCGATCGAGATGGGATCGAATGGGCTGGGATGCCGAATCGCGCTTCTCTTGTCTCGTTTAATTCACTCGGTAACAGAGTTTTCATCGATCGAGTGGTAATGAGTTTTCCAGCTATGAATCAGCCTCGAATGCAATCGTCAATACCCACTAGTACAGGTTCCAGCGCTTCGGGTTCGATTTAACGAATATCCCGAATTCACCGCGGTTTCTACACCTCTACGGGCATGCACTCGATTTTCGAGTGTACAGTGAATCACGAAACTCGTACGTCGGTACATTTTTAAAACGGTGTTTAGCCGCCACGTAACAGTGCGAAAATACAGCAAAAAAGATAGCTCGTCGCGTGAATTCCTGCCTAGTACGAACAAAGTAAATTTATTCGTAGTTAGGACGAGGCGAGCATGGAATTCGAAACGTGGACAAACGGTCGGTTTGAAAACCACTACCGAACATACCGCAATGCGAGAATAGGGTGTAGCCAATCGGTGGAGTTGCTTGGACAGAGGCCAAGTCTTCCGCGTCTCCCGTCTGCAGGCGCGTAATTCAGCGAACCGCAAAGAACAACTTTCCTCGTTATTTTCCTCCAAGGAATATCTCGCTCTAATGAATTGCCGAGAGCATCTTTTTACCTTGCCGCTTCAGCTGTCTTAACCTGGAAAAATCTCGCCGCGTGACGTTGAGAGTTTCAAGTCCATCGAACCAGCTACGATGTACCCCGACGTATAAGCGGCGCGACGTTCCTCGACCTCGCATCCTGCAGTCGCGCGTCTCACCAGTTGCCAAGTTTGACCTCCGGCTCGCGTATAAGCGAGATTGGAATTGTATACAGAAAGGTTGAGAGTATATGAATTTAATCCGTGAAAATCGGCGTCGGCGTGTCCCGCCGTGCATAATACATCTATGATACGACGTTGTTCGATACCCTTAGGCCATTCAATGCACACAGTGACGCGATGACGTCTCGCTTTCTTTATCCCTTCGTTCAGTTCGAACCGACGTTATTCTCTCTGGTTGTTCAGTTGTTCGAGTTTTTTTTTGAGCCCAGAGTGAAAATATTCGAACGATGAATAGCGAGCGCAGGCATTGGATCACCTGAACGGACGTTTATTTGAACGTTGCAGGACTCGTTTAGATTCGGTTTTTCGTAAACAAATCCGTTTCCTGTTTAAAATTTTATACGCCGTCGGTAGTTTATTCGTGAATTTCAATGTTGGCCGACTGTATCGTGAAAAGACTTTCCGCCTACGGTAAAACCTTTCGAACCTTGTAACTCGTGATCCGCAGAAAGTTGGAACTTGAGGAAAGGACGAAACTGATATCGAACACTTGACTATACCACAATACTCGTGCGCATATCAACCCCTATCCCCTTTCCTGTAACCCGAGCTAAGCTTCGGTTAATTTGTTGCCTTTGCGGCCATCCTAGATTCGCTTGGCGAGTGGCAATATGGTTACACAATAGACGGCACCAGCTCCATGTATAAGTATTGAACGCCGGGCTCGTCTCCTCAAGAATCTCCACTCCCACCGAGTCGCTGCACAACCGGAGACGGGAAATCCTTCATATTTTTTGCCAAGCTTGTGTCAACGAGGAGAACGTTCCAAAGTTTGAGTGATTCAGGAAATGATACCCGCGGCTAGACTACCGTACAATACGATGAACCATGTGTCAACGTTGGTGTTGTGTACGGAAGCTAACAATGACCCTCCATTATGTTGTACCATAGCTACTATTCAGGATTATCTACTGAGCGTGACAACGCGTCAACGATCAAATGAAAGCATATTACTTACGGGAGGACCTTCGTCGAGCGTCCTTTGTAAGCATGTTGGGATTCCTTACTCAAAATTTGATGGAACATTGCTCGAGGAATCTCATGCCTACTGCGCACCGCTAAAGAAAACACTCTGCGCCGACAGTGAAGCAATTCTCACAACTTTTTCACCCTTTATTCAAAGAGAAACTACGAGGCGTGCGGGAGCTCGGCACAAACGCAGTGCATCCGCCTGCGTATTGATCTCTGCTGCGTCGAATCTAAGGTACCTTTACCTCTCTGCTGGTCAATAGTTCTCACTAATATGCAGCAGTGTATCACCGAAAAAACGACCAAGTATTTTATGACCTTCACGACCATAATCGAGGGCTCCATTCCTTGCAATTTTTTCCAATCTGCGGGCAAATACCGCCAAAACATCGAACATCGAAAACTAACCACAAGTTCCCCAACGTCTTCTTCGACGAAGCCGGGGAGACTGCAATGAACAAGAAATTAAGAAACGTTTGTCACAAGTTCGATTCCGATAAAGCCAAATTGTTGTTGAAAAGAACCGCATCATGTGCTTTTTGCTCTACGTTTCGACTATTATGGTTCTACCTTATCACGCTACCAATAGCCGGCAAAACGCGCAAGTTGCGAGATCGCGATGAGTGTCATGTTACTTTGAACTGACCTTGCCACCAAGCTGTCGCCCGGAAATTTCGCAAACACCGTAATATGATCCACCGCAGGTACTGCTTGCATCCCTTATCTTCACACTTGCTGAGTATTCCGGGGCCATCTCACTAGTTACCTGATTCTACAGCCCATCAACTAGCTAGAGCAGGAAGACCTGCTTCGCGTCGCCTCATCAGCAGATAATCAAGGACGCCCATCTTGCCTCTTGCCCGTCCTTAATTTACACCTACACTGATTCACGTGTCGGCGCAAACACACGTGAATCAGATATTCCGAGAGTCGAACACCTACCAATTAATGTATCACTACGTGCTTTTTCTCCAGCATGAAACCAAGCTAGCTGTGTTCGACGAAAAACAGCTTCGATCCTTGATCGTCATCAAAGTACGAGTCGAGCGACTTGATGAATAATTAGGAAATACGTTCAGATTATTCATACAACAGATATGCCTATTTTTCGTGTCTGAGGGAAATGGTCTGGGGAAACGGATTTTTCATCGTAAAAACTGAGCGCGTATCGTAATGATAAATATGTAGGAGCTAACTTACGGAGTTCTGAAAGACTGGAAAAAGTATTCGAAGATAGCAGTACAAGATATCTTTCAGACGATAAAGAATCTCTCGTATTTTTACCCGTCCGGCCAGAAGGAACGAGTGGGTGGGTGTAGGTATCCATGTGTCGTACATGTATGTACCAGTGAGCAGGTTGACTCGTAACCGTTCGTCGAAGCTAGGGTTAGATATTGCTATTCCAAGCGGGACTTTTTGTTTGCAAAACATACTTAAACGGTAGTTCGACGCTCATAACAGTGGGTGGAAGTGGATGAGTGAACTAGGTCGTGGCTCTGCCAGAGCAAATAAGCTTAAGCTCGGGAACCAGCGAGTTTCAGCTCACTTCAGTCAACACAGGTATACCTGCAGGTATGATATATTATGTACGTCTGTAACGGTACACGTGCCAACCATGCATGCAAAGTCAACCACATATTCGAATTAGAACTTGGTAGTTTTCGTAATCTCTTCCGTTTTTTCTTCGTCGTTGCCAAAAACAAGCTTGTACACCACTTTTCTTACTTTCAATTTTGGGGAATGGCCATAGTTGTACGAAATGAAGAGAGGAGAGAGGGAACAAGTCGCTGTAACGTTGGAAAATTAACATCATGCCTTTCTCTCATTCATTGCGTGTAATAAGCTCGTGGCCAGAACACGAAAAAGCTTACGCGACGTGATGCCGGGCCGGCTCGAGTCAGGTTCGGCTCGGTTGGACGATAACGATAACAAATTATCCCGCAAAGGGATTTCAGTTTTTATTCCAGGCGGGAATTCTACCCCGGTCTTTGCGGCCACCTACGCATTCATTTGTCTCGTTTTCATATCGCGGCTCTGCTAGAATTAAAAAAAATTTAAACAAAGCACAGAAAAATTTGCTTTTTCCATGCAAATGCATTTCTGTTCCTGTTTTATACTCTTTTTTCAGACCGGCCGTTTAGCTTTACACTGCATTTCTGTAATCTTAGCTGACTTGTCACTGTTCTATGTTACTCCTATTGCTCTTTCACTACTCTACAATTTGCGTATTAAATTTTTCGCAATTTATTGCCCGAGGGTGGCAAGGCAACTCGCATCCAGACACACGGCTTGGTTGATTTAAAATTTAATTAACCAAGTCATTCGCATACTCGTTCGCCGATGTTTTCCAATTCGGTATAAATTCAATCGTCATATTCTGTTTTGCGCATTATATCGTACACCCACACCTTTTTTTTCACGATACACATGTAATTCCTAATTTTCCAAACCCTTTTTTTATTTACGGTCACAGAGGGATGAAATATGACGCCCGATATCGACAACTCGGCCAGGCACAGTGCGGGCATACATTCATGTGTACGTTTTCATACATGCAACACAACGACATCCGATGGATGGCTGTGAATTCGTTGAAGAGTAAATTCCTGGTGGAAAATATCATCCATGTGATACCATCCCACGTATTGCGTTCGATTGCTCGCCTGCGGCTCTCTTGATGGGTATATTCCAGTATTCCGTACGGATTGTCACAATAAAAACTAGGAATGCGTTTAAGAGATTGTGCATATTACCTCGAATTGTAGAAACCGATTTCGAGAAACTGTGTGAAAATACCGATGCATAATTGAAACTCTCGTATCATCGCCACCTGCCGTCCTCGTGACGGTCAATACCGTGAAATTTTTATGACAAAGTTCGATGAACATGAATGTTGACTTTAAGCCAGTAGAATGTGCTATTTGCTGATGGATTTACTTCTAAACAGCTCTTGGCACCGGGTAGGTTGTTTGGCAAGTTTTCTGTCATCTCAACCTGTTATTTATGGCTGCATGAACCTTGACTGGATTAGTTACAAGGATCAGAAGAGCTCAACCTTTGCCTATAACTGATGTAATCGTATCTCTTTACAGAATAAATAAAGCATAAGTTGAATGCAATTTAAGTTTTACCGACCACTTTATAGAAAGTGATGCACTTAGTTGTAAAGGGTTTGACAAGTTCCGAGTAATGTGAAATTGCGGATGCATAAACCTGCCGCAATATGCACCGGATCCTGTGGATTCCTCAGTTGGTTACGTCCTTTGAGGCTGGATGAAGATTTTCTTCACATCCGTGCCATTTTGACGTTGAGGAATCTGAGGTTGCGGAAACTCTTGCAATGTCTGTAAAGAGACGCGAGTAGCACGTTGTCTTTTTGCGATGGCGAAATGTTGTACTTTTACTGCGGTTTAAAATACAGTAGCAGTCTTGTGTTTTTTGAATTGATCTTATCTTACTCTCTTTCTGAATATTCTACTATCCGAACGTTACATTATAACTTCAATGGTTATTAAATAGGCGCGGGTAAATATTTGCTGAACTATTTTGCATGGATATTTCAACATGCGTAATATACAGCTATGCGCAAGGCTTTTCGCCGTGAATCCGATGAATCTTTATAAGGGTCCTGCGAAACGATCGACCCTTACCGTTTTGTCGCAAGACAAGGATTCCGGGGGCGTGGTTTACCCTGTGTTGCGGAAATGGAGTATCGTGCTGAGATGCCTGGACAAGCAGCTTAGAAGAAGAGTGGGAAACAAGTCGATCGATTGTGTGACAAATGGAAAATGTAGTAAACATCGTATATACCTGGTTGAACGAAGCATTGTAGATGCGGAGCTGCTTCCACCTGTGGCACCTATTTCTTGCCCCACGAATCGGGGCTCCGAAGCCTTCGGAGTAATCAAGTGCCCACACATGCAAACCACACATGCAATATATCACAGGCATATCGATCAGTAATTAATACGCGTGAGTACGTTAATACGCGTGAGTACGGAACGTAGGTATCCGTCAAAAGACGAGAAATGACAAAACGCACGAAGGAGTCGATTGTGAAGAACAGTTATAAGGAGCGGAAATGGCGAAGGGGATGAGGCCGAAGCCGTTCCACTGGTGAGATCAGATTTCAATGAACCTTCAAAAACTACAAACGACTATTTTATGCAGATTGCACAACACTTTCCGCAATCGTATTGACGTTTGTAGCTGCTTCCAAGGTTCAAGTAAAAAAAAAAAATTCTACACGCATCCGCAACGGTGCTGCTAAACTAGGATGTGAAACTTCATAAAGATAGAAAAAAGAGCGTCTGCAGAAAGTGAGACAGTTTTAGCGAAACAAGTTCGTTATCTTTTTTTTTATTATTATTATTGTTATTATTTTGTGCCGACTGTGGTGGATGTGGTCATGATAGTGCCGGAGAAAGTTTGTCAGAATTCCGGGGCTAATTTGTGGTACAACGTGAGGTCAACTAGGAGACAGAATTCTACGTCAGCCTCGACGTCAGTGGAAAATTAAGATTTACTATCCTCGTTTGTCGCGGCGTCGCCGAGCTTCGTGGCTCAAGCTTGCCACCTCAAAAATATACGTTTACCTTATACCTAGATATGTATGTGAGTGTGCAATACGAGACGAATATAGGTGTACATTTATGTGCTGCAATTTATTCGTACCCAAGACTTTCTTTACTTTTTGTTCTTTTTTTCTTTTCTGTCCGCTGAAGGCGGAAATCCTCATCTCGTGTAAGTATCCTGAGTGAAATTTCAATGGAAATATCAACGTAAAATGTAAAGTTATTTCAATTGATACAGCTGGAAAGTGTACGAGTTTGAGCTCCACCGTTTTACCAGCATCGAGCCAAATCTGATAGCGAGCCTTGCGCCATTATCTGATAATATCTAACTGGCTGGAGCTATTAAAGACCCTGTGGATCAGGGTGAAAATACACCTCAGATGTTAAAATATAAAATTCATTTGCAAGATTTATCTGTGTAGAGTCTGCACCCGCGGTTGAGGTCGGCTCTCTGCCAGGAAATGCATACACCGGATGTAGAATGGGGCGAATTGGCTGTTCCTGAAAAGCCCGAAATACCGGGAACTCCTATCATTTACTCGGCCAGCTACTCTTGCCGTTTGCTGACTCATCCCAACTTCCCAACGAGCCCGCCTGCAACGCCAAAACTCCGCTATACACCCCGAGTTTGGAGTTTGATTTTTCAACCCAGAATTCGTGAAATCATTTGATGAATTTTGATTTCCCGCAATGTAAGATCATTCTCACTCGTTATTCTGATTTATTGTTAATCGCGGAAGAGTATCAGGATTACCATTAATACCTACACCCAGACGGGGGAAAATATCGTTCGTGATCCAAATAACTCACTGCACTTTTCGCTTCTCACGTAATTTACCAGCTTACACGGTAACGATTAGTTTCTGGTACATTATTCAAGGTTATGACGATGTTTGATTGCTTCGAAGCTCTAACCGCATACGGATGAAGAATTCAGTTTCAACGTTATCTGCCATTACACAACTCAAGTTTGCTCATGGCTGCGGTCTAATATAGGGGCTCTGAACTTCAGGGATCTCTGTGCCCCCACACGAGAATAAGCAGACTTTGAATTCGCTGCTTCCAATTATATTGCCGGAAGGGTTCCGCCGGCACTCTGATCCCCTACCGGCACCTCTGCGGTATGTGGCTGGTTTCGGAGACATCTGAATACAGCGACTATCTCCAACTGGAATACTGATTGATTTTTGATTACGGAAACGTTTTGTAAATGCGTTCACGAAAGTAGACTACTACAACTCATGGAATTTTATTACGTCGGTCATTTTCTACTTTCAGTCCACTGCGAAGTAGAATTATGTTAACAATCGAAGATGGAGTTCCTTTAAAGAATCAACCTCAGTTGTCCGCGAACCAAGGTTTTAGTTCTACGGAAGTTTGCCCTCAAACTCGTTCAAGTGATTAATCGGAGTGGCTTCACCGAATTGAATCAGACCAGTGACTGGCGCGGACTTCAGCCTCGCTTCGTTATTTCGTTAGGGGAATGTTACTGATGGCAGGATTAAGAGAAGGCGCGGCCAAATGATATCTGGGAGGCTATTTTCTTCCAGAAGCAGACTCGCTAACATGGCAAGATATTTTCTTCCCACGGAGAAAAAACTTAGAGACCCGTAATAAAGAAAATGTGTATAAGCAGATAACACAACGCCTTTTGCGACGGATTCGAAATTGTCTTTTATTTATGAGTGTTGGTTCAATTTGTGTTATGGAAGGATTGTTAAAAGTATTATTACTTTGGGTAGAGATAAACCCTACAAAAGCCTTATACGGGCTTCAATGATAACTTGACCTCCTCCGAGCGGTGTTCATCTGAATCTCTAAGAGTTTAGGAGTTCGAAAGCTTGTTCAAACAAACGTTACCTTTGAAGAGAGTTCTACGTACCGCACAGAGATGTATGGAGATCGTAAACGACAAACGAACACTAAAAATGTGAAAGTCACTGTCACCCTGACAGAAGTACCTTGAGCTTCTTTGACGAAGATATTATTTTTAGTGCCCCGATCGATTCGTTTTATTCTGAAGTAGCTACTGCAACTAGGTTAAAAAATTAACGAGAAACTGCAACGGTGCATTGTTTAAATTACGGGAAAATCGTTTCACCCGGTGAATCAGGTCTCTTAATTTTCCCTCGTCAATTTGAATCCATCCAGCTCTCAGCACTCGTTACATCGAAACGTCTGGCTCAATGAACTAGACCGAACACTCTGGTCTACACATGGCGGACAGAGTAAAGCACTAAGTTGAGAGCTATTGACGAACCGAGTTTCCACGTGACGCCTATCTGTTATTCGATAGGTACACACCACTATTCCGAGCAGTTAGATTGCTGTGAAATGCCCGATCGGTTACGATGCTGTCTTGAAAAACGGCCAGCGTGAAATCTGAGTTGGTGCCGACCTCTTGAATCAGGTATTCTACTTGTACATAAAAAACATGTGTACGTATGAAATATACGTGCGCATCCAGATTGATGCATCAGAAACGGGAAAATCCATGTTCGTATGTATGCGTATAACGTGCGTATAACCCTCTCCGGAATTCAGTTTGTCCGTTACTACGCTTAATTTCGTTGTAGGTACGGCAAATTGCGTAGGGTGATTCAAATCTCGTATACCGTTACGGAAAAGGGAGATAATCCGTTTCCGAAATATATTACGTTATAAAGTAAGTGGTTAACCAAACTCAGTCTACGATCGTTTTGCGTAGGTTTTGAAATACGTTTTTTCATTCAACAATTTGTTCATTTTCTCAATGACGGGACTGACTGATAAAAACAATTCAAAAAAATTTGAGGAAATGGTAATTATTCTTCTCAAATATTGCGCAAGTGTTTCCGTAATTTACTAAGGCCAATTCACCTTTTAGTTCGTTGAGGCAAGGCTGTTCATTGTGCTGGGGGTTGTTCCTCATGAATTGTTTAATGTGGTCTTTTTTCCGTCTCGTCTCCCTTGTATCTTCTAGGTTTTTTTTTCTGGGCTATTCAATAGCAAGGTACGAGGTCTAAACTTAATTATCAAAAAAGCTTTTATTCATTAGGCAGGGCGAGGAGGCGTTGCTCGACGATACATCACGTGAAATTATAAAGGAAGATATGATCTTTTATCTGAGCTCGTCCTCGGTTGTTCTCGTTTGCTAGGGCCTAACCCTGCACAACTCTTCGTTCCCTGCCCTCGGCTTACTTTGCGCTACTTCACTTCGCTTTATTACATTGAATAATTGAAGTGAAATGTAGGTGTGACGGAAATATTGCTGAAAAAGAGGGTGAATATTTTAAGTGACAGAATTTCATTAAAACACTTTGACATACTTCTCGGACATATCCATAACCACCGTCAGTATACCAGATGCGTTGTAGAATTCTAATCAAAAGCCAATTTAGTTTACTAAATTCTTTCTCATCTTTTTTTTTCTCGTCTTATTATTAGCTCAAATATTTCTATCCAAAAACGTGGGTCAGATATTTCCAACACGAAAACTTCGGACACGCTCATATACTTTCCCAGTTAGCTCAATTGGGTCGATCGTTGACAATGAGCTTGTTACTTGGGTTAAAAGTTTAATCATTTAATTTAATGTTAACGTTTGATGGTGGGTTTGGTATTTTTACCCAGAAGTAGTGCAAGCAAAATATTTTTTCATGCAAATATTTCGGTGGCCCTGAACACAGCTGATTATTTTCTCGATGTTGGAATAGGCCTCTGTTCACGGATAACAGTGCGATGATTGAAATTGGATACTTTCAGGAATTTTACAAAAATTTGCTTCATCGTCGTACTTTTTATTGCTTCCGTGGTATACAGCTTTCAACTATGTAGATTTTTTAGATCCTTTATTTTCCTGGAAACTTGGGAATCCAGGGCGTGAATTTTCTTAGCTTCGACAGTTAAATATCTTAATTATGATACCAATTCACTGAAAATAATGTTAACAGCTTGTATAGCGCAAAATAGGCGAACGCACGTTATCTTTTGCGATTATCCTATCCTCGAATGTTCAAAGAGAGAATGATAAATAACCCAACTGCCGAATAGTATGGTTTGTGAATATATTTTGTGCGTCGCTTTTTGATGTACGCGGCGTTCAATAATACGACGTATATCGAACTCTGGAGAATGATATTTCACAGTGATCGACGCGATACTGGAGCTCCACGACTGGCCATGAGGTATTGATACGCTTCAAAGTGCTAGAGAATGGTGGAATTGTGAAGCGCGATGGTATCCGCAAAGCAAAACCCTTGACGTGCAACTTTAACGAAAGCTTTTATACTACCGTTAGAGAGAAACCTTTTTGTTCCTTCAAACTGCACGGAATAATCCGAACGTCTTCCGAAGGAAGAATTCGCGCCTTTGAGAAATACGCGAACAGCTTTCAGGAGCAATTCACTCTTCGGAAGACTAGAAAAGTCGACACGGCATTTGTGAAATTTTTTCGCTATTCACTCGTCCCTAATTGAAGGTATATGATCTACGTACGAATATAATATTAAAGCAACCGTCAAATCGTTGCTAAGTGTCGTGGTGGTGCGAGTTCGTCTTTTAATTTATCGCTAATACCTCCATTCCGACTGAGATGCACGTTGGTAGCTTTGTGTTTGCCACATAAATGGGAGCGTAAAATTGAAAACAAATAATTACTTGGTTTTTTTATTACGATGATACGTGACTCTGCGTGTTGATTCACCTGCGAATAAGGGATTCCGGTTGTGCTCTTCGGACGCTCCCCGAATATCGATCAATTAATCACGCACCCACCCGAGAACATGACGAGGAGAGGCCAGAACTGATAGTAGCGACAAAAGGCTGGCTTGAAATGGTACGTGAAACTCGGCATCCCACGTGGTGGGGTGGCGGCGAAAGTCCCAGGAAATTACAATACTGCCTCCCGGGTGCAATTCATACGGCCTATCTTGGACCTGGCTGGTTCGTTCCGGTATGGCGTAAGGGGATTCAAAGGGAGGAGGATTAAGGTCACGTGGAGTGATTAATTGGCAAACATGGCGCCCAGCTTTGTTTGGTTATAGGTGTGTTATTTACTCCAAAAATGGTCGTTTCGGTTGCCCATGCGCTCTAAAATTGCTCCTGTTCATTTGCCGGCGGCATGAGCTTTACCATCCGGAAACAGATGAGTATCCCTGCGCGGCGCCCATTCTCGAATAAAGTATCGATCTGTCATTTTTCATCTCGCCCCTCGCGGGGGAGATGAAATTAATAGGAGACGTTAAATTTTCGCGGAATGCCGTGCTAATTTCTCTTACCATCGACATTTTCCAATTCTGTTGGCTACCAAAGATCGTTACATAAATTCTTTCGAGTGGAATTAGAAGAACTCCCGAAATTCGTGCTTCGCTAGGAGACCGCATCAAATTTATCCGCTAGTGAGCTGGGAATTTCCTAGACTAGATTCGGAGCTTAAGGAATGACCTCACAGACGGACTCTTCAAAGTCTCGTGAAGATACCTGCAATCACGTGAAAGTGTAACAAAAGCCCGCACGCAGCGGCATCTTTATCCAATTACTTATTTTTGCAAGTAACAGGTGAGCTTTCATCACGGCTCTCGTTATTCCAGCAAAATCTTTGTAACTCCATGCCGCGAGATACCGCGTTTCACCTTTCGTCGACTCGGTTTGCAGGAAGGACAGAAGGACAAATTTCTCCTGAATTCGAGGAAAAATCTGTACAAATGTATACCGCCTCACTCGCGGGAATAAATTCATTCGCGCAGAGGTCTGTAGATATGTTTACTACGGCTTCTACGACTGACAGGCGCATGGCTCGTAATACCCAAGAGGCGTCTCTGTAATACGTATGTCCGATAGTGAAACAGTTCATAATCAGTCATGAGACTTGATTAAACGGCTTACCTGGACAATTAATTCCGAGCGAAGCTGCCGTCACTCAAAGAGCTCGAGTGTTGCGCAACTTTACTTTTGGTCAAGTTTAACTGTTCTGCCGCAACGACTTCCACCTGCAGCCGAGCTTGAGGCAAAATGCAGCAATGCGTCTTTGGCTCTATAGAACGTACGTACCCACCCTCGAGAGATTAGACAGCTACACACCGAGAGAGGGCACCGACGTGTCGGTGAAAAGTCAACTTCGTCGCCTGCTCGTCGCGCTGGTGAAGTTTAATCGTCAGTTTGACTACCCTCTAAGGTCTTTCCGCTGTCAGGCCTCGTTTCAACCCGAGATCGTTAACTCTTGGAGCTACTTAAATTTAGTAATTATAATTTCGCCGTTGTTTCGGAGGCTGGAGGAATCGCAGCGGTCCCGGTAGGAACTTTCTCGGAGCGGATAATCAGCGACACGTTAATGCGAGGCTTCCAGCGCTCGGACCTCGCCGTCGGAGACGACTGTGTCAAGGTTCAATTCCTGCCTCGACGTCCCACTCGGATCGTTCGTACCTCGATCTAGGTCAACCGACGAGAGTCATTGCAGCCCCTTTGTGAGCGAGAGGGAGTACCGTAGTGGCCTCGTTGCCCAGACAGGTCGGGATGAAGTCCCGATGACACTTTTCTAGGGTGCGCAGCTCTTGTTGACTTTTCAACCGCCCTCGCTTCGGCAGCTCCGTACAGCGAAGAGCACTCTTCGAATACCGCGATATCAAGTTCGCCCGGAAATTATTTCCTCTGGATGGATCCTAATGCGAGGGTGTAAAAAATGACGACGCGGGGCATATTCCGAAAAAAGTTTTCTAGCGGGGTTCGCGCGACCGGAAGTAATTCGAAGGATGGGCAAATTGGGGAAGGAATCGCGAAACTTCCCCAACTTTTACCCGGCCTGCAGATTTTTTCGGTAAAGGAGTGTTCGAGTTTGGGAAAATCGATTGAAAAAAGAATTGGGAAATTTAACGCCCGTGCAATTAGTGAGAGGCGGAAACGAAGTCCAGTCGTGCATGCGGAAGGTGCGCTTCGAAACGTTTAACGCGATGGCGTCGAACAGAGGACGGGAAGATAAAAAATTACGCTGGAAATTCTGAAGGCACGACGCGTGCTCTGTTTCGACTGTGACAAGGGAGTTCACTTTTTTCTTTTTTATTGTCGTATCATGTTCCGTGTGCGTCGTTCGCTGCTCGCATCAATTTTCAAACGTGCCTACACTAACGAACGGATAACTAGCCTGTTTGTTTATACCTGTACTCTTGCCGTAGAGATTGAAATACCCCAGCGTACAATGCGACATTTTGTATCGCGAACGCTTCACCAACACGCCAATCATCCAGCTGTTGTTTCAGGTGGAATTATGTCGAACCTGTGCGTACGTGTTTGCAACCGTCACAAAATTCGATTCCACGAAGATTGATTCGAACGTTTCCAGTACGCAAAGCAAGTCATTTTTACGAGTTAGAGGTTCCGTCTGAAGTATAATATTCGAATATGGGTTACGAAGAGGCTGGCTAATTTAATCACCCTGAGGGTGGTGAAGGGAAAGATCTTATTACGTTATTCGCCTGTTATTAATAATTACGTATTTCTTGAGTTAGAAAGACTTTACCGAAAAGTCTTATGAATTCCGGCTTTTATGTATATACCGGAGCGGTCTTGAACAATTTCAACCATTAGAATTTGAGACATTTTACCAAAAAGTGTTAGTCTACAAACCATACATGCTAACCTTTCGTCTGAAATTTTAGTTGCCACAATTCGATTTCAAAGAATAGAACGTGGAAAGCTATTTGAAAACAGCGCTACTTTCCATTAAATTGCAGTAAAGAAATTCACTCTGGTTTAACGGTCTGGTGCAATAAAGTTTCCCATTCCATTGTAAAAGCCATTGAAAAAGCAGATCCGAGCGAAAATACCTTCAAAATTCTTACACGACTGAAATACTCGCGATACTTTTTCTCTTTGCGTCTCCACGTTTGAATTGTAGGAAATATAGAGGGGAAATCGGCTTGCAAGGATGTACACAATTGGCTGAATGGAATATAATCCTTCTGAGGAAATTTCTAATCCATCTATGAATTGTAGATTTTCAAGTTGAAGTGTTTTGCCCACACACGCTATTCTGCACACTATTGTAATTACTGCTTTCGCGTACGTGACACCTGAGACGCGAACCTGAGACTCACTTGTGAGAGATAATTGCCCTATCATCTTCCACCCGGTAGGTATGTATAATTATGAACGACGCGTCGTGACTTTCAATTTACCCGGACAATCCATGAAGCCTCACACAAGCATGGAGAAATTCACCGATCTCTATTCTACCTTGGCGCATCCCACTTTCGTTAGACTTGATATGCAGTAAAACCACCTGCAACCTACGTAGTAGGATGTAGACAGAATTTGTCCTGACCTATTTTCGTATTTTTCCCCCGATCTATCCAACGATCTTCTGTAATGTTGGTTTCAGATAGCCTCATCCCGATGTGAGCCAAGAAATGCAGTTTGGTTATATCTAAACATCCTACATTACATCATGACACAAACTTTTTATCATTACATTCATGCACGATCCCTTTGGTTTCAGCGTCATAGACCTTCTTTTCGTCCACAACATAATTACTGTTTTGTGGTGAAAATTACACGATTCAAATACGTTTTCAGTTGATTCACTACAGCTGTATGTAATTATAGCAAAATTGTCAGACCTCGTAATACCTGAAAATTCTGGCTGAATAAATACAACGGCTCATGCGAGATGAACAGTAAAAATTTCCTCACACGTGTAACGTGGTTGTATTTACCGGCTTCAAGGGCAGCAAGGAAGGGATGTTCGCGTGGTAGAATTTATTGTTATCATAATCACCTGTCAGAAGCACATCTAGGTGGGGAGTCTGATGCGAAGGTATATTATAATGCAAAGGTGATTATTGCGAGCCTGAACGGTGTATGCATAATACGCTGATAACGAGCGGTAACGGATTATCGTAATATCTTAGCTCGCGAAGGGTCAATCGTCGGATAAAATCGACGTTCGGTGACGGGGGCGAGCGAGCAATGGGGTCACAATTCCGTTCCTTTTACCCATGGCCTTGAGATACTCGCATCGGCATCGTTGTTCGCGCTGAACTGATTAATCACAATGAAAAATCCAATCAGAAGCTTACAATTCGAGGACGTAGGGTAACAACAACGTGACAAAGAAGATATGGTGAAAAAAAAGCTTGAGCGCCATTGAAAATCGCCGCTTCCGAGGCTTACACGGGGGTTCTCTTTCCCGGTGGAGTGAAGAATTTTTTATTTAATAATAAATTGAAACTCAGGTGCGAATTAGTCTCGCGTCCGAGCGTCAACCTAGCTTTAGGTACCCTCTTGATGAATCATAAACAGCGATCACTTCCGCCCTGATCCCTAATATTCGGGTGCGTTGGCAATTCCGTCGAGGGATTCGCCGCCTCCATCCGCGACAGATATTACTAGGACTGATAAATAGGCTGTTTTGTTTCCGGGGAGTAATTGATAAGCTCTCGCAGGGTTTGGCGGGGCTGAATGGTGGTGAATCACGCACCATTGGGCGCCATCGAGCGGTGAATGGCGGAAGCTCCGCGGATTGGCGCAGTGAATCAATTCCCCCGAACTCGCCCCCTGGGAAACTGCGAAGCTAAGAACCGTGCGTTCTGCGCCACGGCGTATCAGCCAAACTCATTCCCAGACAACGTATTTATCGGCTGCCGCGGCCTGTTTGTTTGCTTACGAGCTCCTCGCCGCGCCGCCTCGAGCTTTTCTCACTTCTTCTTTCACTCGCCCCGCACTTATGTCTCCATGGTTTCACAATATTGCCTTGCACCGATCACTACTGAAACACGCTGCTTCTAGTTCATTTTATCAAATATGCCGACAAGTAACACTGCAAAAAGAATCCCTCATAAATTTTGCAATTATTGTCATTGTTGTCAGATTTCTATGGCATTTTTTATTTCTACCGGAATTTCCCTGCAGGCGTTAACTTCCCGCCACTCGTTAATTCATAGTATGAGCTCACACTGATATACCCAGTGCACGGTGCAAGATGGCGCAGTCGGTGGGAAATGTCACCTCATAAACCGGAGTCTCGTGAATTAATCAGCTTCCATGATGCCGGATCCCCTTCCCGGAACGACGAATCTCACATTTCTATTCAAATTTGAAATTTATAAACAGCATCTTGATTCACGTGAAGCCAGTCAGTAATCTTCGTGCGATGTATTTCTTCTTCGCGTGCTAGTAATTTATGAATAAATAAGACGAAGAGCGGTCCATGATTAGAAAAATGAATTTATGGGGTCGCTGAGCTGTTTGCCAGACTCGCTGAATTACATCAATTTATTATATCCTCGTATCACCTGTCCCGTATAGTTGAGATCTTTTTTCTGCAATTTGTTTCGGTCCTTTGCTCATTTTTCATCTCTCTTTTGTTTCTTCTTCTTCGAAATATTTCCAACGGTAAGAATTTTTGCCGGCCTCGCTGAGTAAATTGCCAATTAGATTGCAAAATGGCTCAGAGTACGTGATAAACTGACTTTGTAATTAAATCGAATGCCACTGCTATTACCAAGCACGTATTGCTTTGAATACGATTGAGAACGTTGGATGTCTGTGAACATTTGACACGTGGAAATGTTCAGTATTTCCGACAAACGCAACCGTTCACAACCCCAAAAATCCCACCAATTAACTCTTCCAAACTTTGAACCCCAATTAACCACTCCCAGTATCGGATTGAAGCGCCTCAACCTTTCAGACATAAAATCGCTCGTTTAACAAGTTGCGGTTAACTTTCGTCAAAAAGGAAGCCTCACCTCGACATCGATCGAGTATTTAATCGAAGTCGGTGAAATTAATATCAGAAAGAAAATTCTTCACAATTACGGCCCGAGCTTTCATCACATCGACTGACAATGATCGAAACCGCAATATTGCGGAAACTTTTTAGCGAAGCCTCCGGCAACAATCGCTTACGAAGTAGGCATGGTCAGTAGGTAGGCAGTCAAAGGTGCAGCAGCGGTTTCATCCGGCGTAGAATCTATACGGGACCCAATTTCGATTCTGGAATTTCCGGCTCATTGGCTTACTGCTGTCCGAATCCTCTCCTGTATTGCTTTTCGAGAGGAAAATACCGCATCGCGAAAGACGGATGGTTCGCCTGCATTGATTGTCGAATAAAAGGAAGCAACACGGGAAAGAAGCGGGTGTAGCTGCTCTCGGCCTCGGATATTGCGAAAATACTTTAATGCTTGCCGCGTGTTTTTTCCAAAGTTAAATGTAATGATTTTCAGACAGGATATAGACTCCCTTCCAAGATTATGTTTAACAAATTATATAAGAAATAGTTATGCTCGCTGACCACACGAATTAACTCCAATAAAAACACGCGTATAGTTTTTCCGCATTGATCGAATCATGCTGTAGCTTCAACGCCAAGTTAGCCATACAATGATTATTCCTCTGTGTAGAAACGTTCCTAACTGCCGCATGCGTTTGGTTTTACTAAATAAACGGAAAAAACACGGTTTCAAGCATATTAAAAACGTGCATGCCGCTGACGTTTTCACGCAGTACTGCAGTTCTACCAGAGATTTTTTTTTCTCCGTAGCTTTGAATACTAATTACAGAATAATTTTCAAATCCTGACAGTTATAACGAGTGGGTCGTGTAACGAGTGTATATTAACAAACTGCACACTGGAGAACAACAAATTCGTGCTGCGAATTTTTGCTAATATTTCTCTCGTCTATAAATCAACGATTCAGATTCAAAGGGTGATATCGCGCGATCCGCGTTAGTCCGGAAATCTGCGATACCAACGACCAATGCATTAGATCGTACGAAGTATTTACTGCTAAAATTTGGTGCACAGCGTATCTTTCGCCGCGTGAAAAATAGCCAAAATTCGATCCCACTGCAGAGAAACAAACGCACGTCCTTTTTTTTTTCTCCGTGCCTTGAATAATTTCAGACCCTCAAAAAGGTTACTTTATTCCATTTGCTCTCTGAAAACCGATTTTTAAGCCGCGTCACGTGCATCCGGGTCGCGAATTCAAATTTTGCTCACCACGTGCCGCGTAACTTTGCCGAGAATACGAGGGCCGGTAAAAATTGAATCTGTAGAGGCTGTGTGAGATTTAAAAAGTGGGGCGAAATATACGTATGAAAAATTAACCCGCGTCGCAAAAAACCAATCACAGACATTTTACGAGGCCTCGCGCCGAGCTCCGAAAACCTATAAAGTAAAGCAACGGCGCACAATTTGTCGAAATCGTATTTAACGCGCGTACACCTTTTTCACGCGATTCTGCTACTTCTTCACTTTTATCGGCCTCCGGGGGGACGAAGTTACGATTAAGGATCAACCAACAAGTACTGAGCTGGGGTTTGCTTTCAACCAGACCTTATAGGGACGCCGTATTTGTGCTCATTTAGATGCCCATAAAAGGGAAAAATCTCCGGAATATCGTCGGAGAAGCTAATAAACCCGCCTAAGTGTAATCCGAAAATTGGTGAGATTAATTCCGCAGATATAGACTGACCGAAGATTGAAGCAATTGTCCCGTATAAACATTTACCTTTCTTCGGCAATTCTCCTCGACGCTAAAGGTTCCGAAAATAACCTGAAAGATTCTTCGAAACGTCGGCGCAGCATTGCGACACACGAAGCCAGTCACGCGTGCGTTTTCCAAGATATCCCCGATACGTGGCGAATCCTAGATTCACCAATTGGACTAGGATCTATTCGCGCGGAAATAACCGTACTCAAATCTGATCTCGAAATCGTTTCGGGTATCGCGATTTCAATCAATTCAATAGGTTGAGCAACAGGAAGCTGTAGAGTTCACGGTTCCACTTGATTTCGATAACCCTTTTCAATCCAATTTCAATTTCTTTCATTGTTTCGGATGGTTTAAGCATCACAAAATAAGAACATGAATAATGCTGTACGCGGAAGTTCCTGTGAACAAATAAAGAGCACCGCGATTGTGTTTTCACCCGCCCACGCCAAGCCGTAATGCCCACTGACAATGAGATGAACGCAAATAGGCGTGAAATATATTTGTGTTTGGTATACAGCGCGAGGTATTCGTCGGGCAAATAAGACCCTCGTTTCTGATCCGCAAGCTTTCGAATCTTGGCGGGAAAGCGAGGGTGGCGACAACGTGGCTACGTCGACGACGCTCGGCGTCGCGGTGGGTCGAGAGTCAGTTCGCGGGCAGCCGCCCCATTGCGCGGGTGGTGGTCACGTGCGTGGACGACGTTTGTCATCCCCGTTTATCAGACCAAAAGCTGCAGTGATTTGTGAATATCTGATCCTCTTACTCGATTTTTACCTTATTTCTCATTCTTCTTTTTTTTTTTTTTTTAGCTTGCCCCATATTTCGTATTTCGAATCTCCCCTAGTGAACAGTTATGTGCTCACCGCAGTTGAATCGACGATTTAGACAGTGTCTAGGAAAAGTAAAAGAGTTTTAAAAATATCGACATCATGCAGGTTGAAGATCCGTTCTAGGCACCGTTCGTGCAACCAGAAGTCGCAATGTTGTGTTACGTGAGTTTTCAACTAATCTCCAATATTTAGAAATGAGTTTTCAATTAGAATTACGGAAATTATTGGTGTAATATTCCGCCACTCTTGACGCATACACGTTCGATAAAACGATTTCACGCAATTAGCGATTTGGTTAACACCGTTATTCCACACTGTGTAGCATTACGGATATTCAATTAATTTCGTATGTCACGCGCGTTCAACCACCTGGCACAAATTTCTATCGTCACTGTTGTAATAGTAGTTGCGATAATCTGGGAGAATCAATTATCCTGTTTACGTTGAGGTATCGTCGAAATTTTCATTCCCATTTACTGATTTTATTATTCGGTTACGAACCAGTGCACTAGATAAAGGAGGCTGCAAGTAGAGGAAGAATCTTTTTAATCTACCGAATTAGTCCGGAATATTGTTTGCCATAACAAGCCTTCTCTCTGTTCATAAATGAATCTTGTGATCAGCGCCATGGTGCGATAGACGTTTTCCCAGTTATTTTCTGGTTTCTAAAATGTATTTTTCATCGGAGTTTTGAGCGCACACCGAGTAAATTTGAGCGACGTAATTCGAAGGCGCCGAAAGCTTTCTCACATTGTATTCGATCTAAGAAGCCATATTCGTTCGGTATATGAAATATTACGCACATAAACAAATGCGGGGATGCTGCTGCGGGTGTTCCATATTTTACGAAAATTACGACTCTTCAAACATGCTCTCATTTCTGACGTGTCGTATCGTGGCTTCATGGCCCAGTACTAGAATCACGTTTTTTACCAAAGCGGCAACGCATTAACTCGGTACGTTACGTAAGAAAGAAGCGTCGGAAAAATTTCTGACAGCTCGCGGATACCTCTTCTAGACTTCGAGTTTGACTTTGAACAAATGAGCCCTTCGCCTTAAGAAGCTTGTAAATGATGTTCACGGCACCACGAGTGCAGGTCTATATCTACGAACCTTGACAACGTAGTAGCTCTATTATCCTAATTAACTCACCACTCATACAAAATATCTCATTAATCGCTGCCGTTGCAATTGAAAAAAAAAACGCAAACTTCGTTCATGCGTCGGGCATCAGCTCTTTCGTTTTGCAGATACCAACTTCGGAGTGTAATCAATTGCCGATCTAGTTCTGAAGCGTTGGTAACCGTCGTTGAGTCCACTAGAAAAGATTAGAAATATCCTGAAATGCGCGGTGAAAGACCGAAATTGTTGGGATTCTTCTGAAAAAGGAAAGATAAAGTTGCAGTTCGCTGGCATTTTCAATAACGGACAGAACGCCGCTGCTCCACAACGAAACCAGTGATTATCTTTCGGAATCCTTAGCCCAACCCTTAACCTGTCCCTGTCGTCCGCACATTCGCGGAAATTCTCAGCCGAGTTCAACTTGGCGAACATTTCGGATATTTCGGATCCCCGCTTTATCCGGGTAGGACGACAATTAATTTGTTCAATTTGGGGTTGGTTAAAGTTTTGTAAAAGCTGTCACGCATTGGTCTGTTCGCTAATCGATGAAGACCACATTGCGAGTAAAGGCTCATCGAGTCAACACGGTTGCAAATCCGCCGAGATTTTATCGCGTCATTTCTTTTTTTTTTCACGTATATATTTCTCGGTGGAATATCTCGTTTCACGTTATCAGTTGCTCTCGTTGGATTCCTCTTGGCTCGATAGCCGGTCTATTTGAACGACAGGGCTGAATCGGAAGGGTCGGTTTCTGAGGAGCTGAGGCAGCTAGATGAAACGGTGTTTACGTTTACTTCGTATAAGCTGCAAACCGAGTGTTCTGGAACTGCGGAAGTTTAATCAATGCGAATTAGTTGGTTGTTTAACGGGGCAGATTACTACTGCTATACTCACTGTATTCCGATCGAACTTCGGTACATTTGTGAAACTATACCAAGTTGGGACGAGTCAACCTAGATTTCCAGCTGTAGCTTCTGCAAAAGCAAACAACGGAACTGGTATTGGATTCATCCATTAAGGAACAGAGTCGAAATTCTTGCCCTGCTGAGCTGGAAGAGAGAAATTTCGTTTCTTATTTTTCCCCGCAATCCACCCACGCGAGTATCCTCTCTCAATTATCGACGATCTATGTTACGCATATTTCTTCCGATTGCCAAGACAGAGGGTGGATTTCAATTAATCTGATATTCTAGAGCGGAAAACAGGGAGCGTAGGCGGGCAGTGCAGTGGTTTGGCAGTGAAACCGAAACCGTGAATTCCTTTTTATTTCGGGAATAAAACTGAATTATCCCATCGGCATATACCGTGCATAATATGCTCATTGCCGGTGTAATACATTGATAATAATCCCTTTTCCTATCGCATTATCGTGGCATTAGGCTTAATTGAAACCTCCGACGCTTTTCTCGTCTGCAACGACAATTTGATCCAGAGTTCGTTAGGTTTGAGAAAACAACGGCGCCCAAGCTTCCTTGATCACCTAATCAGTTATCCTGCTACATAATCGTTCAAAATTGGATATGGTAAGCCCGGGAGCTGGGGAAGTTGTAGGCGGGTGATTGAACTGCTTGTAAAGTTGCTTCGAACACATCAATTTCACTCAACCTCGTTAGTATTGTACGCGCGCAATCTCCCAAGTCGTCAAGTGCAACAAGTGTAATCCCTTGACGAAAAGAACTTCGGGGTGTCTGCGGTTACCGTCAAATTTCCGGAATGATTGAAATAACACCATTACTAGCTCCCCTGGAAATAACCGAGCAATATGTGAGAAAGTTAAATGAAGTTTGACACTCCTCGAAATTGTTATATCCGTAGATTTATGAAAATTCCATTGTAATTCGGAATGAATCGCGTTGATGACCTCCCTTCAACTCGCATCCGCAACACATCGCACGTTAGATGGAATATTTCGAAAGTAACTCTTGTATCGCGAACTCTTTGGAACGACGAGGCAGTCATTCTCAACGATCGTTGAATTTACACTCACATCTCACCACCAAGCTATAGTACGTATTACGCATACCTATACGAGTTGTTTGCGCGGGTATGATAATCGTGATACTCCGTGCGAGAGATAAGGTATTCACTTCGGGCGTTGGATAGGTTGAAAGTTATGTATGCAGATTAGACATGGGAGGTTCGCGGGCGCGCCGAACAACGTGAAAACATACTGGAGTAAAAAGAGAAGAAGCAAATGGGTCTAGAGTGGGCGGGGCGGGGCGGAGAAAAAGACGAGTTTCACACGCTTAGGATCGAGCCGAGTCGAGTTGAGTCGCGAAAGCTCCGTGAAAGAAGAAGAAATCTCGGTCGACTTAATGACCAGCAATTATGAAAGCTTTCGGGGTGCTCGCCTGACAGCCAAATATAAAGAGCGACTCATTGTCTGTAAGGGGTGGGTAGGCTTATAGGTGGCTGCGCGCGTCTTGTACAGAAACGGCGTTCGAATATCCAATGCCTTTCGCGCAACCATTGTGACACCTGTGTTTATCTTTGTTCTTCTTCGCCTTCTTTCGTTTTTTCCCATCTCCTTCTCGCCCACCCTTAATCCCTTCCGCCGTGTTTAAACTCCTTCGTGCACTTCTTCATTTTTAATCCAGGGTACAGTGTTAAATGATAAACGCGCAACCTTCTTCGAGCTGCATTTTTTTCAAACTCCGTTTTCATACGAGAATCTGCCCTTTTCGGTGCACCTGCCAAGCTTTCGGAAGCACGCCGATTATACGCTGCGAAAATTCCGAGGATCACGGTGAGCGCTACGTTTTGACAGATCCTCGATGTGCGCTAGGTGGTCATCGGATTTATTCAGCACATCGTTCTTGCCGCAAGGGTTTCACACCTGGATCCATAGTATTTGCAAAATTTTTGGAGTCGTCGTTTTCATAAGTTCTTCCATGTAGTCTATTTTTTATTTTTTTCACAAAACAAGTCGAAAAATTGATAGTCTGGTTATGTGGTAAAGTGTAAGCTCAGAGTGCGTATCTAAAAAACTCTGGTACGCTATGTGTCTAATAAAATTTAGCCTTGAGGGATGCAGATGAGTATTGATATCAGCAAACAATGTGGATAGATGTGATAGTTTATTCACACCAATTGCTTTATACCTGTTACAATATCGAAGTTATTACAACCGGATAGTTTTGAATTAATTCTAGAACACATGTATCTTTTTTACTACCTTCTAATTCATGAGTACGTCGATAACGACTCCACGCGTTTCTTGTTCGTAAAATTGTTATAAAAGCAACAATGAGACTTGTAAGTAAATAAATCTCATCCGTTTTTTATAAGAAAATGAACGGTGAAGAGCAAACTTAATTTTATTGAAGTTTAGTTGTAGTATTAGCGTAAGTGATAACGCGATAATATTTATTTCTAGCTTAGGAGTGCAGTTTGAAAATCTGCTGCGGTCGTTTATGACCTCGTACATATGTCCTAAGGTTAATATTACGGTTGACCCAACAATGCGATCTAAAATTCGGTTATTATTTTACCATTCACCTGCCACACCAGTAAACTGTAATATAATGCAAGCTCATAACAACTTATTTTTTTTTTCATCTCTCTGGCTTGCCTTAAATACATGAGAAATAAAATTATTTCTAATAAATTGTGAGTAACAGATGCGTTGCATTTTTCCAACAATATTTAGGAGGGGCCTCCAGTTCTGTAGAAATATAATCTACAGACTAAAAGCCTTACAAAAAATATCTTACCGGGTTTTTTCCACAGGAAATTTTATCCTACAGGGTGCGGCCATGCAGGAAAGATTTAACCTGAAATGATAAACATAAATTGCGGTTCTACAGAATTTTACTGTACAAACGGACTCTGTAGAAATGCATTCTGTAGGATGAAATTTCTGTAGAAAAAAATGTTGTATATCATTTCAGGTTAAATGTTTTCCGTAGGACTGCACTCTGTAGAATTTTCGTTCTGTAGAATTGTGCTCTATGATCTACGAGATATAATTTCCTTAGCAAAGATCCTGTAGGACAAATGTCTGCAAAACTGGATTTCTCTATGTTTCGCGCGGGATGATTTATATCAGTAATTGTCTGTGACGCAATCATTTTGTCCACTTTGTCCCCATTCGCGTTAGTACGAGTGGTTCCAGAAAATCCGGTTTATTCCTCTTGTCATTTTTCCTCACGACATTTTCAACGCAACGCATTGACCGAATCAGTCAGTCAGTGATTGGAAACTTGAATCAACGGTAATTCAAAAAATGGAGGATCATTATGAATTTCAATCGATATCACTGAAAACCTAAACTGCTGTAAATTGTTTGCACTTCGATAAATTGACATGAAGAAAAGCTACTTCAATTTATTTATTTTTTGCTTTTTATTCCTTATTTTATAGGAAGGAATCGCATTTGCACGACTCTTTAATTTATAACTTTACCATTGATACAGTAAAATGAATTACCGTTTCCTGTACTGTGTGATTACATAGGTATAATATTCATTCTAGTATAATGTAGAATCGAGGAATAATGCAAAGTTTGAATATCTCGGTGAAAAACAAAAAAATATTTTACCGCAGAAAGTGTAATGAGACACTAGAGCTGTTTTCGTATATAAAGCAATATTAGGTGTTACAGAGTAAAGGGTAAGAAAAGGATGATATTAGTGTGCAAGTGACAATGAAACGCTTCAGCATCAGGAAGGTACATTCGGGTCCCCAGCTCCGAGATAAGTCGTTCGAAAACGAAATGAAACGAGGATGAGGGTAAACGGCGAAGCTGAAGCCGAAGCTTATTTACGAAACCCGTTAACCGAGTGCGCACTAAATTACTCGTTTTTTTCCCTCGCCTTTTTATTCTGTTTTCTTCTATTACGTTCGCTTTTACCCGGAATGATGGAGGGGTTCGTGCCGCAAAAAAGGCAAGGAATAAAAAATAAAAGTGAATAAAAACTTGATGAATAGCTATACAGGCCAGGGCGCGAGTTACGAGAGATGGTAGAAGGTGCGAGGGCGACGGTTAACAAAGCCAACCGAAGAATAACTCGATCATAATCCAACGCTACCGAGCACTGCAGGCGATAAGAAGCCGAACGAGCTTAATTCGATCTGGTTTTCACTGTAATAACCTGCATATGTGGTTTTGCCCAATTTCCTATAGAAAATTTGCGCTCTATCCTTCGGACAAATGGTCCCACGTGAGCGTAATTTCTGCATCAAAATTAGAACTTGAAGATTGTACTTTTTGTGATTTTATATTGAAATCAAATAATAGGAAAAAAGAGTGGCAAATTCTGTGTATGCTTTCTCAGACTCTGTGCAGGCTTTAACCATGTTAAAGTAATTTCGGAAAATCTGGAAGGCTTCCGCAGAATCGGCGCGTTGACAAACGAGAGTTGCCCGTCAATTATCTCAGCTTTAATATTTTACTCTTTCGTCTCGTAAAATCAGAATGACCCCCGCAAATACGGTGTGTTTCCCCTCAACCTACCTACTGGATTATTTCGTTTCATTAAAGAATTTTACGCGGACAATAATCGTCAACCCAAACGAGCTTGTAACCCGCTTGGTTTTTCTTTAAAAGCTCACCGAAATCACGTACGCGTCTGTATGGATATCGCGTCCATTCGCTACTCCAAGTTTATTGCATTTTTTCACTCCACATCTCCAACTATCAGGCTCAAAACGTTTAAAAATTAAAACGCCCATCCGATTGTCAAAAAATGGTAAAATTTTTCACTGTAACAACTAGATGATTAAATTGTTTCGATTATCTTGGTGACACTTTTTCTAAAAGTTATCAGACACCACGGGCTTCAAATTGAGATACTTCGATGCATTGATCTCGTATTTCTACACGTCGGTGTCACAATTATTTTCTACGCTTCGGAAAAACAGGTTTTTTTATCGAAACTGATTGCTATTTTGATCCAACAAATACATATACGTTCGATCGAATCGCTTTCGCACAGCTGTCGTTTACACAAGCGACAAATTTGATCTATACGTTCGAGTTCTTCAACGTAGTTTTCTTTTAATTCACTCGTGCTTTACCCGAACAGTTTTTTTTATTCTTATTTCAATTTTTCCGCCTTACTTTCCTTGCTCATTTATTTTCCAGCTAAGTTTACCGCGAGTCCACGGCACCATTTTGCCAGCTACTCACTAAAAGTTGCACAATCTGCACCTGCCCGCTTGAAGTGTTGATGAAGAATATGAAGACAGAAAACAGCTAAGAAATTTCTCTCACGGAGAAAGAAACTTTGTTTCACTAGTCAGTCATTATCTTAGTTGCAAAGTAAACTGCCCGCAACTTTTGTTAACCTGAGTCGAGGTGATATTTGTTACCTCTTCAACGGCTTGGAATCAAATTGATTATTAAAGGTCGCACAAATAAATGAAGTAGATAGTAAATGACGTGCGACGTCTCACTGAGCTTTGATCTCGTCAGTATCACTCGGTCAAAGCACGCGGTGATCATTTAATTATTTTTTCTTCTGGTTCGTAATGTGCCAAAACTCAGTGTCAAGTATAGAAATCAAAAAGTTTGGGTTTGTTTCGTTGACACGGATACTAAAAGCAGTGGATTCTAGAATAGTTTCAACCCAGACGTGTTTTTATCAGCACTTTTTCCCCACTATTTCCCCCTACCGTAACAACAAGTAAGGCATGACGAAATATCCGAGGCGGATCACGACAAGGGTCTTATTGATCGTTACGTGAAACCTAGATCCTAGGTAATAGTTCTCGGTAGCACCGATCAAACATGGCTCGCTTAAATTTATCTTGAAGGTAATACAATCTGTGCTATCATCGATACGTCTTCCCTCCTTATAGCATTCGAACATTTCACCAGACCTACGCAAGCGATGCGCAGCTTACGCGCTTAACTGGGATCAATTATTTTTTCATCACTACACCTTTTAACGTTACAAAAAATTTACTTTCAATGTCGATAAAACGTCTAAAAGATGAGCAGGAGACGGTTGTAACGTTTCATTCCGTGTATTTCAATACTGTTGAAGCTGTGATTTTTAGTAGAAAAGCTAATTTTGTTACTGTCGTCAAATTTGATTGGATTTCGATTCTATTCAAGGTTTTACAATTGAAATATTTGATCTACATGTCAAGTGAGACGTTAATGTCGTGCATTATTCTGTAACTTTTGTCTCAATAAATAAGTATATAACAACATTAATTTCATTATTCAGCTAGTATTACAAACTTCCCGGGTATGGCGTCGGTTGAACCATTATTTCCGATTTTTTAAATTTCCACCAGATGTTTTTTGAAATGCAGAGAATGCCGCTATAGCCTTGTATATTAGTAGTCAGGTAACTAAGGTTCAATTAAAGCATGTTATCAATTATGCTTAGTTGAAATTGTATTTGTTAACAGTGATTTTCCGGAAAGCGTGTCAACCGACCAGACGCAATACTGACAAAAGAAAAGAAAAAAATAGAATTAGTGTCAGAGAGCTCGGAGCTTTTTCATCCCCTCAACGGCAGAACCGTTGGCCTGATTGCTGCAAGCCTGCAGCAACATTACGCAAATGCCTACGTGCGCGGCGGAGAGATTAATTAAGAATAATCGCCGACCGTAATGGAATAACTGAAAATGGAAATCGTTATCGACTGGGTGGTTATAACAGGTGACGAGCTTGGCTTCGCTTCAAATAGGTAAATTGCCTTCAAAGTCTAGAACTCTCTGACATTCCGGAAGCGCGTTACTCATCCAGCTGTGAACCTCTAGGCGCGATGGCTGGTGCATTCGAGGAGTGCCACTTTGGTCTGATATCCTTCAGGTCTTTCCGTTGGCAGCTATCCAACAAATTATCCGGTATCTTCTAGGCAACCCGCTTGCTCTTGCTATTTCTCATCATTATCGAGCCGGATTCGCCGATGGCATACATTCACTTCTGATTAATGCCATTCAAGCGATCAAAGCCTAGAGTGAACGACGCTTTAGGTTGATTATCATAATCAGGAATGCTTCTCGTTTCGCTCGTTCGCTGGAAGGAATTAGATTACGCAATCTAAGAGAAAGAAACTGCTCGCTCGCGGAGGTTGATCGAGGTTAAATAAATGGGGAGTAGTTAATTATTCCGGGAACAATAAAAACTTCTTTCACTTAATTTTGACTCATTTTACTCTAGTGTTGAACAAGTATGGAAAAGCTGAATTTAAATTATATGCGCGATAAAGAGAACAGTGATCATAGCAGTTCCTGAACAATAAATTTCCTTCGAACGAGTCAAGGGTGCTTTGCGCGCACAGCAAACTCACCGAGCTTCTCGAGAAGCGAATTTTCTCACAATGGCTACTCCCTCGCATTTATCACTGCCTCGCACAACAATACGAATGCATCTCCTTATGCTAATTCTATGTTCTTCGAATGAATGCATCCGAGCGCAGACGTATATGTTACGCCTGCACGAGACGCGCGATCTATTATCTAAATATACTCACATTCAATATCCGGCAAGCTCTAACGATCATCCAGTGAAACAGCTGTTTCTCATGGTTCAAGAAAAATCAATACCAATTCGTAACTACAATGTTCGGAAGTTTCTAGTGCATAGAACCAGGTAGAGCCCAGGCAATATTCCAACCACTGGGGATGTTATAATAACGTACAATTCACGATCGCTCCGACTGAGGTTTGCTTGTTTAAAACTTGGGTTGCCTGCGAAAATTGAATTAATTCAAACTAGCTTCTCGCACAATCATCGCACGTGAATTGATTATACGACAAAAAAATGGTACATGTACCCATGTTACTTCTGAAAAATGTTTAAAAGAAACATTTATAGAAAGAATTTGTCGAACCAGTGCTTGTTTGCATTAACGCAGTTTACTTATAGAATAATGCGTTCAATTCTTTATCTCCAACAGTCGGCTGCAAATAATTCCACCATGACCCTTAACTTTATGCAAAAGTTTGTTCTTTCTTCATCGAAAATTCTTTGATGGTGAGGCAGGCGAAAGCCTTTTCGTTAAGAGATATCGAAGCTTATTTCAAAGAATTCAATTATTCCGTACAATCACGCGGACGTGCTTCTGAAAACAAAAAGATGATTATTCTTGAATTGCTCTTCTAACTTCTGGAGCATTTGATGCCAATGTTATCATCTCATTCGCCATCGCAGTATTCACCTTAAAAGGGTTCAGAGGAGTTCCGTTCACTAAATGGCGCGTAACGTTATACCAGCTTCATTAAAATTCTCTTCCCATTTCCAGATTTTGAGCCGTTGTCATTGAACTCGTTCCTTCAATTGAATTGACAATTTCAATTGCGAAAGTTCATCACTCTCTAATTACATAAATAAAAAAGTTACTGTGGAACTCGAGTCGATCATTTACTAAAATTTGCCTCAACACTTCGTGTTCCAGGCGCTACTACAAGCACATGATGTGGCAGGACACGACGTCTACGGCGAAGACGCGACGAGAGTTACGCCTCCACCTCTTTTTCCTTACCTGAACGGGGGCGATGATCTCGAAGGGCAAAACGGTGACCTAGACCTTGAAAACGTCACGCGTGTTCGCTTGGTACAGTTCCAGAAGAACACTGACGAGCCAATGGTGAGTTTCTTCTCTTGATAGACACATAGATGCGTATTTATTTGATTGCATATAGGTATATATAATACGTACATGTGTAATATAAGGTAAGTTGGTCGGTAAACCATATCAAAATACAATAATGAAACATTATACCGGCACCACGCAAATAGGCGCAAGTGCAATGAAAAGCATACATCAAAAAGCATACATACACGTACTATGAAAAACTGCCCGAGGTTCCACGTCTTTGAATATTCTCATTCGTCTGACTGAGTTTCAATACCAAAACAGTAGTCAAGTTACTGAAGTCAAAATTCCTCTTGGAAAACGAATTTTTCGCTCATCTCTCCACAGATTTCGGAAAGTGATCAGTTATGAAAAACATAAATTTTTGCCTGCAGGGAATCACGCTGAAAATGAACGAGGACGGTAAGTGCGTCGTCGCTCGTATAATGCACGGCGGGATGATTCACAGACAAGCAACGCTTCACGTCGGGGACGAGATTAGAGAAATCAACGGAGTCCCAGTCGCCAATCAATCGGTCAACGCGTTACAAAAAATTCTTGTGAGTACCAGCTTAGATCAAGTACAGTATTGAGGTTGCCGAATATACGTGCATGGAAGATAGGTTACTCTTATCGTTCAAGCATTGCTTGAATATCGAGGGAGAACCGAGCGTGATTCTCGTAAAGAACGACAGTTGAAGGGAACGTTTATTACGAACACGACTCCCTTTATATGTTCTCCCCAGTATTTAGTGACCCACGGCCATTACCTCGTCGTTGTTGAACATAAACTTTAACGATTTGTACTCTGTATGTCGTTCTATATGCACAACTTGCGCGGGTAGATTGTAAAAAACACAAAATTTTCGCCCTACCCCAGCATGAGCTCGTGGACATCAAGAACCACAAAGTACTTCGGCCCAATATACACATCAAGTTGAAAAATTTATGCTTTCATTGCACACTGTTGCTTTAACAATACAGAAACGGTGCATTCAATCTGATTCATCAAAACCGTTACTTGTACTACATTGAAAAAAGCCATGCGTCCAATAAAAATTTGTGCGAACGAAATATTATTATAATACAATATGACGAAAGCAAGGTCTCTTAAAAAGTTTATGATCGCCAAAAGTCGCCGCATAACTCTACCTTTACTATTATAAACTTCTAATGTTTGGAACTAGGGTTCAATTCTCTCCGTCCTTGTAGCATGGATTTTTTTCTCAATCAAAGTTATCGGAACTTTTTTTTTTATAAAGAGCACAAATGGAATAACTTGCCGTCCATGAACTCCATGTGGTTTGGATGACGCGCCAATATATAATATCTGTGTGCGCCCTCCAATCCCCTGCTGACTTGCGGCACGTGCATCTGGTATCCAGGATCTATACATCTGTAGGGCATGTACGATTCCCCCAGTCCTTCGCGGTCCTAGATATTGCATTTCACGGATGATATTCGATACATGGAAGCATCGTTTAACTCCCTCGCACGAGATTGAACCAGATCAAAGCTTAGAAAAAGTTGAAAGTATATCCTCGAAAGCTATTTCCGGGTATTTCTTGACATCGTTCAGTACTGCTGCAGATGTTTCGCTTTCAAACATTCAAGTACCATTTTGTGGTGTTCGGTTCGTCTGCGCTGGCTACAAATCCTACTAGTCACCGGTACGCACAAAGACAATTTGCTTCCAATATAGCACTGCGGATTTTTTCGACTGAGGAATTACTCTTCCGCTTTTGACGATGAAACCGGCCCTCTTTCGTATTTTCAATTGACGGATACGAATGCCTTTGTACGCGTAGTAAAAGCCTCAGGTCTAATTCCTTTCAGAAAATTCCTCTGCACTGGCCTCGGAGATTTATTTTCTTTGTGAACTATCGCATGCGCTAGCTCACCAAGCATTCAGTTCTTAAGTTGTCTGGCTGTTGAAGCGGTAGTCCGATTCTTCGGTAAACCAAACCAGACACTGACTCGAATAAAGCGGAGTACCTGATATTTGCCTAGAACTCAATTCGCAGTGAAAGAAAGTCGAATACTTGACTCTCACAATTTATTCCCACCCGTACTTGTGGGAATTATTCTTTCACGTCGTCCACGCAAAAGTTTTATACCAGACTCGAATCTGACAAATGAACTCACCACGCTACGGATTGCATTCAAGTCCGATGCAGAGTTACCTGATAATGCATGCAGCCGGCGGCGTGACTCTATTTCATTGTTAGACGATTTTCTATGGGAAGATCGTGCTTATATCTGTTACCCACTCTCGAATATTAAATGCAGCTCGATAATACAGTCGCTGAGTATGCCGCCTCAGCTTCACCGCCAACGATTATCACTTGGCAAGGTCAATCACGTTCTTCCACAGACCAATAATAATCGAATGTTTCTTCTTCGAATTTCCTTTTTTTCGCCAACGCACGAGTCATTTCTTCCGCAAACGTGATAAAGTAATATATCTGACTGGTAAAATGAATGAATCGACGTACCAAAAGAGGATATTTTGACGGGGCATATTTCCAGAACAACGAAACAGTGATGAAATATCAGGGCAATGTTTGTCGAAAAATACAATCAGACCAGCTCTGAATACGCTGCTGCTGTGGACTTGAGTCTTCGACTTTAAATCATGTCCGTGGATCAAAGTCTAGTACTTCTTTAATTAATTAATGATTTGTTTGTTAACGATCCACGAAGAATCATTAGGTCGTGCTTGAATCGTGGAAGAGTTGTAGTTTTCTGAAAGACAAAAATACCCTCGAGTACATAACTGTTTTCACAGAATTAAGGGTGAATCGAAATGCAGCAAATACCAAAAATCGTTGCACCAAGATTCATGCCTATTCATATAATAGAGCATCGCCGACCAGCAGACGCCAGAATGCCGACATAGACACCCAACTTTCCGTCACGAATATTTGCATTCGTTGACTTTAATTATGCGCACTTCGTTCGCTAACTTCTCCGACAAGACTGCACCCGTTCGTCGCTCTTACTCACTCGCCTTGGTATACGCGCACTTACCTGTCACCTAACCTATGGCTTTTGAGAGCCATCCCGTCCCGATTACCCTCCACACGAGGAAAAGTTTCTTGAAAGAATAATTTTCTGTTTCAGCGAGAGGCGAGAGGATCGGTGACCTTCAAGATAGTGCCGTCGTACAGGAGTGCGCCGCCCCCCTGCGAGGTACAAGTAAGCCCCAGCCCAAGCGGCGCTCGTTCCCAAACCACAACCCCCGCATCCTCCTCGGCACCCCCGTCCACCTCCTCGGGCAACGCAGCCGGTACGGCAAGCGTAAGATCCGCATCCACAAACACTCCGAAGTCACCGGTGACCGCGGCCTGCTTGTGCAGCGCCGCTCCTAAGACCCCGAAAACCCCAAAAAGCAAGAAAACAAAAGTCGGTTCCTCCTCGGCGGAAAATACACCGAAACGTCGCCTCAACCCCTTGTCGGCTCTGAGGGCTGCTCGCAAGTCTTAGGCTTACGCGTTTTTGCGGTGCTTAGCTCGCGTTTTTACAGTAGTTTGCGCTCTTCGCGGATAGTTTATCGCTCAACTGACGATTAGTTCGCCAAGATAGGGAAATGCGCATAATACTCTCGCCAAAGATCGCGTACCTGTTCTAAAGTCAGTTCCTTCAAGGTTAGTCCGGCTCATCACACAATCAGTCTGGCTTAGTTTAGCTAAGCTCGACTTGGATTAGGATAACTTTCCCGCTTCGCGTTTCGCGTTTCACGCTCTGTGGCTATTAGCCAAGATTTCTCTAATGTGCAAACTCCTTGCAATGACTTGGCAGCGGGCTTCTTAATCGCTGTCAGAAATGAACATCACATCGCAGTCTCGAAAGATGAGGAGTAGTCGTGTTCGTTAACTCGATCTCGGCCGACTAAAGCGTCTTTTAAATCGGAAGTGATCCAAGCCGGATTCTTCCCTCTTCTAGTCAATTTTAGGACGGCATGTTATAAACACGAGCAGCTTGTCTAGATTTCAGATCTATAGTATAGTCAATTTAAAGCTTTGAAATAGCTTGTTAAAGTAGATTATATCGAACCGTTAACATTGTTCATAATTCTATCGTAATACCGTATGTATTGAATATTTTCATGAAACTAAATAATTCACAGTTAAATGAATATTACATTATTGTCATCCTAAGCTACGTTAAACGAAATACTCTCAAATAGCCGGAAAAAATAAAAAATGACAAGATTATTCGATGTCAACGATCGTCAGGTTGCGTCTAGTTGAAATGGAAGGCTCCGCGGAAGGCTCATCGATTCGTTCCGGTTGACGTATTTCCCGCCTTGACGTGACGGCGTTTGGCGACAAAGTTGAAACGGCTCCCACTAATTTTGCTTGTGAAATATTTATGAAGACAACTAACGAATTTAATTAACTCTCTGCAAAGGACCGCCCGGATTCAGGGTCGACTGGGGTAATTTCGGGAAGGGACCAAACTTTTGTTTACCAAACCATCCGGAATCCGCCATTTCCTCCGTTTACGTTTGGTCGTTCCTCGAGTGGCACTCATATGTATGTATATATGGTTATACGTACAGGGTACCCTCCTTATTCACGAACCTTTTGCGAACCCCCTCCCTGGCTCTTTCCGAAAAATAAGCTTCACCTATCTCTTCTCTGTACTCTTTCTTTATTATTTGCTTTACGTTATCTCTCATATTACTTATTGTATTCTTGTTTCTTTCTTATTTCTTCTCTTCTTTTATCCGTATTATACGTACATACATACAAATACTTATTCGAAAGGATCTTTAATATTACTTGCTCATGTAATAGGTACCATACAGTTTCACAACACAACTTTCATACACGTACAGATAGTGTATTGTATACAACACAGATCGGCATCTTGCTTCGGTTAAATGGCATGGCATAAACACGTTATTAGGAGTTAAAAGTTTTAGTATTATACGCACGTATTCCCATTCCTTGATTGTATGTCTGCGTTTTTGTTCGGGGGCTCGATGATCACTCCATACTACACTTACTATATGTACGTAATATATTGTATATATACGTGTTTTATTAGGTACATGTGTGCATACATATTGTGGTATATATATATATATACAGTGTTTATGAAGCGAACGACAAATAATGGACATACATTGTATATAATCTCATAATTTCGCCAATATTGTTCTTACGTTAAAATTTCATGATGCGGGGCATTACTTGGAGGATGCGTGTCGCGCGACTGTGACGGGGTCTAACAATCGCTTCATCGATCAACAAGCAGCCCGATTAATCGAACGTCTTTGCGGAAAAATCTCTGTTCGCAAACGCGGGAATTTCTCGGTAGTTCGCTATGGCTCGGATAAAAGAACCGCTAGGCAAAGACGTGTATGATTCACTAAGGAAACATCTATTTTTATGGTTTCATAACTAAAATAAGTACACCTACGGCTCTTTTATGAAGGAATATCTCAGTGCAGTTTCCCACGGACGTTGTTGGGTATCCAGCGGGGTTATAAAGTATCAATGATGGTCCTCAAGTTTTTATCCGGGGTTAACATCTTATGCCCCGATTTATTTGCAATTTTGCTTGTTCCAAGTACAATCTCAATGTCCCGAAAATTTTGATGCTTATCTTAAGTAATTCTAAAGCTTTTTTAACTATCTTCATTGGGTTTGACCAACTTGGCGTGGGACACAGATTATTTGACATGTAAGAAGCGTTTGTTACACCCCGCTTTGTTTGCCTGTTATATGACGTCCATTTTATAGTCTATTTTTTCTCCACGATCGTCGGGTTGCCGCCTAAAATGATAAAAATATGCCAACCAAACGGTGAAAAGGTAATTTATTTCTCTTGTTTCCACTAGCAACGAGAGTCGATTGTTATAATTCCTATTTTTCGCTTGGATTGCGTCAACTTCAAGTCAGACTGTAGTTCAATCCCCCCTTCAACCAGTTCGATGTGTTTCTATTCGCAAACCTAGCGCTTTTCAAAATTTGATATCTCCGGTTTCGATAATCTTCAGTTTTTCAAGTGGTGAGCAATAATTTTGAAACGAGCGTAACTTATCATTCTTTCTTTAGAACTGTACTTATATCCATTTTCACATATCTCTTTTTTCTCTTTCATGATTATTGTAGTTCATTTTTACCCTCATTCCTTGCTCTATTTATCCAATGTGATCTGTCGAAGTATTTTTGGGAAACCACAGATTTAACCGAGTCTTGTAACTATACAGGAAACCTATGTAAACCTATGAAACTAAAATCAACGAATTTAAAACTAAATCGTCACAAGCATACAAAAGTAGCCGTAAATGTGGTGGGACAGGACTTGTTTTGAAGACCGCCACGCTTTCTTCACAGCCTGTAATACATAGCTTCAGCTCTTTCATCTGCATAATTTGCAATGTAAAATTCAGTGCTTGATAACCACCGACGTCAAGATCTGAAAATTTTCATGTTACGTAAAGAATAATTACTTCAAGTGCAACTGTGTTACTAAACCTGTAAAATAAACGCAATACTGAAATCAATGTTACCATCTGTATATTCAGTGAAAACCGCAGTGACATATTTATTACTGTTACAAATTTCAACTGCTGTGTAAATCCAACAATGTAAAAGTAAACGTAATTGTGTACCCGTGTGCCGCGCTAGACGTTCTGTTGTAACAACTACATAAACTTGCATTATTTTGTCGAACAAAGGGACAAAAAATATATTGCACCCGTATACGTGTAATTATAATTGAGAAACACTGCAGAGCGTGCTTCACATTCTATCCTCGTTCAGCATAGACTCGACGTGTTCGGCGAACCAGCTTTGCGGTCTACGGTTACACAATTAAGTTTGACTGAACTAATCACCTCTATATATACACCTATCTTCCGGTAGCAATAGCATAACGAACATAACAACAATAATACACGCCCCCCTAATTGAAGCACGTCTCGAGTCCAAAACGGATACCATTTGTAACTACGGGATTTCAGTCGGCGAAGTACCCTCGCAATTTTGGTAATATCGACCCCCTGGTGGTGAGTCTTGCGGACATTTGGTAACTCCGTTTTAATCCGGGACGTCTTCGCGTCCGCGCTTTGCAGACCTTCGATCGAAAGCTCGCGTGCACGGGTTTTCCGATAACTCTCTTGTGTATGCGGCGATAAGAAGACGAAGGAGACCAAGAGCTGATTGAATTTACCCAAGAATGAGAGAAGACAAATTGTTTTATTTCGAGTTCTTCCGCTGGTTCATGCTGCGTAGGCGACGCTTACCGACTTTGACAGTCGCCAACGAGTTACTCGACAGCCTCGTGTCGGTACATTCAGAGCACATTGTTCCAAGGCGCACGACGAAGCGTGAAACGAAGGCACACGTGACCTGTTCTTACCCATCCTCGTAGAATAGAACACGCGACGTTGTGCCGCGTATATGTGAACTATGTACGTTCCGTTCTACCTATCCAATGCATTTATCGCCCACCTGTACGCTGCGGTATAACGCGTACGATCCATTCTATAATCTACCCGTCGCCACCTTGCCAGTTGGAGCTTACGACCGTTGCTCGGTCGGGCGGTCCTCCATTTTTAAAGTACTAACAATAAACTGAGTCGAATACGTTGTATCTTAACAATCGGCAGAAGGTAGGATCGTACCGTCTTGTAATGCAAAAAGAGATTGAAAAAGCAGCTTTCTAGCTGGTTCCGTTTGCATTATTAGTGTCCGAACTTGTTACCGAATATTTTTTCTACGATATTAAAAAAATCTGTTTTCACTTTGTGGCAGATTGCCCTCCTCGTCAAGGAGATTCAGCTGTGGTATCGATCAGTTGTTTCATTTTGTTCATTTTCACGTTAATTAAACGACACCGCGTACCGTTGATTGACAAAATAACGTAGAAAACTGAGTAAACAGATTTCTCATAAGATTTCATGGCTTAAATTGACAATTTGCAAAAAAGCTACGGAATTGTTTGTGTTTTTTTTTCTGCGTTAATTTCATTCTGACAGGGGTACATGTAGTTTGTCCCTTAAAAAGTTGATCGAAAATATAACTTCGGCAGCTTCCAACTGCATCCCACGAGTAATATCCCAACCTCGACTATCCTTCATTACACGTATTGTTGCAGTATGCGTGGATTATTTAGGTAATATCTTTATGTTTACTGTTATCATCAATATCATTCTAACATCGTAGCACCTTCCCTGATACACGTTACCTCGTAGTGAGCACTGCACTAAAGTTCGTTGAGATTTTTTTTTTTTTATTCATCTTCCTTTCTCAACCATTCGAATCATCTCGGTCAGCTAATTCACGATTATAGTATCGAGTATCCGGAAGGAAAGATAAGTGAAAAATAGCACAACAGTAGCGGAGGATTGCACGTCTCGCGTGAGAATCCTCTGGATGTTCATCGACCACAGCAGCCAGTCCACCAGTCGAGTTGTGTATCGATAGTTTACCCGCTATAACGTATCTATCATATTACTGTGTAGAGAAATCGTCATTTGTCCCAGTCTATCGTACCTTCAGTACCGTAATCCGTAGATTGTATCATTTTAGTGCACTTGTGCCGTACTCTCATCACCATAACATACACTCGTATATATCAAGCTAAACTTCAGGACGAAGAAGACGGATCCAGTACCGTTCTTCTTCGTACAATCGGACCATCCCTGTATTGTTCGCGACAAGGGTGAGCTTACGTCATGTCTGACTACTTACGGATAATACATTAACACCGTTTCGATCGGTCAACGGAGGCAGCGTGCTGTTCCAGCAGTTTCAAAATTCTTTGAATTTATAACCGGTTTGTGCCTGTTTTGCTTTGCTTATTGATCAAAAAATAAAAAAATACATAAAAAAAAAAAAAAAAAAAAAACACTATTCAGAACTAACAAATAACAGCGCTGGTGTTGGAATGCAGACCATGCTTCGCACAATTAACATAGATTCATGATTATTGAAAAATGTGAGTAAATTAACAATATTTTACGCCTGGTGTTTGCGGACTATTTGTGCTGCGAAATTTTCTTACACTGCCCAACTTTCTTTTTTATTTTTTTTTTGCATCGCAATCGTGAAAATTGATAACGATCTGCATACATAATGGACACTCGGCATTTGATTTCTATACACATCACTCGTATTCTTTCGATCGTTTTTTAACTCCATTTGCTTGCAATTGTTTTATTGGTTTGTGTTTTTTTACTCGTGAAATACGCGTCGGAGACGACTGCCTCCGTGCAACAATGGACTATCACAATGTAGCCTGATGCTGAATCGCATGCGGCAGGGTCAGACATGCACCGGGTAAATCGAAACCTGACAGCTGCCGTATACTACACAAAATTAACAAATGAATTTTCTCATGAATTAATAATTACTGTTCTTCTGTTTTCCAAACTCTAGTTGTTCAGGATTAGGCCTCTGCCAGTGTTAGTAAGTACCATGACTTGATCTGGTGTGATTGGACTGCTGTAGTTAGAAGCTATGCGCACATGCAGCTACCGCCTATACAATGTGTAGGTTCTCACTAACTTTCTGGTATTGATTTTCAGTTGGTTTGCGGTCTTGTTTGTCGAGTTGGATTTTGTACACAACACACACCCCGCGGCATGTCGCATAGCGAACTGTAGCGTATTCATATTTTATTTCTCAACGACAGACACCCGCCATCACACCCTCCATAGCCCAGCCCCTCTAACCCAGCTTACACGCGTAAACATGCATTCGTATTTGCTTATGCATACTTACACTCGGACATTTTACAGTTATTTTTATGCATAACCGCGTTACTGCATCGTCGTACTCTGCACGCGTATCGGTGTGCGTATGAAGGTTGATCCATGTTACACCGTCGGACATACCGGACTGCTTTCTCCTTAAACCAGGCAAATTTTTTCGTTGACCTCTAAGTACTTCTTCTTGTACTTTGCCAGATTGTACTTATACTTGATTGATCACTTTGTGAATTTTTCACATTATCAAATCCACTGTCACCAATGTTTACAAATTTTTTAATTCATCGTATGATCTGTAATATTTTCGATGCGATTTGAGCTGCAATCCACTCACTGGTAATCGGCCGCTAGACGAAAAATTATTTTTGACAATCTAACGGTTCAGCGAAAAAATTGACACGATTAATACTGAGAAAAATTCCCCACATGCACAATAATGCGTAAGCACACCAAATGCTTCTACGTACGCGATAGTGTGACAAACAAGTAAAATCGATCAACACCCAGATAATCACCGCTCAGCTCAGCTTATGATTACGAAACCACGTATGTCAATTCACTGTTTTCTTGAACATACAGTTTTTGCTTCACAAAGCCGTTATTGTTTTCAAGTCACAACAATATAACATAGCTGCCTGCGTAACTTAGCTTTTGGTTCGCATCTTACGGCAATGCGTGCACACTACCCGAAATCCAAGCTCGGTGCTATTCTTCAATATTGTACGTTCGTTTTGCCCGTGTTTTGACTTAATGCAACTTGTCGAAACAATTTAGCGTTAATAGCGCTTTATTGGCAGTGCTTTCTCGTATGTTTTACTTCTCTCTCGATCTCCAACTCGACTCCGTTTCGCTTCGATTTTTATAAAATACGTGACGAACAAAGAAACGAGATGTAATCTAAAATCGATGCTGCTATAGCGATCGTTGCATATGATATTGTTGAATAATCTATCTTGACTGTCTATTTACCTGCAGAGTACCGCCGAGCGAATACCACGACAATAACTGCAGTCTTTACACGTAAATGAAAATCGACTCGATAATATCTCGCCTTTTACATGGCTTACCCCTGAGAAAAAATAGTTCATATATTAGTGCGATAAAGCCGCGCACGTTCTCCCTGAACACAGCCACTCACGATTACCCTTCATACTTAAGTCCGAGTAGTTTGACCCGAGTTTTGACCTACATAATGCAACATCGGCCACTTCACTTGCTCATATTAGCCCAACGAACCGGAAACTGCAGTTCACGAATGCCGACGAATAAGCGACACGACGTCAGTCAGCCACCACAAGAACCTCGTAGCGTTTGGCATAGATTGACTATGAAAATTGAATTTGTGAATAGAAGAAAATGCATGAGAATAATTACTTACCGAATAAATCGTCATAAATCCATCCTGCTTGCCGCGGTACACGCACAGTTTTACTTGTGCCCTTTTCACCCATAGGCTTTTACGATTAGTTTGTTACATGTGTGAAAACGTTCATTTTACGTATCCGAGATTATCCTAACATATTTTCTTTCTTCTTTTATTTGTTCTGTTTTCTCGCTCTCTGTGATATTTTTCATTGACAGGGGCATATTTTCGCGCCTTAAATAAGCAAAAAAAGGTTTTTTTGGACAGAGATAGAAAAGTAATCGATCAGCTTTGTAGGTATAAAAAAATTTTCGAACTCCATCCCTCTGTCAAAGAAACGTATGTGAACTCCTCTGCTATAACGAATACATATAAATGCTTAAAAACTGATCGCCAAACCGCAAAAGTTTTTCGATCAAACTGACGCCCTTCTTCTTGCTCTCTTTGTTTGATACAGATTTTTGTACGAGCCCAGTTCGATTACGATCCCCTGGAGGATGAGCTCATCCCCTGCGCGCAAGCGGGAATCGCTTTCAAGACCGGGGACATACTGCAGATCATCAGTAAGGACGATCATCACTGGTGGCAGGCCCGAAAGGACAATGCCGCCGGATCCGCGGGCCTCATACCATCCCCGGAACTCCAGGAATGGCGCACCGCCTGCGTGGCTATGGAGAAAACGAAGCAGGAACAAGGTGCGTTTTTACGCCTCCTCCCCCCCCCCCCCCCCCTCTCCTTCCCACCCTTCCCACCCTTCCGACTTCCACTTCCATTATACGAAAGCACTTGCGTTTTGTAAAATGAAATTTCCGCTTTTCGCGAGTAGAAATTCTTGTGCGTATGAAGAGCCGGTTACACATCTGTGAAAACTATGTCCTATAATTCCCATCGCGCGCGAAGCAGGCGAGGGTGTTGCCATTCAATTGGGAATGTGCATGACGGTTTCGTGTATCCAAACAGTGATAAAGTTGCCGGGTAAATTTTCTGAGACAATAACAGATGCAAACGTGGCTGTAAACGGAAGTGAAACTTGAACGGCGAGCCTGCAAAGCCCGCTGGTTCCAGCAGATCGCATTGTCGTGTCCATGCGACCTCTTGGGGGTCATTATTTATATATTTATACACATCCTCAAAGAACAATATACTATTTTCTCGCATTTTCGTTCAGTTCCCTTTTCACGTATATTTATCACATACTTTATGATGTCTCGTCGTGTGGAATGCGTGTAATATATTGTTATGTGAGCATTCATATTATATTAATCTAGAATCAGATATGTCATAATTCAGATCATTAAGTATATATACTTATTTGTATGAGATTTTGATGGAGCATGCGCTGTCATTCCACATTTAGACGAATGATGTACATTATATAACTCCATATTAGAATATATATTGTGCATAAATATGTTTTAAAAGGAAGCAATTCCCTAAATTCCAAGATAAAAAAAGTATCGATTAATTTTTCAAAATTGGACAAATTTTCTGCCAAAAATAATTCTGTTCATTGTCACTTTTCCAGTACACAGTAATTTCACTATTCAAATCTTCAGAATTATCGATTGGTTTGGTTATTCCTCTTTGTTTATTCGTTATTCATTTCATTTATGCCTCTTTGTCGGTATTTCCATTGACAGATTTGTATGTTTCGTGAAATCCAATAATTGTGATCCTCAATTGTCTCTTTGTCATCCGACTTCTCTGTCATAATAATACGTCGGTATGAAATATTGTGTTTCGAGTCAGTCATAGTGATTTGTTAAATAGTAATATTAATGGTAATAGTAATAATAATAAAATCGATCGATGTTAAACAATTTAATAACCCTAAAACCGTGCAAAATTATGCTTATGTGTGCTTTTCTGAAATCTTTACAATTCATCTGCGCTGTAACGGGAGTTATCGTGCAAATTTTCAGAGTGATAAAAAGAATTGTTGGGGAAGTTTTCCCATTGCAGTTTCTTAGCAAGAAACTACGTTTTAGCCGTAAATTAAAATCGTTGAGAAGTTATAAACGCGAAGGGGTTTTTACTGGCAACAGCTTCTTCCACTTTCTATAATAGTTTGAAATCGAGAAAAACGCAGCAGAAAATATTGATTTATTACGCTAGGCGAGAACAAAATTGCCTCATGCAGATTTTCACTATTATTAAACAATATTACAGCAAGAGATGATACATATATTTCACGTTCCGTTCGGTATAACCATTTGTCCTGCAGAGTCGGAGTCATGAACTTGATACCAGTCACGTACGAAACGAAATCAGGCGTCCATCGAGTTTCCGGGAGTGATTGCTAAACCGAAATACCTGCCGAAACTCGAAATGTAAGCTCCTCTAATTGCCAATGCACTGCTATCGATCGGTTGATGAAATTCCAGCACTTCTAAATACGAGTTACAAACTTCCACCAAGATCGTTGAACGGTGCAGCCTAATTACAAACTCATAATGAGATAAACTAGCGTAAGCATGTGCGATATTTGTGGTTGAGCATTAGATTGGACTTGGATAAAACAAGCGAGCGCAATTCTTTACTTTCTTCCGTTTTTGTAACGCAGGGGAAATGGTCGAGTTGAAATATGCTATCGCATGCTTGCAGAATAAAACAGTTTGCCTGCCGCCGAGATACGAGCTTTTATTCTGAGTCCTAAAGACACGTCGTTAAAAATTTTAATTCAAAAAGAGGTAAAGCAAAAACCAAGAAGTAACGCGAAAGTGGAATGTACGGTACTGGATCACAGCGTGTTGGGTGTCAGGCGACATAAATCCAAAGCGTGTATGTACGTAATACAGAGGGAAAAATGTTTTCGAGGAAAAGATAATAATGACGAAAAATTAAAAATTTTTATTATTCGACAAATCTCATTCAACTCATTCGCCTGCAAGCTTGGATAAAACTTTCCCAGCCGTGTTCAGTGCTACACAATACCGTAAATTGTATGATATCCGGAAACGTTTTTTTCTCAATCGAAATAACGACACTCACGCTTGTGTCCTCAGCTCGCGATCTTACGACCCGAAAATTCACATTTCACGAGGGTAAAAGGAAGCCGATTACATTTGCCATTTCTCATCTAGTTGTGCAGTGGAAGTTAAAAGTGGTGGGTGGTTAGCATCACCCACTTTCGGCAGATAGTTTACGCAGTTGTCAGTTGCGTGATGATGTTTGTTATTGTATGTTGTGCGTGCTTTAGAAGCGGAAGGGGAAGGAGGATGCTCGTCTCATGCCGAGGGCTGCGACGGTTCCACAGGTACGACCGACTGGCCTAGGACTGGTAGAGTCGCGTAGCAGCATGCCGTATCTTAATTAATCCATAAATCAATAAATCAATCAATCAATCAATCAATCAATCAATCAATCAATCAATCAACCAACCAATCAAACAATTACGCCTACCCTCCTCTAACAACTGTCAAGCATCAATCGCCTCGACGCGAGATTAGTCTCAGAGCAAATTTTAATCGCACCGCCATGTGAACGGTGGAAACTTCAATTTTATCGATTTTCCATAAAAAGTGTCATATTTTATTTCATTCTCGTTTCTCCCAGGTAGAAGGTTCCGGTACCTGGCATACATTAATGCGAATTATACGTATTTCAGTCATGCATTCAGATATAAAAGCTTTTCCGGAAGACGCGCTCTCTAGTCTTTTATTTCGAGAAGAAAATGTACACGGATCGTGGCCTCGTTCTGGAATGAAAAATATCAAGATATCTTGCCTCGAGGCGTTTTACAAATTTCACGTACCAACCGAGTCTTGATACTCTCCGCAAGGCTATATACAGAGACCTAAGATTCAACATTTATTTCATCGCCAAGTCGACTCCGCACCACAAAATATGTATCCTTCTTGTAATTGTTCACCCTATTCCCGCTGAGCCACACGAGGAGCTTAAAGATCGTTATCTACACGAAAGCTCCATCGGATAACCGAATTGCATTTCACTTTGTTATTTATCAACCGAAAGTAAAATACTCTATTCTCATTACAACCAAGTACGTATACACATGGATACATCCGTAACGGCACAACCGCCGGTCAGTCACTCGTCATAAAACCTAAATCACGTATCGTGCACGTCGACTTATCAAATTACACAGCGGTCATCGGAGCACAAAATACCTAAAACGCGATCAACCGAAACCGTTGTGGTATTCGATTAACCTGTGACATTGCACCATCCGCATTACATGTATACAATTAATCTATGACATTGCACTATCCGCATTACCTGTACTCACATTTCAATATTTCGAATGTAAGAACCAGAATTGCATGTCCAGTTGGATCCCCGTTCTGTTTTTCCATGTCTACTCTTTCGGCATGTTCCTCTGTATTGAAATATTCTCACGAACACGTTGCCTCACGCACTGATGACACATTAAGCTTGTTCGATATTGTGACCTACTGGAACATTTCAAGTCTATCGGAACGCCGACCCCATTATATGTTTGGCTTTTTACCGACTAGTGGGCAGAACTGTTCTTTAGTCTTTTTGTTAGACGGATATTACATCAACACACGCTTCTCACAGTCCTGTTCTTGGCAAGGGAAATAGACGTGGCGATGCGGCGAAATATGACGAACGACAAGTGAGTCTGCCGAACATTTTTGAACTGTTAATTAAATTGAGTCAGCAATGAAGTTAATCATCATCGCAAGACTCACTTATCGATGAATATTCTTGCCCTGCCAAGACCTAGAATACTCGAATTTGTATGTCTTACAATTAAATTGCGTCAGTTTGTCTAATTCTTCCGTATAATCTGTTTCATTCTCAAATCTAGGAGTGCTTGTTGTATCGCTGAAGAAACTCCTTGGCAGAAACTGAAGAGAAAACGTCAATCTCGTGGCCCGAGAGCTGTCCGATACCCGATACGCCAGTTTCGTCTTTTATTGTCCTTTCAGGCGCAACGAGTGTCTTATGCAATCCCAATTTTCGCGCAAGAAAACACTCAGATAAACAGAGAGGCGTAAAACCTGAGTCTCAAATCTGCTGAAAACCAATGCTGCTGGCAAATTTTGTTTACACCGGATGAAGAAGAGTTGGAAATGCGCAATTCCCGATTTTATATGAAACTTGGCGATTTGTTAGAGATTAAAAATTTGGTGCTCAGAGAGTTCAACGATTATACAAAACGAAGGAACAATTGCGTTGTTGCACCTGTACATTATATACGTATTTTTGAGGTGATACCTCTGAGGTAAAGGTACAAATAACGTAACGATCTATTCTGATTTCAGTAAATTGCTCAATATTCGGTCGGAAGAAGAAGCAATACAAGGATAAGTATCTGGCGAAGCACAACGCGGTTTTTGATCAGCTGGATCTGGTCACATACGAGGAGGTCGTCAAGCTCCCTTGTGAGTCCCTTTGTCCGTCTATCGATTATTTCTCCGTCAGTCTAAAAGCCCCTTCTCTAAAACTTTGAGAAACTTCCTATCCGCTTCTCAAGGCTTCCTCTGATCAGAAGGATAGATCGGATGGACGCCCCGCTTTAAGGTGCCATATTCGCAGTTGTTATCGGGCCCGCATGTGGCCCGAGGCTTTTCGCTACTAAAAATAAGAATAGAAAAGTAACGGGAAAGTACCGCGAGCTGACGCGAGTATCACGGCGAAGTTCTATCCGGACAGAGTCTTGAAACCTCGACGGGTGGATGGAAGCTCCGAAACTCCGAAGCTCCGAAGCCTCGGAGGCTCGAAGTTCCGGATCTTTTGTGCGGTGTTTAATCGAAATTTTACGTCGCAACAGATCCCGCCTTTCAACGCAAGACTCTCGTATTGCTCGGCGCGCACGGCGTTGGTCGTCGGCATATCAAAAACACCATCATCGCCAAGCACCCCGACAAATACGCCTATCCCATTCCGCGTAAGTGGTTCACCATTATCATTCTAAGAATATTTCACCTTTATGCCAACCCTCTTTTACATATTTTCTATTTTCGTTTGATCGAATTCGAGGTACGATTTTTCCGAAGATTATCCACCCATAGGTAGATATAATATGGATTTTCGCTTACACATTTTCCCTTCAAAGTCTTCCGGGTACGGAAATATTTGCGTCTCATATTTTTATCCGTAAGCGCCTTTTACCAACAGGCGAAAGTAATAAAGAGCGACTAAACCATCGTTACGTACGAGCAGTATTCGAGTCGGCTACTTTGCCTAATTGCTTTTTGATTGAAAATTCAAACTCACTGCACAAAATTGCATTCAATTTTTTCACCGTTTTTATTTTCCGTCGCTTCTATCAAGCTCAACCCGAATTCTTTGATAAATCTTGAAAGAAACAGTCGCGTGGATAAGGTGGAGTGACAACTGTAAGATACAAGCGTTAATCTATTATTCATTCGATGCAGATACAACGAGACCGCCACGAAACGACGAAGAAAATGAACGCAATTATTACTTCGTATCGCACGATGACATGATGGCTGATATTGCTGCGAACGAGTACTTGGAATACGGTAAGAAGGGGACCCCGTGTATGGGATCTTTGTGTCAATTGATATCGTATAAAGTAGCGACAACAGTTCGGTGAACCTTGCACTCTCAACCTTCCGAACTGCATCGGTGTTGAAAAATGAGCGACTGATTTATTACGGGAAATCAACCATTTCGTGCAATGTACCTACCAGACATATTAACCATTCGACAAATTGCCATTATAAATCACGATTCGAGCGTAGCTGAATTTGCAATTCCTGATACTTCGATGCATTAACGAAAAACGAACGACAGGGACGCACGAGGACGCGATGTACGGAACGAAGCTGGAAACTATTCGCAAGATTCACGAGGAAGGCAGGATGGCGATTTTGGACGTAGAACCACAGGCGCTGAAGGTGCTGCGCACCGCCGAATTCGCACCCTACGTCGTCTTCATAGCTGCGCCAGTCCTGCAGAATCTTGCCGATGTGAGTAACGAGTGAAAAGGGGATGAATTTCTCATTTTTCAATATACATACCTACTTGTGGAATGTAACATTTCTGCGGATGGATGAAAACGGATGTAGTCAAACCTCCAAAGTCGAGTGAAAATTTCAATATTTTTCAAGTCTGGATTCACGCATGAATAGCGAATGCATTACGCCGCTTGCTCTCCTCTTCACACTACCCCCGTATGTATATCTACGAGCCGTGTGGAAGCGAAGCTGAATCCTATCGATGAAATCTCCATCCCCGGCCGATAGGAGTATCTATCTGTAATGGAATTCGAAGTACCGGCATTCCTCGCTCCGTAGCTCTACCTAATCCTTCATCGTTCACCGAAATCCTCTAGTTTTTTTTTTTCTTTCTTCACTTACTTTTAACAAGTATCACTAATTTTTAGAAGAGAAACTCGTATGAATTCTGCCAATGAGACGAACTTAAATTGAGCGGAAAAATCTTGACGCACGCCAAGAAATTACTATTAAAGTGTTATAAACCCTTATCTGGAATGAAAAAGAAATTGTAATTATTTTTCATTCGTATTAACCTTGCTTTCATCGGAGAGAAATGATTTATGGAATTAATACCGACGTATTTCAGTACGACGGGAGTTTGGAGAGATTGGCGAAGGAGTCGGACATGCTGAGGCAGGCGTACGGACACTTCTTCGACCTGACCATAGTGAACAACGACATCGAGGAGACGATCGCTTCCCTGGAGGCGGCGATCGAGCGAGTCCACACTACACCCCAATGGATTCCAGTCTCCTGGGTCTACTGACAGCGGAGTTCGCCGACGAGAGCGATTTACACAGAATACAACGGCTTCAACGGCCCCGCTAAAACGGCCAAGCAGTGATTAGGCGGCACGACGCGAATGCGGACTAATCAATCGCCACGCAGTGCCGCGTGGAACAATCAATCAAACAGTAGCCAAGCGACACGTATCGGGACCTTAGACCAATCAAATGACGTCACCGCAACGCCGAATGCCGTGGCAGTGACCGCGTGTTCATAATTATTACTTAAACGTACATATACGTATGCATGTATATGTATATGCATTATTTATACACAAACAAACACTCGCGTACACACACACCCAAACCACACACACAACACAGCTACCAAGCGTGCATGTATATAATAATATATTGCAGATCGATCAGCGAAGACGTTAGTCTTGTTATACCTAATGATTGAGACGAAGAGAAGGAAAATGGAGGAGCTAATTGCGGCCCTAAGGATATATCTGTATCAATCCTCTTTCGTAAATCAAGGTAGTAGCTGCGAATATTTTTATCCCTTGGGAATTTTTTTGCTTCCCGACTTCTTCCGGACTCAATCATTTATACCCCCTGTGTATTTTTTTTTTCTTACTCTCCTTTTTTACACCGTGAGATGGAAACCGATTGCGTGGAAGCTTTTTGCTCCGTTTCTCCGGAAAGACTTGACATTTCGGCAGAAATATAATGGACTCGTAGCTCAGCATGAGAAGTACATAACCGCCGTGTTGGAAAGCTCGTCCTGAATCAGTTGGTAATATCTCGGGGTTCCGTCACTCTCGCGATCCTCTTCGTTTAAAATCAACGGTTTAATTTGACTGAATTCTTATCATAAAATGAATAGAATAAAATTCTATTTCTTGTCGAGTCTTTCAAATTTCAAAATATTTGTCACACGTTTCGACGATAAATAGATCTTAACGATAATTGGGGAAGTAAAAATTTGCGGTGCATCTTAAAATAATTTTTATAAAACACTCACTTCATCTAAGTTTTGTCTTTGAATATCATAGGCCAGTTGAATGGAATAATTATAATTTCATCCTTGAACTGTATTTGAACTATTTTCCTTCTGAATTCGTCGACAACAAGACTGGCTCTGCGAGTTGTGTCGAACAACCGCAGTTCGTCAAGTCGAAAGAACGGCTGATTGTCGATTAAACTATTTAATAATGAAATTTAAGAATTGAAGATGATGAATTTCGATAGTAACGGTGGCTGCCTGCGGCAAGCGTTTCTATCGCCCCTAATAAAGCCAGAAACACCTGGTTTGCATACCCTCGTACAAACGCATAATCGAAATATCGAACTAAACGCGGTTATATAGAAGTTTATATAACGTAAATCAAGTAAATAGATAGTTTACCAGTCTATAATAATTAATAACAGAATGGAAAATATAAAAATAAAAATTTAACATTAAAACAGATTAAACGACCTAGGTAATTAATGAATTAATTGTGTAAGTAATTAATAATGAATTACTAGAAGACTAATAGAAATTTCCATACGCAACCCGTAGGAATGCTGGATGTGAGTGCGCGCATGAAGAATTGAATATGAAGATTGGATTATATAATCACGATGAGTCGAAGTTACTGGCATGATTCTATTGTATATCCTACATAGCAGCGCCGCTGCGCCTACGTACTCTTTTTATTTATCGATCTAGTATTTTCGAATCACCGGTGAGAATGGATAGCATAATTAACGATTAATAATAAATATATAATTGATTATATACTTACAGCGTGTGTGAGAAAACGAGAGAAAAAAAGGGAAGAAAAGAGAAGGAGAGGGAGAGAGAGCGGGAGAGGGAGAGGGAGAGGGAGAGGGAGAGAGAGAGAGAGAAAGAGAGAGAGAGAGAGAGAGAGAGGGTGAGAGGAAGGGAGGGAGAGTAAGTTGTTTGCACGTGTCATTATGAAAAATTGAATGTGTGCGTGAAAATTATTGAGAGCTAAAAAAGAGAAACACAAGAAACCGTAAAGGTCGTAAGTGATTTTGTAATATTTCTCATAAGTTGTAGCTGCCATGATTAACTAGCGATGAGTACTTAAAAACTAAATTCCGGAAATAATATCAGTAATTCGAGTATCAAAGTGGAGGCATTCGCGCTCTTGGAAAAGTCTGTACTTGATAACCAACGACCGGCTGCATGGCTGATCTAGAGCTAAAGCTGAAGCTAACGGATGTTGAAATAAGATGACGGGTCTAAAAGAAACAATAACAGTTCATTATAATTATGTAATTATAAATGAGAGAGAGAGAGAGAGAGAGAGAAAGAGAGAGAGAAAGAGAGAGAGAGGAATGAAGAGTATTATAAAACGTTGTTAATTGAATTAATAAAACTAGCCCAAAGTATCAAAAGTTGTATTTTAATTCATTAAAAACTTCCTAAATGAATTTTGATAACTGAATTGAATAACCTGAGAATAGTTGTGTGCGAAATTGCGAGAAGGCGAAGGGAGACAGACTTGCCGGTTTAATTAGCGAGGATTAAGGTATATTTCCATTAAAAGTTACCCAGCGCCTGAAATCTGAATCTATTATATTGATTCCGAACCGTCGCATCGCCTTCGCCTTTTTCACGATTCTGATAACCTTCAACTATCTCTCTGCCTTTACTCGAATCCTTAGAGTAACGGAAACTTCATTTATACGGCCTTCCACGCCTCAAAACTAACGAATTCTCTCTTTTCGTCGACACTTTCGGCGTTCTACTCACACTTGTCTTACAATCAATATAGCACTAGACTCGTGTAACACGTCCCGGAAAAAATTTGAGCATTGAAAGTCATATTAGAAAATACTGGGTCTAATAACGTAAATTTGTTGGAATTTTAACACCCACTCTGTGTTTTTATTTTTAATACTTGACAAAGAATGCAACTTCAACCTTTCACTCTTTTGAATTGACGGACAATCACGTTCGAAAAATATTATTTTTCAAATACGAACGCGGTTTGGAACGGTTATCGAGTAACTAAAATATGGCGTAAAACAAATAAAATAAATAAGATAGATGGTTAAACAATCGGTCTTGTGTTAACTTGAACTTCCTTTCATCATCTCAACAATTGAATACGAAATATTACTCTTCACGCATCACTGCCAGATGATTCATGTTCATGGACAATTCGATGCTACGATCCGTTGGTAAAAACGATGCATCAATGGTTTTAAGCTTGTTGTTTTGACTAAAAATAACCTAACATTATCCAAAGAAAAAAAGAATGTATAAAGATGATAGTAATAATAATAGTAGATAGTAGTAATTGTGGCACGATATTTTATGCTTACTCCCATCAATTACATCAGGCATTACAAAGGAATATATAAAAATTGCGTGAATTGCGAAGTAGAGTATTAATTAGGTACTGTATTCCTATACGCTTTTACTTAACTATACGTACGTCACGTCTCTTTTAATGTAACGACGATCTATATAGAAGATAAAGAAGAGTAGGAAAAAAAATTATATATCGCCAATTACTTGAGAAGTTATACCTTCTTCAAATCAGATTGTATACGCTTTACACATTTAATGCTTATGGTCAGCTAGCACTGTTACCTGTGTCTAGAATTTTTCTATCTTTTCTTCACCTTTTCGCTATATCACATAATTTTATTTACAATCAGTACATAACGCTAACTGCTCTCTATGTATATACGTTTATCTCTTACCCTTAAAATTGTATACTTCCTGATATCATTTTCTTACTCTACGCGGATTCGCACGCGCTACTCGTGCATATAATTTCGACAAGACCAACTAAAGTACAATACTAAAAGAAAATGACTCTCGTCTTCAATGACAAAAAATATGACACGATAGTAACAATGATAATTTTTTAAACAATCGATGATGAAAATTTGTGTTCTCCTTTGCAATGAGTGTGATTAGTTTTCAGATCCTCTTGCTAATGCTGAAATTATTTTGCGTAGAAACGATCATTGATCAAGTTAGTCTTGTCGATATGCCTGCACTTGCATAATCGTCGTGAAGATATCGGCACGAAAAGGCAGATCTTTTACAAGCAGAGAGAAACGCTGTTTTGGAAATTGGAATTATAGTGTTTTCACTTCTGTCAGGTGGTATTATCATTATTATCATTATCATTATCGTGATTATTATTATCATTATTATTATCTATATAATAATTACGAATATTATAGTACATATTACAAGATCCGACTTATTACACTCTGTGAATAATTACATCCATTTACAAACGGCAATATTCCCACTTCATATATTACCTCGATTTATTTATACGCATTTAGCCATAACTAATTATAATTCCGGCATCTACTAACAGCTGTTAAAACAATAGCTTGTTATTGTACAGTTCTAGGGAGCAATGCCCAAACGATTTGAGCAAATCCGGGGTAACAACACGGGTCGATTATTAATTGGTTCCAATTAACGGGGGAATTCGAAGCAATGTATCAAACCTCTTCTCGACAATTTCGTTATTCCGCTAATACGTGTAATCGTCAAGGACTTGTGAATCAAACCTTTGCAAAATTCAAAAACTAATACTAATTAAACTCTCTCATTCAAGGCTGCGGCATTATAGCAGTTCACAGGTAATTAGAAGCGACGATTTTTCCTCTTCAACGGATGTCGCCGCCCCCCGTTTCGCCTCTTCGACACGACGCGTACCGGAGGTGGCATCAGTAGTCCGATTCCTGGATCCACAGTCGTGCAATTTTCTTGAGACATCGGGAACATGTACTCCAGGTCGATGTCATACCTGTTGATAAAATTTTTTGGATCAGGCTAATCAGGGACTTGATTCGCATTTATATTACATCATCGGAATCGTGGCAAAGATTTGTCAATTCCACCAAACTTTTCATCATCGATTCGTAAGTCAGTCAAAAGAGTTATTCCGCTTGAAAATTTTCCTGAACTTAACTGCAAATCTAATATACACTTAGGTTGATAACTATTTCCAACCTGGGGAGTTTCTCTCGGAGATAAGAGATGACGTTGACCCCAAGTTGAGGATCCCGGCTCATAATGAAGCTGGATAGGTATCGAGGGCTCTTGCTTTTCTCGGCGCAATGCATCAGTAAGGCCCAAGACTTGTAGTCGGAATCGAGTACGTACGTGTTGTATATCCCTTCGTCTGTCGATAACAATTGTCACGATATCAATGCGCGGGAAATTTATCATTAATATATAACATTTTATTTAGACGCGTGAAAGAATTGAGATCCGTAAAATTAACGGCCTTGACTCGCGCCCTTGTCAGTAGAGAGAGGGGCGCTTCTGGCGCCAGTAAATTTTCACAAACACAATACCCGCTCGAATCGTTTTACCGAAGCATAAAATATTTTTGCCAAAATACCGCAGGCTCGTTAGTTTCAACTTGTTCCCGATTCGCAGTTATTAACAGCCGCGCTGCTACGTGATGTTGGGTAAAAATCTCGGCCCTCGTGGCGCCGGTAACTAATTCTGAGCATAAAATCATAGCCGAGAAATTTCGGGTAAAGCCTCGCGAGGGAGAAAAAGCTGCCCTACGAAATTGCAACGGTACGTGTAGTTCTCACATGTGTCTTCGGCGTGGACCCAGTGCGCAGGGAAATCCGGCGAAGGTATTTTCCAGGTGATGTTTCCACCGAGCTGTTCGTTGATTGGATCGTCGGCAAAACTGTAGGTGAAGTTCATCGTCACTTCGGCGATCTCCGAAGAGACGGACAGCTCGGCTCGCATGCATCTGTAATCCAGAGCTTCCTCCGAGCTTGCATAGTACTGGACGATGTACCAATATCCCAAGAACTGTGGCGTACGGTGAAAATTCATTCGGTAAGAATTAGGATTATTTAATATATTGGGGGAAGTTTAATGGTGCGAGGGAAAGTAGAAAAAGCTGCAATGTGACAGACGTATCGGAAAACCTATATTTGAATTTAAATAATTTCTCTGTACTTCGTGACAAATTTAACAAATTCCGGGACGGGACTTTTGTGAATCCGACGCGGTGTCTTGGGGTATTAGCTGCAGCGTGTTGATGAATTTCCCGATATCGCTACAGCTTATATTTTTCAAGTGCCGATACAAATCTAACATTGGTTAATTCCTTTTAGACGATACGGAATCATCCGTTATTCGGTTCTGGTACAATCCTTCGCACTAAATTCTTACGAGTGGTATGAAATGAGACACACCCATTAACATGGCTCTCTAGCAGCTCCGTATTACCGAAATAACTGCCGCTCTATGCGTTAAACACTTTTGAAGCACGGGAAAATGAATCGTAAACTCCAAATGCCACGGTTTGACCGCAGGTTTGGACAAATTACAAAACACGAGGGTTTGCCACGTGGAACTCAATACAACTACTCCACTTTAGTAAACAATTTTGATCTATGCTGCAGGGTATGTATGTAATACAATGCGAAACGTTTAGTCTCTTTTTCCACTAATAATTCAATAAATAAATTTTTTTTATCTCGGTATAGTTGTTTGATTAATTTTAGTAACGGCTAGGAAATAGTTTACCCCTTTTAAAAAATTTTTTCGCAAGTTGCATCAAAGAACCAATCTTTTTCAAATGTAAACGTTTGTGCCGAGTGTATAGATTGTGTAGTGCACTCAAGTGTACCCTTGACTTATCACCACGTGGCAATCTGACCAGACACGCTAATTAAATTACCGGATTTACAAATTAGAAGAATTTCCTATTCAACGTTTATTGTTAGAGAAAACTGAACACCACGGGTATGTAGAAGCTTGCAAAATGAGTTGTAACAGGATTTCAGATTCATGGTACACCGTTATACTCCATCAAAAAGTACACCATCGTTGATAATTTTTCTCTCACTTCGACAATGATGAATGGTCAGTTATTGCTGGAAATTTAAAAGCAATTTTGCACAGTTGAAAACCTACGATCGTTGAAAAATAAAGCCGATATTTTATGATCACCGGGTAATGAATGCTCAGGCTAAATCTCACTGTGATTGTATACGAATCGGTATAAAGAATATTTTCATCGCGAATAAACATATATATTATATTACCATATTATACAGAGAAAAACTAGGTTAATGTAATCTCTGTCAGTCGTCAAGATACGAAAATGAAATTTACTCGTATAAATATGACCTACTCCATTTATTCGGATCAAAGCTAATCATATTTTCCAAAGTCTCGGTAACGGACACATAAAATTGCTACGTAACGATATATACAATGCAATGCGATCAAAGATTCTTCCGTGGACCATTGCGAACAAGAAATTATTCATCATTCAACACTCCTTTCCGTATCTCCCGAAGAAAATAAACCGACGAGCCAAACATTCCTCATAGTCCAGACGATGAAAGCTTTCACCACGAGGATAGCGTGCGTAACAGAGTCAGCCGACATCGCAAGGATCTTTTCGTTGAAGAAACTTGTCATTCAAAATTTCTCGAGCCTCGATTGAAAGGAATCATCCGCAGAAGTTGAAATCCGTGTCTTTTATAAACCCACTTCAGTTTATTCGATCTTAATCGACTTTACTCTCGTATAATCGTTCGCGGTCTAGAAATTGGTCGGGATATTGTCCGTTACGTCACCGGCTCAGCCTTGGCTGATCATCACACCAAGCGAAGCTGTTATCAGTACTCGGTGCGAGGCCTCGGATTGAAGATGAACGCTCGCGTAAACTAATAATTGAGGAATCGCGGCAGAGCCGATGATGCCGTCTCGGTAAGCCGGGGGTTCAAGGATCGGCCGAGCCTGTGTAATCCAGTGACGACGGGATGTCGACGCGTTGGCCCAATAACCTCGAATTTCCAGCAGAGTCAACAGTGGGTCTATTTCCGTAGCCGAAGAACAGTGAGCCGTAACGAAGCTTTATATGAGCGCCGCGCGGTTTCTTTGGGCATTTTCGCGTCCAGTCGACCGGCCGCCTCGATACAAATCCCCGCTATCAATGACCGGGCAGATCGTGGCCTCAGATACACCCTGGAGCCCTGAAACCCATGCATCGCGTTCCGATAGCCGGACGGACGCGTTACAGCTCGTAAAAACGGAGATCCCTAGGTCACGTTTCCCAGACGACGACTTTCCGCCCGACGAGGCGATGCGTCGCCGCGTCGTTCCAGTGCAGCGAGCTTCTTCAAAGGCGAACGAGAGCATCCCTTCGTCTCGCGCAACGGTACACGGGCCGAAACGCCACACGCCAAATTCGTCATCGAATGGGTATTTTTAACCATTGTCGCGACGTGGCAACGCCACTCTGACTACCAGTCACGATTTCACTCATATTTTCCTATTCCCTTGACGCTGGCATTCACAGGGACGAACTCGAGCCCCCGGCAGAAGCATCATCCCCCTCGTCAATGCCAATTTTTAAACGAGGCGGAGTGGAGCCCGAGACAAGCGAAAGGAATTCGAAAGCATTTCAACCTGGCTTTTGATGCAACTTCTCGACCCTGGGTGAGCATTTTTGAAAGCCGGTCTCGTCTTGAGACTTGTCTCAAGTATAGAGCGAGCCGTAATTTATCGATGTGTTATACAGACGCTCTATACCTGTTCAATAGCACGCTTCTCGCAATAGTTTGATGAAATTACTGGCGTATGCCCATGGGTTCGACCGGAAGACGTTACCCTTGTAGCTAAATAATTCATGTGCGATTCTTGCATTAATTAAATCTCAATCGGAAGACTTTGAAAAATTCTCAAAACGAGTTTGCAGCGGATTTTAGAACTGTTACTACGGAAATGTTGATTGCCGAGTCAATAATCAACTCATCAATATACATATGCACGAAGATATTTGCAAGTATTTTGAATCCGATTTATGTTCATCGAATAGGAAAATTGCAGAGCTTTTCCGGTTACTAATTTTTCAAGTACCTATTCAGGAAAGATCAAACGAATTATTGTTTTTAATAAGAACGAAATAACGACCGCTCATCGTGTGAAAATGTTTCTAAACTGGTCGTAAAAGTGAGTCTAAAACCGCGCTCGACGGAGGAGGCTGGGAACAAGTCCGTGGTGGAATTTGCAATCGAAAAATAAACTGGAATCTAGGGAGTGTAAACATTGAGTGAACTATAAATTCAAGGCCCCTTCGTCAAGTTGAACTACTTACTCCAAAAATATCAAGTGTGAGAATTGGACAGTGTATTTAATGAATTAAAGTAAACATTTTTTCAAAACGTACCTCAGCCGTGTCAAAGTTGCGTATAGCTTTGACCTTCGGGCACTTAGATTTATCCTCCCGTCTCTTGTAGACGCCATCGGTCTCACTGATAAAGTAAACGGTAAGTAATAAGAACAGGAAAATACGGACACGGTAAATGCCGAAAGGCTCGAAGGCGGAGGTCATTTTTGTCCGTCCACTAACGTCGACGCGCTACGTTCTACTATCGGAACCACGAGGTCTGTCTGTCTGCACGATTTTAGGGGGGAGTTCGGATGGGGGCAACGGTAAGGGCGCGGATGAGGGAGGGAGGGAGGGAGGAAGGGCCTGAAACGGGAATCGAAGCACTAATCACAAAGCTCCTACTTTCCGCTCTGCCTTACTACTTTTCCCAATTATCCCAACGGTTTGATCAATATAAGTTTTCCCCGCGCGCAATCTTTCTCTTTCTCTCTCTACACTGATCCCGCTGCCTCGCAGCGGAAACGATCGTGTCCCGTTCGACTGATTAATCCGTATCTCTATGTCAGTTCCGTTCAAAGTACGACTGTAAAAAATAGAGCTGCACACTTTCGTGTTCCGGTAGCCTTGGACCTTGCACCAAGAATCAAATTATTGTAATGTTGTAATGTCGCATGACGAGCTTAAGGAAGACTCGCATGTAGCGCTTTAAATGAATTTAGTATTCGTAAAGTTTTTCTCGGGAGGCTATATTCACGTGTTTATGTCTCTGTCCTTATCGCCCGGTCTCTGGGAAAATGGCCCCAGAACTACTGCATCGGTTATACGCGCGTATACACCGTTCGTTTTATTTCGTGCGGAGGAAAGTACATTGAGTCACGAGTAGTGTCAGCTGTCTGCCAAGTTAGAGAACCCAACTACCTAACGACACTTGCCTTTTGTCTCCGCTGATGGGAACCGCAACCTCTGAGGTATACTTTGTACGCCGAGCGAATACAAATTCGATTTGGCCAGACTCGACGTGTTCGACGAGCATTCGGAAGGTATAAGGTACACACTATAACCTTCGATTTTATTCCACGATATAAACTGAGACTCTATAACTAGCCGCTGAACAGTCTGTGGTTTTATTATCGGCATGGGAATAGTTAATCAGTGTATGTTGTTTTTTTTTTTTTTCGAACCTTTTAATTATGAAATGACGGCATCCGGTTAAAGCCGATTTATGATTCCACCGTGCGCCCGCAGAAATTCATTTAAATTTCTTTCCAATTGTCACATTCTTAAATGGATCATAAATTCATGAATTTCTATTCTCTGATATTAGTCGTGTGTTCCATGAATTAGTGCCGATTGCCCAGGCTTGCTAGCTGTTATGTCAAACTCAGATTTTAATTTCGGGTATAGTTTGCGTATGTGCAGACTGTTAACATCTGAATTAGTTTGACGCGAAATTTGCTGGTGAAATAACTTATAAACGATAACGAAATTGACGTTTAGTTTGCAATTTATTCGATTCACGACGTGTAAGACGTGATCTTCAGTGACGAGTGATTTTATCGTAAGCAAGGATTATTTCGGGGGTCGCTGTTGGAATTCTCAGATTTTATCCCCGATGTAACTTCGTTACGACCCGAAGCGATCGTATTTTTAGATATGGTTGCAATGCATTGACAGGAGTTCGAGCCTGGTGTGAAAAACAACAGGTTCATTCTTTTCACAGATCCGAATGGTGTCGATTAATGCCACCTCTGTTTTTAGGGGCGAGCCGTAGTTTCGATGGACATTTCGGGAACGCATTTTCGCAATGATTGGATCACTCGATCGTTGAACGGCAAAGGAAAGCTACAAAGTTTTGCACAAATACGAGTAAACCAGTCTTATTATATGCGTCGACTGCTCAATAATGTACCGCTTCGTTCCTCGTCGATGACTAATCACTCCTAGTGTCAGTAACACGCTGTTTCCTGTCACTGCTGTGGTTTCGTCGAGAACCTGAAAACCTATAAACTTCAATGCAGCCCTTTGAAAGAAGTCGGATGAAAAATTGTGGTAAAAATTTTTAAGCAACTCGTAAACGGGAGCGCGGCATCGTCGTATCAAAACAAATCAAGCGACCGGCTCCGTGAACTGACTCATTACAGCTTTATGACATAACCGGCGTAATTGTAAAGCGCTTGCACATGTTTCGAGCGAAACAATATTAACCGAGCACGCAGCAGAGGGCCGGTCATTGAGGAACGTGAATCACGTATTTCGTCACTCCTTGTCGAACACCACGAATAGCAATAAGAATTTCGGACGTCAAAGCGTGTGAGTATGGCTTGCTGGATGGACAAAAGATAATTCCATTCGGACAATTGCAGTCCTGAGTATTCGTACACGGTCGTTTTATAATTCTGTCCGTACAGCCTTGACGTGGCATGACTCTCAACATATCGAACAGACCAGAAAATGTACTAAATGCCAATGCCGAGCTTGTAGAAGCGCTCCAGTGTCTCAGACGAAGAGCGCTTGACGAAGTATGCAATAAAAAGATTTCTGTAAGTATACAGTCGAATAAGCGAAAGTATTTACTACACTTATACTGCCATCATTTCGTCCCCTTCTCTGAGTTTCGTTTCCGTTAAACTTCTCTGCAATAATTTCTTGGTAAATAATTAACGGAGTGGAAAAATTTTTCCATGTTATTCACCGGGCTTTCCAGTAACATAACTTCTATCAATTTGGTTGAGAGCTATCGCATGCAGTTATCTCACGTCCTCTTCCTTTGACGGTTGTAAATATGATAACGCCGAAGCCACAACGCATCAACACTTGTATAATTACAAAGTGAGGAGCGCGTGTCCCGCTAACACAATCGGGATGCTTGTTCATGTTCATCGTATGATTACCCAGCGTCATGCTGTGGGGATTCATGAATGTTCGATTTTTTGACGCCGTGTGATTAATCTCAAAAAGACGTAAACGACGATGCGTCGCTTGAATTAGTTTTACAACCCTTTTACCCATTTCAAACTTCCAGCACGTGATGTAGACCTGAATAGTAGTCTGTTTAATTTAAGAAGCTTTGTGGAAACCGACTGTGGATCGTAATCAGCGATTTGTGAATGAATAATACCAGTGTTTGATGTTTGAGATTTTATTCGTACATCATTCTTTCTTTATATACATTCTTGTCTTTATTTTTAGTTTATATTAAGTTTTATAAACAATGATGATGACGGTGTGATGAAGGTGAATAGTTGCAGTTCCCTCTTTGTCAGTGTCCTCTTACCCTCCGAGCGATGCTTTGGCTTTCAGCTGTTGTAGATAGAGACAGCATACCTACCGACAAAAGCTCAACCAGTTTCAGATGAGAAAACCGGAGTGCTGCGTTTATCCGTGGAGATGTTGCACAAACGCATTGATAAAGAAGAGCACGCCGAGTCCCTCTAAAGTTACTGGCGATTATTTCATTGGGATGCACTCGGTGTATTTAGACCTCTTTCTAACAGTGTTAGGGAAGAGATGATCAGAATACATTCGGTGTAGACGCGTTATCACGTCTAAAGTCGTGGCGCTGAGACTAATGGAATGGCACTAATGACGGTACTAGCATCCGCATTTTTCTCGGAAATGCTTCACTATTACTCTCCTAATCGTCCGTACAGTCTTTCAATTGTCAAACATCGCATTGATATGCTCCAGGAATTTTTCGATTCGCTATACATGTGTCTATCTATACGTGTGTGAATATTCAATTGCGTATTACATCGCAGTCAGAGAGTGGTAGTGATTATCATGCTCGTGAGCCGTCTACCTTGTCAGCTTCGAGTCCTCATACTGTGCAGTTGGATTCTATAATTAGAAAGCGAAACAGGAATTGGGAAAAATTAATTAGGAATAGACAGCTCAGTGATCCATCTGAGTCGCAGACGCGGAACGAATCGTGATTACTGATCTATAGGCACCGATCAGTGGTAATTTTTTCACACTCTTCATTCGGGTCGAATGAATTACAATAGACGGCAGTTGGCTGCAAACGGTAATAATTAATCATTTTTCAACACTCCCGGGTCTTGTGCATCATTCCAGGAGCCACCGATGAAGCGAATAACTGAACTGAGGCTTTCACTTGGGTGTAATTCTTATCGTTAATTTGAATGCAAAGACTTTTGCTCATCGTGTTATATCGAGGAACGTGGATCAGCGAAGTGTTCAAAGAGTACGGGGTGCTCGTTATAATTAAAATGTCGAAATCAATTTCCGACTGCCCGTGATCGATCGACGCTGCAGCTGCCGCTGCTGCTGTTGCTGCTGCTACCGTTGATCGGTGTACTCTCGCTGTTACGAAAGTCAAATTCGGTGCAATGATTTTCAAGATGTACCTGATGCTGTTAGAATTAAACATCAGTTGAGCTCAAACGTATTGAATATTCGAGATGTAATCATGTAGCAGCTGGCATCACAAACATAGACGTACATATACGTGTACATTTGCCAGTTATGCCGCATGCAGGCTGCAGGGTGTTACACGCTATTTCAAACGGAGCCACATGATCCTTGCGCAGCAGCCCTTCCAATTATTTCTATTTCAGTACTTCTAAAGAAATATAGCGGTGCAAGCTTCCTCCGGAGTATAGACACGATTCGTTGAAACCATACCGAGGATGAACGAAACCTTGAGTTTCAAACAAAGTTGAGAATAGAAAAAAGAAATGGCTGCTTTTCAGAATCTTAATAAATTCTTTTTCAAGTAATGACAAAAACTTGAGAACCCTCGTAGTAAATGTAACATGAACTCGGCGGGGCAGGGGAAAGCTTCCGGCGGCATATGGTTTCACCTGAAGAATGCAGAATTTTAATGAAAAGTATAAAATTTTCATAACACGACCGAGTTAGCGAGTACAAATAGGCGGTATCGTGATTCTACATTTAGTACGGTGGTACTCCGGCGAGCGAAAATACAGAAAAGAAAAACAAAGAAAAATCACATATTACAAAGAGGAAAACAGGAAAATGGTAAGCGAAGGTGAAGAAATTGAAAAATAAAAGGAAAACAGAAGAAAACGAACCGGTTAAAGATCGCGGAACCGCAGAGGCGTGATTACGGAAGGGAGGAACACCCCCCGATTAACGACCACCGGAAATACTCCAGCAGCTCGAGTGAGTACTTAGTTCGTATACTGGTTTTAAAGTGCGACGTCAATTCTGTACGAAACGATCGGGCTCGTCCGGTTCGGTATCGCGAACGCTCGCCGCCGCCGGGTCCTTTGCCGGTGACTCGCGAGCCTCGCGAGTCACTCTTTACCTGTTGCATTGCGCACCGCCAGAGACGCGGAGCGGAGCGGAGCGCATACCGGCACCGTCGGGCGCCACGGCGTGTCTCTCAACCTCCGGGTAGCCGGCTAGCCGTAATCCGACTGCGGCGGCGCGGGAGCGTTTGAGTTGCGCAGCGCGGACTGGCGCCTTAAGCGAACGAAGCGTGCGCTGGATATTAGATGGCACGCACAGCCTTGCGAGAGGCATTCGCCTGCCGCGTTGCGAGCGAGAGGGACGGTTCGCGATTGCGTCGCAAGAGTCGCGTCAGCCGAATCGTCCGACCGATGTTTCGAGTACCTGCTTCGTACTTACGCACCTTCTCGTCCGCATAATCCACCTGCCGTTGTCGCCGTTGCCGCTGTTCGATAATCCTGAGTTGTTGGTGTGAGGTGTGCCTTGTGCCGTTGGTTCAAGCGCGGTCCGCCCGGGCACGTGCTTCTTCTCCTCGGAATTACCGATCGGCAATTTCGAACGATTATAAATCGAAGATTCGCCCTTTGTCGCGGAGACGGCGAGACCTTATCGTCGCACATGTTACAGACGCTGGCAGCGATCGAGCGACGTACGTAAATACCGTTTCACAACAGTGCCTCGTGTTGTGTTGTATCATCCTCGACGAGTGACATTTCCGTCCCACCCACCTAGATCGCGTATACGTTTCGTCGTCGGATGAACGCACCTTGGCTCCGCAACCGCGCACGCTCATTCAGCATCCAAACGCGAATGGACCAAGTTCGAGAAGCGGCGTGACGCTGGTTTTGACACCGCGCCGGCTTTTACCAGTCCGTAAATTTTTACTTATTGAAGCTTGAAAGCTACTTATTGACGTCGCTGTTCCCGTCGTATCCTCCAATCGCCTGGTTTTAATACAAACTTCTAATTTCCGGTGTGCCGTCAAACGAAGAGAGTGCGTGGGAAATCAGTGAAAAGTGAAGAAAGTGAAGTGAATCAGTGAGGAGCAAAGAATAACTGAACGGCGGGAATTTTTTCGCGCGTTTAACTCGAGACTTGTTTGAACACGGATTTCGCGTTGATCCGGCCGAAAGACACAGCGGTCGCGTAAGTGATTGTCAATTACGCAATTGGCTCGGTTATTGTGTTATTAAGTATGCGTTTGGTAAACAAGGCGTTTAACTGCCATGTAAGCACGTCGCGCTCGTCGGGGTGCTCGAGACGCGTTATTTCTACTTGGCGTGACTTTCGCGTTATGCTGACGCCAGACATCATCAAATGCTAAGTCGTGTATTATAAATAAATATATATATATATATGTATAATGTACCGAGAACCAGGAACTTGTAATTTGCTGGCGACACTGCACCGCGTTCGAAATAATTACCTCTATTCGTGACTCAAGGTAGGTAGGTTGGTTGGTTGGTTGGTTGGTAGGTTGGTGTATGAGAGTTCGCCTCGAGTTCTCCATACCTGCCCGAAGTCTATAAATTGCCGGCACGCTGCTGGAACGGCGCTTCCTTTATAAATAGGTCAGTGCCCTGGATCAGTGCGTATAGTACAACGAACAGGACGACAAAATAATGTGATCGATAAATATCGGTGAATCCTACGCGAGAGAAGATTTCCTTTTTAACGCTACCCTCCTACCAACGATAATTAATCACCGCTCCACACTCGACGCTGATTAAGAACTACAGATAGAATGCGCCCACGTGACTCAAACGATACTTGACCACAACCCCATCTCTCCTGGTCGATGACAAACGTCAACAGGATCAGGGTGGTCGTCCTCGGCGGCCCCAGAGTCGGCAAATCTGGTAAGTAACGCTCGTTGAACTTTTCGCATCTCGTACTCTGAAAAACGAACGATCGCAATTCACTTGGAACTCGATCTCATTGATTTTGTATGTATGTTTGATAGTTGGGCAAATACTTTGTTCTAAAGAAAAAACAATAATTATAAGATGTGACGGTAACAGCGATCTCAAATACGAGTATCATATTTTGAACCTGAGCAGTACAGATAACTACTACTAATAAGTAGCATAAAGGGATAATATCGGCAGAATCAGTAAGGAGAGACTATCATTTACGAACTGGTTCAATTCTTAAGACAGCTGCCTGTAACTTTTGTGACACCGATTTTAGCGAACTAGAAATCAAATAACAAGTATTGAGTAATAAGAGAAAACGGACGTTGAAAGAAAGCAAGCTTTCCTCCAGTTTCCTATTTTTAACCTAACAGGTTGTGGGAAAACAGTTTACTTATTCCATATTTGTGTAACTCAGTCCTTATGGTAAGATATTACTTGGTAATTGAATCAGAAAAATTGTGGGACTGAGAACTCGATTCAAAGTGTGACTGTTAAATTTTATTGAGGTTGTAGATATACCCACGCCTCGAAGTCAGGACAAGTGTTAATTGTATGTGAAACGAAGTGCTGGTTCAATAGCTCGGGCTAAGGGGCTGCAAGAATGTCGAAATTCTGGTATATAACTATTATAGCATGTCCCGGAAACATTGGTAAAAACTGATACGGACGAATGTCTGCTGCATCTAGCCTCAAATTTTACCGTAGTGCATCATATACTGGATTTTACTGCGTTTTATTGTTGCTGCATAACCATAAAACCTCTCAGGAATAACAATCGAATCGCGAGCCCCGTATACTGATTTATTATACATATAACATACATTATAAACTCAGAACTGTGGATAATATACTTATTAGCAGTTCTAAAATCTGATGAACTATCAACGGTGAAGGTGCAACTTGAATATAAATTATCACGTTTAACATTCAAATTCAATTATGGTCTGTGATTTTTCTCTCTTGCCTCTTTCATAATCAATATTCGAGGTCCCATATTGATGGTTTCTTCATATTCAATTTTCCACGTGATTACACGATGTATATTTATATTCAAAGATAAATCCTGCATCGCACAGATTCGTTTATTCTTTTTTTCTTTCGACTCTTCAGCAAACGAATGAAATTTCTTCTTCTTTGACGATGACGTCGGTACCTACTTTCTCGTTCATTACACTCCCACTCATTTAGAGATTAATGCGGCACTAATTTTTCCGTCGAAAGTGAAGAAAGAGGTTCTAGATTTTTAGAACTCATTTCAGTTCGTTCGTCATCGTAGTTGTGCGTGGAGCAATAAAGAAATTTCATCACACGAATTACCGCGTCGTGATCATTAGCTGGACATGAGACATCACCGCGCACGTTCTCCAATGAAATTTAGCAAGCGTTTAAAGCTCCTCACCTCTGTAAGCTCCGTAAACGTAATCCCCGCTTTAGCGCTCCCATACGTATCGTATAACCGATCCCTGAGCGTCTCGTATAAGACCCCCCCACAGGGGTTGGTGAGTCCCTAAAAGTGGCGTGAATCTGACGTGAAATTAGGATCTCCGGATGAGCGATCGAATGTCGCCTTGTGCACAGTCGTCGGCTGGCCGAGCGCAGGATATGCAGTCTGAGCCCAATAGTCCGTAAAGGGTGCTCCCGACGGCAGGTAGGGAGATGCAGACATCCGATATCCATTTGGAGTACGGAGTATTATGGTACCTACTGCCTCCTGTCCGCATTAAGCCAAAGTTTTAAGTCCAAAATTCCACACATTTTTCTTATTTCAATGGTTATCGACGCCCCGCGTTCCCTGCACTCAGCGGACCGATCGTTTTTGTGACTCCGTTCAACCACGGGGTCAAATTGGTCTTACATTAGTTGGTGAGTCTCGAGAGCCGAGCATTCCGAACCTGCAACCGCTGCCGAACACCTTTATCACCTTTCGCTGCATGTCCTCGTTAAATACCTTTCCAGGCTTTCGTTGCTGCTGACCCTGGCCCTGACTTTACCGCTCTGTCTATATTTAGAGAACGGTGTTTTATAGCTAGTTTCGATTTCACCGTACGTTGACTTACCTCCGCAGCCTCGGGACCGCGTTGTTCGCCATATTCTTTGCCGATTGACAAACTTTTCTTATCGTATCGATTGCCGTTTGGCAATCTAGAAGAGTTGACGCAAAATCAATTCCAAGAAGAGAATCGATACCTACCTCATAAAAGTCAGTAATTCCCGCAGGCGATGATGCTTTCGACAAAAGGAACTCGTTGACAGTTATTTCCTATAATCACGTGTTTACTTCATGCGAACTTGACGCATTCGATATTATACATCCTAGTACCTCGACCATAAAACCTGACTCCCTCTTCAATGCAGACAGACTCGGATGCAGTTTAAATCTACATTAGAGTTCGTGGTCCCGATCGACCGACGATTGGTCTTAACCCAAGAACCCAGTGCCCTGTATTCGATTATACTAGTCGATACTCTGGTAGAGATTGTCAATACGCTAATTAGCGGTATAATTAAGCTGCGCCGGTAAGTTTTTTTCACGTCGCGGCTTCAGTGCTGCTGCAGCAAGTGCAGAACCGCAAGCGTGTTCTATAGGCGATCTCATTTCGAACCGCTGCGACCACGCTATCATTCGTTCGTTCCGCTGCTCTTTAGATCGGATCGACTACAAGTGTACGTAGTAGGTAGGCGGTTTCTACGGGGATTTCTTGCAACCATCTTAAGCCTTTCAGCTTCACAACTACTTATTTACTCCCTTGCTTTATACGATCGTTCGTCTCGTCTCGCCTCGCTTGAGTATTTGGCAAACATTATATTCACCGCGGCGGCTATATTTGCAGCGTTATTTGCAGTCGGGTGTGATAAGATAAGCGAAGATGAACCAGGTCAGAATTTCTCTTTCGGCTAAAGTCAGTTTACTTTGTTTTAATAAACATTGATTACACTGAAGCTGTACTGTGCGATTTTAGTTTCCAAAAATTTCTCGTTCATTGTCACTAATTCTGCAGATTTTATATTGATGAAAACAAATCATTGCGGTAAATTATACTTGCAATCTACAGAAATGATATGGTTTATTTTCATGATTATTCAATTCCTTGCGATGGAGACTATAAATGGTTAATGCACGGTTTAATTCACATAGCATTCCTTTATTTTTATTCCAGTCACCGTTCCAATTGTAATAAATCGTTCCTACAACTCGGATGAACAGCTCAATGAGAATAATATTTTTCTACACAATTCAATATTTATTGAACTTTTATTATCGATAATACATTTTCATTGAAAATATATTTATACAGCTGCTGTCAAGTCCTGCTAATTGGCCAGATGAAGCCGAACATGTGTCGTACATAATATTATATGTATACGCTATAAGCTTATTTTCGTGACATCAGCAGAAAATTTTTTCATCTTGTTTTCAACTCGGTCTTAGTTAAATGCGTAGTAAACAAAGCCGACATTTTTTCTGGAGTTGCAGAGTTCATCAGCGTATCTTGATTAGATAAGACTCACGGTATCCGGAAATAATAACTTGAGGAGTCGAATTAAGATGCCGTGCATCCGCTGATCATACGATCCCGGCATCTCGGGATTAGCAAAACGAGTAGAATATCATGAGAAGTTAATGATGAATTTCGTGAAGAATGTTGTAGAAAGCTTTGAAACGAAACAGAAGGAGTTAAATTTTGTGATCTGCATTTGTAAAAAAAGGTACTAGAAACAAAATTTCGTGACTTTAAAAACAAACTCAGTTCCATCCTAACAATATCACTTTCTTAATTATAATTATATACCGAGACATTTTCCCTACGGAGAAGATCAATAAACGCGAGCGGTCAAGAACTCGGGATGCTGCAAGGTAGAGATAACCAGTTATCGGTAAACGAGCAAACAAACCGCGTGTAGCTGCGAGAACTAGCGAGCCGTATAATTATCCAAGCTGGTACACACACTCCCTGATTTGAATATGGAAGTCTCGTCAAATATATTTCGACCCTCGCTGCTTGCCCGTACAGCTTTGCGGATAGTGATACAGGTATCTATATCCATGCCATTGCATAAAGCTGCAAGGTGCAACGCGCACCGATTTGACCTTTGCCCTCGCGAGGTGCCCGTAGTCACGATCGTACGTCACGTGGCATTTTCCAGTTTGCCTCACAAAATGAACCGAATGAATTTTTATAAACGAAGTAATACGACCGACGACGGAACAAGGCAGAGATCACAACTTTTCACAAGTTTCAAGTTGGGCATAAAATGAATAATCAAAACATTTACTTGGCACAAGATTTATAGCTCCGCACAAGCTCCCGTTTTACTTGGCACAGGATTACATTTAATCGGAATGCTCGATTCAAGAATCATTGGAGTTCAATTGTGTGTATCCAAACGGGATACGTGCCTGATAAAGTTTTAGATCGCACATATATCTTGGCGGTGTTCGAACGGGATTCTCTGAAAACCTAATTATCCTCCCGAAGTAAGCGTATCGCGTGAATTTCAGTGTCCTGCCTCGTTTATTTACATAGTCGCAAGCGGAATCAATTGTAAAACTGGCATCGTATAATGTACACAATTTCTTGTTCGATCAGTTTTTCCACTGTGAGTATAACAGAGCGTATTTAGTATCAACCGCGGACGGGTATTGATAACACAGATTTCAAGAAGCGTCGAATCGTTCGGCTTTCAGACGACCGCAGTTATTACTTGTACAGATGTATTTTTCGCTCTACCTGCAGCAACGCCGCAAGTATTTATGCTGCCATTATCGGAGTTTATGCGTATAATATATCCCGAACCACACCTTGGGCGAAATATTCCTGCAACACACACCAAACCTCGTCTCGACTTGACCTAACGAAATTTTAACTTCGCACCTCCGTATTCGCTAACCGCAGACACTTGGCTACGTAACCACTTTTGTGCCGGCATTCCTCGCTTCAAAGGGTAAATATCTCTTCACGGAAGACCGAAAAAGTAATTTCACGAACTTTGAGTCAGCTTCAACGCCCGCCGTGGAGTTAAATTTTGAATTAAAAATACTCGAAATTCACGAGTTCGATGTTAATAGTCTACTTATAATTGCGGCTAATCTGCCATGTAATAAGATTACAAAATTTAATATTGAATTTTTTCAATTCTTATAGATTATAGTAGAATTAGAACGCGTTCAAGCACGACGACCGTACAACGCGTCACGCCAAAGTTGTTACGTTATTCTACCAAAGCACACGTAATTAATCTGCAGTGCAATGCGTTATCGCATTTTTCTTATTATCTTTTATTTTTTTTAACACCATTCTCCGTACAAGGCGAACGTGCATTTTACACGAGATGTATTTCCTACGCAATCTGCTTTATATTTGCGCTTGGAGCATTAGCTTGCGATTACAATCGGTATCAATGCGATGGTTACTTTGAAGCGTAAGGCATCTAACGTGAACCTAGGTAGGTATACAACTTTTTTTTTTCCTGTCTAGTAATCATACCTCTCGTGGCAACACCTAAATACTCCCCGCGAGTTTTTCTCATGATCTATGTTGCCGCTGTGTGTAGGTAGGCATTAAAATATTATCCGTAGCAATGCAATGTCACGGTTAAATCGTGAACCGATCACCGCAAATCATCCGCTCTTTTGGAGGTGTTACATTGCCGGACCGTATGTAGTGTACAGCGTGTAATTACCTTCCGATAAGGGTTCATGATCGGTACGTGTGTGCAATTTTCTGCCTTCAAAGAATGAGGAAAATTGCAGGGCTCCAACTTAAAGTATCGTCGCACAACCCGCAGGGAACTCTCTCGTTCGGTAAGAGGGAAAGAGGTTCAGGAACAAAAGGAGGAAGTTACGCAAAAAGTTACTCGCTTCCTTTGTCATATAGTTGCAGAGTTGCAAGTCCGACACGCATCAACGAATCCGCGTAACTAACGATGTCAAATAATCTTCTTCTCTGACTAAATTGAGATCATCGTATCTGCGTATGAATTTTGACAGCCGGCATCAAGAAATTTTGTACCTCCATGTATGAGTTAGAAAGCGTATCTGTGTACTGACAGAAGCGTTGGCAACACGTATTGGAGGAACGTTACTCATTTGCGCATCGTTAATGCCTCATCTTGGCGTAAGATTGGCAGATAATGAACTCTTTCTGCAGCGTCGTAAACTTTCCGTGAACCGGTAAATTGAGATAGAGGAGAGATACAACTTTCCACTCACCCGCGACGCCCCCTGCGAGTTCGCCAATCTCGGTATATTCTCTACGTTCGCACGAGTTGGCTCGGCTGGCTTCAGAGCGGCGGTGCAACGCGAACAAGAACTTCTCTCCAGCGTTAAACGATTTACAGATGCTAACCGACCGCCGATACTCATTCTAACGATAGGTTGCCACTCGCATAAAACCGTATAAGGCGTGTGCTCGGTGAAAAAATGTCGGAAAGAAAATCGAAAATGATAAAAACAACAACGTGAATTTGCATGTAAATCCCCAACGTTCACCTGCAAATACGAAACTGCATATTCAGACGAAAGGAAAGTGTCAATTCTCGTCGATATACCGATGAGAAGGAAAATACCTTACAGACTCTGCAAATGTACAACAATTAAACTTTCTACTAAATTGTAGTCACAATTGTTCGTGGTCGAATTTTTTATAGAAATTCAGTGATAAGTTTGCTTCGAAACTTTGAGGTCCAGATCAATTTCGTCCCGCCAATACCGATGTCGAATTTTTAATCTTCACGCACGACTCAAGTGACTAAATAATCGTTGATGTCTGTTTCAGCGGTGGTTGTCCGATACCTGACGAGGCGATACATCGGCGAATACAGCTCGACGAGTGGTGAGTAAACGTTTTTTTAAATTACCCTCAGTAATTAACGGAATGAATGGAATCCCAAAGAAAAGAAATAGAAATCGAATAAAGTTAGAGTAAAGTTAAAGTAAAGGGAAATAACGTGGCGTCACACCGAATCCTCAGCTTCCAAGTTTTTTCTGCTTTAATAATTATAAATTTAATTATTTAAAAAAAATTTTTCATTCATTTCTCGTGGAAGATTCAGAAAAAGTGGACATTATATGTGGAGTCGATTCGAATCTTGGATACAGCCATATAATAACTCGTGGCCTGAGCTAGTCGATCTAGTTTTTTCTCTCGGAGGCCGGACGGTGTTACTTTATTGGAATGCGCGCGATGTGCTAGCTGAAGTCAGTGGTGGCCAGCTATGGCGATGTGCAAGCGTAAAATTGCCGCTTTTTTTTGCGACATTTTAGACTGCCTTGATACTGATGCCTCTGTGTACAATGTTCGGTTGTATCACAATGCTCTCGACTATTCGAAGAGTTCTTAGCGTGGGTGGGACGGGAACTCGAGATATTCTAGAGTTTACACTTAAATTAACGAGTACCGAGATCGACGAGTTCGTAATTGCTGGATTATCTCGACTCGAGATAATTCCCATGGAGGGTGAGATCGGTACTCCCGCAGCAGCCGTGCATTCGTGTTTCTCAAAGTGCTAATTGTTTATATATTCAACCACTTCTTACACACCCTATAATGAAACAATGGAGCAAATTGAAGCGCGCGTATATAGGCTCAAGGATGTGAAAATACATAGTACCAGCTATTTTTCTCCAACGTTCTAAGGCGATCAGCTGTGAAGAAATTGTAGAAGAAGCTTAGACAATGTTAAAATCATGCGCTTTGTCAAGTTCGCGATATACTTGAGACTGGTTAATGATTTTCATTCCGTTCGTTTCACCGTGGATAATAACGGTTTAAAACCGGTTCAATTCAAAGGTAATCGTTTTGAACCAATTCAAAGTGAAAAAAAAAGATTCGACGTTCTAGTTGCGAATTTATGTTGCAGCTTTTACAGTATCAATAGTCGATCATTTCGGATGACGAACCGTTGCTGCAGTGCCGAATCTATATGAGACGGAATTAATCAATCTTCACACTCTTCGCGCATCACAATTGTCACCTGCCGTTTCAAACACGGCGAGAGGTGTTAGAACGACAACGCTAACTAATATATAATATATCGATGAAAAATTTCTCTCAACCATAAGCGTGTCAAAAAGTCAGTGGTTTTCGTTTTTTATTCTTATCTTTTTTTCACGGCACAAATTTATTTTCCCGAAATTCTATTTTCGTCGAGCTACCTGTCCCATTAGCGGCACCTTTAATCTTATATCATAGAGTTTCGTCTTGTCTTCCTAAAAATGATTGTTGAGTCTAGCGCGTAGCTCTTGCGGTGGCAAAGTTGAATGAGTATAACGTGACCGTTGTTTCACAGGGAGCGGTGAAACAGACTCGCCGCAATGGCAACACCCCGGGTGATGCATGTAATATCCTTTATTGAAGATACTATACATCTGCTATAATTCACAAGGCACGCGTTGTAAGTTGCATGTTGAAACTTTAGTGCACAGCACGACCCTTCTGAGCCCGGCACCATAAACTATTTGCAAATGACAGTGTAGGAACCTGATTTATGACTAAACTTGCAGCTGCAGAAATATTGGTTCAGATTAAAAATGTATTTATAGTAACCATTTCTTTCGCCAGTCTTTTCCCGTCCAACCGGTTGGAAATATCGCGTTATTATACATACGTGTCGGTTCAAGGTCCTTCGAAATTTAAGGGTACCCATCAGCTGGTGGGCATGTTACATATAGCTCATTGGAGGGGGAGGCGTGCCGCATACTCCGCGTATAAATATCTCTCCGAAAAAACGCTCGCGGAACTTCGATCAGCTACGATGATAATTCGAGGTTAGCTTACGGCATCGTTCGACCCTTCCGAATTACCGGACTCGTAATTAAGATTGGGGAACGCGGGGTCTGACCACTTGAGGATATAAAACAAACACCTACGTCTTCCGATTTCCTGCGTTGTACCAATTCTAAGAATAGTCCTCGTACGGCACCAAGTCCACTTCACTCCAGGCTTCCATATACAATTAACCAGTCTTCGTGTCTGGTTCAAGTTTCCTTACCATCGACATGTCGGCCCGTTCTTCCTCCATAAAAGCACTTGCACCATCGTCACTCCGCCTGCGGACGAATCCACGGTTCGAGGATTCGTATGTCAGGCTGGTAGGTGCGCGTTAGATTGTATTTTTCAACCTGGGATCCACGTTGCGGTTCGGATCTTTGACAACTTCTCGTTAATGCCGATTACCACGAAGGCATCAGAACTTCCGTTCAGGTTCATCCGTGGCCTACTGACGGTCTTCGACCGGCCTGACGTTGGTCACCATTCAATCCCGATTGCGAGTGTGTACACGTACCGTCGATGCCCATTGTGTAACCCATGACGCGCAACGACTAATTCGATTCAATTAGCCTGACAGGTTACACGAACACGCGTCGGAACAAGCTGTACAACGATAAAATGGTGAGATTACCAGATTTCAGAGAGCCGCGTGGTCTGCGCGCGTTCGAAAGCTCCGGTTCAAGGCTTCCGAGCGATAATTTATTGACTATCGCACGGCGGAGGAGAGCATCGACTAGGCTTCGGGCAGTGCAACGGCAGCACCAGCAGCAGCAACAACTCTCGGCGGAAAGGCTTAGATCGGAGGAGCTGATAACGAAAAATAAGTAAATGAATAAATAAATAAATAAGAGGCGTGCTGCGGCGTTTGCAGGCACGGCGGAAAGAAATGAAGTGGAAGGAACAGCCCGCAGAATGCAGATCTCTCTCATAACTCACCCGAGCATTTGGTGCCTCCGCAGGGACCTTATGATCGTAATGTTCACCTCCCGCAGACGCCAAGTCGATCCGCAGCTCGGTGAACGAGCGAGGATCCTGATCCTGGGGAAGAAACTTTTCGTATCGGGGAGCCGGACGAGTAATTGGTCAATCCGTAATTGCAATTGTCCAAGAACTGGTTGCGCCTCTGGGTCAGTGGGTGACTTGCCACGGGACGCCAGTGTTCGACCGGGTTTAATTCTTCGCTTCCACATCAACGCCGACGAAGTTCCACTTCGCGTTTCTATCCATAACCGATGCTGAGCGTTGCCTCGATGCTGAAACATCCAGCCGCGTAGCGTGCGCGTGATTATTTCACCTTCGGTGTGTAGATGCGGACGCCTTCGGAGTGTTTTGAGAAAAATCGGAATGCCTATGGGAGCGTCGAGGGTGAGGAAGAAGCCCCGGTGTCAACGCCCCGTGGTTTCGTGCAGCGATCAGCTCGCCGAGGCGTAGGCCGGGGATTTTCTTGACCTAGCAATTACAGCTCTCGGACCGCCATACAGTGCGGAGTGCTCCAGGGGGCTGGAATCATTCGAGTGTGGAGAAACTGCTTATCGATTGACCGGACTCTCGGTTGAGTATTTGCCGGAGGATTGCAACGCGATCGAAAAAGTTTAATCTCCTTGTTGGAGAATCGATCGTTATAGCAGCTTCGCTAATCCTTTGCCGATATACGATTCTCCAATACGTATCGTATTGCTACGGTGCGAGGAGGGATCAACGTTGCGTTTTTCGTTTCGCGAGCAGCTTCTATAAGCTTCGACTCCGCGCTGCGCAGGAGAAACGAGACCGAACCTTTTCATCTTCGGCTTTGGAAGTGAGGCAGCTGCCCAGACGGTGTAACAGAACCACGTTACCGCGTGTACCAGCCTCCCGAGATCTACTATTATTTCGATCTCGATTAACAATGCAAATTTCTCCCATCTCCGCTTATTGCGTGGAATAATTCTAGGTAATGATTTAGAAAGCGAAGTTTGCATTGTGATCTGGACGCTGGGAACGCGCCGTCCACGACTGATCGACAAGAACCAGCCAATTATTGGACTTTACTTTCCGTTGTCTCTATTCGAGCAAACTCGCTTATCCGACATCCGGATGTATTTGCATCTATTTGCGTACGCCAGCTTGGCACCGCACTTTTGCAATTTTCCTGCACTTGGGATTCCACCGTACAATTCAAATTACGCACGAGCAGTGTGCAGGGCGCATCGTATAACCGGCTCTTTTTTTTCCGTACCATACTTTATAGTTCAATCACGCTTGAGGAACTTTAGTTATGCCCTTTGCTCGATCGACTAGGTAAAACGTGGCTCGGCTCTGACGCATCGATACCTCGCGCATGTCCAACCGTGTACAGTATACGACTTTACAAGGTTCAAGATCACGTCGCGTTTCAATCCCCTGCACATACGTATACCTGCAGCAGCTAGTGTACTTGGAGAAGGCATCCTCTCTCCGATCCGTTCTCCGTGCATTGGGTGAATAAATTGCATCTGAATTTTTGTTTTTCAACAAGTTTGACGTAATATGCCAAGTGAGAAACTGCCTTGTTAGTCGGGAAAACATTTCGTTCGCATATGTATAATAAGATAGCGTTACATGATTAACAAACGCTTCAAACGGGTACTTAACCTCTCCTCGCGCTTACACCCACGTAATTTCTCGTTATCGTCGTCGCGGCAAACAAGAAATATCTACATATTAGTTCTAGGATGAAAAATGAACAAGACAAACCACACTTTCTCCGCAATTTACACATTTCCTTCGGTCTGTATTGTGCTTGCATGTGTACACTATTATAATACGATGTAAACACGTCTGTTTTCTTCTCTCTTCTTCTTCCTCGAATTTTATATTTAATTATCTTACGATTCTCTTTATTTATTGTTTCTTTCCCCTCAACCTCAAACAGAATCCCGCCCACCTAAACGTTATGACTATTGTTTCGAAAGCAAATCTTGTACCGGTCTTCGTTTTTCGACGCGTCCCACGTGGGTGATCCTTATCAAGAAAACGATTAAATCGGTGGTCTTCACTGCTGGCCGCATATTCCTTGCAGCCTCCCGGTGAGAGATCCCGAGTTCTTAGGATGCTTGTTACCGGTTATTTAGGCTGCACCATTGTGCCTTTCCGTTTGACTTTCCACCGTTACAGTGGAGTCATTAATTGGGTCGAACTAAAGAGCATTGTGCGACGATTGATGGCAATTCGGCTACACCGGGTTGCCTCATATCTTCGAGTATCGAGATCGATCCGAATAACGACAGTGGTGCGCGTTATATTTGCCAGAAATTCATCGCTTTCTAACCGTGTCAAGAGATTGAAATTTTGCCAACGATATATTTTACTGCGAATCAACCTGTCGTCCGTTTAAAATCTCACGCTTGTGTTCCACCATTGTCTGGTAATAAAACTTTCACGAAGGTAACGACCGTGGATATACACCTAGGTAGGTACATAAGTGCAGCGGCACACATGCATCCCAGCACGGCTGGTGCAGCATGCACGTACTGCGGATATCGGATACTGGTCAGAGTAATATAATATAACTACTAGTCTTTATTTGCTTGTTTCTGTAAGTGCGATCTTAATCTAACGAGGGAAGATCTTGTTTCTTGTACCTTGTTAAGCATATCCGGATTACTTCCGTACATATTGTCCGCCCACACCGTTGTGCGAAGCCGCGTTATGCAGATGTCGAGTAAATCTTGTCACCCACGGATATCTCTTCTGCCCGTGCAATTTCACAGCGCGAAATTGCACAGTCAACGAGGAGTTTTCAAAATTATTTTTCCTCCTTCGATATTTAATGAAATATAGGCGAGAGATTCCGTTGAAGGGAAAAACTGCGAGGCGAAGAGACGCCAATGCTGTACGAAGGACCCGCGCCGCAATCTTTATTACACCTTTTATTTTTCTTTCTCCCCGCGATTGCAATAACGGTGACAGTTGAATTAAAATATCATTGCAGACGGGCTTCGCGGTTTCGTATCTCCATACAATTCGCGGTATGGTGCCTGAACCAAGTTCAGTCCAGTAATTTCGTTATGACGCGATAACGGAATTCAACGCGCATCTCTTGCCTGCAATTGCTGCCTTCGCAGAAATCATGCTGACAGATGGCAACGCACTCCTGATTATTTTTGATTCGCTTTTTCCTTTCATGCTGTTTCATTTTCGTCTTTCTTCGAATGACGAACAGAATCCCAGTACGAAGGAAATGCTCGATAGTATGCGATTGAATGGATTGGCGTAAAAAGGAGCCGCGTTTTCTCCGGTAATTTACTTGCTCTGGAGTAAAAAGAGCTTTTTGACATTGGTTTTGAACACCGCGTACGAAGTATTGGAAAAGGGCTGTCGAGCTCCTCACTAATTTTTTGAAATCTCACAGCATTTAAGTTTTTTAAACTTGAGTAAAACGTTGTTCCATTTTCCTCCTTTAACGACCCTTCCATTGTCGATCCTCACAGTCCGACTTTACGGAGCGAAAGTTCAGTTACTCTGAGATCGGATCTAATGGCAGAGCTGTACTCGTACTGGCTGAGGTGATAGCGCAGCTGATTCAAACTGTCGCGCTCGGATGCCACGTTTACACATAACGTGTAATACAAACGTATTGCATGCACCTCGCTTCTACTTTACTTTTACGATGCGGCCGATGGATAATCTGTCCGTCTTCATACCCGGGCACGCATTAAGTCGTAAGGCCTTCGCCAGCTTGATCGACTTGCAACCATCTCTTTGCGATTCGTTTAGCCAATTTACCCGCTTCTTAAAATACGTCATCACTGCCAATACTGAGTTTCTAGCTTTCTTTCCATCTGTGTTACCTTCTCGTCGTTTCATCGCTCGATCAAAACTTGCCGACATTAAAATAGCGACGTGTAGCAAAGCTTCGGAGACACGACGGAGAAATTCATTCCAACCTATATATACATATACATACGTAATTAACATTCAGTTATTTTCGGTAAATACTTTGTAAACGTCCGGTAAGTGGGGAGAAAATTCTCATACAAGATGCGTTACGCTCCAATTAGGATAATTAAGGTTATATTTTCGTATGCGTAGGAATATCAACGGCACGTATTCCGGATGGTCGAAATGACCCCGGAGCGCGTGGCCGCGGTAGTAATTAACGTTTACCCGATGCTCAAGCCTCGATGCATAACGTAACGCGTAACGGAAAAAATGGTGTCACCTTGCGGCTATCATTGTGAACCCGAGCTGCAATGGGATGACCTAAATTTTCGTTAATAACCACGCGCGCCGCCATGCGCTTCCACGCGGTGCAAGACGCGCGTGTATCGGAATCATCCGAATGGTTCAAAAACCGATAATATTTAGAAATATAAAGTACGTCTCTGGGACATTCAACTTGAGAGATAATTCACGCGGCACCATCAATAGCCACATTTCTCTTACATTCGTGCATATTTTGTTAATACACTGTTTTGTTCGGATAACTTGAGCAACTGACTGACAGTGCCGCTTCAACGAAATAGCTCAAATAGATAACCATAAGTCTTCTTCATACTGCGAGTAAAAAGTTATCGTCCATCGTTCCGTGCTCCTTGCGTATCCCCAAAGGAAATTACGTTTCATCCATTATAACCCCTTCCATGTACCATAAAGTTCCTGATGTCGATGATGCTTTGCTTAGCGTTAAAAGATTTATAACTAAGAAAACGAAGGATCGGTTATAAGACTTGAGAGGGTAATCTATTATGGGCAGTGAATTATATTGTTTCTTATTTTATTTTAATGGTTATACCTGCGTGTACTCGGCGCGGAATCCTGCACTCTCGCTTATTATATATATTATGTTGCAGATTTCCTCTACCGCCACAGTGTCACTATTGATAACGTTGCCACTGAAGTCGAGATATTGGATACTTCCAGGTGCGAGGTAAGTTTCTGCTATTTATTTGAAAATTGAAACGTTTCCTGACGATCTCTCGTCACCTACTGTAGAGAATACTTGGGAAAAAAAATAATATTCATCAATTGTCTAAAAGAAAATACACACCGAAGTTCATGACACAAGTTCTAGCGCATTATTTTTCTATAAGAGGAATAATTATTGCCTTGTTGAGTGCGATGAAAAAATTCCTTCTCACAAGGAAGCGAATGAACCATCAGCCGCAACCGATCAAATATATATTACATCTTATCTCAAATCACGCATACACATTGTTATGTTTGAGATAGCAAAAAGGTATCGGCATGTAAAGGCAAAAGCAAAAAGCGAACGAACATGTTGCGGAGCTGGATCTATAAGCGCGTGGTCCGGTGCAGCAACGCGTGTAATAACGTCCAGTCGACACACACGACTTGCAACATACTTATACGTATGCATATCGTTGATAGCCGGTCGTAATGGGAAATAACGAGCGAGGAGGATTTATCGATGCAATTCTCGCTAACAATGAGTTAAGCACACCGATCAGTGGGGAACGCTGATTGACAATACTACGTTGCACCGAGCTTGGGGGCACGAGTCTTAATAAGATGCTTGCACACCACCGATGCGGAGTTCATCGTTTTGTGCTCTGATAAATTGCGCTTGTATCACTAACAGCTATAAACCATTACCGCCGAACAAGGATTTGCTATCAAAATTTCAGTTACGAACCGAGTTAAGGAGGTTTGTTCGCCGAAAATCGCTGCTTTTTATTAATGTCATTACAAGGTAGTCGTACATTGAGTATTCGTCAAATTATTGTATACTTAAGCTACAAAGATATTTTTAAAGGTACAAAAATAGAAAATACTTAAATTATAAATAAAGAGCTTGTGTATTCTTGCGTCATTTCAAAGCGCTTTGAAATTATTAAGAATATAATAGATTCGTTTGATTTCACTCCGAGAATGCTCATTTTATTCATAATACTTTTTTCTTCAAAGACAGTGGTTTTTTTTCAGAGTTTTTTTTCAGCAGGTACTACAGCATTGCCATTTGTAAATCATAATCAATATCGATGCAAATTTGTGAAATTGAATATTTAGCGGTTCCTGCATGATGAAAAAAATTGTTTCAGTAAATTTGTGTACAATAGTCTTACGAATAAAATTAGCCATCGTAGAGTGAAATCTAATGAATATAGAGTTTCAATAACTTTGAAGTGATTCGAAATTAAGCATCGTTACCTAAGCCATTTTTCACAATTCCAATGATTTCTAATTATGTGTTTTTGGATAAATCTTTGAAGCCTATGAATATGTAATGATTTTCCGATGACTCAATCTATGACTATCTCGTAATAATATCAATCCGAGGTATCGACTTTCGGTCAAACAACCCACGTGAAACATCGTAATGATACATTCTTATCTTATCAATTAACTTCTTTTTGAAAAGAATTCCAAGTAGACGTTCCAAACCCCATCGAACGTGAGGATAATTTCTTATTAAATTTTTTCCTTTTTTCAAACACATGCATTACTTTCCCTTACCCGCCGGAGGTAAAGGCGTCGCAGTTCTTCGTTCTCGAGATACACGCATGATGGTCGACGTACTCGTAAGCGTTGTCGTGGTTCAGTCAACACCTTTTTTTCAAGTTTCGGGCCTCGGCTCCGTAGGTTCTCAGTCCACCTTTTTACTATTTTCCCTTCAGACGTCCCGAGAATACGTGTAGAGGTGTGACGCGTTTTTCTACCGTGTATCTCGGATGCGCCGAGCCCCTCCGGAGCTCGTGGCGTAAAAAATTACATCGTTATACCACGCACGAATTTCTAAACTCATCCCGCAGCTCTTCACCATGGCCACTGTAGCCGTTAGAAAATATCTGTAACACTAGACTCCAGCATCCAGACGAGGAGGGGGACTGGAAAAAATAAAACGATTCGACACCATCGTCGAGGGAAGACTCTCGACCGAAAATGAGAGAGAATTAGTGAGGAGATTGAAGTTTGGGAAAAAATGTTCCTCCAGAATTCCTCTGTTGATGTTCTATGGTCCGGCTACTCAAGAAGCCAACTTTCCGAGCAAGGTGAAGAATAACGTGTGTATAGTCGTTTTCGTGGTAAAGAATAGTTAGAATAGTTGCAGAGATAGCACAAGCGGCTGGCTTCAAAATTGCGGGCATTCTTCCCCCAATAGACCAATAGAGTAAACGGTATCGAACAATTCCTCGTACTGTGGGAAACGTCGGACAAAGTACAATTTACGAAGGGAAAAAGATTTCAATACAGCAAGAAATCCGAACTTCAAGAGTAATTTGAACATAAGGTCTCCACAAACCTGGAGACGTTTGTTCAATCACAGTTGTTCACACGGTTAGACAACAGGAGTACTTTTAAAAGATACGAGAGTCTCCGAGAGGCGAGAGACGTACGTACGTACATAATGGTGACGAAACATGTGGCGTTGTTTACTTATTCATAGGTTAATGCACGTAAGCGTTATTTCAACTGTTAGGTAGTCTTGGTTCCTGACACTCGGTGTATACTGAAAACAATGCGTTACATGCAAAACCGTTCGCCTGGATGAATTTCAATGGTGCAGTTTCGTTGGAGCTACCGTGTCCGCGGCAGGTACACTCCGTGTCAGGATTAGTCTCCGATGTACCATTATACGTGCCCTGTACGTAAGGCTGGTGCACCCGCACCCACGTCTGGAAATACGTAGCATGAATAGGCGGGTAAATAATATTATGTTCGGAGAGAAACGCTATAAGCTCCTGAGAACTCATTGCGAGTTACCCACATTCGAATTTATACGTGATTGTTATTCAATTCAAACGTGCTAACGGTACCCGTAGTTTTACGCTATACGGGTGTATATACAGGCATCGTCTGTATACGTATATACACCTGTAGGTTGGTGTGTATACGATTTCTAAGCGGTAAAAGGTATGTATCTCCATGCTATAAAATACCGACGATCACTTACGACCGGTCCGCTAATCTCAGTATGTGTATGTATATATATGTGTGTATAAAGGTATGTTTCCCTAACTATTCAAAGCCTAATCTCCTGGCTACCGCAGGTTTAACTCCTTTGAAACGCCGTAGTTTTTGACACGCTACGGTGATTAGTGACTACCGCAAAGTGTATCTAAACAGACCCGTTGAGAGCCAACCTTTTCTTTATCAATGGTAGACGCATTAGAGCAATTCAGCAGGTAATCATTATACTGCGAGTATACTTTTAATAGATCTCTCGCTCATGTGGTATTAAGTAATCAGATATAAATACAAGGTACAAACTATTCTCATTCACTGTATTGTAAATACAACAAGCATGTATCGCAATACCGCGTATAAAAACTATATTTACCAAAGTGCACTTGCTGCTAGTTTTTTTATCTATTGAAAAGGGTTAGCGATGTATTTTAGTCAAATTGTGTGACGAAATAGTGTTTCCGAATTCTATAGATTGCTCTGGAATCAGTTTGCTGTTGACATGATCAACGGAAAGTGGTAATTGATGAAAACGATTCTTAACCAAATCTAAACGACAATTTGATTCGTTAATCTAGTATGGTTTTCGATAAGTGGACGATGTCCGTCTTGAAGCCTTTGTACTAATTGATCTAATCTCATTCACCGAGAACCTCAATGAACCGACAATGAAACTGTCATTCAATTATTCCATATGCATTCTGTATGATTCAAAAATGAAATGTGGCGAAATACATCAATCTTGTTATAAATTTGTAGAGATTCTACAGTAAGCTTGCGACGCTAGTTTACAGTGTTAACAGTGCGCACCTGGGCCTGAACAAATTGTTCCGATCAACTCATGGAATCGAATGATTCCGTTGCACAAGCACCGAAGGTGTCATTTTCGTAGATTTGTTGGGGAATCTCTATGTCGTATACAAATACATCTACGATCTAACGGTTGGGATTATTCAGCAGGTATCATGGCATCTAATTTGAATAATACGTGAAGCCAGGCATTGTTTTCATACCTTCCGGCACTTTGCCACAAAGCAAACAGCCGGCAGGAAAAAAAAATTAATTACACGTGAAAAATCGTAGAATACGTAGAAAGAAAACACGCGTCACAATATTTTTTAATTATTTTTCATACACGAAGTTGTCTCGCGAATGACTATTTTCTTTGAAATTTTTTGAAGAAGTTGTGTATACCTGATGCATAGAAATATCAAAGGTATCGGGAAATATCTTGAGATTGCAAAATAACCCAATAATTTAATTTTTCTTCAAATAAGCAGATTAATCGGTCGTGGTTAATTTTTTTTTTCTTTCTGAAATTGATTACGTCGTTCCGTGCTTTTTACGGGCCGTATACTATTTCTGTGTCACTAGGAAATATAACTGTAGGTTAAGCGCTTGTGGTTAGGCGAATCATTATGGAGTTAATTAAAACAGAGAATGAAAGCTCGGGACCTGCCACACATACAAATGAATTTGTAAGTAGGACACTTTTGCCACCAATTATAAGTCGTACTACTCATGTACATACACCTGTGATAATATATATACGTCTGTTAATTCATAGAATAGTATACATGCTCCGAGAAAGTAGTTTGATTATTACCATTATATTGAAAAAAAAACGTGCTTACGCTCAGGTGCGGTAAATGTATTTTTTAAGAGAAAAATTGTCAGGAGACTTTGTCAAATAGGTAAAATAATGGAAAACGTTCCAGTAGACCTCAGGAAATGAACAATCAATTGTCTTATTACTAACGGCACCCTCGAATGAATTCAGTTCTGCTCAATTCTCAACTGACTATACATATAAGGTGTGCTCGAAATTGGCAATTAGTAATGATCTCAACGTAACGTTCGAACCGCTATTCACGTGAAATACATTTCTGCAGATAGATACTCCGAGGAATGTATTATGGCAGAGACCAAGAACCAGGTAGTAATCCCAGGAGAGCACAGCGGTGAGGGAAGTTCATACTTGATTACCGTGACCTGTAAGCTTAGCATTTAATCAAGAGTAATATTCGCCCCCAGCACCCTCATCCCATAAATCTTATAAATAATTCAGCCTGTCAAAAGATGGTGCAACATCGGGTGCAGTTGGTCTGGAATGCCGATAAGCCGAAGCGGCCAAACGCTTACCGAGCTGCCGTACCGCCTCTATTTCGAGAGGATGAAAACACTTCTAATTTCATTGCATGCTTTGTCGTACGTCAGTCGTCCCCCCTCTGAGCCTCCCACATTCAAACAAGTCGCCATTATTGTGTCCGGTATAAACAGCTCGCGTATGCCAGCCAAAGGGTCGATCGTCTCTTGCGATGCGCGTGTATGGACGTGCCATTGAAAAGGATCTCTCGCTATACATTCACTCGCATAAATGTCTACCATCATCGCGAGCAGGTAACTCCTCGTACTTTACCTCGCACAAAGGCTGATCGTACACGCAGGCACGGCTCGATGTATGAAACTCCCGTTTCAACCTGTCAATCAAACACGCTGCCAGTCACTCCATCGAGTGCAATGCTAGTCACCTGGAGGATCCGTAAGGGCGTGACAATCGTGCAACCACCTCCCACGGGACGATGAGCATTACGTTATACCCGAGTGTTTCTTCCTCGATACCGGGAGGGGTGAAGCGAGGCATTCTATTCATTCTTCGTGATCGAAGCCGAGTCGATAAAATTCACGCGGAACACTCGTCTCTGTTCATCCTTGAGGATGGTCGAGGGGAAAAATCAAACTCGCGCAGTCACGATCAACGTTTGAACGGTGGTTTGATTGCAGTACTTCAGGCTTGAGATGTGCTCAGAATTGTGGGGATTGGCACTTATCTTCGAGTCACGCTGGTGGATATGGACAATGGAGAAAAGGGACGTAAATGGATTTAGTCATCGTTTTCATTCGGCTGATTTATTGAAACACTCTGCAACGAGTCGTTTCTACGACCCGTTGAGAAAACATCTTTCTTCGTTTACTCACAAAACGAAATGCCTAATATGCGGAAGCATTTTTTCAACTGCAACTCGACGACGTTTCTGGCTTTTTATTCGATTCACGACCACGTTATACAAGCTGTACCGAAGGTGTGATGGAAAATCCGTTAATTGATGTTGTACAGGTAAAACCAACGTGATGCTATGTATCTTGGAATGCGCATCCATACCGTGCTATCGAAAGGGTACCGTTTACCTTCTTCACTGAACTCTATAGGTGCACATGTATAATTGTCAGCCGATAACTTGAGATAGCTTTTCATCTATAGAACCCTTTTTTTAATCGCGGCGCTCTTATACCAGCTCTACGAGAATTTGTTTTTGTTCATCGTGTAGCCGCGGGTGAAGAATATATAAACCCCAAACTAATCGCCTCGATTCCTGATTATAATTGACTGCGTAGCCCACGGGTCAACGGGGAACCCATCAACGGATCCAAAGCTAAGAATACCGGCCGTCCGTCTAACTGCCCACCGTCTCGAGTGACCTTGGCACGTCGGAGCCGACGGGTAGTAAGAACGAAGCTGCAAGCGTCTTACGTCGTCGGGGCTTCGACTCCCCCCCCCCCGCACAACAGAGATCCGGACAACGGAACTAGTCCGTCTTCGCTTCGCTTCGCCGCTTCGCTCGACGATCCACTGCAGACTCAAAGAGAAATGGAAGAAAACGAGCACCGGATGCCCGTTTCTCGGAGACTTCGGGAGATCTACACCCCCGATTTTCCCGGAAACTGATCGCCTCTCATAGAGGCTATAATTGTCTCAGAAAAGAAGAAAATATCTGTAGGTTCATACGGTTCAACGTGAGCTTGCAAATGAATGAATGGATCGTTGGCAAGTGTCGAGGATCTTACCATGGAAAACCATAAACCGACTATCGGCAGAAGTTCGATGGTTATTGGCATCGGATCGTCGTGTCGATTCCCACAATTCTTGTCACCACATAACTACAAGCTGCGGGTAATCGTTGCGATCGACGACTACCAGACCTTTAATAATGGTGACCGCTGAAGTTGGAACAGTATATTTGCAAACGATATTGTGGAAAAACAGTTACGATTAGTCGGGGCCTTGCTGTGTGGTTGGTTCGAATTTATCAGTCGAAAAGGGATATTGTGTAGAGGTATAATCGAACCAAGGAGGCCATATGGACACGTTGAGAATGCGCGTGGGCGTGAACGTGACCAAGAGACGAAGAGGTGCAACGTAATGGAGATGTTTACATCTGGCGCCCCTGGCATGGCCCATTCGTCATATACGATGGGTGACAGATACCCTGGGCCCTTTGTTGAGGTGGATCGTTTTTGGGCTTTGGTGTATCGAAACATTATCTCCTGATTCAGGTTGACAGGTCGGGGCTTAAGAATTAACCCTTACAGACGCCAAGTAGGTTAGAACCGATCCTCTCACGTTCAGCCTTGTCATTTACGAGTCATTAATTTGTTTCACACAATATCCATGTCGATGATCGTTACTAGTATCATTATTTTTACCGGCCCCTACGGTACGACGTTTGCTGTACAAACTCTTCAGTAATTTCCAAGTTATTTCGATCGGTCTTTTCTTTTCTTTCGCTGCAGGTTTCGTGACGCTTCAAGGCCCAAACGATCGGTGTCTGGCGTACGTGAGACGCGGTTCGTATATATTCGGTAGCACACTCTGCTCCGCGATAGGTGGGGCAGGCTGTTTTTAGCAAACTGGTTTCACGTGGCCTGTAATTAGAGTCTGTTTAAAAAATGTTCGACCAATTTTTTTTCTCCAACATGGACTTGAGGAGAGAGAAAGAGAAGTTTGCACCTGTCGGACAAAAACCACAATACTACAAGCGGAAAAAAAAGTGACGAAAGAAATCTTCGTCTCATTTATATAACGCGCAACCCTCGCGGTATTCGATGTTTGCGCACAATCGTGCACGTAATTTCATCGTGTTGTTTAATAACGGAGAACAAACGATCCGCAATCCGCAGGAATTGAAAGTTACCACTCCGTAAAAATTTTTCTTAAAAACCTCACATTTTCTGTATACCGAAGTACGTTTACCGAACTGATCGGTTACGATGGTTGATTGTCGGTTTGCTGCCCGCATCCATTCGCGGACTTTGCGTATGTCTATGATTCGCAACAGAAAGTGGTGGTTATAGCCAATGGAGACTTACGTAGGGAAATGACACTAGTGTTACCCTCATCTACAAGTCATCCGTTCTCCGTTTGCGAATCGTACATCAACGATACGTTCAGCCCGAAGGCAAAATTCGCGATACTCTGGGAGCAATGTAATTCGTGGCTTCGGAACGCGGAGTGCGAAGGAGAAACTTAAGGCTGCGATATTGAATTGTGATTTGCCAAAGCGATTCGAATTTCGAGCCAGACGTTATGCCTGGTAACGATATTGAACGCAATTGCGCGGTATAACGTGTGAATGTGTGCGTGTGTGTGTGTGTGTGTGTGTGTTGACCCGCAAATACTGGTCTACAGCTGATGCATACGTGCAGCACCGATGTTTTCAAGTAATATAAAGATACAATAGGTACCGTTGATCCATGAGTTCAATAAATAACCTCGACAGGGAGCAGAGAGCTGTTCTTGCAATTTGTACCAGTTGAACGTTTTCCGCATGTATATGTGTGTTTTGCACGTCCGAGTCCGATATCGAGACGTGGTGTGGGTATGCTACTCGCACATACAATTACCTGAAGATATAGTTGGATTTACGGTTCTACCTGTATCAAGTGCGCCCCGAACGAACGTCGGTATAAACCGTACAGGTAACGACGTTCGCTGCAACCAGGAAAAGGAGTAGTCATTGTGTGTTATGTGCCATGGCACCACTGCCACACTGTTCTACATCGATACAGATCTCCCAGATCCCGCTCCGATTTCAATCCCCGTATATCGTGATACTTTACGAGTTGACGTTTGATTTTTTGTTTAATTTTTTATTTTTTTTTCTCTATTCCCTGTTCATAATTATTTTTATCCTACCGACCGAAGGTTCCCAGCAGTGCAACCTACCGCGCAGCCAAGAATTTTCATTCGTATGTAAATCACTGTAGAGCTATCTATCTAGGCCTATTCATGTCGTCTGGACGATCCATTATCAAGTCGGATTAGGCAAGTGTATACGGTCATCAATTTTCATGAAATGGAAGTATTTTCTCTAACCTACTGATCGCCGGCGTTTTATTTTATCGATTTGTATCTCCACTATGCTCACAAGCATTAGATTTGCTTCCAGTCAATCTGGTTAGTCGAGAACTGGATCATCTGATAACCAGTACATAAAACGTGGAGTACTTTGTAGTGTTTTTCAGTGCAATCGTCTGATAAATTGATCACTGTTAGTTTCGCAAAAGGTTCAGTGAATCGGTGATGGAAAAACTAGGGCGAAAATTGACGTCTGGTTTCTTTCCATTTTTTCTACCGCCGATAATAAGCATGCATAATCCTTGGCATGCACATTTGTCGCGTGCCGACTAGTTTCGAAATAATTATCCTTGGAGTTTCGCATACACTGTGACGGATTAGCAAGAAAATGCCCCAGAGCATGTTGGAGCTCCAGCTTGATAGTCTTACACGAGAGGGTTATAGAATCTCGACCACACTTGAGTTGGGTTACGAATTTCCGCAACCGTGAGAAAGTCTGATAGTGCAATTCCTGACGCACATGATGAACGACAAGTGGTTATTAGGTTTCCGTAGAGAGAGGTTATTTTTTTTTTCTTTTCTGTATTTCTGCAACTATGGCAAAGCCATCGTTCGAGAACCGCAGGAAAGCGGGTAACCGTAGTGTGAACGATGTTTTCCGACACACTATCGCGAAACAGGAAGTGAAATATTCGTGTCACGATCAAGGCCAGCAATCGACGGCACTGATCGAGCTTCCATCACCTTAACGCGTCGCGCACTAATAGTGAATACCGTTTTGTCGAAGACGGCCGACTGACCCGTCAACTCGCCACGCTCGTTCTGCAGGCTTTGCGTTACGTACGTGAGCCGGTGAGGATGAAAATGATATGAGTCAGTAAGTGATCAATTTTGGTCATGCAGCCTGTAATGTGTAATTTGACGCAACATCGGCTCGCCGCTGTTATTGGGCGAATTGTAGTCCTTGAGGGTAAAAAAATTGACTTGTACCAATTTCATTTCCAGCAGGACTGTGCAGATCGAGGTATCATTATAAGAGCCGGGTACAATTGCGGGAAGTCGATTATACGCGCTGGTAAAATGAGAAAATGATTTTTGAAAAGTGAAAAATAAACCACGTAGGACCGCATTTGCATGTGACCAGAAACATTTAAACCAGGCACAATCCGCGGAACAAGATTTACATTCGGTCGTTTGAATGCCTAGGAAATGATGATTTATAGCGGAAGTTATGTTATACGTCTACACCTGCGTAAAAGGCCACGGCCACTATTGCAAAGCCGAATGAAAACGCGGTATGTCGGATTTGTTTGCGGATTTTACTCTCGCAGGTTTACATTCTCAGGCTGCTCTTCGCGGAGGGACTGAATTAGACTCGACTGCATCATGGGCGGAGATTTGAAAATTTATGAAAATCTAATTACAAGAGATAATTCATCCGCGGCGTGATGCTGGCGCGTGTGGCAGTGCAGCACTTTGCAATGTTTAGTCAAGCGTTAAATACGTTCCAAATGTTATGGAACGTGTGACTTTTAACGCAATACAATCCGTGACTCATGCCTTATTGCCTGTACGAACGATATACATACGTGTACGATCGAGTCGCGTGTTCTCCACCAACGCCTCCGTCTAATGCGCAAAGGCTTCCTCGAACCCGTTCCTATACTTCGATTTGCTGGGACTTAGGGCTGTACGAGAGTAAACACGAGAATGTTGGTTTGTTGCTACAAATCCCAACGTGACACCTTGTTTGATATTCTCTTCGGACATTTGCGTTTGTTCAACCGAAGCGACTTTAACGGGGAAAGCACATCTCCAAAATGATTTGTCGGAAATTCTAGACGCGTTGCGTCGACCAACGGCACTAACAATAAGCTTTAACGTGACCGAATATTAGAATGTAAATCGCACTCAACAATTTTGCTGATTGGTTGCTTCGATTAAGTCGGTCGAATCGACTGCTCCTCGAATTACCGATCACTGTTCGCGAGACGTTATTTTACATCAGAACTACTTGGTCACCACTCGCTTAATTTACGGATGAATTGCTTATAGGATCGAGATAAAATACAAATTTCTCGTAATCAGTTGAAGGAGATTGATTAGCGTCAAGTCGATGATTGGTGGAAGAAAAAGAAAAAGAAAAAAAAAACAACTGCATCAAAATAGAAAATGAGAAGCGGAGATTGCTAAGTGGTTAAAAACCGTAATTGGTTCGAATCAGTGACGCGAGTGACGAGAGAGTATCTCGACGCCAATCACGGTGCGAAGCGGACATCGCGTCACATCGCGTCGTTGAGCAGGGTGCTTTCGTCTCTCGACTCGGACACGCGACACGCGTCTGTCGTCGATCGTCACGTCCGTGAACAGCTGCGTTGAGCCAGACCATAAATTCACCGTTGCCTCAATAAAATGTAATAGTGATCCAATAAATTTCTCTTAGCCTTAAATGGGCAACAACCTCCATTACCAATCGCCGTGATGACAATTGCGAAATATAAACGGTTATTCCTTAGCAAGAATACACAATAGAAATTGAAGAACATTTTTATGTTGCGCTGAGATATTGCACAAGTATTCCGCCTCGTGTAACCTAATGCCGACGCTGTTAAGTTTTTTCATTGTATCATTCTTGATTTACAAGTGCATCGTGCATTTGGCACGCTAAATATAGCAAAATCATTGTATCGTTCTCTTCAATGGATAGAGATAATCACTTTGTGAAATCGTGGTTGATCAATCGTCGCACTGCTCAAGATTGAGTGTTGTATGCATTGAAAGTAGTAAAGTACCGTTAGTTTCCTTATAATTACCGAAATGACAACCAAGTTGTCAGTAATCATATCACAAACGGTCTCTGGTGCTGATGGTAAAACTACTATGCCGTATGTTACCTAATGCTTGTATCTATTAGTGGGGGGGGGGGGGGTTTCATTTTCCCCACACATCGTATTCGGTGCATGAAAATTATACCGATGTGAGGTATGAAGTGGATTTGAATAAACTGTCGCAACGTGGTATTCGATCGAGGCAACTATAAATATAACTGCACCCAATAAGGTTACAGTTGAATATCATTGTTAGTGTGCGTTAAAAACGCACGTTTGTCAATTGATTGCTCGGAGATTCCGATCAGCTGATAATATGTAACAGCGCAAGGCCCCGTGGCTTTCTTGTCGATGCTAATTCTTGTATGCCATGCGGATGGGATATGGGAAGCGATGCAGAATCCCTGCGAGATGCGCCCGATCGCTATTGTATTTTAATCGATCCATTTCACAAGACGACACGTCGACAACCTATGAGTGGTTCATGCTTGCCCGACTGCCTGCCTACGCTCACCGTAACTTGTAACGGCGTCGTGATGCCGTGGCATGAAGTCTACTTAATAAACCGTACGTGCAGACATTAAACCTGATAAATTTACGAATCCCCGTCACCACCACCACCACCACCATCACCGCCTCCACCACCATTATCGCTGCGGGTACTCGCTCTGCCCACCGTCAAGTCTTCACTTTGCGGACTGCCACATGCTGGATGTTGATTGCCGGAGCGTCAAATCACTTCCTTATACTTTCCCATAACAATATCGTATATAACAACGCCACTGTAAATATCCTAAGCTTTACGACAACTGCGGAACGAGGGTCGTGCGATTACAAACGTCATATTCCTATCAATCGTACGTACTCCAGTCCTCGATATTGATAAAACGAATCACGTGCTCATGATCAGCCTGTACCCTGCTAACGGACGCGACTTAAGACAGAATACGCATTGTAATATTCTGCTGAACGATTTTTCTTCTACCAATGTCTTACCTTTACTACCCTTTAATTATCCGCATCATCTCAATGCAGCCGTAAGTAATTTGCGCTATTCGAACGGGCGATGGGCCGGTCGAAAATGTTAAGCTGTAAGTCGTAAATCTGACCGGTGGTCGTAACTGTTTTAAAAATGGGAATAAAAAAGAGAAAGAAATGCTATTAACTCCGAACAGCCGGGCTTATGATTATTCACGCCCGAAGTTGTCCTTTGCATTGTGCGTTTATCGTCTTGTCACGTAAATCTCTACACGCGTCCGGTGCCTGCAACGTATTATATATTACAAGTTCGCGCCCAGGTCAAGCGATCGGAGAGTCTCGGTTGAAAGGCAGGCGGTGACGATGCAACAACGATGCTCTCGGACCAACCGCGAATCACGGCTCAAGCTCGATTGTAGTGACACACTTCCCCAATTCTTGCATTGTTCTTCCGTGTGTTTCAATCGCATCGGGAGGCTGGCGAGATAAGATTAATAGCAGTCTTACCCTTGTAACTGCATACTCCACAGCCTGCACCGTGTAATTATTACTTTACTTTTCATGGCACGAGAAGGTATATACCGGTCTGTGCAATGCACGTACTGCAACCGCGGTCATTTACGATGCTTGCCCTCTACCGTACGAACCAAACTGCATCACGGACCCACGCAAAACGCTCGAGCAAAGCGGTTAATTGCGAATTATTATTCACGGACTTTTGAAAACGGAGATGAGGCGGATACCGCAATTGCAAGAAAAAACTCCAGAGCCGATCCTTGGATAACCGATATTAACGTCCGCCTCTGCCGTATGTAATGCTCGCAGAAGTACCTTGGCACGATACAGTCGTCATCGTCTCTGTCGGAATAACAAGGGGCCAGCGAACACCTTGGCGAAGTACCTGAGACCGAGCAAATAGTAGCGACAGGACAGTCAAGCAGGATGTCGAGACGGCACCGAGCTGTTGCTCTATTCAAACCAGCCTGCACTCGCAGGAATTCGAACTTAAGGAATGTATACTCGCAGCGACTTGCACTTTGCTCTCATACGGTGTGCAAATATTTAAACCACGCGTCGTTGGTTGGTGAGGCAGTTAATTGTCACGGGTTCAAATTGCGCGAAGTACTTTTGAGAAGGTTGCAACATGTTGCAACGTTTGCACATCCGTCAACTAGGATCCCCAAAACTTTGTGTAGTTTAATTCGAACGAAACGCTCTCTTCCAAATACTACTTGTCGAATGTGGGTGGAATCGCGTCGTATCTCGAACAGTCCTTATCGGCAGAGAGCCTTGGGCGTGGTGTCGGTATGCGTTTTTAAAATATTTTGTTTTATAAATTTCTTTTCGCTACCCCGGTCAAGGCTTGGTGAAACGTTGACAGAAAGGATATGACGAGAGTACAAGCTCCCTGTGGCGATGACTGTGGCACGCAGAGAGGCCTGTTGCCCTTTGGCACCGTTGACTGTGTGAGTAAAACACACATGGTACCGAAGTTACACAAGCTTACAGAAGTTACGCTGCAAGGCAGCCGGTATAACGTCGCCCGATGCCCGATAGGAGCCCCTCGTTGGTTTCCTGGCGTTTCTACCTTCAGATGCAATGATTCCGTTGACAGCGTCATTTCAAACCTCTCGTCTCTTGCGCGATTCCCTCGACGTCCTCTGAAGCAGTATTTATATTTCTCGTTTTCCAAGCGGGAGAAAAGAAGGTCAGAGATCATCGTGATGATGACGTAAACGCAGTAGGAATATGAAAGATATCGTTGAAAAAACAACTTTGCTGGAAAGGAGAAAGAAGAAAAAGAATAAGAAGTCAGAAGAAAGAAGAATAAGAAGAAAGCTGCTGCACACGTTCGGTCGCCGCGTATATTCGAACCTGCAACTGTATCCTTCCCAAGTCTTCGGTATAACAGCGCTGGATCATTAGTCTGACGGCGGTAGTATTATGTGCAGACATGACAGTGAAAACAATTAACAAGAGGAAATAATATATCCTAGGGCATTACAGACATCTCTCGCTTCGTGTACTGGCCATGCATGATACTCTTTGTACGGAGTGGAAGAAAAAGGAAGTATACGAATACAAGAGCCTTCCACGAGCTATCTCATCTCTGTGCCTCTTTTCTTCATACCCTCAACCTACCCGGGCGATTGTTACGTAATCGTTATCAATCTACCATCAGCGCTAACTTCACTCTGATTCTTTGCTCCTCGAGGCGACGACAACGCACGGTAAATAGTTGGACGATGTAACCGACCGTGCCTCTCTGCTTTATCACGCTGATACCAAGACCAGCCCTTTTCTTAACAGTAAAACGTAACTTTTAAAAATTCACTGGCACGTCGTTAGGGGACGTGGTTCTTCTTTCCTTTTCGAATCACGAACCCTGAAATATTCGGCAGCCGCAGACGTGACGCGTAAGATTTCGATCTATGGTTAATTTGATCCCGGCAGCATCTGACCCTTCGGCCTCACGAGTCCCGGGTACGGTGTAGAGGTACCTGGTCGAAACCTGGTATCATTTACAATCGCTTCGGTAATTGCCTAATGATGTCTGCCAGTTCTCGGGCATCGTGTTATGTAAAGCTAAATATTGAAACAACGGTATATAGGTAGGTAGGTAGGTAGGTACCACGTACCAACCGATGTGTCTATGGATGTACCGGGATCGGGGTTTCGTACTGCAGGCCGGCTGTTTCATCGTTATGAAATTTTCGGGCCGCCTCGAGGGGGAGGCAAACATACGTAAATACATGTACCCGCGCGTATTTATCTATAAGTACGCGTACGCGCGATCTCTACGGGGGAAAATTGTGTTTGTGTGCACAGGTAGATGCGATATGGGCATATATCTGCCCACCTTATCCCATTAAACTAACGCGTACGTGTGCCCGTTGGATTGCTCAAGCTCCTACTCGTCATAACATCGCAAGTTCCTCCTGTGTACATCTAACTACCAAACACACCGGTATCTCATCCAATTGTCTTGATACAATCGATCAATAAATATTTATGAGCTATTAAATAGCGTTACCACATCGGTCGTTTTACCTACGTTCAAACGTATTGGTTTAGTATTCGACGTTCGAACCTCTCAAGCAGATGTTACTCTCGTGTTCTTTCGCTGCTTGTTCCCGGTATTACCAGCTTCCTCCTCCAGACTCCAATCACCTCTTCAATGCACGAAGATGAATGCTATTACGATTCCAGCAGCTATTCCAACCGGAGTTTCGCTCAAAGGCTTCTACTCGTATCCACACGAGGCTACAGCATTCGGTTTCCGTTCGAAATTCGATGAAATCCGGCCTTTACACTTACAGTACGGAGCCTAGAATCAGTAGAATAACAATTACAGGTTCATTAAAGTTCGAAACCAAAGTTGGGATGTTCGGATGTCGGATGTTCAGAAAGTGACGTCACCCGAATTTTTTTTGTTCTTGACGTCATTGATATATGGTACTAGTCGACGAAAATCAGTTGGTCGAATTTCTCAGTTTGGAAACAACCGCGCAGTTGAGCGGACGGATGAGAATCGCGCTCCGCGGATTTCGAGTACCTACCGGGTTCTCTACCTCCTGGATCCTGCGCTTCGGGTCCGCTTCCTGATACAGCTCGAGTTCCAGGATAAGCGCTCCATAGTTTCTATGCTCCAGGTCCGCTATCTGGTGAAACTCGACTTTCAGGACAAGTGCTCCGTAGTTCCTGCGCTCCAGGTCGGCTACCTGGTGGAACTCGACTTCCAGGACAAAGGCTCCATAGTTCTGGCTGTCCAGGTTCTTGACCTGGTGACTTTCGACCTTCAGGACTAATTTTCCGTAAATTTGGCTGTCCAGGTCCTCCACCTGGCGGATCTCGACTTCCAGGACAAGCGCTCCGTAGTTTTGGCTGTCCAGGTACTTGACCTGGTGACTTTCGACCTTCAGGACTCATTTTCCGTAAATTTGCCTGTCCAGGTACTCCACCTGCAGGATTTCGACCTCCAGGATAAGCGCTCCGTAGTTTTGGCTGTCCAGGTCCTTGACCTGGTGACTTATGAATTTCAGGACTAATTTTCAAGTTTACAAGTTTGATTATTGAAAATGTCATGATTTTTACTATCAAACCAATATGCATGCTTCAGATAACATTTTGAATCGGAAAAAACCGAACGACCAGGATCAACAAATTGCAATTGGTGAGTGGTTGGCATTGTGCACATAGGAATACATGACAATAACGTCGTCCGATTAGAGCTAAAATTGCTGTGCATCGTGTTTCAAATCTGTCAGCACTTAGCTAATTGTTCTGTGGTATTTTTTGACGAAATTTATTGTCACAAAATCACAATACGTTATACTTACATGAATGCGTAAACGTGATTTGTAGCATTATATAGAAAAAATCTTTCGGGCAGATTCGGTTTGCGTCACATGCACAAAGACAGTGTTCATTCTGTACACTGTGAAGCAAATACCAGAATTCATTGGGGGGTCCATTGTGCCCGAGTCTCCCCTACAACTATGTCATCTGGTGAAACACTGACAACTAGTAAGCGAGAGCACGAGCACAAAAACCAGCTACACTAGGCATCCGACCCTGAGCGAGCTTCAGCGGGCGAGGGTTTTAAAGCTAGTAACAATTACAGGTTCACGATCGGATCGCTATTAAAACATGATCGACTTTCTTTTCAATGCTCAGGAACGATGAAACGGATTTTTATCAGTATCTTCAGTCGTCCATTGTAATGAGACAAAATATTTCATGCCGGAGTTCTTTCAAATTTTAATTTTTGAAAGTGTATCTAGGATTATTGTGTACCGTAGCAATGAAACAAAACCTTTGTAATCTGACCATGCATCTTCTCTACGATAGAAATATTATTCCAAGGCAAGTTCGTACAGCAGCCAATCGCATGCGTACGTAGCCCTTCTTCTATTGCAAAAGTTCCTCTCGGTTTAATGGAACCGTGGCTGATCGAACATCGAACTCACTGACTGCGTGACACTGCTCAATTTCCTAAATGAAATTCAACTGACTAAACGCGTCTTCGAGGCGTTGGGGAGTAGTCGGTTATTAAATTATACATGAATAAAAAATGAATGCAGCTCGGTCATTTCATCGATAGAAGCGTTTGAGTAATTGTTGAAAGTTGCTACCTAATCGTCCGCGAGGAGGATGACAGTGAATTACAGAATTAATTATAATTTATGTCTCTGATGGAGAATATCCTGGAATACCTGAAGTGTATTTTTGATAACGTCCGAGTCTTATCGCAGCAGGTGACTACAGACTCGTGTAGCGCAATGAGTCCAAGTGAAAGTTATAGTGCCGTTAGGAATAAGATCAATTGCCCCTTGTGTTTTGGACCTTTTGGTCGTCGATTGTCTGGTAGAGAGAGAACCGTCTGTACGATGAGCAATGCAGATTTTACTCCTTCAATATATCTGCTACCTGGTCAATCAATTTCGTTCGGGAAAAATTTTCTTACCGAGGGGTACCTGACATCGTATTTCAAACGTAACCGGGAATCACTTATCAGCACTGTATGTAATTTTTTTCTTATCTCATATCTCTGATCGGATAATGAGCGGGCACGAAAAATTGGCAGTATGCAGTCAACTGGTTCCTGTGAAGTGGGCTCGTATTCGAGTGCGGCATAACATCTACCTTGGTATTACAAGTTACAAGGCAGTTAATTGAATTACCGGTAGAAGGATTGAAAGCTCGATTGCACGCACAAAAATAACACTCTCTTTTGATAAAATACATGGTATATGTATTTAAGCGGCTTTCCCGCTGATGCGAATATAATTCAACAGTTTTGAACCACGGGTTGAATTGAAATGGCGAAGCTGTCTACCTGTCTCTCTGCCTGCCTACCTGCCTGTCCGTCAGGCGGTGTAAAAAGTGTAAAAGAACTGCTGCACCGACGCACTTGAGGCGCAGGTTGGTACGCAAGAACGCTGCAGCGACGAGCTTTAAGTCGAATGTGCATATTTTCAGGAAAGCGGCTGCCTCTACTCGCACATAAGATGGGGCGAGGCCTTCGTCGTGGTTTACAGCGTGACCTGCAAGCGGAGCTTTCAGGAGGCGAGGGGCCTCCTCAAGCAGCTCGCGGACCTCCGCTTACCTTCCTACTTCACAGCCCTCCTACTTGGCAACAAGCGCGACCTGGATCATGCGAGGTAATTCACACTTCAATTTTTCTCACAATTTTCTATCATTTTCTTTACTTCTTTAACACAGTCTCGACGCTATTTCTTACTACGTCGTACCTGCGGCTGGGACAAAAACTGGTCTATGCTTTTTCTTCCAATTCCTAACTCAACACTCTATTCAGACTTACCGCGGGCTTAAGCCGAGACCAGTTTTTACCAGAACTCAATATCTCTTTAAGTGGACGTCTTCTTTTCACAAACTGTCGGCTCATTCCAAATTATTTTTAATCATGGGCTACGAAACATCGGATAATCATTTTCACGATTACATGTAACGTTCGGTAATTAGATAATTACGTGCTCACTTGTGAGGATAGTTTCGTCGAACGAAGGCGCTCTTTGAATCGAAATGATCAACGTTGAAAATTCGCAACCCTGAAATTTAAAACCAAACAGTTGAGCTGTGCCAATTCTGATAACCACTAAGGAAGCAACGAAGCCGAATCTCTGCGCTCCGTTGTGATTTTTTATTATCTTCATTGGAATGCGAAACGGGAATTGCGAATGGAAATGTGCAATTTGCACGGCTGTTGGCCGGTGCCCACATTTGAAATCCGAGTAGAAGCGGCACGGCGCCAGTCCAGAGCTCATGGTCCACTCTGCCGCACCGCAGAGCACCGCACAAGATACCCGGTAGTGGTTGGTATTCGATTCTGGTCACCTAGAAACCATTCACGCGATCTCCGTACACGCACCCTCCGTCTGCTTCATTTCGATCAAATGGAAATCGATGGAATAAAATTCTTGAACGCTGCGTTAATTGAATTAATTCGAGCTTAGGCCAGTTTTGCATCAGTGCAGATGATGGAAATTAATTTATGTTTGAATTCAAGGTACAGCCATTAAATTAAATCGTATTCTTTATGTCGCGAGAATGGACGTTTGTATCGTAAATACGAGATCAGTTCGTGATGGTGTTGATAGTCTTCAGTTCTTGAATTCTAATGCTGCCCAATTTCGTTTACACATTACCGCGTCAGTGTCAATTTTTTTCATTTTCTTTCTCTTTAAAGTTACTTTCCAGTTTCGGTATATTTTTTTTTTTTTTTTGGAAACACATCACACTAGATTTTACGGAGAATTGATTAAAATTATGTACGTTCGAGAATTCGAAAAAATTAGAAATATCAGTGAGAAAAAATCTACACGCTCAAGTTATTTGTTGTATAAATTAGGATTAAGCAAGAAATCGTGATTTGATAATTACAAGTCTGATCACCAGAAATGTAGCACAGTATTTGATTCCTTTGATTAAAGAGGGCGTGCGGTGTATCTGTGCCGATTGACTTTTGCTAATCCTATCATGAGAATACTGTAAAGTAGGAGGAGATATAAATTGATACCTATATTCCTTCAAGCTGAGAAAGTAGACGCCCTGGTACAACATATCAGAGAATCTTGTCTGCGTCGCAGGTCTGGCTGATCGATCCCATTAACCACTGAACGTATATTTGTTTATTTTTTTTACTGTCCGTGATTCGAATATTCCAGATGTGTGTCTAGCGTTTTGCCAGAAATAAAACATTTGATCGAACCGTGGTGTATTAACTACGTCGCAGTAGCAACCAATGTCACGTGACAGGGAACTTGGGATCTGAATAAATTTATTCAATCGACGAGCGAAGACGAAAAACGTTGAAATACATGTTTGATAAAGAAACTGCGATAAACTTTACACTCCATTTTCATTCGTTGCTCGATTTTTCAACGCTTACAGTCTTTCTTCTTTCATATCACCGTAGTTTTCCAAAGCATTTTCCGCTCGTAGATGCACAGCCCTTTCCTCGAGTCTCTGACTCTGAAAATCAACATAAGTACGTACGCGAAGTGAACGGTCGCCAGAGAGCGTGTGGCTATAGAGCGCAATATTGCTCTTCCATAAGTTTTTATATTTGACCGCGGTGAAACTGCCTGTATGTAATAAAATTTAAATAGTTGAAGGCGTTTCTAAAAATACGGCGTATGAGGGATACAATTCCGTAGAACATGGGGTTGAAGAACCTAAGATTCACATTATTATGGTGCACAAAGACCTCAAAATACGTCCAAGAGCTACCCCTAAAAAATTGCTTAAGTGATGAAATTCCTTGCTGAACGTACGGTGCCATTCAAAGAAATAATGCGAAACAAACTCAGTGCGGAGTAACCGAGGCATGCAAAAGGGCAATGAAACAGCTGTAAGTGCGTTGGGTGACGTCGATGTCAGCTGACAGCGTATTACTTGTACAGTCTTATTGAACTGACGTTGTGAAGTCAAGGTCCAAGCTTTCTCCACTAGCGCACAAGAACTTGTACTGCAAGTAACAGATAATGTATAATTACGGGACTCTGTTTCTCTCATACGCGTTATTTTTCTTTTTTTTTCTTTTTCTTATTTTTGCCTTCTGTCTCTCTGACGACCATATATATATATACAAATGTATATATATGTATAAGGTACAATGTCGTCGAGTGAACTGGAGCAGACAACGAATTGATTTCAGCGTATTTTTTCTTGATACGTCGTCGTTATAACTACGGCAATATATATTGAAACATAATTACATTAATAATTGATTATCCAATTAAGCTTCCGTGTCTGAGTATGATCGTACATGAGGCGGAGCGCAAAGTGTTATAATATACACGTATACATTATGTACGCTGGTTATAACGGAGTACCTGATGTTCGACGTTCTTTTTACCCACCCGGAATGGAAAGGAGAAATCCGTTTAAGATGTATTTTCCGTACTCCATATTCTCCTTCGGCATTAACAATCAATATTCAACCGGGTAAATACATTATACATAACATATATTCTTGGCGTATGATGCAGTGCCTGCGGGATACGTATATAACGCGGGGAAGCGTCACTTCATTCAAGTCTCGTTTCGTCGTTTCTCTCTCATTCTAACAAAGAGAATAAACGAAAAAAAAAGAAAGAAAAACGGAAAAGAAAGACAAAAAAAAGGGTCAAACCGGATCGTGGCATTCGAGCTTGCGTATTTTATGCGAACGCTCGAATGACTATCGAGCAATATTTATGAACGCAATTAAATTTGCGGTACACGTGATGTCCGGAGTGTTGAGCTATCGCGTGGGTGGGTGGTTCCACTGCCCGGCACGTTGCCCTACGTCACACTACATCGCTCGATGCGGTGTTCAGCCTTCTCTCTTTTCTTGTTTTATTATTTTATAGAGGAGGCAATCGGGCACTCCGTACGGTCCCGACTCCAGGCTTCGCCAGATCCATCGCACGGTGCAACGCAGCGCCCAACAGCCATTTCACTTCCACTATTATACCCATAACCTTACATTGAAGCCATCTCAAGACTGCCCAGGTTCCCTCTCGACTCGCCTTTATTCCTAACATCGTATGAACCTCGAGCTCGCTCCGTGCACGTTTCATCTGATCCGATTAACGTCACGTGGCAATAATCCTCACACGGGGGAAAAAAGGTGTCGATATTTTACCGACAAACGCTTTTCTACCATTATTCTCAGTATTGGGTCACACATGTTAACTCGTTAGCCGGCCGTCTGATTAATGGGATCGAAATATTTAGCACTATTCAATATGATTTGGCGATCGATATGCTGCAGGGACAAATCTATTTTTGACTGCCCGAGTAGAGGTCAAGCACCTCGTCGGTTAAACTTCGCCCGTTACACGATATCGATTCGAGCTGATGTATTACGTCTATTATAGTATTTCCGTGCACGTGCCCGCGGAATGGCAAAAGCTCGACGAAACCGTAGACAATTCTTATCGAATTAACAGTCTTTGAATTATGCAAGCTGAAATAATCCAATAACAAGGTCACTGAAACAACAAAACTATACGCCGGTCCTGCGGACATTAGAACGCTACAAAAAAATGACAACAATTAGATTCCAGTTCTGTAATTGGTTACCGATGGTAGAGAACATCAGCTAGAGAAGTCGGTGCATCTCGGGGGACAATCTAATAAAAGCTCGTAATGATATTACAAATTTGAAGTGGTTGGTGGGTGGATACAATCTCCTCCGGCTTCACCGCAGGCCTGCAGTGTTACCTCTCTTATTCAGAGCGTGCCCACTTCTGGCTCAGAACCAAAATTTTCGTTCTAAAACTGCATCGAGGAAATCAAACACCGCTGCACTCAACGTGTCAACGAAAGTCGAATATGCACGTACGAATGGCTAACATCGGATGCTTGCGTGGATAATACGGAGACATTGCTATCTGCGTGCACATTCGACTTTGTTTCGTTTTACCAAAAATTCATTACTCGCATTGAATTTTGTCCGTTTCACAACGCGGAATGTACCTGGCAGATTTTATTTTCCTTTCGTAGTTGATTTATTATAACTTTTCCGATTTTACATGAATGTGAATCTATTTTTTCCCAGAGTAAAATTCCAAGCTTAACTTTAAAAATGTATTGATTATACATTTTAGTGCAAATCGACTGTCAAAACTGCAGTAAATTGAACAAAAAATGCAATCGAATACTGAAAGTAGGTGCTTTGAAATCGACGTTGAGGACTCGAACCTCAAAATGGTCCAATGTGGTCGAGTACTACTTGCTGACCAAAATTTGGTACAAAAGACAAAACGGCGAAAGACACAGGCAATACAAACGGCGGAAATTGGCTGCTGACTTGACCTTCGAGAAGATTCGGAAATGCGTAAAAATGAACACCGCTCACGTTGCAACATGCATTATACGCAGTCGGAGGAAGCGGAAGGTTGCCAGAGGCAGGAATGGCTCCGCATCGCACGGATGGCTATAGGGTGACAGGTGTCGTAATCCGTTTGTTTCGTGTTTCAGAGAGGTGTGCGTGGACGAGGGTCAGCAGTTGTCGCTGGCTCACGGGTGCCAATTCTACGAGGTCAGCGCTGCGGAAAGTCCCGCAGGGGCGGCCCTCGCCTTCCAGGCTCTCCTCCGGGAAGCCCGCTCGGTCCAGCTGCTCCGCGCTCTTCCGATACGCCGGAAACTTGGCGTTCACTCGGTGTCGCGGGTACTCGGTACGATATTCGGGAAGAATACCACCAAAGACCGGAAGAAAAGGCCATCTCTGAGTATATGACGTCTCCTGTGCGCGCTTCTCCTCGGTGGAAGTGACGATCCCAGGCATGGGACGGACGTGATCGTGCTGAGCAGCAGCGTGCACGGAAACTAGCGGCGTGTGATTCCTTCGTGGATGTAATTTCACTCGGTTATATTATTTTTATTTATTACGGGTACGCGTTGCGGTGGTTTTTATGTTTTTTAGTACGTCTGCAAGAAGCGTAACGTTTTGTCTGTACCACAATTCGAACATTTGATACGTGCGGAAACACATAGTTCGAGATAGAACTGCAGCTACTTTGAAATGGTTTGATTTATTTTCATCTAAATTTGGTACTTGGAATTATCTGGTCTGGATCGAATATTGAAATAGCTAGCGGTACAATTGTCTTTCCAAAAGGCGTTTCACTCGCTTTCCCAATTATTTTTCTCCTCATTGGAATAATGGAGTCGAAATTCGAAAAGTAAAAACCACCCAGACGTACCGGAAGTTCTTCTTAAACAAAAAGTGTTAGAAGTGGATATTGGAACGGAAATATAGCGTTACGGGTGTAAGTGCTTTAAGGTGTTGTGGAACTTAGATGTTCACAAGCTTACGTTTGATACTCACGAAAATTTGCCACCCTCTAATTTACGTGAGAAACAATAAGCGAGTAATCTGCATTTCTAAGTGCGTATAATGGAAGTGGGCAAGCATAACCGACATGCAGCATGTGCTGGGAATTGTAAAACATGTTTGCGGTCTATGCAGTGTTAGAAGTTAGTTTTCAGCTTGGACATTCCACATCTCAAAACTGGGCGTGGGCGGGAAAAAGTGCGGAAAATTCGTACCCAGAGATTGATATACGTAGTAATAATTACCGTTACTTCATAGCTATAATATAATATCGATAAAAAATGCATAAATGTACGCAGCTCTGTTAGTGTTACGTCAGGTAAAATATTTAGGTAGATATTATACTGTACGCTAGATTTATAAATCTATACACATAATGTGAACGCGTGCCAAGCATCGTCGGGTTGGTGCAATTGAATTATCGTCTTCGTTAATTTACCACGAGGGACACAATGAGTTCAATTTATATTTTATAGGCTGTATACGGATTTCTTGAAGGCTTTATTTCGATTAATCGGTTTCTCATTCTTTCAGTACTTAATACTCGTCTCTTCTATCGGCTGTTTATAAGTTTCTCGTGAAAATTTGCTGATACACGAGAGCGAGAGTGAGAACGATCGGCGATACTCTCTTATCGCTGCGTCTTGGGCCAGGTGCCAAAGTATGGCTTGACTGCGTACGCAGTCGATGGGAAAACAGAAAAGGCAGAAAATACTTAATCCAAACTGTTTAATTTACGAATATAAACATGGTACGCTAAAACCGTTGTTATGTCAATGACTCAACACGGTCCAGCTCTCGCGTTATAAGGCCACTCTTTGAGAAGCCAGTCCTCGCACGATGAGCACGAAAACTCAAAAATGTACATACAGTGTGGTCGATGGTCCTTGATATGACTGCTAGGTGACAACAATTTATCTCTAAGTTGATGAAGCGTGATCTGAATTTTTGTGGGGTTCAAACTGGTGCAGTAATTACGTTTGGTGGATGTTAGGGATATTAAAAAGTAAGCATACGCGCATCGAATCAAGTCGTATACCTGATGTGCTGAATTATTTTCTTTCTTCTTTCTTGCTCTCCTTTTGAACAGTCCCCTGACCGCCTTTGCTGCAAAATAAAGCAATGCGATGTATCGAAAAATAAGTGCCTTGCAACTCAGTTGTAGCCCAGAGAGTTTACATGACCATGTATCACGTGTACACGAGTATCAGTTCTTTATTCATCGATTCGGGAAGTTGTAACGCGTTATTAAATTACGGAACGAACGGACGTTCAAGTAGGTGAAATAGCCGGTGTTTCTTAAAGGCATTCGATGAAACATGTCCGAGTCTTAGCATACATTTTGAGATCGTCGAAAAATTAATTCTGATTCCGTCGAGCGTAGGTCAATTTTTCTGTCGTGTGAGAATACTGTACATAAGCGTGCCACGTTTAATCTTCGGTCTCTAGGTCGTCAAAACTCGAATTCTACTACACTCATTTAACAACAAATTACAAACAGATAAAAGATCTTCCTAAATATGCTGAGTACTCGTACAGTAGCTGGTGAAAAAATGTTCGACAAAATAACGATGATCTATAGGTTGTAGATTTTGAAACTACGGTAGCTTGGTTGGCAAATTGCATATGTGTCGGAATCTATCGTAATCTCCGACGAATTAAACGCAATTTCTAATCGGCCAGACGTGCGAGGTCCTCGGATCGACCCGTCAGTTGCATTCGAACGCAGCATCCCATCCCCTCGGCGGTCGGAGAATCTTTATACCCTGTAGTTAGCTCTCGGTTACAAGTCTTGTATTCAGCGGGGTTAACTTCCTAGGTTTTCGTATTTTCAATTCCGCGTACAACGTTTGCCGCAATAAACCTCTGGGCTCGTGATTCGAGCGACGGTCGCACAGCGAGAGCCTCCGTTGGCCGCAGGTTGAGGGTAGCCGGTAGCCTTGTCGGAGGTCGCATAGGTTGACCCGGGTGACCCCCGTGCTCAAGTACGAAGCCTCTGTTTCTTGGCGAAACCTTTCTTCGAGTCCTCCTCACCTCCGCGCCGGTACTTCCTGGCTGCAGCCCTTGCCCGACCCTCTGCCTATAATGCATCGGCATACCTACTCCGTAAGTCCGTGTCGTTAACGTAGCGTAAGTAACACGTATATGCAAATGGCGGACAAATCATTGTACAGAGTTCCTGTGCATAGGTATATCACGCACACGGTATACATATACATGTTAGGCGTATATGTTTATATACACCTATTCGCGAGGCCTTGAATATACATTATATATATGTGTGTGTGTGTGTGTATGTGTATACATACACATACTATACGTGTACACATCGAAGTGACTGAAATTAATGTAAATTTAAATTATATCCGATGTTGTTGTTGTTGTTGTTATTATTATTACTATTATTATTATTACTACTATCATCATTATTGTTGTATACAGCGTAGGTGGTTTATATATTAAGTCTTATTTTTGGAGTGCCCTACTTCCGAGTGAGCCTGTGCTAAGGATACTAGTAAATCTTAATGTTCCTAATCTAGAGTATAACCTTGAATTATATACATGTATTATACGGTTACGCGTAAACGCATGCTAGACGTATATTATTGTACATTTAAGTATGAAAGGCGAGCCTGCAGGTATATTAATGATATACAACATTTTTTTTCTTTCAGATTTTTTTAAAACAAATCATGAACGGATTTTATTCATTTGAACATTGCTTACGATTTCGGGATCTGAATAACCCAGATCGGCCATCTGAACGGTGACAGAAAATGTGATGTAGAAACTTAATTGTATTTTAGTTTAGAAGCGACGTTTTATCCTTCATACTACTCCATATCGATTCAAATGTGACTGAGTGAAGGTTTTACAGCTAACACAAGGTTTTTATAAAATGATTAGCTCATAAAAAAAACCATTTGCTGATCCTAACCAATAATATTCTCAACCAATAACTTCCGTAACCAATCGTTTACAAAATGATCCTGAATTATTGAAAAACAAGGAATAGAAATTCGTAAAATGATTGCATAATTTTTACAACACAGTATATCTGCAAGGTGGCTTTTGTTGTATGAAATAGCTTTCTTATTATTATTTGAAGCTTATGGATATTTGTGATGGCTTTATCCTGATTAACCGCACCAGCTGTCGGTGTACCATAATAATTTAGTAACCGGGTCCTGTGAAAGATGCCCGCGCAGTGAGATTCGTTCTGAATGTGAGAATATACGATTGTTTGCTGGATCCATCCGATCGGTAGGTTGTATACTTAATTTCAGTTGAATCGTTGTTATTTTTATTTATTTTCGTTTTTTTTTTCCAACCATTATTTGATTATCTTCTCAAAACTTCGTGCAGATTTACCCGAATTGAATTTCAGCGAGATATTCGTTTAGATGTACTTTTCGTTTCGAGGTATCACTCAGGTTGTAAGAATTGTACCGAGTTTTTCTTTTCGTCGGTTTTCTACTTCATCGTTATCACCTTCTTCTTATTCTGCGATTATGATAAAACTGTTTACTGTAGGTCAGATACTATAATCTATAGCTGTACATAATATATTACAATATTTACCATATTCAGTGCCTTCCAGAAAGTATACATTATACTTATTGTTAGTTCTCGTGCATCGGTGCGCGCGCTCGCTACCGTTGAGAAAAAATAACGAAGTGTGAGTTTAAAGTATATAATACCTATTAATTATATTAATAGTTGATAAATACATTCCAAATGTATAAGAATTCAAATTATTATATGCATATACATACAGATACGACGTCGAATTGAATGCGTTGAATTAAACCTGTACTTCAAAGTGCTAGTCACTTGTTATTGTAAATCTTTTTAAATAATAAGCGATGAAACTTGTATGTTAAGTTATACAGCAGAAAAAAATATCAAGATTTGAAATTACAATATCGTCTATCGACTTATCCACTGTCCAAAATTCTCACCGAATCTTCTTTACGCGCAGATCCGCTCGCGACCTGCATCCTGTACCTACCTGCTGCATTTGCAATTTGCGTGGATCACGTTCGGTGTACCAGTGCATGCACGAGACTCGAGGTGGGCGGGCTGCAGATTTGGGCCAAGGTTCCAGAGCACGTGTCACGCACTTGTGCCTCTCGAAAATACATTTCCTCGATCTCTTTAACGGCGTATTGGTTTCGCAGGCAAATTCCTTGCTGCCCACCCCCGTCCGCGTCTTGCGGAACTGTCCGAAGAAGAAGAAGAAGACCAAGAATAATAATAAGAAGAAGAAGAAGCAGAAGAAGAAGGAAAAGAAGGATCCGTGAAGAAGTTGAGCATATGAAGCGGCGCGAGAAAAACGCGTCGCGACGCCACGCCGCGATGAATCTTCGTCAAAAACTACCGTAACTTTACCTGTTGTATGTGTGCACAATTAGATGCGCCAGCGCGGCCGAACCGCTTGCGTTATTATTATATTGGCCAGGGTCTCGTGACCCGTCCCGTAGGTACGTACACGCATGCAGATGAGACGGTTACACCGCGTTAGAACAACCCGTCAACCATAAACGGCCGTCTGTATAACCGGAGCAAATCGCATCAGAGTTGGCTCTAGATTTTTCCGACTACCAATTGCCGGCATTGTATAATACGGAGGCCCCGTGAAAGCGTCTATGGCGATTACACGTCGTTTCATCCCCTTGGCAGCGCCAGCGTGACGCGGCAATCGAGCTCGGACGAACCGACGATGGTAGGAATTTATGATAATTTCGATCCCGAGAATTATATCCGGCACAAAAATTCAACGTTTGCACACATCTTACTACGAACTAATTTTACGTGTGTTATAATATGGGAAGAACTTCATCTGTCGATTACCATATTCGATTCCGTATCGTTTAATGTTCCATGGAAACTTGAAGAATCTTGTGAAATTATTTTAAATTCTCTAATCCCGTGAAATCTTTCCAAGTTATGCTTATATTTTTCTGAATTCTTTGAACATCTTGGAACTCCCATAAGAAAGAATAATCGTGTGAAAGTTGTAAAAATCTGTAAGATCTTGTTACATCTGGAATCCCTTGAAATTTCTGAAATCGGGTGAAATCTTAGCTGCCCCGCAGGATTCCGTGAATCGGATGTGCGCAAAAATCAACGAGTAGTTAACCCCTGGGTTGAAACGGCCGATAACAACGGTCTATTACCCGCACGAGTGCGCAGGTGCGTATATAATATATCCATGTATGTTTACGGTTTGCGCACTTGCACGCACGCGATGGAGAGTAATATGCATGTATAATATATTTAGCGGAGGTAAACTGAAGCGTTAAACGCGGGATTCTCGAGTCTGGAATAAGAGGCGCTGGCCGCAGTTAGCTGGGCCAGAGGTACAAGTAACAGACTTGCCCCTGCTCAGCCTGGAGCGAGACATCTCGGTAAGTTCCCGACTCTCTCCGCGTCCCTCAGGTCCTCCGGGTTCGCCTTACTATATCCTGCGGGAAAGACAAATCGCGCGAGCCAAACGCCCCGATAAACACAGACGCCAATTTATCGCCGAGAATAGCAACGCCTCGGAAAACATTTCGAACCCGACTGTAATCGGGGACTTCTTGAGCTTCGACACGTCACGTGGAATTCACGTGGGTGGCGGCTGGTTAGACACGTTCAACTTAATTTATACCTACCTACGGTTACTCGAGTACGGTAATTATACCTCCGATATATGGATGGAGAGAGCCTCTTGACAGGGGTTGTAAGATTAACCACGTGCCGGTAATCGAATATTATACTCTGGGAAATTACACGGGAATTTTAAATAATTATTGATATTCGATGTGCGTTTTGTGCTTATATGCAGGAAAGTTCGAGCTACATACGGCGAGTGATCTTCCCGGCGATTCACGTACAATCTATTTCTGCTTGAAACAATCATTGGCCCTGGTTGAAAGTTAGGTTGAAACGGAATTCTGGCAGCCACATCAATTCATTGCAAGAAAATTTATATATCCTATTTGGTAGAATTCGTTACCAATATTTGTTTTCAATACGTGAAATTTTCCAACCATACAGTTTAACTTGTATGCCGCTGTGAACAAATCGGAACGTTAGTATTTAAAGTGAAGAATTCAACTCACCAATACAGCGCCAAAATGCTATTTCATGGGGACAGAAAAGATAGCAAAAATAGTTTGATTGCTATTTCGTCTTCAAGAAAATTTGACCGGTCTGGAGACTGCAGTTTGCGGCATTCGATCTCTGGAGTTAATTAACGCGTTCAAGTATCGGTATATAATATTTTCGTAAGGATAAGTTAGTAAAATGTGAGCGAAGAACTGTATATATCCTCGAAGAGTTTGAGCAGCGTAGTCGTGACGCGAAGGTTGTAGGTCACCACGATGCACCTTGCACCTATCGCCCGGTTCGCTATATCTCAGTGAAGGGGAGTCGGCATCTCTCGAGTTAGTCTGGCCCGAGGCTAGTCTTGAAATTTAATACATCTGCGTCCTCGTCTGTCTTGCGGAGTTCTACCTCGAAGTTAGCTAAGCCAACACTCGTTATACCAACCCCTTATGCACACCATCTTCCCAGCCGAATCATTAAATCACACGGTGAATCCCGCATGGGTGATGCAGGCGAAATGCACACCGTCCCTGCACACTTGTGTCTGCGCTGGCAGGTTTTTACGTCCTATTAGCGTGAGCGTCGGGACGTCGCGGAATTTATCTTGGGCTCTAGGAAGTAAAGAGTGTGCAGCGCCCTTGGCGTAGCCATCCTCTCGAGAAGTTGACACTGAAATTGAGTATACAGTGCGCGATCGGTTCGACCGATTCGCGTGTCAAGTTAATTCTCCAAAGTTCGAATCGTGAGTGGAACGGAAATGTGATGGAACAGGGTCCGCGTAGCGTATTATGAGCATCGAGACACATGTGGACCTTCTTTTTTTCTCTACTAAAATTGAAAATAAAAATATTTCTGGAACGAATTGTACGTGCAGCACGTAATAGTTACGACATGTGTGCCGTACGTTGAAAAATTTCCGACCGTCGATTTGAAATAAAAAATATACTATTGCAATTTGAATAGTGAGGACAAACGATCACTTCAACCTGATTTTACAGGTATTGTTAGCAGGACAGTGTCGCGCCAAACAGCGATCGGTTACGTTTCGTTACCATGTTTGCTTCCACTGTTTTCTGCTAGTTCGATTCGCGTTTTAAGGAGCTGTTGCAGCTCTTTATTTATGCAATTCTGTTACACGTGCCACTCTACAGCTCCACACTCTGCAAGAGCATAATTCATGCTAAGTAGTCGAAGTAGGTATTGCCGAGCGCCACCGGTAGGTAAGTATAATGACCAGTTACATTATTTATTTTGTCAACAATTTTTGCAGTCGTTGTCACGGCGCGGTAATGAATATTTTTGTATTTTTATCGGTGGCAGCCCTGCAAAAATCACAATTCTGTAAAACGGTCGTTGGATCATCGAAATCCGAACATCATTTGTCGATTGTACTGACTACTTACTTTTCCTTCATAAACGAATTCATGTATCGGAAAGTGGTGTGTAGGATATTTCACAACGCACACACGATTGCACAAATAGCCAATGAACCTCGCTTATTTCTGACCATAATATACGAACATTTATTCTTTCGTTACCTTGAAGAATGAAACTGCTTAATCATTGGTTACGGTATCGCGCTTCAATTTCAACCTAAGCGTCTGTGGATTCATTCGAAAACAGAAGCACAGCCACTCGATATACTGCCACGCTTTTTCTTATCGCGTAAAACGACACTTGCTCGGTACTCAGCTTTTGTCAACTAGATGCAGTCAAGATTAGCCGACCGAGAGGAAGGCAGTGAATATGCCTCGAGCGTATTTCACAATCAAATAAAAATGAAAACAATCGTTTTATTTGAAAACTTGATTGTGGTGCTCTTGGATCGTTTTTTAGATCTGTCTACGCTCGCGAATTTCCCCGCCCCTTTCCTCGCAGGCAAAGAACAACGGAAACGTGTGTAAAACTGTTGCAACACTTCGGGATGTTTGCAATATGTAATACGCGCATTACGCCTACCTGTGTGGTCGTATAAGTCGTTTCGCATACGGGGATCTAGCTGTTGTTTCTGCTTTTCAATCTGCGGGCACCTAGGGTTATAAATATGCATAGAAAAGACGACGATACATGCACTGCTTACTCTGGTTTACGACGTGTGTTAAATACGTCTAGAGCCGCACAACTGGCGTCATTACGACCCTGCGACGCGACGCTTAGGCATATCGGCTACTCGGTTATGTAATTTCGATTTATCAATATTATACGGTTTATGCGGGGCATATTTTCATTGACGGGAAAATTTTGTCTGACGTACAAAAAAGCCCCTAGCTGTAACGTATAATTTCATCGTTTTCTGTACTGATAAAAAGATCGGCACAATTAAGGTCCCAGAAGAGGGCGATTCAGCCGTTAGAGAAAATACTTGAATTATGAGGCAAACGCGGCGTTGTTCCAACGGAATCGCGAGCTTCGATGGCAGAAACGATTGCCTCGCGCATCATGCGTTGTGCGTGGCCTTCGCTTGCGGACATGACCTACCACTCTGGGAACGATGCTTTCTTGGCACCAGATAGATGCCGCATTGCCTCCACGCAGCATGCGGGGTGTCACAAAGGGGATTCCCGCTTCACAACACAGTACCAGCCTATAATACGGCTCTTGTACCTGCACTCTACCTTCGACACAATCGTGTATACGCACAGGATAGCGCGCAGTCTTCGACAAACGCTAATAGCGGCAGTGTCTCGAGTGGTTTCAACCTCAAAGGTTGCCTCGACTCGATCATCCGCGGGGAAGTGAATTATGATAAATTATCCACGCTGCGTGGCACGATTCGTTCTTTTTCCTCAATGTTTGAAGCACCTTTTTCCAACCATGTACACGACTAGCCACTTGTTGCTAAAAATGATTAACATTTTTAACTTATTGCTATGGGAAGATCCGTGTAGACTGTGAGGATTGAAATCAAAATTTGATAGATATCAGGGAAACGTATAATAAGAAGCGTGTCGGATACACCCAAACATTAAAGATTAATTATAATAGTGTATTTATTCCGTCGTCGCCTTACAGAACAACATTCGCAGTCATTAAGACGAAATAAATAAGACGTTGATAGCGAGATCGCACGCGGTCACGTTTACGGCATTTATTCGGCATATGTTTCTGATTTAACAGAAATGGTTTCACGGAAGGGCGTCTATTTCCAGTTTGATACTCTTGTTTAGCCGCTAATTTATAATATTATTATCTCACACCATATTGGCGGATAAAAAACAATTCGTCTTTCGTCCGAGTAACGGTTTTCTAAAGGTGTAAAAATATCACTCCTTTCCAACGGAAATAATTTTCACGAGGCGCAAAGAACACGAACCCGTATAATATAATACTTAAACATCAAAGAGCGTAGTTGTACGCAAACTGCAGACGTTTGACCGAAATAATCCTATATACCGGCGTGACAAAGTTGATTGCAGCTAAATTTCCTCCCTCTTTACACGCGCGCGCACACACACAATAATTCTCAAACGCATGAACCATTAACAGGAACGTAGAAAATAAAAAAAAAAAAATTCAAATTATGCCCGTGCACGTATCCTACCATCAAATTGTTTGCATTGTTAATATTAGAGAAGAGTCAGCATGTGACGAGAATACTCAACTTAAAGTGGTCGACTAGAAAATATAATTTGAAATATTCACCGCACGGATTCAGGCCCAGTTCATATTTTCTCACTGTACGAGTCCTATTTTGAAGATTGTGAAAATTAGCGAGAAAGTATCAATTATCTTCACATAAAGGATGAGAAAGGTAAATATAGTTCAACTATATGCATCGGTGAGTAAAAAACAAAATCCTCGAGACGTTGATCAGCGTGTAATAAAGAGGACTCGGTGTAAATTTATGGCATCTGTTCAGCACTTCAGCAGATTTGTCCATCAGAGATGAGTGTGAACAATATTGAGGAAAATCCGGGCTTGTGAAAAGCATAAAGTAGTGAAAGCAGAGCGAAATAATTCCATGCGGACGATACGTCGAGAAGTTCCACTGCAGATATGATAATGATAACTTCAGTGACCATAGTGAGACACTCGCGCCCGCAGACAAAGCACTTCTAATGGGTTTCGCGATAAGCCCTGGGAGCTTGTTTTCAAACACAATTCGCTTCCATGTAGCCAGCGTCCCACAGACGTCCTATACAGCAGTGGTTAGCAGTAAATCTGACTTCTCCGTATTCGCAAACAATAACCAGCTGAGCAATATCATACCAACATTTACACGTACGACCAACTGCAGGGAGGTGAACACTTCGCACCGCGACGAAACGGAGTGTTACACCAACTTGCGGTGGCAAGTACTGTTCCCAGAACTCTTTTGCCACCTATGCATCATCAGTGCTCGACGAAACGGCTCGAGTGACCGAAGAATCTCTGTATCTCGCTGTCACATCGGTAAATTTTTCGATTAATGACAAGCCCGCGGTGAGTTTCCAATGGAAAATTGCTGCGCAGGATCGTTTCGAGGACTAAAAAACAAACATGACAATGGAGGAATGTTGCGTACCCTACACGTAAAAATTGAAGCAATTACGTAGACCAGCCATCGGAGTCCGAGCTTACGGTACGGTTACACAGTCATCTCGGAGATGGTTGAGGTCGGTACGATGCTCACCCACCGGCTTATTACCGCCGCTCACAAGGCGCATGTGGATATGTTCATCGCAGTAATGGTAGCTATCATTGAAAAAAGGACGGGGAGAAAAAAGAGGCGTACGAGAAAAATAAGGGATAAAAAATTACCGCGCATACCGTGAGCCGGGGATTGCGCGCGTGGACAGTCGTTGGTTAACTTAATTAGCACCTGCAGGACCTCGTGTCCTCTCCGTTCTTTCCAGATTCATCCTCCCGGTCCCCAGGCAGTCTCCGGTACAAGCCTGCATGCTGCGTTGTACAATGGCACGAATTCCAAGCGTAGCTTGTGTGAACGATAAATACTTGCCTGTGTAAAATGGAACTACGGCTTCCATCCAAACAGTACCTACTCAGTCTACTTTGAAGTCTCGTAACGAATAACACGGATGAATTACACGCAAGTACCACAAATGTATGCCAACCGTGTTACATTGGGAAGAGTGTTGTGCTATGCGAGTCAGTGATATCGATTCTCCGATGTTCTTTGTCACAGTGTACAATAGCTGCTCCTTTTCTCTCGTCAAAGTGCCGTAGTTGTGCATGCGGGAAATTTTAAGTGGCATTTAATGAGTTTTCTTGAGAGGGTAATGCTTCGAAATCGCGGTCAGTGGGTGAAGTGGTAGAGTGTTGGCAAGTGAAATACTGTAAATATCCGAATCCTTGCTCAACATAAGCGTATTGAGTTTCGGACAACAACGTGTCATCATGGGAAGGTAAGTCTTGTTTTCAAAGTGATCAGCTCATTGGCAAGTTCGCGGACCACACGTTACAGGCTGTGTAAAAGGGAAACTTGACATCGTCAACCGTATTGCACCGGTAATTGGCTGGCATTGTTCGTTCACGGCTGGATGCATGTGTTAACATGGGGTAGAGTCCTGGACGGGCAACTTTCACCTAAACTTAATTTTCATTTATCATCGTAAGTGTCTCGAGGAAAGGGGATCTCGGATAAATCTCGCGGCAGTTCGTAGTGTCCCTGTTACATCGCTGAGGGATTCCGAAGTCTTGATAACGAACCCCTTCTTACGACGAGTTTTCAAACGGATTCCAAGGGAGAAATTAATTCGCAAAATGACGCGATTATTGCAGACAAGTTACGAAGGTGTGAAGATATTTCGATTCGTTGAGGATATCTGCCGCATGGATACGGTTGATTGTAACTTTCGCGAGCAGTAGAACCCTTCACCTATGACGTCATATTCATTCGTCCGGGTGCGGCGAGGCTGCATGAAGTTTCAAACGTTTCCGCATATTGTTCCTCGATGGATGTAAAAGAATGCTTAAACGGACTGAACCCGGCTGGCTGAATCACGATTATATTGTTACCGAGAGAAGTATAACCGGGCTCTATCCATTATCCGGCGAATAAAATAGAGATGTATTGTCTTTACACGGGAAGTTGTATGCCCAGGAGGTACACCGCCATTTATTACTTCGTAACAACTAGGTACAGACTCGGGAGTGGATTTATCCAGGAAACGTAAATTCTGTCATATCACTCACCAAGTTTTCTAATATTACATGCGCCAGCCTTCAGAGCACATCTCGAATATTAATTCCTCAAGCAGAGCACGGAAAGTTTCAGTTTTATTTTCTAACGCCAGCTGCGTTCAGACAGGTCTAATTTAACAACAATAATTCTACTCCTTGCAAACCTGTGGAAATTTGTGCAATTGAATTACCTCACTTATTGCAGCTTATAGTAAAAACCAAAGAAGCTGCATCTTTGATCTTGTCAAGCAGATTTTTTCATACGAAAACTTGTAGAATCTCTGAGGTTCGTCTCCTTTGTGTACAATCTTATTGACGGAAAACTAATCAATCGAGCTAAACCCAGTTAATTAACGTACAGATTTTTCTTCTGTATCGATTTTTCCAATCAACCGATTGGTTCCGATATTCACGTTGAGCCATTCGTTGCTCAACCGATTTAATTGAACTGATCTGGTCCGATCTGTGTGTTTCGGGGGGCTGATTCGACGGTGGTCACATTGCTGGGACGACGCGACGTCGCACGAGAGGAGAGACACAACGCCACGGTTGTAGACAAGCACGTTGTTTTCGCTGGTAAGTAGAAAGGCGAATCGTGTTGTACCCGGCTGCTATTTATTACGGTACCCCGATTTTATCGAGTAATAATAAAGCGGAAAAAGTTCTGCAAGTCTTATCAGATAATCTGCTTTGGTACGGCGTGCTTTGTGTATTTCGTAACCACAAGCGATATATCACCACACAGTGCTTCGTATGAGTACGTATGTCCATGTCATAAATAAACGCGAGCTAATGCGACGGCCGGGAAACGAACGAAATCTCATATTATATACGGAATTTATTTCCCCATCCCGAGCGACTCGGTCGTAAATTCAAAGAGCATGATGGCATCCTGCGCTTCGATGTTGAGGGTAAAATTCAGACAAGAGATGGCCGAATCGCGAGTAGCATCGATGCATGTATGTCCAATGCACTGCATACCGGCAGGTAGAAGAATGCAAGGGTTCGAGGAAAGGAATATATTATGCGTTCTCATTCAGGCGTGCGAAGCACACATGCCTAGAAACTGTAACGCTGTCGCAATGTTTTCTCAACCTTAACTCACCGAATGACATGACAATTATTGACACATCCAACTATCGGTCCACAAGTTCCATAATATCTTATTGTACTCTACTGTGATTGAATACGATGCGATTAATCGTAACTCTGAGAGATCGAGACCAGGTCCTTAAATTTTTTCTCCAAGTGAATATAGATTCGTTGTTAACATTCAGATAAGATAATCGGTCACGTTGTTATTGAAATAAATAATTAATGCACGTGATGCGACTAATGGTTGACTAATCATGAAAAGTAAAATTTACGAATATTGTTCAGAAATTGACAAACTACATTTTTTAACCGACATTTTCGATAGTGTCCTTATTTTCTTTGATCCTTTGTGCACAGGAACAGACTACCTCGTATATTTCGTCGACTCGAGCTGGCAAATCTTATCCGGTACAAAGCCGACGTGTAAACTTCATTGTTGTAGCTCCAACGCGTTTTATATCACGTCCGGAGCTAATCAGGAATCTTGCTACGGTAACTCGAAGCTCTATGTATTTCCGATTTCAGAAATACCAACTCCGGTTACGCAATATGATCTCAGAAACTTTGACTCTCTCCAAATCCTGTCATCTCTATACGGTGTAACTGGAGATGTAAATTTCTCGAGGTGAAACTCTTGAAAGTCAATCGGATAAAAAATAACACCGAAAAGCATCTTTAAAAACGATTATCGAGCAACTGAAAAGCTGTTTTACTTTCATAATAGTACCGCGGCCGTCATATTTGCATAGCGTAAGTGAGCTGGACCGATATAACCAACGGAGTACTCCACATGACCGGAGAGTTGTCGGTTTTTCGTGGATCTCTCATCGCCACCCTTGCGAAGTTAGTTAATTTTAGAAACTACATAATACGTCTTTCTATTTCCGTTTCCTTTCCGTACGGGAATAACTCCTTAGTATATTATTATAGAGTCTGGTGACGTTCGTTTGGATTGCAAACGAAAGATCAAATAAATATTGCAGTCTAAAACGGTATACTCGTCGATTGATCACCGCGATATTTTCACGGATATTCTCGAACTCCGATTCTTTATTTCACGATCATGGACAGATGAGTAAATTGCATCCATGGAAAAATTTCTGCGTTGTATAACTCTCTGCTTTAAGGTGCTTCAAAGTGTTTTTCATATGATATTTTTTAGAGTGGAATTTTTTTTACATATCAGAACTCCGCGTATAATACGACGGAACAATTCGAAGATTACGTTTCACATCCGAGCGACGAAAGGATTCATCTTCTTTTTCCTCGGAACATTGGAATAACACAATTGTGAAGGAAGAAGAACAACCCCACCGTAGAACAATTTATTAAGAACAACGTACGTGTATAATTTTTATCTGTGCAGATTTGAAAAATAATTCGCAATATACAAGATAACTGATGATTACGCAATCAGGATGCAGCATGCAACATGGAGGCGCCTGCAAAGTCAGGTTATTGTATCTTCTCTCGCACGCAGCGTGTTCACGGATAAAAGACGGATCCTCCTGATGAAGCACAACGCTGTTATTCGAAGGTCATAAAGCAGGCTGCCCGTCGTGCGTTTCGCTGTTACGAATTAATGAAATCTAACGAGGTGGTCGGTCGGTGTTCGTTCGTTCGTTGGTTCGGTTCGTTCGGTCAGTCGGCACGCACGCGTTGCACACATTGAAGCCTCTAATCCTTCCGTATCAGTTGAAACCCACCGACGTGGGTGAGCTTATATCGAAACTGGTCGTCGCCTCGACTGATCGGATTCAGGCCTTGAAGGAAACCGCTTTTGCGATATACCCACCATGAGCGATAGAAACTGCGAGGGGAACGGGAGAGGGAGAAAGAGAGGGATAGAGAGAAGGAGACTATCGAGCAGAATGTACTCGGGACAAGCTACCTATAAGATAAGCTTCAAATAACCCCGACGCGTTCAACTAGTACCATGAGAGCGTACGTACGCCGCCTATTGCCGTAGGTAATATTCCGATACCTTGCATCACTCACGAGAAAAGAACATTTCGTAAAAAGACATTGAAAATTTGGTAGAGCGGTAAATTTTACTGATCTCGTTTCCATCGTCCCCTCGTGGTTTCATCTTTAGCATTTTGCGCACTTCGTTCATACGCCGTAACGCGGGTAGTAAATATTTCCAATTTCAACCTCGCGAGGCTTTAGCGGCACGGTGATAAGTTGGGCTTAATTGCACTCGAATTTTATGATCCGGATGAACGAGGGGCAACACCTCGGATATCACGCGGAGGTTGTAACTAACAATGAGCGCCGCAGGAATCCCGCTTCCCCCGGTCGAGATCGGCTTTTGCACTCGTTTCGGTCGAAGGGGGGGAAGGGCCACTTTAAAATAATCACTCCCATCGCGTGTACGGAGTACGGAGCGGTATTAGTACCGTAGATCACCTCGATCCCGGGAAGTTGGAAGTTAGTGGGGGGGGCGGGGAGGCGTAAAGAAAGTAAGAAGGAAAAATGCAGTTGGACGAGTTCCCCGCGTTCCGTTGCTTATTTGCCTTCACCTCGTATTCCCGGCTTGAGAGATACGTGCAAATTCGTTACCCGGACGTTTTGTTATTCTCGACGTGGCTTTTCCTGAGCCCCCCAATTTTTTTTCCTCTCTTCAATGCCGCCGTTGGTTGTCGGGTGGCTTCCAGAATCCAGCTTCGTGTGGTGGGGGATGCTCGCTCTGGCAGCCCATTAATCAACCCTGCACACGATCCTCCTATACATTCGAGCATGCATTTTCGGACCCCGCACCTATCCACCAAGGAGTCGATACACCTATCCTCGAACACTTCCTAGCGCACGCGTGTGCAGCCGTCCTGCATCTACCTTTCGGCTTTCGGCTACCGGTCTTCTCGCACAGATATCATCACCCCTGGGACTGATTTTATTACGATGCCCAACGACGCCGTACGCCTTCGTGAGTAATTTTCATTTAATTAAGCTTTCGTTCTTGTGCTACCTTTTTCTCGTTTCGGTTCCTTACATTTCGCCCGACAGGTGCACGTTGTTCTATAATACGATTTTTCTTCTCTCTTGCTGCACATAATCTCTGCAAATGGCGGGTTGTTGGTAATTTTATCCGTGTGACGCGATGTTTCGGATGCACACGCATATCTGCATATATGTATATACATTTTACCCGGGATTCGTTTGGCCGCGGTAAATTTATGCAATTCGTCAGAGACGGAGCATTCCAAGAATTGTATATTCGTGCATAACTCGTGCAGCGAGAGACGGGCAGTCTTGATTTTTTTACCTTAGAAAATCGTTCCTCATAATCCACCGTGCAAGGTCCTGGTGATAATTTTAAATTGTCCCTGACCCAAATGCATTGCGAATAATAACCGCGCGTACCACTTCGCAGGATATCTTTGCAAAGGTATGTATTTGTCAAATTTATCATTGACTCTCTACCGCAGCTGAAACTTTCACCGAGATTCTCCCCAAGCCACATTCTTTCAGTCGTCGTACAGATTTCGCATCTGCAGATTTCAGGCCGAACAGAGCAGCGAAATACGACCGCGCAAAAACATGCTCGAATCCCAGTCATTAATAGATTACTCTGCGTCATCACTCCAACCTACGTAAACTCAAAGCTTGCCACCTCAGCGGTTTAATCTCGTATATACTATTATGCCTCTGTAACGCTCTTGTGCAAAGGATGGTTCAATAGTCAGAATAGAAAATTTGACTAAAAAAATTTCCTTTTTCAATTTTGTACTGCTGCTTGTGAATTATACGGCGTGTAAATTCAGAGTCAGTTATTCTGCGCGGTCAAGGGTACCTTGATTATCGCAATGTAAAGCATCGTGCTTTTTACAACTGCATCCTACCGCGTCGTGGGTTTTCTTTTCTTGGTCCGAGAAGGTCGATACTTGGAAAGGGAAGGGAAAAAGAAACGTTGAAAATTTCGTCGGAAGGATTTCGTCAGCCTTGCAAAATGAGTGAAGCGCGAGTGGCAGAGTAATGAATTGTTCGGCCATTGAGCACAGCCCGATGAACTTACGTTATTAATCAGATGTGTTGCACCTTGATTCATTTTACAAGACGTTAATGACCTATACCGATCGTATCTCAAAACTGTTTGTAGGTACGATGTAAAAACCGGTTATCACGGCGTTCGTTACTGCATCTCAAGATGCACATGAACTAGAACTTAACGAACCCTAAATTGAAACTTCCTTTTTCCTCAACTCTATACACTCCTTTTTTCTATTCAACAATCATTTCCACCGGACCAGAATTTACCCCTCCAAGGCTATTTTTAAACTTTTATGCCGGCGCCTTGCTGCACCTGTCGTTGAACTGTTTCAGGTTCCACAGACTCATCAGTGCTCATCAGTGCCCTTTTGCTTCGCTCGGGATGCTTACGCTGGAACTCGGCACTCGTTAAGGTAACGTAAAAATCACGCCTTGGGCCAGACCTATGAATATCCAAGTGCGGTGCGTCAAATGCTTGCAAACTTGCCAGTTGACGAAGGCACGGCAACATCTGTTAACCAGCGATCACACTTGCTGAAAATACGCTGCAAGATGCAGATTTTAAAATCAGCATAAAAGCCGGATGATGAATAAGCGCATTACGAAATTCACAAGTCGGGAAGAGCACCAGAGACGGGATCGAGAGGCGGATAGGGCAGGACATTGCAGATGAAGAAGGGCCGGGGAAAATTGAAGATGAAGAGTGAAGGGGAGGTTGAGGCGAAGGTAAATATAGCTGCTCATCGTGATTGCAGGGGGGCAGCACACCACCACATGGTCGGTCTATCGGGTCTTTTATTTTCGTCAATTTATCTGTAAGTTTTATTCTTGTTGGTGCTCTGCACATGCTGCAGCAGGACTTGAAAGTGGACAGCACCGTAGCAAAAGTCTACCAGCAGCCCATGAGCAGCGATCGGATCACTTCTGGCCCTTAAGACGGAGGAGCAAGGCAGGGGATTTGATCTCGCGATCATCATGCCGGCATTGTACCTGTGATACCATCGATTATTATTCATTAATTATTCATCCGATGCTGGTTGGCGTGTTGTAGGTGCGATCTGTATCGATCTACATCGGCTCGTAATAGATACGAGGATAAAGGGGTTCACAGTCGGACTTATTCCGTAACGCTCGCTGAATAGGTCGTCGCCGTTACCAAGAATGCAAGCTCCTGATTCGAGATTCACCAACACTTTCAGCAGACCTTCCAGGGATTATTGCTAATCTATTGATGGAACGGATGGAACCACATAGAAAATTATCAATATCCTGCAGTGGTTTCGAGTTCAGGATTTATTTGTACATTATACCTTACACCATCCATCAGGACTACCATCACTAAGCAATCAGCATGAAAACTTCGTATCGCGGATGATGAATGGTCACGAGCAGCTCTTCGACGAGATCGATGCTGCGAATGAGAGTAACTTCTCTCAGTTTAACTGAAAGATCTTGATAGATCTCTGCAAAGTTTCCGGAATTGCTTCACCAAATAGTGATCGTTGTTCAAACGGTCTCGCCATGTGGCCTATAACGCTGTAGCCAATGAAAATAAAGCTTTGGTAGTAGCGACAGATGCATGAGAGAACAGCTTGCGCCTGTATAGACGATGATACTTTGTCGTCGAACGTACGTATTAGCTATGTTAAACGTGCATTTATCTACTTGTGTGTCCGCGAGGGCAAGTAAGAATATATTGACGAGGAGCGCAGGTTGCGGACGAGTGCACCGACCGGAAGGGCCGTCTGCATCAACGGTAAAAGTGAGAACGTAGCATTATAACTAACCTATCATAAGCCATGCTAACGTAATCTAGGAAAGGCGATTATATTTCGTAATTGATCTAATACCATCCATTGTTCATAGGTATTTACGACGGATAAGGAGACGGACGGAGAGACAGAGATATTGCGACGGGGAACCATGGGCGAATATCACGTTGTTCGACAACTGTCGAGATACCCGGGTTTAATGCCTACGTAAGTCACACCCACAAACGCCTGGCACGATTCAGCTGCAGTTAACTCTCGGTGAGCGTGTATCATGCACCATGCAGAATGATCATCAACGTTGATTGCTGTGAGGCTTGTCTTCCGGACTCGCAAAGTTGCGTTAATCTCTTCTAATGGTCCTGTAAATGAACAGGAGTAATTTCCGTTCTCGGGTTTCACGAATGGTTAACGGTGAACAATTATTATTAAACGTGAAAATTAACAACAGAATGGTGAGACTATGTTTTGGTTTCAGAGTGGTTTGACGCATCTTAAATGTAATACGAAATTTCTGGAATTCGTACGGATTAATCAGTACCCACACAAATCATACGATGCGTCAGCTACGATCACACAGGAATTTAATAAGCACAGCTAGAGCGCCATTGATCATATCAGATCGGGACGTCGCGTTTGTATACATTGTTTGGCAGACTCTTGAATGAGTACAAATTGTGTCAGGTTAAGTTGAGCATGCCCTCGCACCTTCTCGCATTTACCTTTTCCGACCACTCCGAGTCTTTTCATACCACCGTCTTGCGTGTATATATATCCACAAGGTGGCGTCTGTCCAAATAACAACATAAATCTTGCTTTTAAACGTCTTTTTATTAACAGCATAAATCTTCGCGCTTCTCCTTTGGGTATTTTCATTAATCCCTGACGGAGAGAGAGAGGAAAAACAGAAAGATGTTGACTCGGAGAAAAGAATATGGAATTCAATCCTGCAAGGAACGGTGCGCGCGATACTCGCTCATCTGCCGGAAGTCACCGCCTGTATAAAATTCTGCTTTATTCGAACGGTGTAGCTGCGCATGCTACACGAGCATCCAGTACTGATAACGCACAGTGAGCTCTTATTTCAACGGGATTCCGATGAGGTATCAGTTAATAACCAACAGCAAACCCTAATTCTCGATAGTGACTTCTGTGAATTAACTTTAGATATTCCGTAACCGTACGCGTACCATACGAATAACGGTACAACTGTTATGGATGATGGATATTACGCGGAGGTACTCGACTGTGGATGAGCTATCGTATTCCTTGGGTTGCCACTAGCGAAGTTTACTGAACTTGACATTCGTCCTGCACGATAAAGACCGGTTCTCGACGAATTATAGCGCAAATGTGACAGGGCTCGAAGAGTACCGCGATTCTCTTTATTCGATTTGCGCAACTTCGGTCAAGAGGACACTGCAGGTTCACCCGTAAGTACGTGAAAAACTGTAATTCGAAGCAAATGCTTTCTTTTCGCAATCATTTTTTAAATGAGAAAAGGGAGCACGTGGCGTAGGTTGCCAAGGCAAAGGCATTCGTGGGGTCGAAGAGATGCAGCGATGCCCAGAGTCTGTTATTACGAACTTTTTACGCCCGAGCGAGCGCATTGACGGCCTACGCGTTCGCCACCGCCCCTCTGCCATTGAGATATTCGTGTGATTTATCAAAGCGTTGGTTATATTTAACAACGGATACGACATAGCCAAAGTCACCTCCCCTACTAGGCCTCGGGACTTCTCTCGGAGACCTGCGCTTTATCGCGTCTCAATAGCGCAGCACGTAAGCGCATTCATCCTGCATACCTTGTGGATATTTTTTATACACCCGTGCCATTTACTCTTGCAAATGTCTGCCGAACGATTCTTCACTCGGTTGCATGCTCCCTCATCTTCCACAATTGGTGCCTTCGTTATATCGTGTATGATTAAGCGAGTGTCGTTCCTTGTTTTTTAAAACGTCATCCGGGGAAAATTTTTTGATTTGTATTTGAATTCGTGGTTAATGATATTATTCACGCAGTATTGAAATGTGTTTGAAACATGCAATTTGAGTTAATGATTAGTTCTTGTCAGAAACCTTGTTCCCAAAAATTCAAGATGGGTTATGGGTATTTCAAAATTGTGATACTTTGATTTCCCAGAACTCAAGGTATAAGAATATTTCAGTGAAACCGAATAATTCTCGATATTTCTATGAGTCACTAGATCGTGAACCTGTCGTGCATGCTGGATCATCTTGTTGCATTTAAGTTTGCTCTCTATTCTTTTTTTTTGTTTTTACCTTGACTCTCCTTTACAAAAACTGAACAAAGAATGAGCATATTTTGGTCGTGCGTGTCTGTAAATTTGCAGCTCATAAAACTGATTTTACGTGGATTTCGTTAACCCGTTGCTCTTCGACCTTAAACGAACCGTCGATACTCAATCAGATATTTTAAGTTGTAGGGTGCGCCATACCGCTCAGGTGAACAAGGGTAATCGAAACGGACGCCGAGAGACACGCCCCAGCGGCATACTTCCCCAATTTCTGCGGTATCTCGTGCTGGACTTCCGTGATCTCGATATACCTATATCGAAAAACAATCGTTGTTGATAGATTGATGGCCAGAAGCGCCAATAACAGCCACTTACCGAAAGAGAACTGGGTCATCCGGAATCGTACACTCGTCACAATAAACATGGCAATGAATTTTGTTCCACGAGTTCTAGGGATCAGTTATGAAACCGTTCACTGGCACAATCATGTATGGTGTCTCAAATCTTATTCAACCTTAATGTAATACCATTATCGTGGAATGTATTGTTCGGAAATATTTTTTGAATAACCGGGGAAAGGATCTTCTGCTTTGCACAAGTAGATCATCTAATAATAGTTGGCCTGGTATTAGGACATTAAGTCTACAATTTTAACCACCGAACGTAAACATGTTAAGCACTGTTTTTCCCCAATATCTATATCCTTGGGCTACTGCTTCGCTACGCTACGGATTCTTTAATGCGGAGAAATCAAAGCCGTTATAATTGGACAATAATTTCATGGCGATCGCTCACAAACGATATATCCACTCTTTTTGTCAGTACAATGTCGCCCAAGGGCCGTTCAAGTTTCTAGTGAAGTTGTGCAACCATCACAGGGACGAATATATCACAGCGGCGAAGCATGAAATGATTATAAAGTTATATTGTCAGGCAAAAATAGATTCGGAGGGTCAATGACGTACATTCGTTGGATCAATAAGTAATAGTCGTTCCTGTACCGGGTCATTGAGCGAGCAATTTGGACCAGTGGTGAAAAATATTTCGAAAAGAACTGGTACCAATCCTCGTGAAGTATAACTTCGCCACGAGGTCTTCAACGCGAAGAGCGGAACAACAATAGTTTGACGATGATGACTTACAAACGATGTCCATTCGCCGTTAACAATAGGACGTTGCCCAACCAAGGGCCCCATAAGCCATAGTTTCAGAAGAGGTTGTGCAACGACGAGGGTATGTGTATCACAGCGGTGAAGTAAGTTACATTGTCGGCAATTACGAGCCTCGCTGGTATAACACTCAGACAAAGATTGGGCTAGGTGCAAGCGGCCGGTTATGGAAAGAGGTGATCGATACTCGGAAGTAGTCATCCGATTCCGAGTACATCGTGGGCAGCCGCATAAGCTCAGTGTGGCGCGGCGCAACGCTTACGACGAGGTTCACCTTGGTACAAAACCACCAAGTGGGCAGCCGTGGTCCAGTCAGTAACAGTAGTAGAGCGTACAGCATGGACTAGCCGGCAGTGGATGCACGGGGTATAGAGATAGTTGTAGGCAGTAGCAGCAGACAGAAGAAGCGGAGGCTGCGCTGGAGCCGCAACGAGTATCGGGCTGGTCCGGTAGTCACATGGTCAGTCGCGTCGACGACTCTTATCGGGCATCTCAGGGAGCACCGGCCTCATCCTGCAGGCCAGCCCCGGCGACTGCTTTGCCTCAGTTGCTGCTCCCCGTAACCATCGATACCCATGCAAGTTATGCAACTATGTAGATCTCGATAGAGCGGAACTTTTAGCCCCCACGAATACTTCTTTTCGCTTCGGGAGTGGATTAGCCTTCTTATTATTTTCTTCTTCTTTTCATACCATTTTAAGTCAGCCCATTCTTATCGCCACTCCAAACGGCGCCACGGCCTCAACGGGGCATTATCGTACACGTGTACACCGGCACTAGGTGATCAGAAATATTTGGGTTAATCCGTCGCCTAGTCGCTTGGAACACGGGCATCTTGATACAAATTTGAAGACCACAATGGACGCGTCGACAATGTTGATCACACTTCCAGGCCTGGCCTAGAGATATTCGTGAGAATCTAAGGCGGACATTGGATCATAAAACGGAATCGATCCGCTTGATAATTTTAAAAGAGGAAAATCAAATGAACGACTTATCTTGCGTCGGACAACTGACAGTGCAGCCCTTGCGATTGGTTTTTAATTAAACGGAATGAACCTTTCACTGGATTGTGTAACGGTAACTGCTTTCTTCGATCAAACGATTTGATTAATTCGAGTGAATAGATTTGTTTCGGCCAGATACATATTCGTTAAAGCGTATGACCGAAGCTTGAATTCAGGAATTTACAAACATTTATACATATATTTTTCCAATCATATACAGATACGATCGTATCTTCTTGAAATTATGAAAGAGACAAGTTTCTATGCTCAATTGTAAAGTCGGTATTACGTACAAAAACGATACTCGTGGATTCGTTCTTTCCGATTTCTCGGTTGTCCTGATCTTGAGCTCAAGTGTAAGGCTGCGAACTAGAAATGACGGAGAGTCCGTGGCAGGCCAACGACGATGGTTGCTTCATAATATATCACGGGTATTGTTCACAGATGGTGTACGTTTGGGTCCTGAAATCGTGCCTCGAGAGAACCGTGAAGACGAGGAAACAATGTCGTTTGAGTACAGCCCGTGAGCAAACGATCGTGAATGAATGCATGTGCTCAAGTATAAAAAGTTTATAGAAGTGGCCTAACAGTGTACGCGGGAAGTCAGTGTTGATAGGTTCAGCGAAAGCATACCAGTCTCATCTCTTCACCGTTGTTTGTGTCTGTGAATGCGTGCTCGGCACTCGGACTCGGCGCACGATTTACTTTTACGAAGCATGAACAAGCCACGAGTTCAATTCATAAACGAGACTATCGAAAGTGGGAAATGAAAGCGTCTTTTTTTTTTTTTTCTTCTTACGTTTCATTTCAATAAACCTTATGGTAATCGAATCTCATTACCACCTGAATACCCGCGTGACTCGCGATATATTATTTAGCAAACAAATTGAGCATGCGCTAGCGTGTGTGTTTAATGAACCTTTGGATAACCTGCATCCGAGTACTACTACAAGGTTAATGACATTTTAATTAACTGGCTAACGAAGTATGAACAGCTAATTAAAATAGCCGATGGCATATTCGCCGTGGCGCGTATGAAACGATAGATATATCCTGAGATAGCATCTACCTTCGGCGCAAAAACAAAGGAATGTCGTGCAGAGGGATATTTCTTTGCGCTGGAAAAACATGGCTTTATACACCGCGATTCGAACTCTTTTTTTTCGTCGTTTTTCTTCCACGCAACTCGTTAAGATTACTCGATCCCTGCACATTTTACTTTACTGATAGACGGCACATCGTGTTTGCCATTTACTTAATTCCTATCTTTCTTTGTCGACTCAGCTGGCGTTCAGGGCGTACAGGGCATGTTACGTGAGCTTATGTAACAATAATTTCTAATAATTTACATGAATTTCCGAGTTTTTGAAACATAAAAATTTTGTACAGCAAATATTCTTTTCTTCAAATCTCCAAGCGGCTAGTAATGGTCTATTACTTTTAAGAAATGACTGAAACAGCAATGATTTTGTCATCCTAATTCATCGAGGAAAAGCAAAGCGAGCATCGCTAGAAATGTACTATCTACGTACCACCAGTTCAGTAACCTTGATTTTGAAACGCGCTGATCTCCATGACGACGCTGCTCGCCCATTTAATAAATTGATTACAAGTTTCGTATTTGCCGATCACCCGGCCGCGGTACAGAGTTTAAGCTACTCAGGGGTCACTGATCTTACTCAGAAATGATTGAGATTACATATCCGAGTCGCGCAAAAAATTCCTATACCCATAGTATGTTATTAGAAACAGATCTGAATTTTATTAGCATTATTCGATAACCGGTACGTCAGCATTGTAGACCGACTGTCGGTGTCCAGTGGTGATGCTGTCAAAGATATTTGTCAAAAACAATAGATCACCGTTGTGACCTCCCAACTCCGTCCTGCCACCATTCAATCCTATCTCAAAGATCGAGTAGTGGTCACACTGCCCCCCAAAAAAAACCACTGCATGATTTTTAATTTTTATTTTAAATCATATCAGGCTGTCAAGGCATTAGGATCGCCATATAGTCCATGGCCGCTGTAATATCACCGGGTTTGATCTTTCGGTAACAGTCAACAACCTCGGCGACAAATGATCATCAAAATATTACACCATATTCGGAGTTATTTTTGTGGGCAAATTTTCGATCTCAGATTTGAAAAACTGTCCATGCCAAAGTGTTTAGAAAAAAATACTATAGAAGTATAATCGTTACACGTTATAAGCCATCGCAGTGACCCGAATGGCAAAAAGGCAAAGACAGATCCGATGCTACGCGTAACTGATTGACCGTCCGCCCATTTAACCGGTCACACCGTAATGTCAGATGATATTTACGATAAGATGGGGTTCCGCTTATACGAACGTTCAAACTTTTGTTCAGTTAGTTTTTTAGTGAAAGCCTTTTAGCATTGCAATTTCAGAGAGTTCTGTACGCAAAAAATTACTATTAGTGAAGACTTGTGACTTGTAAGATAGCCTTATAGCAGGTAATGAGTATACGCTTGGGATGTAGTATTTTTTTATGGACAATACGTTATCGATTTGTATGTTTTTATACAAGTTTCGCGCATGCCAGTACTTAATTACAACAGCTTAATTGTGAGTCAAGTCCAACAATTCGGCTACTGCTGCTTATCAAAAAAGATATTCATGAAGAAATACGAAGACGCACGAGTGTGATACAAAACGTATGCACCAAGTATATATATACTCAGAAAAATCAATACCGCTCAGTACTTCTCTTAATCCGGAAATGAAGAGATTAAGTCCTTCGGGTATCTTTGACCAAAGAATTTCTCCAGTGCCGTACATGTATTCCGATGTAGTAACATAGTCATCAATTATTATCCTTATAGATATTTACCCAACAATTAGAGGCATTTAAGGGGTAGTTAGGAAGAAAATGAATAATTTAGTATAATATACGCGCAGCGATGGGCGACTAAAAACTGGTTTCTTAATAAGGCTTAACGTTTATGTTGCATGAATTTTGAACACAGTCATAAATTGGTCGATTAGGTACCTAGGCTTGATTTGCATTTAAGTTTATACCGTCATCCGGTGAAGCAGTTTTAATCTCAATCTCAGCGCGGTCAGGTATACAGCAACAAATTTTATTAACGCTAGATGAAAAATGCGGCACCGCAGTGCATCGCGCTACGGTACAGATATTGCCGGAGATAATTGGTTATTTGAAATTATTTTCACCCGCAGCCTTCCTATACATTTGTTCCAATTTCCATCGCGCTATTACACCACGTGTACGCAGTTATAACAATAAATTAAGCGTTATACTGACCTGCGGAAAGACACCTGAGATATTATATCCGAAAAAACAAACACTCTAGATCCTCAACGACTTTCTTTCAGTCCCTGTGTATACATATCAAGCCGTTATCGTAGTAACTAACTGTTCCATGCGTGTTCTGAACTATGTATTTTCTACCTACGTAATAATTCCCCTCGACGACCAAGCACGCCCGACTGTCTCGGCTTAGGAATAGGAGGATTATTAATAACCTGCTTTAGAAAAGTGAAATGCACGATTTGACACGAAGTAGCGTGACGAATCCGTCCTAGGCAGAGACCTAGGAAGTAGCCTCACGTGTAAATACAAGTACTAAACGATCATCCAAGGATCGCACACGATAGAAATATCCCGCCCAAGAGGAAGTTGCGGATAACTAGTTTCCCGATTCGTTTTCGCGGAAACCAATCCGCCCCAACGGTCGTCAACTTCTTCCGTTTCTGAAACTGCGATTTCTAACTCTATGGCACAGCCTGCAAAACTTTTACTCCATAATTCGCAATGCTAGTATAACTTTGCTTCCGGCTGTCACCGGGATACGACAGTTTGCATCACTATTATAACCATGCATGTTGATCCGCCGAATCTTCCATCTTATTCGCCTGTCTGCCGGACGATGCAAGGATCGCGATAAGACTTTGCTGAAAAAGTTTAACAGATGACGCAAAGCCGTCTCACTTTGACATCGGTAAATTTTACTTCCATATGGAGCAAATCCACTAAATAATATCGTCGGATCAATCTCCCCGTGACAGACGCTATTACTTTGTGGCACTTATCCACTGCAGCTGCGTAAGTATTACGTCTACGACTATCAGATGCCCATCAATGTTCGAGGCATTATCGACGTGCTGCTAAATATTGAGGTGAAATTGACACCGTGATTGGTAGTTTACAGCGTCAATCACTCATAGGTACCGAACTCTGGGTCCCGAGTGATCGACCAACTTCTGAAAAACTACCGGCAGATCTTGTCAGGTGTTCGGAATGCTCGTAAATTTTGATCGGGTCGTGTAATACCTAGCTTATTTATGTGGCTTGCAGCATCGGCTTGATACCAACTTTTGATCGGTTGGTAGTCTAGTAGAAACACACAGGGTATGTAATATCTTTCGTGCAATGCCATGGCGCCTCCATTTTTTCGTTCAAATCGGTAAATGCCAAAACATAATGAAGGCTCAATTAATGTAACACCGTAATTTTCAGCTCGATTTCTTTGATCCCTTCCGAAGAATCAAAGCACGTTCCATGATTTTCTAGACGTTATACTTATAGCCGGATCACATGACATTGATTGATCGAAAAACTCCATTTCTTATTCTGATCCTGAATTCTTTTCCCCTTAGAATAACCAGGAGTCATTGTCATCCGCTTGATTTGCTTATTACAACGAATGAAGAAGGAGAAGCGATAGAGATTTACCAGACCTCATATCCGTAATCGAGGATGTTTATAATTCGACAGCTCCGTGCATGTAAATCAATCGCCAATAACAGCCGATGCATCTTACTAATTTCCCTTTCTGCGCTGAGATACGATTTAAATCACGCAGAGTATCAGTATGATTTTTAGATTTTTTTACATACGTGTCTGAAATTTATTTTCTCTTTCATTCGGGTTCAGTTCGATACGCTCGAGTCATTCAAGATGTCGAGATGTTATCTGTAAATTAAAACTGAGTGAACCACTTTGTTCAGAGAAAGAAACAAAAAATTTAGAAGGCAAAAGACACACAGCTCTGCTCAGAGGATCGGCTCTGTTTCGGAGACTGATCGGATGTGTCGTCGGCGACGTTTAGACGACGGTAATTAAAGAGGAATCTTCCGACTGGAGTGAAGTTACTGCCTTATTTGATCCGTTTTGAAGCTTCTGATGATCTCAGCTCCGTACCTTTACCTTCGGGACATTATACCTAGAACCCGGCTTCTCGGATGAGCGTGGATTCGTCGACAGCCGTACACCCGTTGGAAACGTTGATTAATGTCACGTGGAGAGCCGAGGACCACGGAGTTGGTCACTGTACCACCATTAGTCTTGCTTTTCATCTCCATTATATCACCACGCATGCAGCTAGCCCCGCGGCCATTCACGCGTTACAAAGTCCTGCACGGCAATAGGCGGAAAAAAGATTCGCTTGATGGTTGAATGGGTACTGCGGTTCTTTATTGTGACATTTTGTTTGAAATTTAGAGGAATGTATATTTACGGTAAGATTTTTGCAGAATCAGTAATGTGGTTGGTCGAAAATTTCAACGAATGACGATTCTTCAAGTGTTACCAGAATTTCCACCTCTTCAGACTTCATTCCCGAGGTTAGAGTAAATATATCTCTACTGTCCGAGAAGCGGAAACATTCTTCGCTGTGAATTGTCCCGCTAGCTTGAAGTTATTCGCGATTACCCCCATCAGTCCCATCAGTACGTATACCAACGTGTAGTGCAAAAGTCGCGTTCAAGTGCAGACCCCAGAGTATCGCTTAAAGTTCATCTGTTCGGGAAGAAGCGACGTCTAGCCAGTGTGACAGATGTGGGTTTCAGCAAAAAAGATGTTGTTGAGATCGTGATGTCTTTCTTTCGATAATAAATATGCGTTCACGCGTCTAATGTGAAATATTTATGTATTATCCATAAATGCTGGTACATGTACGAGTATGTATACATATATATATATACATATGCATACCTGTATATGCGCGTAAACGGCCAGGGCGTATACACATGTAGATATGTATATGCCTACATGTATACGTATAATAAGGTAGGTGAAGAAATTATGAAATCAGTCACGCATAGCGTAACTAAACACGTAGCATTAATCATACGTACCTCACCTACACTTAAATTCGTTATATATATATATATACATGTATATATGTTTTGTAGTTATCAAGATGATGGAGTTTGCAATCCACGCACGCGGGATGTTTATGGGGTAGCGATAATCTTAATGTAACTTCACAATTACCATCGCTCAACACGCGCATCTTTTACTGCAGGAGGAGCATGAATTAATGGTGGAAAAAATATAATAATATTACATACGGTCGTGTGGATCTGAGCTAGGTTGTACGCGTACCGCGAGTGTGGAGCCTCTTCTTCTTCTCCTTCTCAACGGAATAATCCCATTTGCGTACACGCTGCTCATACTTAAAATCCTCCAGATTATATCGAGAGGGGTTTCGATTACACGCGGTAACGCTACCGTGCACCGACGTCTCGGTCGACTCGATGTCCAATCACTTGCCCGCCAGTCATTTAATAGTCGTTATCAGCCACTCGAAATGACTAGGCACCTTTGACGGTGGTGCAGCCGTGAGTGCAGCGCGATCATCTCCTCTCAACCAAACCAGGTCAGAAAAACTTCCGAGGACCACGATGCGGCGGGGAGATGAACGTACGGATCTTACGTAGCGTCGACGTTACACGCACCACACTCACATGTAAATTGAACATCCCTGATCACATGCGTGTCTACCGCTGCGCTGTAACGAACCCGCTGATACGTCTATCGATGTAGTTTATTATTACACAATCCACATTCTGTGAACGACAGATGCGTCCGGGATAAGATCGGGCGGAGAATGATCGGTTTCACCGAAATGGTACTTGTCCGGAAAAAGATCCTTGAGTTTAATTTTGGTTATACGATGCCATCGGCCGGAGCACGCGATGCACGCACTTCCATTCCTCATTCAATTTCACGCTCTTCTGAACTTAGTTAGGTATTTTATCTCCTTTTCATCGGAAGTCGGGAGTCATGAACATTCTGGCGCGATGCGCCGATGCTCGTGTATATTCGGGAGCTGACCCTGCACCTTGCGCCTTTGATCAGACTCGACCGATTTGTACGGGATGACTGTGACCGCGCCTCGTACCCAAAGTATTATTTCATTCATTTTATTATAATTACGCGGCAACTCCTCGATGCAACGTTACCGGAAATATTCAATATTTTTCAAAACACGGAGAGAGTGTATCTAAAAGTGGCAGCTAATCTCCAGTCGTATTCGATTCGAGTGATGTCTCCGTTTACGGGGTGCATGAACTGAAAACATTGAACGGCTCGTTAGAGGACTTGAAAAAATCGGTAATAATCACAGTCTTATGGCTTATTGCGGCAGAGCCGTAAACGTGGGCACGATGCTTACGATTAGGCTTCCCAACATGTTTTATGTTCTCGTAATTAACGCCGCTTGAAATTCCTGCTAAGAATTGCATCGGTTGCTGAAGATCTTCATAATCTTGAAGTTTAAAACCTCTCATGGTCTTTGAACCGAACTCCACCTTCATGTTTTTCGCGGTGGTAGTTACTGAGAGACACCATACGTATAACATGTTTTGGGTTTACCGACTCAGAGTAATCTTGATGAGCCATTCGATATTGGCTCTCCAGATTATCCGATGGCGCCATCCTCTGCTTTCCATTCCTCTTGAGACGCACATGCATCAAGAACGACCTTGCAGCTCACGCGAGGGGCCGGTTCTCCATGAATTTAAGAAGTAACGCTAAGAAGCAGCCGGGAGAGAACTCGATCTGGGTAACCACTACGCACATATTTGTTTCGCTTAAGTGAAATGCCGTGTTCTTTCTACTTGTGCTTTCAATTGACCATCTAAAACAGCGCAGCTCTGATACACGTATACCACTCAAGAGCACTGTTGAGTTTTTAACGCGATCGCGAATATATAACGCGGCATTAATTTTGTTCGGAGGTGAGAAAGTTGCCCGTTTCAAACATTTGATTCTCATCCCACAGACGAAAGAATACAAAGGTTGAATTATATTTTTCAAGATGTTGACGACCTGCTAATATAGCCTCTTCAATATGCCTTCGTCTTCGACAGAATTTATCATAATCTCGAGTCTTTCCTTTGTGCGCACTTTGGTATGCAGAAAATATTTGCTCGCTTCGAGTGGGTAAAAAGAAAAGAAGTCACTGTGAAAACCAATATCGCGAGCCGGCGTGAATCATGGGGAATGACAATCAAGTGCCGCACGTAATTGATAGCCTCCTTCCTACACTCATCCGTTACAGCCAGTCCACCAGGTGAAGAGCAAGCTTCGATACGAAAGGTGAAAACGATGGCGTATTGCTGGTATTGCAAAATATTTCAATTACTGTTATGCAAATATGCCTATGCACAATGTATCACGGATATATTTCATAGTCGCAACCGCAATAAGCAATGATTCTAAATCATCCGGGAAAATATGACTCACTGCCCATATGGTAGTGAAAGCAGTGGAGAATCTCTACCTCATTCTTATTATTTCGTATTCTCATCATATTATCGTATGCTATCAGTTCATATTGCAGACGCGAGTTTCATTCGTTCCAGCTTCGTGTTTTTGCTTATCGAATGGCACTTTTGTTTGAGAAGCATCGTTTTTATTCGGCCGTTTATAAGACGATATGAATGCAGTAGCGTGTTGGCCATGATAAAAGCGCGGAACTAAGTACCCACAACAACGACTAGAGTATCAAATATTTGCTGTCTGTACACAGGCACACACATAATCATCGTCAGAAAATAAATTTCTGCTTGCATAGAGAGCACAAAATAAATTTATCTTAAAACAAACAGCGTTAAGCTACTTTCACAATGAACCTGCAGCTTATAATTGAATATAATCTAACATAATATGACCTGAATAGGCGCGGCCGGAAATGTCAATTCCGTTAAGTTGATCTATATCGGCATAATTCATTGAAGGCTTAAATTAAACTAGATGACCTTAATCCATTACCCCAGCGGTGAGAAAAGTACTTGTACAATACAGAAACTTTATAAAATCTAAAGTACGAGAAAATCATCCTTCAATGATTTCGGTATTATTTTAACAATTATATCGCAGTCAAAATATGCGTCGCCCATAATTATAGTAGCTAAGCTGATTGAAGAATTTGATCGTGAAATTAAAGATAGTTATGAAGACATTAAATAATTTCAGAAAAAGTTTTCCTTGAATAAAATTCTTTTTTCTTTTTCATCGAATGTACTACTTGTGGTACGGGAGACGAAAGTGACTGAGAAAAATTGAATAGGTCGAAATATTGTGATCAACTAGACACGGTCCCCCCAGGTCTTTGAAGATGAGCCACGGCGTAACGAATTACGAATTACGAGTGAACGTATGACGATGGCAGAACAATGCAAAGTCAGCGCAGGCATAGGTTGGGGTCGAAGGTACGCAGACGCCGTCGCTATTCGTCATCGTAGGCGTACATATGCATACGGCCAGACTCGGCACCGCCCTATATACATATAAACTTTGAACGACGCCGCAGCGTTCTTCCAATAAGAGCGTTTATCGTCTATCGTGTTTCGTCTCCAAACATAATACGCGCGTGGATTGCCGTGAGGAAACGGCTAATTAGTGCGGTTAGGCCCGACGTCTGACAGAGGGACTTCAGTCGGCCGCAGGACGCAGTGAAATTTGGACGTTCTCGTGTGGTGTTATTTATTTATATTTTACCTACGCGTTCCAAAGCTATGTGGAAATTGCTGGTCATACTCTTCTTCGGCGGAGTCTTCGGTGGTCCGTTGAAGAACGGATCGCCGCTGGCCTTCAAACCTGACAGCGTCGAAACTGCGGAAGAACCGTGCCATTGTCCTTCGTCCTCAGTGTCTTCTGCCCAGATCGAATCACCCACCGTGGCGAATCGCCCTCTGCTCTCCTCTGGCACCGGTACCCGCACCAATTCGTTGCAGAACCTGGTCTACAACGGAATGCCTTGTGTATGTAGCTTCGGTCCCTCCAGGATTCCGATAAGGGACGACTACATTTACACGCCAGGCATCGGCTCGCACAAACTTCACACGCGAGCTCTGGTCTGGAACGACGCGAGGAAGGTCTGCAACGACGAAGGCGGCCACCTTGCTATCATTAACTCTGTCTCCGAGGCTCGGGTAACGTTATATTTGTTGATAAAGGACACGCGATCCACCTCGATGACGCACAAGTACTATTCAATGCCTGGATTTTTCCTTGAGCCTCACAATTGCACCCTCATTTATCGCTGTATTAAATATGTTTCGAGTGTCGTACGAGGTGTACTTGTAGCGTCTCGAGTACCATAATGCAATTACTGGATTGGGGTATGGCACCGTTGAAAGCGCCTGCGTTTTAACTATAAATACTGTGTTTGGTCCAAAATGACTAATTCTCGGATAATCTGCTTAGGGGACTGTATGACAGGACCGAGAGGACGAGTTTGTCACACCGGCTTACGATTAGCCTACCGTATAATAAATTTTCGTGACGATAATTTCTTTACGAACAAATTATTCCATTCGACTTAACTGTCAAGAGAATTAGGCTATTAAAAACGAATCTAAGACATTGATCGAATAAACCTATTATCGTAAGCCTAAAATCGATTCGTTGTAAATTCTTAGTTGGAATTATCGTCGCTTAGAGCAAGATTACAAGATAATTAAATCCATGTGATAATTACCATGGTCAATAACCCCCTTAAAATAGGAAATTCCTTGACATCCCCAGGTGCTGTTGGACATATTCAACAAGTCAAGTCCGGTGAAGGGCGCAGCCTACGATCACGCGGCGTACCTTGGAATTCACGATCTGTACAAAGAGGGCGAATGGGTTACGATTTCAGGGGAATCTTTGGCTCAAACTGGATATACCAAATGGACAGACAAGTGGGGCGGCCAGCCGGACAACGGTGATGGCAAACAGAACTGCGGTGTGTTGTACAAGGAAGGAGGCATGGACGACGTATTCTGCGAGGCAGCTTTTGCGTACTTCTGTGAACTGCCCACAATTCAGTTCGTCAATTGATTCGATTGTCGCAATAGCCGATCTTCGTGGAATTCCGTTTATCGTGTGATGTCTGATCTACGTTATTCGACAACTTCGAAAATGGTGTCATCTATGAAATCATCTTTCTACTATTCCATTCGATCTTAGAGACTCAACATTTTGTTATTTGCAATAAAAATAAGTTTGTCTTCCAAGTTTGATCATCACGCAGCGCAAAATTTACTACTTACATGTCTGGTTGTAGTTTATAATAACGGACGGTGAATTCATACAGAACGCGATACGGTTACGGTGCGGTTGGGCTTAAGTCACGATCCTGATGCATCATGCCTCTTTGTGTGGTTGAAAAAATATGTTGTTTTCTTTCGTCTGAAACTTTTTACACCTCGTTAGCAAATATCTGTACCGATGCTCGAGAACTTCAATTTGCACAACCTTTTTAATCTGCTCCTGAAATTTTTTTTCACCAACTGTTTAGCGCACGGTTAACCCAGCTGTGTGCTGTTCGTGAGAGTACGCGGTGAATCGTCATTGGCAGAACGATGTTACTCATTTTACTGGATATCCTTGCTAATTGCCAACAAACATTGCTGCCGGCATATGTAAGAAACTTCGAAGGATCGCGAGTAGCTGACGCTCCCAGACTGAGCCTTGGCTCCTGCGCTCCTTCTGCCATTCTGGCCTAATACACCTCGCGGCGCAGTCTAGTTCATAAATATCGGAACAAGGAGATTGAATCCGGCGGGTTTGCAAGTGCTTCATAAATTTCAAATTCTCCGTCTGACGGTAGCACTGCAGCAGAAGTCACCGATCGATATACGGGCGTTGCAATATATACTATATCGATTTGCATTTCTTTTTCTTCTCTGAAAATCAAGAACCAGTTGGCAATTATTGCCGCAAGTAGTCACGCCACCGACGAAAGATACTGCCAATTGGGTGATTCAATTTACCATTAAGATAGGTAGATCTGTTAATTACTGTAATTTATTAACCCTACATATATGCGCACTCGATGCAGCTCGATAGATATTAACAGATATAGCTTTCAATTCCATAAAGCTTCATTTGAGAGGCGAAAATTCGCCTCGGCCTTTATATCACACGCGGCCAGGTAATCCAACTTTCGGGCCTAGGGTCGTAATGTACTATAGAATTCTATAAATCACAACCGCAGGTGACACTGTGTATAAGAAATCTCCGGCCGTGTTGCGTAAAGATATACCAATTACAACTGCATAATTTTGTTTCATTCCTCCATCAACATTTCTCTATGTTTAACAATAACAGAAACCCCATTTCAGGGGAGAATTAGTTCCATGATTTATCAACTTTTAATATTCTTAGTTAGTTTTGGAATTTTACCTTAGAATTGATCGCACTCCATAAAGAACTTGACTTATTGTTAAACTATATCTTTTCTTTTCCCTCAATCTTTATTTTTGTGAACAGAAATGCGAAAGGTAATTATTCGATATCTCATGTGAAAACCAAATTTCAATTCAAAAGCTAGAGAAAAATGCAGCAATATTGTGATTTACAATACATCGTTACAACAGTGTATCGGTGTCTACGTGCACACCGGGTGCTCTGATGGTAGAACGATCCGCGAGAACATTCTTCGGGTATGTGCCTCGTGCACAAGCTCCAATTATAACGGACCGGGCGAAAATGCTGTTTAAATTGCAGGTTCGCGCCACTTCGGTGCGTAAAGTCGTTTTTCCCCCGCCCCCGCCGTTCCCTTCCTCTCTTTCACCCTCTTCATTGATTCAAGTCAATGGGCAGTCCTTGTGGTTCAATGATCCCATCAAACGTTCCAACATTACGCCGAGATGTAAATCAGCGCCGCACTAAAGAGTCCGTCCCACTGAAGAACTGAAGTATATTACACCGATGTGGATTTATGTAAAGAGACCACCGTGGATTTCTTACCACGAATATTCATTTGTAAAAAAATTAATTGATTTGACCCTGAATCACAATGCGTGCAGATTTTATTGTCAGATCTATACAGTACTTTCTCAGTTCTCTTCCGATTACGGAGCAGTGTAATACACAACAAAAATCTAGGCATAGCTTGAAGCGAAATAACTTTTCTACTTCGTTTCTCCTAGAATGGAGAGTCATTTGCGTAAGAAGCAATAAGTGCACCATGTCAAACCGGATACGGTAAGATCAGACCAGAATAGCCCTGAGTGCAACGCTCTCCCCTTGCTTAAGCTGAAGGAACAAAGTAATCAACATCAAACCACAGATTTTACTATTACCCCAGCTGCTTGGTGAAGGAGTAAAAATTCATTCCTAGATGCGGTGATGTTTGATCAGGTACCTACTACAGTACTTACAGCGACTTTTGAGAAGCAACGTGTCAAAAATCCAAAAGACCGTGGCATTGCGTTATAGTAATACAAAAATAATCTCTCGGTTTCTTGAAAAGTTAAGCGATGGATCCCACGTCCGTGGCGGAGCCTGCAGAGGACTTCTATACGGAGGAGTGCAAGGAACCCGAGCCACTTCAAGCTAATGTCACACGGCTAGGGAAGAAGGCGCAGGTGCAGATTCATGATTCGTTCGCGAGGTCGATTAAAATACCAACGTTCGTGGTTTTAAATAACAATAGGCCAGAGGTTTTAGCTCTAAACATCTCTGTCGGGATGTATTGTTCGCCTGTGGAGATGGCAAAAGGAGCTATAAGTCATTACACGTCAAGATGTTGATTATGATCTCCATTGTAGCCACCGTGTCGTGAGCATTGTTCGCGAACCACAGAGCCACCTGTATACCTAGACTTTGCTGTCTCAAACCTAGGCTTCGGTACGTTTCATTCCGCTGTACAGCTGTATTCGCAACCGAGATTTCTGTGCGCTAGAAAGCCGATCCTAGCTGCTTCCATCTGCACAGCACTGTGCACCATATCTACGCCCAGGTGGCCCACGCTACATATCGATCTAGAAAACACAGATTGAATGCAGCATCCTGAATCTGAAAGGCTTTCTCACGATACGTTTGTAATAAAATGCCGGGACCTTTTTTAGTAAGAGAGGTAAAGCTAGTCCTTCGAGCATTGGCATTTAAAGGGTGTATGAGAAGGAGGAAGAAGGGCCAGTGATCGAACACTGAATTTTGTATCCCAAACGAAAGAGCTTTTTATATAGAATTCAAAAGAATCGACTATAAGCGCAAATTATTCGAGTACAGTAAATTTTTCCCCATTCTTTATTATTGGTCCACACTAATATGGGCTTCAAGAGCCCAGCCAATGATCGTCAAAGTAACGATGTCTTTGACGATTAAAGAGTTTGCGAACTTAAGGAATAATATGTAGATATGTATAATTAGAGGAATAATAAAATGAAAAATATTCTAATGTCGACAGATGAAGACTGAAGGGTTTGGAAACTGAAATGGTCATCATGGCCTTATGCCGGTTACCTAATCACTTACCAGATTACGCGCTATGCATTTATTGACAAAGCTGGATAATCACAGTCCATAATCAGTTCCTCAAATATCACAAGATTAAGAATCGCACGAAGATCAGTTAGAACTTGGCTTGGAAATGAAATCGCACTGTCAGTAGGCAGCAAATGAACAGAGTCGTCCGACGGGAGGCCAGTTTCTCGTTCACGCGCCAGCGAGCGCAGATCCACGAGCCACGACCGGCGCACTTGGTTATAGACTTTGTCTCTTCCTGTCCCTCGACATTGTCCCGAGCTCTCTCGATTCCCGAGACTTGAGCTTCCACGTAAGAGTTTATGATATTTTCTGTTATTTTTGACACAAGGTTATGGTTTATGGTGCTCGATACTGCATGGAATCGAAGAAAGAGAATCGGAGATACTTAGAGGGAGGAAAAAATATATTATTGTTCCACAGAATGTAATGCAACGGCCGAGAAAGAGAAAGAGGCAGAAATCATCGAAAAAATGAAAAAACAATATTGTGGGAAAGACGGTAAAATAGGAAAGAAGAAATGGGAACTAAACGGAGATCGGAGCTCAGTGAGCGGTCGATCTCAGATGCTGCCATATTTCTTTTTTCCTCTCTTTCATTGAACAGAGATAGAGAATGCGACAACGGTGAGTAGCCAACATAGAGATTCCATTAGTTTATCCGTGTCAGTCGTGTGATTTGGAATGAGAAATACGTGCGTTGCCGATTATGCTCAGCCCCGAACGGTACATCCTAAGCACAATATCTCACAGTGCAGGGGGCCGGTGCACCTACCATGTGTACCATCGTTGAAACGTAAGGTTTAGCCTGTATAAAAATATGAAAGCACTAATTCCAAGAGCAAGAAAATAACAAGGATCAACTACGAATTCAAGTGGAATAATCGAAATCGGGAGAGATAAAGAAGAGGAATCCTCGCAGTTTCTTTAGAGATTTTACTGAGGCTGGATTTGGGCTAAGTGATCACAAGTCATGTTTAACTTATTTGTTCGAGATGTTGTTTTGCTGTTGTTCGGTAGTCCGACTATTTCGTTGGCCGGCAGCAGGGCTCAAGTTACTTGGACAGGAATCCTTATCCTTATCTCGTCCCGCTTCCTATCTCGGATAATCGGGTCGACTCTCTTCTGGACTTCAAACACGATAACAATATCGCAACGTCAACAATCCTCCTGCTGTCGCATGTCCTGGTATCACTGTTCTCCATTCTTGTAATTTCGTCGATAAGGCCGCGCGTGTACCGCGATCGCGATCACATCTTGAGATGTTTATAACAGTTATCGGATTTTACAGTTCCGCTATTTACCACCTATTCCCTGATTTTCTCTACACTCTATCCGTTTTCTAAGCCGGCGTTATGGCCCCGGGGCGATTGCACCAGGCAAGACCCTCGAAGCGCGATATTTCACGCTTAGTTAGCAGAACTCGAAAGTTTATACGATGGACCAAATAAGTTCTCCGGTGCAGATCGTTGTTCACCGCGTTACTCCTTGAAGTCAGCTCAAGCTCATAAAGCAAATCCAGCTTGTCGGATACGGGGAGAAAATTTATGCTCGAACTTTTCGAATGGTTGTTTATTTTCAGCACTTGTGGCACCCTCACGTGTCAAAACCGCAGGGCAAAACTATTTAATTATAAAAGTAGATTCTTATCTGAATTCTCATTCCAAGTAAATCTGACTTTGGAACGTGAAAGTTGACCAGTCTGTACGAAATATTTCACATTTTGATATTGGAATATAATTTATTTCATTTACACTTGTTTCTAGCGTCATATCGCTTATTATTAACCACGCCTTTTGAGTTGGATCCCGATGAAAAATGTGTCGAAAATGTACCTAATCAACTAGAATGAAGTAGGTCGAGTGTTTTCGTCGGATTTTCAAAGCCAACAGTAATTTCGCGTCGGGTGTAATTCATGCAACTCAAGTTTCATTTCTATTTCTTAATTTGAACGGCACGCACTCTCGATCGGTTCATCCGTCTGTCCGTCGACTGCAGTGAGCCAGCAAGTTCTCGCGAAGGTTCGGGTACATCTTACGTGCATTTCAGTTCAAAGAACTCGTCGCCTGTTTCAATATTTATTGTGGGATACGTACAGGCGCCTAGAACGTTTTCTTACTCCGAACTAATGGAACAGAACGTACATGTAGTTTCGATGCAACGTTTGTCTTCGTTTAGAAATTACGCCGGGACCGTCCGGCTCTTGCCCTGCAGTACTTTCGTAATACAGCGCTTCCAACTTGCAGGAAAATAGAGTTTGTTTTACCACCGATGACTGATCACACACAAGCTACCGATGGACCGAACGGACGGACGGACGGACGGAAGGTATGACATCAAAGTCCAAACTACACTCAGCGATATATAATACATGAAAATGCGTATCTATGTACTCACCTATGTACACAAACGGGACTGATCAAGATACGGAATCTAGAGCGTATGGAAAATAGTGATTATTAATTACGATATACATTTAATTCCGCAGATAAATATATGTATAAGAAGAAAAGCCGTACTCGGGTATCTTCACACTTATATACGTACAATCCGCTGTAGTAGACCCCGTGCATCATCCAGATTGAATTAACACGTACTAGATGTATCGCTCGCATTCCACGTATATCAGAAGTTATAGATCACCGATTTAATTCTATAATGTCGCCTTGTGAAAGTTGTTCAATAAGCTTCACTTCGGAATTAAATTTGTATGGGTGCGCAACTCATTGATTCTTATCCAGGAAAATTTAGAGGGTACGTATACTGCTGGTTTAATTTTTTTTACTAGCCAATATTCGTATACACGATTACGGAAATAATTACCGCTGCAAGAATCCATAAGGTAATTAACGAAAACGTGTTCAATAAATTGTATATTTATTCAGAAATTTTTTACGCCAAATGGGAGTACACTTTATCGACCAATAAAAACTAATTCGATTTCAGTGCTTTAAGGTAATGTATGTTTTAATATGAGTGAATCATTGGTCAGTGTCTCTGGGTAAAGCCAATTCTTCAAAAATCAATATTCGCCAAGTACGTTTACTCTCATGAACGGTTTTTGCAATGTTTCTTTGATGATGGTTCTTGAGCAAGAAGCATTCTTGGAATACTGAATATTTAGCGAAAACAAATATTGTGCTGTAAGACTCTAGAACGTTGTTCAATCAGTTCTATTTCATGATACACAAGTTGAACAACTCAGGCGTTAACTTCTCGCCTCATATATTAAGAGTTCTTGTGGCGAGACGGATATTCTTGGAAACTTGAATAATTAGTGATCCGTAATATTGTCATGTACCCAAGACCCTTAGAAGTTGTCGGTTAATTCTATTACCTAATGCACAGGTTTAACGGAGCTGGTGCCCAGCTCTTTGCCTCGTTTTCGTGAAATAACGAAGGACAGCTCGAACTTTGTAACACTCAACTGTAATGCGGCTGTACCATTGAGATAAGATCGAAGAGACTCACGTTGAAGGTTTAAATTGGAAGATGTACGATTACTTGGTAGCCAGAAAGGATATGGTCGGAGTGCATGGCTCGGGCTCTCGTTCGGGCAATACACCTCTGCCTGTACCTGCGAATGCAAATAAGCTTTGGCGCCACGAAGGAACCTCCTCATGCACTGGGAAATGATTTTCATGGAAGTATATCATTTGTCTCACGCAAATGAAGTTAAGTAATCACTCTCAGTGTAATTGAATATTGCAGGCAAAGCTTCTGTGGTTTTTCAGCATCGGCATTGACTGACGCGAGACCTGATTGGAAATCTGGGTTGACAAATCAATTTCTTGCCTGTGTCAAACCCTCGTCAAATCTTTGCGGGTGCAAGGATTGTGATGATGAAACGACAATTAAGTGGAATAAATACAAGTACTGGCATGACAATGCATTTCGCATAGTTGCGACAACATATATGATAGAGAATTAATCTCCGAGAATCCGTTGCATGATTTCATGTGGGTTAAGGTGAGAAATAAGTAATATGTGAAGTAGGAGCACTGTGTCAGCTTAAGATATTGAGCGTAAAATTGTGTTGCAGCTTTCTCAGAAAAAATTCTCCATTCGGTGAGGGTTCGAGAATACTCGGAGCAATCAGCCGCCAATCGATCATCAAACGTCAACGTGGTTCATCGCGCTCTGCTGATTTGCAGAACATCTTCGAACGAGTCACCGAGGCAGTCTTATCTTAACTACAGTGACACTGTCCGTTAGCGATTTCGTCCTGTCTCTTACAGGCGTGCGACGTCTCAAGTACCCTCGATCATCCTCTGGATGGTTGACCGAATTGAAGATTAAAGAAATCCGTGCTGCTGTGAGATTTAGTGATTCGGTAAAATTCTATTGAAAATGACATGCATGATTCGTAATCGATCTAATTATAGTCGTGAATGGATTTAAAGTCTGCCATGAGAAACCATAACTGATAATAACAAAATACTTATGTAACGTGTATTCATTGGTGGACCAATAAGCTGAATAATGTTATGCAATCCCTGATATTCTCTAGACATTTAAAGCATACATACATGCACGTACTGCATACACGCTAAAAAGTCTAATGACTAGTTACTAGAAGTGGTGGATATGCATTTTATCAGGATTAAAGAACAGCAAGATTATTTAAATACGTAGGTATGGATGGAAATCATATTAGGTATAGATATCGTTTATGACGTGATGAGTGGACCAAATTGACTCGTATGAGCATAAATGTGGATAGTTTCCGGATAGTTACCAGAAGATGCCCTGCGGATTTGCCAGCTGTAATTCTCCGCTGCGTAGTCTAAGCAATTTAGCAAGCTAATTGTAAACCATATCAGTTCCGCTAGCGGTATGACGTCAAAATGACTAATACAAAAATCGCTCTTATGACATACAGGAAATTTCATTCAAGCATTTATCATAACACCGATGTAATTGAATTAAAATGCTACAAAGGTTAACCTGAATATTTGATGACAATAGAAATGTATTCCACGAAAATCGATTTCTGAAGGATTTAAGAAATTTTGAAAAGATTGACAGTGTGAAACGTGAAATTGGTACCAAGGATAGACCAGCTTCCTCGATCAGGTCACAGTAAAATGTTGAATAATCCCCTCACAATACATGAAAAATGGTCTATACTAAGAACCGATTTTTCAGAAGGCAAAAAACGAAGTTTTACACAATTTTGAATATCTTGAAGATCGTAAGACTTCGAATGTTCTACGATGCGCCGATTTAAGGGAAATCAAATGAGTTCTAATGCGCTACCGAACGAAGATCCGTCCTTTTACAGAAAAATAATTAATTCAATCCAGTCGTCATAATTGGATTTCTTATTATACATATTCATCAAGAAGCGAATACGAAATGATGCGTTCAGGCGGTTCAATATTATGTTGTGAACTGTTATATGAATATTTTTCATTTTCTGGTTGAAATAATGTACGAGCAAATAATAAAATACGAGCAAAAAGTTTTATCATCCAACCGTCGCAGAACGGCAGCGTTATTAGCTGACCCGTTAACTGAAGAATATATCTTTAGTCAAAGTTGACCATCGACGGGCCTAGCCGCTTGAATCGGCAAGAAAGATAACGTGCGTATTTCTTGTCTGAAATGTAGAAACTGAAATCATTATACATCATATCATATCATCATACATCATATCATCATACATAGTATTAAAGTTTGAAACCAAAGTTTGAATGCTCGAACGTTCAGATTTTCAGAAAGTGACGTCAACCAAATTTTTTTTTTTTTTGACGTAATCGATCTATAGTAATCGTCGACGACGGGAATTCCTCAGTCTGGAAACAACCGCGCAGTTGAGCGGACGGATGAGAATCGCGCTCCGCAGATTTCGAGTACCGGGTTCTCAACCTCCTGGATCCTGCGCTCCGGGTCCGCTACCTTGTGAAACTCGAGTTCCAGGACGAGCGCTCCGTAGTTTCTATGCTCCAGGTCCGCTACCTGGTGAAACTCGATTTCAGGGAGAAGTGCTCCGTAGTTTATGCGCGCAAGCTCAACTACATGGTGAAACTAGACTTCCAGGACAAGCGCGACGTGGTTCCTGTTTCATATTTACAGTGAATTAATTCGATTTATTTTTCGCACAAGCCCAAATTCAGGAGCTGTCAATGCGCTAATAATAATTATACAATTTTTTATAATTTTCTCATAATCTTCTTGGTGAAATGTGTCGATGAAAAAATTGTATTAATCCTTACGCAATACGTTTGATGTGTTCTAATACTGAAAATATTTATCAGTATACGAGGTATAACCCGAGGTGTTTAGCGCTGGTCGTTGGAGATGGTCTGAGCTGGACGAGGAGGAGGACGAGGAAGACGAGGAGAACAAGGTGGACGAGTGGGACGAGGATTTGTACTCGGTGAGTTTAACACTTTGATACTATTTAATGTCAATTGTAATTATATTGTATCTAAAATTTTTCGAACTTGTCATGTTTACGATAAATTATCTCAATTCATTTTTCGCGCAAGCTTGAATTCAGTAGCTATAAATAGGCTAATAGAATTTATTATATAATTGATTAATTAATTAATTATAATAATCCTTACACTATATTGTTTATGTGTTCTTATACTGAAAACATTTATTACTGTTCTAGGTATAATCCGAGGTGGTTGACGGTGGTTAGAGGTGGTCGGAGGTGGTGAGGGGTGGTTGCGGGTGATCAAGGTGGACGAGGAGGAGAACGAGGGGGAGAAGAACGAGGAAGCGACGGAGAACGAGGATTTCTGTAGGGTGAGTACAACACTTTTATAATATTTAATTCCGATTGTAATTAGGTTTTACTTAAAAATTTTTAAACTTGGCATGTTTACAATAAATTGTTTCACTTCATTCTTCGAGCAAGCCCAAATTCGGTAGCTCTTAATGCGCTAATGAAAGTTCTATTACTTTTTATAATTTTCTCATAATTTTCTTAGTGAAGTCTGTCGATGAATGAATGGTATTAATCCTTACACAATATTTTTGAAGTCTTCTCATACTAAACATGTTTATTGGTATTCAAGACAACCCGAGGTAGTTAGCGGTGGTCGTTGGAAGTGGTTGGCGGTCGTTGGAGGTGGTCAGAGGTGGTTGCGGGTGATCGAGCGGGACAAGGAGGAAGACAAGGAGGAGATGGACGAAGTTTCATACATGGTGAGTATAACATTTTTATAATATTTAGTGGCAATGTTGATTATATTTTATCTGAAATTTTGTAAGCTGGTCATGTTTACAATAAATTATTTTAATTCATTCATTCATTTCTTCGAGAAAGCACAAATTCAGTAGCTCTAAATGCGCTAATACGATTGATTGGTTTATTAATTTATCAATTGATTATATAAATCCTCACACAATACTTTTAATGTGATCTTATGCTGAGAATATTTATGACTGTTCATGGTATGACCTTAGGTGGTTATCGATGGATGTTGGAGGTGGTTGAAGGTGGTTGGAGATGTTCGGAGGTGAACGTGGAGGAGGTCGAGGAAGACGAGGAGAACAAGGTGGACCAGAAGGACGAGGATTTGTGCACTGTGAGTATAACATTATAAAGTATTAAATAAAGTAGGAGTAGAAGTAGAAGTAGGAATAGGATCAGGAGTAGGAGTAGAATTAGGAGTAGGATCAGGAATAGGAGTAGGATCAAGAGTGGGAGTAGGAGTAGAATCAGGAGTAGGAGTAGAAGTAGGAGAAGGAGTCTAGCCTACTCTACCCTACCCCCCACCCTACCCTACCCTTCCCGCCCCTACCCACCTCCTATACTCCTACTTCTACTCCTACTCCTGATTCTACTTCAATCTTACTCCTACTTCTACTACAACCTTACTCCAACTCCTGATCCTACTCCTATTCCTACTCTTGATCCTACTCCTATTCCTGATCCTACTCCTAATTCTACTCCTACTCCTGATCTCACTCCTATTCCTACTGCTAATTCTGGATATTAATGTTACGGAATATATAGATTACCTATCGAATTGAATCCCATATCGAAACGAACAATTCTTTTATTGTCATATTATAGCCAATTATAGTGGATTATCTAGTATGTTTTCTAGAAAATTATAAAATTTATAATTTGCATCACATGTTAATCATAAATGAATCATATATATATCAGTGTCGAACATGGACCGCGTATACTGACATTTATACTTTTTGGTCTCTGCATCATTATTACATCTGATCTACTTTTATTCATGATCTATGTATGCATCATTCTTCTCTCGGGTACCTATACTTTAATTGAATCACTGTTTTGCTACGAATTTTAAAAGATATTTATTCTCATTATCAATTTCTTGGAGGCCGACAAGTCGGTGAGTACACTCAGGCCAAGTACTGGCTTGGGCTTACCATTGCGAAGACTGTGTTACTCAGAAGTTGAATGCAGCCAGCATCATGTCGAAATCGGAAACTCTCTGATGTTCTGCAATAAGTTCTCAACTCTACCGTTGGAATACCTCACAGAGCAGTTTTCGGTTGTCACGTTAAAGCCCATGAGGGCGACTGTGTTTATATTCTTCATCCAATGGTGAGGCTAACCCCTTTGTATTTTTGGCGAAAATTTCCGCGATTTTGAAAAGTGCCGGAATAAATTCTTTCATGCACTATTCCGTCGTGATTTTGCGAGAGAAATCGATTGAGCGCAGTCCCAATACGCTGCGATCAACGGTTCTGAAGTAACAGCCAAAAAACGAGAACCTGTGTTTTCGACATTCTTCAGCAGGTAATTTTTTCCTCGTATCTTTTCTCCTGTTGATCCCACGCTCCTTTCGCTGCGTTTTCTGAGTTCCTGGGGGTCCAATTAGTCAGGAAAGGGTCGTACAAATCGAATCTGAGACCTGAAATTTTCGGTCGAAAAATAGAGAAAAAGTAAGGCATTTTTGGCAAAAATTTTCCCGATTTTCAAAAGTGCTGGAATAAATTAATTGCGGCACTATTCCGACGTAATTTTGCGAGAGAAATCGATTGAGCGCAGTCCCAAGACGCTGCGATCAACGCATCGAAAGTTACAGCCAAAAAACAAAATCTGTGATTACATGAATCCTTACGTAATGTTTTTGATGTGTTCTTATACTGAAAATGTTTACTGCTATTCCAGGTACAACCCGAGGTGGTTGACAGTGATTGTTGGAGGTGGTTAAATGTGGTCGGAGGTGGACGAGGAAGAGGACGAGGAAGACGTGGAGAACGAGGTTTTCTGCACGGTGAGTAAAACATTTTTATAATATTTGATGACAATTGTAATTATATTTTATCTAAAATTTATTAAACTTTTCATGTATACAATAAATTATTTCAATTCATTTTTCGCGCTAGCCCAAATTCAGTAAGTATCGGTCCGCTAATGAAATTTTAATAATTTTTTATAATTTTCTCATAATCTTTTTAGTAACATGTATCAGTAAAAAAATTATATTAATCCTTACACGATATTTTTGATGTGTTCTAATACTGAGAATATTCATTAGTATTCAAGGTATCTCCTGAGGTGGTTGGCGGTGGTCGTTGGAGGTGGTCGGCGGTGGTTGGAGGTGGTCGGAGGTGGACCTGGAGGAGGACGAGGATTTGTGCATGGTGAGTAACACATTTTCATAATATTTAATGGCAATTGTAATTATATTTCATTTAAATTTATTAAACTTATCATGCTTACAATAAATTATTTCAATTCATTTTTCGTGCAGGCCCAAATTCACTATCTCTTAATGCGCTAATAAAAGTTCTATTTTATAATTTTCTCATAATCTTCTTGGTAAAGTCTGTCGATAAAAACATGATATTATTCCTTACACAATGTTTTTGATGTGTTCTTATACTAAAAATATTTATTACTATTCCAGGTATAACCCGAGGTGGGTAGCGGTGGTTGTTGGAGGTGGTTGGCGATTGTTGGAGGTGGTCGGAGGTGGACGAGGAGGAGGACGAACGGAACTGAGTCTCAAAGCCCTGTTGACATAAAAGCAGCTATTCGATAGAAATTATAGTTTATAGTTTACACAGCCCATTGCATGATATTTCATTATAAATACGTATGTTTCAATGTATTTAGGAATAATTTATCAAATGTACAGAGGTCATGTGCAAATAATAAATGAATTCGACCGCAGTTTGACGTATTCATTAGAGCTTTAACAATAAATTTAAGCTTTGTTACTTCTTTTATTTCATTATGGATAATCAAAAATATTTTCGACTATTCGTGCTGTGGAAGCATGGGGATTAAACCAAATGTAGCAAAAGATTAGAAACAGTGTATGTAGAGTACGGGTATTTTTCTAATAATGCAAATAGAATAGAATACCACGCCTTGCGAATTAGCTTTCCAGACAGAGATGAATGATGAATTTTAAGGACTGCATTATCGTTGTTGAATACTCTATGCCTCATGGAAAAAGAAAATCTGTAACGATAAAATTGATGCACCGGATCATCGTCGACTTTAACTTTTGAAATGTCCTACCATTTCGAACACCTCCTACCTCCCCCTGCCACCACCGACCGTCAATGGCCACTTTCGACCACCCCCTATCACCTTCTGCCAGCGCCGACCACCTCCTACCATTTCCGAACACCTCCAACCATCCTATTTACCTATATTACTAGATTAGCTATGATATGAAAAGAGAAGAATGATTCATTTCGAAATGGGATTCTATTCGACGCGCGGTCGATGTATTCCATAACATTAGTATTCATAATTATTCCAACAACTTTTCATTTGCTCTCTCGATCTTGAATTTTCATAGGCATAGAATCGAAACGTTGTTTTAGCTGGTCGCAAGTGAAGTATCTGCGTTGGGTGGAGGAGCGGAATTGTTTTTCGAAAAGTATTCGGATGGAAAAAAATTCAGAGTAACTGCAATACATAACGGATGCGCTAATTCTGAACGAGATGAAATGGATGCTTCGTATATGAGACAGTATTTAACGCTGCGTAGTGATTTGAAGACCTAGAAAGGTGATAGGAAGAGAAAGAACGACGCTTCTTAACACTTCAAGTGTATTTTAACACACATTTGAAAGATACGAGCGAAATTTTTCATCATCCAACTGTCGCAGAACGGCAGCGTTATTAGCCGACCCGTTCACTGAAGAATACATCTTCAGTCAACGGCTGACCATCGAAGGGCCTGGCCGCTTGAGTCTGGAATCGGCAGGAGAGATAAAGTGTGTATTTCTTGTATGAAATGTGAAAGCTAAAATCATTATACATCATATCATATCATCATACATCATACATCATACATCATACATCGTACATCATACATCATCATACATAGTATTAAAGGTCGAAACCAAAGTTTGGATGTCGGATGTTCAGAAAGTGACGTCACCAATTCAAAATCAGCCAGCCGAATTCCTCAGTCGGGAAACAACCGCGCAGTAGAGCGGACGGATCAGAGTCGCGCTCCGCAAATTTCGAGTACCGGGTTCTCAACCTCCCGGATCCCGCGCTTCGGGTCCGCTACGTATTTCGAGTACCGGGTTCTCAACCTCCCAGATCTCGCGCTTCGGGTCCGCTACGCGGTGAAACCTCGACTTCTAGGATAAGCGCTCCGTGGTTCCTCGTTCATGTTTACAATAAATTATTTCAATTCGTTTTTCGCGCAAGCTCATATTCAGTAGCTGTCGGTCCGCTAATAAAATTTCTCGACTTCCAGGATAAACGCTCCGTGGTTCCTGGTTCATGCTTACAATAAATTATTTCAATTCGTTTTTCGCGCAAGCTCATATTCAGTAGCTGTCGGTCCGCTAATAAAATTTCTCGACTTCCAGGATAAACGCTCCGTGGTTCCTGGTTCATGCTTACAATAAATTATTTCAATTCGTTTTTCGCGCAAGCCCATATTCAGTAGCTGTCGGTCCGCTAATAAAATTTCTGGACTTCCAGGATAAACGCTCCGTGGTTGCTGGTTCATGCTTACAATAAATTATTTCAATTCGTTTTTCGCGCAAGCTCATATTCAGTAGCTGTCGGTCCGCTAATAAAATTTCTCGACTTCCAGGATAAACGCTCCGTGGTTCCTGGTTCATGCTTACAATAAATTATTTCAATTCGTTTTTCGCGCAAGCCCATATTCAGTAGCTGTCGGTCCGCTAATAAAATTTCTGGACTTCCAGGATAAACGCTCCGTGGTTGCTGGTTCATGCTTACAATAAATTATTTCAATTCGTTTTTCGCGCAAGCTCATATTCAGTAGCTGTCGGTCCGCTAATAAAATTTCTCGACTTCCAGGATAAACGCTCCGTGGTTCCTGGTTCATGCTTACAATAAATTATTTCAATTCGTTTTTCGCGCAAGCCCATATTCAGTAGCTGTCGGTCCGCTAATAAAATTTCTGGACTTCCAGGATAAACGCTCCGTGGTTGCTGGTTCATGCTTACAATAAATTATTTCAATTCGTTTTTCGCGCAAGCCCATATTCAGTAGCTGTCGGTCCGCTAATAAAATTTCTCGACTTCCAGGATACACGCTCCGTGGTTCCTGGTTCATGCTTACAATAAATTATTTCAATTCGTTTTTCGCGCAAGCTCATATTCAGTAGCTGTCGGTCCGCTAATAAAATTTCTCGACTTCCAGGATAAACGCTCCGTGGTTCCTGGTTCATGCTTACAATAAATTATTTCAATTCGTTTTTCGCGCAAGCTCATATTCAGTAGCTGTCGGTCCACTAATAAAAATTCTCGACTTCCAGGATAAACGCTCCGTGGTTCCTGGTTCATGCTTACAATAAATTATTTCAATTCGTTTTTCGCGCAAGCCCAAATTCAGTAGCTGTCAGTGTGCTAATAAAATTTCTATAACTTTACAATCTTCTCATAATCTTTTCGGTAAAATATATTGATAAAAAAATTATATTAAACCTCACACAGTATTTTTGATTTGTTCTCATGCTGAGAATATTTATTAGCATTCGAGGTATAACTCGAGGTGGTTGGCGGTGGTCGTTGGGGGTGGGTAGGGGTGGTTGCGGGTAATCGCGGTGATTCAGGAGGAGAGGGACGAGGATTTGTGCTCGGTGAGTAAAACACTTTTATAATATTTGCTGGCAATTGTAATTATATTTTATCCAAAATATTTCAAACTATTCATGTTTACATTAAATTATTTCAATTCATTTTTCGAGCAAGCACATATTCAGTAGCTATGAATAAGCTTACACAATTTATTATATTATTAATCAATAAATTAATCAATTAATCAATTACTCAATTATATTAATCCTTACACAATATTTTCGATGTGTTCTCATACTGAAAATATTTATTACTATTCAAGGTATAACCTGAGGTGGTTGAAGGTGGTCGGAGGTGGACGAGGAGGAGGACGAGGAGGACGAGGATTTGTGCTGGGTGAGTAAAACACTTTTATAATATTTGCTGGCAATTGTAATTATATTTCATCTGAAATATTACAAACTTGTCACGTTTACAATAAATTATTTCAATTCATTTTTCGTGCAAGCACATATTCAGTAGCTATGAATAATCTTATACAATTTATTATATTATTAATTAATCAAATAATATTCTTATAATATTTAATGGCAATTGTAATTATATTTCATCTGAAATATTACAAACTAGTCACGTTAACAATAAATTATTTCAATTCATTTTTCGTGCAAGCACATATTCAGTAGCTATGAATAATCTTGTACAATTCATTATATTATTAATCAATTGATTAATTACATTAATCCTTACACAATATTTTTGATGTGTTCCTATACTAAAAATATTCATTTCTATTCCAGGTAATACCCGAGGTGGTCGGAGGTGGACGAGGAGGAGGACCAGGTGGACGAGGAGGAGGACGAGGTGGACGAGGAGGAGGCGGGATGGGTCGTGGGAGAGGACCTCTCCTCTCCTCAGAGGAGGGGAGGGGGAGGGCAGGGAAGGGGGAGAGGTGGGCGGGGAGGGGGAAGGGAAGGGAAGGGAAGGGAAGGGGATGGGAGGGGAGCGGCGGGGTGGGGAGGGCGGTGGGGAGGGGGGTGGGGGAGGGAGGTGGGAGGGAGGGGAGGGCGGCGGGGAGGGAGGGAGGGAGGGAGGGAGGGAGGGAGGGAGGGAGGGCGGGCGGGCGGGGGGGAGGGCGGGAGGGAGAGAGAAAGTGGAGGACGGATATCAATGCGAGCCCGTTACAGTTAATAGAGCAGTACACCCCTTCCCGCCCGCCCTCCCGCCCTCCCCCCCCGCCCCCCCGCCCGCCCGCCCTCCCACCCTCCCTCCCTCCCTCCCTCCCTCCCTCCCTCCCTCCCTCCCTCCCCGCCGCCCTCCCCTCCCTCCCACCTCCCTCCCCCACCCCCCTCCCCACCGCCCTCCCCACCCCGCCGCTCCCCTCCCATCCCCTTCCCTTCCCTTCCCTTCCCCCTCCCCGCCCACCTCTCCCCCTTCCCTGCCCTCCCCCTCCTCTCCTCTGAGGAGAGGAGAGGTCCTCTCCCACGACCCATCCCGCCTCCTCCTCGTCCACCTCGTCCTCCTCCTCGTCCACCTGGTCCTCCTCCTCGTCCACCTCCGACCACCTCGGGTATTACCTGGAATAGAAATGAATATTTTTAGTATAGGAACACATCAAAAATATTGTGTAAGGATTAATGTAATTAATCAATTGATTAATAATATAATGAATTGTACAAGATTATTCATAGCTACTGAATATGTGCTTGCACGAAAAATGAATTGAAATAATTTATTGTTAACGTGACTAGTTTGTAATATTTCAGATGAAATATAATTACAATTGCCATTAAATATTATAAGAATATTATTTGATTAATTAATAATATAATAAATTGTATAAGATTATTCATAGCTACTGAATATGTGCTTGCACGAAAAATGAATTGAAATAATTTATTGTAAACGTGACAAGTTTGTAATATTTCAGATGAAATATAATTACAATTGCCAGCAAATATTATAAAAGTGTTTTACTCACCCAGCACAAATCCTCGTCCTCCTCGTCCTCCTCCTCGTCCACCTCCGACCACCTTCAACCACCTCAGGTTATACCTTGAATAGTAATAAATATTTTCAGTATGAGAACACATCGAAAATATTGTGTAAGGATTAATATAATTGAGTAATTGATTAATTGATTAATTTATTGATTAATAATATAATAAATTGTGTAAGCTTATTCATAGCTACTGAATATGTGCTTGCTCGAAAAATGAATTGAAATAATTTAATGTAAACATGAATAGTTTGAAATATTTTGGATAAAATATAATTACAATTGCCAGCAAATATTATAAAAGTGTTTTACTCACCGAGCACAAATCCTCGTCCCTCTCCTCCTGAATCACCGCGATTACCCGCAACCACCCCTACCCACCCCCAACGACCACCGCCAACCACCTCGAGTTATACCTCGAATGCTAATAAATATTCTCAGCATGAGAACAAATCAAAAATACTGTGTGAGGTTTAATATAATTTTTTTATCAATATATTTTACCGAAAAGATTATGAGAAGATTGTAAAGTTATAGAAATTTTATTAGCACACTGACAGCTACTGAATTTGGGCTTGCGCGAAAAACGAATTGAAATAATTTATTGTAAGCATGAACCAGGAACCACGGAGCGTTTATCCTGGAAGTCGAGAAATTTTATTAGCGGACCGACAGCTACTGAATATGGGCTTGCGCGAAAAACGAATTGAAATAATTTATTGTAAGCATGAACCAGGAACCACGGAGCGTTTATCCTGGAAGTCGAGAATTTTTATTAGTGGACCGACAGCTACTGAATATGAGCTTGCGCGAAAAACGAATTGAAATAATTTATTGTAAGCATGAACCAGGAACCACGGAGCGTTTATCCTGGAAGTCGAGAAATTTTATTAGCGGACCGACAGCTACTGAATATGAGCTTGCGCGAAAAACGAATTGAAATAATTTATTGTAAGCATGAACCAGCAACCACGGAGCGTTTATCCTGGAAGTCCAGAAATTTTATTAGCGGACCGACAGCTACTGAATATGGGCTTGCGCGAAAAACGAATTGAAATAATTTATTGTAAGCATGAACCAGGAACCACGGAGCGTTTATCCTGGAAGTCGAGAATTTTTATTAGCGGACCGACAGCTACTGAATATGAGCTTGCGCGAAAAACGAATTGAAATAATTTATTGTAAGCATGAACCAGGAACCACGGAGCGTTTATCCTGGAAGTCGAGAAATTTTATTAGCGGACCGACAGCTACTGAATATGAGCTTGCGCGAAAAACGAATTGAAATAATTTATTGTAAGCATGAACCAGCAACCACGGAGCGTTTATCCTGGAAGTCCAGAAATTTTATTAGCGGACCGACAGCTACTGAATATGGGCTTGCGCGAAAAACGAATTGAAATAATTTATTGTAAGCATGAACCAGGAACCACGGAGCGTTTATCCTGGAAGTCGAGAAATTTTATTAGCGGACCGACAGCTACTGAATATGAGCTTGCGCGAAAAACGAATTGAAATAATTTATTGTAAGCATGAACCAGGAACCACGGAGCGTTTATCCTGGAAGTCGAGAAATTTTATTAGCGGACCGACAGCTACTGAATATGAGCTTGCGCGAAAAACGAATTGAAATAATTTATTGTAAACATGAACGAGGAACCACGGAGCGCTTATCCTAGAAGTCGAGGTTTCACCGCGTAGCGGACCCGAAGCGCGAGATCTGGGAGGTTGAGAACCCGGTACTCGAAATACGTAGCGGACCCGAAGCGCGGGATCCGGGAGGTTGAGAACCCGGTACTCGAAATTTGCGGAGCGCGACTCTGATCCGTCCGCTCTACTGCGCGGTTGTTTCCCGACTGAGGAATTCGGCTGGCTGATTTTGAATTGGTGACGTCACTTTCTGAACATCCGACATCCAAACTTTGGTTTCGACCTTTAATACTATGTATGATGATGTATGATGTACGATGTATGATGTATGATGTATGATGTATGATGATATGATATGATGTATAATGATTTTAGCTTTCACATTTCATACAAGAAATACACACTTTATCTCTCCTGCCGATTCCAGACTCAAGCGGCCAGGCCCTTCGATGGTCAGCCGTTGACTGAAGATGTATTCTTCAGTGAACGGGTCGGCTAATAACGCTGCCGTTCTGCGACAGTTGGATGATGAAAAATTTCGCTCGTATCTTTCAAATGTGTGTTAAAATACACTTGAAGTGTTAAGAAGCGTCGTTCTTTCTCTTCCTATCACCTTTCTAGGTCTTCAAATCACTACGCAGCGTTAAATACTGTCTCATATACGAAGCATCCATTTCATCTCGTTCAGAATTAGCGCATCCGTTATGTATTGCAGTTACTCTGAATTTTTTTCCATCCGAATACTTTTCGAAAAACAATTCCGCTCCTCCACCCAACGCAGATACTTCACTTGCGACCAGCTAAAACAACGTTTCGATTCTATGCCTATGAAAATTCAAGATCGAGAGAGCAAATGAAAAGTTGTTGGAATAATTATGAATACTAATGTTATGGAATACATCGACCGCGCGTCGAATAGAATCCCATTTCGAAATGAATCATTCTTCTCTTTTCATATCATAGCTAATCTAGTAATATAGGTAAATAGGATGGTTGGAGGTGTTCGGAAATGGTAGGAGGTGGTCGGCGCTGGCAGAAGGTGATAGGGGGTGGTCGAAAGTGGCCATTGACGGTCGGTGGTGGCAGGGGGAGGTAGGAGGTGTTCGAAATGGTAGGACATTTCAAAAGTTAAAGTCGACGATGATCCGGTGCATCAATTTTATCGTTACAGATTTTCTTTTTCCATGAGGCATAGAGTATTCAACAACGATAATGCAGTCCTTAAAATTCATCATTCATCTCTGTCTGGAAAGCTAATTCGCAAGGCGTGGTATTCTATTCTATTTGCATTATTAGAAAAATACCCGTACTCTACATACACTGTTTCTAATCTTTTGCTACATTTGGTTTAATCCCCATGCTTCCACAGCACGAATAGTCGAAAATATTTTTGATTATCCATAATGAAATAAAAGAAGTAACAAAGCTTAAATTTATTGTTAAAGCTCTAATGAATACGTCAAACTGCGGTCGAATTCATTTATTATTTGCACATGACCTCTGTACATTTGATAAATTATTCCTAAATACATTGAAACATACGTATTTATAATGAAATATCATGCAATGGGCTGTGTAAACTATAAACTATAATTTCTATCGAATAGCTGCTTTTATGTCAACAGGGCTTTGAGACTCAGTTCCGTTCGTCCTCCTCCTCGTCCACCTCCGACCACCTCCAACAATCGCCAACCACCTCCAACAACCACCGCTACCCACCTCGGGTTATACCTGGAATAGTAATAAATATTTTTAGTATAAGAACACATCAAAAACATTGTGTAAGGAATAATATCATGTTTTTATCGACAGACTTTACCAAGAAGATTATGAGAAAATTATAAAATAGAACTTTTATTAGCGCATTAAGAGATAGTGAATTTGGGCCTGCACGAAAAATGAATTGAAATAATTTATTGTAAGCATGATAAGTTTAATAAATTTAAATGAAATATAATTACAATTGCCATTAAATATTATGAAAATGTGTTACTCACCATGCACAAATCCTCGTCCTCCTCCAGGTCCACCTCCGACCACCTCCAACCACCGCCGACCACCTCCAACGACCACCGCCAACCACCTCAGGAGATACCTTGAATACTAATGAATATTCTCAGTATTAGAACACATCAAAAATATCGTGTAAGGATTAATATAATTTTTTTACTGATACATGTTACTAAAAAGATTATGAGAAAATTATAAAAAATTATTAAAATTTCATTAGCGGACCGATACTTACTGAATTTGGGCTAGCGCGAAAAATGAATTGAAATAATTTATTGTATACATGAAAAGTTTAATAAATTTTAGATAAAATATAATTACAATTGTCATCAAATATTATAAAAATGTTTTACTCACCGTGCAGAAAACCTCGTTCTCCACGTCTTCCTCGTCCTCTTCCTCGTCCACCTCCGACCACATTTAACCACCTCCAACAATCACTGTCAACCACCTCGGGTTATACCTTGAATACTAACGAATATTCTCAGTATTAGAACACATCAAAGATATTGTGTAAGGATTAATATAAATTTTTTATTGACACATTTCACTAAGAAGAGTAAGAGATAATTATAATAACTTATAGAAATTTCGTTAGCGCACTGATAGCCTCTGAATTTGGGCTTGCGCAAAAATGAATTGAAATAATTTATTGTGAACATGACAAGTTTATCCAGAACTACGGAAAATCAGTCCTGAAGGACAAAAGTCACCAGGTCAAGGACCTGGACAGCCACAACTACGGAGCGCCTGTCCTGGAAGTCAAGTTTCACCAGGTAGCCGACCTGAAGCATAGAAACTACGGAGCGCTTGTCCTGGAACTCGAGTTGCACCAGAAAGCGGACGCGAAACGCAAGATCCAAGAGGTAAAGAAGCCGGTACTCGAAATCTGCCGAGCGTGATTCTCATACGTCCGCTCCACTGCGCGGTTGTTTTCGGACTGAGGAATTCGGCTAGCTGATTTTCGTCTATATAGATCGATGACGTCAAGAGAAAAAAAATTTTGGGTGACGTCACTTTCTGAATATCCGAACATCCGACATCCAAACTTTGGTTACGAACTTCAATACTATGTATGATGTATGATGTATGATGTATGAAGTATGATGTATGATGATGTATGATGTATGATGTACATCACTCACTCACTTATTTTATAAGACCATCGGCATGACCGATTTTCACGAAGTTTGCAAATTGATTTCAAGATTGGATAACATATAAATAACGAAGATTTCGGAAGAAGGATTCGATCCTCAATAATAACGTTGCCATCAACAAGATTTGTCCTGAGTCAAAAATCATTGCGTTAAGTTTCTTACCGTCGCGATGATGTTGGCACCGGTATGCCCGGCTGACGAGCGTTAACGAGCGGCAACCGAACCGCACCAGTGAAATAGCTCAAGTCTAAATACCATTCAACGCATCTGTACTCACAGAAGCCCCACGGCGGCACGCGTTCGACGATGAATAATTGACTTTTGATCAGTATTCTCTTCGAACAGGTTTCTCGTAGCTTCCAAACTTTCTTATCACCTTTTGTTGCTCCTTGAAAAGGCGAATCATTATTAGATTAGAATTCAAATGTGATGACGCTGTTTACGATATTCAAAGGACGTTACAGGTTCAGCAAAATTACACTTCGTGTACCGAAAGAAGCAAGACCTAGGGGTATCATCATTAGGAGGATTCAAAGATAAAAAGGAGAAAAGGTTACAATCATATTCAGGGAATCTCGAACCATCGCAGTCGGATTAACGCTGGATAATAAAGCGAACGCGGACTCGCTGAATTATAATTAAATTTCATTCGCCGTATTCAAGAATGAATATCTGGTTTGCCCGCGAGCAACGCAGAGGAATGGAACGATAAGACAGCGTAACACACCAAGGCGCTAATCACCTTGCTACATCTTTGAGATGTGGAATACGGAAGTGATCGAGACTCAATAAAATGTACGTTTGCACGTAGAGACACGAAGAGCCGGTAGGCTTTGCCCGGTTCAGTACGATATCTCGAGATGTGTGTAAGCGTGTGCTTGGCTATACGCTCAGTGTCCACGCGTGAAACGCGGCACGTGTTGGTTACGCCTTTTCTCAACTGACAATTCTCGAGAGATGCCAGCATTCAACTTAGGTAAATAGTCTCACCTCAGTCGGCCTGAACGGTGGGCATGGTCATTATTTACTCGGATACGACGAGTCGCTTAATTGGAAAATTTTCACAACGTGACGTAGCCGCGGGCGCGAGTGTGGTAAATCACGGCTTTATCATCGCCGTTTCATTCCCGGACGCGGACACGGCTTCGTGTAAAATACGCGAAAGCAGAGAATTGAAGGACAGGTGGCGCCCTGCGAATTGGATGTAGCAAGGCTATCCAGCCTGCAGCGAAACGAGGAAAGCTTCTTGAATGTCCTGCCAGCAGGCAGGATCCTTTTCGTGACCCAAGGTCTGTTTGCACGGCCAAGGCGACCTGCCTGCCTCTAAGATGCGCCGGTCGTTTCGCTGCGTATCCGTGGACCGCGCTATGTGCATGCCTCGTAACGTACGAGCAAGTACACACGTCGTAACACATGCCGGTAAATTATTGACGTGTGTAAAGTTCACGTGCAAGTGCGAGTATGGATGACGAGTGCGTTCGCCCTGGTGTCCGACAATCAAAACCATCTCCCAAGACCGCGCCAATAACTTTCGCAAACAAAGAACGCTGCACAGAATTTACTTAAGCTATACAGTCGTTTCTGCAGCCGTCGCCTCTTCATCGCCAATTTGTTTAGCGATATTTAACGACTTGTAAGCACCTGCTTGAGGTTCGTTTGCACAAATTGACGATATTCCAACTTTTCCAATTTTTTTTCAAAATTGACCAACAATTTCCCACTTCAGTGTCTAATTCAGTTTTGCCCGTCTGTTATTTTGCATTTGCTCTGCACTGTCGTAAAGATATCAGATAAGGCCGGACAATCTATAATTGATCAATCTAATGCAGAGATTAGCATACCGCACGCGTATGCTTACGATTAGTATCAATGCACATTACATACTCGAGATGTTCATTACTCAAGCAACTGTCCATTCGTCATTTCTATGTCCTAGCCTTGGCGCTGATCGCGATATCTCAAAGAGATTGATATATGTCCCTATACAGTGCACCTCGCGGATGAAGGACGTATTCTGACAAACAAGCTACAAGTGGTTTCGACAGTTAGCTGTCAGTTTATCAGAAGCACAAGAAGTAAAATAGTTGGAAAAATATCAACTTTGCGTATTATTACTTTCCGCAAACGTAAAACAGAAATAGCATCGAAATTATAGCACAGGATAGAGAGGCGACCGTTGGAGAGTGATGAGAGACTCTTAAGGATGAAACACATCCTCGATCATTCATATCGAAAGATAAGTTAACATTACCAGCGGCGCGAATTGCATTTCCTTCATTACCACTTAACCCGGTTAATTGGACCGAGGATACGCCGCGATGTAGAAGAGCGTATAGATGCGGTCATAGAAACTTGCTGATATGTACACGCATTAACTTCACTTTATTTCACTTCATTACGCAGGTGATCGCAACGTTCCGTTTCACGATCGAACGATATACGGCAAAGGTAGAAAAGTAATCAAATATAATAAAGCAACGTGCTGCAGAAACACTTACCGAGGCGGAAGCCGGTGGGATTGAGTGACAAGAACAGGCTCACCACGCGCGAACCTGACAATGAGATAATACGAGGCGCAATCTGAATAAACCCAGTGAGTGTTTCCCCTCGGCTGACAATTACCTGCGTTTAACGAGGATTAACGAGCCGCACACATTGTACTTGCCCGAGCTTTCACGTGCAATATTTCCCATGCGATTTGCCACATCAGGAAAAATAGGCAATCTTCACAACACCTAATTATCGGCACTTGGGAATTCACATCAAGCTTACGATACGCAATAAGCGTCAGTTCGTTTGCCCTGTGAGAATTTTGCGCAAAAATCAGTATGTGGGTAATGAAAAAACAAATAAAAAAAATGCCTGATTCATAGCTGCCACTGCTACATTACCCATAGATTGTAATATCGCTGTTGGAATTGGCCTTCGCTTATCATAATATGCGGTGATACGATACAGCCAGCCGGGGAAGAGCGTTGCCTCTGAATTGGTAATGCGACTCGTGCATCAAGCGCGACACGGGCAATATACTAGACCGAACATGCATGCACGGTTGAATCGCGGCTTCTGAATCCTGACACCGCAACGCCTAATAGTTTTCAACAGGAACGACAGAGAGCATCGGTTGGTTCTTTTGCCGCATGAAATAACGCTTCGTATGATAATGCCCGAAGAATTTATCCCTTTTCTAAACCGTTTCATATGCATTTCTCGTAGGGTGAGAGTTTCCTTCGGCCCAAAATTAATTCTGCACGAAAGACTTGTACCGTACCACCATAACGCCGTTGCCATTTCCATCTTCCCAGCTCCGTTGCTAGGCTGCCAGAATTGCTAATCCACTAGAAGTATACATGAGTTATAATTCTTTCCAAAATATATTATACCGTTGAATTAATCATGATATTCCAATTGTGAGAGCGAGTCATTTTTCTTGTAGATTTTACAGCAGCGATAGCGTCGATCGTTTGGAGCACCATAAATGTCAAAGACTGTCACTTGAGTCACTGCAATAATTTCTTCGCGAATAACGTTAACAACTGAAATGAGATGAGACGGGATGCTGAGATGCATTCGCGGAACGAGAATTCATTCTTCGAACAGCACATAACACCAGAAGGCTGGCGCCGCTTGCGTCATTCGTCCCGGGAATCTTATAACGATAGAATCAAGTTGCAATTATGAGAATACACGATTAATAATTTTCGCGAACTGCAGGCACGCTTAACTATCCGATCAATCAAGGTTTCTTCACTGGTTCACAACGGACAAGAGCAGCGGTATTCGGTTAACATTTAAACTTTCTTAGCCTCAACGATCATTTTGTGTACAACTGTACCAATACAACTAGCGATCGAGGCGCTTCTTTCACTCTTTTATTTTCATAGAGATTTGACTTGATGACGAAACGTCAATTGTGTCACAGACGATCTATTCAAATTGCTCAAGACTTCGTTCCCTGTTGTTTCAATTGATTCTCGTTTTACGAGCACAGAGACCTGAGCTATGACGATTTTCACTATTCCCACGTATTGTCGAGTGCAAACTGTGACACGAACATAGGCAGACAGACAGACGAGTTCTGGCTGTTGTTATGATCCATAATCATTTCTCATCCATAAAATGAACCATCAGCCTCCTTGACGTATGCATGCAAGGAATAGATTGCTCCGAGTACAAATGCGGCAGACCGTGGAGAGTTTGTAAGTTAATGTTCGAATATATATGGCAACGTGTAAATTAAATTGTAACGGCTGACAATTTCATTTATGACGGTTCGCGTTGCACCGCATCTTTAACAACCACGTGCCGCATATTTCAACACACAAACGAAGCCGAGTCGAACCACCGTGATACGTAAACTGGGGTTCGAAGTAATTGTGAAATCATGGAAAGTAGTTTTGTAACGTAAACCCAGCACACAGTATTATTAAGACTGTGCCTTAGTTTATCACAGGTTCTATTTTCCGTTTTTCTCATTACAGGCTCTCCTATTCAGTTTTAATGTGGCACGGTAAAAAACGCACGCTAGAGCACTTAGCTAAGACATACTGTAAGATGAAAGGTGCGTACCTAGACGAGGGGAAATCGCTTGATTCGTCTTTAGGATGACGATAAACCTACGATTAAAACACTTTTCACTTGTGAGGGTTTAGACGACAAGCACTTTCACTCGAAGCTGCGATCAAACCGTACAGCGATTATCTTTGAAATATTTATAAAGTTGTAGGACCAAGTTGCTCGTACGGGCTGCTCAGGTCATAATGCGGAGCGTATAAGTCCGCCTTTACTTTTGCATAATACACCAAAGCCCTCGCGTCATGCTCCGATGATTTTTGAACTTGGGTATCTTTCGATCCGAGGCATAACGATCGTACTCACGTGGCGAGCAGAGAGATTCGCGCGTATACTGCTAGTTGGGATAAGGTAAGAGGACTCGTTCGAGAGGCGAGCCCGCGTAATATATCTCCGTATACCGAGAGCTGAATTAATAGCCAACTTGTCATAACAGCATCCGTATCGCTGCTGCAGCCTGGGCTTAAGCTCTTGCGATGGGGAATATTCTCGAGTAGGTATCTATCGTGGTCCTGAGTCCTGCGGAGTCCAGCTAGTCTCTCAAGCTTTGCGAACGTTTCCGTGCGTGCCTTGGCGTGACGAATTTCCAACGTCAACTCTCTTTTCTACTCGCTCATACCGCTGAGTGACATATATGTAAATAGCATCCGCACCGTGCCATCTTTTGCCAGGCATTTAACATAAACTGTGCGTAGCGACTGATCCTGCTACACAGCAGACCTAATCCCACTTTCCTAATTATCAAAGTCGATAATTTACTCGGTCGGAGAGTATAAACTACTCGCAGACCTTTACTTCCGCCTGTCTTCTCGCGTGATTGGCTTGAGGAACTGATGGCACGTGAATATTCATCAATCGCGGTATCGGGTACTCTACTACGAATGCTTCGATGAATGATTCTATAGAATTCTTTTTTCTCTTTGTATTAAAATAGATGGCAAGAGATTTGTATATTTTATCGCTTGCAAATGAGGAACGAAATCGTACTCGAGCTGTACACCCAGTGAAAAATACACATAGTTGCCTCAGGGGCCATCCACATTTTATAGTTGGAATAAATTTTTTGTTGTGTGTTTAAATGTAATATTACCTGAGAAACTATCACTTTAGTGCAGTTTACCATAAAAATAGTTATACTAGTCATAAAATCCGACTATCCCTTTTTCTCTCTCAGTGTATGTGGTAGTTATTCGATTGGCTTGAACAAGGCTGAGTACCTACCTACAAGGACACGGATGATACCGAATTGTTACAACTTCCTATTATTATCACATCTGTAAGAGGAACAATCACTGACGAGTGTGCCGTTAACCTGAATTTCACAAGGCTGAAATAATTTCTTCTAATACAGAAAAAGTTGCGAGTCGAAGCTTATTCATTCTCCAAAATTCGGGCTTGACACATCGCGCTGAGTTCCGAAGCTTCAGGCTTTTTTCAACGCGTCTGCAATAGTTGGAAGCAGTGAATGGTAGATGATAGGATACGCAGGCATTGTGTTGTTGGAACATTGGGATATCGCCGATAGCTACCGGTGAATCGAAACGACTAATTTGTAACGCGTCTTAGGCGTCTATGAGGCATACAAGCAAGGAGGATAAGGAGCAAGGAGTTAATAAAGTACCAAAAGTCGTAACCACGCTATCGGGGGAACTTTTACCACGGCTTGGCTCTATCCACTTTCGCTCGCTCGCAAAAAATACTATAAGTTATACGAATGACAGACGGAGTAGTGACTATACGCTTCGGTTAGCTGAATACAAAGCCGTGGGTATATGCTTTATTCATCGTTGCACGTTTGGCTTGAAAATTATTATCATTATGTGATGGTTGTTGATATCGTTGTTATTCGGTACTACCTTTTTCCACTTTTGCTTACCTGCATACATTTTTCCCTCCTCTTTATTTTTTTCTCAGTCGTTGAGTTATTCGCGGCAGACAACGCAGCGCCTACATCTATTCAACGTGTGGGTATTTGACTTTACAATCACACATTGTTGACTTCCTTGAGAATTTCTTACAGCTCCCCTACTTATACCAACATTATACCTACCGACTAATATTCTTATTCAAATTCGAACTCCGCATGATCGGTCGATTAGAACACGCGCGGCTTGAACCGTGCTGCAGCCTCTGGATAAGATAACCCACGTGAAGACGCGCGGAGACAACACCGAGGTAGGTATAACATTATACCTACGCATATCGCTATTCACACCTTTTTGCGCGCTCGGTACGCAGTACTCATTGGACAGTTACGAAACGGTGTGATTTATGCGCACCAGCCAGTTATTACAGTATTACACTTTACGAGCGCTATTCATCATGTCATTATTGAGTGCTGTGAGGCGTGTTTAATCGTAACAGTTCAACATTTAGCGGCTGACGAGTGTAAGCAGTAGTTGCCGCCCATTTTTGAGGGGACCACTATATCAGAGTTAACTTTGACAAATGGCGAGAATAAAAATTCAGTCAGGATGTGATTATTTTTTGGATAATTCGCTGCTTACGTTGAGTGAGAATCATCACCATCTCGGTGATTGTTAAAGTAATCGATTAGAATCGTATTACCCGTTATCGCTGGATACAGAAATTGAAATTTTGCACAACACTTACTCGGATCTGTTCAAGTTAGTTCATCCGATTTCCATTGTTGGGATCTCTACCTCATCGGAATAAAAATCCTTTGTCGTACAAACGAAGGAAGTTCCGATAGTGAATTAAGTTCTCTGGGAAACGATCACAGTGTGACTGAAGCTGCATTGTTCTATTCGTCAGACGAACCCCTGTAATTAACGGATCTCGTAAACGGCAACATCATTGTTTTGGTAATTAGCTGGATTTAATAGCTGTCCTATAGAGGGTTCACCGCTAGCAATATACGGATGCTTGTCACGCAAAGGAAATACCGAGTATCTCGTTAAAGACGATTAAAGTTCAACGGTCAATTCAAGCGAAAGAAAAGGGGTCAAAGGGAAGAAAAAAAGTGTGTTAGAACCTCCTTGAAAAATTAAAACGATGCATTTTCTACACGCATGTTGCGTTTTGAAGTGGCCGGTATAACGCCGCGTGATCAGCACGTAAGTTCAGTAAACCCGCGCGTTCTTACAAATCTTTCAAACGAATGATTAATGACGCGCAAGCTACTATTCCCTTCTTACCTTGAAAACGCACGATGCCCGAGGGTTGTCGAGTCACCAGGATCCCCTGGGTTTCTTTCGGATTTTTCTACTCGACGGGACTCAGCAGTACCGGAACTCAAACTGGGTCTGGTATCGGTGCCTAATAAGCCGAGGTAATATCGTGCCCAACTAAGTGTATTATAAACACGTGTTCCATGACGTGTGAAAATGAAGAAGAGATCTGGAAGAATCCCGGGGGATTTCATAATCGATTTTTAACACGTTACGGTGTCATAATTTTTTCCTCTCGCACCACTAGTTTACGTCCATGGTGTTCCATCCTCGAATTTACCACCATTTACTAGATCAACGCTGATCCGGGTATCGTGGCGAAGTGGCGCTGTACTAATAATACGGATAGTTTTTTGTATTCAGGTTAAGTTCTATTCAGTACGTGCCTGGCACCATTTTTCAAAATAACGATCTAAACTCCATCTCCAAGCCTGAAGCACGCTCAAGCTAAGTGGCGCGCCTCGCATCCGCACGTAAAGACAACGAGATGATCTCTAAAGAGTAAAGGCACATCCACACCTGACCGTCTTGCGTTACGGATCACAAACGTTAACAGAAAATATATTTTCACTGCTGTTAGTTAACTTTCGCAATTGCATAATACACATTTACATGTATTTCATAAATCAGATCGTCAGATAAGACACGGTTTAAATAAAGTCTTATGATCTAGAGATTTTTTACAATTATGTATGAATTTGGAAAGACTTCGGAGTGTGGACAAAACAAATAAATAAAACCGCTTTCTCAAAATAGGCCATAACCATATATTTCACTTTATTGCCACACGGAATGAACCTAGCAAAAACTTGGGCGTTCCGAATTGTACGATAAATATCTAATACTTACTTGACGAAACTTTCAAAGAAGATTGTCTTTGGGAAACGAATTCCCAAATCCAAGTGGCTGAATGATTTTCGGTATAATCATTCCAGCATCCCGCTGAACCTACGACATTGGAGGATGCTCAACCTGAAGCGATTCCTCGGGGCAGCTGAAGCGGGTACTCGAAGGATGCTTCTTACGAGTTCTCCGAGAAGTTACATGCTTCGGCCGGAGGGCAATGCTGGGACACTTTCATCTCGATCTTGGAAGGGATCGCCTTGCGTAGGGGCGTGAGGAAGGGGAATAAGTGGAGGTGCAACTTTCTGCAGGTGTCAGTCTGTCCAGTTGTCAGCGAACTAGTCTTCACGTAATCTTACGGGTAATTAATATTACGTTCTTGTCATTTTTATTTGATTTTTATCCTTTGGCCCAAGATCCCGTGACAGCATTACCATCAAGAGTGCATCTTTAGATTCCTAGCTGTTGAAGCTCATGCTCGGGTAATTCTGATTGCAGATGCACAGCTGTGACACCTGAAAAACGTTACCTCGTAAAAAGATGCAAAATTCAGCAAAAATTCCCGCGCAAACGTAATTTGTTTGACTTTACAGCGTTTCCTGCAGAATCATGCAGCTTCCTATTCGCTGCACGTAAAGCTGGAGAGATGCGAATAGGATGTTCCCTTTAATAAATGAACATTATCGTTCTTTGTGGGTTCAACAATATCATTCGCGCGTCTAACAGTATTGAATTTCAAGAACAATTCGCGCTAGCCGCGATAGCATTCCGGTAACGTTACTCGGGTAACACCGAAGAGATTTGTCCCTACCTTTCGAAGAATCGCTAAGATAAGTATGTACGGAGATAACGCTTACCAACGGCTGAATAGTCGGTAATTAAAATTAGCAGGATCTTTCGAATTTGAAAAAACGTCGGTGCAGCAACTTAAAGTGCTCGTATACTTCTGCGATATTGCAGGAATAGAATTAACGCGTATCAATTAAGCCACATAGATATTGTACAACCACGAGTAACCTTTCAGTCTATGAATGCAGCACTGTAAACAATTTTTCATAATCTAAAAGACATGCCCGATAATTTTCAACCAAATTTGGTACCCGGGTGCTAAAGTAATACCAAGGTCAAGCATTGCAGCCTCTGCACCGCGATACCGAGAAAGTTGATGTCATGAGAAATATCTTATGAGAACCTGGTGTCAAAGTAAATGGATTGGGTTGTGAAACGGATCAAAGAATGTGTATAAAGAGATTGTGAGAACACAGTCGTTCGTTTTCTGACTCGCCTCGCTAACGTACGCGCCTGGTTTACCCGCATCGCCTTTGCTGCTTTGTGCCGCGTTAAGCAAGTGCTGCAGACTCAGTCTCAGAACACAACTGTGGCTCGGAACCTCAGCCTCATCCCTCTGGGCCTACGGCGGGTTATATTCGTTATTCCTGTCCAGCGGCAGCTATAAACGTACCTTGCTTTACTTTATGGCGTCTGGAACGTTGAATGTCACAAGGCTGCGAGTTGCAGAACTATAAAGAAGCACCGCCTGCTCACAACCGTGCTGACAATGACATACTCACCGATATCTGCTCTCTTTTTATTCTCTGCCGATTGTTGTTTATCCCAACAAACGGTGAAGGTTCCATGAAAGAAATATTAGGATTATACCTATGGATAAGTACCTGCTTCGATGACAACGACGATGAAGCTCACAAAACGAAATTAACAGTGAGGATTTCACTTTCGAATGCCAAGGCACTAATTAAAAAACAATCAGGGTCCGGAATCGTGTCAGGAGTGAGTGTGAGGCACTAATGATTGTCAAGTTCCGGAAAATTAATTGTCTGATTCGTAAGTGAACAGATGTTGTAGCCCGACGACTGTTACCACGTTCGGTACCGCCGTCTAATGAAAGGGCGGTGAATAACAACGATTCTAGACTCTACGTTTCAGGTTCTAGATCCTCAAATTAGGAATCAAAAGTGATGTTCCAGGGTTACCTGCAGTATTACAAACTTTCACTTTTCCCTCTCCCTTCATAGCCGTCCATGGAAATCAACTCAGATTCGATACGAAACCTACGAATTGCCTGTGATATCTAGTGCCCAATTTCTTTTTAATTCAACCTCTAATACCCGTGATTTCACGCAATATCGAGGGCCCACCTTTAAAGTACCCTACGAGGTTACGGGGTAACGAAAAACTCCATGACATTGAAGGATATGCGGCGCGGACGGCACTCCGACGGCGGTTGTCACTCGTAAAAGACTCGTCCGGCAAACGTGGCGATGATAGACAGAGAGAAAGGGTGATAGCTAGTGCCAACAACTGTATCCCGAGAGTGCCAATGAATGTAAATCTTAACCTAGCTGAACCGGACTGGTCACGAGCTCACCGACGCGTGGCTAACTCGATTCATCTTTCTCCTATCAAGCAAACCGCCCCCCACGCAGCAGGGTGTCTTCGAATATGCCGTAGGCGAGGACCCCTGCATATTTAACGGAACGGGAAAGGAACTCGTTCGACTGCGGACTTTTATAACGGAGTGACTCGCGAAGCTCGAGGGCAGACCAGGTGACGCTGCTGAAGCAAGCTGCAAGCACAAGGTGACAACACTGAAGGTAGGTTATTCGTTTCGCTCCAGAGTCCGCGGGCCGTAGGAGGTCCCACGACCTGGAACGGGTCAATCTCTTGATCGCGTCGACTGATATCAATCCAAGAAAATCTCGGCGAGCCCTGTCGTGTTTGAAGGGCAATGACGTGAGGCGCACGCAACTAAATCGCATAACAACGATCGCCGAGTGACATAGGATATCTGTGAGGAACTGAAACGCGCCATCGTTATGTAGTCGGGGTTATCAATTATGCACTTCAAATCCGTCGTGCCTGACTACCTGTGTCCTTTGGGATTATCGAAGTATTTGGATGTCATGGAAGCCGTCGGTAGCCTGAGGCACTGCGTCGCGTCGCGACATCCGGTAACCGAACTTTCCAACTGCTCGTCAACTTTTACCGTTCCTGTAGGAAGAGGCCACGAATGATTGAAATGGAACCTTTGCCTTGAACAGTGTTGCAGAGGTCACGAGGCCACGGGGAACACATGCAGGAGGTTCAATCACAGTAAAAAATTGCACTTTTAGCTGCTCGACACGGTTGTAAAGTTATACCGAAAGAGTTAAAAGACGCACGGCGACACTCGGCCTCGCTACGGTAATAGCGTCTCTTGACTGACTTCAAAAACTGGTTTCAATAACTCACGATTCTCATTTGTACCAGTCGCACTGAGAAATAAAGGAACAAGCAACCCAGGTGAAGAGAAATTCTGAGGTCACGACAACGAGAGTATCCATATTATTGTAATCGGAAATGACCGGATTTCGGCGTCTGATATTTCGATTCCAAAAAATACGAATTCCCTACGAACCTTGGGCGAAGTCAACGCTTCGGCGCCATGACCCGCGTTTTATTAACCTCAGTTTCCGCAACAACTGTTACAGCGCGAGTGATAATGCAAATCTCTATGATCTAAAATTACGTAACACGTGTCCCGCAGGGATGGTGAACATACATATATCTCACCTCTCGAGATTATACTCATCGTGTAATCCAGCAGGTAGGCACACCTCTTCGATATACATTGTTTAATAATTCATAGGACGTGATGATGCATGATTGGACATGTTTCATCTACGTGTGAGTAATACGTTGATTCTCGGCTTGCAGGACCTTTCAACACCCGTAACTTTCATGGAGATCAATTCCGAACCGGGGATAACGCATACTAAACCGGACGTAAAGTATACGAAAGATCAATTTTATCTTAGATTTCGATTGTAGGTTGTCAGTAAAACCGGAGTGTCATTATTGCGGCAACTATCCATTATCTAATCAAAAAATAAAGTTCAGGGAATCTGTGATAAGCAGTCTTGAACGTTGATGTGGTAGAACATTTTTTTCTCATGTCCTGTATCACAGTCTGCTAATCATTGAACATCACAACTATTATGACGGAGAGAATAATACAAAAATCTATCCCACGCGTAATTCGCTTTCATCCATTAACGGATGACGCAACGATTTTTTCGTACAACGATAGGATCGCTCGCGGTGGGAGGAAGGATTTGCTTCCTCATTATGTTACCGTGTTCGTTGACCCGGGGGCCAGGTGAGCCATTCGGTTCTCAAAGCATTAGCTAAATTTATCGGAGATCAATAATGGATCGTTGTACTTGTACGGTTCACCTACCCCGTGATATTACCTTGTCTGTTATAATTACCTCTAAACTCGGACGTCTCACAATCAGTTTTGACGTAGCTGATGAGCTGTATCACTCGTACCTGGTCAGCAGCTAGCAATATCTGATCACAAGCTAATTAATTGTCTACATGAAGCGGCTACCAAGACCGGTGTTCATCTATTTATAAACATTTGCTTCCTCAATGCAGATCCGTAAAGTATTGGGTAGAAAATAGCGGCCAACCAATGAAACGGATATAAAGAATAGTGTGCCTGGTGCTCTATTAACGATCTACGTTCATGCAGGTGGAAATTGTAGCGTTGCCGCAATACAGCCTGCGGAGAAATGAGCGTTTCAACAAGGAACTCGTGGAGTAAAACTGATCCAACAACGAGATGGAAATAATAGAAGGATCATTCAGGATGCCTGGTTCGACAATGGGCTGTTTATAAAAGTTCACTTTCTACTTTCAGCGGGGTATCGTTATTGAGGAAAAGATCAAGTAAACTGGTATGGATATTTAGACGGATGTCTTTTCAGCCGATGCTGCATTAAATTGTTCGCATCGTCTGCATACCATCACGCTTGCCTTTATAACCTCGGAGAATGAAATCATCATTATTAGGTAGTATATCATTGATCTACGAAACAGGAATAAGGTAATCTTTTCCTACCTCGGTTCATAGTCGAGGAAAAAAAAATACTGTGTAAATTGCAGAGTGCTTGTGGACGGTGCGCGTGGACGATAGACGCCGTACTCCGAATGATGAAATTGCGAAAAATAAATACATGGCGTATCGTAAAATTACTTTGATATACTAGGCGAGATACGTCGATAGCTTTTGCAGAACTGTTGACTCTTGATTTCTCTCCAGACTGCACGGTGAATGAAATTCATAAACTCACAAATACCTAACTTCATGACCAAGCTCAAGAACTACGCACGTGGTAATAATCCCGTTCACGTTGAGGCCAAACGTTAAGATATGCCCGATTCAACGCTTAATCGTCAATTGAGAGACCAGCGTTATGTCCTGAATGGGTAAACACAGAACGGGTAGGCTGCAGGGATATTCATGGGCTGTTTAACTGACAGTCGTGTAGCCAGCACGGCGCACAGGCGGGCCCCTAATAATCCTTGGAATATAAGTTAAGACAGATTCCATGTTCCGTAACAGTAACCCACACAGTTGGATGTCATAGGGTTCGTCGAGCAAGCCGAAGCCATTTCTCCCTTGTTAGGTGCCACTTCTTGTACAACGGTCGTAACAGTTACTCAATTTCTCGCTTCCAGATAAGATCGGCTGATGGTCCGGTGCAGCCTTCGACTCTGCGCCACCTACGCCCTGCAGCAAGATACAATCGTGTCTTAAAAGTTCAGGTAAGAAAATATCAATGTGTCATTTGATCGCCATTATACGCCTTGTGAAATTCATTCGATGAGATATTACCGTACGAACGCATTCTCATTGGTACCCACAACCTTACGAATCACACAGGCGGACGGATCAGCACGCGTGTGCGACGGCCGCAGTCTGCACTGCCTGTAGTGTATGTGGCTTCATCGAATTACCGAAGCCAATTTTACGCCTGCGTGATTGTAAGATCATTCTCGTCTGCGACCTAAGAGACAGAAACGAGGCCGGAGGATAAATGCAGCGTATCTTCCTTCCTCCGGGAACTGGTTTTTTTTTTTTTTCACTGTCAGTTGCAGTAATTTCAAATGTATTGAAGAAGATGTTGACAACGAGAGCCGAAAAACAAACTCGTGACATAATTTCGAAATTAGTCCGAAGTCTGAAGCCAATTATACAATAGTATAATGTTGATGAAAAATTAATTTTCAATAAATGATTCAATGAACAACAGTAAAATGGTCCTGTTAGAAATACAATCAGTCCAAATTGAATTAATTTTATCCAGGTCTTTCTAATAGAAGCATAATAAACGCAACAATCTTGTTCCTGTCCGAAGGATTACAACATCCAAAAGTATGTGATGGATGGGATCGTCACCAGACGAGCGTACAATCAGAAATTGTCCGTTCAGTGAACCGTGGACACATCCGAGGCTAACATATCTTCAACGAAAGTGTACGTTAAGCGATATGGTCGCCGTTTGAAATTACTCGGGCATTCTGGTCGGATGTTTTTACTGGAATAAGAAACGTGGAACGAGGCGTTTTTCAAGTCTGAGATAAAAACGAGGCAGGCTTAAAGAGGGAGAAAAGGAAAGTATATTGATGGTCCGTAGATGAGATCGACAGACTCCTTCAGGGGGAATCCCAGTTCGGATCAGGTTACTCACGCATGCTCCCGAGTAGGCTGTACCCCACGTGTTCAAACCGAGAATAAGCCGATAGCAATACCCAGTAGTGCAAACTAAGCCGGTGGTGCACGTCCTACGCGCGGAGTGTAACTACTCTGCGAGTACAATGGAGGAATATAACGAATTGTCGGAGTGATCGCATAAGTGGACACAGACGAAAGGATGGTGTCGGAACAACGACTCACTGGTCAGAGGATTTGTCACATGAATCGTGGTATTTCCTTCACGCATGCGGACTCGCACAACTTTCGGAATCCAACGGTATACGAGACGGAGTTTTCCGCATCGGCTTGCGGTCCATCCCTTATAAATAGACGTCCAAGCCGGCGATTCAAGTCGGACTGATTTGTGAAGATTAGAGAGCCGGCGTTTGTCAGGTCTAAACGTCAGCCCGAGCTTGGCCTCGTGTCGGTATGCTTCAAGATCGGGACGCTTCGAGATTGTACACCGACGGACGCACCGACGCCAAAGCTTCAGGGAGTGAAGCGGTGACTGGACAACTTTTCTTTCTCCTTCTTTCAACACAGCCGGCGCACCACGTCGTTCCGTCCACGTCGCTTCGTACCTACGTCCGATCGGGCGATTGTTTTGATTTATGTCGAACTGTTTCACGGGATGATGCAGCGAAACTTGGCGTCGCTGCTAAGCTCACCTCTGACCTCCGTCGTCGTCATCCTTTTCTGATCCGTTCATTATTATTCGAACCGGCCCGACGAATTAGAGCAAAACTGTCCATGCGGTCCGTTTCATCGTTGCGTAACGCATCGCGCAACGGGCAAATTTTCCAGACCTCAGATTGACAATCCTCAATAGTTACGTTCAGAAAGTGAATGGTCGACGATTTGACTTGTTGAAAGGAAACACTCGGACTAGCACTTGCACTCTTATTCAGCGAATTTTTTTATCGAGCTTAGGACTCTTCGTGCTCCCGCTGCAAACCGTAACCACGATAAGTATACAACGATCGAGCGGCTGTAAATAAGGCAAATGTAACTGGACTTTTCCAGTCAGAGTATTGCAACAGACAAAATGTTATGCAAGCGGTGTATTTTCGCAAGATATACTTACATAGGTCTGCGACACGCAGGTGTGTACTTCATGCATCGAAAGTTGAGCTACAATAAGAGAAAATAGGAAAAGCATTGAACGAACAAAGAAAAAATAATAACAGAATGAAAAAGAAAATACGTTGAACGGGAGAAAGCTGATGCTTCGATTACGCCGAAAGATTAGACGGCTAAAGTATCGAGCCAATCAAGGAACTAGAGGATCTATTACTGCCAGTAGATAATGGAATAATATGTCAATTACAGATCACGCAAAGTGGCTGCATAACATCGTTGCGACAGTGGATGCATGGTAAACGATTCGGTTGCACCATTCCAGCCATCCCTGCGATCCTACCCGTGATACTCTCGCGCTATTCAATTACAGTTTTCTGTCACTGGCACGGTACATGCGGTTAATTGCTTTTCAAACAGCCATTGCTGCTCTATTCGTCTTCTACTATCCTCATGATTTCCAGCATGAGAATGGGAATAAGATTGTCGAAAACGTCTTGAGGGCAATGAAGGATCGCGAAGAAGCTTTTCACGGAACTTTTATAAGTTCCCTACTCATCAGGTTCTGCCTGACCAAAAACAGCGACGTCTGATTTCCAAACTACAGTAGGTGTCCCACACAACCTACGCCATCTATTTGGAACCCACTCCTATCCGACTATGTCTCTTTTCCGGTAATATTGAATGAGTGTTACATAAAAGTGTCTAAGAAGGAAAATAAAATGATGTCAAAACAAAAAATGCACACTCACTGATTGGCCCAGTGTCGATGATTCGAGAATAACTGGATACAGTTCATAATTTCACGGGTATGATTTAACTCCTTTGCAACAGGAACTTATACTCTGAGATATTACAATGACCACGTTGAATTTATTTTAACGTACGTAGCACATAAATGTTGACGCAGGTGCGGATAGCTCACTCCTCTTAAAATTATCCCGATCTCCTTGAGTCACGTTTAATACGTGTGTATTTCACATCGATTGACGAAGAGAATTTGCGATGAGTTGAAACTGAAATACCGCGACTGGGGGTATAATTGATACACAAGTAAAGTTATATCGCGGTGAAAGTGCACCAAGGATATACGCTAATTGAACAATAATTTAGCTCGCGTAGATGGAAATTAGCTGCGATCGTAAACCCCGTACAAGAACGGGGCAAACTTCCTTAAAAGTATTTTGCGCAACCGTATAGGTACGTGGGGCTTGCACTCGACGTGTACTACTTGTAAAATAATGACATAAAGACGGGCTGCCGTAACTTCGTGCAGTTCCAACGGCCGGCGTTTAGTCCGACGATTCTTTCCCTAACAGCTAACTTCCTTCCTATAATACATATAATATCTTTGCCATTTCATAAGGCTGATGGCGCCGTTGAAGGTGAGAAAAATAAGACGTTAGGTTCATCGTGTGTTGCGTTGCAAGACCCTCCCTAGGATACAAGAACTAACTTACAATTAAGAACACGTCTGGTTCCCAAATTCTTTTCTACCAACTTTCACTAGGTCCTTTAGTTTTGTATCCGTATTTTCTATGTCCAACCTTTGAAGTACCTACCGGCATATTTTCCCGCCATGTCCACTTTCCACATATTTATGACCCTTGTCCTATCATTTCTCTACCCTTTCTCACAACTTTGCCGTGTTTTCAATTCCAATTATATATCAATTGTCCACGCACCAGTAACCAGAGCAGACGTGTTCACTCCACGAGTTATGCTCAACAAATTTCAATCCATACTCGTGTAATGGTCCATCAATGAGAACTTCGTTAACAACCAATCACATCGATCAACTGCCACATGAATTTGTTAAATATATTTATTGTTATTTAAATCACTATCAAATTTCATTCAAATCTAAATACCTGCATGTAATCCTTCAATTAGTATTACAAGAAGTTCACGTGATATCCGGAGCTGACGTAATACAAGGATAAGCGTGAACATCGTGATAGTGCGCTATGTGATTTTTATGGGTAATTTACCAGAGTCTTTATCGTGAAACAGAAGAAGCGTGTAATTTCGTTGCGGGCTGGAACGCATGGGGATTACAATTACCTTTATCGTTTTAACTGTGATTGCTTCGTATTGTCTGCTTCCCCGGGTAGTACTTACACTTTACAGTGTACCTTGTACGATAAATTGGCGCTCGCGGGACACCGAGGGACCCCATGGGACCCTATAAGACCCCGTGGGGTTCCGATACTCTTTGTCTACGTTTACCTCCGCTTACACCGTTTCTCGCAGCTCCCCCACTGGTGACACGTAACGGATATTATGGGCAGAATTTTATGCTTCTATGTATACCTAATTACAAGAAGTCGCGACGTGAGTTTCAAACAAACAAATGTCGCTGGAAGAAACGATTATTCCTCAAACATTTCTTTTTTAGACGGCGTAAAACATTCTCAATTAATGGAATTTGCCGAGAAAACTGTAAAATTTTCACCAGATGTACTCTTCAACGATACATTCTAATCCTATTATAATAGACTGTATAAATATTGACTTTCACGGCAGTAAAATTATTCGCTCGTATGCTGTGTATACGCCGTTTTGCAAGCATTAAACCTTTCCCAGTAAATGTTCTAGGTTGTAAAGAGTAGTGGGTATCGAAACCTGGGTTAATTAATTGCAATCACGGAAATTACACAAGGCAAGTCCTAGAAGGGTGATTGAAATCGATCGGATTAATCCTTGTTTGAATATTCAGAAAACCCAAATCGGTTCAGCTTTCTTTCTTTCACACGCCTCCGACAGCCGGAATCAATCGATGATCACGCGTCTTGATTTACTTCGTCAGAGGAAAACTTTCACATTCAATCCCGCACTTACATTATATACGAATACACTGTATTCGACGTATTAATGATTAAATTATCCGAACGGTATGCACGAGATGGGAGCAAACGCGTCAATGGAATACGAAAGCAACCGATCTCCACCCATATGGCAAGACGAGACTGATGGATTCCCGGCAATGTTCGCCTGCAAGTGGCACCTGCTCTGTGATTGTGAATTTACCTACTCGGGACTCGAGTTGAGTCTCGACTCGACATCACACCGTGATCAATCGGTGACATTTACAGCTTATTTATATTCAACAATTCGCTTGAATGTATTAAATCCTTCCATGATTCATTGCGCGATCAAATCTCCCTGCACTAACCTCTGCCACGCGTGTTTTCAATTTACACAATTACACGGTCGAGAGTCTTCTCCAGACGCGGAGGTGTTACTTGAAACAAGGTTTGCCATCGTATAAGCGAGAAATTTATTCGACCGTAAGACATTTACTTTCAACACTAACGAATAATCATCTTATATCATACAAACGTCAAAACCGAAATACCCTCACTTTGTACCTGCAATGGATATTAATGGACGTTATGCTGGTGGGGCGTGTATACATCGTAATTACAGAGACAAGTAATTACACGCGTGTAGGATCAAATTCTAACTTCCTTGCATCGTAGCGACAACAATAACATCGAAGGTACCAATAACGAAACCGATCGTTCTCATCTTCCTGTGAACCGAAGCAGATGCAATACGACGCCGTAGAACTCCCATCAAGATATCATTGTAAAGAATTAATTGTCCGGGAAATTGAATCTCATTATATGTAGTGACGAACGATATTACGAATCAATGGAAACATTGATGAGACGGGCTGCTGGAGCATCTACCATATGTTTTGACAACGAGTAAAACGATACATACCAACTTTCACTAATTTAGAGTTTCCATTAGTAACTCGATTATGCAGGTATTGGCTACCATTTAACAAACATGAATGTTCAAATTTGGTCGATCCAATTTTCTTTCCATGACTCGAGCAGTAATTTAGTACCACTGCACCATTTTAGAAAACTCTTGCTTCAAATTTTGCAGAAAAGACAAATCAGAGATCAGATCAAATCCAGAGAATATCCCAGAGAATTTCTTTGTTAGTTAGTTTTTTAGAAACCGAGAATACCCACACGGTGATGAATATTTGTTGGCACAATTGGACCGTAAGAGTTAGGAAAATTGACTTACAAAATTGTTACTAAGGTATAAGAATAGTCACAAGAATAACGCAATCAATATGCAACACGTGTGCGTGTACGTAGATAAGCAAAACACCTATATATAGGCTGCTGGGTACGAAGACGAATCGAGGTTAACGTGCTACTGAAAAATAAAATGTCAAAACCAAAGTTGAATACACCACAGCCACGTACCGACGTCGTTGACCAGACCGAGTAAGAAAAAGAGATTAAAGAAATTAATTCGCATTCGCGGTAGTCGCAGATCTGAAACGGATGCGAGGACCCTTCCATACTTATAACACGCTTATGCCAGTCGTGAATATGCAGAACGACGAGCGGTGTAATTTGTGAATCATCACGAGTTGTTAAGAGTTGGGATTTTCAGAACGGTGTGCAAACACGCGCCTCTCGACCACTTAGATTTCGATCTAAAATATCAAATTACTAGCTGCGGGGACCGTCGGGGATTGTTAAGGCCAGAATTTATGGGTCTGGGACTACTCTTGGAAGCTGGCACATGAGTCGACCTATAAAACAATCGTAACAACGGAGCCCGAGAACCGCCAGGTCTCCGAGGTCTGCACGAACTCATGGTTTCCACGCGTATCTTCCGCACCGGTCGGCCGATACGCAGAGTTACGATGCTTCGCCTAGATGCAGGCATGCAGATGGCTCTGGATCAAGGCCAGATCCATTAAAGATATTCACGAGGAATTCCTCGGTGAGTGACTGGGCCTGATGGGTGAACGGATCGCAGCCTCTTAATTGTGTCCAACCTCGGCTAGAGCAGATTCTAATCCGGCCTGAACGCGTTCGCGGTTCTTGTCAAACGCAAACTGCAGGCACCACTTTGAACCGCGGCGTCCCGGCGACATCGGCCAACCTGCCGCTGCATGAGAAGACGGACGAAAGAAAGTCCCGAGGTAATTGACAGCGTCCGTGCGTTGGCGCCAGTCCCGGCAATTTCGCGGTCACGGTTGCCCGACGTTTGCACGCCTCTTAATCACTTTAAAGAAATTTATTACGCAACACCTGACTTACCGTCTTCGAGGAATTTTTATTAGATTTAATTAGTAATAGATACAAATGGGCCCAATTTTACTCACCTTTAGCGGAAACTCTTCTTCCGCGTCCCGCTTCGAGGTACGTGGAACGTGAGCCACCGAAAAAATACGTTTCGGTCAATGTTAAGGACTCCTTGTCTTGATGGGTGTATCTGCTGCTCCGAGTTCCGCTTAGCGACCCTTCGCGCTGGGTGACAATTTTGGAATGCTCCCTCGCGCCGAGCGCTCCGATTTTCAGTTTGATCGCTTTGATTTCCGGTGGCGCCCTCTGCGTCTGGGACAGATTTTTCGCGCAATTACCACATTTCGGTGATGTACGTACATACTCTTATTCTTCCGAAATATCCATCAAGGCAACCCACTTTGAATGCGAGTACTTGAGTGACACAGGCATCTTTGCGTTCTGTCTTTCAGAACAGCCCGTTGCGCATTGCGTTCGTTCCTTAGGGTTCAATCACCCCTCAGAGCACTACCCTCGCTGTCTCGGGGGTGAGCTTTTTATTTTCCGGATTGCCTGGATTTATAACTGACTCGTTGACATAATAGTTACGTCCCACGGCCTGGGTCACGATACAGTCGACAACACCTTCCTTGTAATTTTTTCTACCCACGCTTGTTGCTGTCTGCATGCCAGTGTATGCGTATCACCTGCGGTGAAATCAAACTACATTGGTAACTGGAATGCCGCCTGGCTGATCGGCGACTATCAGTAGAGATATCGATTATTCGAAGGCAAGACGAAGGGGTGAAGTGAAGTGGAATTCGGTTTGTCCAATTTTTTAGTTTTGTTTTCTGTTAGCCGTGGATTTTCGTTTATTTTTCAACGTATCACTCGTACATCGTATCGCTGTGCAACGTGACGAGCTTGCGCAATCAATATCGTGATCGATACTCTCGCGGGCGAAGATCGCGCGAAGGTAAGAGAAGAGATTTATTATTGCGAAAAAAAATAAAAAAATACCGGTACGCAATTTCTCACGCTGTTTACGAAAACAGCTCAGATTTTATCAGAGAATGCAAGATAATGAGTACTGCTGTTGAGCGAGACAGACGAGACGAGATTGATTTGTTGTACAGACATTTATTCAGCTCCAGACATATAAGCTTTGTTGTTTCTGATAATTTTTACCCAGTTCTCCGTCTTTGTCTCTGAAGATCTTTATTTCTATCCACCAGATGAAGTCGTTGTAATGAAACGAGCATCGCGCTAACGTGACGCACAAATTACATTATAGGTATAAGGTAGCAGCGTGGACGTACGATAATTTGTCTGACATCCTCGTTGCCGAAAACAGAAGCTACCTGACATGGCGCGAGGTTTTCAGGATCACTAGGGTACCGGTATCATAACGGATCGCGTGAAACTAACGCTTGAATTACCCTACAGTGTAACATCTCTCGCCGCCTTGTTAAGCCAAGGTGCGATAAAATTCACCAACCACTTGGTATTCCCCCTTTCGTGGCCCTTCGGAGCCTTCATTAACACCACGAATACTGAAAGATGCCCGAGCGGCAAAGAGAGAAAATTACATGTTCACGATTTTACAGTTGAGCGCAAGCTCCTCATCCCGAGCATCAGCCGGATCGGTGATGTCCGCGGTGGTGCAGAGAATCGGTATGGAAAGTCGAGATACTCGCGTACGTGTAATAAAAGCACTGGAATGAGGTGATGCCTGAAGAATTTCGACCAGACGAAGGATCACTCCGAGCGACTAGATTACTAGTCCGTTGAGCTTGGAGAGGGCAGGGCGAGTCTGCGGTCTGCCAGATCTATTTATAGCCTCTCGACGTTAAGGTACACCTTCGTGTGTACTCATATACGCGTTGCATATCGTATCCATATGGACACATACGTGTACGACTACGGTACACAATCTTGAACCGTATCCGTACACCCTCCGTAATACCCGCACGAGCTCATGGCCGACACGCGCGCTATGCAATCCCATACCTGCACGCTGATCTCCGTAACACGTAAGTTATAACGGACTCCTTAATATCATACCTGAATGCATTGCTGCACATTTGCTTTGTGACGGATGCATTGCCATTCCCATACAGGTATCTTATATTGCACTTTCCTCCAAGTGCGAGGGATGAAATTGTTGTATGTACTTTGTCCACGTGTCGAGAAACCGTGCGATCATTGTTCAAGAAACAGGAAGGGCTGACACGGAAGAGCTGCGGAAGAAAAATTATTAGTGCAATTCAAAAACAAACTTGGCTGTTATAAATTTAATTCAAATGAGTAAACCGGCTATCTTTCAATGTATGCGTAATATAATATAATATTCTCTACAGCGACAAAAGTGGTAAACTAATTTCTCTCTTCTTTGTTATTTATAATATTACTTCAATTCCTATTTTCTATGGATTTTCCCAAAAATTATGTATCGGTATTACCAGTTCATTGTTGACCGCGTCGGATGATAATTCACGCGACAAACATTACTCGACAAATTTTACATTATACAGAAATCCATCGAAATATTCCGTACCCGGAATCGTCACGGTGGTCAATGTGTTGATTAAATTGAACGATAAAATGGGCCCGGAATACTGATTGCGGGATAGCAATGATGGATGCAGGTCCCCCCATCCTTTCCTTCTTATACATCGACCATTTCGTGGTGCGTGAACAAATGACCCGACCTTTACCGCAGGCAGTACACGCCAAGGTCGCTAACCTTTCGAGCCCTAAGGTTCCGTTTGGCGCCACTCTTTTTCACGTTTCAGCTTTAAACGCACGCTGCATAGGCTGTAGTCACTCACTGGCGATGCATCGCCAACGATAAGATTAGATCTCCATGATAATATACCTATTCGATACTCCGCGCACTTTCACGCCGCCCGGTGCGTGTCTGTAACCGCAAACACTGCACCGAGGGATAAGTATCAAATTAATTGAAAATTAGTTCACACATTCGAAAGGTGTACTCGAGCGCTGCACCTGCCTTCGTACCGCATCCGTGTGTGGCAATCATTCCAGGCTTGCACATATTGGTTGAGTGGGTATACAACTACTTAACCGGCTCGTACGAGATGCGCTGGGCGTTCATCGTCCAGCCCATTCCTTGGAGATTTCGTCGCACCGAAACTTCCACGTTATTAATCCGCGTATAACGGTCTGCAAAACGCGTGATTGCCGAAAGACACGCTTTGGCAACAACCTGCCACGAATTTTCAATACGCGTATTTCATTGAGCAAAACTCGCTGACCTGATGTAAGGGAACATCGTTAGATCCTTGTCTATTTATACATACGCTTCGGTAGATGGTCGATCAGTGAGAAATGTAAGAAACTGAAGTCAATCAAGTCATGAAAACGGGTGTTCACGGTAGATTCGTAAAATTACTTGGCACGAATTCAATACCACTCTCACTGTCATCCCTTAACAACTTTTGCATGGAAATATGAAGTAATGCCGTCGTTGCGTAATTTCATTTACAAACCGAAGTCAGTTGATGGCGGTTAATTTATAATCATTCGTCCGATTGATATAAATTTGAATCTGAACTGTGTACGTGAGTATATTCTCCGTGGTTCAGTGTGCAGACAATTAATCGATCAACGTCACTCTTACTACTAATTATTAAAATGAAAAATTCAAGATTCATTGTCAGTTGTCGCGTACACGCCTGTCTCAATCTGGTTTGGTGGGTTCGCCAATCCACTGGCAAGCAGTTACACGGCATACGAGTATACCTACTACACATCTCAGAAGACATTCACTCCGCACGACGATCATTATTCATTCTTCCTGAAAATTACAGCATTCGGAGAACGCTCTCGTACATAATTAATTAGTCAACGAACCGATCCACAATTCGTTCCATTCTACCCAGATGATTCGATTATTCGATAACCGCGTTCCAAATTACATTCCTACATGGTGTTACAAGTAGAATTCAGTTCAAATTGAATGTCAATGCCGGATCAGTGTTACTGTATAGCTACGCAAAGGCACTATAATTCTATCGTCAAATACCACCGGTCACCTAACCCAAATCAATTGTCCAACTGAACGGATTTGGATCAAGTAATCAGTTAGAAACAGGTATGAATACGCGAAATACGGCCTTTCGTACGTCGAGATCTCATGCCGTTCGACAAACTTGTATAATAACGTAAATATTTAAAAAAAAATACAATGGCATGCGTCATAAATTCACACGTACAATCTCGCTTTTGTCCACGTGGCGATAAGCCTGAATGCCAGCCTGGCCATTTTCCTTGGCCCTTCCAAGGGATGCGCAGGCTACTCAAATAACAACCGCAACCAGACCAAACAAAAATACATAAGTTTATTAAAACCAGTTAACCATGGAATATTACCCATCTACCCGTTACTAATTCGAGAAACGTCGAGTTGAGTGTAACATTATAGTTGCAGATTCCTCCAACATATTTTGGTACCTTTAGCATATCTTATAACAAAGTTATTTTTTTCTTTCTCGCGTTTCCGCGCAACTAGTGAAATGCAAGACAGTATTGCATTCGGAATAGGTATCAGAGACATTCTATGATTATAAGATCAGAATTTACTTCCACATTAGGAAGACGGTTAGTTTTTTTTTGGTCTCGTACATGTAGGCAACTACTTGACTGCTTCAATACAGGAAAATGACGAAACGAAACTTTGATTAATGTATTTCTTTCAATACCGCAGGAATCTGGTGCAACAGTTCATTAAATCTCTGGATTGTGCAGCGTGGTAGCCTATATTATAGATGCGGAAGGTTAATAGGTTCGATCACGATCATTGCCGTAGACATAAGATGTCTATACCGCGACATGAGTGATCAATGGTTATGTAATTGTCCAACCTATGTACAGGTACTGATTGTCAATCACTGAATACCGATCTATTATTTTCATCGATAATTTTCACATTTCCATTCTCAACTAATCGTAGTTGCATGCCTCGCAATTCTTCTGTCGATCATCAAACATAATTCAATTATTCGTTACATATACAGCATTAGAGTCATTCTAATGACTATATAATATAATTCGAAAAGATCGAATGTCAAGAAAAAAAGCATACTATAAGGCCACGGGCATTCATCTAATAACTTCCTTTGTTACTTATATAACTCCATATAATTCCATTGCACATACTACATGCGTTCAGGGATTTATGACTAGAATAGAAATCGTTAATCAATTGAATAGACCCTTAACTACCGTGTGTATAATTGTACGGTGATGAACGTGGTTATAAAATGCATTGCTGTGCAGGATGCACAATTAATACCGACGTAGTAGTCGATCGCTGTAGATTTGTTCGTGATAAGTTATCATCTAAACAGCACAACCGGTTTTGTACCGTGTGAAAGTTATGCTTCCCGATCCACAAAATACCAAAGATCTTGCTGAGATTTCTAACTGACCGACAGAACTCAGCACATCGACGGCAACACGTTAGTATCACTAGTCGGACTTGACCAAAAGTACCAATCAATACTGTTTAAGATTTATGTCGGTAGCAGAAAAAGCCAGCGCAATCTGATACAGCAAACCGTGATTAGAAAATGAGAGTACGCGATTAATTTCACAGAATTTGATGTTTTTATTTCGTGACACAATAACGTTATCATCCGAGTAGAACTTGTGTGTAGTGCCGTACGTATATATAGCGTATAAATACGGTAAAAACGTAAAAAAACCTGTAAACGTGACTGTATAATGATTACATGTTACATTATAACTTACGTTTTTAGGCGCGTCCTAAGTGAGCGAGACGCAATAATCTAAATTAAATATATCATCTGTATAGTCCATTTGGATCACCTCCTCTCGGGTCTTAGGCGAATTTAAATTCATCGTTAGTATTATTATCAATATAAATATTATGAAAAATGTTAAACTTCACGGCGTTCAAGTTTGAATCCGGAAACTTCGTCGCAGCAAGACGTATATTCCATCAGTTGATTATCGGCAAAGACCACTCAGATCTAAACGGGCTATACAACATCGTCTGGTTTCGCTTAGTTTTCATTCGATTTATGAGTATAGATATTTACAATATTATATGACCAGAATTACTCATGTATCTTAAACTAAGCGTTTTGCCACCGTTATTAATAAATGCATGCGTATATATATATATTTATATATAGATACAAACGCGTTTTGTATGCATGTACACTGATACATATATGTATATACACCGTCGTTATTTTGGTTCATATATTATATCATTATATTAACAACTTGTATTAAATAAAATTTATTATAGCATGTTTATGTATAAATAATGATTTTATCTTTGCGCAAGTATAATCCTGATTATGTTACTTCATCCTGGGTGCCAAACTATTTTGCACAGTTATGTATGTTATCCTTTAGACTTCTTTGGCGAAACGACTCGTGATAGTTCTCTATGTTATAAATATACTGCACACTGGCAATCGATACGGTTTCGATTTTTTTTAGTTTTTTATTGTGCAGCAGCTTCCTTGAAGCTATGTCGAGATATCAGCTCAAATTGAATGACGAATGGGAACAATTAATATGCATAGTAATAAATATATACTGCATAAGTGATTTTAATTTAAAGCACCCAGTTTAAAGTAAACTTTATTTTCATCGATAATACTGTAGTGTGTATCTACGGCTAAAATTGTAAGTTAAGAATTTTCACATGATTAATTGATGCTTTTCCGAATTTATAGTTTAGTACGCATCTGCCTTTATCAACTATTGCGACACTCACATATCGTTTGATAGTATATTCGTTTTAAAATACAATCACACTACTGTAATGGCAGCACAGCTTATTGCATCGCGTTTTTCCATACTAATTTTAAAAAATCGCAAAAATACTTGTGGACTCATCACTTGGCGGTTAAATGATTTTGCAATCTGTTTACTTAGAATTGACTCTTCTGTTTCCACATTTCAATTGAACATATTTCTTCGTACCAATCGCCTATACATATAGAAATATAGACCTCGAGCATCGCACTACAAATATGTACACAGTTTATGTTTATAGTAATACCAATCAACATTGAGGCAATTCTTAAGCGATTGATAAATATTATAAGAATGGAAAACAATTGCAGGTATTGTACATACTTTTGGTAATCTTGACCGGACGATGCCTCCTATGTGAAATTTATACTACGATTTACGTTGTATTGAAAAGGCGTTTCTTTTTTTCGTTTTCTTCTTATTATTCTACCTAGGCCTCTGTAGCCAACAACACGAGCTATCCATACCAACTTCAGCATGGTGCTGTATAATAAATTGTGTATGGATAACATTTGTTCTTTTCTCTATTATTATTCAATTAACACACAATCACTGATAGTATGGGGGAGAGACGAGAGCTTTACTTGCGTCAATAGTCAAGAGTATTATTTACGAACAACAATAGTAGCGATGATAAATGGCAAAAATACAGCTGCTGAATACAGTGTCAAGAATTGACGTTATGACTTTATTTTAATCGAAACGTTCAAGTTATGACCATTGATTTCTGTTCTTTGAAATATGACTAGTGAGAAACATTCACCGCCTGCATAGTACATTCTAATTTTTCACTCATTTACTCACCTATTGAGAGAAAAAAATGAAGCTTACTCTTAAACTGTAAGTTGGGAAAGTAATAGAGTTTGTAACCAACTTATTCATCGATATTTAAAATGATTATATTGCGATTCTGAAATACAAATAAATTAGCTTCTCATGCGTTTCAATCGTAGATATACACAAACAAAATATCTTACCTGGAAGAAATATTTGTACAAATAAAAATAACTCTCAGGAGTTTTCATAATTATTTAAAAATCTTTTGATTGACGAATAAATTTTTATAACTATCAATTCAACATCAGACATTTTTTGAGTAATTATGATCAAAATAAAATTATAAAACAAAAACCAGCATGTACTCGTTTTTAACATGCGTATTTTCCTTCCTAGTCCTGAATTCAGCAATCATCTTGACATTTATACGCTCTCTTCTAAAATTTAGCGACAGTTAGTAAATTTGTAATATCGTTTTCGTAGTTTCGACATGGCGATTCATTTCATATACTCTAAAGCGTAGATTCAACGCCTCTGGAGGAGGAGGTTGAAGAGCTGCAAGTCAGGTCTTCGGAGTGCCGAGTGTGTGAAGAATCCAGTGATGTAACCGAATCACTGTCGTTACTGTGCGGACTTGAATAGTTGGCTGCTTCCTGTAGCCGCATCAGCATGTTTAACTGTAATAACAATTTATTTAATGCCTTGAATAAAACTGATCAATGATTAATTTGACTAAATATAGATACCGCTAATTAATCTCATCGGCTCATCAATTTATCTAATGAGACATCTCTCTACAAAATAAGGCCTATATACCTAGTTCGTTCTAAATTCTAATAACAAGTCTTTCAATATTCACCTATGTATTTCACGGAATATGAGCAATTTCCTGTGGGATTCACTGGGAAATATACTTCAACTACAGATAAAACATCCAGAATTAATTCGAAACGTACCAACGGATCGCCTTCCGTGTCACTGTGCGTGCTGCCAAGGCTCTTGACGCTGGACGCACCAACGCCAGAATTATGAGCGGAACTAACATCATAGCCGACGTCCTCGGGTCGCATTCGATGGAGAGCATCGCTCCCGCCATGAACGGCGTGGGGTGCAACCCAAGGGTAGCTGGATGTGATGAAGTGGGTAGGATCTTCCCATGGAGAATCTCCGTTACCATTTCCGCTAATTCGCCGACCGTATAAGGTCAGTCCTTCTCTTACCGCGTCAACCAAATACGGTAACACGGAGTAATTCCATACGCCCGTAAACCAGACTTGGGAGCCCGCGACTTCCATCGGACAGGATAGGAATAGTCGTGGACCTGAAAGACGCGATAACAAGTTCCGTCGAATCATTAACTTTCAAACACGTCATTAATTTTATATTTCATGATTTATATCATGGACAGAAATCAATTTCGGTAACCAACCGATCGTGACGTCAGAACTGCTGTGTGTTTCGAGGAATTTGTTCACGTGTAGCCAAACTCTGGGAATCCATTCTACGACTGCAGCCATTTTTGCATTTCGTGTTCCCCCCGATTCCCGCAGTTCATGCTCCAGCAGTCTTCGTCGAAGGTAACGTCCCAGGAAACCCTTGACCGGCTCCATGTGGTTAGCGCACAAAACCCACCTTTTGAAATTTATAATGAAACAAAGTTTTTAAGATCAAATAACTTTGCCGGATTTATGAAATACATCTAGTCGTTGCAAGTAGTTGTCAATTTCCCCCCATTTTAACAATGACAAGAGAACTTGAAAAGAAAAATTGCTATCATTCACCTAAAATTATGATGTAATTGAAGATTGGTAGTGCTACATGTGGCTTGACTCATGGTGCCAATGATGGCCGGACAGGAGGAATGCCTTGTGCCTAGCAGCCCGCTAAACAATTCACCGAGCGATGCGGCATGTTGTAAATTCTCTAGAATGATAACGCGAGGTAGTTCATCGGCAGCGCTCGAATCGCACCGTTCAGCGATGTGGGCAAGATACTGCCTGAGTTCCTTGCTGGGCTTGTCATCTACGTTTACAGTAGCAACCGAGGCAGCATACTTCGTCTCGGTGTCGGTGTCGACTAAAGCATGTGCGAGTTTTCCAGCGAGGTAACTCTTGCCAGTGTCACTAGGGCCGCACAGTATAACACGGCGATGTTCCGTGAGGAGTGAAACCAGCCGCTGAACTATGGATCTTGGAATCAAGGTATCGACGGCAAGCCACGAGTAGCCTGACAAAACCAAGTAGATCGTCCTTACGTGACCGACCAGGTAACCACACGGCAGTAATTCCGGTAACTGAGAGTCGGCGGTACAGCGGGAAGATTCGCCGAGGTGGTAAGCGGCGATACACTCAACTCCGAGGCCGAGATTCGTCACCGGATCTACCCTGGCGACGTACTCTTTGAAGCACCGTCTTACGGTGGCATCGAGAGAATCCCAAGTGGTTTTGTTCGATATACAGACACTGGCGATCACGCAATGAGCCGGCTCGTTCTTTCCGTCTGTCGACGTGTTTCCGATCACGTTCAAATTGAAGCTTCTTTCACTTCCGAGGTAAACCGCCACGTTGATCCTCTTTCCGTCGGTGTCTTGCTCGATCGGAGGTTCGTTCGTCATCGTCGTCGCTGTCTGAACAACCGAATGTTCCGAAACGGATAAATCCTCGAGTTGATCGGTACCCTGAGGATGATTGCCTCCGCTCGACATTGCCGCGACGCTTGAGGCAACCTCGGTCATGCTGAATCTTCGTTCAGGATCACTTGGCAACGATGATTGTGAGGAGGTCAAGGATTTCGATGTTACCAAACGCTGGAGACGCTCGTTATTTTGCTTCAAATTCAGCATTTCGTTCTAGATGAGTAAAGGATAGACTTAATTAGAAAATATCATTATAACAGGTACGTGAATAACGCTGGCAATATCCGACCTTCGGACTAGTGTTTGGGCTTCTCAAACTCGTGATACTGAACGACCTCGTTTACATATTACATTATGTAAGACGCAGCGCAATTTTGATAATGATATCAAATATCGCGTTTCACGAGTAAAGTCTAACGAGACAAAAATAAAAGCTATCAAACTTGTGGCAAAATGGCACATGAAAACAGACGTCATTTGTTATAAACTGTGTGATTTCGCAACGGAGATCAAAGGTTCGTAAGATAAGAATACATTCATGGTTATGGTGTACGTGCAATAGGTTGAATTATCCCTGACATAAATATATGCAAAGACAGTGACTAGTCACGAGGTCGATTCAATAGTCTCCATGTCAATACGTACCCTCATTTTGATAACTGTATCCTTCAGAGATTCTAGCTGATGTGCCGACGAAAGAGCCTCCAACCGAATATCGGTAAGAACCATGTCTTTCTCCCGTAATTGTTTCTTCAGCTCGTCAACATCCTCATCCTCTTTTTTGTACAACGCAGAGCTACTCTTGCTACCCGTCATTCCGTTTTCATTCTCCGGAGATCTTTGCCCGTTGCTCCTCGGGCCCTGAGTTTGACTTCGAGATTCGTGTTTAGCTGCCGTGGGTAACCTTGGGCTGTTTGGTGCGCTCATTTCGCCTGGTCCATCCTTGCAATCTTCGGCGTCTGAGACAGAGCCGTGACGGTTTTTCCGCGAGCGAGAGAACGCCTTGGAAAAGGAACTTCGAAGCCATCCTTTCTTCTTGTGATGACTACTGGCTGAGCAGGCGCTGCTCAAAGAATTCAACGATGTCACGCTGTCCGCTGACAACTGCCTCGCCATTGAAGACCCTTGATGGTTGCTGTTCGATCCCGTGCACCCGGTTGTGCTTTCCGAATCACCGAGGGTATGTCGACGTCCATTCGTCGCGGCATTTTGATTCGACGCATTCAGTCCAGCCTCCGCACTTTGTTTCCTCAGTCGCTCTATCGTATCTCTCAACTCTTGTAGTTCGGAATCCTGTGGAGAAAGAAGTGACATTTGTTACTTATCAGTGAATGGTCACAATGTTTTAAATTGCAAGACAATAGACATCCGATAAGCAAGTATCGGCAGGATTACTTGTCATAATTGACTTTAATTCGATGTACCCACCTATAAAAAACTTTTGAACCATTGATTCAACACAAATGTGTTGCAAGAGATCCTCCAGCATCTGAGGTTCTTAAAAATACACCCATACGCAACAACCAGGCCTGGATTAAGGGAATGGAGCCGAAACCCCGGACCCCGCCTTGATTGGGGCCCCGTCTTTGAAGATACAAAATTTCTCATACAAACCGATGATTTCAATAAATCTCATTATCAATGACGATAAAAAAATGTTCGATATCAACATATTTACTGTATACGATAAAAGCGCGAGCAGGAGGTGAATTGTATTTTATGGAAAATTATGAATTAATTTTCGGAATTCTTTTTATTAAGTAAAAATTCTTTATGCGGGGCCCTGCAAAGCTGATTTCTACATGGGAATAAACTGCAGAACTTGGTATGAGTGTAACGTTTTCAAGGAAACGAAAATCTATTTTTGTTATATTTTACCTTGTATACGTGTCAGAAACAATTTCTTTCTACTAACCTAAAATCTTCTCCTCACGATACAAGATAAGCAATCCTCGCGCAACAATGTAATTAACGTTTTAAAAATAAAATGTACCGATGAACGTATATTGTTCCTAATCAGTACAACATCATCGAGTTCGAAAAATGATGACAGTAAAACGAATTCTTTAAGTAGGCCCCGAACGCTATAAATACTGAAGTAAAATCGTTCAATAGATTTTATTCTATGGCTCTATTACAGTTGTTATATGCCAGATGCAGTTATGATAAGTGTACGGGTTTATGAATAAGCTTCCACGTGCATGAGTATTTAAAAAAGTCGACGAACTGCTATGACATTATCCAGAACGTTACTATCATTTTAAGAAAGTGTTTAAACTCGATGGCTTAATTATTTTCACTGTCGCTGATTATTTTTATGTGACATTGGCTTTTCCATGGATAGGACAAGGCTCATTATTGTGACAACAGGAACAAATTTCGGAGTGACTGGTGACAGAATCGCTGCTCCATGAGTCAGCCATGCTATATAGTTGTCTCGTGGACTTCGAGCTCGGATCCAGGGGCTTGTCAGCCTTGTCGTCTTGAGGAGTAGTCATAGTGGGTGATTTCCTTAATCCTCCAATGCCCAAAGCTCCGCCAGCATTTACTATGGCTACGGGAAGCAGATTCCGGTTCGGCACCAGCTGCGTCTTTGCATTGGGATTGGACAGGAGCTCAGGTTTACGGGATACTCTTCTCAAGCTACGATCCAGTTTCGAGCTGTAACCGATAAGACTGCCCGCGGTTATTTGACCGTCCAACGCCTCGAAAATTTCCATCTTTTTCTGAGAGTAGTTGACATTATTTAAAGCGTCTTTTCCTGCTGACGCTCCTCCTTCTAATTTTTTCGTCTCCGAAGGACCAGACGTCCTTCTAACATTGGCAGAAGCTGAGCAAGGTGGCATTTTGAGACGCATGATTCTATCGTCCTCTGAGAGGGTAGGTATTAACATAGGGATAGCAGAAGGCGAAATGATCTGATTTAATCCGGGGACTAAGGGATTGTCGGTGGCGCCTAGATCTTCGAGTCGTGGATAGTGGTTGGTTTTTTGTTGGCGATTCGGATTCCTGGGATCACGCTTAGGATTTTTTGGATCCTGGATAACAGTATCTGAAGGTAATTTACCACCGGACTCTTGCGGTACGGATTGCTCATCATTTCTGGGTGAATTGATACTCGACCGCTGGCCACTTCTGAAGATTGTTGCTATCGCTTCCGTAGCCCTCCTCCATGCGTTGATTGGAGAGTATCCAGAGACCTGGTGATCTGAATCATACCGATTCTTTTTAACTGAAGTAGTTTTTGAATCCTCTACTACAGACCCTGCAAGATTTTCTGTCGTTCTAGGCGCCGCAACGAGGGAGCGACTCGTTTCCTGTAGGATAGCTGCACTTTCGTCCGCTCTGACATTCTGCTGGTATTCGGGATCTGTCATGTCAGTGGTACTCAAGGCTCTTTTCAGCTCAATAGCGGAGGGCTTTGGTCCATTGCAGGACGATCCACATCGATTAGCATTTTCGGAAAACTGAATTTTTCAAGTTAGAGTTGCTCGGAGCTTATCTTGATCATTTCATAACGTGTTTTATTTAATTTTGTCATCAAAGCTTGCCGAAATTTATATGTTTCTAATTTTGAGGTTTCTTTTCGGCACCGCAACGATTCTGCGGAATAAGATCTTACTTCTTTTGACATTCTATCTTTTGTTTTTCATACAGAACTCGGTTCAGGTTACAGCGCAAAAACTCAGCCGGCCACGAAGACCTTTTCAGCTTCAATTTTCAGCCACATAACCGATACAGTAATGACGATGCAATCTGGCGGCACAAAATATTTCACAAATAGTATTCCAGACGAAATTCATGCTCTCTCGTTCCATTCACCAGATGGTATTACCCGCCGTCAAATTTTTTCCTCCCGCCAACAAGTAACTTATATCTCCGCACGCTGCAGCCCAACATTGAACACATGTTACTCCCCATGTAACGAAAACCATTCTCCCAGTCAACCGCAGCGTGTTGAAGTTGCTTACTAGATTGTCAACCACGCCAATGATAAAACTTGGGAGTACAATTACGCAGCAGTGATACAAACGTAGTACTCGTGGCAGCGTGCATTATCCACGAGTCGTGAACTCCGCTTGAACTGCAGCTTGAACCTTGGTGAAGCCGACGCGTGCGCCTGCGGTATAAATTTATGCGGTGAAATTGAATAATTACCTTTTTCTCGGCGGTAGCGGTGAGATACTGCAGCCTCTGGGTCATGTTGGACAGGGACTGTTCGAAGGCAGATACAACGTGGGCCTGTAACAGGAAGAGAAATAAAAATATTTAAAAGGCTGATATTACGCCCGAGAGAATAGCAGTTATTTTATTCAAGTCCCGTATCCCAGCGTGGATATTGATGAACGAGACTGTGGATCTAAGATCTAGTGTAAATCTAGCGTATAAAATATTTTAAAATATTCGACACGTTCCCGTTGATCCCAGTTTGTTTATTTTTCGTTCAGAATTCGTCGTGGAATCGGAGAAAATTATACGGTTCGGAACATAGGGCCGTACGCAGTTGCACACGTGCTCGCAGGTTGTCGTTAGCACGTTAAAACGAATGAAAAAAACCCATTGGCGCACCCGGCCTCGGGCCCTGGGCTTTCAGGGCTGGGAGAGTCGGACGCGTAGCGTGGTAAGGTCCGGCAGGCCACTGTATGTGTACCGCAAGTCCCTAGGTCCGGACGTGTAATTACGATGATATTTCCCAACAGTGGGGCCTGACAGCAATAAGATAAGCAGCCGCTGTCAGGTGTATAAGACGCGCTCTAAAACCAGTCGCAAGATGAATCTGACTAAACTAGACCGACTTAAATTACTCCGTGGCTTTTTCACATCATCTTTTTATTGATTTTTCTTTGTGATTTCTCCACCAGCTGTATTCGATTCACTCTGGCTCGGGTTTGTATCGGCATCGAAGCCAGACCGTACCTTGCGTGTATGCGTATATAAAGTAATAGACAATGATAACCATTCGCGGTGCGGTAATCTACTTTATTTTCGTCCAAAGTTATAGATTCTATTTTTTCTCAAGAGGCATAGTACAAGCGAGAGGAGCCAAGTCGTAGTTCGTTATCTGAATGATTTCTTCGGTTGGAAATAGAAAATTTGATATAGAACCTGAGAACCTCTTGTGGTTCAGTGAACCCGCTGCGAACAGACTAATGCTCGTGCAATGAACGTAATCCTCAAGACGTAGTATTATAACACGTTAAGCATTAAAAGCTATCCATTCAAAGATATTGCGCCACTTTGGATATGTTACTGTTTCGATTCTGGGTACTGTAATGCAATGTGAATATAAACATAATCGGGCAGAGCGCAGGTAAAAGGAAAACACATTATCTTCGTATGTTCATACCTGTGTAGACTCGGTTAGTTATAGAATTTTGACAGTTGTCGCTGCAATTGAAAGAATGATTCACTAATAAAGAACGGAGAACAAAGTGCAGTAAAACCGTTCCGGAGAAACATACTAACAATGAGAAACGCCGGTATGCACAGTCACCGAGGCGCCTCGCACAGTCTACGCTAGTCAGGCCTGTCAGCTTTTTCTGGTACCTACCAGCGTTTTTAGCTTCTGATTATGACCGGCTTTAATGAAGTAATCAACTCGTAAACATCCTGTCTATACCACCGAGGTCTATTTATTGGCCTGCGCTCTGATGACCTATTCGACGTCTCGCCAGACCTTCAAGTCTGGCTGTTTTTTATTCAACAATTCATCGATAAATTTAATTTCCACGATGGGCATGATAAGCCTTGCGACGAGCGTACCCGGATCTGCTCTCTGCTTGGACCGAGAAATAATGGCGCTGGCAACTCTGTATTACTTCTTGCACTCCAATGGTCCAGTATAAGCTCTTGGTAATAAGAAAAACCGTATCAAATTGTTCGTGCTAGTCTGGCAAGACGCTGCATCAGTGGGCGACTGACCCAAACCGGCGCCCACGCGCCGCGACGCACCGCCACACCGATTGAAATTTCTGTATGTAAACATATTACATACATGTATCCTCGGTGAATGCATGCTCCCTCCATATACATGTACTATAAACATACGTGGATAGATGGTCCATTTTCTATTTGAAAGGTGTAAGGAAATAAGATGTATACAATAACGGTACGCGTAACATCTGGATATCAGTTTCTGATATCAAATTGCTCCTGCGGCAGTCGATACCTACCTCATTTGTTGCTAGTTGACTAGTTTCAAGAAATTATCACCTGGACGCTGTGATATTTAGATGTAGAATACAGCTGATATCCTCGAAGGAATAGCGGTTAAAAGTCGGAAAAACTGTATCGATTCTGGATCGTGTTGGTTCGAGAAAGGATCATGCGGTGGGCCGCGGTTTGAAACTGATTCCCCCGACTGTCTTCTGGATAATTTTTCAAATTCTCACGGAATGTGGGAATATACCGGATCATGGATTGAATTAAGTATTATACGCCGCTGCTACGAAAGATCTGTGGAATAAGGATCCCAAGTACCACATTTACGTCCTATCTTTCAACATTCCTGGAACTTTACGACGGTGACTCAAATGCAAACTGTGTGTTATGGACAAATTCATCGACCACAGATCGTTGCAGGGAATGAAACGTGAACACTGTACCGTGACGTGGGGGCTCAATCTGATATCTAATCTCGAACACACACGGCGATCCATGAAAAGCGTTGACGTCTATTTCCTCCTACGCTTAACCGAAAACCCGTTTCAATCGAATCTTTTCATGTTAATTTAGCACCGATCGGTGTCACGTTCCGATTCACGTGAACTTGAGTGCAACCAAGCCGATTGTGACTTGGACAGCTGTTTTTCACTTCCTAAATATTTTTCTGCTATGGACCTCTCGAGACCGATGACTGCGAGAACTGTTGATAGTTTCTTTTTGTTTGCCTCTTTCTGCGGTCTTCTTTAAGAGGATCCTTTTTACAGCGATGAGGCATCGAGTTTCGTACATGTATGTGATGTAAGTATGGTAAGGCGAGGACCCAAGAACGTGTAGCGAAAGGTCTGATTGAGAATTGAGATCGTATGTCGTGGTCGTCATGAGTGGGTAAGATAATTGGAATTGCGTAACTAGCGAAGCCTAGTTTCGTTTAATATTCAGCTATACGAGGAGACGAACCCAGATGACTACGTAATTCACTCAGCTGGCTACTGTACCATGTCCATACGTCTGTATGTACCGACGGATTCTATTCTATCAACAATAGGTTGCAATTTACAAGTTTACGGCCGCACCCACAGCATTTGTTCGTATTCAAAGGTATTATAAATATACGTAAGTACACGCGGATATAGCCACCATAAATGAATAAGATAACTGCACAAGAAGCGCAAGGATCGACGGAGATACCGTGAGTTTCGGATCGAGTCAGATGTCATAGGGAAAAGTATGTAAGCCGGGAGACACATCCTTGACTTACTGTCTCTGCTGTTGTTATAGTATTCATAATTCCAACGTTCGATTGACGAGATAGACTCAAGCCTTCAGAGCCCGCGACTTAGTGCATGTATAGTTTCGAAAATTGCTAGTTGGCCACACGATATCATGCATACCACAATCTATAGAGAAAGTATACGATAGTTATAATACCCACGTGGTTGTTAGGTATCACCCTGTTCGGTAAAATTCATGAGAATCAATCAGCAGCTGTCATACTGCTGCGCGTATTCAGATTGTAGCGAAATTCATTTTGTAACAACACGATTCAACCAAATCAATTCAAAGGATAATGAGAACTTAAATTTCACGCACGGAGCGTATTGCAACATCATCGTCGCCATCTCGATGATGATTATCGAATAAAATTCAACGATAGTGGAAAGATGGCTTGCACAATCAACGTCAAACATTGCAGTTCCCGTATCCTTTGCATTACCTTATACTTTATTCCACGTCTTACCGAGTTCTCATAAAAGGCCAATGACACCTTCTTAGCAGTAGAATGTTGAGAACATCGTGAGTACGCCGTATAGCTTCTAGCGATAAGTGACCTTTGAAAAATTTTAAGTCGCATGAAATATTTTTGGTTCGTTTACTTTAATGGGTAAGCGAAAAAGGGTTCGAGAATGGCACTTAGTCTGGGTCCATGATCGCCGAATATTTGTGTATATAATGAATCAACCGTAGGAATGTGTCCGGCCAAATGGATAATTTGCTTAGGCACGAGAGTTGTTTACACGGAGTGCAGTTTTGGTTTTCGTTATCGCGCCTCTAGCCAAACACGACCTTCTGGATCGAGTTAAGACTTCTGCTACATAAACGAATGAAAGATACAGTCGCATAAGGCTGAGGGATATTTGCGTAAGCTGAGTCCATAATACAGTTTTAAAAATGGTACCACCCACGTGCATAATAATAAACTCTTCGATTTTCGTGGTAGCTTTTTAAGCGGTCACGAACGATTGCTCAAACTTCACGAATCGTGACCTCGTCGACTCTAATTTGGATTCAAAATAAGTTTAATCAAAGTGCACAAAGAAATGGATATCTCGGAGTGATGGAAACAAGGCCCCACTAACATTCACTCATCCCGCATTCGGAGTCAATTTTCCACCAACGTATAAACATTTTATTTGTTTTTCGCGACTCGTTTCCGGTTCCACCGAAGAGTTGAGAAAAAAAACGTACCTAGAGAGTAGGGTCGGAATTGTGACTTTAGATGACCGTGACATATCATTTGCTGCGTAGCAGCCAACGAAACTGAAGGTAAGAAACGTCCGTTTTTTGAACGGCTGACCTTCCAAATATTTTCAAGATGTTGCGCTGATATGAACGACGCATACATCACGTCAGAAAACGTGCAAATAATGCACTTACAACGACGCAGCTGCATCGCGGTGAAATTATAGTCACAAAACCAAGTCTCGAGATACGGTCTCTTAACTCTCGATCCACCCACAAGGCAGCATTCACACTAAAATTGAGGAGAATTTACATGGATGAACGCGGGAGCACTTCGGCATAACGATAAACAACCTACGATGTTTCTCTGACGGCTGTACCATCATAAAATCAGTATGCAACGTCATTGCACACCAGCATGCGCGACACGATGCGATGGGAAGTTTTTAAGCCTATTGTGAATTGATACAACACAGGTGTGTTCAATAGTTGGTATTCCTAAGCCGCGACAAAACTGTACTACCGACATTTCCTGTCGCGGACAATACTCGTGAGTCCGTTTTTTGATACGGGATATCTGATGATCTGGCTCTGAACGATCGTTTAAAAGTGACATTGATCAGAGTATGAGAGTAAAGCTATAAAGTTATACACTCCGATCGTCCGATCGTTTGATCGTTCGGTGTGAAGGCACCCGAGCCATGGCGGAGGTTACGGAGTGTTAACTGGAGTAACAGTTCCCAGGCCACAGAGGACTGGCGTGAAACATTATCTCAAAGTTACATGCGTGCGTTGCCTCTACGGGCTACAGACGCGCGAAGAAAGATACGGATACGCAAGAGGCAACCCACCAGAAGCTCTCGTATGTGTGTGTGAGTCGCATCGGTCTTGCCATCAAGGATGAACACGTGGTTGCCATCTTGACAGCGCCCTGACGAAGTTAATGGGATTAGACGCGCGTTATATACGAAATAATTAGAGACATGATGTCACCCATGGGCTGTCCGCGGAATCGGAATCGGTGAGCTGCGGACCATGGCCCTGCAGGCAGGAGTATAAGGGCGTCCACGCAAACTCGGGCCCTACATCATCTGGTTAGCTGTTTCTTGTCCTACGTGGGACGCGTTGCACGAGTACGAAAACCCGGGACGTACGTGCGTGTTATGAAATAAATCTTTGGTCGGTTGGTCGGTAACCGAAAGAAGCAGCAGCCATGCACACGCGACATGCCACTCCCGTTGTCCCACGCCCGTGGTCGCACTTACGAATTACACGATAAATTCTGCCCATCCGTTGATGTGAAATCGTCTGATTTTACAGAATTTGCGCCAATGAACAGTGCTCAAGGAGCTCGGAGAGATCTTCGCTTCTGAACGTATGTATGCGACAGAAGTAGAAATGCCCTGTAATGTGCTCCTGAAATAAGTAAATAGAATGCAAGGAGGAGGCACTGCAACTACTTCTAATTATTCAATCAGATCTATTGTTCAGTCGGAGAGATGAGCATCGCATACTCAACCCACACATCCATCTCGGTTCCGACGCTCGCGTGTACCCACTTCGTTCTCCAAGTACACGAACAAGCAAGGCTGGAAGTGTGGTATAATGTATAAGTAGGGCTTGGCCAGAGAGAGTCCTATACGAAGGCGGCGCAGAGGTCATCATCAATTCTCCCCGTTTGTCCGTTGGTTTGATTTAATGTTTCCAAGTTGCGTCGGTAGTCCAACAACGAGAGAATTCTCATATGGCTATAGACACGACGTACGGTTACGATTAGAAAAAGAAATTGGTAGCGCTGCCAGAAGTGAGATCCCCGAAGACTTCGGTTCCCTTTTTTAAGGCTACATTGTGTTCAGCTTGATAATAGACGATTGTTTCTCAATTTAACAAGATGCAAGAATAATAGTATTCCAACGGATCATACAGGCAAGAAGCAACGCGGCTACCTGCTGTTGTACAATGTACCTACTTCAGACTTACCGGCTTACTCATAATACATACTTAGTTTTCTTTCATACACGTTGAATAAAATACTTATACAGTGACACGTTTACGAAGCAGCTAAGGTATTTACACAGTTGTTATACCGCTAATTACACCACTAGCTGCAGATAGAATTGATGTAATATCTGTTGTGTACCATTACTATCTATATCTACCATATTACTGCCATACACGAGTCATCGGGAGGGGACGTCGGCTCTTTACTTGGGGAACGGAGATAAAGAGTCATCAATTTCTTATCTGTTTAAAAATAAGCTTGCCGGTTCAGAGAGGCTAGATTGTGTAACCACATTTGTATGTTTTCATCTTTACTTTTCGTTTTTTTTTTTTCTCTCTAATTTAGACGGCGCCTGCTCGCGCGGACCGTCGAGTCTAGCTTTTTCTACACAAGATCTGACGATGCCTATTATTCTTTCAACAACTGTGTTACCTGCAAAGATGGGCAGCTCCTATGCCTGTACTTTCTAGTGGCCAGCTCCCACCACGGAATCACATTATCCGGGTTCCTGGGTTTGACGGGGTCACTAACGGCGTGCTCGTAGAGCGGTTCCAGGACCGGCAAGGTGCCGGACAAGCGTTTCGGACAATCAGCGAAGTCCTGGTCGGCTTTAGCTGCGTTCCCTCTTCTTCGAGGCAGAGTGGCGTAGTTCATGTTATTGCTCGAGACCGACGCGTCGGCGTCCAGTTCCAAAGAATTATGTCTAGTCCGAGCTCTGCTGGACTTTCTGGCGCTCTTATCGTCCACTGGATTTGGGTGGTCCTCACCCTCACCGCGGAATTGGGCTTGCAGCATGGCGTAATGGTCCACCGTATCCATGGTGGTATTCGAGACCTCCTCGGGTCGCTTCTCGGAGTTGAGAAGTTCCTTCGAGCGCTGAAGCTGACCGTTGAGGATGACGTCGGTGGCGTCGAGCAGGCAGACGGGCACGGCGTTCATCCACTTCCCGGAACCGTGTCTCCTATGGATTTTCAGGAGTTCGGTGTGGTCTCTCACGTCAACCGTGCTCTTGTAGGCTCTGCCTAGATTCTCGGTCTCGATACCACAATTCCTGGCACCGTCCAGCACATCTTCGCTGGACTTGTGCAACGGCCTGGGAGACATCCCGGGCTTCCGGTACGGCAGCGTTCCATAAGTCGTCCCTACAGCGAGGGTATCACTCAGGATATCCTCGTGAGAGCGCGCACTGTTCCGACGGGTAATCGTGCGGACGACCTTTGCTGATTTCGGACTCACCTTTCTCGAAGGAGAACTGCGAAACGAGTTGTTCGCGTTTTCGACAAACACATCGTCCACCATCTCTTCCTCTGACGGATTCCGCCGAAGGATGCGCTCCGTGTTTCTGCGACAGAGGGTCACCGATCGGCCCGTTGCATTGTTCAACGACACGGAAAGAATATCCTCCTTGGAATTATCCAGTGGTCTTGCCCTGTCCTTCCGGTTCCTGAAGGAAGATCGCTTGACTGGAAGAGTATGGGCCACGTTCGTCGTAACCTCGTTCGAACTGAAAGTATTCTTCGAGACATTCGGCTCCTGGAAGGTTACTCTGCTCTTTGGCAATCCGGCCAAAGCCTCGCTGATGGCGTATAGAGATTCGGTAGATTTTGCCGAAGATGATGAACCATTCGAGTTTCTCGACGGGGATGAGGTGCTCTCGATTGACGAAGACCTGGGTAGTACTTTTGGAGGCAATTTTCCGTACGAATTCGGCCTCGCCTTTGTCGTCTTTTTGGCAGTTCCGTTCGGCGCCTTGAACTCGAATTCCCGATCCTCAGAGGGTTCACCAAAGTTGGGTGAAATCGGTGGCATGGGAACCATGTCCCTCTTTCTGTGAACACCGTAAATGTTTTTCGATGAATTCTCGACATCATTCTTGGCGATCTTATTTATTATACCGTACGTGGAGTTCCTGTTATTCCCCGACTTCATTTCCGCATAGTTCTTATCAATTTTCGCGATGTTTCTATTCAAATCCTCGATATACTGGGCCGTGCTACGATACAGATCACCACTCGGTACGTAATTGCCCTCAACACCAGGGTCCCTCGGTGCCCGCGGTGGTTTATTGTTCAACCGAGGCACGTTGGGAATCGCGTAAATTGGCTGCCTCGTCTTATTCGCCGGCGTTCTTTTGTTGTTCTTATTATCAGCGTGCAGAAAACCGTCATCTCCTCTATGCCCCGAGCTTCTCAGACTCGCATAGTTATCCACGGTGCAATTATTCTCATTCGAGTTAACGTTACCATCGATAGCAAACTTCGTCCATCCAATATCGCGCTGTACCACCTCCGGTGACCTTATGGCGGATCTTTCCTCGTCGGCATGATTATCCTTATGTACCCAGTCCGAATTAATCGTAGCATGCCTGTCGCCCTCAAGAGGAAGACTGTCGTAGACTCGCCTCGCGTCGTCCCCATTTTGGAGAACGGATGTGGCGACAGGCGTCTGAGGGGCTTCCGATTCGCTACCGATAAAGGAGGTCCCACTTTCGGAGGAAATCGTGCAGCTGGATTGACGTCTCGGTCTAGTTTTGCTCGCAAAAGTGTTCAATATCGGGACTTGGTCGTCCGGTGTTGACTTTCGACCCTCGTTCAGGGACGGGGCTCGTCTCAGACTAGCCTTGAGAGTGCCGTAGTTTTCGGCGAAGGAATCCTTCCCCGCGTCACACCATCGCGGCACCCGCGCCGATCCTTGAAGAGAAACGATCGATGACATCTCCATAGGTGCATAAGGACCGTTGGTCTCCTTAAGCAGCTCCTCGGAGTCGGATCTGTAGACTGCTCTCGGCCTGCTTCGGCCTCGAGCTCGGATGGTCGCGTACCCGTCATGGACGCGTCTCGAGCAGACGTTGAGTTCCATGATTTTTGTTCCAGTAATCAAGGTAGCGTCGAGGGTTTTCGCATCTTATTCACGTTCAGAATGACTTCAGACGTTCTGTTCCACCATGACCGTCAGCTCCGCCGCGTATCGAAACATTGCGTGGATCTGTATTCGAGTAGCGGAAACAACAAGATGTTTTTCTTCTTCTCGGAACACATGCGTTTTTTGTTTATTCAAAATGTTTCTTTCTTCTTTTGAAACTGCATCGCTGGAAGATTGACAATATCCCACTGGTTACACACGCGTCACTTTTTATTTATTCACGTCGGGGCGCATGACAATATATACTGTGTTATGGACGGGTATTTGCTTAGTTCAGTATAAGTACCATAAATTTATGGTATGCCATTGTGAAATAAAGTTGCCTGATGTTATAACCATCACAATCGTTAGGTCCCACTACGTTCGCCCCTTACCCATTTATTAACTCAGTTGCCACACGTGCGCTCTAGTTACTTGCAAGTATTTGATATTGCTATTGGTTGGAATGAGAGAAGTATTACATCAACTAATTGAATATCGTATACAGTTGAGACAAATCGATCGTTTCTAACAACACTCTTGGAAATAGTATGTGAGGCATCAAATTTTGCTAAACTTCAAAGTCAAACCAACGTATCAGTAGATCGATGAGGGTAGGATAAGAAAAAAGAAAAAAGAACAGCACCGAAGACCGGCTATTGGTAATAATAATGAATAATTAATGACGATTGAATTGTAAAAGTGGTCAGTCGTAAAAAATAAATTACACGCTGCTGCGGGACTAATTGTCGAAAGCGATCTTTGGCAAGGTTCTAAATCATAGGTGGTGCTCCAATAATCATAACTAGCCCGGTTAATTGCCGGTTGAATTTCGAACGATTTCGCAACAGGCATCTTGATTTCACAATAAGTTTGAATCTCCCCGATTGGTGACCCAGATCGGCGTTTTTTTAACAGAGAACCTTATCAAAATCGTCGGTTACTGGTGACGACAGTACGCAACGATTAAGATAACCCGGGTGTACGAACGATCTCACCAAAGTAAAAGCAGTAAAATTCGAGTACCACACTTTGTGGTATACAAAATAAGAGGGAAAACATCCTGTTCATGACGTGTACCATAATAAGTCTTGTGCGTGCTGCGTATAGAACGATACGAGTAATTATCAAGTGTTTTATATAAGACGGGGCTGTAACTGAATCGATGACAGCAGCACAATTCCAGGCTGAAAATTTTCGCCAATTTGTTTACGTTACGATAGATATTTAAGAAACATGTATATATAAGACTGGTTTGAAGCTCATCGCTTCACGTTCGACTAAACCTAGCTATAACAACCCAACTATTCAACCTCGTCGACATCCAAGTTGCATAACTAAAACGCATAATATTAGCCGGCCGGACGAACGTTTATATTCATCGATTACCTAATTTGTTTTCTCAGCTTGTTCATCGACGGGATTATTCCGATTCGAGTCACAGATGTAGGTATTCTATCCTCGCGCAGACCGACAAAGATCCGGCGCGCCCATGCGACTTATTTCCACGTTGAATTAATTGTGTCGCGATCGTTTACACGCGCGACCAATATATCCCCGATACTTCGGCACGATCGATAGCCGGTATTTAATCGACTGGAGATATGGTTAATAACATTTATTCAGTTCACGCTTGTCCGCGCTTCCTGCTGACAAGCTTACTGCACGGTTCGATTCCTTCGTTTTGTATTCCCCAATCGATCTTGTGGTAAAGACGATGCATAGTTTTTCTTATTCCGGAATCGTCGGAGAAGACGTTTATGTGAAATTATAAATTTATACCAGCAACCGCGGTCGCCTGGAGAAAAACATAAGGAGATAGAGTGGATGAGAGAGATGGAGCAGCGAGAGTAAATTTTTCAATAAAAACGCAAGGGAGACGTTGACGACAGCAGACGATAAGCTTTTCGATTTTTTAATTATTAGCGCCGAGAACCCTTGACCAACCATTTCCCTAACAGAAGAATTATAGACTACGTATAGAACCTTCGTGCCCTGCACGATTTATATTCGAATAATCTTCACGCCGTGTTATCTGGACCGGAGATTAAACGAATGAATACAATTTTTCTTTTTCCAATCCCCTCAAGAAGCCAAACATACACACAAATCATTCGATGAATATCGGATACGAAATGATTGTATCGGGTCAATGAAACACTTTATACGTTAGTGATGTTCGCAATTCCGCGATTGAACGCTCGCCTACATCGATAAACGTTGGCACACTTATGTACTCTTCGATACCCATAAGTCAATATCTATAAATAACGGTTGTCAAATCGTGAAATGGAGATCACAATTGAACAGCTCCGTTTTACTCGCGTTTCTCGTTAATACTTAACACAACCGAAGTAATTATTTCCACCGTTAATTCAATTCCATGTTACACGTTCGTCCAGTAATACTATAGTTCAAAATCAGCTAGCCTCGTCATTTTATCGTCAAATTCATGCTTAAATTTTCAAACCGATCTGAAAGTTACGCGATAAATTAGTAGTTTAGAGGTTTAGACCGAGGGGTATTCGATCGATCAAAAACTCCTGCCAACAGTTGGTTACAAATGCGAATTGATAATTCAAGCTTTAGTATTTACATACAGCTCGTTAACGAAAGATACTAGTAATTTTTTCTCTCGTTTTAAATTATGCAACGAAGAAGACGAACGGTAGTCTGGGGTCACAAGGAGACAGAGACAAGACAGATACACGCGATCACCGACGGACTGGACGCTGCGCATTCTAGTTCTCGAATGTCAATGCTATCTGGTTTTCTCTACATGATATATATACGTATGTGATATGTATGTATGTGTATATATTATACACAGTAAGTATTGTGTAATGTGTATAAACCATTCCTTCGATGCAAATGTACAAAATATACGGTACCCGCTACACAGATGGAAACCAAAGCCTGTATCAAGCGACTCGCGAATAAGCCACAACCTCGAAATGAAGTAGTTCATTTCCTGAATACATGCATATATCAATGTAGCAACCCGACGAGTGGTCAGAGCCTCGATGAGATCGGTTACCCTCGGTTCAATAGTCGCGTACTAGGTATCATTAGTTCGACCGATACTCTGCGGCATGATTCTAATTGCATTTCGAAGCTATAATATTTTTACAGTATTTCCCACAGCCGGAAGTTAACCCTCTCATGCTAGTAAAATTTTGCAACGACGGTAAAATATAATCACTGAACCATTATTTACTTAGAACACGATTTAGATTTTTTTTTTTTTCGGACCTACAGTTCCTCGTTTCATTTTTATACAACGCGCAATTATTCACACTTCAGCGGGTTTTAATCAAGACTGCGAATTTTTCTTGTCGTGGTTTTCTTTTCAATTTCCGCGGACTAGTCGTCAATAGGTATGCGGTTAATGGGAAACAGATGATGCCTGTTCTCCACGTCTTATAAGGAGGACGGAAATCTTCTCCTTCAAGATGCCTACTCTCGAAGTGTGCTGCAGTTGCTCACTTGACCCTGCCTCAAGCAAAATATGGCGAACGAGACACGTCGGACAAGCCGAGAAACATAAATACGGCGCACATTGCGGCGGTGTTCTTCCTGGAGAACGACATATACGTGTTTTTCGGATCACCGTCGTTTTCCTTTTCTTCCTTTCCCCTTCGCCCCTGACAATATTTTTTTGCTTTATTTATTTTTTTCGTTATTTTCAATTTTACCCCACTTCTCTAATTATACGTTACGCGCAAAATTGCGGAAGAGATTTCTAACGATTTCACGAAACGATCGTGGAGGATTACGTGGCTGATATTTCCGATCTCTCGGTGTGCAGAATTAACGACGTGACGTGACTAGAGGCGACCGCGAAATTATGTGTGTATGTATAATACGCAAGCATTAAAACGAGTTACGGCATTGAAGAGATATTCGATAATAACAAGAATAATAGTAATAAAAATACATGTGTGCCGCGTATGTCTTTGTACGCATGCAGCATGAAAACGTCCGTAAATAAATATTATAATATTGAAAGTGGATGAAGCTGTTATACCTCGTACCTATAATATGAACATCGGTATAACGGAGCGTATTTAATTAATCTCTCGATACGTTGTCTTTTATTGTACCTAAATGTATTAATTTTAAGTCTTTGAAATCAAAAGAAAGTCTCTTACGACAGCCTAGAAGCTGTGGGAATTCAGTGAAATGACCGCACACCTACGTCAACTGCCTATGTATGTCAGGTACGTATGATTGCCGCGTGTTACAAAGTATAGTATAGTATCTGTATGGGAATCGGCATTGAGAGACCGGTAGCGTTGCTGCAGCAGCGAGACGCCTTGTTGTCGCAGCCATTTGTGGCGTCGTTTATTTACTGATAGGATTTCGAGATAGTCTTATCGCGGACAGAGATAAAGATGGCACCTACGCTTTTCGCCGCGGGCCTCGATCCCAGGTATAAAATAATAACTCGACCCTATTGCCTAGATCGCGACGCATCTCTGCGCCTTATAAATCCAGACGAATACGTTATTATAAATTGACCAATCTCCGAATCAGAGTCCATATGAAACCCTCCGTAGGTACAGTCAAGATCAAAATGGTTAGGATTTCCCTTTGCACCGGTAGACAGTTGTTGGAAATAATTTGAACAAGTGTTGAAATGTTGTAATACGAGACTAACACGTTCATAATTTCTATTTTGAACCTCCTGCTCATGTCAATTCTCTGAAACACGTTAAACGATCATTTCAACAGAGCATAAGTTTCGCCATCGTTAATGCAATTGAAGAGGCGGCAGATTTTTACAGAGATAAAAAAATTCCGTACTTTTGCCATTCCGTTGAGTCTATGACGAATGATTTTAGATATTTCATACGGCCTCCGGCGACTCAGGACCTCAAATCCACTCCCGATGGCATCCAACACCTGTTCGGCATTGAGCAATTTGTCATATTTTTAGTGTCAGATCAGTATCACTCAAATTTTTTTTCCAACAGGAATTTTTTTTGTTCGGAATTGGATTCATATTTTAACCAGGTGTAACAAATTGGCATGACAATTATTCACGTTGTTTGACGTACGAACAGTTTAATTATCACTCGATTTCCTGATCCCTTCCAACCATACGTATAGTGAGACTTGTCCTTTCCAACGCACGAAAAATATCACGGAAGTAAATGCGGTCGGTAAGGGCACATGTATGACTGACTACTTATTCGTATATATCAAAGAAATCCTGGAGGTCTCGCGGCGCAAGACGAAGAGCCCGTAGGGCAGAAACGAAGCGGCGGCAGCTGTGCGCAGTCTACAAAGAGGCGAACAAACGGAGGTAGGAGAAAATATACTTCAAGCTCTGGCGCAAAGAGTTGTAGGTATAATGGACCGCTTTGCGCGGGGAAAGAAAAAGAAATACGAAAATGGAATACAGGAAAGAGGAAAGGGGAAAAGGAGAAGAAGAAGAAGAAGAAGAAGAAGAAGAAGTAGAAAATAAGCGCTGAAAGAGAACTGTAAGATGGCCGGACAACGAGACGCTCGGATCGTTCTCTTTACCGAGAACCGATTTCATACAGATAATCCGGTATATGACACGGTATAGACGTCCAATTATTACACACCTGTATAATAATATTGTTTCCGCCGATTTCGAACGACGTGAACTGATCGGTTTATACAACCTGTTACGACATATTGTGTATTTAAGTAAATTCCATTGAGGTGATAAAGCGCCAATTGCGTATACATGAGGTGTCAAAATAAGAACCGCGAGTATTCACGGTACTGGCGAAGTAAGTTTATTTTCTCTCTGCTTCGTCGTCATTCTATGTAAAATAAGTATATAATTATCACAATTCATTAGCGTGGTTTTTAGATGCCGATTACGACCACAACTGGATCACGTGCTTAACCTATCAGTCGTCGGATGGCGTGTTTGTAGTATGTAATGCTTAGCTACGGGAAGCTAGCGTAACGCTGGGGTAAACGAGTTAAAGAGAATACAAAAGACAAAACAACTACGTCAGTTTTAATGATCCAGAAACGGCGATTGGTTGGCCAGTTGGCTCCAATAAAGACGGGGTCTTCGGCATCGCGAGAAGGGCTAACGCCACCCCGTTCCTCCCCCTCCACCATCCCCCCACGCATTCGTCGGCCACGTTCGTAGCGCGAGCAAAGCGACTGCTTACTAATGAACGCTACCCACGAGTCATCTTTCGGACCTCGCGCATCGTGCAAGCAGCAAGTGCACACGGGCGTAGCGTAAGTGCATCCTTGGTATTCAACCAACAAAGGCTTATTTCCTCCGCTGAGTAAATTCGATTCGATTAACCCCTCTTTGTTTAGTTCCATTGACTCGGCGATGAGACCTAATAAAATCTCGTTTTATCAACCTATCCAACGCGATTAATGTACCCAATCTATCTCGCCTATCAAGAAACCATCACCACATCGGCGTGGCAGCGACTCCGGTTCCATTTCAGAGTAGATCAAAATGAACTCGACGTAACTACGAATGATCTAAACTCGAGTTTACTGATTATATTAGCTGCAGTTTTATCGGTGAGTGGTAGTGAAAATTTTACCACGGGGGAGAAAGTAGTTTTCTAAATCATTCGACTCGAGGTCTATTTGGTTGTACTTATATCTTAAGAAACTAACAAAATTCTTGAAAGGACAACGATTACAGCAGGGAAACATTGAGACCGTGAATTCCTGATGATCGTCGATCGATCAGCCGACTTTAGAAATCTTCCACCTAACTCTATACAAGCAGATATTTTGCATAATTTGAGCATTGAAATGGTACTCGCGATAGGATCGCAGCATTGAGTTCGATTCGTAAGATCGATACCGTGTTTCACCCCGACTGAGATGCGTACCGGAACAGGAGTACGTTGATGCTAAATATGGCTATGTGAAGACCAACCCGAAGCGCGCAACGCAACGCAGCGGATAACACGGAAGGGTTTGTTCTCCTCCACAGCCGAGCCTAACCCGACAGATCTCGGACTAGCCACTCAATGCCTGAGTATAGTCGTCCCCTTTTAGCCCCAGCGAAGAACCGCGTCGAATTTATAAGGCGAGTGCAATCGCCTCGAAGTGAAGCAGACACTTCGAGAACTGTACGCGCTGGGTTATACCCACGCAGAATACCGGTCGCGGTAATTCGTGCAAGAAAATTGTGTCAAGATTTCGCGTATACACCTAGGTATAAGAAGAATACAAGATTTCTTCGTCAGTTTTTGTTCGCGTAAAATTATACCACACGAGTGAAAAATCAAAGTAGAAAACATCGCGAAGCGCAGCTCATTTCAGGCTCGCGATCCTGCGATCAGCAGCTAAACTAGAGAGAATGACGAACAGAGCGCGTGAAAAACCCTCGATGGTGTTCGCACGTATAAGGGATGGGCGGACATGGTGTGCGTCGGAGCGAGTTACAGGATCCGGGCCCTTCTTGCCTCCGCTCGAGAGAGAATTGTAGACCGAGTAGTAGTAACTCGATATCGGATTTATTTCAGCCGGGATTTTATCCGTCGGACATGGCTGGTCGGCGCCAATGGAAGTGTCTGAGTCGCCGCTCAATTGTCATCGGAATATTAATAATTAACCGGCCACTCAACAGACCCGCGTTCTCTCTACAATCGGTAATAATTTTCAATAAAAATACCGATCGCAACGATACGTTTAATTCGCTGAATTGATATTTCAACCGCGACATTAATCATTGATCAATTTTTTCAATCGTATATCTTGGTCAACTGTAAAGCGTCCAGCTACCATTTTCAATCCAAACAGCATCGTATGTCCGCAAGCGAAAAGTTATCTAATTTTCCCTTAAACGATAAGTCACGGACGCTATAAACCATGCCACACCAGAGAGACACGCAATGCGTTGTATATACGTAAGATACACGTGCGGTAGGGACGTGCGATGAGTTTAATCGAAAATCAATCACGATTGTCCGGCACCTTCTTCTTGCTTCCGGACGCCCGCCGGTTCTTGCTTTCTTTTTTTTTCCTCTCTTTATTTCCTTTCTCCCTTCTTTTATAATTCAATTGTTAATTTTCCCTGTAAAGTAGATAATTCTCGAAAAAAACCCTCAAAGTTTGCGCAAGCGGTAGTAAAGTTTCTCAATTCTAAACAACCTGAACGACGAGTCAATTAATTTCTTTTCTCAGAGTTTCATTGCAGTTTATACATACTCACACCGGAAGTATTAATATGCAACGTCTATTTTCATTATTCATGCGGGCCTCGTACTTATCTTTGCATACTTGAAGAATTCGGGTGAAATTTGAATTCATAACCTACGTCTCTGTGATCAGAGGATTCTGTGAAAGGTAGGGATAATTTCGGATTTCGGGATTATTATTGCACAAATGACGAACGGTGCAGGGAAATCGGCTACCTGACACCGCCGTTTTACGACGCTAGAAGATGAAGAAAAACCGGGAACAAGGTTTTGGGGTCGATTGTCGAATCCTTTAGAAAACGGGAATCCGGTAGAAGTGAAAAAAAGGGGGGATTTTTCTTTGGCCCAACGCGATTTGGACTCGACCGTTGCCTGCTCCAACGACACGTAAGGCCAGTTTTGGCTTTTCGCTTTTCTGTTCTGTTGACACAGTGCAGAGACCCCAAAACCATTCTCTCCGTGTGTATGTGACTTTTCCCAAGAGGCTGGCTGGCTGGCTGGCTGGCTGGCCCAAAGTTGTTCGCCCACTGAGAATAAGGGACCCCAGAAATATCCTACGGGTACTTTTGTTGATCTCCCTTCGTCAAGGGACGGTCACGGAGCGCTAAATTTCACCGGTATATTAAAGAAAATCGGTGGTAAACGCGTCGTCGTTGCTCTTGGCCGACTTCCTCATTTCTCCGATGCACGTGCAATGGTTCTGCAGCTTACGCATGAATGCAGTCATCCCGTCTACCCACATTTATTACGCGTGCAGAAGTTGGCTCCGGCAGCCACGTGAGGATCAGCGGAACTTGCGCCTTTACACGTGCCTTTCACGACAGGTGGATGATATTTTACTTTGAATAGCATGCGAACTGTGCGCACCCTCCCACCTCGCTTCGGTTCTCAAAGTAGAGCTTTTCCTAATCTCACAACCGAAATTGAAAGAAGATGAAAGAAAATTTTCGACCGTTTCAACCACCGGGGTCGGTGGGCAGGGATGTTTTAACTCGTGGCAGGTGCACCGATGTCTGAATCGTTGGTGGGAATAAGGAAGCGAGTGGACACGGGGAGCGCGTCTAGCTAAAAAGAATAGGAATAAATTGTGACGAGACTACAGAGAGGGAAGAGAGAGGTGGGGGCGAGGGGGGGGGGGGGGGGGAAGCAGCTTCTACGCAGGGGAAAGAAAAGGGGAGAAAATCGAGGAATACGAGCGTACGAGAAGAGAAGTAGAAGAAGAAGAGAAAAGTGGAAAGAGAGGAGGTCGCACGCGGAATGTTCAATGCGGGAAGTTGCAAACGGCAACGGTATAATACGGACGCACTCTGCAGAGCTCTGCACGATTCGCCTTATACGTCGCAGATCTATCGATGTACTTGATTCCAACTTTTAGATCGTGCGAGTGCCTAGATAGCATCTTCTAAAGGGATTCATCGAACCAGAGATTCACTAAGGAATCAATCGACTATAGATATGAAGAAAGATCTTTTTCTTTTTCGGAATCACGTTCGTTCGAAGATTTGTGTTTTTGGACATGTCGAAGATAAGTGATGAGACAGTCGAACCCCGGGAAAATTTTTTTAAAGAAACCTCGGTACACGTCATGACAAAGGTATTCGTTCACAAAATAAAATCAATATGTAAGCATACCCTATAGATATCGATAAGATAAAGAAATTAAGGCCGGTGAGTCACCATCAAACAGAGAGCTATATACAAAATTGTATAATTACGTGATCGTTTTCACTTATCACTGCGAGACTGAACTAAGCAATTACAATAGTGGCAAAAGAAACTATCTCAAACAATTGCTTCCAATTTTTTATCTTTTTATTTTTAACACTATCAACGTAACGTCGACATTTTTTATTTTATTTTCTGGATTTTTTTTTTGTTTTTTTTTTTGTTTCCGGTACTTGTAAAATTTGTCGCTCGGTCTTCGATATCGTTTTATGGCCGCAGAGTTTTATTTTTCCAATGCGGCACATCCACGTCCACCCGCGTTCACTGGCAACCTGTCCCGGGACGGACTACTGTTGCTTCAACCGCGTCTCGACGCCGACTGCCTCGCCTCCCCCACCGTCCGCATCTCAGACGCGACGCTTCGACGCCTCACGTTGATTGGTCCGGGCACAATGACCTTGCGACGTCGTAAGCCCCCTTCCCTCTCCTCGGCGTCCTTTAGCAGGGTACTTGTTGAACCGTGCGGTGCAACAATAGTCGTCGCATTGTTGCACTTTCGCGCCAAAATTGTACTGAAGCATGGCATTGCATAGCATACGCTGAAGTAAGTGCCTACGTCTAAATTTGTTGTCCGCGAAGAAGAAGAAAAAACAAGACGAAGCGGGAGGAATACGATGGAGACAAACGTTTCCTTCTTTGAGTTTTAGTGATTTCCTTTCTACGATTGTCGTGCTTTCTATGAAAATTATATCGTCTTTTCAAACAAGTCTGCAATAAAAGGCAGCTGCGCTGGATGGAATGTATGCAATTGGGTCATTGCATTTTAACAACAGTATATGTGTATAAAGCAGAAAAATAAAAAAAAAAAAACAGTCAAATGGTATTTTTTCTTTTGCTTCCAAGAACGTAATTGCAAATTCTGTTTAATCGAGAAAAGAAAAACCATGAACTGATTGTTTTTGGTTTCCCTGCTGTATGCGCATGTCAAATTTTTTCATACTAAAATCTAATTGTATGAAACCAAAATATTGCAACTCTACGCCCTTAATGGGGGATTAACTAATTCAAATCACCTTCTCACTGTTCTGAGAGTTCCATCATTTCTGGCTTTTATGTATGACCAAATATACAACAGCAATACGTGTAAGAATACCGAAATAGAAAACTGAAAGAATAATTGTAAAACATTTTCTATCGTTTTCTTACAGTATTCATATTATTTGAAATCCGTTAAACAAATTTATTTCACATCAATGAAAAACCAGAAGTTTGTTCAGTAAAAACATTTCGTCGTATTTTCCGCGATTATTTTAATTACCTTTATTCTTTGTTTAATCCTTTTATTGCTCTTTGAAGCCCAATAAAACGCACAACTTTGAATTTCGAATCTAATCAGGTTTCGTGATTGAGATAATTACAGGTCTGAATGATGAGAGAATAAACTGATATGGCACGCCAGCAATATTCAAAGCAATTGAAACTAAATTCCAATCATGTATCGAGGTAACTGTAACTGGTATTATCCGAGCCACTTTCAACTTTTGACTATCACATGTATGTGCTCTTGGTACCGTATTACGGCTTCTTGGCGGCCGCACGCACGTTGAATTTTATTTCTAAGCCAGATGTAAAAGAAAGAGGCCACGAAGGCACGCATACCCCAAAAAATCCAGGCAAAAAGTTGTACTTTAGGACGGTGCGTTCACAGCGGCGATGCAGCGATGACCGGGGCAAGAAACGGACATAGTCTACACATTAATAGACGCGTGCGTGTGTTGGTACCGTTAGCGTGGTTCGCCTTCAACAGGACATTCGTCGAGTGCACGCTGCAGGATCCTATCTCTCCTTTGTCTGATATGCACAATTTTTTTTTTTTATCACATTTTTTATTCCCCGCTACTCAGCTGCAACGCGTACGGCTGGATATCCTAAGCTAATATTGGAGAAACTGTACTGTGAGATATATATCAAGCGGAAATTCATCACGGTCTCGTATGGTTGAAATACTATCACACATATGTGGGTAGGTAAATACATATTTTTGAAAAGTACAAACAAACGCGAGGATCGCGGTGACAAAAAATCGTGGAAATGGGATGAGACATTTTTTTTTTTCAAATTTAAAAACGTTTTGATGTATGCGGGGAGAGATTCGTGAGTGGCCTATGTGTAAATACTCGGCACTCATACGTGTCTCTCACATGGCGCTGCACCCAAGCCCATGCAGCAGCCTCGTTGCGTAAAATCCAATAAAGATTGCCAGGCGACCAATAGCGAGCGATAAAATGCAGCCAGCGTTATCCATTGACTCGAACGGGCACGGGGCGATAATATTTTATGCTTTACTTTCGTTGGTTTCGGATGGGTTTGAAATCTCGTGCACACACACACACACACATACACGTACCTACCGATATCATTTATTACACAGAGGTTTGAAATACACAAGCGTGGGTGTAGCGGTTGTCGTTTGGCTTTACGGCTTCAGCTTGCGCATCAATTTCACTAAATGTCCCATGGAAATGGCTTAATCGATTCCGTCAAGCTGCGCGTAACTACAAAAATATACCTATCGTATCACAAACGAGTTGCCGCAACGCGAACAACTAACGATAAATGGATATTAGCCATCTTCGACAGGTATGGTTGAATTTCCACGCATCCATATTTCGTTGAGGTATCGAAACACGGGCATTGGAATGGCGACAAAATTGATTTGTGCCGATAGTCACGTTTGGGAAAGTGCGGGTCATTTGCACACATAGATATGTATAACAGAGAACGCCGAACTTAACGGAACGCGTTCTTATAATCAGCGAAATGATCGTTGACCAACGGCTTGACTGTGATTCAGGTTGAAATTTCTCCAAAGCACGTCAAGAGATCAGGCAAACAATTTTCTAAAAGATTCTTATACGATTAAAAACCCGAATTTATCCAATAGACTGGACATTGATAATTTTTTTCCACTTCTACTTATACTGCATATCACTGATCACAGTGAATGCCGATCGTTAAGTTTGCTACCGAAACACCGGGGGGATACCGACGTGATGGAAACTCGTAAAACCTGACTGTAACGTGATGTCACTGCAAAAGCAAATTACTAACGGACAGAATCGTGGTAAAATGCAAAATTGCCACTCAATAGCATATATAAGTGGTCTTTATTAGCACAGCTACATCTTCATCTAAAGTTGATTATTCAAAAGTTTATCGCTATTAAATTGCCCGCATCCGAGTGCAGTCCAATTTCGGATTGAGACGCGTGTACAAATATTTTTCGCATTTATCAAGAAAGATAACCTACGTTACTTGTGCAGAAACTATACATGAATCTGTTAATGGTTAAACATCTTGAATCTCTATTCCTTACCAAGCATTAGCATCGAATCATTAACGTTAAATATTTTATGTACATTTCAAACCTGCCATGCGGTAAATTTACTTGATGGGGATACGTTATAGTCACGTTTAATAGTAATTCAAGCTAATGCGCATTACGGATTCACCCGATTTTCCACGATGAATCGTACAAGAATTCGCAGTAGCTGCTGCCTCACTCAGAACCATGCCTTATGTACAACCATCGGCACCCGTAATGGCTGCGGCAATTACCATATCCCGGTTGATATATTCTTATTCGAATCGGTTTTCGGATAAATATATGTAAATTATACCAGAATTTCGTTTCAACAAAGATTTCTACGTAGTTTACGTAATTTGAAATAAAATTTTTTCTGCTTCTTCAGCGCATTAAAAATCTTTTGCGGAAATAGCATCACACAGTCTCGACTTTTTAGCGGCCGTAGCGAAAACGGTATCTCGGTGTTGGATCGCTTCGCGCGCGTTTCAGCAAATTGCAAACGTTGGAATTGCATGCGCACTGTGCAAAGTCGGTACGGGTATATATTCCGGAACAGAAGTAATTATGCAGTGGTTTGGAAAACCATCGACTCACCTGTGCAATGACCGTGCAAATATACTGTACGAAAATTCGCACCGCAATGGGTATTACGCGACCAGAAATTGAAGCAATCTTCCTCGAACAATCTAATATTCGAGATCATTATTCGATTCAATTTTAAAGAGCACTCACATTCGTCGACAGCTGGCTGGTGAGGGAATGGACCTTTTCTTGTGCGTCAAGAAGCTCGCGTCTCAATTTGCGCAATTCGTGTGCCTGCTTCTCCTCGGCTGAACTGTAGAGGCTGCTGGCAGTTGAGACCAGGGACACCGAGGACCCGTGAACTGCGAGTGAAAGAAAAGGTCAAACGCTTGTTGTACCAGCGAATAAAAATGGTATGACACCGTCTAAAAAATTTTGTCGTCCGGCAGGTCGTTAAAAATTCTACCAGTTTGCTAGAATTTAATGGCGCGTTTGTGTGACTGCGGGCTTTGGCCTCGTCTCAGTGACTTCGAAACCCCGTTAGTGCGCAACAACTTTTTACCGACTTCTTACTCGACTGCAGAATTGACAGACGCTCTCTTCTCAATTTTATGGTCAATATTTTTTCTGGTCCAAAATAAAGCTGAAGGTGTAAAACATATTCGAAAAGTTTTGATTTACTGCAGAATTCATTTCAAATTCTTAAAACGGCTTAAGGGATTTACCATATTAGCAGGATTTGTAAAGAATTTTTTACACTCGATTTAATCAACTAACTATGTACATATACTGACTGTATAAACACCTCTGTGTACTCTCAGATTTCACTTCTCGATCGTGTAAAATTTCGCGACTATCCTTAATACGTAAAAAAAAAGAAACCAAAGACTCGGAAAAAAAAAAAACACCGAACAGCATAAAAAAACTCCGGTTATTTCGTGTAGTCAGCATTTTTTGTTTTCAAATATGTTAATCCACAAACAGTCGAGCAAGAATCGATGTTTTGCATGTACGTTACATCAACTTACTGTCGTCATCTTTGTGGACGTGTTGATAGAGGTTCGGGTGTTGCCTTGGAGCGTGCGTGGGTGTCGGTGATGTTGGTTGAGACCAGTGTTGTCCAGGACATCCCGCTGAGCCTACGGGCACGCTGTAGTAGGGCTCGACCCCGACACCGACCCCAACTCCAACCCCAACCTCCTCCCCGACGGAGGAAGACGCGCCACTTCCTCGGGCGAGCATGGACGGGTACATTTTTTCACTTTTCGTTGACCTGAACCGATCAGAGATAAACCCAAATACGTTGAAAGTCATTAGCGAAGTATTATTGTTTTATCTTCGTGTGATGTTTTTTTATTGAAGTTTCGCAGAGATAGTTAATGCAAGGCGCGGAAATGTCAAAAAACGGATATATGGCACTGTGGGAACTGATTCTTGATTTTGGGTTGATTTATGGTAGGACGACCGTAAAGATCACGGAACCTAATTTTATTGATTCTTTTGAAAAATGATTATGATACTCATTTCTTCGTGTTCTCCATTACCGTTAAGGTCGCCATTATTTTACTTCTCTAAGTTTTCTTTTCTTTTCCGCAGTACTGTGTATATCCGTGCAATCTGCCGACACTCCCGTCTATATACAAATAAACGATACTTGAAGATAAAGTGTATCGTTATACAGGCACTGTGAAAGCAGTTAGAGTTACGAGAAGTAACAAAACAGAGAGCCTATTCTCAATTTGTGATATTGCTTGATAATTTCACTCGTTAAGGTTTAACAACAATTTCTTTCTCTTGTCCTTAATTCGCTAAGAGCTGCAGGGTATTATAAGACATGAGAAGAAAACGTCAACGTAAACAAGTGAGTTTGAAATTACGCCAACAACTGCAGTCACTAGTGGTGCATATATTCACCGTAAACGTTCAATTAGTGCCTCGAAAGTTTTCTGCCCTTTCCCTTTTTTCTCATTAACTCTTTTGCTCTCATTTCACTTCTCGAGAATTTAAAGAATAGACTCTTTGTGACTGAATGTACAGGATGGACCGGAGAAGTTTTAGAGCGAAATTTTTTGTTAACGTGATGTATATCAAGCACCGTCTTGTGCGTGAAAAAAAGAAAATGATTTCCCTTCGTTTCACATTTCGCTTAGAGTCTTTCGGGGCCAACCTGTACATACCAACGCAACTGAATATAGGGTACAAGGTATGTGTATTTATGGTTGCTACGCATGCGAAGGCGCACAAATGACATTAAGGACAAAGAAAAGTAACCGAAAACATGAAACGAATGAGTTAAGAATTAAGAAAAGGAAGAAAAGAAAGAAGAAGAAACGAAGGAAAGAAAAATACTGGTGTAGACATATTTATAAGCTTGTCAGATGCAAGAACACAATCGAGCGTTGTTACGACCACGTCGCTCCAATTACTTCGATTACTTTAATTACTCCAATTATTACCAAACGTGAACCACTCAGTACAGTGTCAAACTTTCTCATACGTCGATGTGCCGGGAATCTTTTGAACCAAACGGCCATCGTTCTAACAGAGTACAAATTGAACGCCATCTCCACGTGGACCGCTTGACGCTACGCCGGAACGTATGTTGAGTTGCATACGCACAGGCTCGAGCAAACTGAATTGCATGCAGCCGTGGAAAACGTACCGAATTTATCAGTAGGCGATTTCTTTAGTACAACAAAATTTTGCATAACGATACTAAAACTTGTAATCGCTAAATTTTTGGTCAAAAACAACCTTTTATTCCGAAGATTATCGTCTTCTGTAACAATAATCTTCGGTTCATCTTCTTTGTACCAGATAACTATTTTCCTAATTTATGGCTTCGAGTTGCTGAGTGCAAATTTTTAGATACTTCAAATTGGTCGCGATCAAAAGATTCGGGCGGTACATCGATACCGTATATATCGTGTGTGTACAACTCTTTTTTGTTTTTTTTTTTTGTTTCAGTTTTTCTACCTTGGGAAGGTCCTGTCCCGCAGATGGCTAAAACGGTACCAAATCGCTTTGTTATTTTTTTCAGAGATTCATTGTTCTTTTGAATATAATCATTTACACAGTAGTTTTGCGGTGTGGACGAAAAAAGAATTTTGTAAAAATATATCACCGCACTGTTCTGTATACAAAATTATTTGTTCGAAACGATTGTAGACGAGAAAAAAACACAGGTGCTTGAATGGATGTTTTTACAGTGCAAGAAAACCAGGATTCGATTAATAATTCTAGTCTATGGGTTTAATACAAGCCTCGAATTTCAATTTCTAATATTTGTGTAAAATTATCATTCGAATTAGTTTCATAATCGTCACTCGTAAATTCTGACACTTCAATATTATATGCGAACACACAGCAAAAAATGAAACACTGAATTCGGCATCAACCCCATGTTCAATCTCACGATAAATTTTTTTCGACCTATCAATACGAGGCTCATATCTTTTGGCCTTAGACCAGACGATAAAATTTGTGATAGATAAAACGGAGATGAACGAGCTTCTCACCTGATCGAGTTGCTTCTGTTCAGCCGAGGCGGAGCTGGTGATCCGGTGGAATCCCTCTGGTGCATCAGAAGGCGGGCGTGGGTTAAACTGGCTCGATGGGAGCCAAGCGACTCGACGCTGTCCGCTTCACACAGGCCCATACCTGGCGGATGGTAATAAGAAGAATGAAACAAAAATTGACACTTGCACGATAAATATCAGAGAACTGGAGAAAACTACCTTGCAGTGAAGCCAAAGAAGCAATGATTCAAGAACCACAAAAACCGATTCTAGAAACGTGAACATTCACTTATCGGACCCAAATTCATCAGGTGTTTGAAACATTTGTTTATGTTCGAAACGATTCAACAATTATCATCCAGCGTGACTCGTATATATTCCACGTTTTCGTCTAACAAAATAATTCCATCCCATTTCCTCACGACAAATGAAACATCCGTCAAGTGCGATCGGGTATAACTCACCTTGGCTGCGTCCGCTGGGTGTGTAGGTGTTGCTATGTCGCATCCATGATGTGGTGGCGTAGGGACTGCTGCCGGTGTAATATCCCTGGACATCGGGGGCAGCGTAGTTGCTGCAGGTGTCGCTGAGGCTACCGTCGGAGGGCTTGAGAACCCGCGGAGTGAAGGAAGACGTTGCACCGCCGCGATGCTGCGCCGCGGCAAAGAGGGCAGTGAACTCGGGGCTTCCCGGCTTCGGGAGGCTCTGAGAACCAAGCATCAGCCGATCCCGTACCGACTGCGATAACTGGCTGGCACTCGCCCCCGTAAGGCTGTAGCTCTTGTAGTGATGACCTTGGCCTTGACCCTGACCTTGATTTTGACCAGAGTTCGCCTGAAGCTCGGTAGTGCAGGTCTGCGTGCCACCCGACACCTTGACCTAGATGAAATTTATTCGATCATTCGAATGGTTTCAGTGACTCAGTATCGATTTACAGAATTGGAAGAACCCGTGTAGCAGCTTGAGGATCGGAAAGATATATTCTGGAATCGCAAACGTCCGTCTTAAGCTCGAAATGTGCTTAGTTCGATTCATTACGACATGTTGAGGATTTTTCGATTCGTGGTGCAGCAAGCCCCGCAATGCCTCAAAAGTTTTCATTTAAGATTTTTTATTCTTTGTCGGACGTTGAACTCTCATATAGGAGGATGAGAAATAGAAGATGATTAGGTTTCGTTACCAATACCAACCTTCGTACGAGGAACAGCGCTGACCTGCGCCGTCCTGGTAGGATCCTTGCTTCCGTTTTGCGAACCATTGGTGTTACTGGTTCCGGCACTGTGCCTCTTGACGTATCCGAAGCTCTGTGGAACCCCCCTGACCTTGCTGCTACCGCCACTGCTGGTCGAGGTACCGGAAGAAACCTTCTGTGGCTTCTCCCCGTTCGCGTACTCCGCCATTGCCTGTTTCCGATGCTTGTCCTGAAAAGAGCGCGACACGTCACGCGAGGCCGCGTATAATGCTATATCTACATACCACACACATACACGACAGCGCAGAAAAAGGAAAGAACGGAAAGAGGATGACTAACGACGAGGACTATTTTCGTATATCAGTTTCTCCACTTTGGCCAGCACGCATGGTATACACACGTCCAGTCCGCAATGTGGTTTCAGGAAAACATTTCTTCGCGTTAGTAATTGCAACAGTCATTGGAACAAATGTTTTCCTGTGCGTTCCACGCTCCATTCCACTTAACCGGGATGAAACACGGCTAAACTTATCTCGTCCTCCGCAGAGCTGGATGGTAACGGATGAATTTCTTTTACACTTCGTTAGTCGCCATTCCTGTATCTCCGAAGAGCTGTCAGCTGGCAGCTGAACCCCGAGAGCTCATAAACAATATGTTTTGGAAAGACATTGCAGATCACAAATTTTGCCAAACAGAAAAAAAACCTTCAATGGTTCAAGTCAAATAATTGATGAAGGTTGGGCAACTGTTCCTAAAACTTCAAAAATACTAAGGTAAGATTATACTAAACAATACCAAAGGAGGTTTTAAAAAAAAAAAATAACCAGAGACTCTAGCTCAGCAAGAAATCCATTCCCTAAAACTAGAAAATTGCAGTCAGAGTTGCTGAAAAGATTATTTATGACGATATTTATGAGTTTCCTAAGTTTTGCCAGGTTTGTAACAACCATGTCTTTCGTTCATATGTGAACGCTTCTCCTGCCGACAATTCTTCCTTTCTCCGTTTTGACCGAAATTGCAGGAAACTGAGTCACTGATTGGCCGTTGACTTTAACGACTGGGAAGAAGCTAAATGTAGAACAAGGTTTTCTCCGAAATTCTTTTAACTGACCTGAGATCGCCTGGAAGGACTAGGACTGGGTGGGCCCGGATGGCCAGTCGGGTCCCTGTCTCTCGCAGCGCCAGCCTCTATGTACATTTTCCATTGTTGGCTGTTCGAGTTACTGTTGGAGCTGTTGCTGTTTTGTTGGGGCTGCTTGAACGCTGAGGTGTCAGTTTGCTGCGAGCTGTCAGACTTTTTCACGTGGTGGTGACCGCCTGGGTGCCTCGAACTGACGACTCTGTGTACCACGTTGTTCCCAGCGGGGTGGCCCTGCTGCTGTTGTACACCTGGTCCTTGGGGGGTGGCACTCCCGCTCACAACGCCACCCCCCACAACCACGCTACCGCCTCCAGGCACCCTCTGTTTTTCAACATCATTCTTCATTATCACATGTTTATCATATTCATAGCGTACACAAATGTATTCAAATTCAAATTATCTGATCCAAGTAGCTTGAACTGACACAATGAGGACGACTGACATTAGTTATATTCTTATATATGAAAACTGAACACTACAGGGTATACAATTTGTCAGAAAACTTTTCGACTGTCCTAATTTCAACATCTCTGATTTCTTTTAAGGTAGTAAATAATATTTTAGATTCTCAATTATTCAGAAACCCTGCAGTGAGATTTAACACTTCCATAGAGCTTTCGTTCCTAAGCTTAAACTGAGTAAAAAAAAACATGAAATTCAAGCATTCCGGGCAGTCTATAAACATTTTTCATACAGCTCCCGTTTCTATGGAATTAAATTTATGACGAATCGGTGTCAATAAATTTTCGGATAGGATCAAAAGTTTCCGTATAAACCTAAAATAGTGCCGCGTCACTGATACGGATAACACAGCGCCACCGCGCCGTACATTTTACAGTACATATCAAATTGATGCCTAGCAGCTTAAAACTTTTTTGCACAACGATGATCATCATTAATTTGACTAATCACGTTATCGCGATTATTGCAGATATAGCGAGTTAGTTAAAATAAGAAATCACATCCTGAAAAAAAATTAAATAAAATAGAATAGAATAACCGCGCCGCGTAAAATCACATTTCCGCGTCTGAGATTTGAGTAGCTGAGCTGAAAGAAAAATTGGTGCGAAAAACGTGGTGGAAGAAGACCGAGGAAGTGGCGAACGGGAGGGACGTGTACCCATGCTATAAAAGTTGAGATACGTGACTGAAATATCGACGAAAGAAGATTGCGTAATAAAATTCTCCCGACCTGAATAATTTTCCACGACCTACACCAAGCGTAGACGCAGCCGCCTATGTACCTAAGTCTGTACACTCTTCTCGTGCGACCAATTTGATTCTATCGATTTCCCACGGGGCCGTATCATCGAGCCTCCCGCTGCATGAATCAGAGGAGTCAGTAGGGGTCTTTCTGGAGTTTTTCGATGGGGTGTGTCTCATTCTCCTCTCTCTCTCTCTCTCTCTCGCGAGTCTCGAAGCGCCGTGACTACACTCGACGGATCTCTACGAGCCCGATGGGTGAGTCATGGGGGTCGGCACCCCGTAAACTGTTCGCAGTTTGGGCCGAGCCGCACTTTGGCTTACACATGGGGAACTGTGCGGTTCAAGTTCTTATATGTACCTAGGACCTTACTATAGAGAGTTTCAGTGGCCGGCTGCCACACGTGTTCCTTGCTGTCAGAGGCAGTTGACACCTACCACACCCAGACGTTACCCATGACTCTGGGCTTATGATTATACGTAGACCCCGTAGAAACAATAAATATTTCCCATGAAGCTTTGAACTTTTTTCTACCGTTAGACGGCTGCGCCGCCGACGCATCAGCAGCCGCCGCTTCAAGAACAACGTAGAAGACGAAATTCCCTACATCCAAGTTGATGAAAAACGATTTTTAAAACTCACCATCGATTACGTATCACCCCCGACTACCAGCTCCACAACATTTAGCGAAATGTCTTTTGTTACAAGTCTGATTATCCTCTTTCCTAATTAACCACACTCGGACGCTTTTTATCTTCCCAACCGCAGTTGGAAACGCTTTTATACAATTCGTCCTCGTCGATTTATTCTTCCGATACTTCGTTGTAATTTAGACTCTCGATAGTAAGATTAAAGAGGATGAGCAGAAGTTATTTCCAAATCTGAGTGAAAGTGTTCGATCAGCGCACAACCGATTACATCGCAGTTAAATTTTCGATCCGTCCGCTGGTACGGTTCAAACGAAACAAGATTACTCTTATCGCGCACATGAAGTCACAACTTTAACGCGAAAATTATCGGTGCAAGTACAGCACGGTCTCTCATTACTCTCCAAGAATATTTGGGTCACGAGTTGCATTAAATTATTGGCACGCAGGTCCGTTTTCTGTAGATGCGTAACGCGTTTCTCGACAGAACAGTAAACTGCGTAATCGCGCTTGTGCGAGAAAAGAAGAGGCGGAGCGGCCGGACAGTGCTTGCACGCACTTCCATGGACACGTGTAAACTGGCCACATCAGGCATACATACACCATTCCGACCACCCCCAGCTGCCATATGAGCCGGGTGTGTTATGACGTACGTACACATCCTCACGGTGCGTAAGCCATACGCGCACGCAACGCTCAACGCTCAACGCTTCTGCCCTATCACGAAAAAAAGGGCTGCAAGACCGTTTGCACAGTGGTGGTATAATAGTACGCATGCGTTGTGAATGCGTGAATGTTTTGCGTCGTGAGGAAGCGAGCGACATGCAGAGTGCGTCCACCCCGACTCCGATTGTTGTTACTTAGCTGATATCGATTGCGCAACTCGACCTGGCGTGACCCGTCTACATAATTCAATCAAGAAGTCCAATCTTCGGCCTATGGTTTGAGTCTCCTTAAGTCGATTTCGGGTCAGGCTTGATGGCATGGAGTTTTTGGGTTCGTTAATTTAGGGGCAGGAGGGTATAACGACGACTAAATTGACTTATATATCCGTTGTGCCCTAAATTTCTGACGTAAAACATTCTCTCTTCGCCGTGCCTCTGTTATGCAGGTACTGCGTGAATACCGGGAGTCTTATCACGTTAAGGGCGGTACACCGAGTTGACATCTGAGAAGGAAAAAGGACCAACCGAATTTTTCCATTATTTTAAAAACCATGAGAATGTAGATCCCTGGGCGATAAATGGATTGACTAAACTTCTACACCTTTAACGTATCAGTGGTCTGTTGAGTTTTTGGTTAGAACTTTGTTTCGATGCGATACCATACCACAAAGAAACAAAAATTATTAATCCAAAACTATGCTCAGTCAACTTAGTCGAATCGCAAAAATACGAATTTTTATAGGTTCGGTGAAATACGTGCAAAACGAGAGCGAAGGCTATTCAATGGAAATGAAAATCATGCCGGAAGGGTTGAAAGTCTCATTGAGCCCCGAGGAAAAAAGGGACAAGACAAAAGAAGTATAGATGGAGACGAGGCGATTAACAGAGAGTCAACAACGAACGGAGTTTTGGTAGCACTCCATTTTCTTTTAACGTTTATCGATAAGAGACCCTGGAGTCTACAGGAGTCGGGGAAGCGCCAAGGACGGGAAGAGGAGGTCTCGGCAATTCCTTCTTAAGAAATATAAGTGCTGCGCACTCTTTGCCGGTGGCGAATAGACGGTTAGCAAAAGAGGTCAAATGTTTTACCAATAAGTGTAGGCTTCTCTTAACCCCGTCCGTTTCTTCGGCTGCTTCACTTCGCGGTGACAACAGAAGCCTTCGGCTTTCAGGATGAGTACCAAAGAGAACGAGTGAGCAGAGGAAGCGCAGATTGTCGCCTCAACGATCGGGAGTGCGTGATTTTTGTTCGAACAAAAGGTGGATGGCACATGATTTGAAGTGTGTTATTTCGATGACTGTAATAAACCGATCTCAGAGAAAAAAAGAATACAAAGTGAAAACGAGAACTATCGAATCGAGAGTCTTTCTTATTTCGAAATTCTTTCAAAGTTGCTTTTGCGATTGAAGAATAATTACAATTTCTAAACTCTCAGTTGTTTATTATTTATAATTTATAATGCTGAGCTCAAACCGTTTCAAGGATCAGGTGTCATTGATAGATTATGGTAAACATTGCGTGTTGTAAATGAGTACAGCGGATTTTCACCTTTCCTCCAGACGAATATGAATAATAAAGAATTACGGAGCGGAACTCGAGTAGCGATGATTAAACCCAGATTATAATAATAATTTCACCTAATTGCTCCCTTAGAATTGGGAGATGGGATATAGTATACCCGGGTCTTTTGTATCTGCAGCTATGAATGAATACGCCCCTAGGTTAGCCCGAATTCTAAAGACTCGACCCGGGGCATAAACCACTTAGGATTGTTAATAAGAGGAAAACTAGACCGACGAGCCCCCCAAACCCCGTCGGAAGAGGTCTCATAACAGGTTTGCTGCCGTACGTACATCGAGGACTGCAGTTAAAGTTTAAGCCGTAAAAACACCCGCGCTGTGGGGGAACGAAGGGACGCGAGGCCCGCTTCAAATTAAAACGCGTCGACTTAGTCTTGCAGCTGCCCTTAACCGTGAGTTGACCTTAAGTGATGGTATAGCTCATTCTTGATAACTTGGACGTATGGCTTCTTCGGCGAATCGCGCCGTCTGAGAAGACGGGGTTAACATCCCCTGCACCCTATTCAATATTCAGCGCAATGCATGCGTCAGCAAGTCTGTCCCAAGTTTTGCAACTACTAAGAAGTTTTGCTGGCGGCAAGAGGAGTCGAGGGAATAGATTTCGAAGAAAGATTAATGTCTGAAGATCGAATACGTCCAACTACGCGAGATAATCACAATGGAATCCAAAATTGCAAAATGGATCGGAAATCATCTTTAGGAAAATTAAGTAACTTAGAAATGAGTTTATAACTCGCTAACTTCGACTTGGGAATCAGTGATACATGTCGATATTATTGATGGATTTAAAGTAAATTATTTCCTTGATTTTTATTGGGAATTAATGAAATAAGGAATCCTCAACGGTCGAATTAAGTACTGACATTGATTTGACTGGAATTTTCCTGAAGAAGTATACGTCTGCTATTTCAAAATTTTTGCACAATCTCTGGAGCGCTTTGTTATCCGAGGTAATATTCGTTATACACGTTATACATCCAAGCCTTGAAGGTATTAGTACGTATCATCAAACAGTTTTTGTCACCCCACAATAAACGGCGGAATGCCTCTGTATCGGTGGAGTTAATTACCCTTTTACCAATCAGAGTATGAAGCGTAATGCGTTTAGGTAGAGGAACGTAATTACGGCGAACCTCTTGGCGGAAGGGTCGTTAGCCGATAGAGATTAATGGATGACGGCGTAAGGTTGGACCAGCTGTCTACTTACGCTAAGACACGTCAATTTATAATACATTGTCTGTTGAAATCCACGCGGTACGTGCGACGTTTCCGAAAAAAAACTGAATACGATGCCACAACAGTCGAAAATATCGCCATCAATCCCGCCGCGGATGTGTATTGAGCGATTTGCCACTTCGAAGTATGACTTGATTGATCGTGAATGACTAACCTTGTGATGAGAGGGATGACCAGCGTGGTTGGCGGCGGGTATGGAGGCCAGTTCCTCGATGGTGAGTTCGGCCAGGGCGTCGCTTCCACCACTACAGCCTCCTAAAAGACCACCACCATCCGACCTCCCGGCGCCCGACGGCCTCTTCTGGACCCTCCGAGAAGACACCAGATCTTTAACTCCGGACAATTCTCGTCTCGAACCACTCACCAGTCTGAAACGTGAGGGAAAGAGCCACTTTATAGTTTATCGAAAGAGCCATCTTCGTGTTACGGAATTCTTCTGAAAGAAACAATGGCGCAGTTTACATTACAATTTTACTATCGAAAAGATAAAATAACCAGTCTTCGCAGCTACGGAGCAAGATTGCTTTCCGATTGGTCGACCCCATTCATCGGAAATTGATTCTCAATAGTTCTCAATCACAGTGGAGTGGTTGTAAACAGCGAATACGTGCGATTCGTGACTTGCAAGTGTGAATACAACTGCAAGGCATTCCATGCATGCGCGTTCGTAATCAAGGTAGGTAGGTACGTGCGGTTTCGTTGAACCCAGCGCGTCGCAATACCGAGAGCATTCGCAATCTCCATACAATCAAGAGGTATAGAAAATATTCTACGAAAACTTGTGTACGAATGAAAAGACCGCGGTATTGAATATGGAGTGTTTTCACGTTCGAGGATCTCCGGGGAGGACTATTATCTGACTGTATCTTTCGTCTGCCAAGAAGCGAACCTGATACGCAGGCGTGTCGACCTCCGTATTTTCTCGTTTTCCTTTCATTATTCTCTCTTCATAAATTCTCAGACGCGTTTTGTCATCCTGAATCGAACCACCTAAATCTTCGAGTCTTCATACCCCACCGAATGCAATCCTGGTTAGATCCAAATAAAAATATTTGGGATTGATATCACATAATTCAGTGTACATCGGATAGGATTCATTGCCTTTACCAGACAATGTGACCTGTCCATAAGCTTCGAATAAAACTCTCATCTCGGTAGGAGTATTTCTGGCACGTCTGACGAAATGGATAACACGGGGAAAAAACCAGAGTCTCGCTGTGTGGTTCAGAAATTTATGACTAGACGTTGGTCGCCGACGCGAGCTTCGACATTCCCCGACCTCGTATGACCTTCTCGAACGTCAACCATCGTTATGAGGAGCCATTAACACTCGGTGCTGCGGTAATGCTTCACCATTCGCTTCAGAGAGCTGTGAACCAGCACATTGTTCCACACCACGAAGACGCGTAATCACGCCATTACACTTAATATCGGTATTTGGAAGGCCTTTGTGTCTCGGAGCACTTAACCAATTCCTACGACGAGAAGAGACGCCTTCCTTCTCAGTTATCTCTCCAGAAGGAATAGCTCTATTAGCGAGATTAAACCATCGGCCCAATCTATTCCACGCCACCTATATAATATTCCCACCCCGTAGTGACCAGAGTCCAATTCACTGTCGTCCCTCGGTCCTTCGGTTGGAACGCTCGCCGCGACCAATCTACATAAGCAATATCCTGAAGACCGTCCGAAAAATTTCACTTGCACTAAGTGATTGGATTTCCCGATTCGAAACCTTTGATCTACACGGTGGGTATTGCACAAATAACCAAATGCATCGGAGGGAGATGAAAATCTCTCCTTCATCATCCAGCGAATGTTCATTTTAACTCTAAACTGTAAGCTGGAGATATTATTTTTTCAAAACCAGCTATCATACTCTTCTCGGAGAAACGTTTCCGTTGAAAGACCGGAAGTTGTAACTGCACTGCGTCACAACTCACTGCTGCAGGTTGAATTTTCACCGCAACAACGTCAATGAATAATTCCTCATTGTTATCAAACGTCTGCAATTGTGTGCAAAACGTCAGATACTTTAGAAGGATCGCGTCCATCAGCGAATTTAATTACAACTTGCGTATCACTTTCGTCAGCGATGTTCAACCGCGAGGCTTGGAGAAATAATCACAAGATTGGGAATAGTTCCAGCTATGGTATGAATTCAACTCCATCCATCTACGGTTGCCAAGTAAACCGTCGAATGACGTCTTTCCATTAATGCTGGCCTAACATCGTCGCAGGACGAACCTTCGATTATTGATCAAGTTATCAGTCTGTGGCTAATTCGCAATCTCAAGTATGATCACGTTGAAAGATTGAACAGACTGGCACATCCCGAAGATCGTAATATGTTCAGTGGGGTGATTTCGGGATGAAAATATATGAAGGCCGCTCAAAACGAATACCCTTGTCGATTCCTTTGTCCTGTGCACAGATTGGACACAAGGAGACAAGGCTCAATATTGTTTTAATCAGTGCGATACTGGAACTCTGTCTCATTGCTAATTTGGCAATTGTATTAATGTAGTCAAATTGAGGACTGGAGTCAACTGAAGTAACATACCCGCCTATTCTACGAAGTAATCAAACCCAAAGACTTTTTCAAAACTGACGGATTGTCTTGGATAACAATAACTTCAATCCCGAACAGCTGACGGGACGAGTTCAAAGTATTTGTCCTCCTATTGAAAATGAGCAATTATAATGCACGGTCCTTGTGTGTGTTTATCTAATTAAAGCCACTGTTCTGGCAGTAGATTACGCTTTTACCTGTGACAAAGAGAATGGGTTAACGAGATTTAGCTACCTCACAAGCCTTCACGAGCATAAAGAATACATGAGCATAGTAAAGTGTCCACCTTTAGGATTGTGGCTATACAATAATACAACTGGTCACAAACTACAGAAAACGCTTTTTCATAATTGATAGGAAGACCATAGCCTGGAGTTATAAAAGTCACGATAGATGGGCTGTTCCTTGACAGTCGTTTACTTGCATTATAAATGAAAGCATGAGCAGTGATTTCGTTTGGCTTTCCATAAAGTTCCAATTTGGGAAAATCGAATAAGTTGCTACATTCTAAAAATCACGGAGTTATTGAGATTAAATTTAAATAGCTTAAAGAAGAAAAAATATTTTTCGTCTTACACACATAAATTTGCAATAAACTACTGACTGAGATGTTTTATGAAGAGTGTGTAATGAGTTTCAAGCGCTACCAATTTTACCTTTTTTTGTTTTGTAGATCTATCTGAATAATGTATTGAAAAACTTCTTTGTTCAATTTTGGGCGCAAACAATTAATCACAAAGAAAAATTTGCGTTCAATACTAATTCAGCCCACTGTACTAAAGAACCTGGTAAATCATTGGAAACTTTGCCTACGAAGTAACATCGGAGTTTGAAGTTTGGCGAAAAGCAATATCTGCGATACAGATTGAGTCTTTGAAAGTTCGAGTCGCGTTAGACTACTTTCAAACGACATCAGAAGAATACCTAATTGGTTAAAAACCGCGGCCCCATGCTCGAAACTGACCGACTGAAACTCTGACAGCTAAAATTCTGTCCAAACCTATTTCGTCTAATTTTCAGCGATTCGGTATTAAATCGAAACACTAAATTCGCAAAATTCCTACTCCTACAACATGGCCTATCAAAAAATGCAAACCCCATAAACACAAGCCACGAGTGTAAATGTACGGTTACCGAGTAATAAGATTGAGGGTAAAAATCTACTTCACCTTGTCCGCTCCGGTTCCTCGCTTCGCAATACCTACAACAAACTGGAAAAACACGATCGTCTCGAACCGTCACGTCGACGGCGACGGCGCACGAAAAACCCCGGAGAAATACTCACATCGTTTAATATAACAACCCCGTAATTCTGCCGCACGGATAATAATTATTTCCACCGTTTTCACCGTCCACCCCGTAGATCCCCGAAGAGGCACGTTCGGATCACCCTGGTGGACGGGCCGGGCCAGGATCATCACTGTCAGTCCGCTGCCGCCCCGGACTCCCCGCCCGTCGTGGTGCCAGTAGGCGTCGCGACGCCAGCAGGTCGCGCCACCGCGCGATGTGCCGGGGATCGATCGGCGTGACGTCACGGGACGCCCTGGACGCAAGCGTCATCGCTTCGTACTACCCGCCGAAGTAGTAAATGCCTACGGTTCTAGTGCCTGACGGTTTCGGCCGGTTGACACGACCGACGTCATTTCCCGCGAAAATATGACACGGACTGGTATTCACCCTGCACAAAGTGATATCGAATTGCGCAATCGTTCCTCCTTTCGCCCCTGCCTCTTCCCCTACCTCACCCCGCGCAGTTTAGGATAATGTAACGACGTCTCGTACGTTCAGGGATATGTGCCAAATATGATTGAAAGCTCCCAGTGATCCACGATTTACCGCAATGATGGGGAGATGAGGAGAAACGGCCCTCTTGCGTCGGACGATTATGTACATCGACGGTTTTCGAAGAAAAATTTCGCCTGCTTTGTCGTAACTCGTAAAGGTATAATTCAAAATAAAAACGGAGGGAGATGTGTAATGCTGAATGTCTTTTACATTACATGTATATATAAATATACCTTGTTGCTCGATCCCCTTGTTCTCTGCAAAGTACGATCAGCGAAAACTTTTACAGTTTTTGCGAACTCGCTTGATGTCCGACATTTTCTTACACTGCCAATCACACTCGCGAATTGGCAAAGTTTTTCGTTTCCCGTGCAGGTTTCTTGGTCTCATTTCAGACAATAACAAAGTATTTCTACGCCGTCAACGATGATTCTTCTAAATTTAACCAGCGAAAGCCGTTGAATAATCGGCCACTATTCAGCGGGGGTTAATTTGCATGCACCCCACATAAAATGTGCTTTTCAAGCGTCGTTTACCAGAGTTCTAATTAGACTGATATGGCGGGACTATTAGGCAGTAGTGAATTGCCAATTAATTATCTCCGCTGCAAAGAGTTTATTCCTCTTGAAAAGCATACGAGCAGATAGCGTTTGAAATGGCTGTTGAATATACCTGTATCGATTCGAAACTGATTGTGAGAATCAAGGAACCTCGATAATGAGTGGAATTTAATCAGACCCAATTAGGGAAATTTCAAACAATGCAGGGCATGAGACTTGGTACACGGTGGTCTTTTTTCGAATCTTGTGAATTTAGATGCATATAGAGATAGGTGTGTACATATATATATATATATATATATATATAAAATATATATACATGTATACGTACACTTATTAAGGGAGGCTAATTACACGCCGTATCGAGGTAGGAAGCCTCTTGCCTCGACGATAACACCGCGCTGATGGAGCGTATAAAAATGAATCGCGGCGGGCGGAGGCAGAATGAGCGGGAATCGTTAAGCCGCTCTGGTTTCCATTCCATATCGATCAGAGATGAAAAGTCCAAGATTTTGCGAGGGCGTCACGGCTGCAGCTACAATAAGCCAGGCGAAAGCCGAACGCTTAGGTTTAATGACTGCGCTGGTTTTCAACGCGGCATGGTAGGAAGGTGGAAGGAGCAAGGTAGGAAGGAAGGAAGGTGGGCATAATAAAGTCGCCGCCGTGCCGCGTAGATGGTAGGCGTGTTTATGCTAAACAGGCTTGCTGCAAGCCCCATCGTCGTGCAGAACTTACTGCAAGCCGTAAAAATTCATCGCTTTTACCTAAGCATGCGAAGCATTATACGTCGTTATTCGACTTAATTTTCTTACTTCCTCTTTTTTTACTTTTTTTTTTTTTTACTCTCCTTTCTACACAACTCATTTAGCGGTTTATCAAAGTTTAAGATGCGAGAAAATCTCGATGATAATAGAAGGGTGCCCAGGGGTGAAAACTGCGCGGGATGGTCCGGCTGTGTAACGCGCCTGATATAACGACGGATAATAGATAGATATTATAGTCTATTCCGGCAGGCCCAAGGCTGCCCCTTTCTCGACAAAGGACTTCCTTCAGACGTAACAATGCCAGCATTCAGCTGAGAGATAGCATTCATTAAATGCACCCGGCATCACGTGACGCACCAACACGCCTCTCGGTCATTTCTCATTGTTCTTAACGATTTCCTCCCCGCGACTGCACTTTCAACCGCAGATATATTGTATCACATATACGTATACCTATACTGTATTATGTACTTTCCGCACAGTATCTGTAATTAATACTCGTCGCTTTTCGCCCAAGGTGCAGGATGTAAAAAATGATACTCATTTTCATCGATCCCCATCGCATTTTATTCACGAAAATTGTGCGGTTATGAATTTTCAATGTCGAGTTTTCTGGAGGTTCGAAGATACAGCCGTTCACTTTCTTTCTCGCATCTCACGCGCGTGATAAAAAGGCGGGCCAAGTCTGGTCGGGGTCTTGCTTCCTATACGTGACTGAGCCATTACAAAATTTTCATGTCTTTTCCCCTGGACCTGGTTTCCGAAGCTTCCAGTTTTTACGACTCCCCTATCGGAGTGGATGGAATACAATTTCACTGAATTATACCGAGACGATACATTCCATCCTACCGAAGCATCAACTCGAGTTACGTTATCTTAATATGCGCGTCCAATCGACTGCAATCCCGAAATGAAAATCGCGTGCAAAGCCGTTAGAAAAAATCGGCAAATTTTGACAAAGGATGAAGAGGACGGAGTCAAAGGTGAAGTGCGAATTGAGAGAGGTAGGGTGGTGGAGGTGAACGTTCATTGCATCAGGATGAAGACAATAGTTCTTCGCTCGAGGAAGCGCGGCCGAAAACACGGCCCGAGGATCACGTCCCCTTGATATTCCAAGGAGTTCCTCCCACCGCGAGTATTCGATTCCCGCAGAAATATCTGCCAACTCCGTCAGATTTCCATTCCTTAAACCTACCCCTGCATGCAACGGCACCCTTACACCCAGGTTCAGGCGGGTTATGGAAGAAGCGAGGGTGTCGAGACCGCGGCGGAAGTGGGCCAAAACGGATAATCCCGATTAAATCCCGTGGATTGAATTCGGCCACGTTAAGCCTGCTCGAGCTGGGGGAAGAGCGAACTCTGTGCCCCGTCGCGTTGTTTTCGAAGCAGCTCTTCTCGAGCCAGCAGCCAATATCTCCGCTGCCTGGACGAAATTTTTGGCCAAGGCCGACGGCGAATATTGAGTGCTCGAATACGGGGAGGAATTTTATCCGGTATAGGAATAGACGGTTTGAAACTGGTTAGGATCGGATAATGCAAGTTTTTCTGGATATTGGACGTCGTGTTTGGATATTCCAAGGATGTATATTGCTACTCGAACGCGGGAAACCATTCAGCGCTGAAGTCGTTGCTGGAAATATCCGGCCCTCGATATGGCCAGCGAGTGTATTAGACTTTGTAGGACGGTACACAAGGGCTTCTCATGTTTCCTGTAGTGCCTGCACCTATATCATTCGTTTGAAAGGCGATACAGTTTCTCGAAATTTAATCCTCTCTTTGCACACTACTACGGATCGATCTCACCTCCGCGCTGTGTATTCGGGAGGCAGGGTGGCAAGGGTCCAACCGCGTGTATAGCAGGCCGCGTTTTCTAGTAATTGCATGCCGGACCCGAAAGAATTTATAGACCAACCCGTAACCGAAACTTCGCGCCAGACGGTGCTGCAAAGTTCACCTCGGGGTTAAGGAGGGACCGGCTTAAATACGCGCGTGACTGCCAGCCCCGTATTTCCCAAACGAGGAAAACACTCGGTCAATTCCCATGAAAGTGCGACCCGGTCGTTACTAGTTTTCCCGCATTTCCTAATTCCACCTATCCTCAAACCCCACGCCGATAATATCCTGCCTGGAAATGAAGTTTCCTCCGATCGCCTCGCTCTTTTTTATCTCATCTTTCGTTTCCACTCGATTCTTGTAATGATCATCGTTATAGCTTCACATACTAGATGAATTTTTTCTACTTTTTTCTCACCCCTCATGCACCGAGATATTCAAAACATCACGTTAATGCCAGCTCGTACAGACGTGACTCTAGGCATTCGGGATTACGCAACTTCTACGTATACGAGTTTTAAAACAGCTCTGATTAGCCTAGACACGCGGCACGTGTCCTCCGCACCACGGTATTAATTATTCGCCGAGAGTTTACCCGGTTTAATTCAATTAATCCAACCCGCGTTGTAATTAGCGGCTAAGACTCAACCTCCAAAATTAGCGTAGCAAATTACGGCTAATTAAACGAAATTAGAATGAAAGCGGTCTTTTAACTGCGCGACTACATTACCGCGAGTTGGTGGGTCTACGACGTCTCAAACCCTCGCACATAATGAAAGTCCAACACGAAGTCGCGTTACTTGCTACATGGGAAATATACTCTTTCTTTCCTTCTTTTTCTCATCGCTTCTATCACCGTGAGAGTCTTACTTGCCAAATCAATCGACATTGTAGCTCATCCATTAGGATGAAGATTATGATGTCGATGTGACAAAGCACGCGTTTCTCGGCATTTCATTTTCACGACTTCATCAACCATGCCTAGGTCGTACAATTTTCGAAATTTTCACGCTTACCGGGTCAGAATTTAGGAGGGGAGTTTCGCGGTTTTCGTCTTTGTGTACCATCATTCTTTCGGTCCACTTCTTTAGGAGGATCTCTACTGTGTGCCAAAAGCGTCTCTTGTCTCAGCTCTACGTATAGATATACATATACATACAACGCGGGCGCCGCGAAACGCTTGAACAAATTTTATTTCACTCCCAGAAAGGCGTTTCGTAATGCGTTGCGGCTGTTTCGTAGAAGTGATGGAAAGTTCTTGTTTTCATCTGAAATTCTTCAAGCCGTGGCTGCTTTACGGGATTTCAATCACGAAGAATGAAATTCTTGAAATGAATAACATTTTTTAAGGACTGACTTTAGACTCGATTCGAAAAACTTCAATCACTCTTACAAACCGCCAAGCTGGCATAAGAATTACAAATTACAACATTAATCTTATCAAAAATTGTTTCAATTGAATTCTCTTAATTCTATCATGAAGAATCCGTGAGACACGGTTCTAAATAAAAACCGATACCTTTTCCTACACGGAACTAGCCATACAACACCGACTACCGAAGTCCTCGTTGAAATATATCGCAAGTAAACGGACCGTCGGTTTAAACTTTTTTTCAGTAGGATGGCGAGCGGTAGCGAAACGACAGTGAAAAATTGAGGTTTGAAATTGGTTTGGATAAAAACTCGAACCCTTTTCCGTCGAAGGGATGAGCCGAATAATTTTCGGACGATTGGTTTTAAATCTTCCGCGGGTAAATTGGATCAACTTTCTCGTACGTCACAGGTTACTCGTTTTCATCTCTTACCGGTCATCGTGGGAATAATCGGGGATGATTCTTCGAGCGTAGAGGGGGGCGCCACCCTCCGATATGTAACCGTCGCAGAGATCCGACAAGGTTCGGCTTCCGACCCCGGGTCCGCCACCGACGCCGATTCCTCCCCTCAGGACTTCCCTGTCGCTCAGATACCCGGAGGCAATATCACTGTCCGCGTAATCGTGACCGACGTGTCCGACGTGGTGATGCGACGAGGAATGGAGCACCGTGTACTGCCGCGTCGTAGTTCTGCTCGGCAACGTCTGCAGACCTCGTGCACCCGGGGTGTACCCGCGGAGGAGAGGCTGCATCGGCTTCACCGTCATCTCCGTGTCCTCCTCGGCCACGGTGCCTCCTCCTCCACAGTTTGGGACTTCGGATAAAACCTAGATGAAGAAAACGATTGGTTTTAGATCTCGTTGAAAAGTTTCGAAGGGTTCATGACAGAGCCCAATCCAATCCTAATAGATTTCGACAAATTTATAACAGGAAGCGCTATTTTTTGTCAGCTAATAGTAAACAGTGCTTTTATCTTCGAACATTAGAAGGTATAAAAAAATATAGTATTCGAGTAGTACCGAACGAGCATAAACAGAGAGAATTCAATCCAATATGATTCTTGGAACCCTTATCACAGATCATTCCGTATGTAAATGTACACCCAAGTTCTCATGTTTTTACTTCGTATATACTTCGTAAATGAATTTATTCTATCGTTATCGTGTTTATTCAAGACCGCGTAGAGTCCGTATTTTTAACGCGAATCTACGCCTCGATGCGTGTAAAGTAACTGATTAATTGCCGCATTACGGCTGATGTATTGAAATCAAACTGACAATGAGAAGATACCCTAATCTGTAACAGCTTACAAGAAACGAAATTCATACTATCGATGAAGCCCGTTATATCGATTCGAAAGTGTTGTGGACCTTTTCAAACCCTCTGGACATCAGTTAAAGCAGACGGTTTGGATCTCCATGCGATGCTACATTCATTCATATATTTTAGTGTAGAATTTTATAGCATTTGGTAGAGTAAAAAAAAATAAAAGTGGAAGATCAAATCTATTTGCCGTGGTCCAAAGAGGCCGTCTTTCCGGCAATCAATAAAGCACCGATCAACGATGATGGAACGAGTGTAAGCTCGACCGACCTTTTCCATTTGTTCGAAGGTAGTCTCGATTTTCCTGTTTGGAATGGTTTTGATGTCACTTCCGCTCTCGCTGCTTGGCCTGTATATGACGCTGCTATCGCTCGAGTTACTCTGCCCAGTGCTGTTCGAGTTGCTGTGCGAGCTCTCGGACATTAGGTCGGAAATACTGGGCATCGGAGAGACCATGGCGACCGTGTTTGGATCAAGCTTCCGGTGCAAGCTGTCAGCCTTGTACTTGTTGGGCGTTGGAGTGCCGAGATTGCACGGATCCTTGGGAGGTTTCGAGGTGCCCTTGACGAGCGCGGTGGGTTTAGGAATGCTGGACCCAGGAGCGAGATTTTGCATCGAATTTCCCAAATTACTGCCCAAGTTGTTCGGGGGCGTTTCGAATCCCTGACCGGAGGGACTGGCGTCGGACTTAATTTTCTTTTGGCACGAACTGTTGTCACCTTGCCCAGAGTTGTAATTATCGGCTTGATTGCCGCTGTCCGTAACGTGAAGAAAAACCGGTGACATCGGGACTTTTGTCGAGGACTCATTTTGGTTCGGTGTTCGAGCCTCCGCGGTCCGCGTTTCGGTGGGAGTTGATTTTTGATTACCATTTTGCGCCGAGGGCGATATGTCCGCAAAATACTGCTTCTCGTTGCCCTCGTCGACCGTCGAAAAGTGGTGCTGTTGCTGCTGATTCGTCTCCAAGTGATGATTCTGCGCGTCCGATATGTTCGAATGGTTCATTGACATGGTTTTATCGAAGGGCGAGACCTGTCCGTGGCTCGGCGAGATCGGTGACCCGGAATAGTTGTGCTCCTGGACGTTTTGCTTGATGAAACCGTTGCTGTTCGGGGTGACTGCCTTCTGGGCAATTATATCCTTGTTCAGTCCATTCGGAGGGCCCTTGAGACCTTGGAGCTGAATTTTCGAGTCGGATATTTTGCCCGGAAGTTCCATTTTCGGCCGCTGGGCGTGTTTCGTTTCCGATTTCTGGTTCGCAACGATCTTAGTTTCCTGCAGAGGTGCGACTGTCTTCGGGGCCGTCAGAGCGGCGTTTGTTTTCTGGGCCTGACTAGTCGGCTTCAGGAATTCCGCATTGCTCAGTTTCTTGTCCAAGACGAGCTTCGGCGCGATGTTGGCGATTTTGCTGGTTTTCGCGTCCTCGACGGGCGGAGTGTAGGCGAGACCCTTTTCGGGACCCTTCGTCCTCGCGATTTTGCTCTGCGCCTTGGCCTGTTCCTTCCTCGCTGCCTTGGGGCTCGCCTGTTTAGCAGGTTTGGCTTGAAGCTTGGACTTGAGAGCTCTCGACTTCGGCGATTCTACCTGAACCTTGCTCTGGTCACAGAGGGAAGTCGAGCTGTCCGAGTGTTCTGACCTCGCTGACGAGAATCCGGACGAGCTTGAGGTGCGCTTTGAAACGCCGGAAGACGCTTTGCTTCGTTCCTGATTCTTCTCCTTGTTGTTGAAGAGCTTGAACTTGTCGAGAACCGAGTTCTTCCCCTGTTGCTGTACCGTCGGCTGCGGCGCTGCGTACGGCGAGGCCTGGGGCGCCCTGAGACCACCGGGTCGGCCGACGGTCGAGGCCCGCGGGCTGAAAACAAGATTCACCGAGTTTAGCATATTTCAGAACCGAGCGGAAATCCATGCGAGAATCTACGAGCAGCAGAAGGGCGGAATCCCTCGGGTGCTCATCAAACTACCACTTGTTGGGCAACTCCGGAATGGGTCGTTCGGGGTCGAACACCTGCCACATACATGCACCGGGATAACGATCTTCGGAATTTAGGGGGGTGGAACAGAGAGGATAAGAGAGTGCTTCGTTACCCGTTAGAGAGCATGGAGGGTGTCGAGATATTACAGCTCTGTGTACCATCAACCCTCGCGACGCCTGCAGGTTCATCCCACGAATTTGTAAAGATTCAGTGAAATTTTCGACACAGCAAAGATACACAGGGTTTCAACCGGCGTCAATGGACCACCGCTAACCGTCTAGTTCAAAAACACCTTTACACATGAGGAAACGAGAAAAGCTCGTTCAATCCATCGTTGCGCAGGTAATAGCTACATTTGGCAAATGAACGAAAAAACGAGGGAACGCGAAGACTGAAGAATGACGGAGGTTTATAAAAAGAACGGGGTGTAGTAAATGATGGCCGTCACGAAACCGCTTGATTTAATATTCCCGGAGCGTTTGGAGAAGGGGATGAACAGACAAAGCCCGGCGCGTACATGTTTGCTTTTCCGTTTTCTTCTACCTTTTCACCCGATGAAAGCGTGAAATTGAAAGATGGGCCGTTAAATACTCCGAAAATCCAGAAAGGCCGAGGCTTTTCAGGGGTGATGTGTATACCTCAGACGCCCGCTTTGCAGGTACCAGCTGTCTACGTGCAGACCGTAAATACGTGCCTGGGGTACGAAACACTCGTTTGCCTCCTTCGATATCGACGATCTTGGGAAATGAATTGAAGGGCTGCGGTATACGCCGGCGACAAGAAAAACCGCCCGGCTACGTACCTTGGAGTAGTTGCTGGAGGATGCCTGTTCGCAGGGTTCTGACTTCTCGGCTGGGGAATGAAGGACAGGCCACCCTGAGGGGGCTGCTGTTGACTAGGACTCGTACTCCTCGAGCTGCTGGCGCTTCCTATCCCTCCGTTTCCATGCTTCAGTCCTGGAACGAGAATATAACCGTTGTTTTCACGAGAAGGAAGAATCAAAAAGTGCGATTGCACGCAGGCTGGTGAAAAGCGAAACCGGCGACTGTATTGTTCGAGGGACAAGCTACGGCTGGGTATGTATAATACTATTTTCGATGAACCACCTCCTGTTTAGCTTTTATGTATTCCACGAGAGGCAGATGATAATGTCTGGGTAGATGAAGCGAGGGCAGAGAGTTTCAGGGATGAAACATGCCGAGGTGTGGTGGAAAGGGGAGAAGAGATTGCCGAGGAGACCTGCTGAGGCCCAGGGGGTGGTTGGAGTTCTCGACAACTTGCCCAGATGGCGCCACTCGGCGACAATCTCCACGGCATTTGCACGCTTGAAAGCCAAAATTATGATCGTCGGATCCGTCAGGCTCTCCCGTTTTCTCCCAGTACGTATACGTGTAGCGTTATAAATTTCTCTCAGGATCGTTAGCTCACTGCTGTGTTATACCCACCGCTTCGTAAGGATAAGAGCTTCCTGCCGGCGTTGCTGTGCGTCTTTTTTGAACTACCACGACGCATGATGCTTTTCGTAACTTATCACCATCTTCTGCCGTACATTTTGACACATTAGTTTTGAAACCTGTACCATTCGTTTCGTGTACACTAGTCATTTTTCAAACAATCTTGCCTCGAGCATATCATCTTTGATGAATTTTCAGTCCTATATTTCGCTTCTATTACATCGTTGCAAAATATTGAGAGTGATCACGGGCTTGGACTCTGATCTACAGATTTCAATATATCAATCAAAATATTAAAAACAAATTAAAAATAAGCTCACTCCAACTCTCGTCTCTTAACTAAGACTTTCAATGCTGCGCTTCGAGTAAAAGACAAAGACTACAATACTTGATCAGAATCTGATTCGACTAAACATGTATGAGACCAACGATAAATCAGATCTGATGAGAATAACGGTTGCTAATATGGCTGCGCAGTGAAGCAAAATTGGAATTGATTGCATCATTAAAATTATACAACCGTACCGGTCGGCTCGAATTGAGGATGTGTCTTTGATACTTAACACATTTGACGTACAGTATGAACCCCGGTCATGCGAGGCTGCGGGATGGTCTGCCGGATGGCGCAGAAATATTAAACCATGCGAAACATGTAGATGGTATTTTGGCGAGGAATATACGGGTAGCGGTGAGGCGACTAGCACACTCGGTAATCACGACACTGCTATTTATCGCTGTGTATAAATTGGATGAAACGATGTACGTAGGCGAATATTATATATAATACATGTGGGAATGCACGAGCGTATTTATGTACCATCAAGGGCACCAATCAACAGCTTCACGGGGGATCTAATATGATTTTCTCTCTTCGTTTCAAGTCGCCTTGATTTAAATGATATTTAAGTATAGCGCTGAGGCGAAGTGAATCTGTCTGTAAGCCAGTTGATTATAGGAATTTTTGAGATGCCAATTGAGATTTTGGTCTCGCGAAAATTCCAGTCCATTACAAATGGTGCAGCTAAGAAAAGGGAGAAGACGAAGGAAAAATCGGGGGAAAAGGGAAGGCATAGAGGTATAAAACAAAGAGAATATGATCATCGAATAATGGCTTTAATCCTGGCATGAAAGTTATCGACGGTGAGACAAAACGGAGCAAGAGAGAGAGAGAAAGGAAGAGGAAGAGGGAGAGGGAGAGAGAGATATGCGTCAATGATAAAAACAACGATGGTTATGTATAGCGTAGATATATCCGAGAGTAATAAAATCGGAATTTTGTCAAGCGTGTCAAACTCGGGGGCTCGAGATCCGTATTTTATGACGGTTTTTACGACACCAAGGGCCCGGGGCATCGGGCAACCGTAATATAGGGTGTCAAAATAATATATTCCAAACACGTTGGCAGCTAGGTGGTGGTTGGCCGCCGTGCCGATAATAAAAGAAGAAGAGAAGACTTTAAACGTGACTAGGCATCGGCTGGAAGCTGCTTAGCCGGAACAGATGATTCATTCGGTATTGTATGCAAGAACAGTTACGTCGAAGATCGATCTTTCGTAAAATTAATAGCCCCCCCGTGACCACGATGCGCTCGAGGCTCCGAGGCCGCGTATTATTGCAACGCTCGACCTCAGGATTAGTTTCTATTTTACAATTGACGTGCGTACAATCAAGCATTACGGTATACACGTGGGTCACTTTTTCACTGACATAAACATACACGCGTGCCACATCAGCCACGTTCGTTGTTTTTTTTTTTTTTTTTTTTTTTTTTTATCCGTTATCCCTCGGATACATTAGGATCGGACGAAAACGTCCGTTCCGCGTTTTTTCCCCATGGGCAATTGATGATCAAAGGAAAGCTTTCACGATTTTCTCCCGTGCCTGTAAATATAACAGCGAATTTACTACCGTCAAACGCTACGTGGTGAAATCAGCGGAAAACGAAAAACCAAAACGCAATTCTTTCAAAGCTAAAAATCCGATCCGTGCACGGCAGCTACAAAAATATACTCTCACGAATTTTTCGACGCTGTGTAATACGGTAAACGGATCCAATCGGCGATGTGTCATCCTTAGTTTATCTCGAATTGACTTTTTCGTATTCAAACCGTAGATATCAAAGCGGAAATATTCGTCGTGCCGGTACAGTGTACCTAACTTACTATTTTGGCAAACATTTGGCTCGCACAAACTGCCGCAAGTGAATAGGAAAGAAAACCTCGACACGGAATAATATTTGAGTAAACAGGACAGGCATTCTAAAACAACGGAGGCGAAATTCGATGAAGAAAATTGAAACGTGTGTGTAGCGATTTGTTCTCATCCCTTGGCACATATCCGCACGAGCTCTCAGATCCCTATACGAAACATGATCCAATTTTCTTTCAGCATCTAGGTCACATGCTGAATAGAATAAATTGAAATCGGCTACCTGGAAGCGTTCATATTATATGCAGTATATACGCCAACTCCCGTCCCCGTGCAATTCTTTTCTCTGATAAAAATTTCCTCTTGGCAATCTTCCCTCTTTGTTATTTTATAGATTGATTCGATCATCGTTTGAGAGCACCCTGTACAATCGATTCAAGCCTAACTGCTCTGCAGCTTGTCACAGTACGACAAACTTCGCAACTACAACATAGATGCTGATTATATTTTTGCCAGAAGCTATCCCTCATTTTCCGCGTCTCTGTCACACGCAACGTAAGAATGTAAATGAAAACTCACGTGTATAGACCAGAAGGAGGTTTCGCAGTGTTATCGATAAAAAAAAAAAAAACTGCGATACAGCGGCACAACGAAGATGAATCCGGGCTGAACTCTGAAGCGTCCAGAAATCGCCACCGGAGCAATTCAGCTCTCTACGTAGCGCGAAGAGACGGACAGGCGACTAGAAGCGATGCATTGACCACGCGTTTACCCATCGCGAATCACACTCCGTTAACACACGAAGCCTGAAGGCACACACGTCACTTTAGCCACTCGGCGATGGACTCGCCGATTGACGGGCCAAGGAGATTAACTTCAGAGATTGTCAACTCGGCGATAACGACACCCGGTCACGCGTCCTCGGCTAAGCGGGCACTCGAAATGGGAACCACGTTGAGATTATGCGTGCAGGAGTAGTTAAGAGTCCATTACACGCCGGTATGTGTGCCGCAATGTCGAGCTGCCCGGTCGGTCGTCACATCGGGGATATTCCTACGGTTTACGAGCAATTGGAGCTAATCTTAATTGCCCACTCCGTTGAGTTTATCTTTGCTTTTTTTCATTCACCCGCGTACATTTTTTATTCATTTCTTTCTTTATTCACATTCGGATGCGGTCGCTTCCCTGTGTTCTCAAGAGCTTCTTGCGGAGCTTGGAAACCTGACGATTAGTTTTGCGGTGGAACCAAGATTCTTGCTGGATGCAGGGTTCGGAGATGTACGATCCCGGAAAAAGAGAAAAATAACCATACAGAGATAAGGACGAAAGTTTTATCTCTGCGTGCCTAGCTGCTTCGATAAAAAAAGAAAAGAAAAGAAAAGAAAACCGGCGTCTCTCGAGGAGACAGCCTACATTGACTTACGAAATACAAACAATCGTCTTTCTACGAAGCATTGCATATTGTTCAAAGCTTGGATTCGCCTCCTACGTCTGATGGGAACGCGTACTTTTTTGTAACCAATGTGCTTCCGATTTTTGTGTAACGTTATCGTTTTCAGAATGGGGTGTAATATTTACTTTGGCGATACCCTCGCACACCCTCTTTCGAAAAATGTTGTTACACAGACCGGTAGTTGCGACATCTACGGGCGATATCTTCTTTCCTTGTACGTCCGTGACGTCAGAGTAGGATAAGAAGCTACGAGTGTCTGGAGAGTCTCGCGCCGTTTGACGGCTAACCGATAATCAGTGGTTAGTCACCACGGCCACCGTTTCATACGTTATAGACGAACAGCCCGTGCTCTATTCATAGAACGCTGAGTCTCGCGTGCATGTGCTTCTCTAGCGTACTGCAAACTACTATACCTACTGCCAGGGAAAGTGGAGATTTGAAGATTTTTTTTAAGGGCTCTCCAACAACGACGGTGGGCCCTTCACGTCTGGAAATTAGCTCTGGAGTGTCTAGAGCCTCCTGCACACTCCATTAATTACGATCTTTCCGCTCGTACGATGCGTACCGCGCTAGTCGGAACTGCACACAGTAGCCTCTCTTTGGCCAGAGGCTACTTTTTCAACGCACAAATACTCTGCGCCTCGCTCTTGCTTCATCCATTGATATGTAGATAAAATTACCGTCGTATTGTGAAGAAAGTACGATGTGAAGATCCTTTGCTCCAGTGGGATTCCGAAACAAATTTTTATGAATTTTACCGAGAATACTGCTATAGTAGCTCAATATTTACCGAGAATACCCATAGATTTTTCCTCGTTATTTCGTCTCGACTTCGATTTTACCGAAACGCAGCACGGCAACTACAAAAGGAGGAAATAACGAGGCCCTGTATTCTTTGGGCGTAACGTGATCCAAGGTACAAATTTGCAAGATAAGGATTGGACATATTCGTTGTTGAACATTTTCCCTATTCGAAGTATTGACCAACGTAAAAGGATGATCGACAAACCAATATTGAATCAAACGAGGCAGCGGAATCAATACAGTAGTTCCGTAGTAGCTCTTTAATTACTGATATTTTCGAGGGAAGACAATCCAAATTATTTACCCTGACGAATCTACAGCTAGGAAGTCATCTCTGTTTCAATCAAAGCTAAAGAAATTCTAGAATAGATACTAGAAAATACGACACAATTTTTCTGTTTTCCAGCTGCATCTTTTGCATAATTGATCGCAGCAATTCAGGACTATTCGTCATCGTCTGTTCCTGTAAAATTACGCGTATATGTATAGCCAATGAAATATTATTTGCTTATTATTCAATTTATCAATATTGGTGAAAATCATGGCCTGTCTAAAAATTAATTTTAGTTTTTTTCAAATCTCGCAATATCTCTATTTCACCTCGGGAATCAAAACACACGGTTACGTCGTTGCCCAATCGAAGTATAAAAATTACTTTGCGAGCAATCGGAAACGGTATTTAGTATAAAGAATTGCGTTTCGCTTAGTAATAAATTCCAATGTCTGCTGAGAAACGATACGAAAGATACTAGCCGCGATATTTTACGATGAAATACGACCGTCCTCGTCGAGCAGAATTATCTCTTAATACCCCGAAGGATTTTTCCCGTGCGGTATGTCGAAGTAGGTATAAGGTATACCTTGACATGTAGGTGGGTGTTAGCTAGTGCTACGTTAATATTGACGGTCGATGTCGACGAGCCCTGGGGACGGGGCTAATACCACCAAGTGTTTCGACGCAGCCTCCGCATGCGAGAAACGCCGGCGTCGAAGTACGCGGCGTAGCGTCGCGACGCGTCTCGTCGTGTCTGCTTGCGGATGGAGTAACTCTGCGATAACAGACTGCATTTGCATCGGTTGAATACGTAACGATCGAGAGCTTCTCTACAGTCTGTTACTACGTAGCGTTCACTTTCAGGGTGTCTATTATCTATTACGTTGTTTAGTTTACCAACGACGTGCGGTTCGGGGACGAAGAGAATGGATCCGCACGCGTCCGGATCCCTCAAGGGTGGAAACAGGGGGGTGTCAGTCAGGCTCAACAGACTTCGTGTTTTAGGGGATGGAGATAGTAGATGAGAGAAGGGAAGGGATGGGATGTGAGTCATGGGGCTGCTACGGCCTACTGATTGAATATTTGTAGATCTGTATCGGAGACAAGCCCTATCATGTATACTTATATCACACGATACACTCGCGAGAAGGCGAGCGAATTCCACTCGGTCACCCTTGCAGTTCACCCTGAATTTTGCTCCGAAACTTGTACGGAAACAAGAAACCAGTTAGCGCACAAGCTGTAATTCTCGCTGTCAAATATCGACACGTGTGCATGGATGAGCTTGTAATAAATCCCATTTTTTAATGAAAATATTGTATCTATCTCGAAAAAGATCCTTCTTGCTTCTGTATATTCAAATGCCGATGATCCGTTCATCTCGAACGCGCGTCCTCATTATCCGGAACTGAGAAATGGTTGCTTTTACAACGAAAACTGGAATTCTAGATTTTTCACCTATATACATGCACTAATTTGTACTAATTGGACTCCCGTCTAGCAAGCGAGCATAAAAATAGATGCTACACGATACATTCGGGGGTGAAAGATGGAGGGGAACGAGAAAAATGTCTAGAATATTATTTGAAGAAGATGCTTTCCGCGGCCAAATGTATTCTTCAAATTAAAATGGAATTCGAAAGATTAATGTTAGCGGCAACAGCGATGACATCCTGCCTCGGTAGAAAGTTCAGTACATAGATATAGATGAAAACAGTCCGTCGAGCAAGGATCAAGTGCGATTAAAAATCAACTAAATTGTCAAAATTTCCTACGTCAATTCGGAATCGATTTCTAGAATGATAATTTACTTGTGTTAAAAATCATTTGCAATTAGTAAGCCCGCGATTTTCAGTCAAACGGATCACTAACTTGTGAAAAAATTTCAAAACATATTTCACTGAATCTTGCATACCTACACTATATTGAAAATGCGTAAGAAAAATGTATATATATACGAGAAATGATAGAGCAAAAGAAGAGAAATTCAGACGATTGAACTTGGCGATCATTTCTCGTAATATCTCCTAAACGAAGTGGAAACAAAGAATGTGTCTCTCGACACGAACGGCTCGAGCCACCCTGTACATCGATTATGGGCACACATCCATATGTATAGACGTAAGGTATGCAGATGCGAAGGTTAGAGATCCCGTTTCACGTTAGGCACATACCCATGGTAATGTAAACCTAGGTTGTTTCGAAGCTCGTCCCCGAAGGGCGAGGAGAGAGAGGTTGGAGGGTTGTCGGTGAAGTAGGCGCCGGGCTTACCGATCGATCGTGTATACCGTTAGGTGAGAGAGGACGATTTATATTGAGACATCGGATAAAGAATTGCCGACATGTGTCCTAGACAGCCCGGCTGGAGTCCTGGCTAGGCGTCCCTGCAGCCTCCCCGTGACACACGCTCGGCTAACCCCACGAGCTGGATGTAAACGTGTGTGAAAGAAAGGAGAGAGGAGAAAAATAACCGAAAGAAATCAGAAAAAAATTGTTACGAGACGAAGGAAATGAGACAAGAAACTGACGGCGCGAGGGCGCAGCGCTTCGGTAAATTATTGAACCATCTGGATATGGATGGAGGAAGAGGTGATTCTGGACTAAACATCCCCGACGGATTAGCCAAACGTACCTCTCCACCTTTCATACTACCTCTACAGTATTACTCGCTACCACTAGGTGTGGGAGAATAAAATTTAATCATCTTTTCTCGAAGACTTAATAAACTCCGCCAGAGTAAGCCTCTTATGAAAATTTGACGCGGATGAATTGAGCTCAACCCTATATATACCCACCCATTCACCCATTCCACACCTACCCTATACCGTACCGAACGAAAGATGGGAAGCTGTTGAGTCGGGCAGCCGGATGAGAGCTTGGCAAAGGAAATTTAACTACGCAAATATAAGGGAAATTAATTAGTATGCTTTATATGAAAAGTTTATACCGCACAGAACCGCGGCGGTATGCTGAGCTCGTTACATCTGCTGTGTTAACAACAGGAAAAATTGTTACAATTAACCGTGCTTTTATCGACTCCTTAATTACACAACGAGTATATTAAACTGCGAAACTATTCGAGTAATTTGTTTTATTTCTAAATAACGAATATCGGTGGACGACTAATAATTTTTAATCATATTTCCGTCCAATTTTCAATGCGTTATACAGCTCATTATACTTGATCATGCAATAACCGAGAATCAAATTAACTTCGAACAAGGTTTGTATTGTTTCAAGCAGAGAATTGAGTTTGCCATTCGCATATAAAAATCATTGAACTATAAGGGTAACACCAATATCACTTTTCTGAAAATTGAGAAATTTTACAGCTAGCGAGTACATAGACTGGAATATGACATATTTTTAGCGCTACAAAGACACGACAAAGATTATCCCTGTACCTATAAATATCCTAAGCGAAGTTATCAGTTCGTTAAATTTGATTCAAAAGTAATAACCCGAAATTGGATGAGCTCTGCACGCGCCAACGCTCGCCGTGCAAGGAATAAAAAATAGAGAACAAAAAACAGCTCACGGAATCCCATGTGCGTATATCTCGTGAATACCCGTGATGGGAAAATAGGGTGTGTGCGGCGCGGGTGCATGAAAAATGTAACTCTGTATATACCAAATTGGCTTCATCCCTCGAATCAACCCCTAATCCAATATCCTATCGAGTCCTAAGCCGGGTCTATCTCCCTAAGTCTGGCCTGCAACGGCGAAAAAGGATTCTCATATCTCCTAGAGACGATTGGTGGAAAGCGCAAGCTCGATCCTGACTGCGTCTAGATTTTCGTCGGCAAGGGTGGAGATCCAGAGTGCAGGTTTGTCCTTGTCCTCGTCGAGTGAGACTTGTCGTTTTTGAGTTCGGGTAGAGAAGGAGGAGAAAAAGGAAAAGCCGCGGCCCTGCCCCCCCCCCACCCCCCCGTACAAATGCGTGAAAATCAAATAGCTTCCCGGTGCAGCGTTCGAGAGATGAACAACTGTTGCCGCCAGTCATTCGACAGGCCTGTTCTTCTCTTTTTCGGCCCTCCGCGTCCCCCTGGAGCAATTTCAGAGTCAACAGTCACCAGTTTCTGCCTCGTACAGCCTTGTAAATTAGGCCGCGTTTCTGTCAGCCGGGAAGAGAATATGAAGGAAAAAGAAAAAAAAAAAAACGAGAAAGAAAAAGAAAAGAAGACTCGAAGTCCTTTTAATTAAGATTTTTACGACGGTCTGGTACTTTCATTAAAAATGTTATATATCGCGCTGCCCGACTTATGCGGGGGACATGCAAGAACGAGCAAAGCACCGAAGTATCGGGTGGTTATTATACGAGCTCCATCAATTCCCTGGAAATCCCGTTATCCTTGATAATTACAAGCTGGAACGAAGGTTTTTTGTACCTTCGAATATGCCATCTCTTGCGTAACGGTGTACATCAAAGAGAAAAAAAATCTCTACACCTCCGCGAATCGAGACTTTGCAGCTGGTGCCATTGCAGTATGAACAAGAGATTTTATTCGGAATGAAAAAGACTCCGACGTATGAAAAAACCTGAATCTATCGAATAAATAATTTTCACCGGTGACCAGAAAATACGCAATAATGGCGATGCGTCGGTTCAACTCTCGGGTCGATCGATTGCGGAGGAAGAACAAGAGTAAGCAGAAACACACCAATTGCGGTAAAGATAAAAACAATAATAAAAGGAATCCTAATAAGGAAGAAAGAAGAAAAACAACTACTACTATTCGACATCGCAGTGATATACAGCTGACTGCTAGAGGCTATAAATAAATTTTTAACCCTCGAGTCTCTCAGATCTAGCTACATAGGCCCGGAGCGAGAGAAAAAGGACTGCGAGAGGACCTAAAAGAGTTTTCTGCCTTCACTTGAGTCACTGCAGTATTTTCTCTCTTGTGTGCAAGCGCAACTCCGTCTACTATACCGTCATTTACCCAACTGCACCTCGACCCGCGTAGTGCATACGCCTGCATCTCCTGCCTGCAGCTTTTTTTGCACAAGCGCATGCGGATATTATACCGGGCAAAGATGGTCCACAACCGTACGGTAAACAGCGCCTTCCCACTTATACACGTCTCGAAATCTACATGCATCTACATAACGTCTACATAGTGGAATAGGGGTGGTGTACAGGAGACATGCATGCGGTGAATAGACGATCTAGACACGCGTTTGTGTGCGGCCGCACTCGCAACTATCCATAATTTTTTCTGCAGCTCTTTAAAGGGACCGAAGCCTGAACCACCTCGCGTTTTGTACGACTGAGGACGAAATGCTTTCAGATTCTCTTTACCGCGTCTTTGACCCGGTACCGGAGGAAAAATGGTCAAAGAGAAAAAGGAATTCTAGAAGATTAACATCAGGTCGCGACTCACTGAGCGACGAATCCTGCAGTCTGCAGGTTGTATAGCCGTCAGTGCGTGGAACACAATCGTAACCAAGGCGTGGGCAAGATCAGTACACGCGATTACGACTAAGGAATAAAATTATAAGCTTCTTTATTTCCGGTACAAATATTTCGTGGGGTCACCCCTTCGTGTCGTTGAATTTTATCGACGCATATTCACGAACCGGGCTCATAGCGAACAGGAAATGAGAAAATAAATCTAGGGAAAGAATGTTTCGGCGGTTGACATGGTGATGGTCTAAAACTCCCCAGGTAGATCTCAAGTATTGCTTATACGCGACAGAGTCTATCACTTGCATCGAGGAGATCGAAGGAATGGGAAAAATAAGTGATTGAAACATGATTCCGGCTGTCTAAGTAGAATCGATAATCCGAAGTAAGTGATCGGACCCTCGTATAGAAGCAGTGATTTCCGTTTCGAGAATGACGGTAAAACGGAAACGAATCAAGGGTAGGTACTGTTCAACGATGTCAAATGGCTTGAATTTAATTGGAATTTGACGAACACTTGTACCGAAACTTCGTACCGAAGGGTCCGTATTCACGGATTCGCCAACTCCGGTCTATAATCACGATTCACGAACAACGACAAAGTACGCACCCCTTCTTCCCACGGACTCACAATTACAGAAAATCTCTGACGCCTAAATTCCGAGCAGCAAAAAAATGTCCGCACGCAGAAGTCTGAGGAAATGAACAATTGCTCATCATTCTGATACCATGCATTATCCACAGTGCTCTTGATATCGTTGAACTTTTATATCGAGACGATGCAACTGTGCGACAATGCGAAGAAAACACAAAATATAAAATCTTGCTCAACTCACGCACACGAACTAACGGCCGCATCATCTGCCGACCAGGACCCTATAACGTGAAATACAAAAAGACAACACCGACATTGAACTCACCCTTGCAGCGAACACGAAGTCCGTGACCATCGTGGCGTTGAGAATGAGAAAATACTCTCTAATTGGCTCGGAGTTGGCGATTAATCCGTTGATCAGTGGGTAAAAATTTATAAAAACCACATCACCCAGCGCAACTGCACCTCTCGGTGCAGCCTCCCTCGAGAAACTGATTTTTATTTCCGACATTTCCTTTAGCGAGGTAACACCGACTCACTCCCGTGTTCGCGGCCTCGGCTCTCCGTCTCGTTGTTTAAGGCCGCCCACGCGGCTCGGTGTTGGTGTTCTTTCATCAACCGAGGTGTGTGCGTTCTTCATGGATCATGAGACCTCGGCTCGCGGCCGGGTCTCGGTCGGTCTCCGACTCTACGGTACGGATTTCGAGTACCTGCGCCAGCACCCCCGACACCCGCCGACCGGCGCACGTAAACGCGGTTCGCACCCCGTATGGTGTGGGGGTAACGCGCAGAAACCAAGGCCTGAGAATCAGCCTGGCTTCAGCCCCAAAGCACCATTGCGAGGGAGGCACGGGGGACCTCGGCACAATATTTCCATGTAATTGCTGCATCGACGGAAATCTCACGTGAGTGAAGAAAGATCCAGCCACGCACACTAGCGCACACTACCGCCCATAACCCTGCTCCCCACGCCGTTGCGACCAATTAGATTCAAGTCTCGCTTTCATTAGTCTTCTATTGGTCCGCGTTCATCCCCGCATACGGGTCGGTTCCACGGATTTCGTCGCGGAATCATATCCACCAATAATTTTAATAAACCTCTGCTGTGTACAGGTAGGTACTCGGTGTCGTTGTGAATTATTTAAATTCCTGATTGTGGTGGAGCCAGCGTTGTCGTCAACTTCATGAGCATCGAGGCCGCAGTGTCACACGCCGTGAAAATCGAGTCGAATCAAATCGAGCTTATCTAAAGATCCCTTTCGACGACTATGCGACTCGGGAAAGAGTTGCGTGTCACGATTGAATATGACCTTCTCAAGGTGCAATACCTTTTATCGCTCAAGGGGGTTATTCTGTAATTTGTGTTATAATTGACGCCGCTTTGACCTGTCGGGAAGCAGGTGAAACGCTAAAGTTACTTCACCACCCGTGATTGAGTTACAGAAAACGAGTCATGACCGATAAGAGGATCACGGATGTTTGACAGCGTCAGTATTTGATTACGTGATTCAAGTTCTGGATGATCAGCCGTGACTCAACCCATAAATGCGTAACCTGCAACTTGAATTTCCGAAACAAAGGTTTCAAGCCGAGTCTCGTTGTTTTGAACCCCCTGATATATTAATAGTACTCCGAATCTTTATCCGGATGATGCGTACACATGTATTACCGAGAAACAGTACGGACGGTCACGCTGTGGCAACTATGCTCATATCGTATGTACATGTGTAGATGTATAAACCGAGTCCCTCCGTACGGAGTCAGAAAAAGGGAGAGAGAAAGAGAATAACCCGAAGGGTTGTATTTTTAACCGGAGAGATTTAAAGGCCCGCAAATGTTCTCGGGCAGTACTTCTCAGCTTAAGTAACTTCGAATATCTGACACGTGGTTCGACAGCGTGACATTTTTTCGCGTGTTTTTCGAACCAAGCACCCCTGACATGGTCGCGAACCGGGTTAAGGACCGGTCCGAGGTTTACTCTCTGTCGTTTTACCCCCTTCCTGCTTTTCTCTTCCTCTGTGACGACCTCTTTCTAGCCCCATTTTACTCTTCTGCTGTAGATCCATTGCTCCTCTTCTCGGGCCTCGTTAGTGCTTACGTTAGATCGTTACCCGAGTCAGGACGGAGATACTTTATATCAGTGCTGACGAATATTTCCCACCGCCCTCCTTCGAAACTAACATCCCTGCGCGTACGACCATTACGTACACTCTGCAGGGTGACCCCTCCTTCCTAGGAGCTGAAACTACTTGAGACACTGCGAGATTTCACCCGGATTACCTCGGCGGGTCCGAGTCCAACTCCCGGGAAACTATCATTGCTCGCTCCGTCAGTCTAGGCGGTACTAATTAGTCCCTCAATCCACCCGCGAAACTTCTCATCCAGTTCCTTGCCTTCTCATATTCGAGAGCGTTACTTTTCAAGATATAATTACGCCTGGGGGGGGGGATTACGAAAACCATTTCAGTACCGCTATTTTTATTTCAACTTTTCCTCATATATACGTCAGGTATACCGAATATCTTTACAATCCGCAGCACAATCAAGATCTATATGATCCTTCATCTCGCAGTCAGAGAAATAAATTCGGGTATAAGGTTATACACAGATTTTCTCCAACTTTTTCACGCTCCATCGAACGTTTCAAATAAAGTGACACGATCGCTGAAACGGCTGCGGGTGAATAAAAAGAAAGTTGGCGAGATGTTGCGGCGTATATCCATATCTACATAGATACGCTTACTTATACATGTATACGTATACATAAGATACTTGCAGCGTGTCGAATTATCTGTTACAACCCTCCGGGGAAATCTTTCCCCAAAAATCATCATTTTCATAACACTTGGGCAGACCCCATATAGACGCGCTGGGCGGCAGCTTAACTTCTGCCACCCCATAAACTTGATAAATTTCATGGGCAACCCCCTCAACCCTCCTCACGGTATCTGGTGCAGCTTCGCGTCTCGGCTCCGTGCAATACCCGAGTCGGCAGCAGGATGACTGCAGCTTCCTGACTGGCTCGTAAGCGTTAAGTGCTAAGTAGCGTTGAATCCGGTAGAATCAGCGACGAGGGATGCACCCCGAGTCCCAAGACGTACCGCCGGCATGTACCGAAGGTGAATTCGTGAGTCGTCGGTTCTCCGCTCCTCGCATAATCTCTCTCTTTCTGCTTTAGTGCACGGTTATAGTGCATCCATCGGTTCCTCCTCATCCCTGTGCCTATGTTAAGAGAGAGCCCTTCAGCGTTGCGACGCTTTTAAGCTCTCGGCCCCGTTCACAAACAGCGATCGTTGCCTGGGACGTTTACGAGACGGATACACGTAATCGTGCGTGAATATTAAGTCTTACAAATAACCGAGTTGTCTGTTATTCCCTCGGTAAAACTACCGTAAAGTAAAATCCTGACCTAGGGCTAGATCTGCTCCAGCCGAGTCTAGACTAAAGGATCTAATAAATAAGAACGGCATGAGCCGAGCCGTCGGAATGGGGAAAAAGGAAGAGACGGAGAATCGTAGAGATAGGAGAAAGAAGAGTGGAAAAAAACGGTTCAAAACTGTATCGTAAAACAGGGACCCGCGTCTATTTCTACCGGGCGTCCTCGACGGTGCCGCGGCGTCGACGTAGCCGTCCGTATCCAGGGAGACACGCGCTTTGATGTAGGGTATATGTACCAACGCAGAACGCGCAGCAGCATCCCCTAAACGTAACCAGAGATTCTCAACCGGGTTTTGAGTTCCTCGATTTATTTGTGCCACGGATTCTCATTGTCAGTCGAATGTTTCGTACATGCAACGCACTGGCAGTGTTTTAATTGTACACAAGAAAAGATTTCAAAAAAAAGTCAGGCTCGTTAATGAAGTATTTATTGTCTTACCAGTACGTGACGTGTATTTTTTTATCCCCATGCATCTGTATTTCCGGCTCTTTCTCTATCTCTCTACATCTCTTTTCTCCGTTGAACTGATTAATGCTATTTTTTTTTTTTTCATCCACAAGCTCTCGTATGCTCATACATCGATCAGATCCTATGTTCTCAAGAGATATTTACAGTAGGTAAAGCTTCCCTGAACAACGATTCGATCAACTTTTGCTTTTGTCAATCAGATTTGTAACTTTTTAAGCGAGAAAAAAATCTTGTTGCTATAAAATAAGTATAGTTTTAAGAGCCATTGCATTTTACAAAATGAATCTCTCGGTGCCTCTGTTAACGAAGATTGTTCTCTGGAGCATTCGTATCAATTCTTCAGGGTCGTAAAAAACAGGAAATTCAAAGACCTATTCGCAGGTGTGATACAAGCACCGTTTGAAAGTCCGCAATCGCGAAATTGTCCCCTTATTGCTCGATAAAGACTGTCTAATTCGAGCATGTACAAACTAAATCCGACATACGTACGATTACTTTTGCGATTCCCTGTTTCCCCCTCCATCATCCATGTATGTATAATACACGCATCGAATACACTCAATATCAGTAATATTCAAAGAAAACTCCGCCCGAATTAACCCTCGCGTTTTATCAGCGGGCATACGAATGCTGGGAAGCCGGCACAAAGAAGCAAGAAGTAATCGTTCCGTTGAGAACCCTCTAGAATCAGCGTGCACATCTGGTCAGTAACATTGGGAGCCCTAGGCACGGGAGTTGGAATTATGGAGCAAAGTATAAACTATGGGGTTGCACCCCATAGGCATGGAGGAGTTTTGGTATAGAGGTGGACGTGAAAGCGGGGATAATATGGGCGCTGGCTGTACGATGTTGCATTTGTGTGGATGCACAGTGGGTGCTGAGGGACACGCAGACTCGCTTATAGACGCGTGCAGCATTAACCCCTGCTGCACGGTGGAGAGGCTGCGTGGCGGAGGCGGCAGCCATATCTCTTAAAACGCTCCAAAATGCGCAAAGGGTTGCTAAAAGGCGGAAGGCTTGACGGGGGCTAATGGGGTTTTCTCCGTTAAACCAAAACCCATCCCCCTTCGAAAGCCGAATTTAATTTTCCCCTCTTTCGCAACCCCGCGTATAGGTATAATCAACGGGCAGCGGGAAGATTTTCACAAACCTACAAGGTACGCAAGACCCCTGGGGGAAGTCGGTCCGCGGAGGACGAGAGAGTGAACTCGACGCAATTCGGTCCGGCCAGATGAGTGGCGTTTAAATAATTCACGAATCGTTTCGCTCGGAATCTCTGCTCGGAATTCCCACCGACCCGCCCTCCTCCGACCGGGGACTCGTTTCACGTTTAATTTACTAAATCTTTAGGACAACCGCTCGAAATAAACACCTACTGGAAAACAACAAAATTACACTGTTATTCCTAAATCGAAACACAGCACGCGATGCCCAATATATCCGTATACAAGGATATACCTATACTAAGAATCACGAATGCTGTAGTAACGGATAGATTTGCTGTCTTCGTACGAGTGTTGGTTTTATGCTGGGTGGAACATTGTACTGAAGTTGTATTGAGTGTTGCATTACAGAATCGGAATAATCCTGATACTGCAATGGGAAATCCGTCTTTCACCATACATCGGATGCAAATTTTTAGCATACCCGTTTTTCCGTGTACTTTTTCTGCCATTTCGATTCTCGTTCGTATAGATTTAACCTAATGTGAAAGCATGGGTATAAGACAAAGTTTTTCCACGAACGGTCGATAACAACGCACATCATGCTTTAAAGTTCGGATGAAAACCGGTCGAATGAGGACCCTTTACGGCCCCTGATATCCGTTTGACACATTATACGTCTACGTTTAGATAGACGACGGATTTTCCCCGTGACCAGAACTAAGAATGTCGGTAATTTAATCAGGCATGAATAATGTATTAGTATTGATTGCGGTGACTAACCGAGTTGCGTTTGGTGAGCCGGCGACGGTGCAGGCCTGACTTTGTCCGGAGGACATCTTCTCGTGGCAGCGACCGTTGCAGGCAAGGGGATGCTGGTTCCACCCTGACCTCCCGGGCCGGCGACACCCGCCTGCTTGTTGTAGGGCGAAGGCAATCTGTAATCAAATTGAACGAAATTATTTAAGGAACGATTTGTCCATGCAGACAAATTTATTACTCTATTGCAAACGAGAAATTATCGCCTGTATCAGTTTCCTGTACTTCGATACGTACTGTATTCATAGTACACACGCATGAATCCCAGACGCTCCACCCACGGTAGACATTACAAGCCTCTCCACACGCGGGGTGAAACGACCGTAGATATCAACGATTCGGATTGCAGCCAGTGTTACTTGATTCACATGTGAATGGAGACGAGGAAGGGGTGAAGGAATGTGGAGGGAAGTCTCAGATTCCTTGTCAGACCGCAAGAAGGAAATACTGACGATCGAGGGTTGGATCAGTGTCTAAAATATCTCAGACCAGCGGAATTAAGCTCTGTTTGTCCCCGATACTACGTCGGAACACCGAAATCTGACTAGATATTAATTCTATTTTCGTAAATTGCATAAATTCCAGCAAACCGTCGAAATCCATCTTCTCGGACACGGTTCATAATCATGCATCCAGACACACGTAGGTTCGTCCACTCTGTCGCGTGTCCCGCATTCGCTTCTCTACGCAAGCCGGACATGATTAACACTCACGAATGGCACGGCACGCGGTTATGTTTACTAAACTATATCGCGTAAAACACGCGTACGCTCGTGTACCCGTTACGTTAAAGGTGACGGCAAAGTGCTGCCTGACGACACTTGACTGTCGTCGTGTAATGAGACGGAATTTAACCGAGCCGCGTAACGATCATTTCGCGAAGAGAACCCGGGATCTCATCTAACTTCGCAAATTCTTAACACATGCCCGAGTGTAACTACGCGAATTACGCCAAGTCGCGATGAGACAACCCAAGTTCAACATTAATCACTTGGGAACGATCACTTTATTAGGAACAGTCAGAGAAAAGTGAATTTCCAACAAATTCGGAGTGCTCATATAACGTACACTCGGAAATCGTCCCGAGTTCAAATATTCATTTTGACAATGAGCAAATACAATATTTCAAGTAATTCCAGCACATCTCGACACGCGTTTGACATGCTACGATACAATCAATGTCTACAGCCTATCGGCTTATGCGATTTCTTTTTTCTCTAAGTCCGCAGTGCGAGATGCACCTGCCTGGCACCTGCCGGTGCAACAAAGGAATTTTCAGCGAAGGTAGGTATCTACAAGCGAAAGAATTCTAAGCTCTCCACAATCGGGTGCGTTGTGATGGTGAGAATTTGAGACGTATATTTTCTTATCTTTTCCCGAAAGAAGGAGAGCGGTAAAACCTCTTTGCCGGCGGTGGAAGTTTCCGATTGGGTGCTTCTTGGCTCTTGTCTCGCTAGAAAAGCGAACGAGACGGTCGACCGCGAAAGGGCGAAGCGAAAAATTATCTCAAAGCAGAGATAGCTCGGATGTTTCTCGTTGAACGGTTGATTTATAACCACGGCTCGGAGTTTTCCACCGTCTCGTCGACTCGACGTCATACTTCACCCTCCGAGGCTTCGGACTATCGCAGATATAATTTGTCGGGAAATTTATCTCGAAATAACATGTCCGCCCGCGTTGAAACACCGCGAGGTAAGGATGCCAAGCATTCCGATCTCCACTATGCGGCTCCGCAACTTTGGTATATTACTCTCGCAGCTATAAGGTGGTAGGTACTCGTACGGAAGCATGTAACAAAACACTTCACTCTCCACATACCGAATGCTCGCAAATTTGCCGTCTCCTTATATCGCATGCCAGGTTCTTCGACCGGTTTTAGTCGATGAAAATCTCCAGAGATAGATAATTATACTCGCAAGCCTACCTTACTGGTTTGATTATCGTACCTTTTTCGTACCACTGCGGTGTGAAATTTCCTTCGAAACACGTTTGAAAACAAATGTCAAAGGACTCGGTGAACCTTTTCTTACTTATTGAAAAACAATTACAAAATGGGTACGCCATTATGTGATAATAATGAAAGCTAAAGTAACGCAAGAGTAACTAATTGTAAGAGTAACATCATCGCATGAAAAGTTATGTAAACCGAATAATAATAATGAAACTCTGCGCTGCTCCGCGTTATGCTCTCACCAAGAAAAACTGTACGCCTTACGTCGGCGGTACGACAGTAGTTAGGGAGAGTTTGGTAACCAATACTGTAATTGCGGTATCTCACCAAAGTACCTACATGATAGCAAAGCTAAATAGAAAAAACACAGTCCGTCCACTGTACGCGATCGTTCGCTTCAGCTGTGATCGACAACTACCTGAACTGAAGTGTAAACTCTCGTGACGAGTGAAATGTAGTCGTCCCAAACTCGTAAAAAGGAACCCCGTAGCTTCCCTGTATTTCGAAATGTTAATTTAGCGGTCGAGTAAACCAGTCATCCCTTCGGTAGACTATTTTCTTTCGGGATTGAAATACGGTTTATGAACCTTGTGCTCCGAATGATCGGGTACTTATGTCAAGAAATACATGCAGTGATTTCCCGATACACGGTGAAATTTTACGGTCAGCGGTTAGGTGCTGCCTGTTCGTTTATTTCGCAATTACGTATAATAGCGTGTACGCTGCGAATAGAAGTATTATGAATCGATTAGGGTTCGTTTGCGATGTAGCATGGTTAATCGAGTGTGCGATTGATCATTAATGCAAACGGACTCGCGGTTGTTTCAACGCCGAGGAAAGGGAAAGGTAATTTGCAATTTAAAGTTACGATCACTAGACTGTGACGACATGACCATAATACGCCTCCTTTGTCGCGCAATTTGCAGAATCGAGCGAGTTCACAATCTCTACTAATATCGTACCGTGTTCCGCAGCTGCAGCTTCCTGTCACTACAGCTGAGTGTATCGTGGTAATCTCATCTAAAACATCGGCCAAAGTATGTTGACAATACAGGTACACGCGTGGCTCAAACCTAATCTTTGTCAATGTTTCCTCACGGTACACACATGCCTGAAGATTTCACCGTAGACAAAAGCAGCTGCTACGACAAATTTATGACCATGAATTGGATTGTTACTCCGGACTGTCAAATCTAGCTTGACGGATCGTCTCAGCATTTTAACGAGATAAAAAAACTTCACGATTAAAGTGTCTTCCATCGTTAGACTGCACTATGAATTCACCAGGAAAGAGGTTATATGAAGAGTTTAAATTCACGGTGAGTTTCCGGTGAAAACTGATGTATGAAAAGGAAATTTCTATAGATGAAAGAACTTCGATTCTTTCCCCGTAATAATTCGTCTACTCAGCTCTATACATATACATATATATTCCAATCTCTTTGAACCCCCTCGATGTCCATTGCACGTGCGATATCGCGTTATGAAAAAAATCTACCCTTATACAATACGGTGTTATATAGTAGGCGGTGGGGTTTGATGCGTGAAACGATGAAATGAAAGGTGGAAGAAGAAGAGGAAGGAGAAGAAGGAGAACAGTTTGCGCGCATGCACATAAACATAAAGAAGATAAGAATGGAGTCGATAACGGCGACGGGTGAATTTTGTGCACGCTTCTGAATATCGGGTCACGGTATATGTAATATCACGGGATCATCGTGCAGAGTTTCGGGAGTGGCGGTGAACCCGTGGGATCGAGTTGGCAAATACGATGTCGGAATTCCGCGCGAATGAAGCGGATGTTTAACGTCACAGTATCGCAAATCGATCGTGACGAGGTGAACACCGCACGGCAAATGGTAGCACACACGGTGTATCAAGGTCCATAAACCCGGTCTCCCGGTGCCGTAACTTAAACCTGGTTAAGTTATACACGAGAGGGTAAATATTTAGTCTGAGACGGTATCGCGGGCGGACGATTCTCAAAGGAGAGAGAACCCCCGGCCGAATCGTGGGAGGAGCCGGCGACTAAGTTTAATAGAATTTTCAAGGCGGCGAAACGGCTTTAGCGCGAAATTGGCTTCTGGAGCGGCGACACAGGAGGAACATTGCGTTGCCTATGGATTGCGCGAGATTTCCATCACGCCAGGGACTTATTAAATCTTGGAATTGGAGTCTGCACTGCCGGTGCAGCGGGGAACAAAAAGCGGGCAGCACGTGAAATCGGAGGGACGTAGAGTTCGGTGGATGAGGGATAGGTATAGGGAGAGGGAGAGACGAAATGCAGTAGACATCAAAGTTCGACTTGGAGGCTGCGTGACTCTGAGTTATATGCTTGGAAGAAATACAACTCGAAGTCAAGTTTGTGCCGAGCAGTTTGTACGGCCCGGCATTGCAGTGATTCAATGCCTTGGCAACGGATAGGCTGCAGACTGGCTCCCCTTCCTCTTCCAGCACCCCGATCGTTGTTCAAAACTTACGATCGTAAGCACAGGTGTAAATTATAGTTAGTCTCTCAGCGTTTTGGGCTCGTAAATCCAAAAGAGTCTCGCGCCTGCACGCGTCGAAATTAGACCCGCGAATTGGACGGCTTACAACAATATCATCTCAAACTCGTTAAAATCTTCATTTATAAGGTTGTTGGTCCGCCTTCGGCAAGTTATGGCTAACAAATACATCGGTAATAATTCACAGCGAAACCGGATACTCGGAGTTCGGTCGGGATGAGCGTAGCTAACACCTCGAAAAGGTCCTAATTCAAGTTGACGCTCGTTATTCAGCCAGACCGGGTACAGACTCAGCCGAGGGTGTCTAACCACCCACCATTTCGTGGGCAGCTCGTGTCAAGTGGCTGCTCCATTCAGTACGTGCATATAATACAAATATTTACATACTTTCAGCTATAAGCACGATATACGTGACGGTATATTACCAGAAGTGACACTTTCAGTCACTTTGCTTTTCAGCCATCAGCCCGCCCGGTAGAACACCTCCTCGTCACTTCTCGACCGGTTTTTAAAGAGCAACTCCCGCAGAAAGCCTGGATCGTATGCACCGAAAAGTCTTTAGAGGCTAGTCCAAGCTGCATCCTTGGTGTTGATCTTTGTCTGGACGGAGTTTCAAAGTTCAATTGACGTTCAACTGTGAAACTACGTTTCGCGGTATCCGATCCATTCTCGTAACGGCAAATTCATACAGTTCATTAATCCACCGATCCGCGTCGTGTGTACTGAAATTGGCAGTGAATTTTTCAACACAGCGTACAATTTTTACAGTACGATTTCCCGCGAAACCTGGAATTTTCCGAATCTCCAATTAGAATGACCTCCGCTCCGAATACGAAATGCTATATTTTTTGCTCATTAGGTCCATTGTAGGATCGATTACGTATGCCGAAACAAAGAAAGCCATACGTGTCCAACACGACCTCACTCAGGGTGCCCACCCTGGCGGTCTGATATTCCTCGGTCGGAAATAACCGGCGTGTGCAGATGACGTGTTTTCATCAGCAGCAGGGAACACGGTCCGGTGCTTTCGTACAAATGTGGTGTACAGGCGGAGTCCGCGTCCGTGCCCATGTCCAAGCGGAGGAGCGTTATATAGGTGTGTAGAAAAGTACAAACGACAATTCCACCCGGGATCCAGATGCAGTGAGAATTCCGCGTGTGTGCGGCTAGGCGGGGGAAGTTCCAAGGCAGAGCCATTCGTCCATCGGTCCGTTCATCCGTATGGAGTGTGGAGACGAGGAAAGGGGGGGAGGCTGGTAATTAGCCGGGCCCCTCGCGATCTCACATGTGCTGCACGCATTCGCAAACTCCGTTGGGTTGTGACGCGGTTCTGCAATTGGATGACAGTGGCCTCCGTGTGTAATAAATACCCAGGAACATGCGCCTCAGCGGACATACGCATAATCCGCGGAGGGACAGGGTGAAAAAATACACCAATTTTACGGAGTATTGTACGCTTCGGAAGGGCATGGCAGTTACTCGAGGTGCGGGGAGTTTCGACAACGGCATCGTAAACCGGGACTCCACAGAGAGATAATGAATGCGGGAGTGTATTTCTGCCCTTGTCACTTGATAATTCGATTGATCCGGCAAGGGGGATGCTGGGAAACAGCGGCGAGCCGCAGATTGTGGCCGGAAGTTACGTCGCAGGTGTCGGTTTCCCTGTTCGAGCAACGAACTGGAAGAAGCGCGAAGGACGTAAAAGTTGAAAGGATCGTTTTATCCTGCTGACAAAGCTTTCCGTCGCAAGCTCGTTGCGAAAATTGCAGATCGTTGATATCGCGAAATCGTTGTACTACACCATATAATATATCCGCGCGTCACTGCGACGTGAAAAAAATTGGCAGACTACTTTCAAAATATCATAATTATACTTGCACAATACTTCGACGAAATTACGTGATGAGTATATTATAATGTACGAATCTTAAAATCAACCTGCACTATTCTCCGGCTGAAGGGACATGCATTGGACGCTCGAAACGAGACGGGGGAAGAAGGTGCCTCGACTCAACGAAGAGCCGTGGAAGGACGGAAACAAAGCTGAACTTTAGGAATTCCGGAGGTGTGCCCCCCCAAAAAGGCGGGGGCGAGCAAACGCGCATCTGATATCGTAAATATGTCCACGGCGGCGGCACGGCGCTGCAGCGTTTTTTGTTGCTTTTAATTCTGAACCAGCTCGTCGAGCTCGCCTGACTAGCTCGGCTTATACCTTACCTGCCCAACCGGCACCATACCTCAATGTATGTTCATACGCGGCGTATGCAAGTATACACAAATGCTTCGATATGTGTTAGAGCCGTACACGAGCCTTCGCTGAGAGCGTGGCAAATCTTTCGGCTCCGTTCACGCCGCACAGACGCCCCGACATTTTTTTGTAAGTGCAAGCAGAACGGCAGGAAATTTCAATGCTTCATAATGCTTGTACGGCGTTAAAGTTCGTTCTTCGCGAATTACGTGAATTAATATACCTTGCAGAATAATCCTTGAAATAACGATTTTTCAACATTCAGAAGCTTCAATTTTACAAGTAGTAACGCATTCACTTTAACACGACTATCGGCATGACATGTTTCTAATTCGAATTCCTCTTTTTCTAGTTCAGCAAGCCGAGCGTTAATCATTCCTGATCACCTGGTAATGAACATTGTTTGAAAATGAAAATGGCACACTTGTCATTGCTATCTCCAAGTAATTATTATACAGGATGTCATGGGTCTTCCCCCCAACCAAGTCGACAATTTATTTCCCTTGCAGAAAAAGAAGACAAATTTGACAGCGTAAATTTGTGACTTCTGTTGTATATACAATATATAGCATGTATAGCGATATACATTTGTGAAAAATGCCTGTTATTAAAAAGCGAATGAAATATGTATGACGCGTTTTGGAAACGACAGGCTAGATCAGCAACGTGGAAACAAACTACAGCGTGTAAAATGTCATGCCTCATCGCTGCTTTTGAGCATTCCCACGCACACGGGCATATTAGATCCCAATGGCACACCTAATGTCAAGCGATTAAATTAAACCCAAGCTCCAAAATAGCTGTGATTTCATTTCGACACTGTGTAATATTTTGCGTCGGATGTGAAATTCGCCGTAGAACAGTCAAGGTATAATATAATAACGCAAGATTAATTCTAAACGTTGGACCAGACCAGCACAGCATTCGAAGTTGAACGATCCGAGTGACTGAATTTATTGTTTACTCGCTCTCGCGATGGTTCGTCATGTGTAAAATGTTCAACACCTGTAACGCGATGCGATCGTAAGCGAAGCTACGTTAAAACTACATACAATCCTCGTTTCACGGGCTCGTGAGCACCTCTGGCCATTTACGATAAATTTTACTCTCAATGTTTCGTTCAAAATAAGAATCAACTCCTGCGAGGGATAGCTGGTGTTGGTTTCTCGTGATTTACCCAGCGTCAAAAGCTTATTATAGATAAGTATAACTACGCGAGGTGCATAGTATATTCAGGCGGATGATCGATCTCCCGAGTACCTACCTATCAGTAACGAACGGACACGAAACTGAGCCTGTATGGTGCATTATCCGAGAATGCCGTAGTCTCACTCTCTGTATTCTTGCTGCGGAAGGAAAGGTGGCTCTCTACCCCTTCTAAATATATACCCTGCACTCCGAGAGTGCAGCTCAGCGCACTTTACGGCGTTCCTTGGTTAGGCAGACGGACAGACGGTTTGAGCGCTGGCCTGAGGGTATGACACGCAATTACCCCTAATTGCCGGAATGAATTACGGACGCGAACCTATCCGTCTACGTGCACGGAGCACATACTGGGCGAGTTAAAGGTACAACTATAGCTGGGCGTAACTATGCAATGTTCAGCCGCGATATGTACACGCCACGTCGCATATTCCGAATCCAGAGAATCCACACCCACCCGCCTCGACGACGTTAGGCCCGGCATGCACTTCGAACAGATCCCTACCGGTACACCTGGCTAAACCGTAATGATTTACCGGGTTGGTTCAATTATAACTGCAAACGTAACACGGCTGTACGAACTTGGAACGTAACGTAACGCAACGTGCGGGTAATAAGGATAAATGGTCTATAAAATAGATAATATTGTTCAAATGAATGGAACGGATTAGGGTGAGTTTGAGTAAACGAAGACGGTCAAAAGAATTTTATAAATGAGCTAACACGCAGGTTGAGTCGCGTTTTAATATCACGAGACAATGCATAATCTGTGCGTTCCGCATTTGTCGAAGATCAACCAGTACCAATCACTTCGACAAATACTTCCTAGCACGTGAGATGCTGCTGCGACCGAACAGCCATGCATCCCCCAAATAGCTTGTAACATGTGTCAGGCGTGAGGCCGCATGAAGGGATTGTAAACAGACGAAAAGCCCCGGAGCAAAACCGAAATCTCGAGACGAACGAAGCGGAATAGGCGGACACAAAGCAGCTGCCGTAGACGAATATCGAGAAGGGAGAAACGAATTGACAACGGGGTGGCAAGAGGAGTTCGCGTTCCTGAATTTCAGTGTGTTGTCGGTTTCTACAGGCCTGTGAGGGATACGTAAGTACACGGATTCGCCGGCGAGTGGTAGATTTCGATTTTGTCACCCTCTCAGTTGCGGGGTTCGAAGCCCTCCCCACGCTAAGAGAATGAGTTATGAACGCTCGCGCGTTTAAATAATATTAATAGCACTTCCTCCGGAATGGATTTCTTTCGTCGAAACGTAATTAAAATCCGGCTGCAAGACCCAGGGAGAAGAAAGAGAAGCCGAGGGCGTTGCCTCTTTGTCGGGAATCGGTATCAAAATTATACCGGATACAATAAGTGACTAATTGCTTGTGTCAACCGGTGTTGAAAAATTAGTGAATATCAGGCAGCAGTTTGTCATTCATTGTCAGTCGTATTTCCACAACGGTCATTAAGCGTGTGGGCTAAATTCAAATACAAAAGCTCGAATCTTTAATCGAAACGGATGAAATAATGAATTCGATGAAGCGTATTGCGGTTCATGCCAATTAATCTTTTCTCCCGATTGTTTCCACATTCCAACTTCCACGAAATAAGATAACGAATACAGTACTTGTGTTATGTTTGATATTAACACGAGGTAAAACAGCTGACACAGAAAGCTGGTTTATGATCTTATCCCTAGTGTGAAAAACGATCAGATCCAATTGGCCTCTACAGAATGAGATTCTCCAATCTGCAGAGCGGCGAATTATTGCATCAACTACAAGTCGCCTGCGGCAAACTCTGAATCTATGACTAAAATCCAATCGAAATTTGAACGAGTGTAGCCTGCACTGGTTTTAGTAATAATCCTCAGCTGTACATACGTTTAAATTGCTATAAAAACTGCAGGTTCAATCTCCGTAGAAAGAAATAAATTAATTAGTTTCGGTAAATTTAAAAAATATGAAAAAACAAATTAAAAATTGGGACATGAAACTATTGATATGATCGATTACGCAGCAGGCGAGAAACGGGACTTGTAATGAACCACTCTGACTAGTCGACGATACAATTACTGTGAAATTACGCACGTACGGTGTTATATATTATATGTACTGCTATACGCACGATACACCGTTAGGTGCATACGTATCACGTATGTACAAAAGCCTTGGCTATATACCCAGTATTTATATGTATATAGGAATACATATACGCATACGAAGGCACAGAAGTCGAGAAATCTATTTCTGTGGTCATTCAAATCCAAAACATTGAGTCACTTGCGATGTCTTTGAACTCGTTTGCTAAATAAAGATATTTGAACGTGATAAAAACCGTATACCGCGTAATAATAAATATATACGCACTGTAGACATATACGAGCTATACTAACTCGTTGCGCAGCACCGGCGTAGAGGAGGAACGTCGATGGAGAGAACCGGGAGAAGAAAGGATTTATTATTATCGACAAACCGCAGTCGCACGTCCGAGAACCAAAGGGATACAGAGAAGAATGAAGAATTGGAGAAAGTGCATCGGTCAGCTCCACGTGCTTTCAACGAGTCCCCGTCGCGTCTTCGATTGCAATGAATTCTTCACGTGTTTCGCCGATTTGCATGCCAATTAACATTTCGTCGTGAAAAATGATTCTTCTCCTCTGATTCGAAATTCGTCGAGTGTTTCTCGTTTTTTCGTGCAATCCAGACAACTCGACGAGGCGACTGGGACAAAGAGAATACGCACTGCATCTCGTTAGTGCAACCTATTGTGTAAGCACTGGGTTATAAAGACGATACGAAAGAACAAACGTCCCTTGCATGACCAGACTTGTAACGCGTTCACATCTTCTATACGCTTTATTTCATTTCGTTTCGTTTCGTTTCGTTTCGTTTCCTTCCCTTCTTTCATTCCTTATTTCACGTTTTGCTCATCCCTGCAACATTCTTACCTGCCGGTAGTATAATACGTGGCCCGACGCAGCGTCGCTGCAGGAACAGGGGGAACCCCCTTTTATATTTCCAACGTCTCCTCAAGGCGCATAACGTAGTGTACCTGTGTAATGCATTCGTGTTCGAAGGAGGGCCGGTCCGCCTACGCTTCTCGGCTGGTGACCGTCGATATTTAGCATTTCTGATCATTCGAACGTTGCTCGGTAAATGTGGAAGTCGAAGAATCGGACGTAAGCTTAATTTTCGGCGAAACCATTGCAGCACCAATTCGCGTCGATTATCCTCCGTAGGTTATCGATATCGTTTAATCCTGCCCGATTCGCGTGCCGTGCAGATTTCCGATCGGTGGAAATATGTGTGCGGGCGAGTCGATTCGTCGCGACAGCAACAACGTCGAGGTTTGAAATCGGTTCGAAGAAACGGGCTTGCGTGTCCCACCGGTTTATTTTAAAATCATAGAAGGCAAAAGGTGTTAAAAGACACCACGTGCTAACCGGTCTCTGCAGAGGGCTCGACTCTCGGATCTGGTTTTCAATTTTTTCAATCTTAATATAGATCGCGAGTACCCTGCGCGACGGCTCGTGAAACAAATGAGAATCGCCCAGCGAATATCCGAGCGAACGATCACTGCCGAGTTTCGATATGCACGCTACCTAGTAGCTCGTGTAATAATTTGTAAAGCCCGCCTTTGTTGCTGCGCTACGATCGCGATATTATCTGCACCGGCTGTTGAGATAGGTCTGCAAATGCAGAAATAACAGATCGAAGCGCAAGTAACGCCGAGAATTTATGGTTGAGCGGATGTGTTCGAAGTCCCACAGGCGGTAGTAGTATTTTACATATTATACGTATATGTAGTGACAGTGGGGAAAATACCTGTGAGCCTCAGGTGAGTTCGGCAAACTGCGCGCTTTTCTGCTGCTGCTACTGTTGCTGTTGCTATTTCCCATATTTACGTTAGGTTAATTTATTTATCACTGATAAGGAAGACGTGGACTCGGTTCTTATCACTTTCTTTAAAATCCCGAGAGTAGTAATTTTATTATACACGTAATTTAAATAATTCTTTGACAGCTAATACTAATGATTATGTGTGTTTCATAATATTTATGTATAAATTTATATATCACCAGAAATCGGTATTTGTTACAGCCTAACTCGCACAGCTGTATTCGGATATGTTACGATCACCATCGTAGTACGGTAAACGATTTTCGCGGACAAATACCGGATCACGCATCTTCGAGAATTTGAAAACTAACGAAACTAAAGCAACTGGTACAAAACTTCCGCATCCCCTCGCTACATTTCAATTTCGCTTGTGAATTTTTATGCTTCACCCGACGACCGGTGAGAGCAGTAAAAATCGTAAATCATATTCCGACCGGCACGGCGATTTACCGTGGCCTAAAACCGAGGACGAAACCTTTTTATGCTTACTAAATTTGACAGCATGTGTCAAGCACAATCTGTCTGGAGGTTGGAATAAATTCACCCCCGTACGAATACAACGTGTCCAAAGTAAGATCCTTCGTCGACGCGTCGATAACGCATCGTCATCGATAAATAAAACATCGAAATCCGTTGCAGTTTGTACGATCAATTATCGTCGCATTCGTATAAACATAACGCAAGCAAAATTAGAAAAGAAAAACTAAAAAAAAAAGAGAAAAACTTTCGCGGCCAATTCAATCCGAACCAAACATCACAAAGAACCACATAAAATATTCAAAAATAAAAAGTCCCGGTGCAACAGTATCGTTGACTCGAAAACCGCACCGCTCACATGCGCCTGTCAAACGCCGAGCGTAGGTTCAACGGAGCCCATGGCGTGGCCATGGCGTAGGCATCGTTGATGGTCTGTTTGAAACTGAAGGCAGGAGCCGATTCCCATAGCCACATGGCCTTTCTCTCTCTCTCGTCTCCGCAGCCTCCCCTCCGACCCTTCGTCGAGCGCATGGCCAATCGCGTCGCCGCTTTCCCCTGGGGCGGACGAATGGGTAACGAGGATGAAACCGAGTGGCTCGAATCGCACCCCTACCCGGTTCTCCAAAGATTTTTACTTTAACGCTCACGATGCATTGTTGCGCGCCCCACGACTCGCCGCCTCCTCCGCTATGTACAGTTGCCGATGGATCCAGCAGCCACGTTCAAACTGCCTATCGTCATCTCTTCGTACCTGAAGCCCCGCGGTGTATGTGTTCCAGGTGTCGGAGCGTATTCGCGCAGCCATCCACGTCTGATGATTGTGTTTGCTGGGTGTTATGTGACTCCTCGTATCCTCCTCGTATCCTCCTCGTATGTACATCGGCTCGCATTGAAAGCATCGCCGACGAACGTATTGTAATGGGTGGTGGCTCCTACGACCGCAGGTATGAGGTACATTGCACGCAGCATGGCCTCGGCACAGCCGCGCGTGGCATAATGGTACATTGTTGAAATGGTAAGAGACCTCCGAAGGCTTCACAAAGGGTTCTCGGTATTAATATGCTCTCGGTGTCCAGGGTATTAAAATGAGTACACGAGCCGGCATCCACATTGGGATGGGATTTTAATCACCTCCGTGAAGAAGCCGGAGTTTCTCACGTTCGTGGGAGTGTTGAGTTATCTGACATTTCCGCTGATTTTCCAATAACGACTAACTACTTCTCGACAATATCATCTTTAAGTCCGTTTGGCGGAGCGAATTTGTTGAATGTGAGTTTCGAAAAATAGGACAATTTTTTAAATCTAAAATCGAGTTGCCGAATCGATTGTCCAAGGCACCTGAGCAAACCGATTGTCCCTTGAAAAAATATGCACGCGATACAAGAGACTCTTATAACGCGCTCGACGTTGGAGAAAAAGAATAATGAACATTGTGCGTGATATATGATAAGAAATTGTGTAACGGTCATTATTCAACATGCCAAACGAGATTACAACTTCGTTTCCGAAGGCAATCCCGCACAATTACATTAATAAATGAGTACACGCGGTGAAACGATTATCGTGCTGTATACGAGAACTGTGATCACAATCGGGAGCAACGATTTATCTTCTTTTAGCCGACCCACATTGTAACTCGATCCTTTGAAATGATCATCGTAGATTAATGTTGCATACCGAGTACGAATAAGTGCGAACGTTTAATACATTGGCAAAACAGAACTAGGAAACAGTGTATTAACAATAAAATAGGAAGTAGAAAGTCAGGTAAAACAGTACAAGGAGTAAAAAGCACTAGAAACAAGTATTGTGGCCTGATTAAAAATTCTGCAAGACTCATTCTTCAACTGCCAAACAAGATTACAGCTTCATTTCCTAAGGGGGAGAACCGCACAATTACAGACACACATTTCCAACTGAGAACTCCAGAACCCCGAGAGCAAGTGCTCCTCCTCAACGATCCTGTTTTGCACTGCGGGAACGAGGCACCAGCACAGAACACTTCTCTCTTAACCGTCACCCTGGCAGTTGCTATTAAGAATTAACTGCGCCCGGAGTAATTAAAATATTTCAAGTCTCGGCCCCAAGTCGCCAGACTGCCTTGCGAGCTGCGCGGCGCAGAATACACGTGACCCATAGCCTCTGGATAATTTTTCTTCTACTTTCTTGTTAATTAAGACAAAAATGCTACCGGGAATAAGTGACAGACTCCATCTTGGTTTTCGAGCATAACAGAGAAAATCATCCGTTAATGTATTAGATATCGCATGGAAAAAGACGGAAGGACATGCAGCTTAGCGACGTTTCTTTTCGAGAAAGTAATTATTTTGCGACTGCTAAATTTAATTACAGCGTTTCGATTCCTACAGCAAGAACGTTGCGGTTATGCAAATGTACTCGTAACTCTGTAGAGTACCTACTAACAGATATAAATAACTAGATAAGCATCCGTTGGTACAGAACTTCCCCGCAAAGTTTGAACAGAGTCGTTATCTCCTCTGATCATTGTTGACAGTGCATATTGTTTTGCGAAATACGGTTCTCCACTGTACAATGAACCCGCAGACTTGCCTTGTAATAGCCTAAGGCAGGTAGAAATGAGTATATTTCGTTTGAATGAACGGGTTGATGTGTTATATGCGCTCGTATTCTACCTACTTGAACAGCTATGTAATACGTACAGTGCACAACATACATATGTATAGTATACCAATATACGTATACGCATACACAAATGTGGATAACACTGGACCTGAGTAGAATACGGTGCTGCTGAGAATCTTGATGCAAGTAACCAGATATCCGCCGCATTTCGGTGCACTTAGGCTGTCTTACCCCGGTATCTAGACGGGATGCTTTAGTGCTCAGACCTCGTTGAGTCTCAAGAATCGTATACCCCTTTCTTGCTGCCCGCGCTTGCCTGGATATTCGAACTACCAACTTTAACGCTCACGGTTTTCTTTTTACGAACGGTTTTATTACTTCTTGAATCTCCGTTACGTGAAATAATAATTAACTGAGTTTCGTCGTCAGTTCGACTGCAGAGGGGCGATTCGAAAATAATGTAAATTATTTGTTCTACTCCGGACGAATCGAGCCTCCAAACAAATCGTTCAGCTATAACTATCTTCCGTTTTACGGACGATGCTACTCGTATAACTTTTGTTTATCCAGTGTCTATTTTTTCTAATCATCGTTTCCTAACAGGCGTCGTTGGGATGTATAGATTCGCTCAATTCATTACGAGCCTAGCCCTGAACAATTCGTAATCGATACCATTTATAGCAATAGGAAATTTTGCAATATGAATTTTGATGGCTCATTGTAGACACACTTTATGTGAGTTTCTATTAGTTAAAACCATATATGTAATGCTCGTTAAAACCGCAAGTGGAAGGTCCATCGGTGACAATTTTTTGTATTTCTTTGTGCCGCTGTGAACGGTTTTACTGACATTCGACATTTCGTTATTCTTATCTACGTAGAGTAAATTCTAACTACTCTTCTGCACGTCTCGAAGTCGTCGATGTTACCAACCGATGAAACGAAGCAGCAAACGGCCGACAACGTCACCGACAGATGCCAAGTCACTGAGGGTCGGTAGCTTACCGGCCGATAAAACACCGTCGGTAATCGTATTAACGAAAGTGCGTCACCCGAGACGACGAATTTTTTTTTACCAATCCAACGTATCGTTGCAGATTCCACCAAGTCAATACTGGCAGGTAATACAAATTTGGATTCTTCGTTTAGCAAGAAGTTGAACTCAAAAGCTAGACCGATTTGAAAATTGAAAAATTTTGGAAATGATGAATCTGAGAGGACATAAAAAATAAACACATTTGGTCCGTTTTCCTCCAAGTCGAGAACACAGGAAAGTTGAGCTTTGTGCGAGTTCCGAAGAAACTCAGCGCGTGGCTTTGAAACTGTTTTCCAAGTAAATCATAGGGATTCCAGGAGCGAGTAATTGTTACAGTTGTAATTAGTAGTCATGAAGGTGGTTCGGGAAACAGCTTGAAGTGAACAAAAGCGTGACTCACCGAGGCATGTCTTGAAGTTGTTTGGCCCGTTGCTTGTGTCGCGACAAGGCGAAGAGAAGGGCCAGGACGGGGCGTAGGGTGGACCCGGAGGCAAGCTCACCGGGATTCACCGCCCCAACGTCTGCACCGAGTGCGCGAAGCGCCCCGACGCACAAGCTCACGTTCTCCACCTACGCATGAAATATTAAAGTAACGCATTAGTGTCATCTTGGAGGAAACAAAGAATTTTTTTCACTTACAATTTTCCTTCCATCGGCTTAAGCTAACGTACGCATACATGTAATTTTAATGCAATGCCTGCATGAAACAACTCGAACAAACAGTCAGCGCAATCAGATTCCCGTTAAAATTGCAAATTAACGATGCAAAAGGTTATAGAGTAATGACTGATAAAATTATATCTTCGCTGGATTAGTAGTTTGACTTCTGTTTCCGCACAATAACTTTATTTTATGTCTGCAGGAATTACGTAACGGAATCCGTAATAACCGTAACTATCTATCTATTTTCATGTACCTATAATGTTAATTTTACGGCAGCAACAAGCTAACTCTATACACGTGTCGCAAAACTTTTTGTTACCTTCGATTTTTACGTGTCGAAAAGTATCCGTGCAGAACTTGTTGAATAGTTGACAACCGGTTTCGGGTAAAACATAACAAAAAAAAAAAAACTATTATACCTAATGATATCTTTTCAAATTGACAAACCAGACATGATTGAGGTGTCTAAACAAGAAATCATATGAAAATTCGCATCATACAGAAACGTAGCCTTTCGAAACACGCAAAACCTGATTGAATTAATCCAATTATAAAATATTATATAACAAGACATAGAAAAGAATACATTATACACAACAAGTACTGCAGTGTTGTAGATTTCACTCATTCATTTTTGCATGCATATGTTCGCGTTATTGTATCGTGTAATTTACGAAAAATCCACCATATTCACCGGCTATAGCGTAATAGATTATTTTCACAAAAGGAGTATTCCTTCCACGGTTAATTAAATGAATATAATGGTGGTGCACATCTGAGCTCATAGTCAATACCAAACTGTAAATTCATTGCTGACAATGAGTCTCGTACTGTCACTGGTCCGTGCCATAAAATTGAAATATATTAGGTTTGCCAACGAACGAAAGAGGATGAAATAATCTCTTCTCTATCCGTTATTCTCGTCTCACGCAAATTTCTCACCATCACCGTGTGGTGTGTCCTTGTATACCGGTACTGCAATGTCGCTTTCCTGACTCCGGAATATGCACCCAACTCTGTGTCAACCAGCTGCAATTAGCCCTTTGCAACCAGGCCTCCACGTGTGTACTCCACGAAACGTGACCGCACGTTGACCATAGAGCATGGTGTACGGTCTACCTCCCATACCTACTAGGTATACCTACCGTATATCTGAATACTCAAGTATGTATACCTAGGGTATAACAAAGTACGTGTAATTATACACACACGCGCGTATATGTACACGTGGTTTTATTTGAACCTACATAGTGGAGCTCCACATACTCCAAGTAAATGCCAGTGGGTACATAGGTGGGTTTGGCATGTAGGTATATGACCCTACCCTACCTTCATAAGCGTTGTTCTTTTGTTTCTATTGTTCTTAGTTTTAGCTTCAGCCTGGCGGCTTACGTTAGACGGAAAGCAAGCCGTGCCGCGTGCAGAGAACCCTGTTGATGGTGAGTCACCAAACAATACTTGCAAAAGCTGTTTTCAACGTTGACCACCAGCCACGGTACCCCGACTACACACAATCAGTCCTCAACGCTTTCCGACTTGCTCCAGGTCTCCGAATCGCCGAGAAGCCGAGAATGACGAAGCGTGCTTATAGTATTCGATCCAGAGTGATTTCTGTGAAGATCGTCGAGTCAGCTGACAAGTCAGTATCAGGCTGCAGGTACAGCCGCTGACATAATCTCGTTCTTTCTCCTCCTCGCGCTCTGATTACGAGTGACAATTGATGTCGCGCGAGAGGCGATCGTGTAAAAGGAGAGCAAGCAAGGTCACAAGGCTCGAGTGCAGCTTCCAGGTAAACTGGATCTGAAATAGATCGCTCTTACCTTCGAACGAAGGTAGACTCGAAGTGGAGAGAGGGGGAGAGGGAGAGCGAGAGGGAGAGGGAGGCTGCAGCGACGGAGAATGCACTTGCACATATAGTCGGTATCCGTATGCATGGGTATCTAGACTTTGGTACACTGCAAGCTCTCCTCACAGATTCGTGACGCAAGCAAAGGGGTTCGGGGTTCGTGTCCCTATCCCGGATTCTCGGCCCCCGTATCTCCGCAGTGCACTTTCATCCGAAATTCATCTGTTTGATGCACTTGCGGGCAGGGGAATTCGCCGGTTCGATGCTCGCCTGCAAGTTCAGCCTGATCCTTCTTTCTCGTATTGGCTTCAGTGCTACAATAGCTGCACCACCTACGCTTCGTACTCGAAGGGATGCTTTCCGGTGACCAGGCAGGAGTGAATAACCCAAGGGGATTGAGCATTTATTTTAGTTTGATAACCGCAATTTTATGCGTGACTGTAACTTGCGAATACTTTTCCCCGCACCTGAAGCGCTGGGAATGATAGTTGCTGAGTGACAGAATGCTATAAAAGCTGCATCGCTTTAATTAGTCCCCATAATTATTATCTTCTCTACGGTAATAAACTCTGCTGCAACACGCTGATGCAGTAGACATAATGAATTACTGCTGACCTAACCATCATTCTTCGCCGTGTGAAAGGAACGTGGGAGGAAACGACACAGATGCAAAAAAAAAGACACATTCCCAATGTACAGTAATATTCATTAATGCTTTAACCTTCCGACTAACTTGTTTTCGGTCCGAAACAAAATGCGACTTCGATTCTATACGAATTTCGTGACAACGACTGGCGATGCACGGGCAGGCAACGTAAGAGAATGGGAACCATTGTCACAAAATTCGTATAGAATTGAACTTGTATTTTGCTTCGAACCGAAAATAAGTTAACTGAATCCGGAGGCATTAATGAACATCACTGCACACCTACGTAGAGGATGGAAAAAGTGATGTAAGATATTTGTTCAATAAATTTCAATTTCCATTGAGATATTATTAGAACCTTATGTACGAACAGTTTTTATGATTGACTATATACAGGTACGTTAATACAGGACCAAGACACCATGCCAGTGTGGAATCATGTATCACTCGCAACCTGGCATTGAAATTTCTGACTAAAAAGGTATATTCAGACAGGATACCAAGGGAATGGTACCCTTATACCCTCTAAACTAAACCACTCCCTTGGCAGTAGGGACGGAATCTCGTTGTCGGTCAACGTTGGACTTCTACCTAGAGAGTGCATGACTAAGGCCAGATTGTACGTAGGAAGAGTGGGTCCGAATCTACGAGACACCAGGGAATATCAAACAAGGATGCGCCCGAGCAGATAAACCACCTAGAGAAACGTATCCCGTCTCGGTGCGGAGAGACGAGAGAGGAAATGCAGCATCCTTACGCAACCTATTATTTCTCCCTCTCTCTATCCTCCAGCGACGTAAGCTACCAACTGCGTTTTGTCTTTATAACGTACACTCTTACCAGCGTACATAAAAGCAAGCGAGCGGAGGGCAACTCGATTATTTTATTTTTTTTTTTTCTTTACATTTCATCTTAGTTCTTTTTCCTTTTTCGTTGTTGTTGTTGTCGTTGTTGTTGTTTATTTTTATCGCGGAGGCGCTGAACGCGAAGCGCTACCATAAGAGGACATCTCCGCGACTCGTCGCGGAGAAGGAGAGTCGTCTTCGGGGACCGCGAGAGGAGGAATCACAATCGGAGAATAAGAGGCACGAGTGTAGGCATCGGCAGGTCGCCGGGTTCCATTGCAGTATCCCGGCGAGTTACATCTTCTTGCGGACCCGTGGGACCGGTGTTGTCCTCTTCTCCCCTGCAGCGGGAGAGCAAGGATAAGGATACAGGGACAGAGAGTTCCGCGACCGCGGCGGCGAAGAAAGTGATCATTGGATGATCGGTGCCCCCCGCGTCTCCGGAACGAGGCATGCGTTAAAAAAACTCACACGCTTTGCCTTTACGGAGATTTCAGACGCGTGACAAAAATTATTATCTGCAGAAACTGTCCTGCGGCTCCTTTCTCTGGTGCAAATACCTGTAATGCCAGCTCCAGCTCGGGGTGCAGACGCCGACTCTTAACTCGCTCGGGTCGAGCCGAGAGATCCAGTGCAAACAGCGAGGCGTCTATTCGCCTCGGACACCTCGACCATTCCACCCAGGGATCAGTATTTTCTCAGAGGAACGTAGGTACTGCAGTGTCAATAACGCAGGTAGGTATGCTCTTCGTCCCGGATGAAATACTTCCTGTTCCAGTCCTTTCCCATATCGTATTTCAACGGAAACGAGTGCATCGTTAATGTTGTGGTTTGTGGATTTTCCCAACCCCACCAACCCTCGGACCTGTTTCCTAAAATTTATACTTGAGTAGAAAATTCCCTAAAGAAATCTCAATCGACTTATTCTTGTCTCGGGCACCTTGGCTTAGGCCGAATGTACAAGACGGGTTAGGAAGACGCAGACAACGATCAACAACTTGTTCAACGTTCTCTCTCTACGGAAAACGAATCAATTCTTGTAACCTGATCAAGTTATTCCTTCCCAGCGGTGGATACCGGTACGGTACATGCCATATGAAAGCAGGGAGACAGTCAACGGACAAAAAGAAGAAAAATCACCCCCACTCGTGGCTGCGGAGTGCGGCTTTTGAAGAAGGAAGAGAGGGCAATAATTACCGCGCGCTTGGAATATATACGGGCGATGGAATTTCTTTGAAATCGGGCACCTACATATTTATGGGCGACGTGTACAGAGTTTTCTCTCCTGAGTTTGTGTTCTCGATAAGGTAATTCACGTACCTCTGCCGTCCGGTTTAATTGTCGTATAAAACACCGACGAACTCTCCCCTCCTCCCTTTCTCCGTCTCGTTCTCTCCCTCTCATTCTGCAGCATCGATTAATTAACTTGCTTTTGCAACACGAACTCTCGCAAGGCGATAAGGAGGATCGTGAAGCACGAAAAATTATGCAATTCTCACAGCTTTTCGCATTTTTCTTTTTCTTTTTGTGTAACGTTTTCTACTCACTCTTTCTCTTTTTCTCTACTTCTGTTTACGAGCTGGTCCAACGGGGATATTAGCCTGAATTTTTTGCACATTTATTTCTCAAGTCATAAAATAATTACACCTTTTTTCACACGCGATATACGATCAGCGAGATCCGCGCGTCTACGATACCTACTCAGATTTCGCTGCGTCATTCTACGCAGCGACGACAGCGTTACAGATTAGAAATAGTCGTACACAAGACCCGGACTTTATGGGACCGACCCGATCCCCTCCCACTCTCGAATCGCGTTACTCGTAGCTGAAAAAGAGTTATTGTATAGAAGAACGCGGGGAGCGGATTGCTTCCCAGGTCACGAACCGGGAAAATATGTAATGCTTCGAATAAAATCTCTGCCGAAAACATCCGAGGTTTGAAAACTTCATCGTTATTCAAGGTACGGTCGAAATGCGTAACGGGATCCTGATGGTGTTAGGATTCATTATTTTTAGTCCGCGCATACAGGCTCCGGGCTATTTTCCTGTATAGTATCAACGGAAGAAATGGAATGGATGAAACGGAACTTCGGCAAAAGCATAGCAGGGCTCGTAGGCAATTGCCCAGAACCTGTTACACGATACTCGAAATTAAATTCAACCAGTTCCGTTGACTGAGGCAAGATTTTCCGGGATTACAGATTACCGTTAATTGGGCGGTTTCCTCTCGTAATTTTAAGTGAAAAGGCCTGGGTGTTGAAAGAGCGAGTCGGAGTCGCGTCGATGCGACGGGTTCGTGAAGGAAAATTCATTATTCCGAAAGCCGGAAGACCCGAACAAGTTTTGCATAAATTGTTGAGAAACAATTTCAGATAAATTTAATACCGAAGAAAATCAATTCGCTTTCGTATCTCAAAGGTTGGATGATTCGCGTTATGGGAACCAAAGAACAACCGGCACTCAAATACAGATTAAAAATTCTGGTCACACGGAACTTCGAATCGTAATACGACAAACAATTCCTCTAGCTGTTATACGCTCCTTGGGTCAGCTGGCGATCCGACGTTCGACCGCTGGAATTCCGCCAGTTGAGTCACACCAGAAGGACAACAAAAATTCGGATTCCGAGGCGTTACAAAGGGCGACAAAAACACAGATTCCAGAACGCGTTGCAGGCCACTCGACCTCTCTTAACAGTATCTGGAAACGAGATCCGGTACACCTGATTCCGTTATGCTACTTATTAACGACACGTCAACCTTCTAATTCGTTGTCAGTAAAATACTTGACGATATTTTGCACAATTAGCACGGCAACATCTTTGAATTATTTTGCTGCTGATTGTAAGATCAAGGAGGCTGCCTGCCAATTTCCTCCAACCCGTTCAAGTTTGCCGCAAGAAGAAAAGTCCTCGACAACAAAAAGGTCGCAAGGGTTTCAGTCCATTCGTACCTCCACGATATTTCACAAGATCCCCTCGTCGACGTTGAAGACAGCCTGACGGCTATGGTGACGAAAATAACCGATCCTAATGAAGCTCTGCTTAGGGCTCGATATTCTCGCCTGTGTCAGACGGAACGAGTCCTTAACACCTCGAACCGAGACCGAGCTGTCTTGTAGGAATAAGAGGAAAAGACGCGGAGCGTACGTACGCCGCGTGCAATAACCGAGGGAAATTTCTGCGGCGCCTAAAAAGCGTTTCAAACCTTGCTTGTCCAAATCGCTGCATCATGGTGGTGGATACACGGCTCCGGCTGTCTGTCTATCTGTCCGTCGGTCGGCCGGTTGGTCGGTCGTTTTGTCTGTTCTAGACTAGGCCTCGCTCGGCTAAGCTAAGTTATGTATATATTTAGATAGAGAGGTCTCGAGGCGCACATGGCCCGCAGGAAGCTGCTGCTGTTGCTCGTCTTCCTGATAAAAATAATGATAGTTTTGCTTCCTGAAAAAGGCGGAAGGCACGCGACTGCTAGACGCATAGGTAGTTAGATATTTACATATTATATACGTATATATACATACATATATGTTATTCTTTGCCATGTAGCGATAGTTGAACGAGCCATCGGTCATTACACTGCGACCAAAATCAGCGAACGATGTTACGCAATGATGCGAATAGTGGTACTTTACTTTTTTTTCTCTTCTCCCTCTCTCTCTCTTTCTCCCTCTCTCTCTCTCTTTCTCACTCTCTCTTGGGCATCGGGGCGCGAATCGAGAATGATAAGTGTGACGTCATCGTCGCGCGGGAACGACCGGGCAATAAGGAAAGGAATTGCAATTTACTTCATGGCAAAATAATTACGGGGACAGGCATGTGTGGGTTATATCGTCACACGCGATTTCATACGTATAACGTAGGTACACCGCAATGTCCAAAGGTGGCGAATTGCAAATAATGATCAACAATTCCACGTGATGTAATCGCGACGCCTCCCGGTGTTAAGCGAAGATAATCCTCAGTATCGTCCAGCAATACTCGTCCTTCACATTTGAACGACAAATATCTAATAATTTTGCATATTACGTAACGCCGTACAGGTCAGATAATCGGTTAATTCGCAAACATTTAGCATCGTACACCTTCGGAGGTTACTCAAGAGCATCGTTAAAAATCGACCATCATCGGTTTACGCGGATTTCGATTGAAATACAAGATCGCCACGCGAAGCATCGTCAGTGTGGATTTTTTGATTTTTTTTTTTTGATTTTATTTTATTGTTTCGTTGATTTTTTTTAATCACCGTTGAATGAAGTTTTTTTTTCTTTCTTAAAAACATTCTCATCGACAGAGGTATTTTGGTTGGAGAGTCACTCAAGGTCCGGCGCTCATACTTCAACAGTAATTCCTCGGTGCACATCCACGAATTTGAAAGATAGGCGCAATAAGAAGATAAAAAGTGAGTGCCCCATGAGTGCAGTCCCTGAGGGACGCCACGGGTATCTTGTTAAATTTATTCTCGAAGAAGGCGACACATGTACCACGCGATTCGAACGACGGTGCGCAGCTCCTGGTAAAAAGAAGCCTACCCACTATCGGAACCATAAATAATTGAATCGATCTCTTCGGCATATAGAGAATACTGATACGCAGGTACTAATGTTCCGACAACTTGTACGCAATGTACACTTCGTTGTACAATACAATATTTTTTATTTCATTCGTGTAACTATAAAACATACAAATCGGTATGAGAATAACCACAAGCATGGCAATTCAGTTAGCAGAAAATTATACGACGCAATTAACAAATTAATAGCTACGTCGATGACTTGGACATTTGCGAAGCGAAAAAAAAAGCTAAAGTTTAGACGATTGCATGTTCAGCTGGAGTGCAATAGCAATTACCAGATAATATCATATTTCGTAATACCCAACTTGACGAAACGTTGTTCGAACACTTGCAATCGATGATAGGTTCACTGTACAGAGAGTAGCGTCTGTGACGATAAAGAATGAACTCAGTTCGGAAATCCCGCTGTACGTGTATATCCTTTTTATCGCATTCAGGTGGTCCTCCTCCGAAGTCACGGAGCGCTTGTCAAGCAGCCGTACCGTTGAATACGAAAACGGGAAATGCGGACCCGAAGGAGGATGCAAATCAGAGGGCATCAGGAGGTCTGTGGGCCAGCAGGTGAGATCAGACGAGTGAACGAGCGAGCGAACGAACAAACACGGGCACAGGAGAAGAGGTCCGGGCTTCTGGGATCTGGGGTAACGGACCGCGGAATGTAACGGTGATGCTGTAATATTTGCAGCGCAAAAAATTGCCCAACGAAAAGCGAGAATATCCGTATGCGTAATTGATCGTGTAAGCGTCGAGTGCCAACATTGTTTATCGAAATAGGTAATGCCGAAATTTGATTTCTACAAATTCATCTGCGAGATATTATCCAGCGTCGTGTTAAAAAAAATCGTAGATGAGTTGCTGATTATGTCCTATACCGAAAATTTTTGTACAAGTCTATTTTATAAGTTAAAAAAAATTACAATAATTTATTCGTGTAAGTACCGACAAGTTCCGGGGCCACTCGTCTTGTACGAGGCTTATTCGTGGCTCAATTCTGCGTCTCCCATTTCTCTAACGTTACCATAAACTTTACACTTCTGACTCAAAAAAGAATTAAGATTCTTTGGTGTTTATTGGTATTTATTAAACGCACGTTCCGACCGACTCGGAACTAATCGCATAACCTTCAACAGTCTTGAGAAAATTATGTCGATATGAGGTGTGAAACAGTCCTTCATTGATTTTACCGTTTTTCCAAATCACTCGAAATTTTTCGCAAAGATGTAAAAGAAGAATGTTAACCGAGCACACAATCAGCATCTGAAGATCATCTTATGATCAGACTTATTCTACAACTCATAGGTGAGTTTTTCGACATGGTTCTGTTAGTATTACCCACAATCCGTATTTTCAACGATCAAAGGTCGGTAGTAATTAGCGCGATCAATTGAGCATAAAACGAGTTTCACCCAGCTAATTGACCCTTCCTCGTTTTCACATCGCTGGCTATTTTCGCTACAGTTTGAAGAGAAAAAAAAATTAAATTATCAACCGCACGAGGTTTGTTTTCATCACTTAGGGTATCAAGTTTGCAATCGATACCTCGTTGCGATATCAAAGCGGCAAACAAGTGACGAGTTCGTTGAAATAGCTCAAAGAAAACGAGCATTGTATCCGCTAATGGCAGGTATGTAACACGGTCCCAACAATGAGACGAAATGCACACCGAAGAGACTGGATACACGTCACGTGGCTTTGACGAACGTGATGGAATAACACAGTATCGTGTAAGCCACACCTTTCGTGCTCGTCTGTAGATTTGGAACGACGAATGCCCGGGGCGCGAATTACCCGCAGGTAGCAAGGTAGATGAGTAAACACTGTTTACAGAAAGTAATTTCATCCCGAGTCGTTGTAGTAATTCGCATACCTACGTCCTCTTCTCTTTTTCATCCGCTTCAGAGATTGTTGGGCTACTTCATCAGCGTGTCGGTCAATTGCCCGGGGAATTCGACCTCTTGACGCGTTACGCGAAGAAAATGGTCCGTGGAATTTTCCTTCAAGTCGTTAATTTTCACCATATCCAATTGCTGCATGTTGACGGGAAATCTTATGGCAATATAAACTTGAAACGTGAAGCGACATGGTTGTAATCCTTTTTCGTTTCACGATGCACCGATCTATTATTCCCACGCACGCCTCACATGACACCGTCGGGCCTCCGGAATACATTTTTCAAATAAGATTCCATGAGATCGTGACATGTTTGTCTTAACGACCAATATGCCGTGGATCTTTCCTCGCTCCATTGTCGTCCAGACACTCCAATATGTCAGTGGCACGAGTTTCGTCGTAGCATTCAACCGGCTATTCGGCCTTGACCATGCCAAAAATATGTTCACTTTCAAGCGTTTCAAAGCTTTCTGCAGAACGAGGGGCGGAGAGGGGAAGATCAGGGGGGGGGGGGGGGAAGGATAATTAAACCTTTCATCGCAACTTCACTGTATCAAATTCGCTCGAGTCCGTTTTGGCGACGGTGCTAACCAATGAATTCCGAAACATATTTTCTACAGCGAATGATGTTCCAATTGTTCGAGTCGTGGATGACGATGGTATTAAAAAATGTTCGAAAGTAATTGTCCAAGTTTTCAGATCAAAAGACATCTGCACGTCGTATTGGAGTAACGATTGTACGTCTGACGAATCGTCAATATATATACCATGTCGCATCATTTTGCATGCACAGAGGCACTATGTATCATTAATTCGAAATAGAGGCCACAGAGTGAACAAAATATATGTCAGATTCGTTTAACTGATGAAAATGAAAATCTGCAACATTACACGCCGTATACCATACCAAAAATGACTACAGCGACAGGATGTGGCAAGTTTGTGTAACTTTCGAAGAACGCGGTTGAAGGATTAAAGAGGTCCTTGTATTCTCGATGCGGTGATTAAATCAACGATGCTCATACATTAAGTTCCCTCGCCTGTATACGTAAATATACAAATATAAATACACATACGTATATATTTATAAGCACAAACGAGTACGCATACCAGTAAGCGTGCACGCCGAATACTGAAATATTATCGTGGTGTGGTTCGAGCCGTGGCTGTCACGTCCGCCCGAATTGGCATATAATGCACGTACATGCATGTACGGAGTGTGGCAGCGAACGAGAAAGAGCCAAACCGAATGTATACAATTAAGTCACATGATAACGTCTTAACGAGACCGCAGAAGGCTTGGCTCGAAGTGCAGCATTCACGCCAAGCGAGACGAAACGATACGAAAAGAGACGGGACCGGGACGAGAGGCGATATAAGCTGGATTATTAAATAACACGATTGGTTTCTCAGCTGCTTCTCGCCTCCTTGGCTTTGCATTTCGTTTCAATTCACATTTCGCACGTGCAATAATACCGCCAGTTATACGTACGCAGACTCTCATTATTATACGTATACCCGTGCCTATTCGAGTTGAGTCAATCGACTCGTTAGCCCTGCGGTGCAACCAAACTACGTACCTACTCGGAAAGGTAAGTGCATTGAGCTTGCTGCTGCTGGAGTGGCTGTCGAGGAACGCACGTGCCACGAGCCCTAGCGGCTAATTGTTAGGTGTACGGGTCGGTGCTGTTTTCCTTGCGGAATTCGCACGTGCACATGTACGCCTATAACTTGCTAGTTTTTCATCAATTTTCGTTCTACGGAAACCCGGCGATACGGTAAACTCCGACAACCAGTCATAACAATACGTGATTCGCACCAAGGACTTTGCTAAGAGTTACGTAAAACACAACGAGTCTGACTGACGGAATGAGGTTTGTTCGACAAAGAGATTCGCAAGGTTACGGAAAAAAAGAAACGAAAAAAAAGCAACGATCTTCGATGCTGGAAATGTTTTCAATTTTTTTTTTCCACAGGTAGGTAACGCTGATTCTTATCAGTATGATTCTTTTCAACCACCTTCGCGCAGAAGTGATACACGCAATATAATACGATGTTCCAAAACATCATAGAAATCAGGAATGAAAAAAAAGTACGAAGCTGAAGCTAGCAGCCAAGAAGGTTAAACTTTTTGGAAATACCAAAGTGCAGTTCAGTTTTACTTTCATAATTCTACAAAAGTATTGGGGATTCAGGGTATTTCACGAAGTCTAGATTTTCGGACATCACTATCCGATTCGAATGAACATTAGAACGTTTGGCTGTTAATTCTGGCTGGTAGCTTCAACCTCGTAAAAAATAAGTTGCAGATTTTCGCCGAATTTTCGCATTATGCATAATAAGCGGACGGGTTAACGGATGCAAGAAAAGCCAATTCCTCCCGTTTACGAATCGTATCACGTGTGCTCGTGTATCTGGATCCAACCATCAATTTACTCCTGGCGATCAGCCAATTTGGTTGAGTTACCACAGGCAACGGGAGAGACGGGTAAATCATTAGATTACAACTCCGAGACGTGAATATACATGTGGACATATAAAGGACATAATACGCCTTGGTGTGAGAATCGTCACGTCTATAAAAAGAAGTAAGTCGATGCATGCACGGCAGGTTTGAGCGTTACGAATCGTTTCGAAAGAAATCATATTTATCTAGATTCCGTAGAAAAGCCGAGCTGCGCATGACCGAGTGTAAACTAGTGAGTCAGGTTATTTCCTTGTTCTTGGAAAGAGCTTGTAAATGCGAGAATAAATATCGGTCCTCTCTGCCCTCCTCCTCCCTCCGCATGTGCTCGTATTATCGTCGCGCACACCATAGAACAGGTCCGAGGATCGCCGGTCAGGTACAGATTGTCGAACATGGATTTAGAACACCTTAAAAACCGGGGTCCTCATTAGCCGCGTACCCCGTGCACAATCTACCAATGCATGGTACTTAAAGGTATAAGGGGGAGGGAGGGACGTGCCCGTAGCTATTGATCGTGGTCCGACAATAATCTATCTAATTATTGACAACCGGTCAATGCCTGGTCACCGTTCGCTGCTTAACGAGTGTATAGCGTGATTTGGAAATACCCACGTGTTCACAATATGCAGTTTATACACAGGCTGGTTGTTACACGTTTATCCGCTGCCTCGATTTACCGCACTTGAAAATGTACGTTTGATACCGCGTAAAAGCGTCACCGTCAGCATACCAAATTTTTCAAATTCTATGAAAATTTTTCCGACCGCTCTTGTTTACGTATTCGAATGGCTTATACTCCATGTAACTCACTTTCGGTAATCGATGGGCGATCACTGTAAGCACTGTTTAAGACTCGAGAACAGTCTGTGTGTTTCACTTTTCAATCTCTTCAATCGATCTACGTGTTAGGTTACATTTTGAATTACATGTGATAGAAAAGTTAATAATCAATTCAAGTATTCACTGTCTTCATTATACTAGAAATTATGTATGCCACTTTTTTTTTAGACTTATAGTATCTTGCAACATTTGAAATCCAAAAGTGATTCGGCTATCGATAACGTCAAATATAGGTTTTTATTTTTCGCCTTTAATAAGCGATACTCAAGTGAAATAACAACTCGCGATGTCCTGACAGATCTGTTAGAAGAAACGACTTTCTAAAATTTTGACCTCTGCCACAGTTTTGCCAAAACACGTTGATTTGAATAACGAAAAACCATATAATTCCACAGTTTACACAATTTGTAGAGAGAACACGCAACCAGATATATACTGCTGTAACATTCTACATATTGCTTGAGAATTTTTTGTGAAGTGAAATTTCTAATTCATTTCTTACTGATAAAGCAGCGTACCAATTTTTTCTGCGGTATTTCGATAGATTTTCACTAAACATATTGTATATTTTCTGCAATTCAGTTACCTGTATAAGCACGATGTCATCCTGGCTGCGAGGAACTAATCTCGTTGATAGTTATAAGCTGAATTTGCGTAGTTTATCGGAAAACACTTATCCTCAAATTTCCCGAGTTTATAAAGTTTGGCATCCAGTATCATTCGACACGACGACCAACTCGATTACAATTTATTGATTAAAACACATATCGCCAATTCATCGTATAGAACTCCTAGAACATTGCATCACGAAACGATAAAAGTTTTACCAATGAAACACAAACTTATTCTTATCGTAAAAATTTATTACCGATTGGTATTTTATCTAATAGGAACACCGTCGTCTACCGGGTCTTTCTTTCTACCAAACAACGTTGAAATGTGTAGCAATCGATTCAGAGTCTAAGTACACTTCATTCTAACTGCACTGCAGGCACTGACGTAGCCGATGCAATCACCATCAAACTCTGGTCCACAAACTCTTAGCCAATGTTATCAAAGAGTTTCTTTAGCCCGAAGTCGAGTATCTCTCTCGTACCTACAATAACGCGAGCCAAATTTTGTGCAAAAATAAACTGCGCGTAGTGTGTTTCATTCGAATAAGGTGACACCGTCAAAAACAAAATCGGCAAATTTGCGCGGGCAATTTGAAAGCCCGATCGAGTCGGTTTGCCAATCGCACGCTTGCGGACCGTTGCGAAGAGATCGGACACAGCATCCGCGCTACTGGACCTCTCGCGATACACTAGCTCACGGTGAAACACTCGACTCTCAGGCTCAGGCTCCAATAAGGCTGTATTCTCTCTCTCTCTCTCTCCCTCTCTCTCTCTCTCTCCCTCTCTTATTTTCTCTCTCTACCGAGCACTTACACGCTCGGGGAACGGCCACGTGTGATAGTGAATAAAAGAGACTAGAGAGTGCGAGCGGGTCGAGTACGCACTACGAGGCATGGTAACGTAACGTGTGTACGTCACGTGGTCCAGGTACCGACCTAGGATTGGACGTTTGATCGCGGTTCCACTGACGTCACTTGATCACGCATACACTGAGATTCCGTCGAGACACGGGCACGTTGGACACGTTGCACACGCTGGAAAGTACGGATACACCTTATAACTATTTCCCTAAAGCCCTGAGAAACCCTCAATAGGAAACATCCCCGCTGGAGTTCCTATCCCGAACACAATGCCCGGCTGATTGGATGAAATTTTTCAAAATATCCTTCCTATTTTCAAACTACACTATACCTACGTTTTTTATACACAACGAGGGTTTAATTTCTATACGGAAAACAGGGATGCAGGTTCTTCCCCATGACTCGCAATTTTGTTTCCTTTTTTCTCCGTATCTTTCATCGCTGCTTCGTGGTATGTAGATAATAGAAAACCCCCGTGGAGAATCTCTCAGGTATGATACTTGGCAGGAAGGAAAAGTGGTTGAGAAATATTTCTACTTGTGCATTTTTTAACAGTTTACGAAATTTTTAAAGTCGAACAATTTTCACTAACTACAAGTGTCCAGTTTGCTATATATCTCTAACGCAATTAACTAAAACACGCAAGTCTATGTACTCGAGGATTTGTTTTTCGCTCTTCCGGTGAGTTCTCGGTGTTTTTAAGTCAAAAGCACTTAATCCACAGGTACAACATCCTGCCACAAGACGTGATTGGAGCACTCAGCGCTCCGCGGTCATACAATACTCGAGAATGGGTTTTTTTTCTTTTTTTTTTCATTTATACTTTTTGCCAACTTTTTACCATGCCTAACGACTGCAGAACCGGGCGGAACAGTACGTGTATAACTATACAACTGGAGAGCGAATAAAACAGTTTAATTGGTCCTGACGACTAATGAATTTACAAGTTACGACGACCGTAACCGACTCAGCGTCATCGAGAAGCTGTGCTGCTGGTGAATAGAAGCCTCGAAATCGCGCTTGAAATCTGCACTAAACGATCGTGACACCCCTTGACCCTTCCTGTCTATTTCCCCTCTCTTAGACACGATCCGAAAAATATAAAAAAAAAAAAGAACTAGGATAAGCAAGAACGTGTTTTTCTGTCTTTTTTCCGGTATATTCCAGGGAAGTGAAATGTTTTATGTACGGTTACCGTAAAACCGGCACCACAGGTGGCCTGGTTTCTCCCTGCACGGGGGTGTGGCAGACCCGTGACCGAACCCCTGGTGAAGCCTCCGTATTTCGACCACAAACGCTGTATACGTCCGCATCTCTTTATCTTATAAACGCTCGACGAGTTCCTTCTGGGTCCTATGTATACCTATATATAACAGAGGTAGACCTTAATCCTTGTGTCTACTTGGAACCTCTTCGGATTATAAAAATCTAGAAATATTGAGACCACCCGGTTGAAATCAAAATATTAATCAGATAACAAACGGTGTAGGACGACGACGCGCAGCCTGCACGACGCTACATGTATAAGTGGTCTAATATACGTTTATGGCGTTTCTACAACAAAACTTTTACGCATGCATACACAACGACACGAGTATCTGTACATGTTCCATACACTTTTGCTCGAGACGAGATGAACCGAGAGAGATACAAAAAGGGATGAAATATAACCCTACAGAAATCACTGCGTGCTCCTTAAGTGCCACAGTTGAATGGGTTATACAGTGAAATACCCATGCTGCCAACACGCGCGGCATACGTGTCGAGATGGGCATCATTCGTGTCTACACTCTTCGCAATTTTGCGTTTAACCATCTTCGGGCCGATACGAACGAGAAAGAAGATGGAGGCTGTAAAAGTTATAAATTTCTCGAGAGTCTTATGAATGGCGGTTTTTAAACTGGAACTAGACAATAATTATGGCAATATTTTTGTCTCAAAGCATTCCTGGAAAATCATGAAATTTAGATTCAGGATCAACACTGATTGCAAAAAACATCGTCCACCAAATTCTGTACAAAATTGTCCCAGTTCAAATAGATTCATCAGAAGTTGAAAATTTTCATTACATCTTCACGAATCCTACCATTTCATCAATCATTCGCCACTACTCAATAAGTCACGCATTCAGCAAAAAAAAAAATACTTATACCGAAAAACCTGAAACCATATAAATTCCCATCGCGGATTTGAAGTCCAGCAGTAATTAGGAATCGGCTACAAATAATTCCAATATCAACACACCATTCTGCACGTTGGGATCGTGGCACAGACTTTCCCCATGGGAAATATAGAGAAAAAAAAATATCAGGTAATGAAAGACTGATGGAAAAATGAATAAAATTACGCGTCGGATCGAAAAGAGACACGCCTGTGGGTAATTTGAAAAATGACAAGGTGTACGTTATTTTTAGCCGTATAGATTCTGTCTGCACGTGTAAGTTTGAACGATGTACAACTTCGTGCGAACGGAGAAGTTTTGCCCGTGAAAAAGAATAGATCAACATTCCTCGGCGTGCCGTGATGACTGCGGTATAAATACGGTAATTAATATCTCAGTCATAGACGTAGAAACAGGCTGTAATGCGGTTTACAATAGGCGCACGTTTCAACGAAGAAAAGGAAAGAATCGCAATTACTTGGAAGGTTACATACATCGTACAGAGGCAAGATAATTGCGGGTGGAGATCATCCCAAGAAATCACGTACGTAGAACTAATCGTAGATCTAGAGACACGTGTATATACGAGCGGGTTAACTGTACGACCCATCATCTAATCTCGGTCCCAACTCGCAACTGCACACAACACGAATAGCGCGGCGCATGTAGCAACGAAATGTTCGGGGACAGCCAGTTGGCCCGTGAATTAATCCCAACAGTCAACGGACTGGATTTAATTAATCTCAATAAAACAGTTTTTCATAAATTAACGTCCCCCGTCGTACGAACTGATCGCTAGACTTGGAATTGACGATCGGAAACTCCTACGCCTGTAGCAATGAAATAATTAACAACTAGGTACGGTGTTTAGGAAATTATTCAAATTGCCCTGCGCTACCTCAAGCTTATATCAGAGATCCAGACGCACTGTAAAGGGCACACCTACTCAGATCCGTTGATGAGGACGCGTCAAGTGGCTGGATATTAGGAGATCGCGTGCGCCCGCGCAGTAATTTTCGTGTTTCCTGAAAACTTGGGTATTCAACTAATTCTTAGACAAGTTAGAGAAACGACGACGTAACGGCGCAAACGAGTATATTTTTCATGTGGGATATGGTGGGTGATTTTTTCCTTCCATTTTCTTTCTTCCTCTTTCTCTCTCTCTCTCTCTCTCTCTCCTTCTCACTCCTAGCAATCTAAATAAATTACCTCGTTCAGTAGGCCATTATCTATGTAAGACCCACAACGATCCATGAGGTTTTAATATTCTCCTTTTCCTTCTTTTTTTATTCACCTTCCTCAATCAAATATCATTAGCGATAGAAAATACTTTTTGTATCATTTCTTTTTTCTTCCTTCTTTAATTTACAAAATTCAATTCCGTTACTCGATAAGTATCTGACACGTGATGCGAGTTCTTGAATAAATACATAATATCTACGAGTCGGGTCGTATCAATCCGTATTGCCGTCCAGCGTCAATTTTAATTGTTTTCCCGCGATTCAATAGGCCGACTTCTTCTCGAGGGACTTGAGAATCGATTACGTCCAAGAAACGAACAAATACTTGCGGTTGGAATACCGCATTCGATTTACCGATGCGCATCACGTGGATCTTCACACAGGTATGTTATACCAACTACTGCAGCAACAAGTCAAAGAAGGACTACCCACACCGCACTTTTTACTAACCTTGTACATACTCGTCTTTCCGACGTCGAATGACCGGTGAAAAATCGTTATCGAAAATCGGACCGGCCCGTTGAAACATGAAGTTAATTCCATCTTGGCTACGTTTGATCGGTTCACGGGGGTAAATTTCACATAGCATTCAATCGGTTCCGCATAACGATTTCATATGATACGTTATGCGAGTGTATCGGTTTATCAAGCGTTCAAAATCGTTCTCAACGCGTACGTGTTTCAGAAAATATTTTGATAATTCGTCACGATATTAAACGGTCGAAGATCGATCGAAGCCGTGCGCGTCGCGGAGTTGCAAAAAAATCGATACCCGACGCCAAAGGTCACCGATTCGATCCGATTCGCTAAAAATATCGGTCTAACCGCGTCGAATTTAAGCACGCGGTTAAAAACGGCGAGACCTCGATTCTCCGATCGTTCAACTTCCTCTCGTTTCGTTTTTAATCTTCCTTTTCTTTTTTTCACAGACGCACTTCGTGCCTTCTTCTCTCGCCGAGTGTGTCCCTCTGAAATTCGGAAGAGTGTCTCTGAATTCAACGATAATTACAAATACAGCTGTATAGCATTCCGGGTTAATTGCAGCGCAACGCAGCGTAGCATCAGCTGCGTCAAAAAGAGGAACTCTATAGGATACGAGCAGCAGAGAAAGTTCTTAGCGACGAGACGCGTGTAGCTACCGCAATTAACAATTTGTCTCTAGCATACTTTAGCATGCCTTGTACCACCGTATAAGCGTGCAGCGTCTATTGCTCATCAACCGCATAACTTACCATCTCGATAACCTTCCGTTGCGCTCTTTAACGATGTGCTTGCAGGTGCAACCCGCCGTTTCAACTAGTTTAACCGCATCGTTCGGAAGTCAGGTTTTACCGATTAATTTTACAAGATAACACGGTCCGAGGTTATCGCGATTACCTCTTACCATTTATCGCCAGGCAGTTAGGCTCCGAATCGCCGATTACGCGTAGAAACGAGGGGCAATTAGATCGACGCAAATCGCTCGCTCCAGGTCGTCATGCCCATCGATACTTGGGTACAGAGCACCGACTTTTTCATCGCAATGACCGAATACAATTATTAGGATATTATCGTGTGAATCGTCCTGCAACGCGAGATACTTGCTATAATAATGTAATAACCAGATCGAAGTAAGCAACGTTAACGTCACGAAACATCAGGAAGAAAATCATTATTTCGCAATTTTAAGATGACTTTCGAGGAGTTGGCTTTCGAAAAATATCGATGTGTTTGGTGTGGTATGATTTACTTAATTTCAGATAATTCAGTTTTCCTGAACATGCATCGTTACAGTAGCATTACTAGTTTCAATCACATACGTGATACACCATTAAACTGCTCCAGACACGTCCAGACTCTAGACTTGACCATTTTTCCACCGTATTTATAAATTGGAGGAGAAAATTTGTTAAAGCTCTGGTAGAGGAGTTGACTAATCTTCGTGAGTCATAGGATCTCGTGAAATAGAAATAGATTACAGTAGTGCAGCTAGACCACTGGCGACTCCATAGATGACGTTGCCGTTCGTCCGCTCGTTCCGAAAGCTTCTCGATGTCCGATTTTTCTTCTCCAACCTCGGGAGATATTTATTTCCACAAAATTAAACTTCCATGGTAAATATTCCGCGGACCTTTATCTTGCTATTTTCCGTCGCGCGATTTTTGTCAAATGAAAATCGATCCAAACTATCAACAAGCCAGGGGGACGAAGAAACAAATAAGCTTAATAGTTTCTCGGCTGCGTGTCACATCGCAGGGTAATTCAGTGCGTGAACCACGATCAGCAAAAGAGTACCTAAGGTGGGTCTCGCGTTTTGCACGCGTGAAGTTTAATTATGGGAAATGTTGTACAACGTGGCGCCCTTGCGGGTGAAAATTCGCCAAGTAAATGTAAATCAAGTGAGGTTATAGCCGGGGCCGTGGTTCCTAATTCATGCATGCAAACCCTATACCGACCATCTTTTTTCATCGCGGCAAACAAAACCAAGAGAAACGGCGACTTAACAGGGCGTGTACCAGTGATCTCGAGATTCGCAGTGCGTGCGTGTCTGCCACGGCTGATCGGTAGACCTGTAAGTACTTCCTAACATTTGACTGGGTATTATAAAGTTACAACACAGTCGACTTGCAGCCAGCAGAGTCACGCGGCGGGTTAAATCGGCGGAATACGCGGCTGATGGTAGTAAAATTTTAGACAGTTTAATTACCAGACACGACGAGACGCTATTTCTTATGCTAATCAGCCTGGTGGCCGTGTAACTGTGTTGAAGCTTGTTAGCGCTTTATTTTACGGAGACTTGTTTTTCTAAAATTTCAGCGCCCGCAAGACCGACATCGTAAATCATCGTTTTATGCTCCTGCGGAGGCTTGTAGTCAGGACCTCGGGTCGAGTTTGAGAATTCAATTCTACATCACGCTCACCCTGTCTTACCTTCAAATGACACATTTTCATTCCTCTCTTTGGTCGCTCAATTATTGACCATGAAAGTTATATCAACAATCAAATCGCGACTGATGATATTTAGTAAATTGAGTATGCGTAAATTATTACGTTGACAATTGTCAGTTAAATACAATTCTACGTAAAAATCATCTTGGTGATGACATCGAAAGTTCTCTCGGATTCTTCAGACCGGATACGCAAAACGCCACGTGACACCGAGCCGGTGTACATTAATCGCCTTCCACACTGTACATATTTCCAGATCCTACTGTTATTGGTCCGAGCCGCAGGCCGGAAGTTTCGAAGAACGGTTTTCCTACGTATGAGGTAATACGAGGTGATTACAGCTCATTAATGGAAGCAGAAAGTAATCGCGGTAATGAGGCGTCGTCGCCCGTCTCTCGCGAGATAGATACTTCCGCCGGTTGGAATCTGTCCAGAAAATATTCGCTTGCCCCCGTTTACTTTCGTCGTTGTCGTGTAACCAGCGAACCGGTGACAAATATTATTTATACACAACGGTCAGCAGCGGCTGTGAAAATCTCTCTTAATTGGAAAAAAATTTACTCGAAAACTAAGTAGTTGATGAAAGACTGAAACCGTGGTTGAGGATCGATCGGATCTCAGTACGAAGTGGTCTACGATCACTTTGATTGCGAGGAGAGAACTTTTTTCTCTAAATGTATTGTACCGCAATCAATAATTATCCATACAAATTTCGAATACGTAGAAGCGTCTCACATAATTCGGATCGCACCGTATCAAGCGTGGTTCAGCCCAGTGACACAGAAACCTGGGTAGTAAGATGACTGTTTAAAAGATTCATAGTATACGTATGTTTAGGTCTCCGTACGAGCATGTCCGCATATATTTATAGCCGCGTGGGTGCGCGATAGGATTTTCATCTCTCGCTCTCCCTTCTTAGTCGTCAATGTTTACAGCGGTACTCGACACTCGGTGCGAACCGTTTACTGCACCCGAGGTAGTTATTTAAAAATAGAAAAAAAAAGATGGCGCTTATATGGATATTTCGGTTAAGGCACGCGCCGCACAGCTGCGCGCCGAAGACCCCATAGATCACCGGTCGGACCCCCATGGATCGACTAGAAACGCAAACACGTGTAGGTACTTCTCGGTTCCTTTGTACTTTGTACTCCTGGTTCACCTCGGGGACCCGGCGTCCCGTCCCGTCCACCTACGTGACAGTCTAACCATATCCCGAAGGAACCCTGAGTCGGGGGCGATGCGTCTACGCGTCTTCGATGCTCACGATGACTCAAGATTCACCCAGCAAACGCCCACCGGTTTTAAGACTTTTCCGAGACCGTAGGTGGAGCCGATATCTTCATTTTAAACGGGATCAGAGCCCGGTTCTCTAATCGTCTTCGGTCTTCCGGTCCGTTACTCCTCCCCCGCATATTGATTCTAATCTCAAGATGCACTTAAAATAAAGTTGCGGCTCTTGTCCCGCGGTCGGCATCGCTCGTCAAAAAAGACCCGTGAGTTCAATTTAATGCACGCCTAAAGTAAATAAAAAATTTCATATCTAATTATCTTAGATATTTTTTTTTGTGGTTTTTTTTTTTTTACACTGAAAAATTCTCTACGGTAGCATTATTCCACATTCAGACAATGATATATCTTCCAATATAGCGTTAAAACCTCGCCGAAAAAAATGGTACGGATATATTATACATATAATAAATATTGTAGAAGAGGAAACGTTCTACTCACCATTTGTTGCGTATTTCTCGGCTTTCGATTGACGTCAATTACTTTCTGATTGGCTGAAACAATGAGTTGATTATTAATCAATACGTAATTAATTGGCCAGTGACCTATATAGGTATATTAATTTGAAATAGCGACAAACGGTACACGACAATCAAATCGAGACAACATTCTGCTTGGCGGCATATACTTATTATCCTACGCAAACAAATACACGTGGAATTGCCTGTGCATGTACGGCTCTATGATTGTAACGTACGTTGGTGCATACGCACATATCGTAACGCCTGGCATATGGCGTACGAGTTAGCACGTGAGCCACACGTCTCATAAACTCTAACTGTCGGTTACCATTTAAGTGTTTCATGCACAGTTACTTCCTAATTTAGTTGAAAGAATATACCAAAACCCTCATCGCCACGTTAAAACGGAACAATAAATTATTCGGGACGCGAGTGCGGGGCTGACAGGCTTAGAAAGTACTTAGAAATTCTTAGAAACGCGTATGGCAAACCTCTCATTGCTTTCAATTGCCAGACTACGCCTATCTAAATCCGAATGAAAAAAGTTTTGCAATCACATTCGATGAGCTTTTTGGAAATTTTCCACACCCTCCGGGTGTTGTAGGAATGATATATTTCACACGAAGATCGTCAAATGGAGAAGAGTCGAAGCCGTGTGCTTGACGCATCACCGACTGGTAGCACGTGTCAAAGCCGGCTGTTTAAATTCGCATTAAATTGATTAATTCTGGCACGATGTACTGTCTGGAAACACGATGTAATCCATTCGCGCCTCGGGCAAGACTAGATCTAGTTTCGCTGGCTGGTACAACGCGTTTGGGATCCTCCGCGGAGGTTCTCTAACAATGAGCCACCTGCTGCTCTCGCCTGACAATCCTTCGAGAGGTCCGGCGATATTAATGTACTTACTGACAGCCTCGACGAGGTCGGCAAGCAAAACCCCGTCACAGAGGTCGGCCTGGAGGTCCGCAACCCTTCGACGAGAACCGCCTCGCTCCAGGTAATGATTCGCCCAGTCTGTGTATATCTGAAATAAGAAAATTGGAGAGGTTCATTAGCGCATGTAACGTATAACTGCAACGTATATACATGTGTAAATATACAATATACATATACGTATGTATATAGGGTAGAGAGAAGCGGATAAAGCCATCGAGTGTTTCGGAGAAACGAAACGGCCGTGCTCTCTTACTTCCTCCCTCTCTACCATCGCCTCTGTCCGGTCCTCCCAAGTATTCTGGGTTTAGTAAGTCCGTTGAATCTAGATCGTTTTCGGTTACTAAGAAGGCTGATGATAACGGACCTCTGCAGAGAGTCGTTCACGGTAACCCGACGCGTGTACGGATAAAGTGGCGGAATTTTGTCACGCGAGGAAGAAAAAACGGACCTCAGCTTCGAACAACGAGATTTTTCTTTAATGGATCAGGCTCTTATGTTTCAAGCTGTATTTCACGATATATTGATAGTGCGAGTGACTCGTTTCTTCGTTTTGTTGTTTTTCAATATTCAATTCGACACTCTCGAACGCGATGAATTTTGAATGACAATAACGCGGTAAAAAGATATACACTGTTTCAACAAGAGTATAAGCGTGAATACCATGGAAGAAGAAACAAAACATTCCTGTATCCCATAATGCAACTGAGCGTTACAGCGCACAGAAAAATTACTGCATGCATACGAATCTCTTAACCGCATTGAGAACAATCGTGCTTAAAGAATAAACAGAGATTCATATTTCACGGTATGCCAAAGTGATCGGAGAGAGTAGCATCGGAGTTGACGAATGACTCGCAGATTAATCTCAATCTGTAGGAGCTACAATCAAGATTAGAAAATAAACATCTGGCATTACCGTGCAGAGATCAATCGTCTAAGTAAGCACGCATGCTCCTAATTGTAAACTTTAGTGGCCTACAACCAGGGCATTGTAACGGTCAGTGAATAGGATCACGTGTTTATGGAGCTGTAGAACCGTTGACTTGATTAATATTTTTATTCACCCGCCGCTGTGGCGGAGGTCGAGGAATTGCGGTAGCCGTTGAGATTGGCAGTAAATATGTAGCATGCGAACTGCAACTCGTTTTGCAGTTACCTGCGAACAATCGCGTGCGTAATTGACGTTCTGGGTGTGAGCTGTACAGCGGCGGTGTGCGAACCTCACGCGTCCCGATCCGTAACTTATCTGAACTGCCTCGTTGCCTCTGTAAGAACTCGAACCACATCAACGACACGATACCACCACTATCTCGGATCGTAATGACGAATCGATTTTGTAACGAGCCGACGTTCGTAAACTCGTAAAATTTGTCGTCTGGTGTAGATTTCTAAAAAACTCAATCAAAGCGTGAGGCGAATGATCAACGACTCTGTAATGAAATTTAAGGAAAAAAAAACAGAGAAAGGTGACATTTTTCACAAAACAGGGTGCCGACAATTATGCTCATATAAAATTCTCTGACTTTTACCGTCAAAAAATTCATAACTCCCTGACTTTTTCTAACGAAACTTGCGTGATGTTGGGTAGCTTTTATAACCAAAAGCTCCTGAATTTGTGCACCTTGATTATATAATTTTTGATCTAAAAAACACGTGGTATTACTTCGTTTCACACAAATGATTAGAAATTGAACAATACCATTTCCGAGAGTTAACTTATCGTTAACTGAATTTACGACGTATAGCTGAAGTTTGAAGACCATTTGTAAAGAAAGTATGTTTTTTCCCTATATGGTCCATCATAATTCCATGACTTTTCCGTGACTTTTCAACTGAATTTTTCTGATAGACAAAATTCCCTGACTATTCCCGGTTTTCCCGGTCTGTCACCACTCTGGGAAAATCAAGCGCGGGGTCGTAAACCTTCGCATCGTTACGTTCTTACAGACGCGAGTGTCGAAGACTCGCGAACTTTTAGAGAATTAGAAATATCTGACTTCTCGTCAACATTATTTTCTCGTCAGCGAAATACGGTAGACTTACGTTTCAACAAAACAGACAACATCACATCGATTCGCTCCATTGCTTATATTTTCTCAATCCGATCACGGCAGAGAAGTGTAAAGAGAAAAATGAGAATACCGAGAGGCTGATCGTGCATACAAAATTAAAAATTCCCAGCACGATTTCATTTTTTCCTAATTGTAGAGCGTGATACGTAATGATCACCTGTGCAGTTCATGATACGGTGCACCTTGATACTGAATTTACGGGTGCAGATACCAGCTGCGATCGAGGTTACGAATTCCGGTAGCTGCAGTCACGTTATAACGGCCCAACGAGTCAAGACTAAAGAATTGGAAGCTAGTTAATCAGCAATGAAATCAAAGATAGCACCAATGAACTGGATTATATTGCCCGTGCGTAAGAGACTAGACCCGTCAAGCTGCTCGGCAATTGTCATATACTAATTGGATCCATTTCACATAGCTTATGTAACCAATGTTCGTCGAGCAACCCTAAGGAACAATTTGGTGCAAGTTTTACGTAAATCGGTCGATTGGTTCTCGTTTTTATCGGTAACAAAGAGACAAAGGATTTTATATATTAGTATAGACTAGACATCACATCGGTTTTATGTTGAAATTAGACGAGAAATAACAGTGTGGATCAACGGCAGCTGCCACAGAATGTCGTTATTCCAATGCCCATTGTACGACCTCATACTCCAGTCGATAACTACATCTGGATAAGAAGAAGAAGAAGGAGCCCGGGTTAAAATTCATCGCACAAGCATTGGGTTGGATTCTGTTATTTTTCCTTCATCGTAGCTCGCAGAGGAATCACGAAGTCGCGATAACTCGATCTCGCAGGCACTGGTACAAGTCTATAAGATGATTATGAAAAAATCAAAGAAAAACAAAATCACCTCGGTGAGTAAACGATGTCGTCCGTCGAACGAGGCTAGCTCGCGTCTGGAGTGAATGAATCGAAACGAAGGGAATTGACGAGCGTGTCCAACCCTTGAAAACGCACAAAACGTACCAACCACAATGCATCTCTTCAACCCCCTCGTGGTGAATGTGGCACGCCGTATACTTAGTTACCGAGTTGCACGCGCATTGCTGCAATTATAGGTACGACAATAATCCATCGCGAGTATTGAATTGGTGTGCGTAGGCGTGACGAGATTTGTATGTGTAACGGGCTTTTATAATTCATCTTTACTTACTGGATGTATCCTACGCAAGCAATAAATACATCGGTATGAGCGTCGCGTAGCATTAAGTTCGATGTAATCAAGTCGACCCGACGTTGTCTATTGTGTTCCATCCCTAGACCGAGTGACAAAATAATACTGTCGTATACGTACAGATACGCAATATAACTACGATGACGATGATAATAATGATGATAGTAACGACGGAAAAGATGACGATCACGAATCTCCTCCGGACCGTCGGTGGTAACAATGAAACCTACGCCCGGTTATAATATACAGGTATAAAGTGCACATTATACCGTGTATTGTTCGATGCGCGTACTCGCGATGTTACGCCTTGTATGTACATGTGTGAGCCTCTGACGTTGGTTGGCCGATCTATAGATACGCCTGTATAATGCGCGAGAGACGTAAAGGTCCTGCGCCAAAACAGAAGGCGTATAAAGTATGCATGGGCAGTGTGTATTGCTTGCGTGGAGTGCATCAGCACTCTTGGATTCGTAGTGTTTATTGTGCTGGGAGAGAGCCAATGTTTTTGCGACGGGCGGGAAGAGAGCTAAAGAGAGAAAGAGAGAGAGAGAGAGAGAGAGAAAAGGGGAAGATGAAATGAGATGAGGTGAAATACGCGCAGATGAGAGAAGAGGAGAGTGTCACAGAGTAGGAAAAAGCCAGAGAGCAAGAGAGAGGGAGAGAGGGAGAAGGAGAGGGAGAGGGTATTCTAAAATGGAGTGAAGCGAGAGAGAAAAGAGGAAGAGAGGAAGAGAGGACGGGGGGTTAGTCACCGGCGTACACACCACGGCGGACCTATTTTTGAGCCGTCCAAAGAGAAAACCAAGATCACTTCCTTCATAATTTCGGGTCACTCCTAATCTCTATTATTCCAAGCGCAGGCAGTGCGTCCTGCATCGCCACTGTAAATACCAAAATACCGATAACTCTGGCGGCATCTTTTACTCCGGATTTACTGCCTCATACAACTCAAAGAGACCTGAATGCCTCCAGAAGCTATCGAACACTGCGTCAACTTGAGATGCATATCTGATACCTGTCGACGAGTTGACTTTCCCGTTCTCTTCGAACGATTTTTCGTTATCATCCCGCATTGTGTTTTCTAACGTCAACCGTCAGGGAACAAACTGTTCCCTCAAGTCTTTGGCAGAGCTCGTGACAAAAGAACGAATATGCTGAATGTATACTCCTTGATCGCTTATGATCTAAAGAAGATACAAGAATTTTCCGTAAAGGCATGAGCTTGCGAGGGATTCTTTTCCTCTGATTGGAATGATCGAAATTCGGTCAAGAAGGTATAACAACAACCGTCCACACCGGATTGAGGTTAAAGGTGTAAAAATTTGAGTTATGGGACGATGTTACTCGTTTGTAATGGCTCCAAAATTACGACCAGATACGGCGCAGTTGGTAGCGCGATCAGCATGCACACAGTGGCTATTACTGGCACACTGACATGTTTCAACACTTCTCGTGATTTTAAATATAAAATTTAGACTCTCCGGAAATTCCGACGTTCGTCATTCCTGAAGAAACCAGCAAACGACCAATCACCGATTCTGTGTAAAAACACAAGGGGAAGTTTGGTTTAAACTGATTGTGATGAAAATTGAGTCAGCGGCTTACGTCGAGTTCTTGGTTCTGTATACATGTACTATAATACGCTGTTGTCCCGCATGAGAATAATTTTAAAACAATTCACGAGATAAAGGGAACGAACTATGGATAGGAGAATTTCACACCCAACGAGTGGATCTTGATTCCAGGCTCGTCACACGGCCGATTCTCAAGTTACCGAGCGTTGCTTTGAGCACAGGATGAGGGTCTCGCAAATCCTCGAACAACCACTCGAGTTCTCTAACCTGCCCTTTCCACCCGGCACGTTAACCGTAGGTGTTAATAAAGCGGTGCAGAGCCGACGACGCAGACTGAACAACGCTTATTGCAACCTAACCCGACGCTGTAATGTCGTAGATTTCGCGTAGGTGTGCACAACGGACGAATCTTCATTGTGCTCATCCGCACGTCTGTCTTTCCGATGGTTAATTAGACGTGCGCTGTTCTGCGCTTGCTGCACAATTTCTGCGCTTTAGGCGCATCCATCGCCACAAAGATGATTAGGGTCAGCGGGGATTTGTGCGGTAAATGAACTCCACACGTTCCACTTTAATTTGAGAATTTTTTTGCTAAAGAAAAACTTTAAATAAGCATAACACAGAGACATCCGAAACAATGGAACGTGCAATTGTGGCACGAAAAAGGCTGACTGGTCACTAGCCGTGCTCTTTGCACAACATCACCCTTATCTACTGCAGCAGTAACCGAATAGCCATTCCAAATATATAAACGCCTCTGAGATGTTTCGATAAAAGAGTCAACACTCATCCCTCTATTTGCCTTGATCAACATGTTTTTTCAGAATTCAACGATCCAAAGTTCATGTTGATGGAAGTATGTATAGACCATGCAGAAGGCAGATGGTGGAGTGGGTTACATGAACAATGGGTTTTGTCTGCTAGTCAAACCGTGCTGACAACTTTATAGTGGAAGGTGCCGGTTAGGTGGATGTAAATCGACTCTCGAAATGAGCGTCACCTCCTTTTCTAACGATATTCCAGTATATGTATATTTACGTATATTGTAACGCGCATTAAAAATGCCACGTTAAAGCCGCGCGTTACCACATATAAAGCGAAAAGAACGTTGAATTTTTGCAATAATTCATGGATCTGAGCTTCCAGACTTTGTTCATTGAACATGTGAGAGGTGCATTCGTTAAAAATGAAACTACTTCCATCCCTCAATGGTGTAGTGAGGAGGGATCAATCATGTCACTGCTGAAAGGATCCTAATACCGAACTTTCAGTATCTTTCGAACGCTCAGTCCCTCAGATTTTTAAAATCTCTGATGAAGAATGCGCAAATTGAAATTAATGTGTGTCAAATAAAAATCATCTTGACGTAAAAGTTGCAAATTCTCTCGGTTCACATTAATTTATAGTCAGTACTTCAAACGCAGTTGCTGCAGAAGCAGTTAAAAAAAAACTTCTACACTATTCTTGGCCCTATCAATATACCCAAGTATAGTATTTGGTACGAGTAATTTCCCAGCGAAGCTAACGAGTGACTGGGTTGAAAGTTCTGGGGTTAGTGCAGAGGACACGAGGGTCTCATGTCGAGAGGATAGGAGGGTGAAATACCTGTACAATGTTTCGGGTAGTAGGGTCGATCTTGACGTCGTCGGTTGAGCCTTGTACGGACCTTGGAGCTCTGATGCAAGCCATAATCCCGGACTTTGGTGCTTCACCGAGGCTTTGCCAGGCCGCGTTCGGCGGACAGTAGCGTATGAGTACGGATATGTCCGTTGGTATGTATATGAGAGAGTGCCGCGGTGTCCTCCCGTGCAATAAAGATAAGGCTTAAGGAGTTTAAAGAGCTTAAAGGTTGAAAGGTTGAGAGGTTTAAAGGCGCTAAGGTATGCGTGTCCGAAGTGGGCATTCGCCTCGTCCCGCACCGGCTCTATATATTTCTACGTCACTTACAAACCGCACTCAATGTCCACCTAATGATTCCGACGAACCTTTCTAAGGACACCTAAAAAGCGCCCGCAATCACTGCGGTGTTGCACCGATATCCTTCTTCCGTCAGCCGCTCTTCACCGGTATTTATGATCTCGACCCGTCTAGACTCAATCTAGACGACGGATCAACTGTGACATCCACAACGACACGGCTCGAACTTAATCGAACTCAACTATCCTGGGTGCACCACGTGACCGGAGGAAGGGAGAGTAACGGCACCATCAAACCCTTCGATTCCTAAAGCGTGAATTCTGAACAATTCGTCGAGCTTCGCTGTCGTTCTTGAATAGAATCACCCTTTTTATTATGTAACACGACAAAATTATCCTCAAGGATGTTCACCTTGAGTTATTGGCACTGTGTGATAGAATTTGACTTGTAAAAATAGTAATACCCCATAATTATATATTTGTAAAGAAATTTTTCTATTCATATATTATTTTTAACAAATTTTTCGGTTACACGAGTTCAAATTTTTCGGTGCAAGACTTTCACCGATAAGTTTATCAATCGACAATAATATTAGACAACTATACATGTAGCACCAAATTTCATAACTTTTTACGAATCTTCGAAGTGTTTAAGAAGGTTTCAGTAGCGTTTCGGGCCTCCCTGATCGGCGCGCACATTTTCAAAGGCAAACCGCGACGAGCGGAACGTGCGTCTCGACGGTGCGGCGTACTAGACGTGACTGAATCCACTGCGACGCCCGGCGTCGACATGCGCCAGTGTGTGCAGATGCCTCAGACAGTCAAAATATTGACCTCAAATAATAGCCGTAGTGCAAAGAACAGGGAGGACGATTATTTTACACCGATGTACCTGTGCGCCGATGAATCAAGTTATCTGCAAGTCCGTCGTTTGTAATTTTCGTTTCTTTTTAATGTATATGCAATCAAATTTCCTAACTTGTGGTTTTAACGCTTTGTTGAAGTTACGGTTGTTCTTCCGGATATTCAGAATACGCTCTAGTGATATCGAAATTTAAATCACCGTTGCATTTTAAATACTTTTCGTTGTGTACCGATGTCCTTTCGAAAAACAAATGCGAGTAAAATTTGCTCGTCATTTTTGAAAATCGGAAATATGAGACCAACGAAATTACTTTTCAAATACCACGATTTGTGAATTCAAAGCTCTGAGGTCACTAACACATATGACACGTTATGGCCACTGAACGTTATATTTTATCATGAATTGCCAGCTTAAAAATTGAGGAGCACTGATGCACACAAGTCGTTGGGATTATTTGTATTTACAAAAAATAAAAATAAAAATAAGGTAATTTATTAGACAAAAAACTGGTACCGCGGTTTAGACGAGGTAAAATACTGTGGTCTAATAAGAAACGAGGTTGTCAAACACGGGGCAAATAACTAAAGTTTGAAGAAAAAAGTTAGAAAAAGGCAAAAGTTCGACGCGAAATATATCAGCCGAACGTAAAAGTGACCTGCCAGTAAAGTTCGTGAGTTGGTTAAGAAATAATAACGTCCATCCGCACCGCGTGTCCCGGTCCTGGCGTAGCCGAACAGGCCGTCTTTTGGACAATACCATTCCATCCGCCGAACGAAAATAACATCTGAGAGAAACGAACAGATGATTGGGTGATTAGAGATTAGGGTTAGAGCAGCCTGTAGCCTCGCCGCGGTAACTTTCATAAGATTACCGGAATAGACGCGTTACTTTAGTCAGCTACCGCACCGCTAACTTTCAGCCTTCCTTCTAGGCTTCTTCTGCGGCTAACTAACAACTCGGGAAATAAAACAAATTAACGGATTACCAACAGCCATTGGCCGAAGCTTTACCGCGGCTATAAATTAATTAGTAAATAATTTCCTCCTCTGCATCGCTCCGCGTCTGATCGTTTCTCGTGCAGGATCTCAATCCCTCGGTATCTTCCTCGATGTATTTGCTGTACTGCACATTCATTCATCCAAACCTCATGAAGTGCAAAGTTCGCTATTCTTTGTTGTATCAACGTGGTCGAAAGGCGCATTATCATTCGAATCATGCGCCAAGTACTTTATTACGATTCAGAACAGTCCCGCGGGCGACTGAAAAGCCTCGGTAATTGTCATAACCTAACGTCGCGAACTCATGATGCCGTTCTTCTTTGGTAGCCACAAGTCAAAATTTTCGTTCACAAATGAGCCGAAAAATTTATTTGCACATTTTTTTGTTCCACTTGTTACGAAAGATTGCAGTTTCCGTTCGGTTCATTCAACTCAAAAATTAGCTTTTTTAGGAAGCTTCATCGCGAAAATTTTGCGTACACATAATGTGAAACCTCAACAGAAGTGTCAGTTATTTTTACGATTTTTTTGACAATTTCAACGTGAATAATACATGTAACAAAGTAGCTTTTGACAAGGCTTTTTGCATACACCCTCTGTCATATTTTACGGAAAATTCTGTCATGCTATGTAAAATGTCAAATTTTTTGAACAAATTAAACTTAGCACAGACAGTGATAATTTGAGGTGAAATTTATATTTACACGATGTACAAAAAACTTATTCAAAGATAAAAGGTCATTTCCCCCTTAACTCGTAAAGAAATAAAGTATAACAGAGATTGACGAGCAGACGAAACTAGAAAAACGAGGGACCCAGTCTCCGGGTTATAAGCAGAGCGCAATCGTGATTCGTGGGTGATCCCCGACCCACGTGTGGACATGTAAGCATATATACATACATGTATACAAAGATGCCTATGTATAGCTCCATCGGAGGATTTGTAATTCAAGGGTAAAAGAGAGGCAAAAGAAAAAAAAAAACGTGAATTAAAAATACAAACAGAAGCCAAGTTGTAACGATCGCGCGTGTTGAGGGACAGAATTATTACAAATTCTAGATGACGTCTAATTATTGTCGCCGTCGTCCCCCTTCAACTGAAATCCTCGAGTTAAAGTCCCGGCGCGAGATCTTAAATCTCCCGCTTAAAAACAAAAGAAGGGCGAACGATGGGGCGACGGGGACGGGGAAACGCGCGGGTAAAAAAGCTCCGCACGAGCACGTGGCGCTTCCGACGCAAAAAAGCGAGGGACTACGGACAAGGCGGGCCTGCTCAGGGACATCGAAAGGAGAGACGGACGAATGGAGAGGAGCGAAAGCTCGTGCAGGATAGCCCGCTGAAAGGGGGGGGGGGGGGGAGAAAAGGCTAAGTAGTAACAGCGGCCACATGTTCGCCTTCCATCCACCGCGAATGCAGGGGATCGCTGCCTCCCGTATGAACGTTATAAACGTACGTACCTACTACACGTGCAGCGTGGATCACGCCGCGAGTGCTGGATAAAGAGGGATTGATATGAAACGGGGTTAAAAGCGGGGCGAGGAAACACGTAGAAGCGAGATGGAGTTGATAGTAGAGTAGAAGATGGGGGGGGGGGGGGGGGGGGGGGGGGCGAAACGCGGTGGGATAGTAGTAAAACCAAAAAAAAAAAAATAGGAAAAAAAAAAGAAAATCCTCTTTCAGCTGGACGAGTGCCCATTTCCTATATACACTTTACACACACCAATTACGCCTCCGTGAGTACACGTATGTCGTTGAAAAGTTTGCACATCGCGGCCATAAGGCATTCGCCTCTGTGTGTGTACTTCGTGCGTATATTTGCGTGCATGTAATACGAATACTGCAATCAGTAATCGTGTGCTGAGCGAAAACACGTGTTGAACAATTTTCAAATCTGCGTTACCTCGCGCTAGTTTTATTTTCTCGTTTGTTAAAATTCTCGTACACGTGAAGTAGGACAATTGAAAAATAAGATTCTAAGCAATTGCAAATATACCTTTTTAAACATCCTTCATTGTAAAGGAATACGAGAAAATAATAATTTTCCATTGATACCTCGCAATATCTCGCAATGTTACAAAGAAAACTTTAATTAAACGCGTGTCTATTTACGTTTATACCCAGACACGATTATACAAGCATCAACCGTGATGAAATGAAAGATATTTTTTCATTTCACGACATATAGTTATAAAAAGTCTCGGCAAGACTTTATTGACAGTTATAAGATTGTCGATACTAGACGAAACGGAAAATCGAATCCTACCGCAAACATCGTAGTTAAGAGGAAATTTTTGCTTAAAAAAATTCACTACAATCTTATACAAAAATGTCTACAAAGGGTATAAGCAACGGTCGGTCAAGTCGGCATTAAATAAGCCACGTAGCCTGCACAGGATACGTTAGGTATAAAGGGGAGAGAATCGGAGGGATAATGAAGACGGTCGGGTGACTGGGGGCGGTACGGTTGGGAACCTCTGTAACCTAGTTAGCGATCCCCGAAAGCTAGAGGATGCACCCTCTTCCCTCAGGACGTGCGCGTAGTACGTGTCCTAGAGGAATACGTGCATCCCTCGCGGGTAAAAGTTACCATGGTAACCGAACCGAGAAATTTTTATTCCCCGTTATCCGTGTACACGTCTACGTGTGTGACGTACGGACACATATCCATATGAAACGTGCAAAAGGTCGCGCGTGAATTCGAATGCCACTGGAGCGTGTGCAGGCGGCTCCTTGAGGAGCGGGCTGATGCTGATAGGTATGCGTTCAAGACGGAGAAAGTAGCCGGATAAATATTTATGTGGTAACAAGTTCGCATTATGCGTGTATAATGCATTGAAATTTCTCCCCATTTTAACTTGCATTGGCCGAGCAGCAGCCAAGCAGCCCTGATAATTTATTTAGGGCCCGCCATATCCTCTCTCTCTCTCTCTCTCTCTCTCTCTATCTCTGTCCTCTCTCTTTCACCCCCTTTGCTTTTATTTCTGCTTCTTTTTTCGGGTCACACAATTCTCGGTTTTAGAGACGCTATTTTACTCACAATCGTCTTTTTACCGGAACATACGTTACTCGGGTAGGCGCCATGCGACCACGTGAGCATGTTTTATGAATGAGTAAGACGTACATATCATTACAACACACGCGCGTTCCTCCGTACGAGGCGAGAGAGAAGACCGGCGACGAGCCGAACCGCATCGCGGCGTCGTCCAAAAGGATCCTTCGGAGCCCAACCCTCCCATTGTCAGCTGGACCCGTGTGGGCCTCGACACGAGAGTGGCTAGACGCGATATGCACATTTATTACACCCGTGGAACTCGTGTAGGTTATAAGTATCAGCTATAATGACGTACTCTCTGCGTATAACCATTATCCGTGTAATAATGGTTAAACTACGATTAAATACCCACCCCGAAGTTTCGTCGCCGAGCTTAATTTTCACCTTTCACATTTCGGACTTGGGTGGGAGCGAGTTTTTCAATGACAAGAAAATCGGGACGTATTCAAAGTTATATTGATTCCTCGAACATAGGTACGAATACTTCGAACAATTTTTGCAAGTAAGAGATGATAAATATGTCAAAAGTTTCATCATTTTGAATTATGACCATGAAACATTCGACACGAATTTTGACACTAAGAAAATTCGTCCGTAAAGCTTACACAAAGATTTAAATTTTCCATTCCACAAAAATGTAGATAATAACGTTTAAAAAATATGGTGGCACTTGTCCGTGGACACGAATTACCTTTAAAAAAAAATTGATAAAAAAGCTCAAGTATACGAAATCAATTTTCCCACCTGTACTAAAAGAAGATCATTTTTCGAAAAGAAAATTTGTTTACGGTTAGAAAAAAAAAACCTGAATAACACACTCCACTAAGCAATTATATACAACAAAACGCAAACCATATGTAGCTTATAAAAAAATACTCGGAAACCTTGACCGACATACAATGTCATAGTGGGAAAAACCGCAACACATGAGCTCTACGTGCAGATATGTGCGTCAAATTACTGGGTATAATAAACCATCGACGTCACCAGCAGCACCAGCACCAGCAGCACTTGTCGATATGTAATTACAGCTGAGCACGTTACTTCTTCCAATAATCGTTAAACCCTGAAATGTGACCGCGAAGCAGAGTCGTCACGACACCAGCGGGACTCTCACCGTTTCAGGCTTTTCGAGCTTTGTACGATTTCCCCGCGATTTGCCGACGTAGCCGTAAGTTACGCGTGCGATTTCCGTCCCGATTTCCGTCACGGCACTTCACAGCGATTTCCAAAGCTCGGACTGTAAGGCGCCGATTCCCCGTTATACGTTACGAGCCGTGATTGACGGACGCCTGAAATTAGAAGCGCAGCCCTCGGGTTCAGGAATCGTAGGATGAGCCACCACGTCGAATCCAATTGACGGATCGGGGCGTCTTCAACGGCACACATTCGCCCGCGGGCCGAATACGGAATTGCGATAATTTTTCCTCCTCACGTACGCGCATGCATTCTATTCGGCCGCCTTGCAGTGACAGACACGGGGCACCTCCGGAAGATACCCTGACTCGGGTTCGTCCTAACGAGCCCTGACATTTCGAGGCAGGGTTTTCCCCCGAAGGGCTCTACCCGATGCCAGATCAACGGGACGTCGCCCTCGTCTTCGCTCTGCTAGCTTCGCACCCGTTGGCAGATTTCGTAAGGACTCGTATCGCATGAGATTGTACGTGGGGATGAACAAAGACGATACGGACCGAAAAAATAGGGGGTTATTCGCTTCGAAGGTGCACGTCGAAAATCATTTGAAATCACCCGGTGTGACTTGAAACGATGAAATAAAGCGTATATGAAAACACGTATCTCCTCGAAAAATTAAACTGTACTCAGAATAAGAATAAGAAGAAAAAAGTGCAGCGTTGAACCTGCCGCATTCACGGCGCGGAGATGCAAATGCACAATCGAGCCTCATTAAGACCTCGGAGAAACGAACTCACGTGTCTATATTTAGCTGTTACCACTTTTGACCGCTTTGTGAAGCTGTGGTTGGCGGCTTTTGCTGTCTTTGCGTTATTAAGACTAGCGCTGCAACTCGAGTAACCCCATATGGCGGCAATTTGAACGTGACCGAGTTAAGATCTGCGGTAAGAGGAAGGCTCTGACTTTACCAAACTGTGTACAAACTGTGTATAAACATTCGCTGAACAATCGTCACAGTACACCATGTAACTGATTTGGGAATAAAAAGGTACCAAATCATTTTTAAAAACTCAATATTTTTGGAGCAACGCGTTTCCTTGGACTATTGCGCGAAATTGGAACGTATTAAAGACTGGAAAATTGTTTCTCTGTAGAATTCAAGTACCGAATTGAGGACGGAAATTTGTTTGAGGGGTGAGCATTAATTGTCTGATGAAAAAAAAAAAATGGATTATGACGCACTGGATTTGATCAGCTGTAGATCGCGGTACGGGCCGTGTTCCGATGCGAGTGCATCAATTTGGAGTAGTAGGCACAACTAATTTGCGGGATACACAATCCATTAATCCAGATGCCCAAATTGGTTTACTCAGACGAAATCCTATCCGGGATGCAAAGGACCACCGGAATTTGAACTAATCCCCCCCATCCCGATTTCCTCTCCCTTGAATCCGGCCGAATTCGTCCCAATTGAAGGCTGCATCTGCGGCTCTCCTCCAGTCATTCTCGGGAACGCCCTTGATAATCGAATTACGACAAGTAATTTATCCGTATATGGGGTGACGAACTGTGCGCCAACACGCTTGTCCACAGCGGTAAATAAAAGGAAGGAGAAAAAGCGATGAGGAAAAAAAATCTGGCCGTTTACACGGACTCGTCTGCCGCCGCCGAAGGAGGGTTGACGGATTTGTCTATTTTTTCAGCCCCCGGACGACGCCGGGGGATTCGATGGGAAATGGGGGCTTGATTTTCAACCGAACAAATGGATCGGCTGCACGGGTTTATCGAGTTACCTGCGCTGGTTCGCTTTCCGTTGTTTATGAAATGGAACACTCGGGGCTGAAGCTCGGTCATCAAAAACAAGGATTAATTAACTACACGGGAGGGAAATGCACTCACGGTTAATCAACCTTGTCAGTTGCTGGTTAGCGTATCTCGTACAAAGATCAACGCTGACAAACCGTACCTACCTATTTACCGGGTGACTTGATTCAAACGACGATTGCTTCCTCCACATTGTAATCACACGCCATGATACGCCGAAAGAAATTTCGCAACTTTAGAAATAGAAATAGAACCAAAGTATGGTTTTTTGTTATATAGAATGCAGGGTCTGTTTTTTACATCGGTTCTTTCGGACATTCCGTATTTTCTAACGTTTATTTATATTCAGGGAGCTCGAGACGCATTTTCTGAATTATATGTTCTGGTCCGTAAAAAAAAAACGATATTCGGATGTACTGTTACATACATCCTTCAAGGTCTTGTTCCGTTTCATTCGCATAAATTTTCGATTACAAATAGACGAAGTATTTTCAAAACTGAAAGTGAAGTCACAGTTTGTGTAAATTTCTCTGAGACGCCACGTCACTCAACGTGTAGAAATAAAAAAAAAAGAATTTCCTAGGATGCCTGCAACAGAAAAAACAAGTCCTAAAATAAGGCAGAGCACATGCGTTCCGTTTCATTCGCAGACAATAAGCATCGCCCATGTAAGTTGGCTGCAGAGCGATGACAAAACGAAAATAAATCCAAGCGGATTGTGTAGGCATGTGCATGTATACAAGGAAGAGATAAGAAATGGCCCCTGAGACACGCGTCTCGTTCCCGGAAACGGAGAGTTAACCGTCGTTAACGAATGACATCAGTTCCTACGATAAAATTTCTCACGAAGATGACGAACGAATCATTCGATGACGATTCTTACTTGAGTCTGTCCACGACCTACGACGATATCGACGAAGAAGGCGATTCGCTTTTTATCCATTCGACGGATAGATACTAGACAACGCGCCGCAGCGTCTAACCGGAAGTTGTATACCCGTCCATACACGTGTCCGTGTATACATTAGAGAGGGTCGTAAGTCAAGCCGCCGCCGTGTGCCGAGCTCCCGTGAGTTTGTAGGATAGAATTTCAACTTGGGGGAGGCGAAAATTGGCAATCGAAGCAACTAATTTAGAACTGGGACGCGACCCGGTCTCGGAGTGGGGTCAGAGGTCGGCCCAAGTCCCGAATGGAGGGAAGTATAACCTACCCCAAGCCCTCGGGGTAAACTAAATATCTCCACCCGACAATCTTCGCCCAAAATGGATCTCTGATTCAATCAGCCCAAGTAATGACTCATGGAACCTGTAACAACTCGTCCTGTTCCCAATTTGCGAAACGCGATATTCACTATTGCGAAAAACATAGACGTGTTTAAAGCTCTCGCGATTCCTGTTAGAGCGTTTATTTTCCCTTCCTCATCTTTCAACGCTCCCCTTAATTTTCGCACTATTTCAATATCAATTCTATACATAAGACTCTTCCATTAAACTTGAAGATTCGCTCGTCAGAATGTTCTTGCGAATTTAAAATACGTAACTTGTCCTTCAAAAGAACATCAGAGTCAACATGCTGCAACGAGATCATTGCTTCGAACCGAAAGAACGAATTTCGACACCGAATCTTCGTGCGGTGATACGAATTTTCGGGTAATATGAAATTCGGAACGACTTGCACATTCCATGACCACGAAAGCACGGTAGACGTACCATAAAGCTGCCATCGTACTCCTGCAATGTCTATGGATGGGGCGTAAAAGTTATGACGGCGGTATAAAGAAAATATGTTACTAATCAAATTAATATATATATATATATACATGTATACATTCGGGGTGGAGAATCGCCTAGCTGGAAGCAATATGTGCGGCAAAAGTCAATTTTTCCGAGCGATTGATCGCCCGGGCATCTGACGCATGGCGTACGATAGCCTGCATTGCAGCGAAGCTGCTTCCACGAAGCGTGGTAGAGATTTCGCGATATTGAATCTCGAGCTCTAGCTGCAGCGGCGTAAGATGCTGGTAGTAGCTCCGCTCTCGTCGCCCTCAGAGTAAACACCAACCAAGCGCGGACAGGGGATTGATCAAAGTGTTTCGACACCCTCGGGCACTGTATTAGCCCCGTCTAAAATCACCCTAAGAAATTCATACGGCCCTACAGCCTCTTACGGATGCATCGAGTACGGGCCCGCCCGACTAAGAAAAACACCCTATGCAGTCGGAGAGGCGGCAAGTAAGCGTTAGACCAGATCGTCAGGCTGAGCTGTGAGGATGGATTATCCGAGAATGCGACCAAAGATGCGCGAATAACCGCGAATATTTGGGAGTAAAGGCGGGAAATACCGATGCCTCTGCGAACGAATGCACGAGGGTCGTGTTTTCATTTTGATGAGTATTTTTATCAAGAGAATCGCCTGACGTCAAAATCCCGAGCTATCGTAAAATAAATAAACAAAAATTGTGTAAAATCCATCGTTGGATGCGGGTGACCGCAGAGTAATTGTGAGGGTAATTTTGAGCCCTGATAGAGCGAGGTATATTTTCTCGGTGATGCGCAACCACCGAGGAGAATATTGCTTCCTTGTTGCGATGCAGCCACCCCAAACGTGCCTCGAGGCGTCGTACCGAGCTTAGGTAATTTACAAAAAGTATCTCGATTAAAAAGTGAAATAAGAAATCTCGCAAGGAAAGAAAACAGCAGCTTTCTCCGCGGGATGTAGCCGTCTGAGCTGGAATTATGTTGCAAATAAAATATGCAATATGTACGCCTGCAACTGTACGAGGAACCGGGCGATTTTATTTCCATTAAAATTAACCGTAAGCCGTAAGTCGAATCGCGTGCTCATTCATGCGCCGTTCGCTAACTGACGAAAGGAAAAGCAAAACGAACCGAGTGCAGGAGTGAACTTCGAGCAGATATGCAGGCATACACCACTATGGATGTATGTACGGATATTTTTGCATAAGTGAATTGAATCGTAATGCAAACGAACGAACGAGTGGGTTTCAAAGCCGTGCCATCGAGCCTACGGTAGACTTCCCTGAGGCTTTCAGGACCCGGAGGGAAAGGGAAGAAGTCATTGTTGTTCTCTCCCAGAGAAGCCAGAGGCGGACGAAACCGAGTGAAGAGCTGCAGCTGACAGCTTGCAAATTTGCGAATTCCAACGATATTAATTGACTCACTCTTCAGTGCTGGAATAACTTCAATTATGTTAACTCCGGCCTTTCGAGCACTTCGCTACGCTTTATTCGCCGCATCAAATCTCATTGTTGTCGTACGCGCCACTCACTCTATAAAGGGAAACTTGGAATTCTAACTCTGCGTATTGAGAGATACGATTTTTCAATACAAGCATCTCTTGCAATATTTTTAAATAATCGCGCATTCAACGACCAAATTCAAAGTACCCAATTGATTTGAGATTTTAAATATATCCAGCAAGGCGAAAGAGAAATTCTGAGACCGCAGCTAATACGTTTATCACGAGGAATAATGATGTATCGATATTCGTTCAGTAACGATGTAACTTGACCGTTTATATTGCCAGGTTCAAAGACAGGGTATAATTTTAGAGTAAATTGACGATGATTGATTACGTTTAATAAATTGCCGTTCAGTGATATACCAAAGTGCATATTTCCGTTACACCAAATCGAATTCAGTGATAATTACTATCAACTATATGAGCCACCTTGATCAGATACTAAACATGAATCTCACAGCGTAGGCGTAATATTCCCTTCACTCTCTGCCTAGGGCAATACTGGTCCAAAGAGATAAAAGAAAACCATTGAAAATTCGATCGGAATATTAATTTCTGGCATTCGGCCAACACGAGCGAAGCGAATGAGTTACATTCAGATACGAGTAGGTATTACGCATGATTAAAGTAGCGTCTCAATTAAACCCCAACACCGTAAAGCCACTGGGCGTGAAATTCGTCGCGTGAAATATCTCTGAATCAACATTTCGATCCAATGTCGAGGATCCCTTACCACGTTCACTGAGCACTTTTACGCGCAAGTGCAGCAGCAATATGGTGAACCTGCACGTCGATGCAGTTTTGTCATAAAACTGCAGCGTACCTCTTTAGTCGTTTTCCCCCGCTGTTGCCACTGGTAAAAATGTTCGGCGTTCAACGCCCATCCAGGAGCAAAGCTGAATCCTTCGGCAGCAGGTTGCAGGCAGGAGTTTGTCACGGTTTCGAAATTACGACAAGGGTCAGGCAGCTCGGTGTAAACGCCCATCCTGGTGGGCGTGAGGCCGCCGCAGCCGTCGTACTCGTTCCGTAATTCGTACCTGGACAGAAGCAGCTCCTTTTCGAGGTTATACTTGGTCTCAAACTCGAGGAAGGACATGTCGCGCATTTCGTCCTGAAAGTTGTTTTGCGGCTTGAAAGCGAGACCCATGGTAACCTGGCGAGAAGCGTCCTCCAACGAAGGTAACAACCTCTTCGGCGAGCGTTTCGGTGAGTTCCTCGGTGAGAAACCAGTGTCCTGATCCTGATCCTCGGGAGGAAAATGCAGCCTCCTTGGTGATTTCTTCGGAGAATTCTTTGGAGAATTCTTCGGCGACAGCAGACTCGAGGTAACTTTAATTTGCTTGTCGTTAGAATTCAGACAGTGAGCCTCGGCAGTGAGTGCTTGAAAAGCGACGTCCTGTCGCTTATTATTATTAGCATTAGCGATGGAGGAGGACCTAACCGGCTTTGGAGACGTCAGTTTCGACGTTTTCACCTTGGGTCTGGTTCCCGTCTGCTTGTAATTACTCGGTAACTTCAGTCCTGAGCTTCCTGACATTGTACACCCATTTTTCAAATCCACCCACACCGACGCCACATGCTCCGTAGGTGGCAGACAAACGGCAACAATAAACGATGACCTCTCCAACCACCGGATCACCGGGCGCTCTTTCACGTCGAACACTGAGCGCACACGGTAAGAGGTTCCCGCGAGGATTCCCCGCAGGGACTGAATGGTTCAAGGAGCGCACCGTCCGCAGGACGAACGGCCGATGCAAGGGCGCGCGCGCGAACACGTACGCGCTACTTTGGCACAGCAGCTCGACTCGTGTGCCAGTTGTGTTCCCGATGAACCCACACCATGGCTGGCTCTGCACGAACTGCGAACACGAGTAAGAATCACCCGTGCGTGTGCCCGGAATTCCACATATCCAAAGCTAATGGGTCTATTGACCAGTGCGCCAATTATTGTCCGCTGTTGCGAATTCCCCTCAGAGGCTGCAGTGACAAGCGCGTTGTTATTGCGTTCCGGTCTCTCGTATTTCGACATGTCAAAATTTCGAACCGGAGTATCCCGCTAATTCTACCCGCTAATTAATTGTGTTACGTTTTCGGACTGCGAGGTGTTTATAGACGTTTAGCGGCAGTTTGCGATAGGATTTGGACAATTGCTGGAGTCGTTAAAGTTACAGCTTCCGCAGTAGTTGGAGGAAACTTTGCTGTTATCGTGCCAGCACCACCCGCGTAATCCTGAACCGTATTACTGCAATTCGGTTCGATGAAACTCGTCCCGTTACTGCATGACCGTTAATAACTTCGGGAGTTGGCTTTCATTGCATCTTCTTTTAACGATCGATATAACTCCCCGATTGTTTGTCTCGGTAGGACGCTTTACTTTATGTGAAATAAACTGTTAATTGGCTTCGTTTGGTGTTATACCCGGTTATAATCGAAGCACCGAGATGGACGAGTTGAAGTTCGTTGCCACCGCGGATACGGAAAGCGATGCAAAACGAAATTGGTTATATATATATATATATATATATATATATATATATATATTCATACCTCTCGCTAACGAGTCTCGTGACTGGTTGCGTCAATTACGCTAATCACCGTCTGTTTATGCACGAAAGTCATCCGTTATTATATATAGTTATTATACCTGTGTTGATTCTTCGCGAACGAATGTATTTTATTTATCATTACGCCGAGAAATGCTATTGATTATGTTTATTGTTTCTTTCACAAGGTTTTTTCTAGTACAGCAAGGTATAAGTTCTGTGAACAATCCAATTCCAAGGAGTGCTGCGCATTCAAATCCTGACCGTTCTCCGTAATTTTTCGAACGAAACGGTGAAAATTCGTTCGCGAAATTAACTTGCCGACAAGCTTTCGTTGTTATCGTATTTCAACGCGCGATTCAGCTGTAAAATAATGTAAAACTTTCCGGAAAAATGCCCCGGCGTATGAATATTTCACCTTGCGTTGCAGAACTTGTGCAGTTTAAAACCCTTCGGATTCCTTTACATCGGTCCTAAAATCTCGAAGTAAAATAGACAGCCTGTCTTTCCGACGAGCGGAAAATGGTCCCAATGCCCCATGAGGATCCGACATAGCACTGAAAGGCAGAATTACTGATTCGAGGGTGAATTAGTACAGCGCGGTACTCCGACCATCAGAAACAGGATGGAGAGCGCCCCATGGACGGCTCGATCGGCATTGCGACTCTCTTTCCACTCAATGGGGGTGAATATTATAAACGCATTTGCAGAGGGCTGCAAGGCGGGCAAGAGAGGAGGAAAGTGAGGCGCGGTAAAGCGGTAGAAAGAGAGAGTAAGATGAAAATACAGTGGCGGTGTATCGCCGGTTGCCCATGCCCTGCATATATGGCTAGAGCGGAGCGGCACCTCCGCAGGCCATAATATGCATACATATTTATGGTGAATGCTCACCGTGCCAGAAGACTTTACATGCATGCTAAATAAGTTTGTATTTTGACGTCGCCTGCACGCCGGATTGGCACCACTACAGCTGTAATCCCGTAGGTATTTCGACATGGGGTTGAGAGAGCGGGGTGCGAGTGCATGCATAACGGGAGAGTATAAACCTATACTTTTCACGAGGTACATAAACCGCCTAACTAACTTTCGCCGTGAAGCCGGTGGCCCGTAGAAGCGTGGAGATACCGGGCCATATCCATCATCGTACTGTTGCACGCACACGTCACTCAACCAGGCCTATTATATGGGGTTTTAATTCGACCAGTAGATACGTATCTCTCTTCGTCACGACATCCCGAACTCGAGAGACGTTCCCCATAGCCCATGTGCACTCCGTATACCTATATACACGCCTTAACAATTGCACGGAAATTGTTACAGGTTTGTTAACGGCGAGCTTTTCGTACCATTTTCATCGATTCGAAACTGTGACAGAGTAAAGCGCAATCAGTCGATTCGGAGAAATTATTATTTGAGGGGGGGGGGCTTTAATATTCTTTGTCTTCCGATTGATTGTTCGAAAATCTGTTACTTACGTAAGTCAATGTATACCGACCATCAAAATTCACTTACCATGTAGACCGTACCACACTTTTCTCACTAATTGTGAGTATAATGAGTTCACTATACTTCTTTTCCCACACAGTGAAGAAAAATCGACGTGATCACTTGCCGTTGCGCCACAGTGTTTTCTACGATGCTCATTACTATGATTAATACTGCTTATACACGGATACACGCGTGAGCAAAGCTTTGACGGATTATGTTTCGAACGAGAAACGAAATGCTTCCCTGCCGCTAATAGAGTGCTCGCACTTGTAATCCGTCGACTAAATCGGGCCAGAAAACACGAAGGATGCAACTCCTTAAACGGATCGCCGCATCTATCGATTTGCGGCGCAACCTGCAGCGTTTCCGCGTGTGACTTATGGGGTTTTGATGGATGGACAGCCGAAGGGCACCGAGCCAGAGGCTGCCTCGTCACCGCTATAATTAATAAACTCACACCGCAGCATCGAGGGCGTGTAAACCGTCCTCGTCTACACGTTGAACCTGCGTATTGTTCGCACACAGAGAAACGCCTCCCCCGCAGCCGAGACTATATAGCTTTTCCGTTTCTACGGATTCAATATAATAATGCGCCCTGTCAACCCTGCGCGGCTGAGCTTTATGCCAGAGGTTCTCACCGCGGGCCAAAACGGCACCTCTCATTCCCAAAATGAAAGGATCCGAACGGACGGTGGGTTCTTCTTCCCGGATCCATCGTCAAAGAGGAAGAGAGTCGCAGGGCCGATACCCGGAACATCCTCCCCTACTCCTGAGGGTGGCTTACGGAAACCGTTATTGCCATGTCACTGGCTTCGGGATTACGGCCTCATTTTTTCCACATGAAAGTGAACTTATTCCTCGAATATTATATATTCGGTATTGTAGGACCCCTTTGCGAATCGCGACGTATCTCCGTCCCCAGTCCTCGGTTCGTGTTCTCGCAAGCGGTGGAACGTGACATTTTTTTTTCAACTCTCTTCTTTTTAATCCGAATTATGTTACATCTATGAATCGAATAAGCCTTGTACAGTCTACGTAAGAGGAGAATAATTTTTTACGAGGTTATTGAATTTCAAAGGGATTGAAATAATTCCGGTAGGTGCTACACGCAATGCGGACTGCGCAGGAGGTTTTCATTTTTAACGAAATACACGATGGTGATCCCCTGAAAGGAAGAATACAGAAAAGGATAAATGGCTGGGAATATAATGTGTTTCATTCAGCCGGAGGGTCGTCCAATTTCAGTCTGTATATACGCAGCTGCTTTTTATTTCATTCTCCGCCATCCCTCGAAATACATTTAGTGTTAATTGAAAGGAAGTTGCGAAACACCGGACGAAAGACCCGAAACGTTGAGCGAGAAAGCATCTCGATAAAGAGAAAAAAAAAAAAAAATGAGCAAGAGAAAAAAAAAGGCACGAGAAGACGAGGGATAAAAAAATTCTATCAAATCACTTGGAGAAACGCCATAGAAAACATCGAAAATACAAACGAGAGAAAACGGATTCACCTGTTGGGACGGGGGAGTGTGCTTGTACAAACACGGAGGGGGGAACGCTTTTCAAGGGAAGCGAAGCCGCGTGGAATAAGTGATGTTTTGTTCAATATGTTTCTATGCAGTCCCGCGTATACAGGAGGGATGATGTGGCTTACTTGCATCGCTGTACAATATAATTCGACACGAATCGTACGCGCATGTGTGTGTGAGGGTGTGTGTGTGTGTACGTACACATATGCATACACAATCTATACCAAAAGTGGAAATAACCCCCCGTATATGCATTTACAAATCCACGCTTCATCCCCCAAGCGCTTAACGTTTTTTTCCGAATGTATAATTCGCGAGGTTCGTTTGAATGGGTGATCGCATTATGGGATTACGTTCACAAAATTGCGATATCCGTTTTCGTTATGCGGGACCGATATGCAAACTGGAAACGAGATACGTTTAGGAATTTTATTTGCTGGGTAAATCGTCGATGGTGAATCATCTAAATCCGACAATTTAGATAAACGTACACCGCTGTGAGCACGGCGTGCAATAGCGACTCGGTTATTATTGTCGCCAGATACGAATGGTTTCCGTTTTCTTTTACATACTTTAATCTTTGGAAAATTTTATTACCAAGTAACGGAATCAATATCATATAGAAAGTTTAAACTCTTTTTGAAAACTAATCGTGAAGTGTAGCTGAGGAATTATTTCTCATATTAACTACCGAGTTGAATAATCCAAAAGTCGTATATAATTTTAACCACACTTTCGTCATTTTCCTTCGACCTCATATATGCGATAATTCATACGACGCGGTAAGAATAAACCAAGACAGCGACGTCTCACGGTCAATGTCATTCCCTGAGGCAAACTAAAAGTCAATAACACTACGCGCCTACTTACATAGTGTTACGCAACATGTACAGCTATGAATGGGTTTGAACAGCTGAGAGCGATCGATCGTAGAAGTCGATGAGTCGATCCATCAACTGAGGAAGCGCTCGCTCGTCGCAAATCAAGTGAGTACAGGCTACAATTCCTTCATTCGCAGAAGAACACGTTCGACGCGTCAATGCAGGGGAGAGACTATAAATTTGTGAGGTTCGATTGGACCGAAAGAGCGAAAATGTCGTTTGATTTTCGAACTGGTGACTGGCTCTGGTACATACGACGGGTGAAACACGACAATGTGAAACAATAAAAAAAAAAAGCAAGTTCAAAGCGAGACTATAACGCACGCTGCACACTCGAAGCGTAAGCGTAAGCGTTCCCTCGTTTTTTATTAGTGTTTCTTTTTCATATCCGTCTCGCCTCGAGGTTGGCTGGGCGACGCAAAGAGGCGGACAAAGTTGTTGGATGCTATCTGTTCTTTTCTGGTTTTTTTTTTTTTTATTTATTATTTTATTTGTTTTATCTTCTTTGAAACGCTGATTTTTCGCACAAGGCTTCACACACATCACTTTGGTACGTGCCGCCGCGTGTCTATTATTATTTGTTTTACCGTTAGGCCATATGCAATCCCTCGTTCGTCTCGTAGGTACAGACGTATGGAAACCACAATTCGGAGTACTTACTAATGAGAAAAGAAAAAGTCTCGCGATTTCCGAGAATCAAAGGTCCGTTAATTATCCCCATAATCAACTTTCTTTTACCGCACTTATTTTCTCCCCTCAAGCACAACCACAGCTGCTGTCTCACAGTCCTCCTTCATCCCATTACAGATATCTTTTTTTTTTTATTTTTATCCCCTTGCCCTCAGCAGCTGCAAAGATAACGACAACTCGTTCAAAGATATATTGCCAAATTCCTACCACCACGCGTAAAATTACTGAGAATTGCAACCCGGCTCTACAGTTGCTGAAAAATCAGATGGACTTCGGTGCAACTTGTCACTGCAGTGACTTATTGCAATCCTTAAGCCCCTGTGGGTCCTATTTTTCAACATTTCGACCACGATCATCGTTTGTGGGTGTAAACATACATTTCACTTTGCGGATACGGTCTTTTTATACATACATCGAACTCTTTGACATGAAATGACGATGTAAGGTGGATGTACCACTTAATGACACACTGAGAACGAAATTCAAAAGTTTTTACGTTTATACAATATTAATTATTGACAATAAAACTTAAGGATTGATCATTTTCTGTCGTCTCTATACTTCTAACCATTGATTGCATAAAACTTAAACAACTTCGATCAACAATTTATTGTATTGAGAAACAAGAGTCTCGAATTCCGTAATTCAAAGAAACTAAAATTCGTGAAAGACGCGATTAAAATTTGTTTTCAAATCTAGTTAATATTTCAATAAATCTAATGCAATTGACGTGTGATTTAAAAAAATTGAACAAAATTAGCACCGGACTGACCTAATTTGGCGAATGAGGAGATCAACCACGAGCTAAGGCAAAGGTAGCGCCATCTGACGACGAAGGAACGAAAGAAGGGGTGCCGAAAAGAGGGGGTTATTTCACCCCGCGGTAACTCGGGAATCTGCGAGCTTTTGCGCTAGACAGAGAAGAGGGCGAGGGTGCAAAAGAGGGTGGATTCGGGGCGAGAGTGTAGGCGTATGAATGAGAGGTGCATGCCTGTGATCCCGACTCTTCGCGCATGCCTACGCACTCCGGATGCGTCACCGGGTCCCGGGCAATTCCTCGGCACCACGTGGAAGCTCCCACCCCCGTAGCCGAATGTGACTCACAAGATTTATAGCCTCTGTTTCAACAGTGGACGTCCCAATCTGCGGGATTCTGCAACGTGCGCTAAATCGAATTGCTTCGTCCTTGTCTCTCAGCTCGCCGTATTGCGACATATCGTTGGACACACCCACGTTTCAGAAATACGGTCGTGTGCAGAGTGGATATACTTCCAATTAAACGCGTGTTTATGATTCCGAATAAAACATGGTACTTGTTATATGGATGGTCAGGTAACGTTTGTCGCGGAAGTTTAACCCTGCGTTTGAAAAATAATAAAATTTACCGGAACCACGGCCGCCGAAGCTTGCGACCAAAGCTTGACATATGCACACACAATTTGAATTATTGGGGTCAGATGTGCTCCGTTTCATTTTTGAAAATATTCACGTTCGTGGATTAATTTTATCATCACGATGAGATTCGAGTGACAAATTCACGCCAGCGATGAGAATTTAATTTCAAAGACTCTGCAATCGATAAGATCAAATTTTTGAAAAATGAGCATATCGGTTGGAAATCGATGATAGAAATTGAAAGATAAAATCATTCGGCGCATCTGGAAATCGTGTAAAGTCGTCGGGAATTTAGGAATTCAATGGAATCATTGATGGCAACGATTTGGCATTACAATTTCTAATAACATAATTAATTCTAATGATTTCCAAAATCTGTTACGTCCGGCGTACCCTCTTTTGCATCAATTACTCCTACTTGCTAACCCTCCCACGTTTTTTACATTAACCTTATAGTCTTTATCCTGTCCTCCTATCTCCATCCAGGTTTACGCTAATCGCTATCGCCCTTACTCAGCTAATTCCATTCCGCTCATTCTAGACTTTCACACCTTTCCTGCACCCATACGCTTTATCTCTAAGCTCACTCGTATTCTAACATTCAACAAACACACATCTCACTCTAAAACCAAGTCTTTCTCAAGACACATTTCCAGATCTTACCCTCAATTGCATTCACCAAATAATCTGTACGTTCACTTTAATAAATAAGCAACATTTCGACGAAAATTAATTATTAATCATACCCTATCAACTGCCCTTCAGGTGTAATTACTGTAAGCGGGAAAGAACGCATATCTGCTATAACAAATCTATTAAAATTTTGACAAAAATTGAAACGGTACAGCCTTAGTATTTCTGCGATTTCGGAGCTCAAAAAGCCTATTGCCCTAAAATGTTGATGGAAGTCGATTTTAGCATTTTTCCAAATTAGAAACTTTTCTCAAAAGAGAACAGATAAGGTTTCCATGTCTTTTTCTTCCATCGGGAGGTTGAAATTTTCTCAGGAAATCCTACTATGCGAGATACAAGGAATTTGGAAACGACCACTAAAATATCGCAATCATACCAACCACTTACAATGGAGATGAAGATTACTTGAATCTTTGAAGTTGTACTCTGTATTTTTCCTCCTGAGACCCATTGCAGTTGACTTTTTGATACAGAATTGAGATGAGTTCGTCTCTACAGTTTTTAAAGTGACTGAACTTTTTGGCAAGGAAGGGAAAGGTTCAGAGCCCCAGCTCCATTCGCTCACAACAATTGTTTGTGAAAACTGATATCAGTACGCCTAATGAGCTATTTTTCTCAATAATTTCAGTGTTCTCCAATCCATCAGACTAACAAGTATCGTAAAGGAGCAATATTTCTGTTTTGCCCCGGGCATCAAAAAGACTGGTTACAGTGCTGAGCGATGCGGCAGCATTAGTCGCAATTAAATTCGCCAACGACATCATCCGATGTGTACCCGGCTCTGTAATTATCATCCGGTCAATTCAAATGCCGAATTTCGCATCGAGCAACGGATCTATTAATTATGAAAACAGACGTTTCCAATTAACAGCTAGCCTCAACCTCTCGCGGATAACCAATCCAGTTATCCATGTATCATAAACGACATACCTACACCCAGACGTAATTAGAAAACCTGTATAAACTGAGACGATCGAGTACCCGCGCAAAAATGAAGTGGAACCAAAAAAAGAAAACCGAATAATCGTGAATACTAATAAGCCAATATCGTATCGACGTAAAAGTTGATTGACCTCCGTTTTACCTGTGCTTGTCGTGTCTCGCAGGAACAATTGTGCAACTTTTCCAACTGGTCCTGAATCAGATACGCGGCGGAATACTGCTGACTATCCGGTGAAAGCGGAGAATCCGGTGATCCCAGACCGGAACTCGCGCTGTCGCTAGTCTTGATGGGGTTTCCGGTCCTGCCGGAAGTCGCGGGAAGCTTCGCTGTATCTTGGTTCGGAGAGAGGGGAGAGAGCGGAGATCCGATTCCCGAACTCTCCGAGCTTGAATTGACCAGCCCTCTTCCAAGCAGTGCGAAGTTTTGCGAAGTCGATTTTTTCACTTTCGGCCTGGGAATTCCTGACTTCCTTGATGTGGCGTCGCTGCAATTTTCGGTTGCGTGATTTCTCCCAAGCTTTTTCGCCGTCGACGAGAACTTGAACGGCCTCTGCGTTAGCTTAAGCCCGAAGCTTTTCCTGCTCAAGGGCAATTCGTGGGTCACGGATAAAACCGGAGAGCGAATAGGAGGTACAAGGCTCGAGTTCTGAGCCCTCTTTGCGAGATCATCTATACCCTCGGTATAGGGTGTTTCCTCGTCGCCAAGATCTCGCCCCGCATCCTCCTCGTTTCCCGATAAACTTTCAACCTGATCCCCTTTATAGCCGGACGGGTGCAGAGATTGAAGACCCGTTCGAAAACTCGACAGCGAACCGACGCCGCTTCTATTATCCTTAACGGGCCTGTTCTGAATAGCCAATTCTTCTTTATCTCGCGAAAATATATCCTCGGTATTCGGCACCCGACTCGATCCACCGATCGATTTCTCCCCGGGTATAAATCTCGCGATCACTGCCGCCCCCGGGTTCGTGGAAATCCTCGCCGACGGGGAAGCGTCGTTCACGTCCAAGGACTCTAGTAGCTTCAGGCCAAAACCACCGCTGCAGTCCTTAACTTGGTAGTATTGCACGCTCTCGATGCAATTCCTTACGTCTGCGTTAAATATAGACTGTCCGGGGCACGTGGGGTGCGACGAGACGCTAAACGACGCCGGGCGTCGCTTTACGGTTCCAGTTTCGTCACTGGGGGAGTCCCAGTCAACGTGGAAAGTTCGTCGTCTGGAGAACATCATTTCCCATCCCCCTCTCCCCCTTCCGCGGCTACTTCCGCGACATAATATCTAAATATATACAATACTTTTCGCTCATTTTTCAACACACTTGCGAATTTCTGCCCCGCGGGTGTATATTTTTTAGGACGTTGCAGTTAATGGAGCCGTGATTTCGGTACGCACAACACGTGGTGTAGAAAAGAAAATTAAAGAAAAGAAGAATTCATGCGCACGAGCGTTATTTTTTTTTTTCTTGTTTTTCCTTTTTAGCGCCACTCCGGTTCTCCGACCCTATTTGACGGCCGAGTCGAACCGGAAGTTCTGCTTGCATCTAGCCATTTTTATACCTTCTGCACCCCGTGCGCTGTGCGTCTATTATGTGACGAGTCTATGCGCCCGGAATCCATACTTCGGGGTAAAACTAATAAGAATCAGACGTACAACCGACAGCTGCTAAAGTCCCTCCGTTATCTAATTGAATGTGCGTACATTCGGGGTATAATTTCCAATTCCTTCACCCGAGTTGTTTCTCTGAAAAAACAGGCACCGGTAACGATAATCATCAAGCATCGATTAATTCCGCGAAACGTGTCTATAATGCTGCACGTTGACGTTATAAACTTTTCACCGACATCACCATGGCACCAACGGTATATACGCTTGTCGAATAATCCCGCAGACGACGACGATGATCACTAAACAACGCACACTGCAATCCTTGCGCATTGACCTCGTGTAATTGCGACGTCAGAGATTCGAAGGATTCTCGAATGGATGAAAGGGCGGCTGCTCGTGCAGGTCTCGATGAGCGCAGATACCATAACCGTATTTCGCGGACTCTTGCGTCCAGACAATAGATGCACTTGCCAAGAGTGCCCCCAGCAAACTGACTATGCCTCGAGGCTAAGCACGAGCGGCGGGACCCTCGGCAAGTTACCCTCGACGATCGTCCTGGCGCCTACGGCTCCGGCGAGCTTGCAACACCATTGCCCGAGGTCCTAGCCCCTGCAGCAGCAACCATGCATCCATCCCCTATCATAGCCACGGGGCGAAAAACTAATTATATTGGGCCACAGGGGCAAGCCGTGTGTACGGGGCGGTGGGTGCCCGATGCGCGATGCACCATATTGAAACACGCAACACCCGTGAAAACCACGTCCCATGTGCCCTCGACTCGGCCCGACGTCGAGCGAACCTCACATCTCAAACCGCGCCACCAGAAATGCGTCACTGAATTTCGATGCAACGGGCCTTCGCGCACCCTTTCGCAATTTTATACGCTGGATGAACAAAACGGCCAATGACTCCCGAAGGACTGCGCTTGATAGGAAGCTCAAATTTCTGTTCTCTGTTACACCATCTTTCATGATTATGGGTGCAATGAACGGGGTGACAGTCCAAGCCTGCTTCGCGATATATTTACTGTAACGAATGCCACTGTTTTTTATGTTCGATATACATGTGATTAATCAAGTTTGCAGAGCGGCATCCGATACGGTTGGACCTCTGTTTTTATCTGCCAATTTTCTAGAAAAATTTTTACCACAGTTATTTACTGTAAGGAAATCAAGGAAATTGAGCGAAATACGTTTCAATTGTATAGTAGGAAACTAGATTAGAAAATGGATATATTTATGAGGTATGTAAATGAACGAGTGAAACTTAAGATCGGAAAACGAATAAAAAAAATAAATACCAAATGAAAACAATCCTATCATTTCGTCACGACTGAGTTGTGTGATTGCACAAGGGTGGAGGGAGGATTGCGGGGCATCATCGACAATGAAAATCGATAATGTTCTTACCAAGTATGGTCATTTAGACGAGAAGTTCGATGTAGTCGTTGATGGGCAGTATTAAGGGTAGGTGGACAGCGATAGAAATGTCTTTGTGATATCGGTTGTTTCCATCTCTTTACACAGCTCGCTGTGTGTCCGTGGTTTCACGTCGTCGAACGAAGGCATACACAGTGGCTCATGAATAGCATTTGGATACAATCTCATCAGATACCATAGGGCGAACGGCCCTCGGCGTAGGAGGGATGATTCGACCCCTACGGCTGGCCGTGCAGGAGGTAACACTGCTACAGTTATGGCATGAGCGTTATATACACACTGAGAAAAGGGTGCGGGGTGCCTTTTTGTTTGAAAATATTTTGACACCAATTGCGGCCGGGACGCGGGAAGGGCGATTCGAGGATCAGATCGGCGGAATAATTTAACCGGATTGATCAAGGCATTCCACGAGGGGAGTTCGATTCTTCCTCCGAGTACCTTTGTTCGAATTTCGACAAAGCGAGAGTATCCGCATCTCAATCTTCGACAGCGATCGATGGAACGCTTTACCACGTCGAGATAATGAGATAAAGGAAAAATATTTTATGATTATGCAGGGGGTGAAACGAACACGCAATCAGGTAACGATCGATTGACAGTTGCGCGTAATATGACACAGAAGAAACCGGCTAGCCTAATATTTGTTCGATAAAACAAAAAGCGAAGCGCTTTTATACACCGCGTTGCTCGATGGGACAATTTATGACGTCGAAACTCACCCCAGAGACTCGGTGCAGCGTTTTCGGCTCTAATACACGGTGTAACCGACAAAAACGTGTCCGATGGGCGGACCTTGTACTGTGTAATAAACTACCATTTCTCAATTCTCTGACGAGTTACCTTTTTATTGTACTGGAATTTAGTATAAACGAAATGTGGCATTGGGGAGTTGAAATAACATCAGACACAGCCGTCCGTAATTATAAAAAAGGATCAACTCGATTGTCATCTACATAATGGTGGAGGCGTATCCGATGAACCTACCACGTGTTCGGCTAATGTGCGGTCATGTGTCGAATACCTAGTTTTTTTCTCCACGCAGATAAAAATATACTACGACATTAAATAGTTCCCTGGGGTGGAACAAAGGACAGTTGGGCAATCAGCTTGGAATTCGAGAGAGACATTTCGGGTTATTCAATCCTATAATTTCATCGCAGCTTGCAGATGTAAACTTTTAACACGCGAATCATTGGTAAGTCGAAATAATTGAGCTTCTGAAATTTGGAACTATATAAAGACGGGTATCGGTGCCTTCCTACCCGAAGAAGAACCAAGGACCATCAGGGTCAAGTGGGTGAAATAAAAAATTCATGAACATATAGCTTCGCATTTAGAATCTACGATTGATGGGATTGGTGCGAAGAGTAATGATCGAGTCTGTAGACCACCAGCGGGGAAACGGATGTGATCACACTATTGGTTCGTTCTAAAAATACTCGTTCAGATTTCAGATGAGATATTCTACAAAACCTGTGTTTGTATTACACCTATACCGCTCTGTACGGCCGATCTTTATGCGGCATTTCGCTATAACGGCTTTTTTTAATAACGACACTAATTAGATTTACGGCCACGATTACGTTATATGGCGAAAAAAATAATTTTTTTCCCTATTAAAAGAATAAAATAGTTTGTGAAGTAAGAGCTGTATTATTTAATAAAAAATTGGAATAGATCCAATTTCAATTTTTATGTGTTTGTATAAAAATAATTGATTCGTTATGCGGCTTTTCGCTTTACGGCTAACTTTTCCGGAACGTATTGTTACGTAAGAGGGCGAAATAAATAATCAGGAGAATTCAAAAAGACTGGGGCGGTTTATTTTAGGACAAAAGTACAAGGAGACGTGTGACGTTTGAAGTCCGTTCCAGGAATCGAGAAAGATACTCGTTGATCCCAAAAGACGTTCGTTGTCAATGAACATCAGATCTTCATTTTGAATAATTAAATAAATACATGCATATTCGAAGGGGGAAACCGTAACAGTATCGAGGCCGTGAAGCGAGGTACGGGTGTATGATAAATGGGTAACGTGAGTATAGCAAATGATAACCGGAAGTAATTTACGTATATTCCGTATACGTATATAGTATGTATATAGGGTATACGGTGTGAGAGGAGGTGAGAGTATTTCCGCAAGTTTACCAAGCTACGTCAGGAAAGATCCGACGACGACGACAAAAGATAACGTCGTCCTCAATCAGGGAATTTCATTTCCGGACCAGGCTCCAATCGCGACTTTGTGTTTGCCGAAGCGGACCCGCCATCCCGGTGAGAAAGGTGTCCGCGATACAAACACGAACACACCAGCAAAATCCCGTGTGTAAATCCGCGTGAACTATGACTCCTTGCCATTTGCGCTGTATACCTCGAGGAATGGCAACTTAGCTTGAGCCGAAAGGAACAAGGGAGTGAAAGATCATCCCTTAGCTGTCTCAGGACGTGAAATAAATACTCCTTAGGGCGTTACGTGGAGCACTTAGCATGGTGCCTCAGTGATATAGGGGCAAGGGCTGCCATTCTGCTATTCCGCGAAGATAAGTGAGCCGGGTGAGAGAAATCGTGAAGAAAAAAGCGGTATTAAAATGTTGAGTGTGCAGACAGCGCAGATCGCGGTAAAAATAGGATTGAAAGTAACGAAAGTTACAAAGTAGCTCGCGATTGGGAAATAAGAAATAAGCTCTGAATCAACGTACAGAGAGTTGAATCCACTTTACGTTATTGCCTTATTGGTCACTCGAAAGCCTCGATTGCTTTAAGCCAGACGAGCCATCGATCTGGTCTTTCCTATACCCTCGAAATCTAAAGAAACTCCACAATGGACTGATGCACGACTAGCAAAGTATCCTCGACGATTTAATTCTGTGAAGTCGGAGAGAATCGGGTTGAAAATGACATCCAAACTTCATTTATGAATGACGAATTATGTCATCAGTGATTGTTCAAAGCTTCAGAGTGTCTGAAGTGACACACTCTGCACCGTTTATTTTGAATCGAATATTGCAACGCCTTATTGTCATTGCTCGCAACTTCCATTACCGTTTCACATCTTTACTGACGTTATATTATTCGAAGGAAAAAAATTGTCAGTGTTCAAGCAGCTTGACCACACATCGAGGGGGGACGGGAAGAGAAATTTGGTTAAATTTAGTCGAATCAGAATCCGGTTTCGGTCACCCGCAAGCTTTGCCTAACGAATGGATTCGCCACGGAAGCTTACAACTTATAATCCCCACTATCCTGTTACATGTTGCCTGCACTCCCGTACCAAGATTATATTCTCCCCCTCGATCCACCGAAAACGGCTTAGTTCCAATTACGCGTCGTTTAACTTATGTAGGTGTATAAATACTATCCTTGTATGTAAAATCGCGTGTATGTATACATGTATAAGCCGAAGAGCCACTATCCTTTTCATGTGTGGAGTACGCAAGTATGCCCGACGTAATATCGATAATACGCCGATTGGAATCGCTTGAATTTTCTCATATGTAATAATCGATTTATGAGCCGGGCGATCTCATTATCCTCATAAAATTATAATCAATTTTTCGTAATTGAATTCTCCACTTTGAATTGGAAACTTTCGGAAATACAAGTCACCACTACTATCTTGTAATAATCAGGAATATGTCGCCCAGTCTGAGTTTACTTTTGTATTAAAAAAGTTAGCAGATACGGTTGTTTACTTAGCGGACGTAATACTCTGGCATTAATTTCATACGCCTTCGCACGTATGTGTGAGGTATACACACAACACATACACAACTGCACGCTCTCGAGAAACTAATAAAACGAGAAAGTCACGGCTGCTGCGGTAATAAAGCGCGGTATTGGGTAAACTTGTGCAAAACAGAAAAAAAAAAAACAACAAGTTGCACTTTTAAACTGGTTGGATAAATTTCTTTTTATTTACGGTACCATAATGTGGTCTAATGAGTTGAAAGTAAAAAACCGTGTCTAGCCGAGAGACGAGAAAAAACTTTAACACCTTTATTTACATCCTCTTCCCAGTCTAAGGTCGATCCTCCGAGAGGGTGAGGATTCGCGTTTTAATATATTCATTGAAAAAGGGGTGCTGATAAATATTTCAATAAGTATCGCGCAACGGTGCGACGTTGGTAGTTAATTGCTAAATCATTCGTAAATTGATGGAACCCACCCCCCATTCCTGTCGGTAAGGCAGCGCCCTGTCACCCTTGTGAAAGCGCTAAACCACCCCAAACGTATTTCCGGCTTTCGTTCAAAGATGGAACCACTGTACAGAAGGTAAAAAGGCAGAGCGCGCTGCCAGTGGCGTAGGAACGAACTCGGCGCCTCGGTGACTCGGAGAACCCAGCAGCGCAAAGGGTGACTATGGATTTGCCATTAATTCGAATCCCGCCGCTGCAATTCTATTGTCCCGGCTTTACGGTGGGAACTTCAACTACTGGACAACCACCTCGGCTACCTGCATAGATGCAACCTTAGCTCGAAAGCGAGTTGGAATTGTGTTGTAAATTTTTAAACATCAAATGGGAATTGTTTGAAATGAATTTTAGAACTACCTTAGAATATGCAATCTTCCGTGCGACGGATTATGACAAAAAAAAAAAAAGGACGCAGAAGGCGGTAAATACTGGAGAATTTGAAAATCACATTAAACTCTACATCAACAAAATGTTCGATTAACCGAAACGAATTGATCGATTCCAATTTTACGATATTTCGCATTTACAACCGTCGATATTCTCAGTTCTAGTAAATTCACATAGAATCGCTGATATCTTACGACCTATTGATTATTCACTTTCAGATCCATTAATTGATCAGTCGCAAAACTGAATCACTGTGAATTTAATAATCTAAATCACGAAATTAAATTTGACTACCACGTCTATGATCAGAACAGGAACTATAAATATCTTAGAATTTCTGATTCTGATAATTTAATCACGGATCTGACTTTATATACGAACACACTCGGAGTGAGTAATACCTAATAATTTGAAAAATCTGTATCCAAAATCTAAGTAATCAGAATGAAAATCTACGCGTGCCATGCAGGCATAGAAACGATAAAGTGGGGTAAGCTAATAAAGCGGTAGCTATGTGCTGTGACCAATTTACGGGGCTGCAAGTCACCGTGACGTAATAGAACACGCGTGTTGTTCCATATACGTGTCTACCCTCTGTTTACGGAAGCGGTTGTGGCTCGTGAAAAGCACGTGGTGCCCAGTTCGTTAAGTTAACGAAACTGAGATACACTAACCCACATTTTGTATCCCCCATGGCGGATGCGTAAATCGAAACAGGGAGTAAATAAATTATAATTCTAACTGTTTAATCATGGTAATGAGTTAATCTATCTATAAATATTGTACACGAAATTTATTCATTCGCGTCATTTATATGCGCGATGTTAACATATATATCACGCGAAATGAACCCCGTATTAAAGCGAGGCAGACTTTTATACAAGGCAATTTTATACTCTGTCTGGAAAGATAAGGGCAGGAAAAGATGCTGCAGAAGTAGCGCAGATACAAGAAAATCTCCAGATTTCTGTGCTGATTTCACGGTAAATTCGTCGCCGCGAATGACGCACCCTGCATAATACAGGGGGTGAGTACTCCCACGTGGCCCCACAGAGCTTGCGCGGCGTCGCGACGCTCAAGTTTTGTCCAATAAACGCACTGTCGCGCGCTTCGCGTACTCTAATACCTTCGTGCCCTTGGAAAACACTGGCGAAACGTTGGAAAAGGAAAAATTATAAAAATACACAAGGGGCGCCGATCTTTGATATTTTGTAAAACTTGTAATCGTTTTTTGATTATTTCGTACCGAGAAAATAAGGCAAACTATTTTTTTGTTCGTTGCTTTTTCAATTGTTTGATTAAACGCTATTAAAACTTGAAGTAATTAAATTAAACTGACTTTTCAGTACAATATAAAACTTAAACAGCTCAAAAGTTTCTTGCAAAGAAATTTTCAAATTTCAACGCTCTTCGAAATTGAACCTTTCACGGTGGTATACAGTAATTGAGATTCATTTTTACATAAAATACATGTATTATACTTAGACTTTACGCTATATCGGGGGAAACAAGGTTTAATTGACAAAGGTGCTTTTCCGAATACATTCTAGGTTCCCAATTATTTTTTCTCCCTATTCCTCACAGTAGCGTGATTATAATCCTTTCTGCAGAAAAATACGATATCGCATATCACGGGCGATACACACTTTGCCACAGGTGTACTTTTCGACGTATACCGGATAAAAAGGGATGAAACGACGTGACGTCGGCAAAAAGGAGTTCCTCCTTTGTGAAAAATAAACGGCCTGCACGCTCGGTTCGCGACATCACACGAGTTAATTTTTCTAATTATAACGTATAATAACGCGTGTACAGCGAACGTCTTTTCCACGTATTTTACTTGTTTTATTGTCGAGGCCTTTCTCCTCTCTTATTATACACCCGAGTTATTTCTGCAGCAGGAGTAAAAAGCACAGTCCCGAAGTCGAGCTTTCACGACGATAAGAACAAACATTGCGCGCGACGAATATACAAGAGTAAAAAACGCTCCGAGCACCTGAGTTCCAGGAAAGAGATGGAAAAGTTATCGTGTTGCAGTATTGCCAGGGCAACGGCGGTGGAAGGGCGAGTTCTCTAGGCCTGATCAAGACCCTTATTTATTACTAGTCAGATAAAGGTGCCTCAGCTTGCCTAAGAATAGGTAGGTATATATATATATATATGTATCGGGGTAGGCGGGCGACAAGGCTCTAAATTTTAAGGGATTGTCTCGAACGTCGAGAGGCTTTTACCAATTTCAACGCAAATGCCAACGACCCGAGAACCGCTGATTAACAATCGGGCACTTTTAATTACCCGCGAAAAAGGGGATGGGAATTCAAACATTCCGTTAATCCCGCGATTTTATTACAGCAACAAATAACAATAACTGAATAACGCGTGCTGGTGGAACGTGTATCGCAATCTGCGCCCCCTATCGCTATGGGATTACATCATGAATATACCTGTATCTACGTGTCGCGATTGTAAGGTACAGCCTATAAATACGAGAGTTTTTGTTTCCGGTGATGGGTCTCCCTGAAGAGGCTCACCGCTGCGACTTCCAGAGACACTTTCTTCTTTCTTAACGTTATTGCCGACTGTCACGCGCACCTTGGCCCGCCCTTTCCAACCCCCTGCAGTTCCTCGCGCACATACACCGGCTTCGTGAATAAAATGCGAGTCCTCTCGACGAAATAGAGGGTAAGAAAATTCTGTTACAATATGCTTTCGGTGAACGCGAGCTTTGAGAATTTTTCATGTTTATCCGAGGATGCGGAAACGATAAATCGATCAATCAAAACGTGAGATAAAATATACGCAGTGAAGCAAGAACGACAAAATTTACCCCGACGGAAATCGTAACAAGGTTTTCATTCGCCGCGAACAGTTTGTCGAAATGATTCTTCAGGTACCCATGAAAAATTCCTGAACTTTTCTGATACAGTTCAAAAACAAAACAAAGACAATTCTTGAACCGTACACTTGAACAATTGTCCACCCCTTGCAGATCGAAGGGTTCGATTCGAGGATAGCCAAGGGGTGTCTGCAAGGGTGTAACTTTAAACCCCTTTGTAACACGCAGACAAGTTTTTGCCGATGCGAGAATTTGCCCACATCTGTATACCCATCCGTGCGGCGTGCAGGTTGAAATATACATGTTTCACCAAACACCGCGGTGATTAGATATATGACGGTGCGCCGGTATCGCGGCTGTATACCTATACGTATACCGAGTATACCTATATATTGCCCGTGGGCGTCGCGACGCGGACGGTGGCGTAACGACGTCGTTGTACGTTCGTCGCCACAGCATTCGTCACGTGGGCGGCCTCCGCGCACGTGGGTAAACGACCGGGTCTGAAAATTTATACGTACTTCTCGAATTATGGGGGCAGGAATACGCCGAGTTTGGCATCGGCTGTGCGCAATTACAATTAGCCAAATTGTTCGGGCAGGCTGCGACGGCGCCTCGTCGGTTTCACTTTTGACGCTAGAAAAGTAAAAGTCTGCGATATTTGGTCGGGGTTGAAAAATAAACTCCACGATATGCGGCAAATAACGCATTAAAATTCGCAGTCTCATTTGTTGATAACAAACTGCTTCTTTAAAATTTTGCTCATCGACATTACAGTCATGAAAAGTTTCGTTCGGTAAAAGTTATTCTCCGCAGCAAAATGGCTGTATTAAACCGCGTTTCCCAAACACAGATGCTATTGGATTTCGTGGGATTTCGTGGGGTTTGACACCGCTGCACCCTCGGTAGTAATTCAGAGGTTGATTGGCAGCCCTAATTATTCAGTTGTCAAACATCAGTGTGGAGATCCCTTCCAAATCTTCTTCATCCCTTGCTCCCTCTTCCATCTTATGCGTAACAAAACAAATATGCGTTTGTCGATATAAAAACATTTAGCGACTGGCATCTATTATAGTAATATAAGGTATTCGATCATAAATGATTCGATTGGTTCAGCCGAGTATAACTAACGGGATGAAGAAGAGTTGCGTTTCTCTACCATCAAGATAACGAACGTGTCAAAAAAATATACGATCGAATTTGGCTAGATCAGTTTCAACCAGAATTCCCGCTGTATCTGTAATACGAAAGAACTAACTTGCCTCTTCGTGCTCGACCAAACACGGATTTCGGTTGAAAATTAGGTGAGACGCAGAGACAATTTGTCCATCCAAAGCGATAGCTTTGCGAGCTGTACCTACGTGTCTATCCATCCCCATTACAGCGTATGCAGAGTGCTCTCTAAATTAGCCGAGTCAGAACCGCTGCAGCGGGTGCCCATGCGAATAATGGACCTCGGATTTTACGGAGTGTGAGGAATGAGGGACGCGCGGACTTCGATATTTCGCAACGGCTTAAATTTATCGCAAGCCCAGTAAAAATATCACGGTAGTTAAATCTAACATATTTACAAATATATAAATATAATAGAATAGAAAAAATCTTTTCAATTGTGCACTGTAATTGATTGTTTCTGATTACCGATTTACTTTGATCAGTCTTATACTCATGTATGGAGTGACATGCGTTGGTCTGACTAACGAAGGAATGGATAATAATTTTGTGAATTTTCATCGCGTGCTAAAACTGGCGGAGTTTTAAAGGAGGGGGAGGGGCGGTGGGGAGGGAGAGAAAGCGGCTGACAAAATATCCCCGTTGAACGTTGGCGGGCGCCGGTGTACGTACTATATTCTAATTAAATGTACCTCGTAGGGTCCGCAGTAGCGGCAAACATCACGTTGGCTGCTCATGGAGCAACACCCTGCAGCATCGACCTCCGCCATTCGGCGCCGCGTTGCAGGCGATAAACGCCGAGTTGTACAGGGGAGAAGGTCTACGCAACGGAGAGCTAAATTTCAGGGTTTGTAGGTGCACAGACGTACACGCGATACAGGACGTGCATTATACACGCGAGATGAAGTTTCCCGGGCGCGAGGCGAGAGCGGAAAGAAAGCTGAATAAAAAAAGAAGCGAGAAGGAGACCCTCGGTGATATTGTCGTTCGTTATGAATTCCATTAAGGGTGAAGGACACTCGGCGGCGCGAGGACACTCGACTAGGTATTCGCAGGATGGGGCTGCTGGTGAAGACGACCCTCCGACGACTCGAGCTAACCTAAGCTTTGATCAAACGTCTTTCGCAAAGACGAATCGGCCTGTCCGGTCGAATGTCGGTGGCGATAAACCATCCGCCCTGTATTGTATAAGCTTGAATGCAGCCTGCGGGGATAGAGGTTAATTTTATTCTGATATAAAAAATGTTTCCCTGCAGCCTCGACTCTCTGTTATGTGGATATAGGGGGAGATTAAAGAATATCGTTTGCAGAGGTTTAACGATGCGGTAAACCGAGTCGTTTGACGCACGCTTCGCTGCGTGTCGGAGTGTCGTCAAGGCGGCACCGAATCCAGCAAACCTGAATCGTTCGGTATGGAAATTAGCGGGAAAAGAAACGCCCGGAGAAATCCAAACCGCCATTCTCGGCTATTAACATCGCATTCCTCAGTTAGGAAACTGAGGCATACCTGTTGGTACGTACGTGAGACCAGAGATACGCGCAGTCTAGGCCGGAACAGGGGGTAGAAATTCATAGAAGCACCGCGCATATCGCGAAACTGTGAATCGACTTTCAACTCTTTGCGCAAACAACGTTGTCAGGTATGTACATTGAAATGAAATCAACCCAATAACTGCATTCGCGGAATACACGTCTTCACGCGGCTACATTAGGTTTACCCGTGTAACTTAAAATTGGCTTCTTTTCAACCGTAGTTCGAATTTCTTTCTAAATCCACGAACGATTGTTATGAACCTTTTTCAAAACACAATTTCAATCTTGACCGAATTTTCTTACGAATAGAAGTGACGATTAGTTTAATTTAAGAAATACCAGCGCACCTTGTAAAGGGCAAATAAATGCCCTGAAGAATTGCGAACTTTTACCACGGTAATTTGAACAGTTTCAAACTCCTCGCGTAATTGAATAATACGTATTATTATTAGATAATAGTATATCGTGCAATTATCGTTCCAAGCTTTTTACCTAGTCTGTACAAGCTGCGCCATCGATAATTAATCACAAGCAATTATTCACTCTCCGCAATCTTGAGAGGGAGCTTCATCCCCGAACGGTGCAAGAAGCTATTAGTCGTTTTCGAATACCTACATCTGGCTAGAAGCAAAAACAAACGGGCGGATATCGATATACGTTAAATTAGGAAATTTTTTTTATCATGCTTACATTTTTGGAAATTTTTTCATCACTTACACCAATACATTTGTCTGTAAGGGCTGAAGTATTTCAACTGAAAAACAATTTGTAAGAGATATGAAATTGTGAAGGATGGCTTTAAGGGACGCTCAATTATTTATTATCGGTTGAAATGAGAAATTGTTTGAAACAACAGAACACGCGATAATTCCTTACAGATCTGAAAATAAGTTTATAAAATGTTTAATAAAAATTTTGTTTCACACGATGCTGTGAGAGAGTAAAACGTCAAGAGAAGGAAAAAATTTTTAACAACAGATTTCACAGTTTCTCGAACAAAGGACTTATTATTCTTCTTTGAGTTGCGACGTTACACGTGGTGGAGAGAGTCAGTCTGCAAGAAGGTTCAACGAACGAAAAGTGACGCTGCTGTGTCCTGACCCTTCTCTGGCATTCCGGGCTCTCAGGCGAGTCTCGGAGAGATTCAGAATTGTGAAAATTTTCTCCGTCGGGACTCGCAAGTCTGACCCTCGCCACCCACCCCTCCGAGAGGGTGCAGGAGAGGCGAGAGACCTCGATTATAGCGAGAGCCACGACCACCTGACGATCCTTCGGCATGACTCGCGCGTAAAGCGGACCCGTTACTTTCAGCCAATTAAGAAACTTGTCCGTCTCCCCTTGCGCTTTGCTGCTAATTCCCGAAGTGCACAACGTCAATCTTGAGCGGATTCGTTCTCGCGAGTTTAGGAGAAAACGAAGAAGAAGAAAAAGAATGTGGCAGGAAAAATTCAACTCGAATCACTGTTAAATTTCTGTGACTTGTGGAAATTCAAAATCTTGCACGACAAAACTTTCGCTTTTGGAAATAACTCGAGCATATTTTGACCGATCTTTCTCAAAATTCAATCGGTGCTGTGAGTAAAAAATTTTGACTAACCGAAATCGTGAAAACTTGTTCACTTTTTTTCTCGTTACATAATACAAGCTTCGAAACCAGCATCGACAAATGATCGGAGAGGATCCTCTTTTATAGACCTCATCAAGCCTGTTGTACAGCGAAAATTCAAGTTTCGATATTACCAACGGCGAATGCAGCAGCTTTTTTTCTCACAAGATTAAAGCTTATCAGGGAATTTGAAAACCCAGTAAAGTTCGGGCCGCGATTTTGAGCTTTTCGAATCGGAGCGTCTTCGAGGGACCAGCTTTGGTAGGCAATATAAGAGTTGAGAATCGATAGCTGAGTTTGTACAACTTTACCAGCGAGGGGCTGCAGGGAGACTCCAGAATCCGAGGGTTTGGGGATATTTATGTGACAGCAGCTGTAGCGAGTGGTGCGCGGCGTCGGCGTCCCCGCGGGTTGGTCGGGCCCAACACGGCTCTGACTACTGCGCGACGCCTCCCTGCAAGCTCGCCGTCTAATGTACCCAACTACCCGGCCATCCGGCCACTCGGGCTGCCGCAACGAACCTCCGGGAAGCTCCAGGAACCGAATTAAATTCACCTATCCGCCGAATTCACGCCGTGCGGAACCGATTGGATTAGCCCACTTGGCGCGTGTCTGACTAACACCGTGCGTGCACTACTGCCGCGGTAAACGACTCGGCGCTCCTCCGAACAACTTACATCGCACGAGTCAACGCGCTTGTCAATATACTAGACTTGCTATTTCGCGGGCTGCATTAGTGACATGATATCCGAAAACGTATGCGGAATACTGTACTTTTCCCGCGATTATATCGTTTCAGAATTGGTAAACGCGAACAATTTTCAGCTACACGGTTACATCCACTTGGTGTAAATTACAGTCTATAAGGGATGATAACAATTTATTGTGTAAAATGATAACGAGGAACGATTTGACAGAAATTCATAAACTTTAACATACCTACAATTAACGTACTTTTGACAGGTATATTAAGGCCTTGAAAGATTCAACGATCTGTGGGTTTCCTTCATTTGTTAATGTAACGCACAAAATCATATTTAAGGCATGAATTGGACAACATTTCATTAATAAATTAAACTCATTAAAGAAAATAAAAATTTTGTAGACAATTTTCAATTGAACTTTACCGGGAGAATCTTTGGAAACGATTTATCACTTCTTTCTTCAAATATCTTTCCGATATGTACCAAGAATTATTCGACCATCAGATTTTCCCTTGCAATGGCTGATTCAGGAGATCTTGATTATCCGAGTATAACACTCTGCACGCGGTACAGACAACTCATCCCCTGATTCGTACATTTGTATCTAAACTTTGCCGCGCAACTCACCGAACTGTGTCGAATAATTATTAACCCTTTCGGCCACGAGGGCAAAATATTAAGCTGCGTCAGTCAAATGACGTGCCGAGGACTGAGTAATATTTGGATGGCGAATGGAGGGACGCCAGATGGTGTGACGATTTGATCGACGGAATATGCACCGTCGTTTTTATGCGAACATGAACTGGACGAACAAATAAAAAAATTGTGATCGAGGACGAGACGGATAATCTATTGTCATATGTATTATGAAGACTTTTTTTGCGTGACAAAAGTTTTCAAATACAATTATATACAGTCGAAGAGCATGAATTGAACCTGATTCCAGATTGAATAACTATTGAAGAAATTTATCAGGTTATCAGCGGTAATTGAAGTTTTTAGTAATTACTCTGGTTTCTTTTAACCGTTTTCTTGTAATCCTGAATCGATCGAATTTGTATAATGAAACACTGTTATGCAGAGGAATTTTCGGAGTAATTCATTCTAGATGAATTTCACCGTGAACAATAGTTACACCTTGAGAATAAAAGCCGGATATTTTATTCATACCAAAAATGAGCACAAACGGATATTACATTCATTTTGATAGTTCTCCGAAGCATAGAATTCTCTTAACAGGACTCGTTTAAAGTTTCTCTTTCTACGTTCCTTCTCTCTTGCCATATTTTTAGTTTCATTTTTTTCGTCACATATTCATCGAATGCCATTGAATGAAAATCGCAGCTTGACCAAAAAGATTGTCAACATACAAGAAACGTGGGTTGGTTGTCTGACCACCAACGGACAAGTTTGCAGAGCCAGGATGCAGCGCAGCATCACATCAGGGATCATCCAAGGGGCAGGTCGTCGTTCGCGGAAAAAGGATATCAGGGATGAGCCGGGCATAGATGCACCCCCCACGCGTTGAATAATTCAATCTTGTTCAACTTTTGTTCCGAGCCGCATAGCATGGTCCGTCGTTTCGGATTTCGAGTGATATTTAGGTCGAGAGAGATCAAGTTTACTCCAACGCTTTTCGGAGACGACAAATATCGGCTACCCCAGCGTTTCACCCCAGAAAGAAGGAGAAGGAACGGCCGAAAAATACGGGGAAAAAACGGTTAAAGTAAGAAAAAGAAGAGGGAAACATTTGGAGCCGAGAAAAGCGCGCTTAAAGTGGCTGCTGGGGACGTTTCACATTCGAATCTTGCTGTTCCGGGAACTGCAGAGAATTCCGCGTATATCCGAAAAGCGTTGATTAAGAATTCTAACATTTGATATCGATAGGCTATCGGCTCTCGAAATTGGCCCGGCATTTCGGCGTCTCTCCCTCCGCCGTTTGAGAACGGTCCGGAACGACGGGAAATGGAATGGCTGGGGAGGGTCGGGACGACGTCGCAACGGCATATTGTACCCGGACCGTCTCCGTCTCCCCCATTCTCATTTTCACGCGCTCCACGAGGCGTCGCGACGCAGCGAGGCGTCGGTCGAAGCCGAGATAAGGCACTTTTTCGCACCAACGAATTTTCCAGCTGCCTGCCTGCCCGAAGACTCGAACTGCGATAAGGTTTAATCGAAGATTAATATTACCGGTAATTTACAGCCGGGTGGTGGAAAGAGTCAGCCGGGTGAAATCCGTCACGAACCGAAAACGATTATCGGAGAAAGTCGGTGAGGACCTCCGCTGAAATCGAGGAACCGTCATCCTGCACAGCGTAAACGGCTTGGATACATGGCGGCTGTGCCCTCGTCAGCGAAACTCGAGATGACGAGTCTAGAGATAAACCAGCCTACGTGATATCCGCGTGTAAAGACAGCTGCCACCACCAACCGGTCTTCGCGATACCTTGTACAAGGTTTTACCCTCCGCACTCCGAGGTACATCAACATGATACTAGTCAAATAAATGCATTGGAATCAGACGTTGCTGGAACCTGAGTTTGATTATAATTCATATCTCATCGTAGGATTGGATTTACAACGACCTTCAGCCATGTGAGATAATGTGTTGCAATTGTGGTACAGATTTCATTAGATTTCAAAGAAATTTCAAATAACTTACTTATTCTCATGGAATAAGTAGAAAGTATGTCTAAATCTGCATTAGTGTTTCAAATTTCTATCAAAAGTGGCATGTTTAATACCTGGAATAAAGTTGATTTCGTTGCTTTAACGAGTACCAAAGAATCATACGTGACGTTGAATAATTAGTTGAATATTGTTTCTGTCATTTTTCGCAAGTCTTCGTGGTTCTTTGTCACGGCAGTACATTCACGTATAATGCGTTCCTGCGAGATCCAACTGTAATATACACACCTACATATTTACTCAACAAGCTTTTCGTCGCGTCGAGTTGTGTTCCCGTCGGTGTTAATTTTTTAGAACACCCCGTACCGCCCCTTACGTGTTCCTACGTGGGCTGGTGTGCCGAATTCATGCTCTCGAAATCGAGTTGAGCGCGTCTCCGTACCTGGTACAATACATAGCGAGTATCCAAGTATACGTCTACACAATGAGCACATGTCTACCCCATCGAAAGTGTGGTGTCATATTTGCGAAGGGTGCAGAGTACGGGACAATGATACGAAGCTAGGTAGGTAAATATATGTAGTCGCACACAGTCAACCGGGAGAAGAAAATCGACTCGAGTGTTATATTCGGTGTTTTGTTATACCGGAGAACCCGATCCCGACGCGAATCGAGAGGGTGGCGCGACGTACCTCCGGGCATCCGGAAGAGAAGATGAGAAACGTTTAGATAATGTCTGAAATAATAGGGAAATTTGCCAGGGCAGGCATTGTGCCCGTAAGCTGGCGTAAGCCAATTTAACATTTAGTTTCCGAGTTTCCCCTGTTTCACGGAAGAACCCGGCGGCAGCAGTCTCCTGTTGTACCCTTAATTATCCGACTCGGGGATGGCTCGCGCGGGGTGGCAAACCGGGGAATCTCGAGGGATGGAGGCGGGGGCGCGTATCATCTCATCCTCATGGCCGGGGCGTGGTCCTCCGCACCCTCTTCCGCTCTCCTCTGCTCTGCTTCGTCTCCCCTCCCCGCCCCACCCCCGACAAAAATCTCTCACCTCTCTGCAGCCGCCCCCGCGAGCTAAACCCGCATTTTCGAGCCACGGGCCGCGTTAACCCGCAACCGCAACTGTTTTCGGTTAACGCGAGGAATATATTCAGGGCGCACGACCCGACGCTTCGCTAAAACTTTTCCCCGCGGCGTGAGCTGCCTTTTTCTTATACAAAAGTCGACAACTTGCGACTTCAGCATCGTCACCGTCGACGTCGAGGTACTACAGGATTTGCAGATAATTTTCATGTAACTTGAAATACGTCAAGTTTGAAAACCAAGAATTTTCATACCCTGCAATTTATAGCTCGTATATAATCAGTTGGTCGACCTTTTTCAAGACCGATCATTTTTTCTCCGTTGTCAATAAATAATCTTCAAAATACTTTAAACATGTTGCTTCGTTATTTGTATAATGTTTCACCGTATCGTCAAATCTTTTATAATCGTGATGAATGGAAATTTACATAGTGTTTCGTAAAAAATCTGTAACAAATTCAAGGACACTCCCAGGAAATTTTCAAGAAATTTTCAGGTTGTTCAAGGATATTTATATATAATATTTCCAGGATACGAGATGAATTCAAAGATAGTTTCCAGGACTTTTGGAGGACGAGAAAAATTCAAGGGCATTTCCAGGACCACTGGACACCATGCTCACTTTACACAGCAAAAATTTGCTCATTTCTTCGTATCGAAATGAAAGTTGAAGTGGCGTTGAATTTATACTCCAATATTGATTTCGCGTGTACCACGTGTAAAAGTATACATAGCGATTGAAGCATTGTGTACATGCAATAATGGTGTTGAAATTTTTAGTGAATACGTTGAGAAACGGATAATCCTGTAAACTTAAAAAATCTCACGTTCATGATACACGTTCAATGGAATTGGTGATAAAAACAATGAGGGTGTTCCGGTTCTTTCAATACCATACAACTAATGGAAGTCCAAGAAATAAGCTACGGTAGAATTTGGTTAAACCATACGATCTACGGCGTGTGAGTCTTACCTTGACGGTCTCCTGCGGGGAGCACCTCGCACGTTGACTCGCCGTCTGGACCTGCAGGTTCATCGCTAGGACATCACTGCAGTGAACTTGGAATATCCCTGGAAAAATTAGAAGCGAAAAATCCTGGTTAGACATAACAATAAATCGGTACAGGACGTGATATGTTGGGACATTATCGAGGGATGTAACGCCCGGATTTTGCACACCTATATACAGTATAAGTCGAGCCGACGACCCGGCTTAATGGCTAAGTCGTCGAGCTCTGCTCTACGAGGTCCTTCGGCTATGCGTACAGGGGAACGCGAGGAAGACAAATAAGTAAATAACATCCCAGCAGTGGACTTCCGGTTCCGTCCCAACCCTCGAACAGGCGGCATTGCATGCCTGGATATGGTGACTTGCAATTTACAGCCTCCGACCGACGGCCCTCTACGTCGCGGTCGTTCGCCCGGGAAGGTCATCCTCATCACGACCCCTGAGGGGTGAAACGCGTGTACGAGGAGCCGATGGGGCTGCTGTGATCTTCTGGTCATCTCAAGGTCGCGTAAACCGAACACGGCAGTGAATCCGAACCGCGATTACTCGCCGATTTATAGAAGTGTATCGCGGATCATCGATTTACACATTCTTACACGTGCAAAGATCCCGTCAACCTCTCCCCAATCTGTTGTCACACGTTGCTATCAACCGAGAGATATTTTCAAGCCTGGGGGAATTTTTTCGCGTGAATCCCGGTATGCCGTATCATTCGTGCAACAGCCAGACATAAAATTATCGACTTGAAGCTTGGCACTGACGAATGGAAACTGCGGTCGGTTGAAAACCACGACCTATAAATGTTGAAAAGGCATTAAATTGATTTTTTTTTTTTTATCAAAAAGCTGATTTGTTACTGGGACAAGTATTTGGAAAAAAAATTAATACATATTCATAATTTAAATTTTTTCCAGATTTAAGTTACGCCACAGAACCGGAGGGGTTATCTTGAAGACTGCTTTTTGAAAACCGGTCTTGAAAGTTGGAGCGAAACTGAGAAACTAAAGGTACAAAAGTGATGGGGAATTGAAAAAACGACCCTTATATTCGAAAACCCGCTGACGCATGCCACTATAAATATGACTCAACATAAGCATTCGTTCGAAAACGTGACACAAGTCACCTGCGAATACATTTCAACAATTTCTCATATTCCTTCTGGAAATATCTCCGATTCCTCAAATTTTCCAACTAACCGAGCACAATTTAACCGGATCTTCCGAATGCTGCTAACAATAAGCTTGTACGGACAGCATTTTCCCAAATGATTGAATTTTTTCAAATACACTGTTCGAATTTTCCTAACCAGCCACAGTTTTCTACATTTTCAACATTTTTACCATTTTCCCAGCAACTCGGCGTTTGCAATACCCCGTAAGGCCAGGGGATGTCAGGCAGGGTACAGAGGGCGAAACGCGCCAGCATGAGGCTGCAGGAAGGCAGGCAAGCAGGCTGGCTGGCTGGCTGGCTGGCTGTCAATACGAAGAGGTACGTGACCCAGGTACCAATTGACGGGGGAGAGCCTGTCCAGGATGCTGCGGGGAGCTAGGAAGCCGTGAGTAACACCGGGGGAGCAAAATTTTTCCCTTGGATTCGCCATCGAATATATCCAAGAGATTCTAACAGGGTTTTATACGCTGCAGAACCTGCAGCGTGTTATAGTCGTACATCATCGTAAAAAAATTGCTAACGTACATTTTCGCATTATTATGGCAATTTTCTCGGGATTTTTTGCTATCCGTGTTAAGGAAAATTCAATGGTACCATCGGTATAGTTTTTCACGTTTTTCTTAAATAATCGAATGAAAGTCCGCATCCTAATGGAAACCCTAAAATAAAAGTTAAGACGATAGTGGCTAATGGCTAGACGTGTAATTACGCTCTCGTCCATTAATGTATGTACGCTTATGTGAACAGCTGAAAGATTCAATTAGCTAAATTAAGAGAAATGAAGAGTGCTCGCGTGTAAAATTTAATCGAATCTAAAACGTATCAATCATGCAAGAATTGGCGGTGATTAATGACGGGTCTACAATCAAAACAGTCGAGAACGGAGAGGCGCGCCTGTTGCAGCAACTAAGGATAAAGTACCTCGAATATTATACAATAATAAGCCCGTGACAAGGTCAAGTGCTACAAGGTTCAAGCACATCGGCAAAAAGGAGAGACTTGGTGGAAGATAATAAGAGATTAAATTTATTATCGCTATCCTCAAACTCGCCAAAATTTCCACATTGTGAAAGAGCTTCTCAATGGCTTTAGTTTCAGTGATACTATTCACACTATTTGAATACATACCAAGAGCGGATATTTAGATAATTAAAATAACACCGAACATAAATAAAATTATTCAAAGGTATATTAATTTTCAAACAATCGTCAATTTTCATTAAAATTGACCTGACATATCGATACGATGAACAAAACTAACCCCGGTTTTTATTTACGTTTGAAACTCTTTCTCATTTTCTCTTTCTACTTCCTTTTCCTTTCACTCGCTTAGTTTCCGAATAATTCTGAATCCGAAACCCTGGCGTGTGTAAAATTTCACTTGTATCTCAGTATTTACGAGGCCTACGAGATAAGATGCAACAAATTGGTTTCCACTGGATGTATCCGATGGCTTTGAGCCTCGATCCATATCCGATATATCGGAAGTGCAGGCCACGAGAGAGGTTCACGTCGTTAGTTTCCGGTTCAGTACTCGACGCGGGGCTTCCCCTCGAGGCAATATATATGGGGTCCCATGCTGTCTAATGAGGCCTGACACGGGGTGCAAGATAGACTCTCGCCCAGCAGCCATCGCGTTTAATATACTTATAGGCTTGCCCGTTCGCTGACTCGGTACATTATTGCCCCATAAATAAATTAATGGCAAAGCATCGATTAGTCAGGGTTCTATATTTTATCGGATTTAGTTCACGAATTGAAGAATGAAAGGGGAGGCGTAAAAAAAACAACAACGACAGAAAACGGAACTTTCTTTCCGAGATAACGGGGTTTATATCGGTCTAATGGGGATACTTTTGGCCAACGGTGACACCGTGTTGAGGGTTACACTATGACAGTGATTGAAAGACCCGATGATATCTACTCTCGGATAACAGCCAACGGAAGTATCGCTTTAATCACCATATCCGAAAGTTTGTGCCATTGCACACGCTATTCAATGCTTACGGCGTATTTTTACATAACATACACGCACAATCTAGCGTCTCTAAAAATCAAATCTCGGAAATATTTTTTTCGTACCTTGTTAACACGTTAATGTGATATGATTCAAATTTCAAAATTCTATATAAAAAAAAATCTGATGTACACCGACGTACAAGCAATATTCTCAACGGACTCGACATCCGATCGACTCGATATTTTCCCACGCCTGAATTACAATCTGAAAAAAAAAATGTTCTTTTGTCTCCTTTATTTTCAAAACCCAAACACAGAACAATTTAACCGTTATACTGTAATTTCGAGTGAAAAAGACCGAGGATCATTCGAGTCGAGACATGTCAACATATTTTCTACTGTACTAACAATAAGTTTATTTCTTGAACTGAAGACACACGTGGTATATACCTCGGGTTCCGGCGACGAGGACGACGCGGCACCATAAGGTCTACCTACTCCCCGTTGCAGAGGATCGATATCGTCCCCACCCTCGCAATGCCATAACACAACCCAGTGCAACACCGTACGCGGTGTGCACTACCCCCTTCCTCTTGACGTGAGAGAGAGAGAGAGAGAGAGAGCAGCGCACACACACACACTCTCTCTCTCTCTTTCTCTTTTTTCCGTGCTGCGTATGATCGTGGTTTACCACCTGTCCTCATTACCGTACAGTATACGTGTGTAATGACTCAGGTCGTACAGTACGGATGAGTAACAACGCCGCGTAATGACTATGCAATGAGAACTCAAACTTTTACCCGGTTTCATTGAATTTACAAAGTTTACCCGCCTTTCGAGGCGTAGGAATTGTCGAGAGGTGCAGGGCTTACATGAATGGGACTCTGATCAAGGCGCGCGAATTTTAATGAACCTGACGGTAAATACACTCCTCCGAACCACCGAACCACGTAACTGACATCTTTGATTCTCGTACGACCGTAGGCGAATTCTTAGGTGAACATTGAAAACAATTTTATCCGTAAATTTTGAACTGCAGTAATCGTTATAAATTACATAGATTATATGACTGGTTAACTTTGAGAAATATTTTTGCCTGTAGTACTCGTAGCCATTATCGCAACTCTCCATGTATCGGACAAGTTTACTTTAAAGACTTCGTATGACTCCACATCCTTTATTTAACAATCTGTAAAATTTATAGATTATTTGCAATCAAAAGAACGTTAGTGATCTTAATTTCACGACTGCGGAGAACTGATACGGAGACTCGTTGTTGAGATAATAGATGCGGACCGGTAAGAAGACCCCATTAGGTATAGAGCGGTGGAAAATTTACGAACTTTATACCGTGCGGATAAAAGGAAATCGTAAAAACGTAACGAGGGTGTCTGTACTCGATGAAACCCTTCGTCCGACGTCGGGACCGTCGCGCATACCTTTTTTGCCGCATCTTATTATTTTCCATCATCTTATTTTTATATATTTATCTACGGAGGATCGTTTGCAATGAAAAAGGGCCAAGGTGAGAGCAAAAAATGACGGAAAGTGGGGGGGCAAAAGTAATGAAAAAGGCGAGGTCACGCACCCACGAGCTGTAAACCCCCCGGTACACAGTCGAAACTTGGGTAGTCGACCCGACGTAGTTTATCCGTTGGACACAGACATATGGTACTTCACTTTTCATACGTGTGCGAGGGTAAGGGAGACGGAAGAGAGAGAGAGAGAGAGAGAGGGAGAGAGGGAGAGAGGGGGAGGGAGGGAGAGTGACAGAGAGTGCAACTCACAAAGGCACCTCGCCGCACGTAAGCCAGCCGATCCTGAGAAAGACAGAGCTAACCGGGGGGCACGGAAAGATTAATATCTCTATCAGAGGAGTTCAGGAGAGCAGTCCATCCATATCCAGCTTGAAAGATCCAGAATCCAGTATCCGGCACCTCTGGCGACGGTCCCTCAGGTCCTCAACCCTTCGTGGGCAGTTTTATAGCCCCAAACCAAGCGGAGTGTGGTATGCAGGGCATGAAAGAGAGAGCCTTGCGCACTTCGAGGAGTGTTTGCTTAACTCTCGACATTTTGGAGAAGCGAAAGAAGAGAAAAAGGAGAGAAAAAAAAAGAAGAAGAATAAGAAGACGAAGGAGGAGGATGAGGAGGGGAGGGTGGTGAGAAAAAATACTACTTCCACCCCCGCCATGGTGTTCCGTGATTTTGTGATTTCTCCGGAGGACAGGAAATTCGATTTGTTATTCCTGCAGAGAACACCGTGTCCGCCGAATTTACCAATTCAATTTTTCTCCGCCCCCCACGCTTCCGCATTCTTGTACCGCATACCTTGCGAGACTCTCGTTTTACTTTCCTTACATCTATAAGCGTTCACTGGTTAAAACTGTTGGAATATTCACTGCCAGCTTTAGAGCCGCTGAAGAGGAGGTCTTTAAAGTCTACAAACTCCTGGGGTGGGGAAAAATTTTCCTAAAGGTCAATTACGTTCACACCATTTTTTGATAACAGGTCTGCAATGTCCCGTAATATTTTTCCTCCCCTGAATCGCTACTGCTGCTGCTACTGCAAGATCATAATGTACGCAAGACTTGATTTCAGGGGAATTCCAAGCGTCAGGCAAGCACACAATTCCTCACGGTCGAGTTAAATCCACCCTACGCTTATATGTGTAGGTATACGCGGAATTTAGAGAATCTTTATGACTAAATTGTATACGATACGAAAAATGTTACGTGACTAGACGCAGTAATCGCTTTGCCAAACCGTCGGTAAGAACGTCGAGCAGCGAGTAACGTACTTGTAACAATTCGGTTATCGTTACATTATTTTACATCAATAACTACTACATAAGGCCGTCTCGACGAGTGCCGTTTTGAAACCTTTACGATCTCGGTAGTTTGCAAAATCTTTTTCAGGGTGTATAGTCAACTTTTCCTTCAGCGATTGCTTCTGTTCCTCGTTATGATCATCTCAACAATTTACCAGCAGAATAATCATGGTAAAAATCTATCATCTTAAAAAGAAACTAATCCGAAATGTTATCGGCGTCACATGATTTACGATGTAGTACGGATTTTTTTGTTGGATAAGAATAATGATACGGATTCCTTCATAAATTCGGATAACCTACTTTTGGCAGTTAATCCCCATGGGGACCGATGATAGTAGACAAAAACGGATATAGGAAGCTACCAACGGTGCTACCGGAGCTTTTCGTCATCAAATACCACCTCTTTCGGAATCGCGTCATATTTTACATTTCATTTTCGTATATATTTTCACGCGAAATCGACGGTGAGTCAAGGTAAGCATTTTTTTTACGTGTTATTACACTGTAAAAACGAAAACTCGAAAGCGGGACCTCTAAATCTTATCCGATCGAGCTCAAATTTGCTGGCGACTTCTTTTCGTCATAAACAACAGTTTCATAAGGAATCCGCACGAAAAAAAAAAAAAAAAAATCAGTGAACCACTCTAATATACATGTAACCTCTCGAACCTCTGAATCCAAATTGTCCTTCACACTCCACAAATAGAGTGACGATCCTGAACCCGTTGATAACCAATAGACGATACCTACGACACCAAAATGTGTACTTGTCTTGCGGTAACATCGATTAAACACGGAAGGGTAAGTAAATTAACCCTATCTTTATCTGGCCTTTGTAGTCTATGGTTATGCCACAAGACACGCGACGTCGTGGGCATCCTGCCCCATCCATTAGTACCCCTTACAACACGAGTATATCGCCTTTCCCTTCGCCGCAATGTACCCTCCTCGTATTGTGTCCTCTCGTATATGTATAGTACGAGAATACCTACAGGCATTTACCGACGTGTGCAAATGCCGGGTGTAAGTATATCAACAAACAGTCGACGACGTCTACGCACCTCCGGCTCGGCGACGTTGTACACCGTAGTCCCTTACTGCTCCAGGTTTCCTCCCTGCAGATGTCCCGTAGGAATTTCAAACGTGACTCGTCGAATTCTCGCTTTCCCTTCCTTGCCTTGCCTTTCCTTTCGTCGTTCACCACTTCGACGGCGAGAACGACAAAGGCCTCCCTGCATCCGATCCGCGGTTACATCAGAATCCGGACGTCTTTATCACTTTACGACTTGCGTGTCGCGTGAATCGTTTTCAAGGGTCTCTGTTCGCCGTTTGTTAGCAGGCGTGCGTCGTTAAAAGTAACATTAACGCTAATCGGCGGCCTGACAAATGATTTTAATAAGTGCTCGCCGTCGGATACGCGTTCACAACGTGTTTACTCACGACTCCCGTCGTAAGATTATAGGGTACCTCTGATTGCAAATTAGGCTACAACTTGTCATCCGCACCAGTCGTTTTCCTCTGGATTCAGAATAAAACTCGACACCTACACTCTCCTTGTTGATATTTAGGCAATTATTACAAAAGTATGTTCAACAGTAAGTTAAGTGACTGTTGTATATACCTGCATTACTAAGAATCGATAACTTTGGCAATGATCAACAGTCCGAACGTCCGTGCTTCGCAATATTAAACGTAAAAGTCAGAGGACTACAGCCTTACGAAACATGGAACTAACCGAATCGGTTCGATCCCGAAGGCCCTTCGTACGGTTAATTACCAACTTCGGAGTCTGAGGTGATTGTCGGTGTCTACTCAAGGATGACGTTCAAATGAGGCGCGATAATTTTCAAGTCAGACCATTTAGCGTCCATTTAGCTCGCCTCGCTCGCATGTGCGATGCTCGTACATAGTAGACGTACTCGAAGTGATAAATGCGATGGCATTCATCTGCGGCAGGATCACCGTACAGCCAACGTGGATCACACACTCTTGGCATCGCCGGAGCAGGCGAGTCCGCCGGACGATGACTCGACGTTTTTGCATTTTGCGTTGACAACGAATCTCTTACCACGACGTAAAACACTTCGCTAAATATATATGCTGTTTAATGACGTAGTAATTCTCCACTCTACGCGACTTTGATTTACGCGTCGGGCGCGATAACGACTCAACGCGTTTCGCCACCCCCGCTTTACTGTATATTTATTTACATACCAACGTTAATAATGCCCGATTTGCCTACTTACCACGCATTATTTTTTTCCGCCATAACGTGAAAATAGTGTATTTCGTGAACAACATGCCTAACCGGGAAACTCGAACGGTGCGAGCAAATGAGGACAAATTGCAGTTTCCGAAATTTTTCGTAACTCGTGTAATGACGACGTACTATGGACTTACCCACGTATATGTGCATATCCCTAAATCCGGCACGAGCTTTTTTTCCAACCTATAATGGTTGTGGGGCCTTAATGCGTCAATTTCACCCCACGTAATGCACATAAATTACTTGACGTATATGTATGTATATATCATAGGGGGATAGTTATATACTGTCTAATTCTAGTTCATGAGGTTGGCGGTAACAACATAAACGATGTCATAAAGTAACTCGCCTCTTTTACTTTGTACGGGTAATTTACCTCATATAATTTTGTATCTTGAATATATATATACTCTCTACTTGGTGTTATTGTACCAATGACGAGTAAAGCACGAAGTGTAACGTATATCTTCTCCCGACATAAATTTTTCGCTTTTCCGAGCATTATCCCAATTTATTTCTATTATATAGAAAACTTCGTGCATTCAACTGCAAATCACGGCAAACGAATGACTAAAAAAAAATTTTTATCAAATCAACGGCTACAGGGGTAAAGAAAGCGCCATGTAAGTATAATACTTTCAGCCCCATGAGTTTCGTATCCAAAAAGGTTTTAAAAAATTGAATACTGTAGCTCCTTTTACGTAGCAACCACGAAGGGTGCGATGCTGGTATATAAGCAATGCGACAACTTACCCGTCAGGCTACCTCAGTCTCGTTCTCCCTCGCGTATCAACCAACGCGAACTAAAATATACTATGTATCGTCAAAGTATACGTGGCACCAAATTCATTCATCAATCTATTGATTCACGTGAAACATCTTTATGTGTATAATGAATAACAAAATAAAAAAAGGAACCAGCAAACCGCCTCGCGCTCTTCTGGTTATCGGTAAAAGTAAATAATCAAAGCGAAACATCAACAAGACGCGCTTCTTCGTGGTACCAGCTATTGCCTATAACTAAGGTAGGTATTAAGTATATTCCCTGCAACCTATAGCAATTGTGACGAATCACATAACCGATTAGTTAGACATTTCTCACGTACATGGCACGCCGAGTCGTACCAGAAAAGGTAAAACGGTATTTCGTAATTTTGTTGGAGAAGAGAAAAAAGTAAAATGTCTGAGGATATTGGCAACGCCCGAGCATGCGGGGAACAAGTCTGTTGTATCCGTAGGTAATTAATAACCCTCTAATTTCCCCTGTTGATTAATTGAACGTGTCACGTGATGCTGGGGCGACGGATAACGCACGTCCAGATGAAAGATTGAGCCGACGGTTATCTGTATCTCTAATCTGTAGATCACGCGGTGTTCAGCTATACAAGGAGTACAAGTGAAGCCTCGCGTAGGTATGTATGTGCATACCCAATGTCCACAAAGAGTAAGCCCAACTACCGGGGGCAGCAAACTAGGTTCGTTAATTAAAAGTTTTCAACGATACGATAAGGCGAATTTGAATTAAGAAAGGGAGGTAGGAATCACAGACAAATTTATCACGCTTGCTAATGAATTGCCGGTACAGAAGGCAAGCCGATGTTCAGTGCCTCTGGCGTATTGCGCTTGCGGTTATCTTACTTTGCCTAATTTTGGCAATCTTCTAGTCATGAAAATATACCGGTTTATAATCGCTCAATAAAATTGTTGTACAAAACTTGTACTTTTTCGCGCGAACACAGAGAATAATCTCACACTAACTGTAAGTCTTTGCGAATCTGCATCAAACGTGGACGATATCGCGCCTAATTATTTCAAATTCAATTGAGTAACTACCAAATGTATGCACACCCTGAACATGCACAATATCGTTGTATAAATATACATTCCATTCAAGGATTTTATTCGTGATTTATATATAATTCGTGATTTAATTTATTCAAAAATGAACATAACTTTCAACAGAAACTCCTTCGCTCACATCAAATGATTTGAAAAATGTTCCTTCTTTGAATATTTCCTATAGTTGCAGCAGCCGCGTGAATACTTACTTGATATATCGTCAAAGAGTTATTAATTTTTCAAGACCATTGACAACAATTTCATAATCTGTGCAGGCATCTGGTATGTTTAAGAATTTTTCTTTATACTAGCTTATTACGTATTTTTATTTCGTATACCTATCATTATTACTATTATTATTGTTAGTATTATTTTTATCATTTTTTCTACCACACGTATAAAAATAATTATGTACTGAACAAGATTTCTATCATTCAATAAATGTATGAAAATTAATTTCAAATGTCGAAACGTATGACGCATAATCCGTAACTTTTAAGCAGCTGGAATAATATCATGAATAAGTGAATATTGTTCGACTCTCAATCTTTCGTCTGGTGAAAAGTTATAGAAAAAGCAGACATGTTGAAGCGGATAAAAAAAAAGGTTCATCGTACCCCTCCCAACTCACTTACCGTTTGTCAATGTTGACAAAGTGCGCTATAGTAGATAATATATTTAGGCTCTAAAAGCGGTGCACGGCGCTCCGAGTACGTAGTGTAAATAATATTTCACCGCTATTTCGAACCACCAAACACGTGACGATCACCCTTCCGCGGTTTCAAATATCTCGCCTAGTTTAAGTCAAACGGAATGTATTCGTTCCGAGTTGATTGTGCGAGGTTTGGCCGAAACTGAGAGTAAACTGTGAGCAACTATCGCATGAGAATCTTACACGTAACTGTGATAAGCGTTTGATTTGATTGGCTGTTCTAGTTAGTCGGTACATGGATGTTGAAAATATCCTACAATATGACGAGTGACCTTGATAGTTAGGGCCCGGATTAATACGTAAATATATATTTTTTACTTAAATGATTTTCGTTCCTTACTTGGTTTTCTACGTAAAGTATGATATTCGGAGGCAGAAAATGCAATTTCTATTTTCCATATTTTTTCAACTCTAAATTATAAGTACATATTTTGTAATTTTGAATACATATTTATCCAGGCCTTATTGATAGTAAACATTTACCTATATAGCGGTGCTCCAATCACCGACGAAAGGTAAACAAAAACATGTCACAACTCACTGGTAAAAACTGAAAACTACTGATATGAATATTAGGCACGACTGTCACTGGTTGATATGCAGGTTATTCGAATCTCGAACGTGAACACGCGTTGATTTCCCAAAATCGGGCAGCCAAAGGGTGCCTGTAGGGCGGGCACCCTCACCGCACGCTTACAAGCGTGCAACTGACGAAAGGCTCCGAGTGGAAACATACCGAGAGGTTAGACATCGCGGCGCCCGCGATGTGCCAGCGGATCCGTCAACAGCTGCGTAAAGTCGAAACAAATACCGGCCGGCTCGACCGCTTCGTTCAATCTGACCACCTATCGCATTTGAGAATTGAGATCAGACAGAGTTTATATGTTCTTCGTTGCTGATTCTGCGGCCTATTTAACGCTACGCTACATCGGTTAACGTTCAAAACACGACCTTGGCCGTCATCGTTCCGCACTTCAGACTCTATAGCGGACTCAAGTTCGCGCGCTTTTGTTATCAGCTCCGCCGATAACAAACTGCGCGAAGTACGCATTTTTTTTTTAACAAATTATGCGCTAACTTCTTTACGCGTGTGTCTTGTGTTGATAATCTTGATAGAGATGAATATTGAGTTGATAATTAATAATATTCCAGTTTCTTTGACTCGAATGAAATCAATGTGGGAGTTTGTAATTGAACAGTAGTAGGAGTAAAGATTATGCCAGAAACTAGACGTATAGTTGTACTTGTCTTTTAATTACTTTTTTCTAGATAATAAAATTAATACAATAAATTTACACGTTTATTTTTAGTTTAGTGTGATATATCATATCATAGGATTAGGTAATGCGCGTAGCGAATATAACATCTAATTTGCATGATAATTATTATAGGTATAATGTGTATACTATGTTTTTAATATAAAAAATTATACCGTTTATTAACAAAATTTGGTATCCGTATAATCACTGCGCAATATTTGGCGTACATTAACACTAGTAATTTATTATTCACCTCCTCGTAAAAATTGTTATTTATAAATTAATAATACAGTATACTTCTGGCGGTCACCGCGGGCGAGTATTACGAAAAATTACACGGGAGTAACATTGATTAATTATAAGTACAATTCACGAATTGACTACAATTACATCACGGCTATCGCAAGCTATCATACACGTCTAAAAATTAGTTATCGTTACGTGAATAATAAACACAGATCTCTGTGGTATTCTTTCAATTACATGATACTATCTCTATATACATAGCTAAATAGAAAAATTAATTTGCGTTAGAAAAGTACTATGCGGGATATTCGGCTAATTCTGGGTAACAGAGAATTCAATATTCGTGATAATTTGTATAATTACAATTATAAATAATTACAACAGCCTTGATCAGATCTAAAGGACGTCACTGAATGATTTTGTTCTTAAGGCGTTTTCACTTCAAATACCGTGATTACCGTTTCATTTATTGCTCAGGGTCGCCATTGTTGTAATAAGTTTGTATAAAAATATCCCATCTAGCAATTACGTAGGTGGAGTTTTTCTTGAGCAAAACAGACAGCTACTCGTTGTATGCATACAGTAACCAGTTAAACGTGAATTAGTACCCTATCGCTTCTCTCTGTAACCCAGCGGAGGTAAAGCCTCAAGTCTTTGGGACTCTTGTATATTACATTGCTATTCACCTAATTCCCTACACTCCCATACTCTTTAATGATTAATCATCAATTCACGTTGGAGTATTATGCTGTATTATAGTTTTATGAGGGAAGAATATAAAATAAATCTATTTAAATGCATTTGGCATGTTTTGGTTCCTATATATTTTCTGTCAGTTTTGAAATTAAGATATCTAAATAAATAAGTTATTTTAACACAAAAAATACTTCCACATCGTGACCTTAATCCAAATCGGCCTTACAAGCATTTATACGCATACGTCATTAAAAAATATTCATTCTACCACATTCCTATGATTCCTAGTCAATTCGAACTCTAAAACATTCTTTTTCTTTTCTTCAGTCATATACGTAATTTGAGATACTTTGTGCCTATTAGGTCACCCCTAATCGAGATCGTTTTTAATGAACTGTCGATATATTAATTATTACGACTTTTTAACTAATTTCGTCTGTGTTGGTTTAACGTTAACGATGCCTGGTTTTATATGAATACTTTGTTTGTTGGACCTATTCCTGCTGGCTGCCGTTGTCGTTTGCAAAACGGACTTTCTATTCTTTACATCCTTTCTTGTGCTCGAGGTAATTGTCTCTGTGATATTTTTTTCAAAATCTGCTTGACGGCTACCCAACTGTGAGATACTTTCGTTTACGAGTTTTTTTGTATTCTTTGCATCCTTACCATCACTACTGTAATTTTTTCGCGAAGGCTGCGGTGTATAATACAAGCTATACCTTTTCGATTTGTTCGAATGTTTTTGTTTTACATCGTGTAGCTCATCAGTGGAACTAGACTTCTTATTTTTCGTCACGTACTCACTACTCGACGTTTGATTAACTCTTTCATCAACATCCTTCCCACCTTGCATCCTTCTACCCACGTGTGGAGTATGACAGCTATATCTTTTATTTCTATGAACTTCATTCCTTGCTGAACTGAGTTCGTCTGTAGAATTACTGACATGGGATGGTTTTTTTTCCCTTCGCTTGACTAAACATTTCTCAGTAACATTTGATGCACTTTCCTGACTTTTGCTAATTTTCTGTGACTGGTTAGAATTCTGTATTTTTTTGGTTGATTTAGAAATACTGTATTCCGACGGAGACTGGATACGACTTGAATTTATAACATTTTTTTTATCGTCTGTGCTAGAATTAGGACACCTTTCTCTTTCGCCAGTTTTATCTGACGATTTCGCTTCATAGATCCTATCACTCTTAGTGAATTTGATGAACTGAACATTTTCAAAGCTATCAGTGGACTCGATACTGTGAGAAGAGTCAGAACTCTGACAAAGAGCTGACCTTGCAAATTGTATATTGACGAAACTATCTGAAGTTTCAATATCATTATCAGAGCTCGATTTTCCATCGTAATTGGACCTGGTACTTAAATCTACGGTATCTACATGTCTAGTCTTAGCAAACTTTGTGAATTTTGATGCATTGTTGTTTGAAGTTTGTGGCGCTTTATTCCAACTGATTTTAGAACAAGTTTGTTTTCCACTATACCGTGTACTCATTGGAGAAATACCGTTATTTGAAATTTCCGAGCAGTCCGAAGAGTCGCGATGCGTCGATTTTAATGATTCAAGTTTTTCGACAGACTTAGCATGAGTACTTTTCCGTACACGTACTTTTTTATTCTCTTCGATACTACTTCCACTACCATACTTCTGCCGCTGATTAGAAGATTTCGATCCAGCACTAATTCTCCCGCGGACGTCAGACAATGAATGTCCATTCCTAACAGAGGACGAACGACTGTTTGATTTTAATTTAGGACTTTCATTGCGTGTTGCAATTTCTGACATAGAGCTACCGCAATTCCTCTCTTTGGCAGTCAATTTTCCATTTTTATTGTTCGAACTAGGGTGGATTGAAGCACCGTTCATCGATGGTACAGAATTTAGAGCTGAATTTGGTCTTTCTTTGATATCGGCATCACTCATCTGACCTATGTTATTCATTAAATCATGCATCGATTTTGTCATTGCTCTAATGTCTTCCAAACAGGCAGTATCAAGAGACTGTGGTTCATTGGCATTACAATATCCATTCAAAAAGTCAATTTCATTGATGTGCGTGTCAGATGCAGACAGAGAAACATTACAGTATGTTTTTTGAGATTTGGGAAAGTCAGACCAGTGTCCTTGAGTAAACACAAAGTCTGACAGAGACGAAGTGGGCGCCACGTAGGCGTATTGACCATCGATTCCTGTGTTATTGCTAGATTCTTGTCTTCTCGTTCCATAGTCATAGCTGAAGTCATACGTGGCTTGTCTTATCGGCTTACGCTGCTTATGCCAGTATTGCTCCGCCGGTTCTGCAGCTGCTGCAGTGGCCTGCTCGCCTCCTAAAAAGCTCTGTTAGTGTACAGAGACCAAACAAAAGAAAATACCGCTACAGATACAACAAACCACTACAAAAGCTGCTGCGAGGAACTTGCGCTGCGTGATTTGCACGATAGAAGCGAATCACAACCAAGGATCAAATTAACGGTTTCTTACGTAAGCAGTTTACGAAGCTGGGCTGTCTATCTCAAGAAAGGGTATACTGGCAAACAAAATACATGTTATAAGCTGCAATAAATTATACATAAAGTGCAACTACCAAAATAACACCTCTTTCTCATCTTAAACAAAAAAAAGGAAGCAAAAAACCCAAATTTCTGCGCAATTTACAAGATAAATAGAAAAGGGTTTCATTTTCGTAATTCGAAATACGTAGAATACGATGTTTCACTAATGAAGAATCTGTTGCAGGCGGACCAGTCTTAGAGAAAATCCCTGATATAACTTTCAGTGTATAAAATTTTGTAAATTGTAAGGTGGTCAGCTGATGATCACGACAATCTTAATACGACGGGAGAGAATTTACAAATGCGAAGTTTTATAGCATTAAATTCCCCCTCTCAATAATATGAATTGAAATCTGGAAATATGCAATTAATAAATTGAACACAAAAATCGCAATCACGTACTCAATTTATCCCGATTTTTCAGTATTTTCTGTTATCTATCTGAATCTTATTACACCTACACCCTCGGAGAATACTCCTATATACCTCACATTTAGTTTACGCACCAAGATTGTATGTCACTTTATTTATATTTTGAAACAGATAAGCTTGAAGTACTATATAATCTGAAATCAAGTAGTGCGAACATCTAATAATACAAAGCTAAGAAATGTGCCAATAAGTGCAAGGTAATAAAATGGTATCCAGTTCAAAGTTCGTTGCAACAGAGCCCAGCGTACACGATAGTAAGAGATGATAATGAGAGCAAAAGCTGTACTCGAAATGAAACTATTGAATCAAGCTACTAACCAACAAAATACTGAAATTTTATGTGTCCGATTAGATATAAATATAGCTGCGTATATACAGAACAGAACCTATCACTGGAATCAACCATTCCTAGCACCTTTCTTTTTACTACAACCGAAACGGGCGTTTAGGGCTGCAAAGAAGTAACCTACAGGTATGAGTTTTCAGGCATGCAAATATGAACTATTATACCCGGTAAATCTAATTATAAAAAGCATATGAGTAAAAAATTACCGCGAGCCATGGATGGTCCAGAACATCTTCGGCGCTAAATCTCAGCTCCGGTTGCACTTGGAGCATATTCGATATCAGCTGTTTGGCTGATTCGGATACAGAGTCCCAGTACGGCGCTGTGTACTCGTAATGACCACTCAAAATACGCTCAAACAGCTCCTCCTGCTCATTTTCGGGAGACACAAACGGTGGAAAGCCACACAACAGAATATACATAATTACGCCAGCAGCCCACACGTCAATCTGTGAATAACAAAAAGTAGGCATTCAACTTTTGCATCGAAAATTAACTTTATTTATTCTTATGAATATTTCTAATATAAAACGTAGGCAGATTATGATATGGTTATAAATATTTATAGTCAGAAAAGAATAAGTCATACAGAGGAAATGATCAGGTTGGTGTCAATGACTCAAGCTAATTATAAATCTCATCCAAGTAAAATCACCAAGTGTCTTTTAGAGTAATTAAAAAAACAATAATTCAAAGAAACTTTGCCTGTCTTTACAATTGAAATTGACAGAATTTACCACCAAAATCCACACGGGTATTTACAAATATTTTCCACCCTCAAGTATAAATAAAATAAATAAACGATATTGTTATTCATGTGAATTTCAAGTACATATACCCAAGAATATATATAGGAATATATCGAGCATAAGAAGTTTACAGTTTAACCAACACATAAATGGAAACGCAGCTGACTTGTGACAAAATTAGTAGGTGTAACCGTAGGAGGAAAGTTGTCTATCCATATCTGTCTATATGTTCCCAAGTAGCTCACACAGGCCATCAGCATTCCATAATCTGTTCATTGCTCCGTTTATTTTCGAAATTTAAACCAATTGAAACAACCAAATTATTTATACAAATGGATGCGTAAATTTCATAAGATATTCATATTTCGAGGAATAGAAAAAAAAATCCGACACACTTACCTTTAATCCGTAGCCAACTTCAGCAAGTATTTCAGGAGCAACATAGGTAGGGGTTCCGCAAACCGTGTATAAAGGTTCCCTGACGAGTTGTGCAAGACCGAAATCTCCCAACTTCAAACATGTTACACGACTTCCTTCCATCTCGACTAGGAGATTCTCTGGTTTGACGTCACGATGTACTATGTGGTGCGCGTGTAAGTATGCTAGGGCTGATACTAAATGAGTGATCATCACGCTAGCCTCTGCTTCGGAAAATTTCGTAGCAGCAGCTATTGCATCAAATAGATCACCACCCTGATAAAAAATAAGTTTTAGTTTAGGAAACAAGTCACCTAAAGGAATGTAGTTCTAAAAATGATGGAAGGAAAACAATAGTACTGAAACCCGGTTTCCTTTACCTTGACTAACTCCATGACTAAGAACAATTGGTCAGTTGTTTCTTGTTCGGCAATCAAGCTAATTATATTCGGATGACAAACTTGTTTCATTATTGCAATTTCACTGTCCAGCATTGTTCCTTGACCTTGACATTTATATTTATCGATAATTTTCAACGCGTACTCTACCCCAGTTCTCCTGCGAACAACAAAATTTCAAAATGTCAGTGAAATAGATAAACAGAAGACACCAAATCACATTACAGCAATCAGCTTCAGAATGGAACTGAATACCACGATCACAAATAGATTGTCACGAAGTGAAAACTCTGTAATTGTACAAGTCTACGTTTCAATAAGTGTAAATAAATAATTAAAATTTTTAAGCTTCTCTAGTATGTCTATGTAATAAAAAAATTTATACTATTATACAAGTAGAAACACGAGTAAAGGCAAGAAAAAGCCCAATGTCATTATGAAACTCACCTCTGGATACAGTGCCGCACAACAGCAAAATTTCCATCTCCAATAACATGTCCAGCTACAAAATGCATTCTGAGGGGTAGTGGTAGTTGTACAAAAACAGGACTTGGTGTTCTGACTTGTGGTATGCTGAGAGCTTTCTTTCCTGATTTCTTCGGCATTGGAGGCATGGGACCCCCATATCTCTTGGTCAGGCCATGGCCTCTCCTAAAGCTTTGAACAGCTTTGGATTCCTCAAAGTCAAGTTCGAAATCTTCCTGAGTCAATTTGTCTGTACCATAAGCCAAGAAAATTTCCTCATTTTGAAAAAACTGTTCCAACGTTGTGACCTGAACACCACTCAAAGTATAAACTTTTCTCACAGCACCAGAATCTAACTTAACTGCTTCTGTGATCGCTTCTAAAGCGTGCTCAAGACTCGGAGCATTTCTTTTGTTCAACAAGAGCCGCAGCACCCTGCGAGGTTTTGTTCCATGCCTAATCAACGTCACAATTTTGGCCTGAACATAGATAGGAACAGAAGTAGTCAGGCGACCGGTTCCAGCCGGTGACTGCGGTAGTCCAGATAGCGAGCTGCCCCTCCGAACTTTTGATGCAGAATATTCGACTTTTTTGAAAGTCTCACCTTGTCCAGAGCAAACGTAACATTTTCCATCCTCCAAATCGCCGACACTTACCACTTTCCTTCCATCCATTGTGTAAATGGCTCTAACTCCATTGGGCAATGTTACATTTGAAATTAATGCTCTTGTCAAATCCGTTGCCAAACTGTCAAAGCTCCTATATCTTTCAGGGGTCACTGCCATTACTACACCGGTATAGAATTTGTCTCCGTTGCGAAAAAAACGGACGCGTTTCGCCTTCTTTGCTGGTGGTGTTCGAAGCAGATTCAACGAGTGCCGTGATGTTACATCAAGCAAGCGTTCTTCCAATGTCACATTTGTCATAGCGCCTACTTCACCTCCTCCAGAGAGACTACTGCCTCCCGACGGCGAGGCACCCCGACTCAACGGTTCCTCCATCATCCTGCGTTTCAAACAATCAACTTTTAACTATCACATAATATATTCATTTATAATATATTCTATCTTTAAGACGTTTTACCAGTTACAAAAACACAATATAACAAAAATCTTGAATAACAATAGGACTGCGATGTTGTTCACAAATTTCAAGATTCCACCAATTCACCATTTCTGACTAACGCACGCATAGTTATATCATCAGGAGTGATATGTATATGATGTACGAAACTCTGTGCAACAGCTGGTTTGAACAAAACATAATAAACAATAGATCGGTGTGGATTGCATTTATTTCGACAAATCAAGCTTCTTTATAAATGTTGATAGTTCTCCCTAATGTTGACCAAAAATCGTATCACTGTCCAGGGCTCGTTATCACAATTAGCAGTCGCCAATCGCGCCAAATTCAGTAAAATGAAACATAAATACAGACTCGCCGACTGCACTATCTTTTACCGCAAACAGAAACCTACCCAGCAAAAATATAAACACATATTGCCCCACTCTCACGATGAAATTCAGCATCCCACAAGTTTTATCAGTCTACAGATTTTTAGAGCTTTCACTTAAGTCTTATATCAATACGATCGATGCACAAAGAGCCAAAATATACTAGTTCTGATATTTACAACGTCGACGAAATCGTCACTTCGATCAAGAATTTTCGCCGACTTTCAGACCTCGTTTTAAAACTGTATGGTATTTTTCTAAAAAGGCCTGCCAAGCACCACTTACTAATTTTATTTTTTTTCTTAGGACTTTCATCAGTGTATGAGTTGTTTTATTATTTATTCATACTTAATTATCATTTGTAGTTGGATAAGTTTAGGGTCGGTCTGACCCCAGTGTGATTCCAGAGAGATGTGGAAGCTAAGGGTTGAGTTTCAATCCTGCTTTCATTGTGCATTGACAAACATATACTTGGCAATAATATGTGATTTCATTATTTTTTTATAAAGGACGAGGACACATGTTTAATGTACTTGGTGAAAGGTTTTTGCACCAAGGTGCTTTTTGGTTGATAATTCAATTTTACATTCTCAACAGAAAGTCACGCGATGACAAAATGACAATTTAACTGTACATGGTACTTTAATTTTTCCCATGACTATTTCTTACTAGTAACATTATTGAATACATTGACAAGACCTGACTCAATCATTTGAAGCGATAATATATTTGAGAGAATTCCATTGCTTGTTCCTCATTTTAGATTAATTTTAAGCTATAGGGCACATCATGACGCACCTTTGTCGTGTCGAAAGTCTGAAGAATGTTTAAAAATTTCAAAATTCCAATTACCATTTATAATAAATAAATAATTGACACTTCGAAAACTATAATTTCCTCTACTATCCCAGCTGTGTAATTAAACTATACGCCTCTGCTACATAAGAAGTAAGGCAACACGATATTGGGCAACTTATCATTACACGTTGGTTAGAAAGGTTCACTTTATAAAATATATTTAATAAAGGTTCAGGAAAAGTAATTATTTGTAATTTTTGTCTTTTTCATAAGCAGATACAAATGTTTATAACAACAACTAAAGTGCTAGAGAATATACACAATATTAATTTGGTTAAAAAATGAGTAGCTTGGACTCTGTGGTTTAATATGATAAGTATTCTTATTAATAGCACAATTGCTGAAGTTATAACCATTCATTTCATTTTCAGTTTTTATTTATCGTCAAACTATTTTCCCCAAGTTTTGCCTAATAAATCATGTTTCAAATTATAACAATTGCTGTCTCACGTCAATAAAAAGTTTTGCTGAAAACCCCTTGTTTTATTTATTTACTTGATACCAAGCAGTTTTTTTGCTGCAATAATTTGTATCCAAATAAAGCAGTACGATATATATCAAGACAATATATAGCCTCGAGTTACTTTGCATTGTGAATTGAAAACTTTACTTGTATAAGAAATAGCTGATGGTTTAATTTGCAACATTTTTCTTACCTGTATATGTTTTCTATATTTTCACGGATAAAAATATTAATAAATAAAGAGCGAAGCCGCGTCGACACACAAAGGATGGAGTGATTATATATAAGCAGGACTGAATAACGGAGAAATAAAAGTTTAAAGTATTGTGTTACATTGGTGAACAGGTAAGCAAGAGTTGAAAAGCAAAAGGGGAATGAACTTTAGGCAACTACGATTACAACACTGGATTATTTTTAGCCATCAATATAAAGTGTGTTAGGAGAGTAAATAATTCAAAAAAAGTGGTAACACCATAGTATCATAGGTAAGTGGTTAAACTATATCTGTTACCACCCTCAAATTCCAGAGCTAATCCCATAGCTTTAAAACTTTATGACTCTGAGCATACATATTGTACGCACACGTAAGTACTGCAATGATGTATAACTGCATAATAGGTAATCTGTGTACAAAGGGTACACTGTAATTGCAAATCAGTATGCAAAACATGCTAAAAGCGTGACTAATATCAGCCAAAACCCGACAACACCATTGAAAAAAGAGGGAGATATAACGATAAGATCTGAACTACACGTAGATATAGGTATACCGTACATGCTCTGTGTGTATAAATATCATACCTATAGGTATGCACAGGGTACAACTCGTGGGAGGAGGAGGGGAGGGGCTGGCGCGTTAAGAGAGGGTGGTACAATGACCCACGGTAACAGCAATTAAACTGTTTCAAAGTGTATGTTTAAACTTGGGATAATAATTGCGATAATCGTTAACGGTCCAAGTTGCAACACCCTGTACGTGGATTAATTTATACGGTAATTTTCACAGCTACGAATCCCGGCACTACATCACTAAGCGAAGAATCAAGCAATCTCACCGCAAATATATTCATGCAAATATCGTTGAACCCGCGCAGGATCACCGGTCACAATTTTACACGTTATAGAAAAATCAAATGTATATACCGACCGATTAGTATAACATATAAAGAGAACGAGGCAGCTCTGACAGATCGTGCGACGAAGGATTTTCTAACCTACAGATTCGGTCTAATCCTTTACGCAGCACACTCAATATATACAGATGTAAGACCTCGGGTTGTTACTCGGCTCGCTGTCGTGTCAAGAATCGTTCCACTGGTCATGACGAAGGAGAAATAAAGAAATGATTAAAGTACGGTGGTTCACCTGTCTCGCTGCAACTGACGACGGCTGGATTGATAAAATACGTTGACTGGAACGGCAGAAATGATTCACTACTGGCCTGACATATTTTCAAGGAATTGAAACTTCACGCTTCAACGGACTTGTTACTCAACTACAGGATAAACACTCCTATATTACGTTACAGCACCCACGCGATCTTTGATTTCCGTTGAACAGATTGATTTCTTCGCCGCACAAATCCCGTAATCACGCACCACGATCTTCCTCCGAAGGCAGACTGCGATCCAATAAATCTTGTAAAGTAGGCATGTAGATACGTACCTACATAACATACATAGGCGTAAGCCACGCGTAAACGAAAACACAGCGGCTGGCCGGAGGGGGATAGGAGGAAAAAATGGCAGACATATTGAGACCACGGGCTGAGACCTCACACCACATGCTTAGCCGGAAACTAACCATTCGGAAGTATGAAAACATTCACGTTTTATCATGGAAAAGAAAATTTTTCCGAATAAAAAAAATCATCACCACTGCAAATAACTGAATATTTATCGTTATACACAACCGTACTATTTATAAACATATAATATTTCCATTTTTTCAATCTATATTTCCACATAATATTCATGTACTCATTTTATTCATTTTTATACCAATATTTACACTTGATAATGCTATTCTCTTTTTTTTAACGATTATAAACCGTATTAGTCATGATATACAAACTTAATATACGTGCATGCGTATGCTGTGTGGATGATTGTGTCATCTATATATTACAAGCTGCTTAGAGCACGATTCATGTTCAGTTATTAAAATCGCAGATGTGGTTTATTCTTGATCATATGCCTGAAACAGAAATAAAACCATTATGACACCGTATATCATAAATTAGAAAGTCAACAGCTTAGAGGTCTTTTTACCTATTGGAGACCAGAAATCTTACGCTCGGAATTTGATCTACTTCTAGTTCTCTCTTGGTATACAAAAAGTTGGTGAAAAAAAGTTAGCTGCTCTATGCCTTTTCTAATCCGTTCATTCCTCCAAACTATTATCTATTACTAAACTACACTGCTCAACTGTCAAGTCAATTAAACCACTATGCAAGTGAAGTTCGATGTTTAAACAAAGTTGGTAAAACTGGTCCTCATACATACAACTTTAGAGAAAATTGCTGGCTGATATTTGACAATAGAATAGGATTAATAATAATAATAGTAATAATAATAAAACTTTGGAAGAACACGGAAGTTTGACAACACACATGCTGTAACATATTTCAAATAAATGTAAAAATGATCTGAATGCTAAGACAGCTTTTTTCCTTACAGAAAAATTAGGCAAATAAAAAAAAAAAAAAAAAAACAATAACCGTCGGAATTATTGATATTCTTTAATCGCAAAAAGTTATGAACTTCGCTATTTTGTACATAAATTGATCTTACTTGTCCAATTGCTCCCAGAAGACCATCAATGCTGCTCTATCTAAATGCCTCTTGGTGCGACTCAGTTCCACAACAGTTACTGCCCACTTGGCAACATTTGCATCTAGCTTCATTTCATCGTATTTCAAATGAAAGGCACAAACTGAAATCATATTAGTAAAAACATATAAAACTTGATCAGGCATTTTTATGAAAAGCAATAATATAAAAACTATTTGAATTCTCCAACCACCAAATGAAAAAAAGTTTGGGTGACAAAAACTTAATTACAGAATAAAACTACAGGATCTGTCACGTATCCAAGTGACATTGACCAGTAATGTAGATATATTGAATTGTCTTACTTTTTGAAAATATCTCGACAGGATTTCCGTCGTAAGGCCAACCTTTGAACTGCCATGCAGGACCCATAACAAACACCGCAACGACTCTCTCCCAGTCTGCATTTGTCAACTTTTGGGGATTATCAACAACTCTATAAGGAACAGTGAGACCACCATCTTTTCTTCGCTGAAGAAGAATCTCATTCTCCCTTTTACCACCTTGTGCTCGCTTTTCCTCGTTGCTAACATACTTCAATTCTTGCAATACTTCTTTGGCATTGTACATCGTTATAAGAGATGTAGTTGCACTGGGTATAATTATTATGGGTGTTCTACTTGGTCTTTTATTCTGAGCTGCTTGTTGTGGAGTCAGTTTTGCAGCAGATGCAGGAAGTAATCCGGAGCTTGGTGTAGCAGCAGGATTGACTGTGGGCTTTCTTATTGCGGGATTGGTACCTTCAGTCACAGATTTTAGCGTCATACCATGATAAGTCCCCATTGTGTCGATTTTAAATCCCTCAGTTTCTTCTTTTTGACGAATAAATCTTTCCTGGTCATAACGATTGTAAACTGCTGGTTGTGGCAATGGGCGCATAGGTGTAGACCTTGGCGTAACCATTGGTGCGGGTATTGCAGGCCCTTTTTGCATCCTGCCTTCTTCTCTGGCTTTGATACTTTGAAGTATGGCAAATATGTTCTTGGCAAACATTTTACCTGCACTTTGAAGTATCGTTGCTCTAGTTCTCCACTGTCTTTCTCTAGATACGATGTCCTTAGTATCATCGACATCCATGTCTAGTATAACACGCAAATCCGAACCCATACCAATGTCGTCATTTTCCTTGATTGTAGTACGCTTTTTTGCCAAACGTTTAGCTTTGATTGCAGCAATTTTCTCAACAGACATTGCCTCTGAAAGAGATTTGATATTGTCGACTGTGACAGAAGCTTCTTTTGGCGCATCCAGTCGCGCTGCCAATTGTTCCTTCACCTTCTGAACATGTGTCTCTTCAAAACGTGGCTTCTTAGAAAGTCCCGCATCTAGCCCATCTTCGGCAGTTCGTTTTACTTGTGTTGGTATTTCCAATGGAGCTGATTTATCTATGGAGGCTGAGGTGGCTGTTTCACCATTAAGGTAAGCCAGCAGATCTTTTCTGTCCGGACGGCGCACCACAGGTATATTCTCTGCGGCGGCTTGCCGCACATACACTGGATGCGTGAGTTGAACATGTTTCAATAAAAACAAAAGGCATTCAAGAGTATAGTACTCCTTAGGTGTGCCTTCCTTTCCGGATCTGCAAAATGTAAGCAGAAAACTGAAAATTTCACAACCAAACAATTACAAGGACTACAAAATATATGTCGATTCGTAGACAAACCCAAAAACTAACATGCAATTGAAATCTTACCACTTTGTAATATAAAAAAAATTAAATTCATGACATTTCACATTTTGACAACGATCAAGCTATTATCTTATATTTCTTATTTGCGTTTCGTTATGTCACTGAAGTTTCATGTCTCGCTGACTCGTTTGATGCGAGTGAAATCGAGATATAAACATTGCGCAATTGTTTTGGATAATTATAAATGTAGGTAATTGTTTACAGCTTCATTTTACATTTCATAGTGTTCAAATCTATGATTATGCAATAATAAATTTAATAAACATGTTTTGTTTATTTTGCGATTCGCTGGAGAAAAAGTATGTGAGAAGGTATAATGATACCTCTTTTTTCACATCGTGGATTACACTTGAACATTCATCAACAATGTATGATATCTGAATGCTAGTAGAAATCAAGTTTGAAATTTGTGAACAGCAGAAAATCTTATCGTATCTCCGTAGAAATTTCACATTTGATTCGTTCGTAAATTCCAAAATACAGCGACAGCTACGTCGATGTACAAAAAGAAAATCTTCATAATAAATAGGAGGAAGCACGTAAACTTTACTGCGTTTGTTTGCTACATTTACTCAATGTATCAGAGCGTGTTTGCATCACACGAAAAGACTTCACCTTATTATACGTGTACAAATTTGTTGAGAAATGGCCCGCGTTGAATTTCATCCGCCACTGAAGTAACCAGTTCTTAAAATATCGGTGAAGAATAAGGATTGTATAACACTGATTTCAGTCAGCTACACATGAATGCAATATGAAAACTTAAATAATCTTTGTGCCAAAAAAAGCAAAACGACGAGCCTGATTTTTGGTTGTAGTTTGCCCAGATTGGAAAGTAGTATAAGAAATATAATGAGATTTTTTGGATGAGATCCTTACCCGTATGTCAAATAGTTTGTCTTGACATTTTTTGGCCATGAGAATTCACCAAATATAATTTGGTTTTCACGTTCAATAATTTCCTTTTTATTTACGTTGAATTGGCGAAGCAAACTCAACGGATCCGCCATGGTTGTTTACCGTGACGGTTTCGTTCCGCAGTTCCCACCGTCCACCACCGTCCACGCACGCTTCTACTGAGCAGAGAGTACTGAGGTTGTACAGGCCGACTTTGGGTACGTTCGACTGGGTCGCTTTGAGCCACATTGAGCACTCTGCATTGAGCGCTGTGAGCGCCATATCCTATAGCATTTATATGTATATTTATATATGTGCTGAAGCCTGAAGCCGTAAGCGCCCAAGTCGAACGCACCCATTGCTTTCCGCTGAAAACCAGACTCGCGTGTCGACAAAACACACGTGTTCGTGTAAGTCGTGACATTTTTGAATTCGAAAGATGGTTCGAAAATTGAAACATCACGAGAAGAAGTTACTGAAAAAAGTAGACTTTATTTCTTGGGAGGTAGACAATAACTTGCACGAGATTAAAATTTTGAAAAAATACCGAATCCAAAAAAGAGAAGATTATACGAAGTGAGTTGTCATTTTCAGTATAACCTCCACATGATCGAAATATTCGATACATTTCTCTCAGAGATATTGACATCACCTAAGCTACTGTTTCCTTAAAACTGTTCGTTATGTTTCTAATTTTTAACTTATGTGTACGTATAACAACTACTTTATTTCAGATACAACAAATTATCACGACAAATTCGAGAACTGGCTAGAAAGATCAAGGAAGTAGATGCTGAACATCCATTCAGAATAGAACAAAGTGCCATGTTGCTGGAGAAATTGTATATGATGGGTCTCATTTCCACTAAGTGGGATTTATCTCTGTGCGAGAAAGTTACAGCCAGCTGTTTTTGTAGAAGAAGATTACCTGTCGTTATGGTTCGTAATAAAATGAGTGAAACCATTAAAATGGCGACAAAGCTAATCGAACAAGCTCATGTACGAGTTGGACCTGAAGTCATTAAGGACCCAGCATTTCTTGTAACAAGGTATATACTTTTTTTTAAATCATTAATATCCTAATTTAATCAAAACAAATTGGCATTATTTTTAAAAATATAATGATATACTTTTCTAATTTACTTAGGGTAGTTGACGGTAGAGTTAATAAATAATACATATTCTATATCAGTTATAACTTACCAGAGTAACTTGAAAGATATTTCTGTGAATACTTTACAGTTTTTCCTGGTTCACATTAAAGATCTTAGAACTAGACAATAATCCTTATTCTATATGACATTTGAGAGACGTAAAGTAATTATTCAGTTTGATATTAAACAGTAAATTTAGTTTTAATCTGTAAATAATAAGACCAAATAAAATTAACTGGTACAAGTATCTACCAATTTTTAAATTTTGCTAACTATCTGAAATTGACATCCCTAAAATGCTAATCGTAATAATTTTCGATTTCCAGAAACTTGGAAGACTTTGTGACATGGGTTGATACTTCAGCAATAAGGAAACATGTATTGGAATACAATGAAATGGTAGGTGTCATGTTCTGGAGCAAGTAATAATATGTCGTTTGTTACACTTTGTGTTGCAAAATCTAAGAAAATGTTCTAATACACAACATTTTTCAACATATTTCGTTACAATTTGTGACAATCATTTATCTAATCAATTGCATGTGCTGTACTGTTTCAGAAAGATGACTTTGAGGGTATATGAACATTCTGATGAAATGCCGCAGAACAATCAATGGCGATATAGTTTTCTGAAACCAGTTTCCTGATCTTTATTACCGTTGTAAAAAACTGCAGTATTATTCAACAGTCGTAGTGGTCTCCCTAGTTTCACGTGGGATGAAGGCAGTGAACAATTACGTGAAGAAATGCTCGGATTTGTTGTATCGCGTATTTCCATGTAATCACTTGTTGAGAATAAATCTTTTGACGGTATTGACAATTTCTCCGGCGAATAAAAAGTGGTATTTTCACGAGCACGCTTTGCATTGTTCGCATCATGAATGTTACTTTTTCTCTTCAACTTGTTTGAGATTACCACATTACACATAAGGTGTTGATCTGGTCTTGGATGGGATGAAGAAGGCATTGGAAAGTTTGCATAATAAAAAAAATTTTGGTCGCTTTTTGTACCACTTGATTCTGCGAATTTACTTGTAAATAATGTATTGTTTGACACTGATGATTCATCAGGTGAATAAAAAATGTCGTTTTTAACAGTGAGCTGCAAATTTTCTAGATTTTTTCTGTTAGATTGTGCTTTTTGTGTGTTCATGGCTAATATATCATTGACCAATAGTTTTGAATTTTCATTTGATCTAGTTTGCGATTTCGATGGCATTGAAAACTTATAAGAGCGACTTGGATCATTTTTTATACTGCCTAATCCAACGTAATCACCTGACACTGATGACCCTTCATCGGGTACGTAAAAAATTGTGTTTTTATTAGCCAGTTTTGAATGATCCAAGTCACATATGTTACTTTTTCCTTCTTCAACATTTTTGGCTACCATATTATTGCTAAAAATTGAAGCATTTAAATTTGACTGTGGCATTTCATATCCTGCAGCAATTTGTTGTCGAACTGTTTGATTGTTTTTCGGAACCTTGTTTCTGCTGAACGATATTTCCGGAATGGAACCACTTTCTTGGCCAGAGGAGTGCCATATACTCCTGACATCTGGTTTATAAGTTTTATGATTATTCGAAATTTGCTTCAGGGAGCCAAACATATTCGAGGCATTGTGACGCACAAATGCTTCAGTAATTTGACCATCCTTAAACTTTGTATCCATTTGTTGATTCACAGCTGGAAGGGTATCGTACTTCGATTTATTTGTCGTAGGTACATAAAATTTTTCACGTTTAAGATCTGTTGTTATATCAGTGTATACACTATTTTCAAGTGTTACCGTGTTCATGGAAGCTCCAGTACTATTAGGCGGATTATTTATGTTGTTAGGAAAATCTTGAGGGATATTTGGAAATGGCATATTCGACGGCGGTACGTAAAATATGTTCTTATTTTTAAGGTCTTTCACTGCATTATTAGAAGTCTGAACATTGGTTTTAGTATTACTAAGAGTCTCACAAATAGTTGCTTCATCAACACTGTCCACATGTGGCTTCAAGTTGTTTTCTGCATGCTCTGCACGAAGCACAGCCCCTACCTTGGAAACTATCGTACTGAAAATGATAATGATGCGATGAGTTTACAATCATGATCAATGTGACAACGTAATTTATTGAACTATCGATCTTTGTCTGCATGATATGTAGGAAAACTAAAATATGCTGCGCACCTAAGTCTGAGTATTTCCTGAAGTAGTATTTTCACGTACTGTCGTCTGTTCTGAAAGGCACATCTCATTTTATCATAGTCTGGCTCAGGAGCACGATTTGTCACCCAATTGGGCAGTACCAGATCGTTCTTATCCGTAGTAATAATACCTGTCTGTTCAGGTTTGAAGAATATATTCTGTTTGTTTACACCGCCTTCGGTTGTTGCTTTCTTTAATTGGACATCTATTTTTTCTGCTTTTACATAAGCTTCTGTTTCAATTGTTTGCAGTTGTGACTCAGACAGCATATCCAAACTAAAATCGCCTGGAGATGTCTGACGGTTTGTATTCCCAATATTCTCATCTTTTGGCGAATCAACATTTGGAAAGAGATTGTTGGTCAAGTTGGAAAGCATCCTCTTTTCTAATGTCCTTTCATCTTCCTTTTCAACCCTATTCAACTTTTCCCTAATCATAAATTCTGTATTCACATTATCTGGTAAATTTATTGTTTCTCCATCAGCATTAATATTAACTGTATTTAAAACAGCTAGTTGCCTGTTTCTTGTTTCTACATTTTCCACACTCAAATTCTGTGAAGTTGTGAAACTCGTGATACTATTATTTATATGAATAGGAACGATTTCTTTCTTTCTAAGTGTGTCTTTTTCTCGTATGGTATCCATCTGTGATTCTATCGAAAGTTCTAAGAAGGAGTTACTTGAAATTTCCAAACCCTTTTCATTTCCGAGCTGTTGATCCCTTAGCGATTCAGAACTTTTCCCTGGATCATCGATAGGATTAACAAGATTGATGGCCTTCACTGTCGTTTCTTCTTCGTTCCGCATAACCTTCAACTGTATGACAGACAAATGTGCGTCGGATTTTAGTGTAGTATCGGTGGATGAACTTTGCATCTCATTATATCCAGTTTTTGAATCAATCGTGGCAACGATGCTGCCTGAGTCTCTGTTAACAGTGATATTGTTCTTTTTTGATTCTTCGTGAATCGGTTGAGTAGTTGAGTTGGCAAGTTGTTGGAGATTCAAATCAACCAACTTTTCTGTAGTGCTTGTATCTCTTATCATTTTGTCATTGAGTGTGCATTGGAGTGAATCATTTCCATTAGTCTCGTGCTGAGGCAATATTTGGAATTTTTCATTAGTGCTTGAGCAGTTAATATTATCATTAGAATCCATGAAATACATTTCTTCAATTGTACTTTGATTAAATGTAGAACTGCTATCTTCTGTGGGAGTATCTTGTACATTCAGATTTTGTGATGGTGTTAATTGTTCTAAGAAAATATCACTACTTTCAAACGAAATGCTTTTACTTGTCCTGTACGTTTGTTCAAGGTCCATACCCATCTCTCCTTGTTTTATGTCTTCTAATTTTTCAAAGTCAGTTTGAAGTAGCACAGAAAACTGTTGTGAATTTTCTGTGTTTACTTTATCGTTATTCCAGTCATCAAGACATTTGTTTTTTGACTGCCTCAAAGTAAGAGCATTACTGACATTTTCGTTACATTTTATAATCTCTGGAGAATGGTTGCCTTTGATGAAGGGTATCAGTCCAAACCCTTCCATCAAATTTGACATAAATTTGTCAGGTAGAACAGAAAATTTGTTTCTGCTATCACTCTTACTTCCTGTAAGCTTCACTAGGATGTTATCTTCGGATTTAAACTTTCTTAAACTGTGGAAATGAGTCTTCTTTGATGAAATAAACTCTACCAAACAAGTTTCAGAATTCCATGACATAGTAAGAGATCGTTTACATGTAAATTGGTCCTTGCTTGACTTCCCATTGCAAATCTCAACAGAATTTTTGGTCAAGGATTGATCAAGTTCCAGTGCTGTCTTTTCCGTTTCATTTAAATACTGTTCAGAAATTTGTGGTCGATTTGATTCTAATAACAAATTAGGTGTAAATGAAGAATTCTGTAAGCCAATACTATGATATGATGAATTTAAAATATTCGGGGAAATATACCCTGTTACACTTTTAGTTTTATCATCACACACAGATTCGGATAAGTCTACGGTTCCATTCATCGCAGGTGAGAAGCTGCTAGTTTCGGACATGGCAAAGTATTCTTGAAACTCCTTTTCCATTTCAACCGAACTATTAATAGCGCGTTCAATATAGCTATTAAGTCTATTCGTGAATTTGCATTGAGAGCACAAGCTTCCTTGGATCCCTGAATTCAAATCAAAACTCTCATTTACTTCCATAATCTGAGCTGGGTCATCTATGAGTATCTGGTCAACAGTATTCTTCAGTGTTACTTTTGTAGTGGCGAAACTATCATTTCTTATGTTCGAATTAATACAATTGCTTTCATTCCCATATTCAAATTCATCAAAAATGTTTGAATTCATACTTTTGATATTTTCACGTGCATCCCCAGTTTCCTTACTTATTTTCCCAGTCGATTGTGGCGATCGCGGTGATTTACAGGTTATCGTCAATTCATATTTAGGGTTTGCCATTTCTGACCACCCGTGATTTAAACTATTTGGGACAGGTTCCGTACTGACTATACTGAATACAGAGAGAAACCTAACAGAATCCAAATTTCTTCGCTACTGTTGATCAGTTTCGTAACGCTGCACAGATTTCGGTCAACGGTGACCGTTTATTGGTCGGAACATTTCAACATCCTACATGGCTACGCCAATGGCGAATTTGAATTTTAAACTGTGCAAGGTTACTTAATTTTCATGTAAAAATTTCTTCACTTTAATTTCGAAGCGTACAACTTATGTTTCTACTTAAAAGACTGATGAACGTAAAACATAATTACGATAATTGTGCCGAGTATTTCTGCGAAAAAAAAACGAACCATTATTCATATATACTATAATGGAAAATTATTAAGTTGATTTTTATTCATTGTTATAATATTTCGTATATATGGGATCAGTATTAGAATGGTGAGGTCGAGATGGAGACAAACGTTGTCGATTACTGAAAAGATAAAATAATGTGGTATCGTTGCGTATTATCAATTTTCGCTATTGGAAAAACAAAGAAAAAGAAAACCTATAGTACCTGGGTTGCTTGCAACCAAAAATAATGCAGAACCAAAATGAACTAGCTTACTTGGTGTTCAAGTTCGCAGCAAAACTCAATTATCTGACATTGAAATTACATAAGTCATTTACGGATCTTGAAAACTCACTTCATAACGTGAATAAATTTTAAATAATACATTTAGTTGTTTTTTTCAAGCCACTTTACATAATGAACACGAGTCATTGATGCGTTTTATTTATATTAATCCATTCTAATTCATCGTTTTTTAAATCTTTTAACACCCTTTCTTTGTGAACCAGTCCTAGGTTTTGATTTTCCTATGCTCTTATTATATCCTTTGATCCATCTGTGCCTTTTCTCTTCCCAGTCCAGTTGTTTTACCGCTGCTTTATCAACGTTGCTCAAAGTATTTGCTCCACCGTGTTTAGATTTTGAGGTACCTTCCTGATCAAGAAGCTCTGCAAATTCTTCTGCAGCAGCAAAGACATTTTGATCATAATCCGATTTTTTCCTCTTCTTGCTTTTGCTGGTTTGATGGGAAGAGGACTCATCAGACTGGTCTTCATCGTCATCATCAAAGTCCATGTCACTAAGATCCTCGTCGTCAATACCCTCAAGGTCATCTTCATCGTCTTGCTCCATATCACTTAGTATCTCGTCTTCAGATCCATTATTGTCTTGGTCAACAGATTCATCACTATCTTCATTGACATCGTTGTCATCTGATGATTCATTTTCGCTTTCCTCTTCGCCTGGAAACAAATAACATGAAGATTGTAGTTAATTGTGTCAACTTTCATGATGATTATCTAAATTTTATTATAAAATGTAGCTGGGATAAGTTTTACCTTTTTTCCTCTTTTTTTTCGAAGCACTTATTTCACCGGCAATATCAATATCATCAAAATCTTTGTCTTTACTAAGTCCATCCAGCATTGTGTTAAATTCCTCGCTGTTTACGCTCTCTAAGTCATCATCTTCATCGTTGTCTTCGTTGTCATGTTGAGTCATCACATTTCGGCTCTTCAAATAATTGTATAGAAATAACTCGTCTGCTGGTATTTTATTCTCATCTTCATTTAGATACATCTTACTATTCACTGGCATTGACTTCACACCTTTCGCCAAATAAGATGAACGCTTAGCAAGAGGATTTTTTTGGTTAATCAATATTTTTTTTTCTTCCAATTTCTTTGGATTTTTGAACACATATCTGTCAAGAAATCTAATCAAGGTGAAATCTTGAAGTGGGTCACCAGTGTAGACGATTGGTTTTCCTGAATTAAGAATGAATTAGATATATATTAGATTTGTAATAAATCAGTTTATTTATATTTATAAATTTCCATGTATGAAAATTTCCAACTTATTAATTTTGTTTGCTAACCTACTTAAAAAAATTTTATCCTGAACAGGCGACAAAAATTTCTGTGCCTTATATATTACCTTTGATTATTGTATTTGCAAAAAGAGTCACCGTTGGATGAAAATGAAATGTGAGAGGCCAAAGTTCATGATAATAACTCAGGTTGGCACCTGAATAAAGTGGATTCCGGTGAAAAGGATTATATGCTTTAATATTTTCTTCTTTTACTTCAATTTTTGGCTCCACAGTTTCCAGCAAATTTTCTATTGGTGTTACTGTGACGTTAGATAATGTGACAGTAGTCTTATCTTCTTTTTCTTCGCTATCTTCTTCTTCTTCTTCTTCTTCTTCTTCTTCTTCTTCTTCTTTTTCTTCTCCTTTTTCTTTATCTTTCGATTCGTCCTTTTCCATTAGTTCTTCTTCACTATCATTAAGCAATATCTCATTATTTGTATTTCTCAAAGTAGCAATGTCATGATTTTTTTTGAACATTCCAATGTAGACACCGTGTTTAGCTTTAAATACTTGTGAGATCATATAAAGTATAGCGCAAATCATATTCGTAGGTAAGTAAATTGAAATTTGCAGTATTCTTTTGATGAATGCTTTTGTGCGTATAATGCTAGTATCTTTTTTGAGAACTTTATACAGCAGACTAAGAAACATCGCTTGATGAGTTGTTGTTGCAATATGTGGATCCATGAGCTTTTTATACATAGCACAATAGAATCGATTAGATTGCTTATCTTCTTTGCCAATGATTTGATGCAGTAGACTGAGAGCGTTTAAACTGACGTTAAAGGACCCGATATGCACAACTTTGTATATAGTATCAATATGCTCCTCCAGCTTTTTTGGATCCATTTGTGAGAATGGAAAGGCACGATTTACTCCCATGAGCAGAGCTCCCATCATCCTAGAGTCAACTTCTCCTTTCTTGAGGCAAGCCTTAAAAAAGCTAAAGTATAGTGATATCAAACTATTTGCTACCTCTTTACATTCGTCATCAAGAACAAATTGTGTCAGCAGGCAGATTGCATAATATTGTGCTTTTGGCGTTATATTTTTTCGGAACAATAACTTTTCCACTTCGTTCAGGACTACTTGCTTCATGTTTGGATGCTCATCCAACAATTGCCCCAAGCAAAATACCGCCTTGGAGGCAACTTTGGCACTTGGGTCACCAATTTTGTTCACAATATGTGCCAAGAGCTTTTCTTCTTGCTCAGCATTTTTAGCCAACAATTTGTACATGTTGGTAATAGCTTTTTCTTTATTTGCATCAACCGTGTCATGAGAAACAGTGTTCAATGCGTCGATGAATTGAGAGTAGCACATCTTAAGCTGGTCCTCAAAATACCAGTGAGCAAGTAGCTGCCTTCGTTTGATAGGATTGTTGGCAAAAAGCTTATCGTTCAACAGGATGAAATTTTGCTGCTCGAATGTAAACAACTTGTAGTTTGGGTGTAGTAAGTCCGAGGAGAATAATTCCTGCAAAGTATCTATGATCATTGTGCATTGTTTCTTTTTAGAAACTTTAACCATCGATACGAGATTACTTAGCCGCGATAAATTGTACTTCGGATTGTCTTGAATCAGTATGACAGACGCTGCGACCTTGTCTGCGACAGTACCTTTAGACAAGAACGTCTTCATCCAGGAAAAATCTGACTTTCCCAACTTTGATTGCTTCAAATTGAAAGCTGCTGTATCTGAGTCTAAACACTTTTTAGCCTCATCTTTCAGCTCCATAATTTCCAATTCGGTTTTACCAGATGCAATGATGTCATCTGTTTTAGGAAATTCTTCATGCCATTTGTCAAACTTTGCTTTAGTCAGGTCTCTTACATTGTGTTTTGATTTCGACATTGTCACTTTCGTTATTGTCACCGCACTTGTATTCTCATGTATTATTTTGTCTCAAATGACGATCATCTGCAGCACGATTTTCAGGTCGATTTTTAGGTTAACGAAGCGCACATGCGTTGATTGCACAGCTCATGGGAGCCTAGAGTAAGCTAACCATGCTGCTTCAACGGCCAAAGTCACAGACGTAGCAGCTATATTAGTGTCGGCATCCCATCCAGAAAATTGATGCGAAGCACACCGCACTCTGATCTTACAGACCACTGAGTTCATACCTCCTACGCTCCCACCTGGGCCCACTTGCTCGTCGAAAACTGATACACAAAAATTTACCCAGGGGAACTGTCTTTATAGTCTTCAGTCAACGTTAGAAAATACTGTGATTATTGGTGACGATTTGTTATTTGACAGTTTATTCTGGGAGTGATATAAATTTCTGCATCAATTGATCTAATATAAATTAGCAATAATGCCTGGCACCGTTGAACATCGTTCGGTCACCGGAATGGTGAATTTAATCCGTAAACTGTTACGTGGGGTAAGTTCACGGAATTATATTTAAATATAGCGATGTAATTTATATTTAGAGGTTAAGTTGATTGCTTATATAATGATTATACACAAAGTTCAATTTCATTAAGCCAAATTGCTTCACAATTACTGATTTCGCATTCTTATCTCTCAATTTATGACAATTCTTCATTACAGAAAGATCACGTAAATGCTCTACGCTTTGCTGATTGTCTTGCTGCCCGCACACAACCTCCACCTGAAATACCTGGTGGTCCATATCATAAGACCTCAAAAATCTACTACTTTACCAGGGATGCCAGACGAGAGGTGCAACCCCCAACAGTTATTGCTACCAGTCACCAAATCGCTTCATCGTGAGTCATTCACTTATAACATATTTTTGACAATTTCAGGGTTGCTTATAAGTTGAAATTATTCACCAATATGGCTAGAATTTAATTATCAGTACAGTTCCGAGACTGCAAAAGAAAACCTTCAAGATGTCTTCACCATATGCACTCTAAAAAGGTTTTCTCATTTAAAGTTTATCCTTTTTGTAGACAAAATACCATACTTTAACCGTATCCATAAGTTCTCGAAGTAAAGAGAAGTAAAGTCATTTTTCCAATTAAAATTTTAGTGGCCAAGTATCAACTGAAGTTAAACCGGTCACACCTGGAAAAGTGTTCGAATGTGATTAAGTAATTATGAAATGGTAGTTGGCGTAGAATTACAGTGGTAAAATTTGAATGTAAATAAACGAAATAAATATATGCTGACAATTACTACATTGGATGCTGGATACAATTTGAATTTTTCCTCCCAACCTGATTAGTCATGACATGTTATGTGAACAATGCCATAAGGATAAATAAAGTCTTGAATTATCTCCAGTTTCAGTGAGGATTCATTGACAGTCACGATCACATAAATTGTTTCATGACTTCAATTAAATGTACTGATTTCAAGTTCATTTTGCATTTCATTTATAGCACCACTGATTTAGCATTCATCGTTACCGTTAGTGTATGTTCTTTGAGCAATGAATTCTGACATTTCCGAAGAGATATGGAATATACATATAAAGTATATACATATATATACCTTTTTAATTTCCATTTCTTAGTATGTACATATAACAATTACTCACAAAAATCGTAATATATTAAATCATAAGAACATTATTTGTTAGTAAATAATAAGGACCATGAACAGAAGAGAATAAATATATTACCGTGTCAAGCAAGGTGAAAGATTAAAGAATCTGCCCGAGATTCATAACAAATTCAAGATATCCGAGATTTTAAATCAAAATAAATTAAATTGTGCTTATTTAATTCTGTACATGATCCTAACATCGTCTGTTCAGTTCATCGTTAAAATGATAAAAATTTATAATTATCGCAGCTCTTATGCCAAAATAGACTGACAAGAGTTGCGCATAAATAGTATCTTTATTACTTTATTGCATAGTAACAATTCCTAAGTGTAAATTAATAAATAAATCAATGGAATGTACACAGTTCTCGTTAACATGATAAATATTGGTAATATCATTTCATTCAACAGTGATAACAGTAATATAGTAATATCCTTTAGAACAATGAATACCTAAAATGTAATATCCTTATTTTACAATGATATTTTGAAGATTCAATTCTGTATGGCTGTATATTACTTTGGAAGGCTGCAAGCCACAGTTCAAAAGCGAAATCTAAGGAATACCGAATAACTGACCAGAGACTGGAATCTTCTTCGTTGGTGCGTGCAGTATAATTGGAATATATAAACATCATCTCTATCAATATAGAAATATATTATGTGTGAACCAATATACAATGTTTCACAGTCTTGGTAAAATGCTTGACTGCATAAAGGTGATTACTTACGCGGAGGCATATATCTGACGAAGAACAAGGAATAGTCACAAGTTCTTTCTTTAATCTTTGTATACGTCGTTTGTTCGAGAGACGAAATGAACAGTTTTTAACTGACTTACTAAATAATTTCGCACAATTTTCATACTGAAACAGAATATACCACAAAAAGTGATATTGTTGAAGAACTGGTGTATTTAAAGTAATGTTTATTATTAACAATTTGTATTCCATAAAGAATTTTAGCCGTGTTTCATTAATTCAACATGAACGGTAAAAAATGATTTTTACGAAAATAATAGTGGTATTCACTAGCCTCCAATTACAAAAGCGGTATTACACAGATCCTTTGACTTTGTAGTATTGCAAGACCATTCAGCTATTTTACTAAAACCAGTTACAGGAGAATTTCAGTAAGTACGACCAGTTCTTAAAAAATATTAGCATCTAACACTTATACATATATTTCGATTTCAGACGGTAGGTGGCTTTAAGGTATATTTCCACTTTCAGGAGAAATCATATAAGTAGCTACTCAAGTTTTTTTCTTTTATACTGTCTTACAATACTGTAATTAAGTTGGCCTTACACTTACCAGGTAACTTAGTATGGTATTTGATTTTGGTAATATTGTATCATGTCATACGTTTTAGTTCGGAAATTAAGGAAACTGCTCCTAATGACATTCAGCATGAATGCAGCTGCCTCACGATCTGTGGCTGATGGAGCAAATCGAGAACGTAGTAGCTTTATTGTTTGACCACGGAAGCACGGTAATCCCGTATCCAGCATCAGTGAAACAAGCGAAATAATTGCTTCCTGATATGGCCTGTAAGAAAAAAATGTTCAAATGCAAGGATAGCTAAAACGTCAGTGAGTGAGTGAGTAAAATTCTATATTTCCATTATATATACTGACCGGACTGCTAAATATGCCTGAACACACAGTTCCATAAACCATCTGAACGGTGCTGCTTCCATTTTCCCACCCATAACATAAACCATTTCATCAGTAAGTTTTATGTCTGGCTCAAATCCGAGATTTCCTCCTGGAGATGATTCGAACATAAATCCAAAGTCTATGTGAATAATATGCCCTTCATCATCCAGCATAATATTCCCGTTATGTCTGTCTTTGATTTGTAATAAGTACGTGATCACACTGTAGGCTGCCATAGATTTGATGAAATTTCTTCTTGCACATTGAAAGTCTTTACTTTGCTCATCTCCATACTTGGTGATAAAGTACTCGTACATGGTAATATCTGTTTGTCGTCCAAGTTGGTCTCGGGATTTTGCATGTGGTACACATTCTATTACGCCGCACTGAAAAATTATTTTGAATAAATTATTGAACATGGCAAGCAGTGAAAAGTATTATATTATTTTCAAATCTTTACACATGCAGCTCAGTCTTGGATATTCTCTATGCAGAAGTTAGAAACAAAAGATGTAAAAAATAATGCATACATGAATGCAAGCATCTATTTTTGTGAAAAATGCTTACCCCTGGTGCTGTAGCTACAACTCTGTATGGAAAGAGATATAAATCGAGACCAACAAGTTGAAAAATATTCTTAAAGATTCCAATCACTTGAAGCGCCAGCATATCTTGTCTTACATCATCACCTACTTTGAATATTGCTGCTTGCCACATTTCCACACCCATATTATGATGGTCTCTTCCATTTTCAAGTCTAGAATTCGTAGAGACAGCCATCGCTATATGCTCCAAGTCATTGATACCGTACCTTTGCACTTTAAATCTTGCAAGGAATGGAGCCTTAGCAGCACTGAAATTTGTACACAATTACACAGATATCCTCACTAATACTTGGTAATCATTTGTAAGTAATTAACAAGAAAGCCTATTCAATCCATTTGAATGTGTTACGTAAATAAATTGATATCTAAAAAATTCGTCAACTTACCTCTGCATAGGTGTTCCACTGTTGTAATCAATATCTAAGACCACAGCTTCAGGATTAGATGGCAAATAACACCCTGGCTGCACCTTTATTTTACTCAAAGCCTGTAAGCAGGCTTGCTTCCGCTCCGGACCCTTTGGGTATGGTCTTATTTCACCAGAAATACTTGTGATTTTACCAAAGAAGTCGAACTCCCTGTCATAAAATTGTTTAGCAGGACCAGACAGAGCACTGAGAATGCTTTTGATCAGAGAATCTAGAATGTCGTAGAGCACTGGATCCTTTAATTGTTTGTCTTCGTCCATATACATATTTGTGTGCATGTTCCAAATCAATTGATGACCCACCACCTAAAAATTTATTTATAACTTTATCTGCTATCAAGCTTCGTTACATAACGTTCTTTGACAGTGTAATTAGTATCACGTTTTGCATACCTGTGATCTTTTAGCAATGGCCTTAATAAACTCTATTACATAACCCATAGCATCGTGCCGGACAGCCTGCACGAGTTGTGGGATATAAAATAGAACAGCATCGGCCGGATAACTGCTCAATACTCTTACCGCATACTGGGCGGAAATTGGATGATGTGGAAATTGGCGTGAAAAGTAAGCCAATGCTTGAATAGGAGAAACTCGGGCCCAAGTTAACATGTACACCAGCTGAAACGGCAATAATTTCGAATCAGTGAATGTTAGAAGTCTGTTCTTTTCTTTGTTTTGCATTTTGTTGACCGATTGCCCTAAGTTTTCAAGTCTTATCAAAGCTTGCTCCTTGCAACTATGTACCCAGTTAATACTAGTAATATACTCACTTCAGGTGCGTCGTTTAGTAGCATGTCAGTGGTAACTAAATACTGAAGAGCTTCAGGAATGTGCGCCACTAATATTGGGTTCAATCTCACTTGACGCGATACTTCGCTTACGATACTATCCGAGTTCTTCAGTCTGACTGGTAGAAACACAGCCAAAACAGGACTGATCTCCCAGGCAAGCCTAGTGTAATCTCTCCATGTTTTTTCGTTCGTTGCTTTAGCTCTCCACTCAGCGATATGATTTTCACCAGCCATTGCCAAATCTTGTCTGCCTCCAGGATTTCTCCAGACTAATAATAGTTCTATCTCAACAGCCAGTAGCTCTAGTATAAGATTACGTTTCTTTATGTAATCTTTAACAAAGACGTCAGCATTAACAATTCTTTTACTACGAGAGCTTCTCTTACTCAAAGTATTTGTACTAGCTGACAAAGGCACTGTATTTATCCACCCTGTAACAGGTCTTGTTAATTCGCTGCTTGTTGTAGAGGCTCTTATGTCGGATTGTAATGTTGAAGTCAAGTTGTTATGAGGTCCATAGAGATCAAAATCACCGACTCCATTTGCAGTCAAGTATTTCTTGTCACTGTGCATTATTTGCCAAAATCGTATTAACGTTGTTATGTCTTCGCTGAGTTGACCTGTACCTTGAGTTGGTGTTTGCGGAGCCCGGCAAAAATAATCTAAACAATTGCAGTATATTCTCTCTCTAAGGACATTCTTGCTCAATGATTTCGGAAGAATATCTCCCTGCAGAAGCAGCAAACCACAGGACAATAGCTTGAAACGAACTCCAACAGCAGCGACATGTCTATTCAAGTGATCTTCCAATGTTCCTACAGCCATTGGTAAAGATCTATGGATTAGCATTGCAATCATTTCGATTGTTTCCTGACAACAATACTTTGCGGTTTCGATTAGTTCTGCTATGAATGTCACCCAGATATCATGAGGCTTTACATAGGGTAAATTCGGTTCTAGCTGACAGCCCTCGTAAACGGCCAGGGGACTGACTTCTTCTTGTTCCAAAGAGAATACACCCATTTTTTTGTCCACAGTGTATTGCCAAGCCGCTAACATTTCTTGTAAAAATCTCAATTTCAAGTCTGGTCGTGCCGTTAGTATCCATTGCCAACATTCAACTGCTGTTGTCATAGCATCGTCGGTGAATAATTCAATTTGCGAACATGCTACTGTGTGCAGCAATGTCCTATGAATCCCAGGTGTACAAATCAACAGAGCAGTTGCACGCCAGAGGGCAACCCTGTGCTGAGAATCGCTTCTGTTTCTGCAAGCCCTCCAGACTGATGAGATTAACTTGCTGATAACTTTATTATTCTGGGTCATATTGAAGGTTATCAGTTCCGATGATGGGGATTCATCTTGATCAAGTGCTAACATTCCAGAAACTTCACCTGCATAACGTGATCGCATTGACATCATAGAGACTAGTTTTGAACTATTCCCCTTAACGTATTTTGGTTTTTTATCCAACGAATTCGTCTGTAACAACGAAAACAAAAATTTTGTAGTTACCAGTAACTCCAAGTATGTTTATTGAAAGTATAATACTGTGTTTATTGCAAAATTTCATAACATGTGTAATGACACTTACTCAACTTAAATTTTAATATGATTTTACACAATGGCAATTGAAGCAAAGGCTTTGTAATAAAGTAGCAAAGGAACCTCAGATCTGACTATCGAATTTTTAAATGCACTCAGAATGAAGTTTTCTCATGTTCAATTCGTATGCCTGGTATTTTTCTTATTCACAACAGAGAAAATCACACAAAACAGCAATACTTGAAATACTTGAGAAAAATTTCATAGTATCCTGATTTGGGCCATGTAATTTACCATTGATATACAACTTATGACTCGAAAACTACACACAGGGATCAATGAGTATTGAGGTTTTAAGTACACATACATTAATTGGAGCTGTGTAGATGGTGAGGTCTGTAAACTCCAAGACCGAATCAGTAGCTAATGCTAATCCAGCATGATGCCACATTCCGGATGATGGTATATGATTAATATACTCCTGTAAGTGCGACCTGGTCGCATGAGGTGCCCACTTCATAGCTTCTTGAACAATACCTTTACACCTCGCAGCAAAATCTTTCACTATACTCTGGAATAAGTAATAATTGTATTCTCAAGTATTTTAAATTCTCAAGTACAAAAGGAGATATGTAAATATAAATAAAGTAACTTTCAAATTCTACGACTGTTGGAATAACTGTAGTAAGAAATTGATGAAATATTCTTTCAAAGTAATATATTTGGTCTAAATCACCCAAAAATAGTTCTGCTTGAAAACCATAATTACTGTTCTATCTACTCACTTCTCTTGCTTCACGAGTATCCATCAATTGAATGCTGTACGGTGTGCTGGGTATTTTTAGAGTTGGTGTTTCCTCGTTTGGATCAAGTTGGAGTGAAAATGAAAGAATTTGTAAAATATCCAACATACTCCAAAGAACTCTACAATTCCATAATAAATGTGGAAAGGCATCGACCAGAGTGCTGAGATATTTATCGGCAACCCTTCTGATTTGTTTATGTATGTGATTAAAATTGACCAACAGGAATTGAGCATGACTTTCCAATTCCTTTTCCCTATGTTCATCTTTTGGCTTATGCTGCATAACTTCTTTGAATTTCATAAACACTGAATCACTGACGCAGCAAATGCACTGCCACATTCCACTTTTATCCTTTTGGAGAGCAGTGTCACTCAGGTATTCTAGCATCGGTTGCAAGCTTGGCTCCGGGCTGTATGTCACCCTCAAGGTTTCTAGCCAATAAACTGATAATAGATACGTACACTGGGCAAATTGTAACTTATTCACATATGTTGTGATGTCACTTGATCTATTTAGCATCTTGAGTATCTGTGACTTCAATTCCTGTAGTTCATTGAGAGACACGCTATCGTTTCTAACAGCAGATGTGTATTGCAATTCACGCATTTCCAAGCGGGCTGAAGTCTGAGAAATTAGGTATGGGGATTTAACTGCAATTTCTTTCACGCCCTCGTACCACTCTAATGGCCATAGCCCCGAGTCTGCTGCCGTAAATCCCATTACGACACAGTATAACCAAAAATCTTTGAACAACTTCAATAATCTGGGCTTAGGGAGTCTTATTGGAGGTAACCGCCGCATAAGCACTGCAATTACTGGAATTAATACACCTAAGTTACCAGCACTGCTCGAAGCTTTCTGTGGATTAGGTGCTTTATCACTAGCCCGCTTTCCTTCCAAGCCAAGCTGTACAAATAATTCGAGCAATCGAACTAACAAATCATTCAATTCTGATTCTCCTTTAAGATTTGCAGCAATATTAGCCAATGCATTTATCACGGCACCAGAAACGTGTCTATACTGTTTTCGCTCATCATTTGTAGTGTAAGCAGCACTCCCCGATTCAACGGTAATTGTAGTAAACATCCTCATTATTTCTTCGTAAACCTGGGGTTCACATTTAGAGATGATCATGCATCCTAGTTGATCTACAATCAAAATATCCAGGGCGCTCGGTACTCGGCAAAATCGTTGTTGAAAGAATTGCAGGATTGTATCAGTTGTTTTTGGCGTATCTTTCAGTGCCACTGCTACGTGTCCCAACATGATAACGATGTTGGTCGAAATGAGAGAAGTTTCACTAATCGAAAAAAACAGAATGGTCAACTTATGTTTCATAAAATTAAACGATATATTCAGCTTTATACATACTTAATAGATAGTATTTATACCTGTCACTCTTCTCTGCTGTGAATAGTCTGTTGGAAACACTTGCCACCAAAGCAGGAACACAAAATGGATCGACCGAGTGAGCTGCTTCCAAGGCAATGCACAAATTTTCAATCGCAGCATCTCTCAGTTTTTCAAAAGCACTTTGCGTCTGTGAAGCTGTTTGCTTAGTATCCACTGTCTTCATTTCCTTTCCCTGAACTAAAACCAAATATCACGTGATAATATCTATTTCAATAAAAAAAATAATACAACGGAATGCTCGCAGCTTAAAAGTAAAACTTTATCTTGAATTCTAACACTGCATGTAATATGGAAAATAGTGGAGAGAGAAAACTTGACAGAGTTCCAAAGTTCCAAGAGAAATTGAGATACCTTCAAGCTTCAAGCATTTGCCATCTAAATAATACTTGTATATATGAATTAAGAGATTTAAAGTACTTGTAACTTTGAATTGATGATCTTTTCCATGTTTGTCGTTGTGTTGGCGATGAAGTTTTGATAGAATAGGGGATGGTGTAACCAAAAAGTCGCGTAGACAGTAAATCGAGGTCGTTGCTATATTTGGAAATTTCTGAGCTAATTTTCCCAAACCTTCAAGGCAAACCATGAGCAAGGGCATATGAGCCAGAACTAATTTGTGACCGTGGTTGGAGTTTATTTTCTCGGTTAGCCTTCCACAGAGACTATCAGCTCCTGAAAACCAGAAAATTTTTAATCATCCTAATTGTAAAATATAGTTCTTGTTTATCTATATTACTTTTTTCAAACAAGAAGTTTGATTATTCCCATAATAAATCAGATTTTACTACTCCAGCAGTTGCCATTATCATTTGTAGAATTTCAAATAACTGTACACCATGCTAATTATACAGGCCTCTAACTGTAGAGATGCAAAGAAACAGAATTGGATCTTATCGTGACATTAATTTGTTTTATTTTATCATGAAAATTTATAGTATTCCCGGCAGACAGATGAAAGATACTGCAAACAAAGTAAACTATACAAAATAATTATGTGGCAATACTACAATTCCATGATATAAGGATTGTTGATAAAGAAAGTGGCAAGAACTGTCTAAGACAGTGAAATCTGCTAAGGCAAAGCTATCATTGTAAAGCTCTGACAAAGCTTTCCAGTCAACAGTAACTGTGAGTCTTTATGATCAATTCAAGACAGCAGCATCGATTAATTCTTCTACACTATTGCACAAAGATGAGTAGAGTTGTATTCTGTATAACTGCATACAGACACCTGATGTTCAGAATTAAAGTCTTATATTTTTCCTGACCAATTTTTTATGCACAAGATTTTGGATGATCAGTAAATGCTTGCTTCTGAGAAATACATGATTTAAATCTGCCTTAAATCATGGATACAGAATACAACAGATTGTTAGTTTAGGAATAATTCAAAACGGAACACAAGGGAACTGAAATACCCTCGCCGATCAGCATAGAACTTATATCTGCATACAATGCAGATAAATCATACTCCTCATTTGCTGGAAACATATCGAAAGCTAATCAAACTTCATTATTTCAATGAATACTTCTTCACAAAAACTTTTTATTTAATTTCAGAAAATATTTGTATCAATCACATATTTTAATCGGAATAATAAAAGAATAAAAATAAAATGATGTACTCGGTAGCGGATTATAAATTTGAAGAGATATTCTATGTTGAAGTTATTTGTGTACCTTCATATGTTCAAAAATGAACTTACCAGTTTCATCGCCTATAGCCCAAACCAAGAGATCCACACAAGCTGAATTTGCCATAACATTTACTTTGAATTTATTGACTGTTTGAAAATTTGTGTCCATATCTTCTCTCTCACTTGCATCATGATTCCTGGATTGTAGTTCTGTTTGACCAGATAAAAACAAGCCTTTAACAAATTCTTGGACATCTCTCGTGAATGGTGTTGGTAAGTCTCTTTGATTTTGCAATAATTCTCTGAGTAGTGTTACCATCACTAGATTCATTGTTTCGCTGAATGTCTTGTATGGAAATACCAAGACTTGTCCAGAGTTATAAATCTGTTGAGCTTCCTCATCAAGGAACGTGAGCACATCTTTAGTAAGTAATTTTTTTGCTAAAGCTAGGACACTTTGCAAGTGAACAATGCTGAGTTGGAGAGTAGCTCGTTTCTCTGGGCTTTCAGTGAACCGCATTTGCGGGAACTGATTGAAACTAGAGCCATATTTGCTGAAAAAGTATGTTGTTGCATCGTAAGGAACTGATGAATAAGACTGCAGCGATGGCCTTTTGGTTGTCGATGCGTAATCCACAACATCTGTTAACTGTAATATTTCTAACGTATGTGGATTCAAATTTCCGCTCAATGAGCGTGGAATTATGGAGCGAAAATTGTTGAAACTTTTCTTTTTGTTCAGTGGAGATTTTTCAGTGAAACTCTGAGGTGGTGGAATAAGAGGCTCTGGACGCGGAAAAATACGACTTAGTAGTGGCGGATCCGAACTGCAAAAACGTCCCATTGAACGGGCGAGTCCAATCAATATGGGCACCAGACACTTGCAGAGGGACACTGATAAGGAAATTGAAATGGTTAATTTATATCATGAAAAAAGTAAATAAAGTGTTTGCTTCAATGATGAAGCTGAGCATAGTTAAACTCACGTTTTGCTTGCATACTCCGATTGCCATCTTGATCTTTGCAGCCTCTTATCAAGTTTGTCAAAACACCTAGGATCTCAACTTGAGTTGTTATGATCTCTTCCCTTACTGGTTCACATTTGGTAGCTATATCGCTAAGCAGTGTATTCAGACAAAAGCTGAATCGCTCAGCGATTGGAATCCTATCATTAGGAGTACTTCTCACTTCAGCAAGCCATACTGCCTTTGAAAGACCTTTTAGTAGCTTCAGTAAATATGGTAGAATTTTGTCTCTGTGCTGGAGATGTGATTCTAAAAAATATATGCCCAGCGCAATGACCGCATCTTGACCGCGATGGTCTAGTCTGTAAACACCTTGTGCTGATTCTTGTGGACATAATTTGAATAATCTGTTCACCTGAAAACAAAATATGCTAGAGTGCAATAATCAATTTCAGCTTTAATTGTTTGAAGCAAAATGATTCATCCATTTTTTCATGTAGTAATATGAACTTCATTTTTGAATACACTGCCATTTACATTCATTTGAGAAATAAAACATGAAAAGATTAAGACATCAAGGAGAAAAGAGCTGCATTAACATGAAAAGTTAGCATAGATTCAATTTGGGCTAATTAAGGTTCATTAACCATCTAATGTGGGAGTCGGCAGCATGTTTACTCATTATTCATTCAACAGGTTCTGGAAAAAAACTAATAGATATAATAAAATAATATTTTTCCTAATAGAATTACATGGTTTACACTTGTTAGCAAATAATTATTTGATACTGCGAAATGGTAAGACTTAATTACATGTAATTATCCTTCACGTCACTAAAGATTTGCAGCTATTGTTGTATAACTGAGAGTGACGTGCAAGAAATTGTTGTTTACGCTACATTTGCAAGTCGTAATCACAGGAAATGGTGGGTTATCGAATCAGTGACAGATATTATGCATGGAATTTTATTGAGCGCATACCTAGTTGAGAAAGTTTATCTGCGCGCAGCAATGTGAATAAAAAAAAAAGCAACAATAGAAATAACAAATCGATAGATCAAAGTAAAAACTAATTTTCCTACACGATTATTGATTAATAATTAGGAATGGGTATTTAAGAGAAATTAGGTTATAAGCCACACATTTTCTGTTGTTTACCCATGCTAACAAATGTATTATTCTCGAACATTTAAAAGTTACACCTATAAATAAAAGTTACATAATAATCGGAATGTATCATTTAAAATCGACAGCGAATCATAGTGATTTGTTGGTGAACAAGAAAGATAACCTAACTCCACCTTCAATTTTTAAGTTAATTTACAGCCTAGCTATGAAATTTACGGTCAATAATTTTCGAAGCTCACCTTTTCCCACGGTGTAGGTTTAATCGCTGCCAATGATCTCGCCAAATGTTGAACAGTGTTTGAGAAAAATAATTTCTCATCCGCTGCCATTTTGCGCGAAACTGTCAGCGCTAGTCAGCGCAGCAGACATACAAGCGCGCCTATCTCCTTCTAATTAAAACTTGCCTGCTCGGGTCTCTCTGATCGTCTGAATCCCACGCCGCCTGATTATCTCACAGACGTATTTATCGCGATCAAGCGCATGCGTCCTTTCAAACATTATGATATTCTATGTTATTGGGATGGAATTCTCTACAGGATTAAATCAATTTATCGACCCTGAAGCCATTTATCCGCTATTTCGTAGCATTCTAGAGCGGCCTCAATATATTTTTTTGTTTCATGACCATAGGAGACAAACCGTCGAGGTGTTCATTTGTTGGTTTTATTAATAATCATACTTTAATCCTGGTATCATTTAGCGTAGTTATGCTTCGAATTTTTAGTATGGTATAACTGTTTTATCCGCAGAAAATTTAAACTTAATTTTTCTTACAAGAACAGCCAATTATGCCATGTAGGAACTATGTCGATAACAATAGTTACTTGGATTATATAAATAGTTTTATTCTCATATGTTAAACCTACGTGTACAGGTTCGAGCCATAGGTTTCAACCCAAGAAAGATAGTATTCGATTTTTTTCAAATAAAGTTTCAACTTATTTCGAGGTATTTCCATTGCAGAAATTGCACCATGATCAGGAAATCGTTTGGAGAATTCCTTGCTGGTGCATTTGGGAGTGTCCTTTCGTTTGCTTGGCACCGTACACTTTGAAAAAAGTTTGTGTAGGTCAGAAAAGGCCGCTTTCACATAGAAATACTTGTTTGAATCTTCAGGTCCTTGTAGAATGCAAGTGCATGCATTCTTTGTCGCCGATATGTTTTCCGTGTCAGCGACGAGCGTACGACACTGGGTATCAACAAAAATATTGTTTTTTTATGTGAAGAAGCAAAATGCATCGGATGTCACTCATATATCAATAATGCCTTTCAACTGTTAAAGCAATTTCCTCAAAATTACACTTCGTGTAGTGAAGGAAACATTTTAAATGCATTGCTAAGACAAAACCATACCGTCCGTTACTTGAAAATTGTCGGAATAAAGCTGTAATTTCAGCAATGACATTTAGCTAAGTTACATTATAACTAAACATGAGAACGAAAAATTGATACTCACATTCATTGCCTGTTGGGAAACAGATTCAATGGCTAGATCAGCTTTAATGAAAACTTCATTTTCTCTGAGATTATTGGAAAGTTCTGTAATTATAGATATTGCTTCCCTAGGAAAATTGTGATGGTCACCATTGAAATATAAAGCAGTAAAAGCGTAAGCGTGCAGGACGTTCAATACGTTATTTTTCACACATTCAGCTGGTGGTACTTTCTAAACAAACAATTTTACACATGGTTAGAGTGAAATAAATTTTAATATAGTTACGCATATTAAATGATACTCAGTAGAATAAATGAATTTGTTCTCAGAAAGCTTGTTTTGAAAGAATTCTATAACTGTAGGCTATACTGGTATATATAAACAGCAAATTACCGATATCTCATTATAGTGTTTGATATTTTTTATCCGTGGGCAGTTTTGTTGGTAATCAAATGCCTTGCTTGTTTTACTCAGATCTTCCACTAGTTTCGCGTTTGCTCGGTAAGACCACCAGGGCTTCCATGGAGGTAACAGTTTCTCCATCTCACCATTGCATAGTAAAGTTTCAAATTCTTGTTTCTCACCGTCGGTCAAAACAGCCCAGACAGAATCAGCGTCATCCAAATCAATATTTCGTAAACGATCAGACAAATCTGGCACCTAGGGGAAAATTTGTCTATAATAACACAGTTAAACTTGAAGCCACATGTGTTGCAATTTAAATTAAATTCAAATCAGGTAATAAAGTAAGCTATGACTTACTTCGTCATCGTCGTCAGAGTCCAATTGTTGGTGCGCTAGCTCCTCCATGTCTTCCATGTCATTCGCGTGTTCCTCGTGCATTCTCTGCAAAATTTCCAGCATCTTTCTCCTGGTTTCCGGGTCTTTTTCATTGAATTTTAATTCCTCCTCAACACAACCTCTGTAGAAGCTCTCTGAACATTCCGAATGTTTGTCAGATTTGTAACAAACGACGGAACAATATTCTATACCACACCTGGGGCACAGATATTTGTGCACATTGTGATCGCATCTGTAAAAGAATTCTTATTGCTTAAATACCTTCAACGTTTAGCTAATGTGTATGAATAATAAACAAAGCTCAAATTCAACGTGTGGGCAATACTTACATTTTACATAATTTGATGTAGTTTTCCTTCGATGAGTTGCTCTCCATTTTATTGTTTTCAAATTAGATATTCGTACTATCTCCGTATTATGAGTTGCTCTTAGTCTATTCTGGTCCGTTCAATTGCCAGTTTGTTCCGCACTTACGAACAATCGTGTTGTACTAGGTTAGGATAGGTTAGGCTAGACCATGTCTGTCATGTCGTGTTGAGTCACATGTGTCTGTTCTGCCGCGCTAATCTCTAATTTGAAATGACGTCTAATCGACTGCTTCGGTATACACCTGCGCAATAGCCCGAAGTGCTAGAGATTAGTGAGGAAATCAGAATATCCATTTTTTGTGCAAATATTTTAAACGTATCATGATTGCTGTGCTTTGATAGTAATTGCAATCGGACCCATAACATTTGTGAGAAATTAATCGAATGTTTTATAATAATCGCAAGAAGGTCTTGAGATGCTTTTAACGATATGCACACTAGATTAGCAAAAATTTACTATTATATTTTCGCAGATTATTTTGATTGATATTCCCAAAACTGACAATGTCCGGGGGAGTCTATATTTTGAATACTTATAATTACTTCAACATCGGTTAAAATTAGTCACAAAGGTTTCTGTGGATTTTTCCCGAAGCCTAGACATCGCAGGTTTCAAACTTGGTGTAAAATAAAAAATTGGGCTCTACTAGAAGCGTGCAAATTTTCTGAGAACAGTATGATAGGTGTATGTGTATGCATTGGTCAGTTCGTGATTGTGAAAAATTAAATTTTCAATAATTCAGTTTCTATGACTAGATCTGTACACATATGTATGCGTCGGCCTCCCGTGAGATACAGATCACAGTGATACATTGTAGGGATGTATTTATTAAATGATTGAATAACATGAGTATTAATTGTTATATTTAAAAATCACATTGTATTGCAAATTTATTTATAAAATTCAATAAATGCCTGATTTCACATCCAAATGTATATAGCTGCCATTTTGTCATGTAAATCCAGGCAACTTAAGTAATTAAAATGCCAGTGGCAGTCATTTACAATTAATCAGATCTCCTTAAATTCAGGTTTTTGTTTAGTATAATAAAACAATACATATTAATACCACAAGTTTTCGATAAAATTATTCTATCATTATACTTCTACGTTGAAGTAATACATTTTTTTCTGCAAACAATAAAAACCAGTATGATAAAAACCATACTCTGATTGGATTGAAAATCTCATAGATCTAGTACAATAAAGATAGAGAACGATGAAGGGCGTATATGAGAAAAAAATGGTGAGATAAATCGTATGTCAGGTTCATGGTATAAAATATGCTAGTCCAATTATTTTGTGAAGTTATATATGTCTATCAATACCTCACAAGGAACAGATATTCAATTTCACAAATCATGGTCACCTACACTCTGTTCCAAGTATTCAAAATACAATTGTGTTTTCTTAGGAACAACAACATTGCACACATGATCTAACATCTCAATATACGAGTGCTTCTGCTTGCGTGTCAATGTTGTTCTCAGACCTAGGGATGACTGTGTTAGCAGGAACAGAACAGCAGACAAGGCAAGCACCAGAAGAAATATGTTCCATTGTTGACTTGCAGGGACAATCGACCATAAGATCCTTACAGGACTCTAAGAGAAAAAGAAGAAAAGCGCATCAAGAACTGATTAAGATTTTTAATGCATAATTATGAATTAAATTTCAGACTTTTTAAGGCTAACCGATAACTGAACAATTAGAAACATATTTACTAATGATTAGATGTATTATACCGTAGATATTTACCAAATATTTGTGTAGTATATACGTAAACTCCTCGCCAAATACCGAGTGCATAAAGTCTGTTCCCAGACCAGATATTACGAGGTGTAAGCACAGCACGAGGGGTATGATAGCAGCAGCGCCTCCCATCATTGCAGTGCGTAAAATAGTCTTATAATTGTAGTTTTTATCAGCTTCATCTTTGGAAAGTCCTTGAAGAATTAGGGTTTTAATATCATTGCAATCTTTTTCCAACGTGTTCAAGGTATTCTGTATAGTTCTATTTATTGTCTTTTCAATATCACGACAGATTTCTTCAATTTGATTAGTACATTTAGAAGGCTTGTTCAATTCTGGTATAAAAATTGTCGGCATATCAAAACCTGTTCGGTTCAATCCTGGTCTCTTACAAAGCTCTTGAACTATCTGCATCATTACTCTGAAATTCGAAAAATTATTATTAAATAAAGGTAGCAACAGCGTGCTACAAATACTATCAAATTTTCTAATCTTCTATCTACTGATATGTAATTAATTAATTTTGTTCCAAACGACTGAAATCTATTGATATTCAGAGCTAGAAAGCTATTCATGTAGTTTAGATTATAATGATTATTTTTTTTTTTTTCGATATTACATACCTTTGTCTGTCCGACTCGTTTCCAGCATCGTCTGCCTTGGATAAGTAAAACCTCATTTTCTCGGCATTCGTTGAATTCAGTTTTTCGACTAAATTCAAGGTTCTCTTGCACAGTGCTTGGCCAATTGGGTCAAAAAATACAAATATCAAGTCTGCCATGCTACCAAGCCACAAAAGTGCTTCGTTCACATCGAACAGGTACTGCATGTCACCGTCGACCAATCCTGGAGTATCCACGAATGTAACCAGACTAAATTTCTTCTTATTAGAAGTTGAAATTTCAGTTGACAAGAAGTCCACGACTCCTGTAACATAAATCGAAAGTAATAAGAATTTGATTGAAATAAATTGGAAAATCATCATCGCTGTACGTAATATATTTGACACTTATAATTATGCTAATAATAACAGCAAGGTATCTGAGGTGCGTTGGCGATGATGGTATATAACCACAATGTTGCCCTTCACTAGGCAGCTTGCATTTAAAATAGCAAAGTGCCCGATGATGAGCCGCACTGTAGTTAATTTCGTATGACAGATATCTCCAATGCTTTACGCTTCAGATTACAGTTGAGTGTTGATCGTCCTAAGAAATATATCTACTTGTACAGATTACATTCAGTCTCCATGGCTCCTCCATTCTTCGTTGTTTTAAACCAAATGTTTAAGTAGAATATACAGTAACTATAAATTATGCAAGACTCGATAAATCTCCAAGTGGAATGAAAATTATTTAAATTTATAGTATTTCATACCATTTCAAGTAATCCCAGTGACAGTGAGATGGTTAGTGTATGTTTCTACTTCCATTGTCCTTTGCCAATGTTTACACGAAAGGATTTTAGCTTTTTTGTACCTCAACGCAGCACTTCAAAGCTGAGCTAAGAGAGATCTACTCAGTTTCGACGACAGTACGAATATGAGAACTTTGTGTAAAACGAACCAATTTATAAGGGAATCTCTGCTCCACCCACAGGAAATTGTGGGACCGAGTTTAACCAAGGCAAGGAAACAGGAAGGGGCGGTGATCACACAACCCGAGATACCAGGAGCTTAGCTGAGTTCTCCCAACTCAGAGCGCACAATGTATTCTTTTTTTTCATAACTTGTTTGTTTATTTGCTCTTTACAAGTTTCTAAAAAAATATCATTCAACTGAATTAAATATTTTTATATTATAAATATGAAAGCGTTTTGATATTTACGAACATACGGTAAATTTCGAATATAAATTGTAAAATTTATTTTAAATTTCATGTTACCATTTAGTTAATTTCATTCAAACGGTGCTAATTCTTTCTTAAATAAGTAATTACCGAAGATTCAGAAACGTCACCAAGATAACAGATCGTTAGTTATACAACAGAACCATGTTACTATTATTAACTTACTTTTTAAATCCGTTGAAAAAATAGGAAAAAAAAGTCAACAGAGTAATTCGCGTCAATTTTTCTCATGATCAAATCTAATCCTCACGGATCCATTGATATTTTTCGTACATCGTTGTCTCAAGTCCAAAAGGCACTCGTAGTTTTATCTTGAACCATTAGTTATTTTCGATTTTCATTTACCTTACAAATTTACATTAATATCGATATTAAAAAAAGTGTCGCAAGAACTATATTGTGTCGCCACAGTTTCGATCAATTTTCGTTTTCACTAAACTGTATTAATTTCTTTTTATTCACAATAAAAGGAATAGAAAACAAATTACTACCTCTTTTGAATAAGATAGAAATTTCAAAATGGCCATGGAGAAAGAATGACTGGAAAAATGTTCATTAAACACAAGACAACCGGAATTAAATGTCGATTGAGTTGACAGGGCATATCCCTTGTATTTATTTTGGTTTGATTAACTCGATTAATTCGGAACTTCAAGCAAGCAAGAAAACGTTGTAGATAAATGAACCAGATATGGAAGAAATGATAACTTGACAGCTGTGTAACGATAGAATCAACTTTATCATATCTAAAGTTGAGAATTTCTACAAGAACGGTTAGATGTGCTAAGAAAAATTTAAGCACATACCCGAAATTTGTTGGAGAGGCTTAAAGTGTGGATAAAGATGTAACGTTGCATTTCCCATCAACGATTCTCGCCTTTTGCCTGATGTCACGAGGCAAATACCTTGCGTCTCAATTGCGACCCCAGTTTTTTGCACATGTTCTTCGACATACCTAAATTGAAATAATATTGTGATTAATTTGGACTTAGGACTTATGGGGAGGGGGGAAAGTTTTAAAATATGAGGAGTTAAAATATTGGCCGTAAATATTCGAAAGCAGTCGTAAGTGTTGCTGTACATTAGAAAACTCCATATGATGAAATACGATGCAAATTGGTTTGAAATATTTTGCAATGTCATTTGATTTTTTTCAAATTCTATTGGTGATACATATTTTAGGAATTGTCAAGGCACTTTGGAAACAGGTGGAGCCATCCTTTTTGAATCAAAAATTCAAATCATAGTCAAGTTTAATAATAAATAGCCTTGCCTTTTTTCAAGACTTGTGTGTAAGGTCTGCTGTACTATAATATCAACCACGTTCTACGTACGCTACAACGTCTTTGTTTTGTTGCTATTGAAGAAGACCCGGAAATTTTAAATAAAAACGACCAGTGTAGCGATAAATATTTGATGAGAAAACTGATTGCGATTCTTTATACAATTAAGTTAACGATGGTCAACGTAGTAAATGATCAAAGGGAATTGATTCAACAACGTTACAAACGGTGTGAGAATAAAATATAGCGGTAATTATTTTCTGCGAAATATTATACATCGGTGGAATAATAACAGCGTGCAAAACGCTGATTCGGCTAGTGGAACAGACTTGTTATCTTCAATGCGTGCAACGTACGCCACATTGGCATTTTTATCGCTGCGGTTGAACTACCGAGCGGGAAACGGGAAACATGCGGCGTATTTCGTAATCTTACATCTTTACTTGTATAAATAATGTTAAATAAAGTAAACTCCGCTTTGAATGCGTTTATTGTGAATTGCATGATTTACGTACGGAGAGCGTATATCGTGTAATCGTGGGTTTCGAATCTCCAATAATCGCGTTACGATATTGACTTTACTAGTGATCTGTACGGATGTGAAACCATTCGGTATAAAAATCGCGATGCATGATACTTTTTTTTTTTTTTGCTGCCCCGTGATTTTCTCAAATATTATTGATTGAGAAATGCTCAGCGTCTTAGAAAACTACTAATATCAGATCGGTGGAGATTTATGATCTACTTGCTTGTTGAATAAAAAAAAAGTACAGTTTGATGTCAACAGGTCATTGAATTATTTTCATTACTGATTTAGGTAAATCATATACATAAGAATGAAATTCGGCAGGTGGGAATGCGGTACCATAAGGACGGAACTTTTTCGTGACACGGGGGAGAAACGTCACAACCCTGCATGAAATGCCGTACAGAGACTGATAAATTCGTATTAGATGCGGATTCAAAAACCGTATTTGCTGTGAGGTTCTGAACCCGGATCTTTGACAAACTTTGATGATTCTAATATGGATTTATCAACTCTGTCTGGTATTTTTAACAGGGAAGGCCTGAATTTATCACATTGAAATTAGTAAAGTTATCGTAACGACTCATGCTGAGGAAAAACCGTTACTTCACGATCTTGGAATTGTCTGAAATTCAGTAAGCCGTAATAAAACGGAACACACTCATACTTCGAAATCTTAGTTCCTGCAAATTGCTCTCCAGCTGCAGTTATTATAATTGATAATTACAGAAGAAGTTCTGGCCTCTGTAGTGACGGCTGATTGGAATATAACGAATAATTCGACAATATGGAGAATAGTTTATATCAATATATTATATCGCTATATTATTTATGACATGACAGTTATCGTGATCGTGAAGCCGTTATAGTTTAAACAATAAATTACGGTCACATTGCGGCGCAAAATTACGTTTGTTTATCTATACCATAACTATCCGTCAGCGGGCTTAAAATAACATACACCCGTATCTGTTGTAAAAACATGAACTTGTCAACACCGTATTAGGCACTTCTCGTGAATTTAAAACTACTACCTTCAGAGGATTCGGAGTACGCGGGTTCGCTTCGTAGTCATTTCCGATTACTCAACCGCACTGTTAAAACTGAAAAATTTTTTACAATCCAACGTTTTATTTAAATTTTTTTCTACTGTCAAAGTCACCACAAACTGGTCTCATTCATATCCGACGTCAAGTATAACGGCGTAGTTGTGGCTTTATTGTGAGTACAGTATATTGCATCCACGACAACTGATATTTATAGTGGTTTGAATGGTTGAAACCGTTCAAACTGACATTCCTGTATTCTCAAACACATTTGACACGTATAATGCGATACCTTGCATAAAGTGAAGTGAAATACTGCACATTTACTTCGGCATTATTCATTGTTAATGTAAATAGCTGCTTGCGTAAGGGTGAAAATACTAAGTACCAGACATGCATGCATTACCTGCAGTTGCAAAGGTATAAATAGGTACGCGGTACGTGAAATCGAGAATTGAACCGGGAACAAAGGGAGAAAATATGTGACAAGGCATGACTGATTAGCATTTGGAGAAGGGTTCCCATGAAGATTCTCAGTAACGACGGTTTCTTGCGCCACCAGATGTGGGCAACCTTTTCGAGCCGACTATAAGCTGCAGCGTGCAGGCTCTTCTTTCTCTCGCATATAGTAATATACCTTACACGGAGCGTCGTGGTCGTGTCGTAAATCCCGGCTAGACCCAAGGGAAACGGTTTATTTTTTTGAAAAATCCCAAAGGTACCTACTAGCCCCCAGCCACTCCATCCAGTTTCCAACTTGCATGGCTCGACACCGTTGACCCACATGTTGAGACTCGAGAACGCTCGAGTCGATGGGGTTGAGAGCTGCTCACCTCATGGTCATGATCACACCGTCATTGCGATCACAGGATCATGATCGCAAAATATCCGAGGTGTTACATCAAAAGCGCAACTCGTTTAGATATCGTCCGATAACCAGCCAATTAGTTAGCGAATATACCTACCAAAACCGGTGCAAGTAAACGTAACATGAAGAATCCAACGAACTCTTAAGCGTGTCGATGAAGACATACACAGATGTCGAAATAACCATTAGCATCGGTGGTTTGGAGCCGTACTTATTCAGAGTTTCCTAATTTTAATGTTCAACAGTAATATGTAGACATGCAACGTGTGTAACTCGTTGTAAGCTTCGTTCTTAACCGAATTTCTGATGTGGTTAAAGGAGTTCGATTAACTTTCCAAGAGGCGGGTAATAGCACGACATATCTGTGCAGCGAAGGACATAAATAAACCAGTGTCCGGCAGTTGGAGAGAAATTTACAATGTTAATGCTGACCTGTAGAAGTGATGAAGAAACAACGTGTAGCGCTGTCGTTGCAGTTTATACCCAAAACGAGTAGGAAGTTTTAAAAAAAGACAAGAAAAAATGTTTAGATCACGCAGTCTCCCTTCGCCTTATGCCGAACCACCGTTTGGCCATTCCGTTCATAAGGCGGGAAGGCCCGCGATGGTCTATTCAGTGCGTTCTATAGAAATTTTCAAAATTGAACAGTTAGTCTACGTGTGTCTATGTGTGTGTGTATGTAATATAATCTCATCGAAGAAGCCTTTGTACGGATCCCACGGTACGAACATCAGCGATGCGAAAATTCACGTAACTCACAATCGGTATACCGCTTTTATTATACGTCTGCACATCAATGCTTCTTTGTAAGTATGTGCATAAAGTTGCCAGCAAACTTTACGTAAAGCTATCAAAAACCGATTATCCAAATGCGTTTTCTAGTCGCACTGATCATTTCGTCATATAGATATACGACGTAATTTCAGCCTGCAGATTTTGGCAAAGCTTTACGGTACAGTTTCATCAAAATGATCATTATCACTCCTTTATGCAATAATAAATAGAAAGCAGAATATTCATCGGATTTTCAAATCATAAAATTAGCTAGCTGGAAACACGAAGAGCCTTCTAATTACTAATAAAATTGTCGATAAAATTCTACAGCCATTATAGCGTCACGATGTTGCAATAGGAAAGGAATGCATGAGCATGATGTATGTAATTCCGCAGAAAAAATACAGTCGATGACGTAGGGCGTGCGTAAAATTCTTCGATAAGACTAGGGCAGTCTTATTATTACATGTCCCGGATTATAACGAATTATGGAGCAATTGCAGGAGTTCCCAATTATTATCGGACGATTTGACAGGAGGACGACTTGGCGTTGACTGGCAAATGGTTTGAGAGCTGAAATATTTCGTCTCCAAGCGCTTATTAGTGAATCTCATTTCCCTGAAGTTTATGAACTGGAAAGTTATAGTGACGGCAAGAGGAAAAAAAAAAAAAAAAAAAATCGGAGTTGCTTTTTCGTCAGAAAATAAATAGAAATTCGAAATAGAAACGTGAATACTGCAACCACGACAAGAAACAATGAAAAATTCGTTACGACATTGGGAGCGGTGAAGAAATGCATTTAATTAATATATTAGGGAAACGGCTTGATTAACATAGTAACAGAAATAACGCAGCAAACTGTATGAACAATCCGTTTTGAACCTTGACGCTGAGGTTGATCGCAGTATTTTTTGCGTATAAATTGGCGAATGAATTATTCACGTATTCTCAATACATTGGCAAGGTATTATTATCGTTCATCGCACATGTGTTACACACACTTGCAGTCTACACTCGCGTTTCTCGACTTTAGCGACTCTCCGGGTTTGCGCGCAGTTTCCGTTCGCTTATGCGAAAATGTGTAAAGATAAATGTTTTTTCGAGGTTTTCGAACTCGGGAGATCGAGAGTGACTAGCCGATCGTTCGATAAAAATTGACCGGTGCAGCACACGGCGTGACAGTCACGAATGTTTTTTCAACACATTCATATACATATCTATTTATGCCACAGAATGTTTTTCCGCGTGAATCATGCATTACACATGAGGTTACATAGCCTTTTGCATTCGGAGCTGAAAATATCGACTGTAAGCTCGCCTTTTTTATCATCGATGCAGCCGAGTCGGGATTATTGAAACTTGACGTAATATTTACATAAAAGTGTAACGAAATAACTAAGTATAAAATCTATGCAGTGACAGATAATTTTGCAGTAATCGGGGTTCCGTCTACTTGCTGAAACACTGCTCTAAAATTATGCGAACAATTCTCGTATAACACAGTAGGTATACCATATTATACGTAACACATAAGCTTGCGCGTAGTTCTCTTTCATATCCCGGCTTTACCCGCATGTGTTTCTTACTTCAATGTGTACGCAGGAAAGTTTTGTGGGCGCTGTACGACTTACATCCATCCGTGATCAAGATTACATCGCGAGCTTTAATTAAGGTGATTGTATTTCTATACGCATTATACGTCGGTATGCCTACCCGCTGCGTTATCGCAAATCAAAGTTTCCAAGTAAAATAACATAATTCATAATAGCTAAGCAGGCGTAAAAGTGAAAAAAGAGTAAAAGGATAAGAAAAAAGGGCGGTCAAGAAGATAAAGTGTATAATACATGTTGGTTTACAGATGTAATCGCACACAGTGCGGTCACTTACTTTGAAAGATTGAGTCACTGCGTAAGCTCGGCAAAACCGCACTCAAAAATCACAAGTTCTCCGTACCCGGCAAGCAGCAGATGCGGTGTGCCGGGGCACCGCAAACGAGGACGACTTGTGCACTAGAATTTTGATAACCCTTGGAGACTTGCGTCGATTCGGCATGATTGGTTGGCGAGTTGTTGAAAAGTAAAAAAAAGTAATAAAAAAATAATATACACACATATATATATATATATATGTATGTATGGATATGTATATTGCAGTCGAGACAAACGACAAAAATTCCTCGGATATTCAGAATCGCACCGATTCTGCTGCAGGACTGCGCAACCGCAAACGACTCGGATGGTGTTCAAGATAAAACTGAGTTGAATCTCCTGGCCCTGGAGCGGGATCGGGGGCGAGACAAACGCTGCGCAAAGCACGTGGTGATGTCGTATACGCGTATGTATGCATGTATACACATCTACATGTATGCTCTCTGTGCCCTATTCTGGTGCAGATGTGGATGGGGGTAGTGGTAGGGGAGGGGCAAGGGGCCGCTTACCTTCGCGCGCTTTTCAAGGGCCCCCGTAAAGAGGATGTTAACGTTATACGTTATATGTAGATGTAATATACGTGCGTACAAGTTGTACAAATATACGATGATTTTCAGGCCCCCGCGGCGACGCTTTTTACACGGAGAATTCAACGACTTGTCGACTGCAAGTTTGATATACCTACGCCTATAACACATGCGGTACAGTCCATACATGTACGAATTCGTACGTAACTCGGGGTTCTCGGGATCGGCTTCGACGCAGAAGTGCAATGGATAGTTTTTTTTGTACCTGATGCGTCGCAAACGTGCATGGGAAGTTGCGCATAAAGCAGGTGTCTAAGCCCTGGAGAATCACGTTTTCTCAGTATTTTCACATATTACAAAAAGTTGAATCGAGAAGCTTATTTTATGCATCATATCATTCGAGAGCCGGTGCCGCGATTCAATGGATACCAGCACTACGATTTTGTCTAATATTACACTTTGGCAAAATTAAGCATCACGTATTAACGTTATATATATACTTAATATATTGTGTACGTTACTCGGTAAATGTCGCAGAGCTGCGGTGAACAAAGTTCTGAGATCCGATAGCGTTATATTGTACCTATAATACCTAGAATAAGTTCAACTTATACATGAGATTTTGTGTAACAAGCCCATTGCCAGGATATCCTGGTCCAGTTTAATAAGATTTAATGATAAAGTAAAAAATAGTATATCGTGGATACGGTTGATTGCATGTAGTTTATTCGTAAACGACAATATACTGGCAGATAAATGCCAGCGGATGTGAGATATCCACGGACTGAAGATAAGACGAAAATTTTCGGGGTCGTATTCATAATATTGTACATGAATATATGCATGGAAGGTCCAACCTACTCGTTAATATAATCTCAGTCGGAATTCTATGAACCGTTTGGCACTTTATCTCGATCACTCATACCTACTGCATCGGGCATATAATGAGCAACAGTCGAGATTATACGGGGTACATGATACAAACGAATGCTACGAATGACAAATTACCGCAAGAATACATCTGCAGATATATCTGCTCCTGCAACGTATACCTCGATCCCTACCTACCTACACTTTTGAGTTTCACACAGGTAGAGTTTATCCCATTCTCTAACTTTACAATTTCAATGTACATCTGCGGCTTACGTAGGCTTACTTTTCTAACAACCGCTGGCTAATTGTAAGAACTACAAGGACATTTCCGGTGACCAACCGGAAGTATTATAAGGAATTAATTTGGAAAATAGATATGACGAGAAAAGAATATAAGTGCTTATTAAAGACGACACGGTGTTTCGTTCTATCTTCTCGATATATTTAATTTGCGCATATAAATGGCTTGAAGGCACCAAGTCTACGATTAGAGGCGAAGACGAGCGGTAACAATGACCGTTGAAATCGAACCTCTCGGATCGTGGTCTGGAAGCTGGATGGAGCAGGTTTAATTGTAAGTGAAAAATACCGTCAGGCGATAGATGGAGAGGGTGGGATAGGGTCAGAGGGCAGTGTCCCTAAACGCGAGAGCGTGTAGACGAGAGACAACGCATTTGCATTTCCTGTTTGATGAATATGGTAAAACACTGTATGAGTAACGTTTTGCGCTGTATATGCAGATAGCTGCATTCCGTCTAGCCTCAGCTGCAGTGTCTCGAATGCGGTGATAAACGCGTTCGTTAGAACTCTATGAGTGTGTAAACGACAGTTTATTCTGTATTACCGGGTACAAAAGTTTTCCGTTTTTACCGAAGATAAATGTAGCTAAGATTGGCAAAGTAGTAGCGGTTTTCTAAAATATTATATATTATACGAATAGTGTATACATGTAAAAGTAACAATGCTGGGAACGTATAATTGTAACCGTTTCTCGCGGTCTTACTGAGCAACAATCTAATGCGGAAATGTGTCGCCCGATACGAAAACCACAATCCCTATATCTACCCTGTTGCAGGATAGACGGTAGTTTGGAAAAAGAAATTATCAACTTAATACGTGCACGCAAAGACTACGCGTTTGAATAAATATTTTTACGTCGTTGAGTAAACGATTGACGCCCCGTTTCTTTCGACAATATCGATGCGGAGAGACCGAAGTGCGCTATTAAACCGAACGTTTATCGTAGCAGCTGTTTCTTACAGGTCCGTGTTCAAGTCCTTACATTATAATTAGACCGTGAAATATAAGGGAAAAAATAAAATAAATAATCCAAGGTTTTCTCCATAAGTACTGATCACTCTGTAGGAATGTCGCACGTGTGAGGTGCGAGTCATGTTGTAAAATTGCGCGAACGGCGACAAAGCTCGGATTAATTCATGTCAAGTTTAACTAAAGTGTACGCAAATTTTCAACGCTTGAAAATTATCCGACTTTTAAAAGTTTTCCGATTTCTTTACGTACCGGAGATACGTAATTTACGAGTATTACGTTTGGAAATGAATTTCGGTTGGATGTTGTTGCATCGCCGAGTCACAACGTTGGAATGCACATTCGGTGAACTCGTCAGACTCGTTTTATCTTCATTCGCGGATTGACATGATCGTGAATATGATCGTAATTTTTTTTTTCGTAAACCAACTTATAGCGCTCGCGGCAACAATTGACCTCGACCGATATCGTTACAGATTAAATGCGGCAATTAGGTACGTGCCTAATTGTACGGCGCGTTACTTTTACGGTCCTCAATGCTGCATTCTGTTACATATTTGGCTGTTGCGCCACATTCATTTGACAAGAATGCATGTTCGCCACCTTTTTCAATTCTGATCGCTTGCCCTGATTTTCCAACAATTTTATAATCGCAAAATGATTGAAATTAATTTACATTCTCTCATTCTTTCTTCTTCATCACCTCGACAATGTTTATGTACTACGAAACATGAAAAATAAAATATGGCCAAACTTGCAAGGAATACAGAATAATATGTCCAATACATTTCCCAACGGTATAATTGTATTCATCGTGTTCTTTTAATATTTGTTTTGAAATACATTTTACTTCTTTGCTAACAGTCATACTCCCCCTCTAAGGTACCAACTTGCTAATAGGATTACATTAGAATGTTTCGGAAGTCGCAGATGTTTTCTAATCCGTTGAGACGGTTTAAACTGACTTAGGATAACGGAGGAAGGCCTGTAGTAGACAAATTCGAGGGACTACCGAAGCTGTTGAGTGTATGATGGGATAAGGCCAGAAAAGGGATGCATACACTTGACTAAAGCAAAAAACTGGTATAGCATCTGGGACTCGGGACATAACTAAAAATACTAACTAAAGGCAGCAGGACACAAAAAGTGTTTACACTGTTCATGTGTAGAAATTTTTCTATACGTCTAAAGAGAATTTTAAGAGTGTTTGCTGGCGAGTTAGGTAAAGATGCACAGCCACTGTTTATGCTATTTGTGCTACAGTCAAGGTTAAAAAACAAAATGTCTCACCAAGTGCAATAAATTACCATCTGTTACAGCAATAATATCATGATCAGTTACTTAATAAAAAATCATTGTAACTGAAAGACTTACTGTGGAAGACAATAAAAACTATTATCATGCAGGTAAAAAGACATTTGGAGTCAAATTCCTTGTTCATAACAATTACGTTAAATATTTAGTTTTTTGCTGTTACGAAAATGATAATGATTGCTTCATAATTTAATACCGTATAATAAACAATTTTTGAATAAGGCCTATAACTTTCACTCACCAGTTGATGAATGATGATTTTCCAGCAGAATGATTACCGATTAATAGAATTATTATTTTCTTCCTTGGGGCAAGTAATTTCAACCCAAATTGACTTGCAATATGAATGAGACCTGCAGGTATAAAAAGGAGAGATAGTCGAATGAGTATTTGCAAAACTTTCAATACCAGAGCTTGTAGAGCCAGGATGAAACACTTAGACTGTCCCTTATGGTCGGATGGTGAGGTTTTTACACTTTTAAGAATATGAAGTTACGATTTCATATAGCATATATCATTCACTATTTCTGAAGCACATTTTGTACCTTTTTCCGGCTCTATGTAGAGGTTGTGACATTCTTTAAGAATCTTTTCATTCACGCTTAGCTTGTCATTTTGAAGTGGATTGGCTATGTCCAGCGAATTGGTCTTTGACATGGCTGAAAGTTACCAATAAGACAGGGTCAATAATAACGAATTTCACAACTACCTTTCAATTCGTATAGTTTTAATTGGATACATGGACATAAGATGAATGGTATCTTAAAATAATAGAATAATAATTGTAATGAATTGGCAATTCGTTGCAATTTGTTTCTTAGCTCTAGTTTATGCAACGGGACGAACAGTTCAAAGAATTTTTAAAATCTAGAAACAAGTCAACATTGAATGTTGTGCGCATAATTATTTTCAATAAGAAACGTATACATTTAAATACACAGAATACAAATTTGAAGATTGGTGTGCGCTCTGTCTTATTTTACTAACATAGATTATCGTATTAGATAAACTAAGTAATGATCAGTAAAGAAGGTTCACGATAAGACCGTGGGGATTCTAACCTCAAGGGTTCCATTTCTTTCACAGAAATGCTGAGACATAAGAAGACAATGTCAACTAGTGAGATATAGTGCCAATTGTTTGGCGGCTTAAATAAGGATCTACGCTATTTCTTGTCATTTAAAAACTTACTTTTTCAGTACCCGGATAAGCAATCATAAAAAGCAACACGCAAAGCAGGTAGCCGTGAGAATCCTGGCGGCTGGCGGTTAAAGGCTCGGACTCTATTTTACAAACCAATCACATAGCCGTGTGTTCAACCATAATTAACAATGAGATGCATTCTTAGAGATATGTATGTACGAACATGAGTGCTATTTGCGAATCGCTGCTTCTTTTATTGGATGAAAAAATGTTTTTCTTTTTGTAAGTTATTCGCTAAAGTTACAATATTTTTATAGGTATGTAAAAAGCAGAGTCGCTAGTTCAAAACACGCGCGTATCATAGTCACACGACCGGTTTGTTTGAATTTTTAACACGTAGCGCCATCTAGCATCAGTCCGCTTTAAGTTAATCTGCAAAATGAGTTCCGCGAAAGTAAACCTGGGTAGTTGAATCGTCTTCGATACGTAATCTAAATCTAGTATGTAAAATTATACTTCAATCGTAATAAGGTGCATATTACATCGTATTTTTATGCATTTTTCATTTCAAAAACTCTAGAAAACCAAACCAATTTTGTTCACAAAACGTTATCACCAGGAAACTCGTACGATTTCAGTAGGCATAACCTAACCCATCCAATTTTATATTATTCTAGATGCTTTGCTCCAAAATATTGCAAAGAAATTGCAACGCTACCTCCGTCAGTTTCATTTTGAAGGCTAAGTACTCACGACGCAGTCAAAAGAATACAAGTACATACAAGGTCGTTAAATCCAACAACGAACCGCTCGAAGGTAAAGGGCTTGTTTATCTTTGCTCCTTATTCATGCATTGTCACTTTCCTTAGAAAAAGAGGCTAATATTATTCTAGATTTGGCAATATGACCTCAGCTGGCCTTATGTTAAATACATATATTTAGTCAGAATCGATTGATGATTTGGCAATTTGGTTCCTTGGTTCATTTCGTCTTATCTTAGAAATATTTATATTTGATGAAGCATTGAGAGAATGATGCAATAAGAAAATATTTGAGGTTATTAATTAAAGTATTTAAGATCAAGCGTAGATATGTTAATTGAGAATAGTTTAACTTTTGATTACACCTGACACTCATCAGTTCACATCATATTCAGCAATCATCGGTTCAGTAGAATTACAATTTATTTTTATTTTGTTCATAGTTGGAAAATGAATTTAATATCAAAGTTTAACTTTCAAGAACTAATTTTAGAGTTGTATGTTGTTTGCAAAAACCAAGGATATGTGAAGATTGACTAGTAAAAGTGCAATCATGATTCAGCATGTATTGATCAAGGGTTTTTTTATTTTTTTTTACATTATTTACCATAAAATGATGCAGCATAGATGAAATGAGTGAATATATTATTTATACGTTGCAATGAACTGTTGGATAAATTTAGTATCAGATATGATTAGAACTTTTTTGGAAGTACTGATATTACGTAAATATTGCTCGGACTGAGTGGATGAAACAATTAAAAATAATAATGATCAGGTATAATAATTTATTCAGCTCAGTAAGTTGTTAAGACTAATTTTAATGCTGCTCCATTATTCTACATTTGAAAAAAAACTCAAAATTTGCGTCTTTTTTAGATGTGGAAAACACTGTATTTGGGGCAAATCCCAACTGGGAGTTATTGGCGCCAAGGGGCTTCCGATTTTATTTACCTGGCAGTGTTGGTCCTGGCTGGCTAGATGCTTCGACAACAGCTCAGGTGGAAACGCGTTCAATAGTGTTAGATGATGAGAATAGCATTGAGAATTTGATGGAAGCAGCCAATACTTTTCCGCAACACTCAGATACGTATGAATCTGTACCGAAAAAATCTGACGATACTTTACTTGAATCTAGTCGACCCGTTTTACATTGTGTGGCTCAAGAATGCCCAGTATTGTTAAGAAAAGGTATAACCGAGTTATTCCCCGGATGTATGGAGATAAACTCGCCGCAGTTAACGATAATGACCATCAGTCAAAAACCAAATCTTGAAACAATGAGGTGGAGCAAAGAAGTTGAAACTGAAAAGTTAGCGAAATATGTAAGTATAATACAGCCAATACTTCTTCCCGAACACCACCCTGCCAATCATATTCACTTTCATCAATTTCATAATATCTCTTTTTTCCTTACATTTTTCTACAGTTCCTTCTTGCAGCGTCTGATATCTGTACTAAGCTCAAAATGGTTGGCTACTGGGCTGATTTTATAAATCCATTCAGTGGACAGCCGTTCTTGAACCCGCATAAAAATGGTACTCTTTATAAAACAGATGAGCGTTTCAGATGCCTTGGATTTAAAATTGAACAGAAAAGATTCTGCAAGGTCATCTCAATTGACAGTGATCAAACGAATTTTATCGGTGAGTGGGTTGTGTAGAATCCATCAATTTGAACAAAACTGTCTTTAATCAGATCCATATATGAAGGCAGCATAGAAAACTTGCAGCAGATACAGTATTTAATAAATAATTGACGTTCAATTATGTTTCAGGGAGTCTTTATACAACGGCACCCCCCAGCACGGAGTTTTTAAAGGAACTTGTGAATGATCTAAACGAGCAATGACATGTCTCAAGTCGTGTTAGCAGAAATTGTCAATTCAATATCGCTGATTAGTTGTTGAATTAAGATAAAAAGAAAGAGAAGAAAAATTCGTTTTCCGTTATACCAACTAGTGTTGATTAATTTTATTGACTTCTTATTACCGGTTCAATTCATACTTATGTTTGTATGAAGTAAAACGTAGTTAAAAAACAACCTACAATTAAAGGCAGCCTACTAGCCGAAAATTGACTAATAGATAATGATATCTGATTGTGAAGCTAAGACATTTAGGGCAGAGACGTGCAGTACCGATCAGCCTTTGGTATCGACTAAAGTTGTTAAGTCTGTCAAAGGGAAGCGACAACTAGCTTTGACCGATACTGTAGGCTGGTCGGTACTGCGTGACTCTTCCCTATTCCAACGGATACCTTGAATCGAAATCAGAGTATGTACGTATGTATCTTCACGTTAAATTAGGAACGTTTTCAATAAGTATTGAAAGAACTAAACTATACAGTTTTTCGAATAAACATTAAATTCGAAGATTAGTGAAAAATATGTACTACAGGATTGTTTAATGAAAATAAATTCGCTGGATTACGAATTTTAAATCCCCGTGTAGCCTTTTTCTTCAAAATCTTAAAAAACCCGTATTGCACTGGCCAAATTATTTGCCTTTGGGCATCAACCGTTTTTCGACTCATTTGAAGTATAAAGAATTATTACACCGAGCTGGTTTTCTTGATTACGAAGGTAGTTTTTAGTTGAAGTATGACTGAAAAAAAAAGATACTCGAAAGTAGCGAGAAAGAGAGGAAGAAACACACAGATAATAAAGCAATTTACAGTGGTAGATTATAATACAACGCAGCATATACAAATATCTTGTTTCTGCCATTAGGTATAGAGATGTATGTAAATACAATGCACTTTTGAGTGTGAAATGATTAATGACACATTACACATGAATTACACAATGAAGTACAGGTAACTAGGATTCATATGTATACTATAGTATAAATATAGGTATGTATAATAGGTACGCGGATATACAATAGTGTAGGAAGTACAGCAAAGAAATTAAATAGATTTGAGTTATATTTATATCTGACGTACAAAGTGTTCTGGAAAAAAGGATGCCGTTTTTTACTCTTCAAATTGATCGATATCAATATTATTATTATTATTAATACAATTATTTAATCTGATGGCGAGTATAAAAGAATGCTTGACGCGCTGTACACAGATTTTTACAAGCCCAACTCCCTTCGTTCCTGTATGTATGCACTTAAAAAACATCACTTGTCTAGTATCTAAAACATACCGTACCGTATTCTTTGAATGATAGTATATTCGCAGTGTCAATTCTTCAGCATTTCATTACACATTTATTAGGCGGTCAAGGATTGAAGAAAATTCACATGTGTAAGTTTGACAATAATTATTAACCAAAATAATCATTTCTTTACATTATTCGCTGGAAGAATGATATATCCTATATGTATGAGACAAGTGGCAATTAATTGGCTAATGATAGACAATCGGATAGGTTATATCAGTAGGCAATTTGTTCTCACAGAATTAGTAAGCTACTAATTAGTAAGCTATTGATTTTCTGCAATCTGCATACAAAATATCAATGAATCCTATTTGCTGACGGGCATAATATGCGTTATAGTCATTGGAGTAATTTGAACTCTGCAGACTGAAAGTGAAGTATTCAATTCCCGATGATAAAAAACATATCTAGGTATAGATGAAATTATCCAAGTTTGTGAATATTGCTTCTCGTGAATAATATTAAATGTGAATTGAAAATATTGCATAAATCTTGAATGTAATGCGAACACGTTCGTGCCTTAAGCTAATTATTGGAAAATTCAATTAACTGCCGGAAGAAAATGCCGATGGGCATACAAATAGTTGGTGGTAGCTGTGGAGGACGTGAAATTGGTCTCTCTAATTAGGTACAATAGTTTAATTATTACAAATGCTTTGGTAATTCACCCGCAGACAGTGGGATACATACATTTCTCGTCAAACAGGCGACTGTACTTGCCTGTGTCACGGTTAGATATAATACAAAAATTAATTAGCATATTGTGAGATACGACCGTTCATTATTATTATCGGTCTGGTTATTATTATATTACATTTTTGCTGCACCGCCTTCACTAGACATTTATCATTGATTTATTTTTTAAATAAATAAACAAGTATGGGTACACAGGAATATCGTAGATATAGTACAAATACGATACATTTAGTTTATTTGAATATTTATATATATGAGAAATTTGATTGGTTTTCTTGATTCGATATAATTACAGTAATATGATTATTTATTATAATATAATATACAGCGAACATCGATATTTAAAAAAATGCCTATTCGCTAGGCTATGGTCCGCAAATATCTGTTTCTTACACATATACGATGTTATCACACTATACGATCTTATCACACTATACAATTATTGTATATTTATTTTACAGGTGTAAATTAATTTATTCGTTAATTTGTAATCAAAGACATAATGGTTGTCTGCAAGGGCTCTGGAATACGCTTTTTTTCATAGTCTCGAAACTTTTCAGGCTCCTTCGTGTTTCTGTCAGCCTGAATAAAATTCGCCCCCACTGCGTTTCGGTGTGGGTACAAGTCTTTTCTATCCGTACGTATACCTATATGTACACAGACACACACACACATGTACATGTATATTCGATTTTAATAGGTGTACGGTATCTGTACGGTATTGTACTGTAATGGAGTACAGATTGTAATAAATGCTTCATTTTATGGTGGAAATTTTATGATAAATATGACACGAGTCATTATTAATTGCTTTTCTTCCGCGTCGATGTATAATTGTAGTTTACAATCGATTTTTTAATTGGATAATCTCAATTTTCCTCTTCAATCAACATGTATTATTCATATTCCATGATCCAATCATTCCTTTATCGTGGTAATGCCGCTAATCTTTAACCAAAATTATTCAATTTTCCATTTTATTGCTTATTTCAATTTGTTTTAACAAACCGGAGCTGAATGCGGTATAATTGCGAATATCGGAAGGAATTTATTGCGCAAGAAAAATAATTATGCTAATACAGAAATGAGAAAAAAGAATAAAATATAATTCGTATAATCCGTCTGTACCGCAGCTGTGTACAGACGGATAAAATTCCGCGTAACGTTGGTCAAATCAAAATTTGAAGCAGTCCATTAGAATTGCAATTTAATAACGTAATGGCGAACATTCCTGAGTGGCATAAATTCCTCCCGTTGCTACACATTGGAATTAACAATCAACAGTTCATGTACTAAACGAATACGTGCAGTAAAACTAAGTTCTGCAAGTTGAATTTCCAGTTTTCAACTTTTTATAGAAGCCTAGATACGAAATCGTGACTAAATTATTCTTGCTGTAATTTTATTGGGCGTAAATTACTGACGCTCGAAGACTAACGAGCACAGGAAATGACGGTACAACCGAAAAGAAATTGCAAACGTACAATCAACATCGGTTGTATTGATTTTGACCCAATCCGTTGAAATTCACTTGTCAATAGTATTTCGAGCCCACGCTATCACATGCCAAATACTTGAATCTGAAGAATAATTTCTGGATCTGGCGCTCGAATAATGCCATTTCATACCTTCAGTTTATTCAGTTAAATCCGCGTATCACATCCTCGTACATCGAAGATCTTAAAAGGCACGTCGAGGATAATCTATCAAGCGTTTGTTAAAAAGAAAACGAAACATTTTCCAAGCTTTCACAACTGTAGGTATAAATGTACGACAAATAAATCGAAATCGTGCCTGTGCAGGTAGTCTCATATCAATATTTCCGTCATGTTTATTAACAATAAGTAGACCCACAGGCTTCCATTGCATAACACGTCGCGTGGATTATGTGGATTATCCGTGGCCTGTTTCAGTCTGTAGACTCTATACCGACACTGTATTATACGAGGGATATCGGGCTGGGTTATCAGATTGGGAAATAGATCACCACCTTGAGCGAAATGAGCTCGGTTATACACATACATACATCGCGCGTAAAAGGTGATAGGTATTAATGTCGGCTTGCGTCAAACAAACGATGAAAGATCTAACGAAGCTGGAGGAAAGAGCGAATTTCCCTGTCGGAGAAACGTAGCGCGTACAACCTTTCAATTGTAGGTGCATCCTTTTCCGAAATGAATACTTTTTGTACGTACGAGGAAAGGTAAATGCGATACATGCATAAAAAACAAAAATCGTACCGCAGACGTGATTTGCAGTTCCCAAATTTCCCAATTTTCCGGCATCAACTAGATGTCACGTATCTTGATATAACGTTGGCGGGTAAATTCATGCTTACAGGATATAATTGAGAGTTATACATACACAGGTGTACAGAATTCGCAACTCCGACGAACCATTGGCGGGCCAATTCATGCAGCAGCGGATGGTTAATTAATCAATTGGGATTTAGGACAAGCTGTTCGGTTCGTACGTACCGTGTTACGCTTTACTGAAACTAGGTAAATATATGTTCGTGTTTGGGTTGAATGAACGAGCGGTGCTTAAATTTGCCAGTTACAGCAGCAGCAGCAGGGTAGCGGTATCAACGTAGCAACAACCGATCGTTGCGCAAGTTCGGCAAACGCCGTGAGATATAATGTACGGTAATGATGTGCAATTGGGACTGTTCGATTCTACGGCGTACACCAAGGTTTCATCGGGTTACATCATGCGGGCCGAGCACACCCTGCAGCACATTTTTTATAATTACTCGAAGCAAGCAAATGACACACCCGTATAATGCTTGCGAAGATATAAATACATGAGCTTGCAGTGCGGTAGGGTTGAACGTGGGCTGCACATTTTATTGATTTACATGAATCAGCAACCACTATGAATAGTGACATAGTTGCTCTACACACACGGTCGTGATTGGTATGAGTTTAGGAAATCAATGAAGCATCGACTCCGCGGATTGGCCTCCGTGGCTTCACCGACGCTATTCGTACGCTATCCGACGATATTCTCGTGAACAAGAACTTGCGACCGCATTATACGTTTTTTAGGAAATTGGACTAGAGTTAAGCCGAATAAGCGCGTTTCTTTTGCAATCCCTGCTAAATTCTGCAACTTGTAGATTCGAGTTTAGGGTCGAAATATCTGCGATCAAAATGATTTCAATGTTCACGTATAAGGACTGCAGTTACATCCGTGCTACTAGGTATCACTCCACTTTAACGAGTGGAATTCTTTCATTTTTATCCATGCATGGTGAATGCGGTCGACTTTTACCATGAAATTGTGACAATGTTTCTGCGATGTAATTAAAACCAGCCACACTTGTTATGTATTTGTGTACATAAATATAACCGACAAAAAAACGTGCTTCGATGCCTGAGTATGTAACGTCATCCCCTCGGGTTATCAGAACTCACGCAATGACAGGGCGTTGGGAACTCTGTGAGATCATGTGTTTCCACTTGTCACGACACGTGATATAGCTTTTGATATAGACATGACTTCTTACGCAGGTAAATGCTAATCTCGATATGTACCGTCGTACGCGTGGGCCGAGGAGTTCATTCTTTCCATCTCTTTAATCAGAAATGTAGATTATCAGGTGAAATTTCTTGTCAAACGAATACTTTTGAACAACGCCAGCGGATGATAATTAAACGAGATAAGTTTTCAATTTATACACAAATTACGTATTGTGAAGTGGTTATACGAGTCGTGTCAAAGGAGACGAAGAATCGTTAGGGGGAAATTTTTATAAGTAGTTTACTCGAGCGCAGCTTTGTGACTCCTAAGAAAAGTATTTGCAATTATGATCCGTGTAATACTGGCCCTCCCTCCTGTCTGAGTATCAATCCTGAAGTCAAGCTAAACGGTTCGTTAATACCAGACTGATTAATTAGAATTGCGCTGAGCTACGTGGTGGCCGGAAGGCAGGTCGATTTTCCGGGAGCAAACTAGAGAAGTTCAAAAGTTAAATCGAGTTGAAGTAATTTTCCGGTGACGCGGCAATTACAAAGGCTTGCAGAGGGTTTAATTTTGTTTCATTGATTTTTTCCTCCCCCCTTTTCGATCCCCACTGGTAGTTTTATATACGTGTACATTGCACATGCTTCCCGGCGTAATTGCCACGACATTCACTGTACGAACGAAATTTCGAGGTGACCAACGAAAATTAAATGAAATTATAAGAGTACCTTACCGCATAAGTATAGACTAATCGATCTTCTCGACGTCGTTATGGCCACGCGACCCTCATATCACAAGTTGCGTTCCCTAATTGGTCGATGAGGCACTACCGGAATCCCTTGGGCTAATTTTCCACGGCCAACTGACAGCTTTAAAGTCCACACGGCCAGAGAGGATTATGGGTAGAACCGGAAACAAGTTAATACCCAAATTCTATTCAAAGCTAACGGTCTGAAACATTACCGAAATGTTCCAACACCATGAGGATGTCACGGTTATTCTGACGATTAATGGAGAAGGATCGGAGACTGGATTAATAAAAAGTAAAAAGAAAGCGCAAAGTTCAGGTGTTCGTGATCGATTTTAATTGAAGGGCTGAAAGGCAAAGAGGGCTAAATCGATTTACGTTATATGCTTTTTTGGAGATTGGTTAAAAAATCCACTTTTCCCTGCCGCTGCACATTACATTAAGCTCAGAAATGTTGTCATAAAGCGTTATGCGTGAAATATGGGATGCAGATAAATGAAAAGGGGAGAATATTGACTTGTTTTCTTGTGTTTGAGACTAATAGTTAAATTAAGTTTCGATTCGACTGTGGAGCGAATACGGTTCTGGTTTCTTTCGCGTTTGGAGACACAAACTATTTTCCAAACTAACAAATATCCTGAAAAACCTACATTGTACTTTCGCAGTTCTTTTTTTTACCGAGGTTCGCTAACGTGTAGATTTTATCGCGAATTGTTCCAGGCCGTTATTATCGGCTCAGGAGTGGTTCTGCGAATACGCGATTATCTTCCAATACCAATTAAATCAATCCTGCAGGACCCCGGAAATTTTTCACGAGATAAACGTGTACTTCGAGTATCGCTGTACTGGCTCGTTTCCAAACGAAGATAAAGCCCAACCCATTTGGGTTGTGTGTATACAGAACACACCTATAGTTACCAAACAGAAATATCCGTCTCTCGAGATCTCCGAGATCAGCATCCCTCATTGTAGTGCAGTCTATTATCATCTGCAGCTATGCAATCCCTCCAATTTCGGCTTGTTGATAGAATTCTAGTTATACCTGCATTGCTGTTGCTTCGTCGATACTGGGCGAATGTCTTGTTACGGTAGTTAATATGCCTTGGCAACGACGATATCAAAATTGGTCTGAACTCAATTCACGATTCACCTGAGAGTAGATGCATCATGCATAATTACTCCAATTATCATTTCAAAGATTTAATTTTAAATCGATACACACGATATCGGTTTTGTATTACTTGTAATTTTAGTATAATCTCTATTATCGGTTCCTCCGTTTTTCATACTAACGTAAGTAGAATTGAACCTGTTGCACCGACAAGGTGAATCTGTGCGCAAACAGGGATCACACCCTATAGTGTACAAGTGTGGCCAGGATATTTTCACGTTCGCGAATTTGATGGTGCCCATTAGTTGAGTGCGGGAAATTATCAAGGGAGGTAAAACAGAATTTCTCTGACAATCAATTAGAAATGGGAGCGCCGTGTTTGGCTGTAAGTGAAGGCTGGTCGAATAAATATGGGGGGTGTAGTTCCTTCCCAATCCCTCGGGAGACAAGCGCAACATGGGCTTTGCGGCGTCGCGACGGTCGGAAGGCTAGTTCAAGAACGGTCGAATCTGCCTCGGGGTCGACGAACTCGCGACTTGTGTATACGTATGTATAACTATGCAAACAACAACCTGCAAGAACTTCCGACCAGCGACCCGTAATCTTCTACCCTCGCCTGCATGTGTACGTGTACGTGTTATATGCTGGTATACACACGTATGCATAATGCTTACATTGACGAGGGAACACCGCGGCACGAATAGCATGTAAAGAAATCGTCGAAAAGTTGGACGATTATTATGTTGTTACGCATATAAAGTGAGGAAATTTTCAATTTCCCTAACGAATAGCTGTAATTACGCGATGGAACGTGGGAAAAAATTACTTCATTGTCAGATAAGGTTGCGGGGTTATTTACTTCTCTCTCTCTCTCTCTTTCTCTCTCTTTCTCTGAAACTGAATCCTTGCGTGCCCAGTCATTGAGAGCACCCCTCTCCATTACTCTCCAACTTTGTCGTATCTGTATGCAGGACTTTGGTTTATCAAAAATCGACCCCGATTTCAGCTACTCGGCTCTTGAATACCTCCCTCCGCCATACATGCGGTTCCCACCATTGCGCCCTTTAAGAGATCTCCTTTCGACTTTATTCTTCTGGCACAATAGCATAATAGCAGTCGTACCGGTATTAGTTCTAGCCTAGTTTAATCATGGATCTGTGTTCCTTCACATTGTTTTCTTCTTACAAGTATGTCTGTTGATTGCTTTATAATCCTGCTCTTATTATGCAGGTATCTCGCTGCTATTTACTTACTGGTAATATAGATTTAAGTTAACCTTAAGATATTGTACTTCCTCTGTTCCTGGCTTCATTGCTTTATACCTTTGGGTGCAGTGCTTTAGAATAATAAAAATTGTTCTATACTATTCTATTCTACTTCCTCTCTCTCTCTTTCTCTCTATTTCCCTCCATTGATCGAGTAATGTCAACAAAAAAGAGTAAATTTTTGGAGAGATTTTTAATAATGGCCGCAAATTAAATTATATCCCCATAGATTCGTGATAGCAGATAAAAACGAAAAGTTACTTCTTGAATTCCTGCCCTAATGAAACTGTATCGAGAATTGGGGCTGACGTCGCGAACCAGAGAGCTAAACTGTATACAGAAAGTAAAAACTTTGGTAGGGTGTGTCGGTCCGATTTCACTCGTAAATTACATGGGCGTAACTGTAAGCACACGCGAATTAGGCAAAAGAAAAATACTGACTAACGAATAAAAAGTTACTCTCAAAGCTGAAATTGAATTTTCTTTAGATTCTGATACCACCCCGCACTTCGGATGTTGAATTGGCGTTACGTAAGCCCTCGAAAGCCTCCGTCGCGTCATGCGGTTTATCTCGTTTGTCTTTAAATTTTTCATCGAAAGTTTGCTAGCAGTTCGAATTACAGGAGAACTTGATTAACGATGATAAAAAGTCGTCAAAGAACATTTTAACAGGCCATTTTTACCCCTTAATTTCACTGCATATTCGATGAGCTGTTATACCAGTATTTTATATCCTTCTCACGAAACGTGGATGAAAGACGAAGCGGAAGCAGATAAGCTAAAAGCGCGAGGGAACTGAAAAAGAATCCCAAACGCAGGCTCAAGTTACGATGAAAAGTACTTACGTATGGCAATAAGCTCAAGCGTAAGCCAAGAGATGCACTTTCAAGCTGAAGAATTGACTTGTCTAAATGCGAACCGAGCCAAATCCGGGATATTTAAATTCAACTCGATATATTCGTAAGTTGAAATAGTTTCTCGAGGCTTGACGTTAATGTATGACGCCGTAAACCCAGCATTGTATTGTGGGGGATAAAGCGGCGAAAAAATGATCAGTGTTGAACAAATTTTAGTGCCATCAAACAGGCTTCGTGTCAATATAATCATCGAAGTATCATTCAGTTCACCGCCTTTTTTATTTACAAATCAGTGGTATATACTACGATCGGGTAACGTCTGAGCACAATATCTGGCTGGGTTAATACATATCAATAAATCTCTCCTGTGCAATGACCGATAAGTTCCGCACTTTACGAAGCCGGCTGCTTTTGGAACACAGCGTGTGTATACCTGTTAAGCAACCAACCGTTGAGAACTTGGTGGATTCCGAGAAGTGGGATGACACAACGAGAAGCGAACTGGTGCTGGGCTTGTGGTTTTAATCAGCGGGAAAATCATCCGAGCTGCGAAGTAGTGCAATTAAAACTTGCACTTTCCACAACGACGAATTCATCATCTCATTGCAATTATAATTCTGAGGAGATGTTTATACAAAATCAACCTTTTCGACCCTGCTCTGCGGAAGTTTTGAATTAATGTGCGTTGACTGAAGTTCTACAGGCGATATCGAGGTGCTCGGTAAAATATTACGCCCTGACCATAACGAGAAATTGATTCTGATCCGTACAAGTACCCAGATACATCAGCACCAAGGATCAATGAAATATTACCCCATCAATAATTCCCGATCTCACGAGTTATCCTTAAATCGACCAATTTTTCGAAACAGAATTTTGAATGGTAAGTTGTCTATAAGAGTTGCAGGTAAAATGCGGAGGAAATACAGAGAAGAATGGAAACCATCCCAAGGATCGAGAGGACAGAATTAGAAATAGCTTTGCAGTGTACGATAAGGCATGTTATGTGACGTACGCGGCGGGGGGCAGAGACTGAGCAAATACAAGGCGAAAAGGTATTTCCAGACGGTGCAACGGAATGCCCGGGCAATTCTTCCTTGATTCCGATAGAATTTAGATCAAGACGAAATAGCGGAGGGTCTCGTAAGTCGGCGGAGGGTTAAAGGTTGAAAAAGACTTTAACCAAGTCCCGACGCCGAGTACCGTGTATCAAGTGAGCGGTTCACCGACCGCCCGGCGGTTCATCCTAAGCCGGATCGATATCCTGGCCAAAGGATGTAACGGTCTCCTTGCCCCCCGAGTCTTAAGAACCAGAGTTATTCTCTCCTTGTTGAGGAGATGAAGATGAAAGCGGATGAACCAGACGAGGCTACCTGCACCCACCTTGCGGGAGTACGAGGGTGGGTACTTGAATGTCGAACCGAGTGTCGTGGGGGGGGCAAAAACTAACAGCCGGCGGGGAAGCCCCTGGTTTTTTTGTTCCCGTATACAGACCGCGAAGCTAACGAGTGCCTACCACGCGGCGGGGAGATTCGGATGACTAAACCGACACCCAATTGACCCATTTGACCCGTTTGACCCGTTTGACCCCTTTGACAAGATTCGCGGATCGACGTCGCGCACAACCCTGCATTGTACGACAGCCTGAGGCCTCTTATAATTACGAGCTGCGCCCAGTGTTATTGTCCCGCTGACGGGTGCGAAAAGAGAGGAGAGAGGAGAGAAAGAAACGAGGCGGATGTTCGATTTTTTTTCTGTTTTTCCTTCTCCATTTCAATCGGGACGGTGAAGCATGGGTGCAGGGTTTGCGGTTGGAGATGGATCAAAATGATTCTCTACTTCGGTTCTGCGGATGATCGGTTTGACTAACGTCAAAATAAAGTTCTCCATTATCCCATATATTTCCGAGTCCACAGTCGCTCAGCCCCTCATCCAGCTTTTCGAATCGCGTTTACAATCGCATTGGGACTCGCTATCCCATTATCTTGGATTCAACTCAAAGTCTTGAGAAATAAAGCCTGCCAAATTTGAAACGAGCTTACGACCAACATCCGGGGGACATTGATCACCCTAAACAATTTATATCTCGATGACGTCGAGTGTCGCGATGGTTTCTCGTCCGTGTAACAATTTTCCTAAATTTTCTTTCTATCAGACGTTTTAAGTTAACCGGCGATTTTCGATGCACGTTGCATTTTTGCAGAGGATCACTTCGGTCTCGCTGAAGATGGTTCGTGACTTTTTCTTTCACCGGAATAAAATAGTTCGGATCGTGTCGAAGCCGGAAAGCAGTCTGTCGAATTTCATTCCATCGAGCGAGCAAGCCACGAGTTATCGGCTTCCGGGGTAAGGCGGTGAATTTAATCTCATACTTTTGAGGTGGCTTATAACTTGCGGTTGGGGTCGTGGGACCAGAATTTACCGAATATTCCCTTCGATCCAACTAGATCTGCTCTACACAGCTTATAACACATGGCATCGTACATTTCGCGAAAGCAGGGTGAAAAAAATTACCTTTCATCTAAGTTACATATATATTGCGAATTCGACGCATCCGAATTTCAGCAATGAAACATGGTGGACTGAATGACGTATCGTTTTGCAAAATTTCAGATAGTGAAAATGCTACCGAGGCAAACTGAGATAAGTGTAAATAAAGCGATTGAATGAAATTCTTTTTCACGAAATTTTACATTTTGCTCGTTCCTATCCTGTAAAACATGATGAAAGCGACTTGAGCCACTAAGACTAATGTAGAGATGAATAAGAGATGTACGTATTCAGAAAATCCGATTAATGAGTAACATCAATTTTTTTCACTTCACGATGTCCGCAAAAAAAAAAAAAATATCTAACTATTTCATGAAATAACACCTTGATTTTCATGGACATATTCCATTAATTTAGATCCATCATCCTAATTTGACGATGATCATAGAAATTCGATTCATCTTAACTGATGTTCTGCAAAGTCATACTAGGATACTTCTTTTCCCTTTAATTCGACCCCGAGTCCTCAGCTGTGAATTTGTCAATTTTCAGCGAGCACAGGACGAACGCGAATTGTGTAATCTTCACCCAAATTAGTTGTTGTTAATATTGGATACATGCGTGTGGATCAAGACGATCCGTTCAAGGGTAGCCTAGCTAGTGGAGAACCGTTTTATTTTTGGGAATAACGTTAATCCACTAGTCCAAAACACTTCGCCCGTAATCAATCGGTTTTTACATTTCATTTAATTCATCAATACCACCACACTTATTTATTCACATCGACGATAAATTCTGTACCGGCTCAGTCTACTCAATTGAATTTATAATCGCCGAGCTATCGTATTACGCAGGGCAATGAAAATGACGGGAATAATTTTTTACAATCGATTTCACTAAGTCGATAATAGTATGTAAGGCAACGCATAATTGTGACATGCGTAATTAATAAATTTGCGACGAGGCGAGGGCCGTTCTATAATCGAGAATTGCGTGCACGAAAAGTTAAATAATGAAAAGATATACGAATCGGCGAGAACACGAGTGACAGGGGGAGTACAAAAATTATGAACACCAGCCAGTTCCCGTAAGAAATAAGTATTCGCAAAATTCATGCATGCGTCGGTCTAAAAACATGACCCGCCCTTATTCATATTATTTACGTAACTTTTTTAATACAGAGATTTTTATCCGGGTTATGCGCGAGAAAATATAAATGACAAAGGTTGAAAGATGACAAGTTACAATGTCGAGCAGGTATAAATTGCAGCAAAAAAAGTTACGGTCGACCCCCAATTAGTAACGTGTCCATCGTGCGTCGTGCGTATGAAATACATATACGAATGTCAATATTTGCAATTTGCTCCATAGGAAAATAAATAAAATACAAGTGACGAAACAGCGTTCGTTCGTTGCACCTTTACACTGTTTTTGTTTATTCGATATAACTGAATGTCGCCAATCGGATTTATCGGCACGCATGTATTTGTTAGATTCTGTATATTCTATTCATCTAAGTCAGATCATGCAATTAAATAGCGGCGTACGTAATTTGTGTTGAGAAGAATTTTTTGTACGCTATTTCCCGAAACGTTTTAAAACCGTGGTTCCGCGTCACATTTAAGAAATCACATAAATTTTATTACAGGATTCTTCCAATGATTTCTTCCGGAACTCTGCACTTTTTACTTAACATGAATAAGCACAAAATAAAGTTAGGGTATTACCTTACTCCTTGCTGGAGATTACACGACCGTCGTTTCTTCAACTTTGACAGTATCGCTGACTCGTTTATTTGTTTCTTCAAAATTGTACACTTGTTGAAACCAGTATAGAATGTCTACACTGCGCTACATAACCATGAATTGTTACGGTAACTGAAAAACACTTTAAAACACTCATCATTACACGTAATATTTGACCCACCAGACATTTTTGGTAATAAAAAAATTTTTTCGTGTCAATCGCAAATGATATTGATCACATACTGTTGTAAGACCGTCAAAATGATTCACTCGAAATAATAATCTGAACGACACGTTTTTTCACCCAACTCCGTTAAATTGCTGCATTTAAACTTCTGTTCCCCAATTTTCTCGTTCGAAGATATCTAAACTTGTTACGTCTTCAATCTGGCACGTTCCAAAGAAGAAAAATAAAATTTACTCAGTATCATTGAGTTGGAAAACTTGCAGACACGAACCCACCCAGCGTTTGGGGACCGTGTCACGGATGCGTGGAAAAAGTCTATAACAGTAGTGAGAAACTCTCGATAGCTCTGTATCCGATCGGCCAAAAGTACAATTTAAACGATCGAAGGTAGCGCACGGTTCGAATAAAAAAAATAAGTAGTAAGAGCGACGCTAGTCAGCCACGCTCGGCGCGATGCCGGGAAACAAGTCAAGGGGAGAAGATTCTCGTAAGGCCGTCGAGGGATTTCTCATCGCCAGTTGTTCCGTTCGGAGACAATAATTTCGGCCAAGATTTCGACGCATGTATGCATACAGAGATGAGGGATTGTACCGAGCAAACCCCAGGGTTTAATCCCGTAGGATTAATACGATTATATTCGAAACGGGGTAGTAAAGTTTAAAGGGTAAACTTGGGCCTAGTAATTTATTCGCAGGCAGGTATGGCCGGGTAAACTTGGGACAAAATATCGCAAGGGATCCTATCTCGCGAACGTCTTCACTTTGGAACGGCAGACATTTCCGGAAATTAACCCCTCGGGCGGCAGGCTGTTCGGCTTCTGTTTGGTCACGCGAATCCGTACTTTCGTAAGTACCGTTTCTGTGTTCCGGAAGGCTTCTGGGGGCGTTATGCACCGAATTTCTTGTTGTTCTTCAACCGGCGTAGCTGCAGATTGGCGGAAAGTTTTCCATGTTTAATACTGGCAACGAGTTACGTTATATAGGTTACGTGCTGAATACCCGGCACGTTAGTGTTCCGCTATATACGTGCGTTACGTGCCGACGAGGAAGGCGAAGAAATTGTTTCCCGTAATGAATAATAAAAAGCAGCGTGACGAGGCTTCCAAGGTAAAACTGTAAAAGTGATTTAGGTCACTCTTTCATATTCGTCCAAGATCACCGAGAATCTTTACGGTTCAACGAAACGTATTATCATACTCCTTTCTTTTTCACATAATTACTAATTGGCGTAAGAGGGGTAAATTTAACCAAAGTTTTTATGCGCAGAGGTGGAGAAAGATAATGACGTCTCTTTTTATCGCGGTGAAACAAGGGAGCCGTGAAAACTGCAGGAAGTTTGGAACATTTAAAATGATTAGGAAAGTTTTATATTCTAGAGAAGTTACGAAAATGTCGGAGAGCCTCGCACGGGATCAGGATCAATTTTACAATTACTTGGCCCCGTACGCTTGATATCGATACGCACAATTTGTTTCAAAATTAGCATTCACCCAGAGTGAATGTATTTTTCTAGTACGATGAAACGAAAAAATAACCGAATGGCAAGGTTAAAATTTTTCAAGAACTCACAGATCTCGAAACCTTTTAATATAATTACCAATTTGTTTAAAATACGTAACATAAAATATGGTTGGAAAAATAAAAATTAATTCTTGCTGACAGGAAAATCCGGAAAAGTCAAGTAATTTAAATCTCGTTATTTGGAATACATATCTTGTTAATTTTATTATTTTTGCGGTAATTTTCAAAATTAGTAAAAGATACTCCTTCTATTTCTGAATTAATTTCCAAATAGTCAGCAGCAAATGGTCACGGCTCGTTGAAGCTGAATATGATTTTAGCAGTTGCGCGCAGAATTTAAACCTTTTCAAATACATGAGGCATATGTATGTACGATATACACAACCAATTATTGAGCGAGAATCGGGGGATGAATTTCTAGATTCATTCGGTAGCTGGGCGAATAAACTTTTTAACGACCTCTCCGCATTGCAGTGCGAATAAAATTTGAAGCCACATCTAAACAAGCCGAGGGCAGGATGAAATGCCCGACTATTGGAAAGAGACCTCGAGGTCTGTTCAGGTCTGCAAACTTGTTATTTTAAATGAAATATCATTGAGTATTTCCCTTGGATATCCTATAATTGGATTTCTCTACAATCAGATGAGCCACTTGCCTAGATACCTGAATGTACTACACATAGTTTCTGATCGCGTTGCAGATTATCCGAACGTCAAGCAACATTCGCGATTTAGTTTCAGGATAAAAAGGTTCATGCATGATCCTGATTCACGCAACGCGTGAAAATTACCACACCGCCTAACTCAATTTGACTTTCAGCTCGCCCGGCGGCGGCTTTTCAATTACGCGATTTATGCAGGACACTCGTTTTTCAAACCCGTGATGCGAGAATTAATTAGCTAGGTAGGTTCGTCACGTTAATCCGCCGCCTCTACGTATCGCAACGTTCGGATATTAATTGGCAATTCCGATCTATCGATAGCTATGATGGAATATTGTAATCTCTCGCATTCAGCGTCGCTCTGACCACTGGACAGGAAATGCCTGTACGAAGCCCAGAACGCGAGTCAGTAAAACTGTCGTTAAGGTGCCGCTGAACCGGCTTGCGTTTGAACATTTCGTATCGTCATAAATACTTGCAGCGCTCCTAGACGTTGAATTAAATGACATGATTTGATTGGCCGGATCTAACGGAATAGGCCAATAAAAACACGTAGTGTCGCGTTGCGTCGTGTCGGCCATCGTGAACGGGCCTCCGTCACCTGAAAATTTCGCTGTCTAATCCCGTCATATTTACGGAAAGCTAACCGATGTCATAGCTTTTCCCGAATGACGTGCGTGCTTTTATACGTCTCGATCTCCCTGTCGGAAATGAATATATATGAATAGCAATGACGGAGATAGGGAGGTACGCTTTTATTCAAGCTACGATTAAAAAATTTTCCTAGTCAGATTCGTAACCCCGTTCTCGCACGATTCGACTATGAAATTTTCCTGCTTCTGACGTCACGAAATATATATATGACACACCGGGTCAGCGGGGCCTTAAAACGGCATGTTGCGACATTTTACAGTATCATAACTGTCGTCGTTATAAAAACCTTACACCGCGCCGCTCGGTCGTTCGGATTTTCATTTTATATCTCATTACTAATCCGTCCCTCGGCAACCCATTGATGGTCCCTCGTTACGGCGTGTGGTACCATGTGGCGTCGACGTTAAGCTCTCGGAGTTTTTCAAACAACCGCACATACGCCCACGCCTATACTTGACGAGATCGAAAAAAGTTCCCATTGCGCGGGAATAGTACGTTCGGAATAACGACGCTTCACCTTTTTCAACCTCTAGAAATGGGTGAAAAATTCGTTCACGAATTAGAGAGGAAAAGCACCCACCTCATTGTTCTGGCGATTTATTTGAAAATAATCCCGTCCAATTAGTATAATAATAAATAAATATAATGAAAAAATAGATAATAATATTGCAAATGTGGGCGTGGCCACTTCTGAAATATTCAGCGGCCAGTTTAAAGTCTGATTTTATCGCCCTCATTATCGAAAGAGGAAAGTTAAGTTTAACACGTATAGATATACATTATACGTACATACATAATACATATATATGTACGAATATACGGTCGGGGAGGAAGACAGGTACGAGTAGATAGGAAAACTTTTTGTACTTTCAGCAGGATTCTTTTTTTCTGTGATATAAACTGTTGAAAAATGAAGCACGAGGCGCACGAGGCTGAACCGTAATTTGTTATAAGATCACCGAAGCTGTCACGCGACTCGAGTATAAAAGTTAAATAAGCATCTTTTACAAGCCTGCGTACATGCGCGCATTGTACAGAGATGAATTTGAGGGACGATCGAAACAGGTAGGAAAAGAATTTTCAACTTACCAATATAAGTTATTTGTGCGAAACATTGGCTAGGAGAAAGTAAGAATAATCTTTCTGTGGCTTATGCAAACTTGTAATAAATGTAATTAAAAGTCTATACGCTTGTACAAATCGCGATAAAAAAAAACCGCGATTATTCCACAGTTTGAATGGACAACAATTAGCCTTGTCTTTATATTTGGTCTGTAAAAAATCCATCGTCGTGTCTACAGGACGGGTAAATTTTTATTTGCGAGAAGAAGTATTCCTTTCGCACGAATCTCTTTTCCTGCGAGATGCTGCCACGAGACTCATTTATAACTTCGAACGACGATGATGGGCGCAGCTGTTTCATCTTTCTCTCTCGCTCTCTCTCCCTCTCTCTCTCGCGCGCACGTGCGATTTTTTTCGCACATCAGGAAAATAAATGTGTTTTCCGCGGGTGGGTCATCATACGACGTAGGTTTCCCGCTATCCCCGCCTATCGCTCGAGCGTTTCCTTGAATCGCTTCGAACCCTTCAATTTTACAACTCGGCAATAACGCGATCACAACAGGTGGTTTGGACAGGTGACCGCATTGCGTAACCGGCGCCCTGACTCTGCAGCTACACACTTGCAAACAAACATACCTGTGTATGTGTAACGCGCAGCATGGTGAGGACGTCGGGAGAGAAATAGCTAGGCGAGTGAAGGGTTCCACCGCATTAATTAACGAGCAATCAAGCGCACGCCTTGATTGGACCACCGAACTTCTACATTCAACCCTTCCAGTTTCAAAATCCATTTTAACTTGTTCCAAATAAATCCGCACGCATGCGGACGTATCGTCTTTTCATAAAGCACACAAGGCACGCGTTTGCACGCGAGTGTTGATTCGCCTTTATTTATCCAATCATGGACACGTGCGTACCCTCTCGGTAAAGCTTTTACTGATTTTTTGAGCCTACCGCGAAGAGTTTTTCAAGTACAAAGAGTCCTTTCAAAATAACGCGGGACTGCGATAGGACAAAAACTAGAGGGTGCTCCTTTGAGGATATCTGTAAAAGGCGTGCTTTTATGATTAGCACTGGGTGCAAATTATGGTTGACTCATTCGCATATCCCAGATGCCACAAATTAATCACTATAGTTATCTGGTCTCGTTTAGACTCACAGTAAGGTGTAACGATGAAATATGCAGAAATGAGAGTTTCTTTCGGATCGTCAAAAAGTGGTTTGATTCTAAGATACGGAAATCAATCGGTTCCACACTATGCTGTATACTCATCGAGGAAGAAATAGAAATAATTAACGGGAACAATGTTTGTTCAACCTAATACGCGTATTTGGCAGATTTAGCAAATCTTTTTACGGTCTGTCATGCCTATCTTTAGACGCGTTAACGGAGTCATTTGCATTTCTGTATGATATTATACCTATATATAGGTATACAACAACTCATATCGGAAGTACGCCCGGAAAGCGTGTTAAATCCGGACTCTTGATTACATCGAGCTTTAAAAATATCCTTCTCATTCCACGCAATACGTATTATATATATGTACATATACATTATAATTTTCTTATACAGAGTCTGGGGATAAGCAAGTACAAGTATATATGTGTGTAGTATAACCGGAGTTTAACTAACCGCGTTAAATTGCCTGCGTTTAGAGGGGTTTTATAACGAGCATATATTTGCTTTCCAGCCCCGGCGTATTATTAATATATTCATGCATTCAAAAGTTTTATGACAAGGCAACAAAATTTTGTTTCCCTCCCATTCGGCTAGCTACTCCTATGATTTGCCCTGTCGCAAAAATCTATCGCAGGTGTAATAGTTAGACGTTATACACGTGCGCATTTGAATTAAAAGTATTCCTGGCGTACAATCAACGAGAAACACTTATTGTCGAGTAACGAATATTCATCGCCTCCTGATAAATAATTCACCAAGTATAATATTCACTGACATTACTCCAGAATATAGAGTCATGTAGGTAACAATAATTATTCTCAATTCGCTAACGAGCTGACTTTTTATACCAACGAAGCGAATCACGGATATTTAATACTTGAACAACGTTTGAGTGACCTGGAAATCAAAGGCATTCGTCGATTCCGCCGTCGTTTTGGAGTGACTTTTTCGGCTCTTTGCTACCGGTGGTCAAGCATTGGCGAAAAGGCGTCCGTTGCCCCGTGTAATTACGTTTGAAGATTACGTTTCAAAAACAAATTCGTACCCCTCCTCGTGTGCGTTTAACGTGTGTTTAAGTATTCAAGAATGCGGCAATGTTTTTCCACCCTCCTCCTTCTCTTTGTCTCATGTCCGTCTCTTGTACCGAATATCCTGTACGTTACCGTGGCCCGAAAAGTGTTTGAATTCTAAGGTATTAGTCGGGGACGATAGCCTGTAGAAAGTGTTTGGAAATTTTCCCAGCATTATTCTTTTCACACTTTGCGGATCCGTATCGATTTTACTATTTAGTAAATTATTTAGTAATGTAAAAAGTAAATTAGTAAAAAGTAAGTTTGCGGTTAGCCATTGCAAGATTGCAATATTATTAATGTTACAGAAAAAGTGGAAACTGGTTGGTCGTTTGTTTGGTATAACACTTACCTACATTAACTTAGAGCTGGTACCTAATTTCGGAAGAATTCTAAACTGATTTTTTTTTTTTTTTTTTAGAATCAATTCCTTTCCTTGTCGACGTGTAAGTTACGCCTGTCATGGCTGGTTTCTTGTGCGGTTTTCCCCATATTATCCCAGATATGAATACTAAGGAGGCGAGGAAAGTTCGAAGATTGATAGCTCGAGAATGAAATTTTGTAGTTTTTGTGTCTAGGCACGAGTTGCTGACTGCGCGAGACTGTGCAACAATGATTCACAGCGAAAACTCCGGACATTACTTGAAGTAAACATTAACTCTAGGCTAACAAGTAGACACAGTGATAAATCGAATGGATTCTGTGTATAAGCTATCGGATTTAAAAAGCGACGGCGCAGACATATTATATTTTCTAAACGTCGTCCACGGATATAAGACATATTTTGTTCCTATTGTCTATTAAAATATTGAAATCCCGCCATGCAATAATGATCTTAATAATAATAATAACAATAATAATAATAATAATGACAACGATAATAATAATTTGACTATCGTTTTACTTACAAGCTAGTGGACCGCATACATACGCCGAATGTAATATTTATCTAAAATTGCTTTTTCTTCAAGCCATCGTTTATTTGCTATATAGATAACGCCGAAACCCGTTTGTTGTGTATACTTCAATTCAGGTAAGTGTATAATACATGTATTGTATAAGTTTTATTATATCATACACGCATTAGCCGTTGAATGTCAACTCTTCACAATCGCGTATATAGTATTCTTAGCAAATTATTACTCCGTCAAGGTACAAAAATCGTAATGTAAAAAATTGTGTAAATTCATATCGTATATATGGTTAAATGTTGGATTTGTAAAAGTTCTCTAAGGGTATATAATGTGTACATATATTAAGGGTATACATATATGACGACGTATTGGAAGCGTCGCGCGGAACTCTGCACATTTCTTTTTCAACCTCGTGTCAATGTCTTCGAGATATCTCTATATCTGTACGATGCGTCTTGCGAGATTCTCGTCGGAAATAATCACGTTTCCGAGATCACAAAATAGTTTTACACAGTGTAAATTAGCGCTTACAAATTTGATACAGCGCTTCTTGGTTTTACAAGGCAAGAAAAAAGGAAGAGCGCGAGGTAATCGAAAATTTCGACTGACAAATCGGTCTCATATATATGTGTTGAAAAATTCACCGCTCCACGCAACAGTTTCAATTAATTTTCGATACCGATTAATTATTCACTAATTAATTAGCTATATCGTATTTCGATCAGGGGCACCTAAATTTTAAGTATATTCATATTTAGCGGGGGTGATAATCGGGTTCAAAAGATACTCAGGAAATTACTTTTGTGCAGCGGTTATTTTTTAGCTCGCTTTTCCTCTCGCAATCAGTTCACTTTCAATACTTCGAACCATCTCCTGACGTAACGTAGTATAGGTATATACTGTATATACATACATTTGTCCCGTCATACGCATAACGATCTTCGTGTAAGTTATATGTTCGTATTTTCCTCGCCATCGGTTACATTTCGAACCTGGAGATAGAACGTTCACGTGTAATCGTTCCCTGCACGAGGCGTATAATGTAGACGTACAGACCTCGAATATAATTGTTCAGAATATTCGAGGACCCGTTTAGTAACTGCTTTGGATCCATGCGCAGATACTTTGATCCCTCCCCAACAAGCGCGGCGACGAAGATCCAAGAGGAGGTAATTGTCAAATAAATTAACGCACGTTTCGCAACCCTTGAATCCTCGGCTCGTCGTCAGCGCCCGATAATGTGAAAAGCGCTCGGTTCACATACACGTATACGTATACGTAAAGGCAGGGAATCGTGGTACGCCGAATTTGTATCCCGAAGAAAACTAGCGGACCCTACGCGTGCGTTCATCCAAAGTAGGTGTCGCGTGATCCCGGACTTGCAGACTTCTCTTCTCACCATCGCCGGAAGAAGCTTTGCCTACTTTGCACGAACGCCGCGGCTTCTTCGGCCTTCCCTACAAGACGTGCAGGTTCTCACAACTCTTCGACTTACTGTCACGAGCCCAGACCTTCTCGAGGATCGTCCTCACCTTGAGACTGGCGCTGGTTCTGCTCCCCCTGTACTTCTTCGGCGAGTTATTCTCCGAGCAAGAGCCCAGGGGTGACCTGTTCCTGTTCTTCCGTGATCTCTTGCGCAGGAGGTCGCGGGCGTGTTCCGGATTCTCGAGTTTAAGACGTATCTGGGACAGAAGTCCGACCAGGAGTTCGTCAACGTTGTGATTGATGACCACCGACGTCTCGATGAATTTACAATCGTACGAAGTCGCCATTGACCTACCCTCTGCAACACAAAGTAAATATTTACCGAGATGGCTTCTCACCAAGAGCCGCGTGCGATACCCGTATAAGGATCTCTCAATTTCCTCAATCTTCGAGAAACTTTGACGCGGTAACTCCCGCTCAGCGCGCCGACACAAATGCAAATTAGTTATATCGATCTCGACAAAAGTTAGCACGCGCTCTCGCCTTGTCTACCTATTTTCCATTGTTATAAATCACCGCTACCACTTGCTCACCAACCTGTGTATGTATAACAAACATATCGCCACCAACTCTATAATACAAAATCTAATGCGTTGTTAAGTCGTAAATTTATAGTGTAGACAGTTATATTATATTGTTCCGCACCTATAATCGGTTATCGCGTACAAGTATTTTACAAAAAATAGCAGAGATCCGTTAATGACTCTGCCGAGTTATATTTCTTAAGAATTTTATACTTTAATTTTATTTTCGTTCAACGTCACTTACAGCCGATTTCAAATCTCCCCTTCAATTGTACCGTATGAAAATATACCACCTGTGCCAGAATTTTTCGCCCATTAGCTGCAGCGTTATCTTGCATCGCTGTAACGTATAATTGATTGTACGGTACTTCGTATTTAACCCCACGTTTACTCACGAACTTATATTTATCGTGGCTAGACCCACCGCATGGTGGTACAAGTTTCGGTATTATCAGTTTTTTCTCACTATTTCTGCGAGCACGCACGCAAACGAAATCTTGTAAAAATTACTTCTACTTACGTTACAGAGTTGCGTGCAGCGAGAAAATGCCCGGCATAAAGCGGGACTGAACGAACATACGCATATCTAGTAGCAATATTTAAGGCGGCCAAGGTACAACGTTACGCGTTGACCATTTTCTTTCTCACTTCGGACACGATTGTCTTCGCCAGCGTTTTCCGCAGCTGAAAATCACCGTCGAAACGTGTTCTCCCTTTTGCATACATAAAAAATTAAAATCGCCAGGTGCTCGTCGGGCCCTCAGACCATGCTTACGGGTCGTTGCGCAAGATACAAGACGGTTGTGAAAATATTCAAAGAGAATTTTTCGCTCATGTAGACAAACGAGCGAAAAGCGCTTTCCAAAATACGAAACGGAAGATAAAAATTCGGTACGATTATCCCGTGAAAACTTCCTCGAACCGTCGAAGTAGGCCAGCTGATTGTGTAATGTGTATCCTGCACAGACGATACATGCAACGAAGCATCAAAATACACGAGTATACATATGCATAGAGATGCGTGTCGCTGAACAGCTTACGGAAATCCACAATTTTCATTGCAACTCCAGTTTCTTTTTTTTCTCGATTCAAAACTGCAATGTTTTATTATATCTGTCTCGGCCAGGTATTCCAGGCAATGCAGGCGGCGTGGTTATACGCTTTCATACATTTTACACGCATACACTCATCTATCCAGGTGTACAGAATGGTTTGTTATGCCTGGCTTTATAGTGCGATAACGCAGCATTGTACCGTATATAGGTTCGTGCATTCGCGGCGTTGGTCGTAAAAAATTCATGGAAACGAATAACGCAATCGTCCCTCATTTGAATGCTTTTCTACGTTAAGGCTGACAAACTTTTTCTTTCCTTTGATATACGATCTGACAGAATCTACGCACACATAAACGTAAATTACCGTATAATGTAAGCGTGTTGTGTTTGAAAAATAATCTCACAATATCAAATTGGAAAAGTAATCTATTTTAGTATTATTGTTTATAGAAATTCAACGAGCTTTGCTGCAGGATGCACTTTGTTCAAATACGAGATAATTTTCTATCATAACTGGTGCTTGACCGCACGTTACTAATATATAAAACTGTTCATAAGTTTAAAGAGGACGGAAAATAAATCAATAAAAAGCAATTTTTTTTGCTATTCTTTAACCTTTGTAAAAATTCGAGTCCCGATATTTTTTGCTACAGCCGACAAGTCTGACTCCTGCGACGTGAGAACCTGTTATTAACCAGCGAAGGTTTCGTCTGTATAACTATACACTGTAAAAAGCAAACGTGAGGTAATTGGGCAAAGACGAATATTGACTGAGCTCTGAAAGGTGCTGCTGGGATAAAAACGATAATTCGGTGAGAAATCCGATGTCTAGTCGGAATCTCGGATTAGGCAGAAAAGCTTTTGGACACCTGAGTAATTGCTCATCCGTATGACGTAAATATTTGAGTCAGCATTGGAAAATGTCGACGACGATCGAGTTTATCGCGGGAGTAAGCGATGGTGGTGAAAGCCGATTTACTCAACGCCGTGAAAATTTGGCAATACGTTGAGGGTCGTTTTTTCCAAGCGTTAACTTTTACGTAATCATACGTAATCACTGAAATCACATTTTTCTTTCAACCATAAATCAAGCCTACGGTATATCGAAATTTTTCTTTTCAAAGGACGGTTTGCAAGCACACTTTTCCTTCTAATACCTGGTACGCTGTTGCTTCACCCGACACTTTCTGCAGCAATTTACGTGGTCAAAGTGGTGCCAGCGGCTCGAGAATTCCAGAAGGAGGAGTCGCGAGATTAAAGCACAGGAGAACGCGTTTGGTGTGAAAGTACTGTGAACGAGCGAACGAGGCGTTATCGTGCAATTTCTGTCAGGATATGAACTCTGCGAAGGCTCTGCTTACGGTCCTCGCTCAAAATATTGTTCAGCGTAGAGACATTCTGCCCAAATTCAATTACGGATTTAGTGCTTTTGATACATGTCAAATAAAACGTTGATTTAACTTGGCCACGACTGTGCGACGTATAATTTATTGCAGAAATACTACGATTTTGTTTTTGTGCGTCATCAATTGCAGGTGACCAATAGCTGAAGTGAGTTTGGCGACACAATTGTTGCCCTTCTCAACTATGATCATCGTTAGGCTCTAACTCGTGAGCGTTTTATAATCGTTTTATTTGCTCAGAAACCGAACGAACACGCGACGTCGATATCACTTCGATTTTGCACCGTCACTTTCGTGTGAGATTATCCCGCCCCTATCGTCTGTCCGAATCACTCGACTGACTTTAGATTCTCATTCTATGCCGTTGACAATCCGCCATTAACACAGCAATTTCCGCTTCCATCAGACCATCTATTAGTGGTCAAATTCCCCCATCCGCGTCAGCCCCTTCGAAAAGATCCTGATCTGAAATTGTGCAAGTTCGCGGACCTACAGGAGTCGCTTCGAAAGACTCTGTGGTTGGATTTCTGGTGTCAGCGTTCAATTCTGAGTTGAGTACGCGTGTAAATGCAACGATCATGTCCTTTCCTGACCGTCATTTTTCCGTCAGGATCTCGTCATTCCTCTCTCGTTAAACTTGGCTGAAAATTTATTGCACGATTAAATCCCTTATTACCGTTCGTTAAAGTCTTCCCATGTCATGGGATCACGTATTTTTCTTCCACACTTCCAGCAAGCTTAAAGCAGATGATATCTATATTACAGACATAAGAGTGTATACCCCTCGATTTGAAAATACTGGCATTTTATGACACTTGGTGCTTTTTCAACCGGGTGAATAATATTCCAGCCCGTGCATGCGTGGAGAGCACAGGCTGCAGCCTTGAAGTAAACCAGATAACATTTGCTCGACGTTTGCGTGACGTTCATTCTACGTATAATTTCAGAATTGCATCAAACATATTCTGAATTCCCGTTTTGCAGAAGAGGGTAAATTTATTCATGCGTGAAACACGTCGTCGACGCTGACGTCAGCCAGTTGCCTCTGACAATAATTCACTCCGTTGAATGTGCCGGGGTTGTGACTACCAACTGCTCCATCCTCTGTCCTGTGTCTCTAAGGTCTCAGAACGTACAAAGAAGCATTTTGACAGTGCGTCAACCCGGATACGGTCCAGAGTAATGAGTGCGATAAATTCACCCGAATATTCACTCAAGAATGTAATTAGATCGGAAGAGTAATCGCTGCGTAGATAATATTAACCATCATCCACCCAATTTCGTGTTGCAGATATTGGAAATACAGAAGGAATGCCGAACTATCGTATATAATATGGTGGATTCTTACCCTCAGGTGAGACGAGCGTCGCCCTGACGAGATCAATTTTGTTCCCAACAAGTATCACGGCTTTGCAAGAAACGTGATTCATTCGCCAGAGTTCTTGCAAAATTTTTTCAGCAGCGTGCACGGAGCTGCTATCAATTGTTGAATAGACAACGCAGTAAGCGTGAGGGTCGTGGTTTTTTATGCATTCCTCGGTCTGAAACATAACAAAGAAACGGCATTGTCGTTACAATGGTCGTACGAAGAATGTTACATAATGGCGTTTTTGGCAAAATAGGATGACTCCTTTGATATGCACGAACCACTATAGCTAATAACATAATTTACCCGAACCCTTATTTTCCGATACCCGAACACGAGCCATGCAGGATATGCCGCGCCAATACGTCGTTTCGTATCTTTCTTTATTTCTGTTCTGCATGACGAACTTCGAGTGGTACAAAAGCCGGCGAAAGAAGAAGTTCACCGATGCAAACACGTGCTCGTTTCAGCCTGACGTATGTTTATTTTCGTTACATATATACTTTCGAATAAATATAGGCGGGAATTGGCGCACCGTGCAGGTGTGCGTCAAAGGTGCTCATATATTACACCTACGGATGAATGCTCCGGCTGTTCGAAAATGGGGTTCCCTTCGCGATCGACCGTTTTTCGGATGAATGCACCTTTTTTATCCGATTTGAACCTCTACCGAGTGTCTCAATACGCGTTGTCGAAATACGGTTACTCGGCCAAGAAGCGACTCGCATCAAGAATTTAAGAGGAAAAAAAAAAGAAAAACACGCAGTGTAGTTTGGTTTCGAATTGATTTATAGCAGGGACGGTCAACTTGATCAGATCCGCGATCTGCCGTCTGCTGTCCAGATTTTGTGCGATCTACCAATCTCAAATCTTTACCACAGAACCAAACGAAATATTTTTTGACAGAGTCATGTATTTTCTTTCGCCTTGTCGCGATCGACTGGCCTAATAGCCGTGATCGAAACACGATCGACAGGGTTGGCCATCCCTGATTTGTAGATATCTGCGCGAGGGTCAGAAAAAAAAATCAGAATACCTTTACCGAGAAAATGAAACGGTCCAGGTAACTTGGGATTCGATATAATCGAGACTTCGCTGCACAATCTGCAGTTTGTGGTTATACGGAGAAGAGCTTTTACTGGATAAGGGAGCAGTTCGTGCGGAGATCAATATGTACGCAGAAAGAAACTCGTCGTCGGTTTTACAGCCCGTGAATTCGTTTGTTCAAGATTTTTGCATCCGACGAGTGGAGCTGAGAGAGAGCTTCTACGCAATCGGGGACTGCTGAGTGCTCGAGTCAGCTAAAAGCTTACTCCAAATTGCGGACTGTCAAAAGTCTTATAACGAACCTGAGAACATTGGACGATATTTGGCTAAAGCGAGAACTCGACGCTTATTCAGCGGTCGCTTGGTTGTTCTTCGAAAATAATGTTCCGGCGAAAGAAATTAAATACGAACAATTGTCGGGGTGTAAAAATTATTTTTGAAAATTGAAGAGTTTCAAACACTTTAACCAACACCGACGTGCGATCTTTGAATCCATGACCATATTTCTCGTGGCATACGATCATCCGGGTCGGTGGAGCACGCGTAAACTTGTTTTCCCCCGTTTACCTTGAATTAATTAATTGAGATTTATGTTAATTAGGCTAATTTGAGTGTCTCGTTTTGCGGAAAATGTGACGACGTTAAACGTGAGCTAACCAGACGTACGAGCCGCGCGATTGCTTTATATAAATAAAAACTAATTTCGTTTGAGGCAGCTCAGCTTATTTGAAAGGGGTGTTGGGAAAGGGCGAAAAAAATTGTTGCTGTTTTTCGGGCATTTTTCTTATTCTCTTGTAACTCCTTTTTTCCTCGTACAATACGAGCTTCTACATACATACAAACAGTCACGAGGAAATGAGGGTACGAAGCATTGCCCACCCTCCTCTTTCCTGGTGTTCCTAATTGTAGCTGCGAACACTTTGTGCCAGCCGGGTTCTTTTTCCGGACGAGAGTTGTGCTTGCAGATGGTTTTCCGCTGCGAAGGAAATCGAATTGTCCGAGTATCACGTGATGCACAGCGATAGCCGCGGACATGTAATAACAAGATTGCGTGCGCACACAGTCACGTCCACATATATGGACGCGTACGTGCGTAACGTATACATGCACACATGTATAATGTATATATTCGTAACGCACACGAGGATTATACGGGCATCGCGTCCCTTTCCAGGAAAAGCTTACATCCATAATAATATTTTAGGTGGTTAATTAAAGCGAACGGCTAGATACAAGGCAACAGCTGACGAATACAAACGACTCGATTACAAGATATTCTGGAGCAGGTAGCCGCCGCGGGGAAGAACGGAACTGACGAGTCCTACACGCAGCAGCAAATGCTATTTGATTATTAAAATAGCCTTGGTTTTTTCATCTCGACGAAGAAGCCCGATGATTCGAGGCTACACCCTCGTCTATTCACCGTTGCAAGTTCGGAAAGGCGTTCTATTTTCGTGACTTGTCAAAGAGTCGGGTCTTGAATAATTGACCTCGGTTCGCCGCTCTCTCCAAGTCAGACGTCCTAATATACATACGTATAGCATATTGCTAGGTACTACGGTATTGGCGCGAAGGTTAATCTGACGATGAAATTCAAAAGCATCGACTGGAGCAGGTACGAGACGAAACCAGCGGTAAGCAAAATTGAGGAAAAAGATACATGTATATGTGGATGGCTGTCGTAGCGGTGAGCTGCCACTTTTGGTTGAACTTTGATGGGCGAGAGTATAATATTCTCGACTAAATTCTACGTAGGTACTATGGTTTCACTTATAGTTCATCGCGAATTAGAGTCTATAGCTTTAGAATGAAATTTACGCATTCATGGTCCTTGAGAGTGTTGTCAAATTTTGAAATTCGCGAACAATAGATGAGGTGGTAAGAATTTGTAAAATGAAAAAAGATAATATTTCGAGAATGGATCAAACGATTCTCATGATTTTGGTCTCAGTCGTCGCAGCTTTTTTTAGCTTAGAACTGAATAAATCTCCGATTCTATCGTTCGTACAGTTTTCGAGTTATTTGAATAATAAAAATAAGAAAAGAAAAAATTCCACACTTCTTTAATGAGGATGAAAAGCGCGTGAAAATGATATAAAATTATCGGCACATGGCAAGAGAACATTCAGTTCAGTTTTATCTATCTATCCCATTCTATTTTCGGATATTTCGATTTCACAATTTCAGCATGCTGTTGAAATTAGTTCTTCCACAGTCCAGGAACAGATTTCAAATGCAAGCGAATTAAGCCACGGCTCTGGATCGAGCTTATCTATCCCACGAAGTTGGATGATCGCTCCGCGTTTGCCAAAGTACATCCGTACGTAAACTGAGAAAATTCTAAATTCAAAAGCTTTTGAGACCGCTGAATGGAGTGCACGTTACACAGACAAGGGTTCGTTTGCCAAATGCATCGAGCGCCTGGAGGACCAATAAGAAAAGCTCGGAGCCCGGCAAATGCTTTTACAGTCTCGAGGATCGGCGCGACGTGGTTCAAGGCAACCTTTGCACAGTTTGCACGGCAATTATTGCGGCGCCCAGGGGATGCCGAACTCGTTGTGCGGGGCGATTATCGGTGTTGCTGCGTGGAAGCTGGGTGAGAATCTGGCGTTCGTCGGTAGGTAAGCTCGCTGACGTAATTCGCGAAACGTAACGTTTCCCGGGGGTTCTTACTCGGCCTAAAAACCTGATATTAACGTGCACGCGGCGTCGACGCGTTACGGTAAAGAATTGTTTGTACTGTAGCCCCGACTCGGTGTGGCTCTGAGTTTACTTTCAACAAACTTGAAGCCGCAAATTGAATGGCACCGAAACCAGTCTGAGGTTGACTCTTTCTAACGGACGACGTACACGCATGGAACGTCGTAACTAGTACTTGACTTTGCGGAATTTTGACCACTGTAACTGGACACCAACTCGTTTCTTCGAAAAAATACCTACAAATACGTGAAAAATTGAATACATTTGCATGTACCTTGTAACTTGACGGCCCCTGATCTTTTTGACCCGTTTTGCGACGACTCGCGTTACTGTCTGATCGGAAATGTTTATTGATATTTTAAAAAGGGGTTCATGTTTCTTTTTCTCTCCGGATATCGAAAACCTGGTTTCGAAGCTGTATCCACGATAGCATAAGGATTTTGTTACCTGGAGGTAATTTTGAATTTCAGTCCGTGTGACGATCATTGATCGATGTCACCCCCGGAAACATGAAGCGCGAATTTTCACAACCCTTTGACGAGCAACTGCGTTAAAGAACCAGAAACCCTTTTGCTGGTATTTAATCAAGCCAATAATTGAGAGAGATTATAATTAGGTATTTTGATCGGGTGGATGAATTTCTTTTTGTATCTTTCCACTCACCAAATTTCACCCTCTTATTATGCCTGTGACGTACTTTAAAGTTATAATACGGGTATGAACGAAACTTTTGCTTCGTGCATTTCGTTACCAGTCGGAATATCCCTAATTTGGTCCGCTTCACTGCGTGGTAAACATTCAACCAACAAACGGACCCAATTTTTTTTCAGGTGCACGCCCGCGCTCGAATTAAGAAAAACGGTACATACTTTTCCCGGCTCGCAAATTTGACGAATATCCCCCTTTTAATCCGACGAATGGCACACCCGTATAGCCGAGCTCAAAAAACTGCACGGTCGCTGATTTTTTGCAATCAGTTTTTACAAATGTTGGATAAAAAGAGCGCTTCAAAGACATAGTTTCACAATTTTTAGAAACCTCTGGTGAATTAGAAGTATAGTCTACGGTTTACATAAATTAGAGAATCACTAAAAGTTTTTTCTTACTCAAAAGCTCACAAAGCATTCGTACAGTTTTATCGATATGAATAATTTTTGTAGATTTTTTTTATTTGGTTGCTAGAAATGCTGCTGCGAGGAAACATAATAGCGAGATGGACGCAGATTTCCAAATAGATGTAAGCATTTTAGCTGACTGTATGGAATACAGAATCAAAAATCTCAAGGCAATATATATATATATAATTATCTATATATATAATATATATATATATTTATAATAATATATATATATTTAATATATATATATATACATATATTAAAACTCATTTGTCCGCGCATGAACGAAGTTTCAATTTTACTCACCGAAAAAAGCAGTTTTTTCTCTCCGAATTTCAGACTTATCGAATTTCTGCAGCATGAGTAGTTTGCCTTCTGAAAATCGCCGCTACTTTGATCCAAGACTGAAATGTGACTGCCTCCGAAGAGGCAGGTCCAGCCAAGTGAACGAAATCGTCTCAAGCTGAACGTGAAATTACGATCAGCCGATAAAAGGAAATTAAAAATTACTAGCAAGGTATAACACAGTCTGAAAGGAAGAAGGTTTCAACCGTACAGGATCGGATATCGCGGTGGGTGTGTGATAACTTTGCAGCGTATCCTTTGCAAAATGAAACGTCCTATTAAACCGTTGAATGTTTCGTTAACACCATACCTATACTTGGGAACAAACGGAAGGGTTACCTGCTTTGCGAAATTTAATTATGAAACACCGTGAAACCGGAGACGTGGCTGCACAGTTTGACATAAAAGATACGTAGACGTCGGGGACGCGAACGGAATTTCATCGTGGGAGGTAAAAGAAACATCAAATAGGCAGGGAATTGCCGAGGCACGTTTCGCCGGTCGAAGATCCGGTCTGACTTGAGATAGGTGGATGAGAAATGCGGTGAGAATTGCGAGGCAAATATCAGAAGCACGGGAGTAATTTCTCTTACTTTACATGTTACGCGATCTCTTTCCCGAACGAAACGGATTATCCGAACGTGTTTGACTAATATAATATAATATTTGCGGTGGAAACGCAGCGAGCTAAGCACTGTGTCGAGCTAGCAATTCCCTTTGATACAAGCGATAAATGCACGCCTCAGCGTTACGTTCAGGCGGATTATTGAATACGAGAAAGAAGAAGATGAAGAAGAAAAAACGAACCTTGTCGTATTTACAGTTCTCGCGATATATATCGAAGGTGCGCGTAGGTACGAGGGTGAAAGATAAGCCGAATCGACCTCCTCGTACCGTTGGAGAAATAAAACGGGCAGACCTTTCTTTGATCTGAAATCAACGACCCAGAATTTAGGGGTACGAACGGAGCCCGAGTTTTTTACCCTTCGGGATTTTCGCCGGCGTAAAGAGAAGCTGGTAGAAAAATATCCATGCAGACTATACTTTGCATACGGAATACAGAAATAATATAATAGCACGGAAGAAGCCGAGACGTACTTTGACGCCTATACGTGTGGAGAAGATAAGGCCAAAGAATGTTGTAATGAGATCCGTGACTTGTGAGAAAACTCCGGAGCGAGCCTCTCCGCCACTTTTGAAACTCACATAGCCAGCGCAGACGTCCATTAGCGAAAAATTTCGCCTCATTTCGCGATGCGAGCTTTTCAAGCTGCTCGATAGTTTGAATACCTTATCCACTCTTTCGCGCGTTGACTAATCAAAATTCGTTGGAAAATTCTGCAAGCTGCGAGGTCGAGCCCTGAACATTGTCGGATCCTCGCTAAGCACCAAACTGAGTGATTATCAACTCAAGGGTGAGCGAGGCTTTTCGCGGGGGTAAATTCGCCGTATAAATAACTAATTTTAAGTCCCGTCGTGAGGTCCAAGTGAAACGTGAAGAGAGGCTTTACCTGTAGAAACACGCGAGGATGAACGTCCGGATTCCCCGGACGCTGACCCTTCTGTTTTCTGAGGATAAGCTTTAACGAGCGGAGAATAGGGGCGCGCCTTATTACTCTTTTAACAATTACAAGGTAGTCACGTGCCGAACAGCGTCTTACTTGTCCAGTAAAAGCAGGCTTACGGGATTTATTTCATCCCGCTATACCTGCAGTACGAAGCCAAATTACGAATTGAATCGCGGCGAACGCCATAAAATATTTTTTCAACTTTGTGGGGAAATCTTGCGGTAACTTTATCGGTTAATTAATTTTAATTGAAAATTTCCGGAAGGTATAATTATATATTCTCTGCAGTTGCTGTTCAATAATTAGTTTCTTATCTCACAGTAAAAAAAAAAAAAATAGATGAGTCGGCGACCCCGCTCTTCACTGCGATATACAGTTAAAGTTTGACTCATAAGGGCTTCGAGTAAACAGTACTATGGCTTCCTACTGAATTTCACTTAAATTCGCGGTGAAAAGCAAATTTTCACTACATGGAGGTGAACGCGGGTTTACCGTGGAGCTACGTAACGCTTCATCGATACGGAGTGTCCTGGAAAATTGTATTTTTCACACTCTTTTCTAAGATATTGGGAGTGAAAATATTATTCTTTGAAGTTCACGTGATACGCGTATACGGAGATGAAACGAATTCGTATGTGTAGCGATCAGGTTTAACTTACTTCCATCACAGATTTCAAATATATGTATAATAGAGAAATGGACCTTGGTGAATTTGCAGAATTTAATGATTTAATTCTCTCCAATTTTAGCTGTAGGGTAAAATTTATAGATAACCTTTAAGGTACGACCCTGCCTCTCTACCTCGAAAACGACCGTCGTCAACAGAATTTGAAGATTTACATATTTATTTGCATTTTTGCCAACGTCCGATTTATTCACGCCTTCGAAACTCGTCGACGCTCCTCGCAGTGTTTGTTCGTGTATACACACATCACAGGGTAAATACACTAGAGCATAAAACAGGTTCGATTATCTTCAGGCTCAAATAGCTTACCGAGGACACACACGATAAAGTTTCTAGCTCTAGATCCAATCACTGATCCTACAAGATTATTACTATACGCGCAGGTGACGGTGCCTACAGTGTAGGCTGATTTTATGCGAGTGATTCGAGATTTTACGAGTTGCTTGGCCAGTGATGATGGGTCCGTCGTAAAGCATCAAGGCATCGCTTCAGCGACGATCCTCCTCCTGGCAATCTTCTCGCTAAATACGCGATTGTTTGCTTTCGGACGGGGCGTGGATATCGTCCCGTAAATCGGATAGCCATTATATTACACGCGAACGAGGATTTCCTTTTTGCATTGGAGAAATTTTTACGGAGAAATGTACAAATCAATACATCACCAGTCGTGTGCTCAGTGTAGGCGATACCGAAAATAATTTTTTGCCCTACGTAGGCGTAAAATGGGATTTTACAGTCCGTTCGGCAGGTGTAAAATCCGGTTTTACACACCGGTACGTATAAAATGAAAAAGAACCTAAATTCCCCGAATCGTCTCTCGCATTCATAGTTGAGGTTAGTTTGATTCCGAGAATTTCCAGTTCAGTTTATCTTCAAGGGGTGGGTACTGGAGTTATTTATTTGCTTAAAAAAACAATGCCAATCAAACCCAGGAGAAACTACAGGCCAAACTTCGGGAGGTATAATTAACAATATTTATTTTCAGTTTCAGCAATTGATTGATAAAGGTTGATTGAATTCAGTTTTTCATTTGTAAATCACACGATAGAGTCCGATTCATTTTTTTGGTTAGTTAAAAACCTTTCCGTGCGGCGAAACAAGAAATTTATATCATCGTTATTTTTAACGAGCATAAATAAATATATTTTTAACGATGAAGTATTATTATTCTTTGTCCTTCTTTTTTCTGTTTTTTTTGGCAAATTTTATACAATGTTTTTAGGCAATTTGACGGTTCGTAGGGAAAAAAATATTGTTTGCATCACGAGCGTAACGATTTACACCCTAGATACGAGAACTATTATATCGTCCATACGAACGAATTATACGACCTGCATTGATACAGCGTACCAAAGCGTATTGTGTAGATAGAGTTACTACCTGCATTGAAATAACACAACGGAAGCATATATAACTTCATGTTGTATCGTTGCGATTATACTACTTGGCACGTTTCAACTCAACTTCAATCAGCTGCCGCCGCTACAGTTTCCCCTTAGTTTCTAAACAGTTGAAACTTCGATGCTGCTCTATTCCTTACAGAATTCTAGCCCAGGTGTGTCTCTGTACCGGTATGGAATTATTCTACGAAGGATAACACGAGCTTACAGTTACGTAGAGAGAAATTGGGAGACGTGAGTACAACGAACAGATTGGTGTTCACTTCGTAATCGCGATAAACCAGTGCCATCAATTTCGGAATATTTTGTCACCTCCGATACCGTTGAAGAGTTTGTCAGCCGATCTACGAGTTCACGTCTGCCGCGGTACTATCAACTCCGTCGGAACGTAACTATTCATGAATACTAAATTGACGAGCGCGTAGTAAATCTCATCCGACTGTGACGCCTGAACCCTCAGAGACAAGGGTGCGAGATGAAGTAGAGCAAGAGTGTTTCGTCTCCGAAGTCGAACCCTTGTGAGAATATTTCAAAAGCTCACATAGCTCGCATACTCAGCTACTGCAAATTCGCGTTAGACGAGCGGTGTAAGACACTTATCGTTGATCTTGTAACGCGGTTACAGCGATCAATTCGAAGTTTTCGTCCAACTACCCAACGACACCCCGAAGCGTTTTCCCAGTTACTTGTCTCGGTTCAATTCGTATATGGCTGATTGTGACACACTCCCTCGCTCCCTCGGCACACGTAGACCAGACCAGCGTCGCAATACTTGCGAACTCGTAGACGTAAGGTCGGTTGGGTGGCGGTCGCCAACTAACCAATCAGCCAGGTATCCAACCAGGCAGACAGCCGAGCCACCCAGGCAAGCAGCCGTCGCCCGTTCAGCCATGTGCTCTGCTGGGGCGTGCGACAAACCCCTATATTTAATACACATCACCACGGTTAGGCGTGCTTCAAAGTTATTGGCATAGAGATCGTCTTGCCGTGTAGCGAGTACGCGAATTCGCCCTACTTGTGCACGTTTAATGCACTATCTGCTCGTTGATGATGTTACGCTGCACGGCGTCTCTGTCTGTATCCGTAAATGCTTTGCACAGTCCGCGTACTCGAGCGAATTAATATTTTGAAAGGGTACCGGCTGGCTGTGCAGTCTGTCCGTCGATTACGTGCTCGATAACGTCGCGACCTAATAACCAGTCCGGTGTATGAAACTTTGAAGGACGTCGTATCGCGTTGCGCGATGTAAGTATTCGGCACATTGCAAATAACTCCGGGCAACTACAAGGGATCGAGTCATCGAACAATAGCAATGCGTCACTGTAGACACTAAACGAAAATTGAGAACGTGAGAAATAGGGACAAGTTTACTAGTTACCACTGATATTTATATTTATATATATATTTTTTTTTTTGACAACTTTACCCGCCGTTACCTATTTCAACGTACTTTTGAATAAAGTTCTATCATGTAAATTTACTGTAAATTTTGAAACCCTCTAAGGTTAACAATTTATGTCTTTTTTCCTGCTGGCCTACTTTAACGGAAAATTTAATCGCGCGTAAAATTGACCCTCGATTTGTAAGATAAACTATCTGCGGAGGATGGGGAGAACCGAGAAAAATATAAGGACCCGTGAACGCCGGATCAAGAATCAGCGACCGGAGAAAAATAGTTGCAGAAACACGTTCCGCTCTCCATCTTCCTTGCTTTTTGACAGTGCGGCTTTTGTCTTCCTGGCAGTAGTTCTCAGGGCGTAGCTGATGTCATTTTGTACGACATATAAAGATGGCAAGACGCGGTGAGGGTGAAGGATTACGGGTAAGACACCTCGTGTCTACAAGGAGTGCGCTTGTACCACGTTCTTCATCCACTTTGCCATAGAAAATCAATGCTGAATCAATTACATTGTCATATTTCATCTGGCTTTCGGTCTAATCTAGCAATTTCAGGAGCGGAGAGAAATTCGTCCATTATTTCATTTTAATCGAGACATCAATCCGACCTCGTCCGCCGTTGTACGCGGATGAAAAGAGAAAAGAAGAAAGAAAAAAAGAATAAATGTAGGGAAAAATCGCCCTGAGCTGTGGTAATATCTATAGAGAGCATCGAGTCTGGGTACGAAGTGCAATATGTGCCCAAACTTTAACTAAATTCGCACGTACAACAAGCTTGACCAGCGGTAGTTATCAAGCTGCTAAAGGGACAACCCCGTTTTCGCGACAGTATTCGTAGGTGAGTGTAATTGAATAACTTTCAGGTTCAATTATGGCTGGTGATATCGCAGCCTCCCAATGCGGCAGTGTAATAATATACCTTACTTCTATATCTGATAAAACACATATGGAGACGATAATGCTGTTTACCCAAGATAAACGATATTTTTCTATATTTCGTTCAATTACCGCAACAAGGCTTACCGCTAAAAGCTCGGCACATCGTGAACTCTTCGTTTCGAGGCAGTTTTGTACCTACACCCGCACCTACGTTCGTGGTTTAGATTTCTCCATAAGGACGATCTCGCTTTGAAATGTCTCGACAACGGTAACCAGATGCCGCGGAAAGGGTTAGGCACTACTCCCTGTGGTATCCTCGAAAGCAATTGAGTCTGGAGAAACGACCGGGGCATAAGAGACAATGGAATTAGTTACGAGAGCAAAGTTTTAATTGTACTACTTCGCCTGTTAGCTGGTAACTGGTTTGAGCGCGACGATAAAAAGACCGACGTTTCTGACAGGATGACCGTGGGTCTTAAGGTCTTTATAGTCAGAGCGAACGAACAGGAAAAACTGCGTTGTAAAAAGCGGCTTCAACAAATCCTGAATTTAAAACGGATTTAAGAACGAATTCGCTATGCCCCGAGTTGGCATATTTCGGAAGAAAGTATACAAATTGCACAGTCTTGAACCTCATCCAATGCGAGCTTCAATTACCTTGGTGAAGAGAAAAGAAAAATGCACGCGTTCACAAGTATGATACGTATTGTCATGTAACAATATTGCAGTTGCTAAGAAACCTTTCCAACGTCTTGCACAGCTGAATTTGCGCAGTCAATTCGCAAGAATTTAAACAGCATATTTTCGTGAATACATCTCATTCCGTTTAAAATCTAAGCCGGGAGTATTCGATATGAAAAATGTTACCTTAGTTCTAGACGTAAATTGGAAAATCGAACGATGCGAGATTTGATTGAATTTTCAAGATACCAATTCAGAATAATCAGTGACTCATCAGCGCTGTACATGTATGAATATGGATCGATTCTCGTAATATTAAAACCCACGTGAATTAGGGTGGATTATTGGTGGATTATATTCATTTTTATAGAGGTATGTGCAGAGTTATTGGCACCCGATTTCAAATTCTTCGAAATACCGGGCTTTCCATTGTAAGGTCAGTACTACGTATTAAAATTCACTAACATGACGTGATATGAAAAGCCATGGAATTTCATACAGATTTGAATTCCAGGAATCAGAATTTAGGAACGTGAATGAATTTCGCTATTATTCCATTGAGGCGGAACTTTGACTCTCGAGAAGCTTTGTACATTGAAACAAAGCAGTTATTTTAACGTAACAATGATGAATGTTGAAAAAAGTAGGCAGTGAAAGTTTACGGTTGAGAAAAGAGAAATGTAGTTTTAATAAGAGCCAAGTTTAATGTTTAACTTTCCCGATTACCGGAGAGGTCGGAGTGCGGAAAGAGAGTTGAGTGAAAACTAACGCTCGGACATGAATATAACATAATTCCAATCTTGCGGGTTCTACCGCGGCGGTAGATTCCCGACGAATTATGGATCAGCTGAAAGGACTGGCGAGCTTGAAATGGCCTGAGTGCAGGAAGGTGGATTATCGATCTTTGGAAACCGACTCTCTTGGCCCCAAGAAACAAGAGAATATCACCCTGTCACATACACATAAAGCCAAACATAAATTCACCTCCTTTTATTCTATACTTCGTCCTCTCTTTTTCGTCACAGGCTTGGTGGTCTTACCGTAGTGTGGAATAATTTGCAGTTTAAAAAAAAAATAATAATAATAACGTACAATAAAAAATCCCGAAAGAACGGCAGTGTTTGTATTCAGTGGAGCTTTTTTCAAGGCCGAACGAAACTTTACAGAGGTTTTATACATCGTCATGGTTCGCTACTTTCATAAGCATCAGCGGGAATACTGTAGCCGCGAAATTTGTCGGATCGTACAAGTTTCAAATTGCCTGAATTCAACGGATGTATGATAGTCAGAATTTCCACCCGTATTATAGGTGCTCGCTGGGAAATTCTGACTCCTTTTCAGCTGGGGAGGGGCGGCTTTGCATGTTTCCCGGCGTGCGTAAGTCTAATTCATAAATATCACGCGTTATACGCGAAGGAAGGTGAGGGCCGACGGTTAGGTACGGAGGTTGCTACATAAATACTGACACAATTGTATCAGGTAGGCTTGCGACTCTGGATAATTTCAAGAGCGAATGGATGTGTTTTATTAAATTCGTAATGATCCCGTGCGAGATTACTGTAAATTGATGTGCAGTGTAGAAAATTGATAAAACTTGCCGTGTGTAAGGCTAATTACAATAGTCATTTTTACCAGCCGGATAGAACTGTAGTGCTAGTAGAAATATCAAATATAGGCAGGACGTGTGCGTCGACAAAGATTGGTAGAATAGATTGTCCATTTATTTTTAAATTATTCGTTTAATGAGTTGATGAAGCATTGTGAGATTTCACAGGTACCTCTTTTTGCTACCTTTTGCCATCAGAAATATCAGTGCAAGTTCGAGAGCACCAGAATATTAAAACGATTATGTTTATGATATTCAAATTTAATGCGGTGAATGTGCAATTTCTTACCATATATTATGCCTGATCGCATCCTGCGAGTGATAAATCTGTGGGAGGTCGAGCATCTGAGTACTGAAATTTGCAAAAGACATCGCGGGCCAAAGTGCGGCGAGGCATTTTGACGGGCGAATAATTTCTGAACCCACCGTACGTGTTTACAGATGCTAACTCGTACCGGGATACGTATAGCCTCTGCGGAATACGGACCGTAGACTGTCAGAACAAAGTTGGTTGAAAAATTGTGTCACAACGTCTCGCGCGAAAACGTATTATTATTGTAGTCTGCTTGTGGAGTTAATGAAAGCTGAGGTGAATCTCGGATGAAAATAGTGGGAGGAAATAATACGACGGTATTCGCAATGGCGGTGGGCGGATGATGGGAAAGAGAAGCATCGAGATACGCGAAATACGTATGACGTGAGAGAGGAGGGTGCGGAATCTGCGAACGACTACAAAAGAAATCGCCGAGCTTACGATTACCGGAATTGACGGAGCAGTCAAGTCTCGAGCAAAGGAGCGCGGAACAGGCCGACAACGGCTAAAGGGCGCGAACGATCGGCTATCGCCATTATCCGGTTCCACGATCAAAGGTAGGGACCGGGAGGCGAGAGATGGAAAACGGTGGCACCCTCGAGGGAAAACTAACGAGGGACAATGGACGGTGGTTCCTGTTCAATACCGGCTTTGCGAAATTTTGAGTGTCAAAACATCCGTGAGTCGATTTTACGAGGAACATTCAGAACGGGGCGGTCAAAGAGTGAAAGGTTTGCAGTCGCAGAGAAGTGACACTCGTGTATTCGTTCAAACTTGGTTGATCGATAACTCAGCAAGACGTGATTTCTCGAATAATTCTGCCATGCAGACTTCGATGTTGAGTTTATACCGTAAACGAAAAACTGAAGAGTCTGGAGATACTGTTTAGTCAGGATTTTTTTTTGCACGGTGTTTACTCTACAAGTATGTAGTCTGTGAGGCTTCTGAAGATTGGTATATGGATTGGTGAGTAAAAAATAACTGTAGAGGGTGGTTGGTTACTGGAGGGTAGTTTGATGCTGGCACTCCACTTTTTCGATACATATATTCGTCGTTTTACTTCCAATCTACGAAATATGTAACATTTTTGTCCTCGTTGAGAAAAGTGTGAAAATGGTAAAAGAGAACGAAATTCGAATCTCTTTTATTTGCAAAGGGAAACAGCTGTGATCCCGCTATAAACGCTGTTGCGACTACGCCGTTTATTGATAGCCGATTGTCTGACAATGGATTTACTCTATATCGACATACGAAATAAGAATGATTCCCCGAAAGTTAAAACGTCGTTTTGAATTCAGGAAGGACTGCACAGGATTTTGCAGTCCTTTATTCCCCTTCTTTACTTCGATCGATATCCAATTGTATTTGAAATACCTTTCAAACGCGACATACCAAATGCACGGATATCCCCTCGAAACGCCCTACTGACTCTAGGTCTTGGCTGAAAAAGTTGATTGGAACCGTTTGAAACCGTAGAAAAACGAGTTTTAAATACGTTGAAGTATTTATTTCACCGACTCGTAATTTGTCGTGAAACTTAATCTGGAAATTTCAAGATGCCAGGTAATACATAATTATTCAGACAAAGAAGAAATTGGTATTTTCAACGTTTGAATATGAAAAAAGAAATCAGTCAACTTTGCATGCTTCTTAGCTTGACTAAGTTCTGCAGATATAAAAACTCATTTGAAACACGTTCGTGGTTGTATTTAAATGCTGACGCAAAGTCCGTAAGTTGCAATTTCATTTCAACAGTAAAATCATTCCCAAGAGTCATTGATCCAGTAATCAATAGTTCTATTTTGCGAACGAACAAAGCGGCGGCAAGAGCAATCCAGATGTGATTTCAACCGACACTCGGTGAAAGCCAGAAAACTGAGAATTGAATGAAAATTCATACCAGTAATAACGTGCGTGCAACATCTGGTATCCAATTCTGCGATTTCACCCTAACAAATTCGAATTCAAGCGAACATTAATCCACGCTTAGGGTATCTCGATGTGACGTGAAAGACTATTTTTCACCTTACGCGGGCCAACCGGTTAGTCCCTCCTGCAGCGCACCTCCTCGGTGGTGGTGGTTATCCCCTGGGGAAGGGTGAATCGCCCCCGCGGCGTCTTTACTCAAGTTTTACGAGCGACAATATATATCTTCAGTGAGCGACAGCGATAGCGCTGAGCTCTTATTAGACACCGGGTGAGACACAACCCGGTTGGACACCTATCTATCGCGCATGGCGTCTCATCGTGGCATCGGGGCCTCAAGCCATGACGGCACGTGCCATTGCTGCCCTTATTGCTCACTTTCACTCTCTCTCTCTCTCTCTCTCTCTAACCCCCGCAGCTTAGAGCCTGATAGCTGGGCCGAGTGGCGTCCCCGAAACCGTGGGGGTCGAACGAGCCGAATGAAGTGGCTCACATCCGCCACCCCTCTCTATTCGCGGACACGTCCCATGGGAGGCCTTAAAGACGAGGACGACGACAACGAGACGCAATTTGTCTACCAGGACAACGCTCGCATTGCTCCCTCGGCGATGGACAATTTTGTATCAAGCTCTTCTCTCCGTCTGTCCGTCCGTGCGTTTCTTCCTCTTCTTTTTCTTCTTCTTTTTCGTCTTCTTCAACCGCGGAGAGATGAGTCTTCCTGCTATTTATGGCTCCCGGAAAGCTTTCCCAATAAGAAACTGGCTGGTACAGACGTAAGGGACCTTAATTTGAGATGGCTGATTGCACGTTTATCCGCGAAAATATGTCACGTCTCTGGAAGGACACGTGTTTATATCGCATTCGAAAAATAACTCATCCAAGTTCTAACGCGTAAGATTCGACCGAAAATTGCTGGGTTCGTGAAAACGGTGCTGCGATATTGACTGGATGAATTATTTCAACTTTATCAAGTTACAGGCTCCTTAGTAATTCACAGCAATTATATAAAACGCAAAATTCGTACTTGAATTAGTTATGTGATTTACGACTGTATTACCGCAGGCATCTTATTCCTGATTTTAATTATACAACTGAGCGAATGGGATGAGTTAAAGAGCCAGAAAGGAAGTGGAACAAATTAAACTTATCATTGAAAGGTGAAAGAATCTTGTGTTTCATTTTTGCAAGCTCAGTCCTTCGTGATAAATCATGGGAATTGAGTGAGCATTATTTTCTCTGGAACTGTTCTGGAACTGTGATATAATTATCTTATTTTCCAAAGGTCAATGTATTACGACTCATACATGTATGTTCCTTGTAGGATTAGCTCATTAGTTAACTAGGTTTGTAGTACCACCCTGATAGCATGTGTTCTTCAATAAGCATAGATTTAATTTAATTTAAATGTTCCTCACTCTGTTACATGTTTCTGATTCTTACGTTCTATCGAGAGCTCAACATTGTAATGTATTGTTGTCCTCGGAGGGTACCTTGCCCCAGGACATTCTGAATTAACGCTTTTCTCAACACGTAATGCCATGACCATTACAGGTTTCCTACATCTAATTTACTATTTTTCTCGGTCGACTTCAAGTACATCATAAATGAATATACCTACGATAGAAATATGAACAAGAATAGGTAACTTTCATAGTCTCGAGATAGATACTGGTGCGATAGTAAAAATTTTCCAGTAATTAAGAGTTTTAACGACCAACTTTTAAGATTTTTCTAAATATTTATGAACCCAGATTGGAAAAGTTTACAAGATTCCAGACACGACATGAAATTCCATGATGTTTCTAGGATATTTTCCAAAGGGTATCAAATTCCATGAGAATTCCATGATTTTAGAATTTGCACCATGACTGGACATCCTGTTCAAGTACAAATGTATTGATTTTCTCGAAACAAAGGCACCAAGGACCAAAAAAAGGGGGGAAAGCGAAGAAAAACGACGAATAAAATTGCAAATCTGTACAATTGTATGTGTATTTATACTTCATTACGTACATAAACATGCCGCTTGTTAAAACATTTATTCTGCGCATTGAAGTCCTCAGATTTCTGAACTATATAGGTGTTCGCATACTTATTTGTTGTTGTTTTACCTGCAGCGTCGATTTTGTTGTTATTGAGTAATGCAACCAAGAAGTTTTACAACGGAATTTTGGTTGTTTACCTTGTTTTTTTTTCATGTCTGATGTTTATTTCGTTTTATAATATAGGTCTATATGTGTACACAGAGTGATTCGCTAACCACTGAATGGCTTAACGCGCTTGTGCTAAAATTCGAAAGCAAGAGCAGCTTCTGTTTTGTCAGGGCTACCAACATTTTTTCGATTATTTATAACGCGGCGAGCTTTTGTATAAACCTATGAATGTTTGTCACCCTGATAAAATAACAGCTCCTCTTGCTCTCGAATTTTAGCGCATGAAATTTACTTTACGTAACATATTTTATCAGATTTTTCGCAAGATTTTTTATTATACTTCATTTGGCTAGTGAAGAAAAAAATTGCATATGGTAAAATGGTTCCGAATAATCTGAAAAAATTTTCTAAAATTTGATGAGACGTATAAAAATGTTTCAGCAAGAGATTCTACACAGTTCCTCCGAGATCTGAAATGGCGAGTATTCCTTTGGGCTACTTTTTTCTCAATGTCAATGCGGTATTTAAGTAATTGAAACTGAACAATGAATTTCAACTTTAATTTCGTTCGAGAAACTTATATCGGCCGTCAACCTATCCGGTTTACAAATTGACGGCAATATTCTTGCCATTACACTTTAATCAGCGATCTACGATCGTTTCCCTAGGCGTATTACGATTCAACGAAACAAAAGTTTCGGAATACGACTGAATCCACATTTATTTCAGGGCTGTAAAGAAGTGAAATAAACTCTTTGCTGGAGATAAATCCTGCACGATTTCGCTTCAGCTTTAGACGGAGGTATCGTAATATCTATCGGCCCTGAAGCAATCTAATACGACTCATTAAGTTCTTAGCTTAGCTTATAATTGGACGATTAACCTCGTGTCTCATTCCCTCTTGGCAGTACATAGGAGTACGCATCTACAGCTACCGGTGTAATCGTTAGAAACAGTCAGCTGCTGTTAAGTATGGAAGTTGAGACAATCCTCACAGCGTAACTTCGCTTCACGTACACCAAGCGGTTCCGCGCCATGCGTGAGGTGCTTTTCGTGTAAAAAATTTGGATTATGTACCTGCCACTACAAGTTTCAAATTGTTTCCAAGCGTTCCAAACAAAATTAACACCAAACACCAATTTCAATAAAACAAGAATTGTACAAGGAAAAGTATTTACCCGACAAAGATCTGCAAGCTCGTACAAAATACCACTTCCTGATTTGAAAAAATAATACTTGCTCAGAAAAAATCTCACATCTCACTAGTTTCATTCCTGTCTAAATCACGTGCAATTGAACAAGTGAGTATGAATGTATAATTCAACCGATGCGCTTATAGTAGTCTATCTATGCATAACGAAACTCTGTTCGAATCCGAAGCGAATTGATGGCAAAGTGGCTCCTCTGACAGGCCGTGGTTGTTCCATGGACGTTACTCGTGCCGACAAAACTGGCTAAGACAGTACGGGAAAAATCTAATGGATGAATGGATAAATATATACCTGACAGGCAGCGGTTCTCGGCAATTGACCGAGAAGGAAATATAGAAAATCGGACAACAGTGGTACGCGTACGCGGTAAATGTTGAACGTCAGTCAATTTCCGTCTACGCTCGAATCAAGTAAACAAAGTTCCAATTTCATCCGGTGGTGCGATTTGCTTATCTTACGTATCAACGTCCAACGGCAACTTCAACCTCGCTATCCGGGTCATCCGTATTCCCGGGTGTAGTATCGCACGCTTGACTAGTATTTCTGGCATCGGGTCATGATCGAGCTTCAACGAATAAATACACATGCAGCAATGCGGCGCAGGCGTTGCCGTTCTCACAGCCGCGTTCACCCTTACCTTAGTTCATAACCGTCCATCCGTGTCAGCGCAAACCAACGATTCTCCTCCCGCATCACGGCGCACACTTGTGTCCTTCAACTTGTAGGTACTGCAGGCATGTACGCGATGTTATAATCTACAGGGAGCCGTCGTCCATTGTCTATTGAGGCTTTATACTTGTCCTCGTTAATTTTCGTTCCGAGAGTGGTTATTCGTTGGGCTGTGGAGACACGGGGGCAGAAACTGAATGGACGTAGAGGAATTACACGGCGGTTAATACAGCATTCCTCGCACTTTCCGCAAGAAATTTGGTTCGAGAATTACGAGCTGGTTTTTGTTGGTCCACGGACAGCGGCTCTGTTACAAGTAGAACCGTGCGAGGCACGCCTCTTGCTTTAAGCAGCAGTAACGAATTTTTAAAAATCGATAACAACCTTGTCGCGAATATTTATAAACTAAACCTCACCCGTAAAGTCGGCACAGTTAATTTGCGGCCATGAAAATTTTGCGCGATTCCAAACTTGAGATAGCAACTAGCATGCGTTATATCGGCACCTTCAACTTCGTGATCGGCTTCTAAAAGATTTGGCTGAAAATCTCTTTTTTTTAATTGTTGGTGAAAATTTATGGGAGCATACGCAGTCGCGAAGGTAAGTACGATAAGTGAATGCTGATGCTTGAGCGAATATACCGCGGTACGTACCTTCTAAATCTAAATCGGTTACAAGTATCCCACTGGAGAAAATCAGTGAAATATCATTGAAAAGTCACTGAATCGTTAGTGTATACGTACTGTTTTTTCATATGTATACTTATAACTGGGAATGAGTGAAAATTCACTGATTCAAATTCAGAGAGTGGATGTATATCGTCAGTGTTGAGGGCATGGAGCGTGTTCTCTTATCTTGAAAAATTACACGATGTTTCTATAGGATAGTTTCAACGTGCCATATTTCTCAAACGAAAAGCCAGAAAAATTGGGTAATATATCCGTGTGTAGAATAATGTTGTCGGAAAATCTTTGACCGCTATGTAGCAACAATTGAACATGAGAAGATTCGTTTCAGGGAGCAGTAAAGCTTAATTGTCTCTCCACTTGACTGAATAAAATTGGTGTAGCAGAGGCAGATTTATCGGATTATGAAGTTTTATTTTAGGGGAGAATATTAAATATGGGTACTAGCGCAAAGATTCCTGTTGATTATAGAATTAATATAATGGAGAACAACAAGATATAATCAAAAAAGAATCCAAGTTTTCTGTTGATGAAATTCTTACTCAAGCCTCCGTTGGCCACTCTTTCTTTCTCTAAAACGGTCACCTGTCTCGCCTTCTTAAAGTTTATTAATTTTTATTTATTGTATGACTAAATATTTTATTATTCCAAGTGGGTAAAAATAGCCTAGGACGAATTGTTCCTAGGTGGCCAACGAAGGGTTAATCGTGACCTTAAAATTCGGATAAATGCAGGTTTGAGGTAATCGTTTTCCCGCCTTGATTTTCGTCTGCAAAACGGGAATCCAGGTAATCGATTTATTCAGAACTATCGAAATCAGTACAATACGAACTGTGATTAGAATCTACCAAGCGTTGGCTGGTTATTGTGTGGGTTTAAAGTATGAGCGTTGCTGTAGTTTTGTACGATTTCACGGTTGCGGATGTGTGGGTGAAACGGTCTGAGAATAAGGACAAATGACAAATTATTCCAGCGATACGGAATTGCTAACATAACCGTTACTTTCCTAGAGTAGGTACTGACAACTTTATCGCACGCCGTTCGAGGAAAATGAACGAAGCCCAAAAAGCGGCATTAAGATTGAGAGTCAGATGCAGAAGGAGTCCAGCAAGCGCAGTTTCAAGTTAAACGATCCGGTGCCTCATTCCTCCCACAACTTCATCTCTCTCTCTCTCTCTCGCTCCCCCCCCCCCCCCCCCCCCTCCCCCCACGGTTCTCCATCGTTGAAAGAAAAACACAATTAAGAAAAACTCAAAGAGGAAGAGACGCGAAATAAGAAGAGGGCACAAAAAATAGATAGCACAACCTTTGGCGTCGAAATGCTGACTTGCCACTTGGCTGCTTGTTACCATTTATTTTCCAGAGCAAGAATTTCCAGTTTAAATGTGTTGCCAACCGGCACTTTCTGCGGATCACTATTTCAAAGGTTCTCTTTCCTTTGCGAACCATCTAGTGCTTTAGTTTTCAGCCTCAACGATTCGTTACACGTTATTAAAGATAGTCTCGTCTAAACCCTTTGTAACCATTTCGAAATTTTTTACCTCCAAAGTAAATAAATGTAAAAACAATCTACACGCTCGACTAATAAAAATATATCTTCGTTCAATATCAGTTCTGATTTATTCAGCATGGACTCGGTGGAAAACAAATTTGATTGGATGAATAATTCCCCAAATCCACCATTTCAGGCATAATATTTGCATATAAAGGTATGTTTCATTGATGAATGCTTTGATCTCCCGTATAACGATTTATTGTCAACGCGTGTTCCGGATGATTTTATTTTTCACATAGAACGGCATTCCATAAATTCGCGCAAGCATTTCGCTAAATTGTTCGAGCGTCAAATTTTACTATACACAATTTTTACCCGGCTTGAGTGCTTCGATTATTTTATCCAATACTCCTCGTGTTCGTTGCTTACGTGTATAGTTATAAATTCGAATCTTCGCAAGGTATAACTCACGTCCAATTCAACGGCTGTTATTCAAAGTAGGCGAAGGTGGGGCCCGACGGACCCCTTAGGGTACGACGGATCTCCCGACAAATTGTGACAAATAAAACAATTTTTTTATGCGTTGAATTAAAGTATGCAACATTCTTTAAGGACTGAACATTTTTTTTATAATTTAGAAAAAAGTGATATTTTAGATAAAGGCCATTTTCTCCGGAATATATACATATTTTTGGTGATATTTTTAAAGGGGCCCGTCAAACCCTGGATTTTTTTTTTTTGTCTTTTAATTACTGCAACGTATTGATGAATTTGTTCGATATAGATCAAAACAAGTTGTCCGTGGTGCTCAAAAGCCAGAAAAAATAATCAGCGTTTCAGGAGGTCCGTCGTGCCCCACGTTCCCCGATATCAGCTTTCCATTCACGAGTTCGCCATTCGTAGGTTAATTCTGATACTATTGCGTGCCAGCACGTGTATGTCCTACCATTTTGGGAACATCGAATTGCTCAACCGCGAGGCCTAGTAGTGAAACCCTCAGTGCCACGACAATATACAGTCAAGGCGCCTTGTTCGGGGAACACTGCGAATAGCACCTCGAGCCAACAGTAGAATAGCCCAGTCATTGTTCAGACGGTTCGACCTGGTGGGTTCGGTAGGCGGAGCATAGTGTGAAGAGATTAGGTCGATAGGAATGTCAGGATTAGCTATTCGTTGCTAGGCACTAGGTTCTTGCCGCATAAACAGTTAGTATCGCGTGAAAGTCTTTGTGCACAAAAGTTGTCTGTTACTTTCTGCACACCTTGTTGAGTCCATTGAAATATCCATGCCTCGCTATCGCGCGTCAAGTTTGTTCGTAAAAGTGCAAAAAGAGGTAAAGGAATACTGGTGAAATTAAATGGAAAATGTCTGCATTCGATGAGATACAAATTGCCCGTTATACTCTTCCCCTGAATATGTCTGCAGCAGCTGTTAGCATAATCAAGGAGTCGCACAGATATCGAAGCAAAGGAAGCAATTTCGCAGTTACATTTGCCAAATGGTCTCTCATCCTGATTAGACTTTTCCTAGATCAAACAACTCTGATCGTGTCACACCGCGATTTTAAACTCTGTGAATTACGAGAGCGGTGCTTGGGTTGACGAAAGCTTCGTATTTTCAGTTTCTTTGACTTTTACTATCTCAAGATGTGCAAGAAATGTTACATACGACAATTCGAGCCACTAAAGATTCGCCTTTTCAAAGCGTTTCTCATCCGGGTTGCCTGTAGGAATTGTCCTTTGACTCTGTCTCTGTCTAACCAAATTGCATCACAGACCGAGCGAATGCTAAGAGTTTCTACGTCCAAGAGGTAGAACCTCAGGTCTTGCGACGTAGGGTGCGCTACGTACGTAGTGAGCAATGACACAATGAGATGAATGTAACCATGACGCGCAATTAGTGCTGTCAACTCATGGGAACTCGAACAGTTGAGCGCATAATTGCTGAGTTGACACAATAGAGAACATAAATTCTGCGTCAATAATACGTCACGTTAGCAAGCACGGTAGTAGAATGTATTACAATTTTCGGAATAACGTGAGAACCAGAGTATATTTTCTTATTTCACGATCGTAGTTTTGAAGGTGGGAGTTGGAAATCGATTCAAAACACATTACGAGCGAGGTAATCTCTTCAAAAGTTTCGTCAAACTCGTTGCAAAAGCTTGGAAAAGAGATGTGAAAAAACATTTTCCCTTCTCCAAAGAAATCTAACGAAAAATCTAATCAGAATTCTCCCCGCTACTCCTTGGAGAACTCTCGATTATATTCGGTCCCAAGAGGTCCTTTGGTTCGTTGATTATTCCATACGTAACCAGTGCAAAACGCTACCGTTGACAGGTTTGCAGGTGGCTGAAATTCATGTTGAAATAATTTAACGGCAAAAGACGGTAGATCAGCGACGTCTTCTACCAATGCCGCATGAATTTCATCTGGCAAAAAGGCGGGAATGATACTCTTTCACCCAGTGGCGCACTACGTTCTGAAAGCAACGCTTCAACGACTACTTTAGTAGTAATTACCTTTCTACCGTGACGACTCGAGCCGGTGTCGCCTTCGCCATATTTTCCCCTCGAGCAAATGGAATTTGCAAATATATGCAAAGTACACGGATATTCGTTGTATGGAAGTAAGCACGACGGGTTTCAGGGTATGTGGGTGTATAAAGTACCTGGGTATAGGCTCGGGATGCCGTACATATACGGCGCGGAAACTTTCGTCTCGCTCTTAAGCTCAGTCCAGCGAAGTGCTGCTGAGAAATATTTAATTATCCGCGCGTTACTTATTCAGGTTCGTTGGATCTGAGCTCAACCGGAGGCTGGCTCACTCCTCGCAAGGACTGCGAATTTCGCATCCGCAGAGGTAGGTTGTGATGTTTTGATTTATCGAATTGAGTCCGATTGTTCGCTAACGAGACGTGATTAATTGTAACGAGTCGATTAGACGCGGTGATTGGTGAACATAGTAGCGGCGAACCATGAACGAATGTAATCAACGCCCAGAAATTACTATCCATTCGCTAAATATTCTTTGACACGGATGGAAATTATGGCAGTTTCCGCTATCGGATTGTAGCCTGGTGGATATATAGTTGAGCGCTTGCAATTACCCCGTAACTTTCCGCGATAACTAAACACTGCTTTACTCTCATCAATTTAAGCAACTTTAACTACCTCGATTCGCACCTTCGCGATAAGCTAAGCTAACTGACGTGCTTAGACACGCTTACAACGAATGAGATTCCCGCCCTTGGTTGCCTCCCTACTGACTGTCGCCTGTTATTACAGCGCTGTCTGGGACTGCTGTTTCCCTTTGGGATCGTTTGTAAATTACATAACGATTTTGGATGTGCCCCCATGTCACGACGGGTGACAACGGGGATTGAAATGTTCCGTCACGCACTCTAAAAAACAAGTACCTTTTATTTAATCAACGTCGGTTATCGTCTCATATTTTTCCCTTTTTTTGCCAAAATCGTCAAAGCCATGACTGTAGATATTTTTGATAGACCAGTTTCGACTCGGACGATTTCGCCGTCGTTCGGAACGAGCAAAAAATGTTGTCCATCTTTTGATGCGTAACGAAGTCAAACTCGAAATCTGTGACACGATGCCAGCGCTTGTAGCTACAAGTAGACGTGATCAAAGTAAACTGGATGTCGTAAAGTTGAAGGTGAAAGACATCGTTAATCGGATACCCTTGTGATTCGGTATGGGAATTCACCGTGACATATCAGGTTTTACAGAGGGTTGTTCATCGGGTGGCCAAAGTGTTTCCGAGCGGGGCTGCAAATCCGAAAACAAAAACTAACAGCGGTACGCAATTTGTGGCTCACCGCTTGAATGTGTGAAATACAGAGCTGCGCTAAATCTGTTGTGAATGATTTACAAAGCGGATATTCTTAATTGGATGAAGCTTGCCTGAGTACGAAGACAGTTTAAGGCTCCATCCAAGTTCTTGTTGTGATAAGTTATAAGTATTGGTGGTCGGTTGGACAAAAAACAATTGGAAGAATCCTTATGCGAAGCGCCGTACCTATTCGAAGAAAAGAAATAAGGATAAAAGAATGGATGGCTGGTACGCGAATTATACCTGCGCCTTCGCGTCGAAAATTTTTTTATACATTCTTTATACTCAACGAGCAATTTTCGATTCAACGATACGCTGTAAAGAGTTCCTTCGTGCGGGGAAGAAATGTAAGTAATTCGAGTTATTCGGTGAATAGCCCCGAGGCAGAACAGAAATTCCTCGAAGCGAGCATTCGTAGGATAATCGACGGAATTTTCGAGAGAGAATATCAGTAAGCAGGATATTTCAACGCAATTATGTTCAGATTGTAATTTAAACTCTTAAGGTGGAGAAATAACGGGGAGAGCAAGAGAGTTGAATTAAATACTGTTTAGATGTAAATGAAGAGAAGCATATAGAGGTCTTCGAGCGCGGATGAATCTGTCAAAGGCGACGCAGCGCGCCGTCAGTATGATGAATACATGAATATTCCAATTGCGATCGTATATTTTTTTAAAAAAGGTTTCTACCGCCGCATGAGTTCACCGTTTTTTTCATTACGAAGAGTATAAATGTGCCCGAATAAAGTCACGCGCACACACTGTAATTAAAAACAAGTGTGTGGGAAAAGTTTGCAATTTGACGAAATCCTTTTTACCTAACAAAGCGGATCCACCAGAGTCAGTGATAGATTTCGGAAGAGTTTGATTACGGGGTTAGCCTGTAGCTGCAAAATATCACTCTTATGCGGTTCGTCGTAAACCTGTAATACTCGGACATAAATTGTTTTATTATACAGGCGATACAATAGACCTATATACCCACTTGTATCCCGGAATCTAACGCGATGGTCACTCGTACGTCGGCTTTGATATTAAATTTAATACCGAGCGTCAGTTGGAACGAGTTAATGGCATGTGAGCATGAATTTAATCGCGAACGGCGGGCTCATCCTAGTCTTGCCTGGTTATTAAATATTGACTTTATATCGTGACCCGTTGCCGGACGCTTTGTTGCGCTCTAATAGATGGTGCTTAAATGAAACATGCCTGTGCAATCCTGGCGGTACAACGAAGCGCGGTACGTTTGCTGTGGTAATTGCTATTACCATTAATGGTATCATCAACGATACGTAGCTACAATAATGTGCTCCGTTCGTGGTAACCGAGAGATCATGGCGGGAGTCGTTTCAATGCATTATTAATGCAATTTCCCTACGTATGATGCTAATACACGATTTCCTAAATGAGGAATACCGTCAGATCAGAATTATCGCGTCTGGTGCGGCGAATCTGCTTTTGTAGGTTTATGCTTACACGTTTTGCCTTCGTTGAAAACTGTTCAGGCCCGGATACTTCATTTGATGGTGATTGGTTGACTTTTTTTGATCCCATTGTGAATCGTGCGAAACGTATTTCTTCGCGTTGTTCGCTAAAGCCCAGCTATAAGAGGTGGAACGAGAAAACATTTGCGGCAAAATTCGTGTTCGAAGACTAACGTGTGTCCAGCTGCTATCGTAATGGATTAGCGGCTTACTCAAAAGAAGGCTTCGTGTAGCTACGTGGATTCTGCATGGACAGCATATTATCCGGATTGAAACCATGGACGTGGACCGAGTTGGGCAGAGCTTGACTTAAACTTTTTAATCCACTTTGGCATTCACTCACCCACATTCCGAGAGGAACTTGGCTTTTCCCCAACTTCCTAAGGCTTATCGTGCAAGCGGCAGAACTCGATGATTCGGGATTAAAATGCCCCTTGGTAGGTGCTGGGTTTCTATAAGCTTTTCTAGTAGGCTCGTAATGGCTTGTCAACATCTTTTCATATCTTGGTTAAAAACGGCTTCGTTGTTCCGGGAACGCTCTTTGTATGATCAAAATACTTCAAAAGACCAAATCGGATCGTTTTCAAGACAAGAAATTCTTCGCTCAACGTTTCAGCTTGTTCCCAATACCGAGTCAGGCCGTTCCTTAGGACTGGAGTCATTTTCGGAGCTACATTTTTCCCCTGCTCGGACAGCCACATGCATTATACCTATACACATCTGCGACAAAGCCGTGACAGCACGGTCCTGTAGGCCAATTGAATACGTATTCTCGAAGAATCTTTACAGTTGTAGCAACTCGCTCCGAGTCCTTGGCTGCTCTTAAGATCCACATGAATAAGTCCAGCCTGCCTTGTCGGCGGAAGCGAATACAAGTCAAAGTCGACCTCTATCCGAGAAAAAATTAATTGGAAAGCCAGTCCGATAAGTAAGATTGGTATCGATGGTAAAGCTAAAGTTTCATCGAGTATTGGACGCGCAATTTCACGGCGAGACACTAATTTAATTAAACGGAACGGAGATTGAGACTCATGAAGTTGTTAGTTGGATCAAAGAGAATTTCTGCGCAGTTCTTTCTTCTGTATAAATATTTGATGTTTTCGTAGAAAAAATGACGTTGACATTTTTCCTACCCAACTACAGCCCAGCAGTTCCAGGTATTTTAGGTGCTACATACGCTAATTAATGAGCTTGGTACCTGTCCACAGGCATACCGTTACGGAGATAACGTGACGGTAATCGTGGGAATATGAGGGCCTGTTTTCATTTAATCGGCAAAGCCTGTCCGAAGCCTCAATCCTCAATAATTTGTTTCTGCGTGGATCAGCCGGTGATTGCGGGAGATCAATGGAACAAGCTCAAGTGCGCGGCTGAGCAGATGAATTCGAGTACATGGACGTGGCAGACCTAGCTGTAGGTGCCAGTTGTGTACACGCGTGCCCGTCACCCGTCAACGTCGCAATTCCCGAAGCCCGACGGTGAAGCATTAAGCACATAACGGCATATCGGATGTTCGTCGACGCCGTAGGTTGATTATTTCAGTTTGGTATTGTGTGCCAATGCGATAAAAGCACGGAGGGCGAAAACACCGGCATAATTCACTCGTTAAAATTCTGTTTGCATTGTTCCATTCGGGCGTGAAAGATAAAATTGGGCTATAGTAGCGCGCCGTACAAAACTGCTAATTATATCCAAGGCTGGAAGACCGAACCGAAATCTGTATGCGTAACCAACGGCTGTATCGTGATACATAATTGAAACGAACTGGATTCAATAGCCGCGATTCAATTTTCCTCGAAAGCTTTAGCACCTGATTAACTCTCGAGAAACCGTGAGTTGAATCATAAGCGCGGTGTTGCGTTAGAACATTGAAACCACCCGAACAAAATTGAATTATGCACAGAGCTGCTGTTAGGCACTGAAATGGAGTTTAGAAATAGCGCCATTCTAGTGGGCTACGAAAATGCGAAAGACCAAAAAGTCGACGGGACGAAATCCCGAAAGTCAAATTACCGACAGTTTACAGCGTAGAAAGACTATAAATGTGAAACAATGTCTTGTAGAAAAATAAAAATTGAGAACGCAAAAATGTATAAATAATGTTATACCGATTATTTATTTATTTATTTCTTTCTTATGAAGCATGGGCAAGATTACGAAAGGAAAAATATTAAACTGCAAAAATACCAAACAGTCAAAAAGTTTACAATTCAAATGTCGGACTCGTGCCTTTTTCGAAAATTTACGAATCCGCATTTATCAATAACGACTGACCAAAAACTAGAAGGTCAAAATCCCGAAACCCACTGACAATGAGACGGAATTGACAAATTACCGAGAGGCTGCAAGACGTTAGAAGCACATTTATTCTTTCCAACGTCACTAGTTGCGGCTAATAGATGGCATTACGCTTGTGAAGTGACACGAGGGCGCGAACGTAAATGTGGTACACGATTTAATGTAATAATGTATTGAACAAATCAAATTATACGGGGAAAAAGATGTGCTGTTTAAATGTTATTAAAAATATGTTGTCTATTCTTTTGCGTCTGGTCGACTTTCTGGTTTTTCGGGATTTCGACTCCAATCCCGCCGTGCTTGTGAAATACTCATTTCTGTTCAAAGTGTATCGGACAAGAAACAAGAATCCATATAGGTAGGTATTATGTTATACATGGTTCAACATCGGCATGAATCCGTGAGTATAATTCACTCACAGAAGAATTCAAAAATGCGATTCAATTTCCTTAGAGCTTTCCCATTGTTCAGTCACACTCGGGCAACAAGGACGTACCTAATTGAGCAATTACCATGCACGCGAAGAGGGACTGGCCACTAGGCCGGATCTATCCAACGGGGAAAGTGAGTATTTCCGGAGATCACATTTGCATCTTTGGTCCTTGCAGTCGCTGATACGGGACAGTCGGCCAACGAATACTTATATTCAACGACGACTTGGTATAACGATCGCACGTGACATCGCAGTCCCCTCTACGCAAGTAATAGGGAGTGAAGGGGTTGAACGGAGAAAGAAATACAAATTCGTAACTCTAAAAGATTGAGCAATTGAAATGAATGAAGGCAAACCCATTTGTGAATACATTTTTAAAACATTTGGGAAATTTCGACAGTACACACATTGTATTCACTTTGAGAGGATGTTGAAAATACGAGGATACAGTTTACCCAGAAACTGAACTGCTCTCGTTCGGGCTCGTACGAGATCGTATGTCATGCATGTGTCGACGTATCGCGTGGCCTTTGCGAGCAGGATACTCGTACAAAGAGTAAAGCCATTTGTGTTCAACGCTCACGATCAGAGAGCTGTCAATGACAAATGGTCGTGGTAACGGAGTCAAACGATCCCCTTTTGCCAGACGGTATAATGCATGTACGTACACATTTCCTCTGGGGTTGAGTTGGAATAGACGAAACTGAACCTGCTTCGACATATTTCTGACACGTATAGCAGTTGCAGCGGAAAGACTTTTGTTGCTTTCGAATAGCATTGCCCACATCGCGCGTTAACTATCGCATCGGTTGCTCTACCCCCGTTTCCTTCCCCGGTTGATTTATGACGGTCATAAGATCGCAACTAAGTGCGACTCGGTGAAGCATTCTCGGGCTTTTCGAACGTAAAAGAAAATCATCTATCGCCCAGACAATGGAACAGAGTCGAAAGCGATATGTGTCGATGTTAATGCCTCGCTTTCGTTTCATGTAGTCTGGAATATTTGATCGGGTCGCCACTCGCAGGATGAAATACGAGCCGAAAAAATTACAAGAAAGAAAATATTTCTGATAAATTGCCGAAACGGTCGCCGAAATAGCAATGCTGCTTCAGATACACCCTCTCTCTCCCCACTTCTAAACATCCTATACGCAGGGTGGATTTCATTGAAATTCGATGTCAGGTTGAGAATTTATTTTTGGTACGACGACGCGGTGAAGAATTCGATCGTCTCTTCAAGAAGTTATACATGAATCAGGAGTACGTACAAGACTTGGGAAAGAATGACAAACGACTCCTTGAGTCGTTGATAAATTTTCTATTGCTCGACTGCAGTGGCTACTTTGGTCTCAAAATACGCATCTATGTAAGGCAGCGTTATAATATGGTAATATATACGTGGGCACTTATATCGACACTTGTACGGTAAATTTGATGATCAGAGTGCCGGGTGTTTGAGTTATTCAATTTCCTCAGAGAGAACGAACTCAGACGTCTTGAGTGGCGCACCGTAGAGTCTCAAGCATGTGTATAATACACACGTATAGAATATACCATGTATATACGCTGTATGCATCACGTATATTGATGGCACGTGTACGAAGCGGCGTGGCAGAGCCTAAGGGCGAAAAGGTGGGCTTTATACTCAAGGTGGAAAATGGAAGACAATAAAATAAGTATACATCCGCGTAGCATTCATGTATATCCTATACATATACCAATACAGCGCGCACATACGAGCATGCATGATTATCAAATATCCATTGCGCTCTTAAAACGCACCGCGTATGATATACGGACGAAACTTTTTCGCAGCTAGACCCCGGTAGTAAAGTTTTCACGTTATTTCCTCCCGCGGTTAAATTTTATCATGGAATATATACCGGTACACTTGAAAGATTGGTGTAACCCCGTGACAGTTCGAACTTTTCCGAGTCGAGTCGATCGCGAATTCACAAGAAGAGTGAATCACAGATATTTTGACCCTGTTCTTGAACTTTCGTAATATTGATATTATACTTTTATGCGTTACGATCATGTTAACTCAACTCATTGCCGGTGTAGGTACGCAGGTATAATCATACACCAGTTTACACGGTATATAAAGTCGGGTAGAACGGCCGTAACGTCAGTTGCAAAAGTGTTCGTGGCACTCCAAAGTTCTTACATACCTTCGGGGCGAAATGCGGAGACACGGTGAAATTAGCAGGCAAGACCTTCACCGTCCGTCTGAGAGAAGCGTGCGACCGAGCGTAATTAGATTAATTCTTTTAATTAGCCTGCAAGGAATGGGATCTTGCTGCTGCTATATGTATATACACACACACACACGCATATATATAATGTTTCAAAAGAATATCGTCGACGGGTTGACTGTACGAAACAAATCAAAATATAAATACCGGATCCTGAAATTATTTTCTCCGCCAATTACTCTCAAGAACAATATTTTATCGTACCTATTTCTACACAACTTAGTTTCTGGCCCATGAACGCATAATCAACTTTCCGCGTTCAATTTACTCAGAATTCAGTATTTGTTAAAGCAATTTGTCTGAAAATCGCGTTTCTTACGACTTATCTGCAGTTTCAAGCATCGGAATTGCTTGAGCTTATATGTAGATATTATTTCATAAAATACTAACAGAGAATTCATTTCGAATGGAATGCTTAGGAGATAGCTTAGGGGTAGAACTCTTCCTCCAACCCTCGCTGAACACCTCATTTCAATATCGGGCAATGATTGGATGAAAGAATCGATTCCCTGTGGGGTAGGATTATTCGTCGAAATGGAACCAGGAGGAACGAGTCGAATAGATGTCATTATTGCGTGACTGATCGAAGTTCATCGAGTGATTCTGCAAGTGAATCACTGGCACCTACTCGTCGTGCTTTCAAAATGTATAATTCATTTAGGATGCGGGTGTGGGCGACAAAATGAATGTGCTCACGGTCGGGTCAACTAGTCGGTTATAAATGCGCCCTAGTCTTCGGCACGTGATTGCAACCTAACTGCATTAACGCTGTAGGAAAATGAAATCACGTCCGCTGCTCTCGACAGGGTAACAAAATGGGTCATAAAGGAAATTTTCCTAGCCTCACCATGTCGCCCTTGAACGTGATTCGCGTTTCATGTGCCCATGTCAAATAAATCGAAAGGTAATGATGAAACTTTATCTGTAAAATTTATACGTTATTCCTTTTTATCTTCAAAGTACACACCGGCGTTTTAAACCCGTTGTTAAAAGTGGTTTCAACACTGGCTTGAAAATTACTTCAGCACTAATCGAATTCTCCAAATAAATTATTCAGTAGAATATTTCTCAAGTTATTCCTCATTGCTCAACACCAACAACTTTAAATCAAATATCAAATAGAGTATGCTATTACAGAGTTACCAAACTGTGTTACAAGAGAACGGATATGGTATGGCAAATAATGTTTACAGGCAAAAACGGCGGAAAAAGAAACCGTGGAACACAAATCTAAAGCGACATTTGTAACTCGATAACCGAAATACGCGAGGGTACAGAAGGCGTTCCTATCCATCTCGTGGGCTTTCATAGCGCTATCCGATAGGTATGAAATTTTGTCAGAGTGAATTACTGGACATTTCCGACAGTAAAATATATTGAACGTTTGCAGAAATAGAACAGAGGTGCTAACTACAGGCACGTGATATGGTGCACAGATTCATCAGCCTACGTGTGACGCTCGTGATATCCGTCTTGTATGAAGTACGTATTATTCGAACAGCACACAAAGTGCGTAAAAACACACGTGCGCAAAGTTGTCACGCCGTCACGCGAGGTTTTATATAGTCCTTTAGCCCTGACGGATATGTTGTGCATACTTTCACCCTTTGCTGAACAGAATCCGGTCGCAGCTGAAAATAGGTGGCAGAGGCCCTTTTCGAACCCATCGCTTTATTGACAGGTTCGAGAAGAATTCAGGGGGTAACAGAAGTGTGAGAGAGCTAAAATTAATCAAAGAGAGGGGCTGATCGCGGCGCGTATAAACCTCAGCGTGGGACTAAAATCTAGGTCAGCGATTTCCCGGGTCAATTTTTTCCCTATTTACCTGCCGTATCATTTTTTTTTTTTTCTTCAACCCTCGATACACACACTGGGGCGTATATTCACGGCGAGCTATATACTCAAGGTAGTCGAGCAGGTGATCTAACAATTGGTAAAGCGACGACTTCGTAGTTAAATACACTTGCTGTTGGACTCGCGCTACGCTCGGTTTATCGTGCGACGCAAAATTGTTGGCAATAATTAAAGAAGTACTTACATTCACGTCGGCGGGGGACTCGATAAAGGTGAGCTCGGATTCCTCGCCATCTAGAAGAACGCTGACTGTCTTGTCCCCAGACTCGTCATCTGTAACACACACCGCTACTCACAATCCAACCACTCTTAGCTACACTCAACAAAACTAATTACGTGTACAACATACGTCGGATCACATCTATTCTATTCTACATCTGTTTTAAAGGCTGCGGATTTAAACGATATAAACTTGAAGAATGCCTGAAACTCGGTTGGATAATTAGCATGCATCAACATGCACCTCGAGCTCTGCATTCTGGAAACGTTTAAGCAGGTGGTAAATATGCCAAGTTGTTCGCGTGTCTAAAGGACGGTTTGCGTGGATTTTCGGCTCCTCACTTTGCAACCAGAGGCACGGTGTGTTTAAAACTGGGTTAAGATGTTGACAATATTCGTCCAGGCGTGGCCTGAAGCCGGCAAAACATGAATACCATAAGCGTGGTTAACGAAGTACGAAGTTACACGGCTGTTTAACTCCACTGTAAAAGTTACGCTTGTTACCTTTTTTTAGTCCAGTTTAATTATTTCGTTTTTCCACAGGTTTATTTCCCTTCGTTTATATCCAGCGGAAATCGGTTCTCGTCCTACTTAGTCGGCTATTGCTATGCAAATTGTACGTAAGTATACCTAGACCATTTTTTGTTGATCGTTGCGAATAATGAATCATGGGAGTTCTAAGTCCGGAACTAGTTACAGGACTTCGAACTTTGGCAATGTGTAGAAACGCTTTCTTTACTCTGTGCCTGAACCGTCGCATCGCGTTAAAACTTGGCTGGTTTAATCCTGGTGGGTAGGTACGATATACACACACATGTCTCAGAGTATAGATCGATCAATGGTAAACCACCTGTAATCTGAAGCTATATAAGCTAGAATCCATTCGAAGTTGGGCACTATTTTAACAATTCGAAAGCTATTATACCTACGTAGGCGTGTCGACAAGTGCGCTTTGATGCCTTGTTATAATCATCGGAAGACCGGATAACAATTATTTGACCTGCCTTTACTTTTCGAAGATCGGTTCAATAATATTTCGGAATAGACAAAGAGTTGAAACGAGAGTGAAGTGAACTGTACGTAACATCCTGTACGTCCTGCCACACGGATGATACAGGGTCTGAAAATCGCCCCAACGCGAAATAGATATACTGTCATCTGTTTGACTGATCGAATATTGAAAATTTGTTTCATCGGGACATTTCAAAAGCGTATTTCCAGTTTCACCGACGGAATTTTTGATACGAAAAAAAAAAAATCAATTTCCGTAGAAAGAAAGAAAGAAGAGGAAACACAAAATTGGGAAAGCGGTACATCGGCGAAAAATACGGTTGATAGAAAAACTCTGCTGCTCTAATCATCCCATGTATTAATAGCGTATTGACGATGTAACTTTGCAAATGAAATCGTCGACGGATCTTTGATAAAGGAAGACATGCTTACTCGAAGAAATTAAATTATAGCAGAGTACGCGTATTCTATTCGAGTTTCCGATTACTTTTCAGATCCAGTTTACTTGTGTTCGAGGTTTTCAGTGGAAATTCTGGATTCTATCATTTTTCTCCAATAAACCGATCGCGACAACAATGTGAAAAAAATCGAGGAAATAGACACGCACAATCGGAAAACATACCTACCTAACATATCATACATAAATATTATTTACAGTTTCGCCGGTGAAAAGTCAAACAATAAATTGGTACAAAGTCGGGATGTTTTCTATTTCCACCCCCGAAAATCCGCTTTTGCGAGACTTTCGAATCCCTCTCTAAGGATCTGCGGTATTCAACAGTACGTCGAAGAAAGCTAGGTCAGGTCTTGTCAGCTTAGCCAGTTCCCTAAGTCTCCTTCTGGTAAGACTCTGAATCAAAGAGGAGAAAAAAAAATCAAGAACACCAGATTCAGACAAGAGCACACTCTGTTATGAATCGCAAAATTTCCACGGGTTTTATTCAACCTCGAACACAAAATTGATGTTTGCCTGGCACGCTCGCGCATCAACTTTTTTTGCAACGAGACTTTGACAGCCACTCTAATCTCCGTCCAAAATTCTTAGGTCTAACGCACAGATTGGTTTCTGCTTTGATCATTGCTCGGATAGTGTCTTCAGAGCAGACGAAGCACTCTACGCGTGACGGCTTCAACTTTTTACGACGCCTTTCCGCAGGACTTTTTACCGCTGTGTTTGACGCACGAATTTCTTTGTATCGTAGGTATCCACTATAAGAAACTGAGTCGTTTCAGTGTGATTCATTCTATCGAATGATTCTCCTCAGCAAACGTCGCAGTATACGACTAAACGTCTTTTCAGGACGTGAATTTATCTTGAACAAAGATTATAGCTGCCTTCGTACAATGTTGCACAGCAGTAGGACTGCAAAAGCACCGGCGAACAAGCGAGAGATAAAAGTATTTTCCTTTTTACGGTAGATAATATAAATTATCTGAAATACGATTATCGCCGATCAACCAGTTTAATCAATCAATGGAACTTGAGTGTTACCTTCTTCAAACATGTAGCTAACCTGAACGCGTCTGTTTGAGACGCGGCGCGTGAAGGGTGGGCATACAGGGATATGTGTACAGTTCATATACATGCAGTGTATTTTCGCGGCACGCCAGACGGCGAAATTGGATTTATTTATGACAGTAGAATATCATAATCTGCGGTAAAGCAATCTTCTCGTAGTACTTATACCGCACGGACGTATAGTATTGCTAGGAAGTTTATAATTCGAGGGATAAATTTACCCTTTCAACTTTTCTCGCCACTCTTCACTCCGTTTTGTATACGCGCAGAAAAGATTTTTAATTACATCCTCAGAAATAAATAATACTGAAGTATAAAGAGATTGCGAACAGTTGCACCATAAATTGTAGTTAACAAGCGCCTTCAGTCGAGTGGTAAAATATTGCATATTCAATGCCGAGACTATCGTACAACCTCGCCTTACTCCTCTTTCATCTCTTCGTATACGAAGAAAAATAAACTCGGTATATTGAATTAGCAGCGATACTGAGCATTGGAAATGAGATTAGTCTTACAGACAGATGCCGATGCTTCGCTAAGAATTTTCATGCAAGCAAGAAACACGCAGCTTTATTACGAATGGAAACCCTTCAATGTTGACCTACAACGTAAATTCGCTTATAAATAAATCGCTTTCGTACTCTGATTGCGCCAATTCTTGATTGCTCTCCATTCAGTCGAGCCTGAACCCTTCAGAACCGCCTTCGAGGCACAAATGCTTCTTAGAGGTCAAATCCCCGTTCACGTTATTGTAATTCGTAATCAACTCGATCGTGTAACGTAGCACCGCAGAATTATGGGAATATTCCGCGGCGTTCAAACCCGAGATCTTCTACCAACGACGAGAGGAGTATAACGAGGAAAAAAAAATCACAGGTCCTTCGAACCTCTGTTCCCTTCGCCAATTATCGGTCTTTATCCCGTACCACCAGACAAACTTTCTACGCGAAATTCGCCACGCAAGTTACTCTCCGTAGGGTCGATAAAACATTCGGGAAATGCACTTTGCTCCGCTTGGTCGCTTCGCCTTGATCTCCGCTGTTACGATATACGGATTTCCACGGAAAAAAGAGGGGCAAAAAGAAAAAGCTAACAAGCTAGCGTCGATGGCTGGTTGAGCCGAGTTGAATGCCCTCTATATATAAAACCCGGCAAGTGTGGGCCGTGTCGCTATCACTCCAAGGCTGACTTGTCCGGGTATTGACCACGTTTTATGGAGCCGAAGAATATACCGCGCGATTCGACTATACACTGCTCAAGGATATAATAAAACATCCCGCATAATAAACCAAGAAAAATACAGAAGCACGCAGCGATACAAATCTCGAGGGTATGATAGTATTTTTCTTCGTTCCCAAATTGCGTAAAACGAAGTAAGGAAATCCGAGTACTTTTCATCTCCGTATACGGACGTAAGTGATGTCTCAGAATTTTATTAAAAAACTAATTTATATTCAGTCGAAAAATATGTCCATGCTGTAGCTCGTTTCAATAATATATATATTTTACATGCGAAGAATATGAATCGAGTTCAAGCGTAGTTACAAGCGTTTAACCCTAATAGGTCACTCTGGATGAATTTCACCCCAGACATTACACACGTTACCTTAACTTTCCCGATGGTTAACAATATTTAAATAATCAATTTCGGTTACGAAAACTAAGAGAGCTTTTTCTGCGAACCTTAAACAATACCTAGATATTTTTTGTAGATTTTTAGAACTTATCGTTGAAGCAGAATATCATTTTTCACCTTGTGCGATCGTTACGCCATTCTACCTATTAGGGTTAAAAGTTTCTTGGCTTATATACACTGATGATGCGTAAGAAGAATGGACATTCACAGATTCAGAGAGGTAGATCCAAAAAATGGGAAAATCAAACTCACCTATCGATGTGTCGTAGGCATGGAGATACTCGGATGTCATGAACTGGGAGACTAGGGAGCTTTTACCAACAGCAGGCGCGCCTAGCATCAAAACACGATACGGAGCAGGTCCTTGGGACGCGCTGCTCTCACGTGAACTTGCCAAGGATCCTGCAGCCGACGTCCGCGCGGAGCCTGGATAAGAAGCTGTCAAATGTTCGGTGCTGTAATCATAATTAATCACCCTCTGAGACAAGCATCCGGTAAAACATAATATAAATTTTTCGACGCATTATTTGTAGCGTGACAAATTCCCATCGACACTTCTGTTTACGCGTTACTAAAAGTTATCCGATATCTGATACGTGTTCATTTGATTTATCGAAGCGTGGAAAATGGGACAAGTCTGAAAGCAACAAGGAATGAGCTTCCATATATCCTGATCCACTCGAAGTTCGAGGAACCAGACAATTTTAGGTGATCCTTTCAATTTCTCCTACACGAGCAATTGATTTCCACACACACATACAGACATTCGCCCCATGCGACTGAAGCGGAAGCCAAGAGTGCGCGATCCTCGATTTTATTTCGTTTATCTGCCCTCGTGTTATCCCTTTCCGTAGGCAGAAGCAGGCTTAACTCCGCGGCCAGTGAGCCTGAGGCCTAAGACGATGAATTTCGAGGAAACCGAAGGAAAGTAAGCGGTAGGTACGATCACGAGGGTGTTCGCATCACGCATTCCATCCAGCAGCAAATCCCTCGAGTCGTGTAATCCAAGGCCCTTCGTCTCGTGCTTTCTGCAGTTACGGATGCGAATGGCTTCTGCATTTACGCTCCCTCGATGCAGCGGGGAAAAGAACCGGACTCTTTGCACACATTTCTGCCGGTGAAAATTACAGCTTTCCCTTTTTACCCCGTTGACCAGCAAGATTGGCTCTTCGAAGTACCTTCTGGCGTAGCGATACCTACAGAGTCATACATCCCCTAGGGGGGTTATAAATTTCCATTTTCCAACGCGCTTCCGACCGAGCCGTGAATTTTAATATTCTTTGTTCATTTTTCATTCCACATTTTTCGCTCTATTCCCCGTTCGATTGAATTGTAACGAATAATCGATACTGAACCAGTGAAAAAAATGTTTATTTACCTATATACTCGTACAACGAAAGATCTGCTCTCTGTTGACGCAGAGCAAACATAAAAAAAAGAAAATCGATCGTCTGCACCGCCGCAGTTCGTGCGGAGCCACAAAGCCAACGAGAGGAATTTGAGCCGAGGGAATGCGGATAGCGGCAGAGAAAAAGGAGAGAAAAAAATAAGAAAGAAAAAAAGAAAAAAAAACAACAACTCGATACCAGGAGCGATCAACAATGTAGCCATTCTATTCGGGGGTGATGCGCCCTGATTCCCCTTGCCTGTAGGCTATTTCAGGGCGGCTGCGAAATCCAAGCGAGAGATCACAGTTCCCTCTGAACTAAAAGTCAACTGACCTGTGTAATTTAATTACGAAAATGTATAGATCACTCGACGAAGTCCGCAGCGGTCCGAGAAGAAGATTGTTTTTGCGGGGTGGGAATTACATCGGCGGAAGAGAATCGCGAATGCCGCAAAAGGTGTGCGAGGGATGCTCGCTGGTGTCGATCGGAAGTTCCTTGGCTATATTTTTATTTATATTTTTTATTATTTCTATTTCTCCATCTCCCGACACGCGCATATCTGTACATTATATTCTGTCGCGAGATTCCTTGGAGTATCGGAAATCCAGTTGCGAGGTGATCCACTGTAACTGCGAGCTTCCTCGAGGAGCGGTTGTGCCCGTTTTTGTCGGGGGCGGGATCGAACTTGGGTCAATAAAATATTTAGAAATCGAGGGCGGCAAGCCGACAGATGCTGGCTCCGCGACATAAGCTCGTATGCGTTAAGGTGTATCCTCTTCTGCCGTATAAGCGAGTTTGGCCCGATCTCATCTTGGCGAATTCGCACTCTATAAATCGATTTTCATATCCAGTGCATAAAATAAGCTTTACTGCGATACGCCGGCTGCGCGTACCGAATGGGACATCACCGGAAGTGAACCTTAAGACGCAACTTCGATGAGATATTCCCCTCTAACTGTACTCGTACGTCTTGGGAATACGGCGTTCCGTTTGGACGATTTATTACACAGGCCTACAACGATATCCTACTTCATAAAAGAAAATATAGATACGAAGGTCTTAATGTGCCGAATCTATATCTGCTTTCCATATTTTGCACTCAAACTTCAAAATTTTCTTAGTTTTGTTTTTGCATTTACGCTACTTTAATCTATTTATATCGTATCCGTACATACAAATCTAGTTTGAACTTATAGAGAGAGAAAGAAAGATATCGCCTAACGTTGTTCAAAATAACTAAAGTTATACTAGTAGACAGATTTTCCGACGATCTCAATTTTTAAACTCTTTAACTTTATAATTTTTTTTTCATAAATATTGTTGCTATCATTAGTGTTTGATTACAATTTGTAGTGAAAAATAACAATTGATTAAAATAAAAAAAAAAAATGGTACATGAAAAGTATACGTGGTACATATTTTTAATTACTATAATTCGATTCAAGAGCATCAAACCTTATAATTACACATAATAATAAGAATGAGAAAAAAAAAGTTTGTTCCCGCAGACCAGTGTTATTACGGGCGTCCGTAACAGCAAATCAAGGAAGAAAACTCAACACCGGAATCAGAAAAAGAGATTTCATTTAACGGGTCTATTCAAGTATAATACGTAGATGTAGTCGACGACACTGCAATGCACTCTTCAGCGGTATTGATCCCCTACTCGAACAAACGCGAACAGCTCTGGTGTATTAGACAGTTACACCGGGGAGCGAACGTGACGAACCAATCAAAAACGTCCTCTTCCATCGCACGAACGGCGACCCCTCTCAACTTTGCCCCATCCTATTCTGCCCTCATCTTCACGGAACCAAGCCAGCTTGCATGTCGGTATACTTAATGTATAAACGTACCTACATTGAAAGCACGCTAGTCTGTTCTCCGTAGAATAATGAAGTATCCACCTCCCACCCTCCACCCTCGCTTAGTACATCAGACGCAACGCGTAAGGTCCTTTGAAAGATCGTGCAGGTTTTATATATTTAGATAATGAAACGCACACTCCGAAGCATGATATGCGCTAATTCGTTTTGTTCGAGTTCTGTACCATCCGGTGGAGGATTGTGACACGTCGGAAGCTCCATGGGGTTATAAAACTCCTGGAAACGGTTATTTACAATGCGACGATCGTGCTTCAGTCAATTGTCTCTGCCGCACCGCAATAATTCTCACAAAGTGAATACTTCGATGCAGGGAAAAATCGGCAACTTGTGATTAGAGAGCTTTTCGTACAAGGAAGAACAATCTGATTTACGAGAGAAAGAAGAAACGAATATTCGAATGCATACTGTGTCAAATTTGCATCGAAATATATCGCTTCTTCGATCCATCGATGACACGTACCAGTTTGCATTCGGAGTAAGTAAAAAAGTGGATGCCAGCGATCCGTTCTTCTTTTCCGTGTGAACGTCGACTCGATGTCTTCCACGTATGAAAAATGTTCCGTAGAATCATCGACTCCGGATTGTCTTCGCAGCGTCCTCGTTTACTTTCGAAGGATCAGGCAATGCTCTAAGGTCCAACACGTGCGTCTACGTTGCTCAGTGTCACACGTAAACTCACGCGTTCGATGTAGAGCATCGTCAGTTATTCGCGGAAGTCGATGTTGACCCGTTGGCGATGTTTCGGTACCGTTGTTTGTCTTTTCATTCTGTTATAACCTCGCCGAAATATCAAAAATGTTATAGATTCCACGGTATATTTGGGAAACTTGTATAATGTCAGAAAAGATTGACTGCATCGTTTCATGAAATTCGCATCAATTTACCCCACGGCTTATGGAAATAAATATTCAATCTTCTCTGGGTAAATGTTAATTAAAACTTTAAAATTGCTTTCCGAACGAAAGTTTTTGTATTGTAAAAAATTAAATCGGGAGTCCCAACCATCTACACGCACTGAAATCAGTCGCTCCATTATAATAGCGTTACAAATACCTCTGCAGATTAGCAAATGTCAATGCATTGAAAAACGTGAGTCCATCGCTTTCCCGTTTCTCTATTCGAACGCTCTACTGCGATAAGGTCTTTTTTTCTTGTTGAATTACAGGTACGAATATTTCTTTAGAGGCTTTTGCAGAATTTCATTTCATAATGTATTTCATAATCAAAAAGAAAAATTACCTTACCAGATCTCCAACAAATCTCTGGGAGCAAACGATTGCGCCATGTTGGAGATTTTTTTCACGTTCATAGATTTCATTCCGGATCGACAGCTGTCAGAGATGGCGTGAAAAAGTTGAATTACGCAAACTCGGTAATCCTGGCACGCTTTGAATTCAGCACTTGATCTCGAAAAATGGATGGACCGATCTGCGTGCGTATATTACACCTCTCGGAATATTCAATTCTTTTATTTTCATACCCCCGAGCAAAGTCCCGGAACTTGCTTATTATTCGCTGAGACTGAAAATTGCTTTTCACGCTTCTCTTCTGCCGGGTATTTCGGATCGTTGAATTCATTTTTATGCCAAGATACCGTGTAATTGCACATGGCCAGTATACCCATAAGTTGGCTCAGTACCGTTCTCGCGGGAATTAGTTAATTAGAGAGTCTTCACTTCGTAAACATGAAAAGTGAATGCATATTCAAAAACAGTGCGTTTTACCGCGCGCAGTGCTTTTTTTCTTTTTCCAAAGTTGTACGAAATTCTCAAAGTTTCCAGAACCATTTTGCGTTGTACTTATGGTTTTTTGTTTCCTCTCATTTCTTTTTTTTTCCCCTTGTATACTCGAAGTCGCCGTCGGAAACGAGCCAACTTCTAATTTCCTGCACAGACACGTGAGCTCGATAATCTTGCCTCGCGTGATGAAGACTTGTTCATCGAACTACTTAAATATCCGAAAGAATTATTTAGCCGTTACGATGCGGCGACACGGGATCGAAACTTCTACACTACCCGATTGAATATTAAACAAGAAAAGTTACCGATTGCACAGGGTGCGTTCCTCCGGGTCCCGCCAACGATGGAAGCCTCAAACTTTGCATTAACTGCAAATTTTCACCCGTGCATATGAATATCTCCGTCGAAGACTATTCAGGCTGTATAACATGGCATGCAGTGCACCAAGTGTAAGGCAATTTTACCATCGGAATAGTTAACTCTGCGAAAAACTTTTTTTTCCGTGTTTTTTTTTTTTTTTTTTTTTTTTTATCACTCCCCATTATTTTGTCCACACATATATAACGATGATGATTATTGTTTTTTTTTTATTTTTCACCCTTAACTGCTCTTTGTGCTTCTCAATTTCCATCGGTTCACTGCTTTCCGGATAGCGCGCCCCGCTGGCTGTGTGTTCATTAAATCCTGCACAGCATATCGCGCTCCTCTAAAAATGTGCACGACGCAAGGACCCTTGTTGTTGTCACCAAACACCCTAACAACTTGAGATGTTTTGACTGAACCCCAAGCATATACGCGCGGGATTATACGTATAATCAGTCGGGCGTAACGGCGAAACGAAACCTGATCGAGCGGAGTCTTTGTTCGCATATCAATATCGTTTTAATTAACAAATTCCGAAAATCGCCTTCGTGCAACGGATATTGATCGGACCCTTCAATGCTTCGACTACTTGCTGACAAGTAGTTATCAGTTAAACAGGGAACTGTGGGCATGGGTAACGACACCTCGCCTCTCCGTGTCTTCGCCGACGGCCTTCCAAGGGTGACGCGCCGCTCCACGCAGGTCCACGGATGCCTTATCTGTGACTAACTAATTACCTGGAACGGGTGCGGCTAATGGGTGAATAGGTGATATGTAGCGCCCAACTCCCCCAAGATTCGGTCCAACTTTCCGCCATTACGACCGTCAAACAATTATTTCTCTGGGGACTGTTCGTTTCGATGAAATATCCGTGGTCCTTTATTACTTCGTTAACCGAAAATCGTAACACATCGATTTCCGCACCCGTCAGGCCCGTCTTTCGAATGTCTCAGCTTATTCAACTGGTCGTAAAAGAATCACTTCGTCAAAATCGAAGAAATCGTTTACGTACTGCATTTCTGGCTCGCAAGAATATCGATTTGGCTTTGGATGATACCATGTTTTTCTTTTTCATTTCTTTTTTTTTTTGTCTCTTTCACGGAGATGAGGGGAATATTGTGTTACATTAATCTTCCCCTCGATATGCTCGATACGCTTGGACTGATTGCAGGGGGCGTAAGCACGGCGAATGTTGTTCCGCGAACTTTTGCTGGCTCAACTCCAACCCGCTGTCAATTTGTTTGTACAGGGAATTTCTAACCGAAAACTGGTTTCCCTCCAGCATCGTTGTCACTCGCAGGACTTTCGACGAGCCACGTTTAGCTTTAACGCTGCAAAATCGAAGCATTCAACATTTCGCTGTTCCACCCGGAAAATTCCTCGTCGAAAGTGGATAGTAATAGGCACACGATCACGCCTTTGTCAACGCTTTGAACAACACTCAGCCGTTCCACCTATAATGTAGGTCGTTATTCCGTATAAGTCATTTCATTTTCCCGTATAACGATCCAACTCTAAAACCCCCTGCTTACTCCACCGTGCTACGCTTACCGCGATCCAAAAATTTTCATTGCAACATCCATGAACAATATTAGCTCAGACCGCGTTAGCTTGATAGCCATTCTAAAGGAAATGAGAATTTTTCAGGGATAAGGTTGGTTTCTCTCTCTAAAGTGAATTCCACTTCAGAGACCCTTTTGCACCCGTATATAGCTAACGAACCGCCGCCTATAATATTCTTCTTTCCCGGATACTTAAATTGGTAGAGGGCGAAACTGGCAGAACCACAAGGTAAGACGATCAAATGTCGACGATGTCAATTCTCCGTGGTAAAGGAGGTTACGAAACACACTGCAAACTTACCTCGAATTGCTGGACGCGACGCTGTTATTGGACCTCGATCTTCGACTCTTTAGGGAGTCTCCTCTGTTCACGATCCCTTTCCCAGTGATGCTGAAGTGTCTCAGTCTGTAATACTCCTCCTCGACACCCGTGTTAGGCATGCTAGCAACGCGCGAACGCTGCTGTGGTAGGCACAAGTAGTTCGGACGTCCCGACGCCCGACTGCCTGGTGTCTTGACCGATTGCGACCTGCTGTGATGAGGACTTCCATGCCTGAAATCAAATTCACGAAACAAATGAGCAACGATATATCGTACTTTGAACTTGACGGAAACGACCGTGGCGGTATATCGTTACGAAATACGGAATAAGTTGACCGCGTTACAATTCTTTGGTACCGTTCTGAACGCGGTGCATGATTATGTTGTGATAAGTGGCACACTTTCGCGGAGTCGGTATCTCGGCTCGCATTTCCGAAACGTTCTCCCCTTTCACCACTGAACAGCTTAATTTCTACGTTGTTGCTTTCCCGCTATAAATCAGACCGAAACACTTGTCTGAGGAAAATAAGAGGAAAGCAAAAGGGCCCGAAGAAAGGGGCAAAGGTGAGCAGTGGTCGAAATACCCTGTAGTACACACCGAGCTCTTTTTCAACCTCGCGTATTTTTATCGAACTAGGTATCCCGGTCCCGCTTGAATCGTGGTCAAAAAGCAACACCGCCGAATTCACATTTCGCGGGGACGTGAGAAAGTTTCGATACGACGCAAAGAGCGGATTTTTCCAAATGCGACCCATTCCACATTGCAATTGTGACGGAAACTGCACGTCTGTTATAATCGATTCAGAACGTGCAGCGTCAAGGATTGCCAAAATAGTACTTGTCCTATCCTCCCACACGCTTCTACGCTCTCAATGTGAATGTGTTCGTTTGTAAAACCAGAATCAAACACGTAAGTCAAATCCCAATTCGTAAAGTAGGTGAAAGCGCCGTTTACCCCGGCTCAGGGGAAAATGCTGGACTGCTGAATTGACAGGTTCAGAGGGAAACTTTTGGTGACAAATTCCACCCTCGGCGTTACGACACTTCAACCCTTTACGCAATCCGGCGAGGTAATCAAGCAACGTCCACTACAAGAGGGTCCTAATTACATCCACAGAATATCGCGGAGACTAGGTGGGCTACGAAAGCTTTATGACCGTAATTTGTAATTGTGGCTGACGAGACTTGAGTTATATAAATTTTATTGGTTAATTATGAAATTGGTTCGATGTATTAAGCTGTGCAAGGGATGGATTTTGGTTTCGTAACGTACGAAGTAACCACGGAACAACTTTTTCAAGACAGTGTAAACGTTCAAGATAGTAAACGGGTCATTTATAGGCGTTCCACTGTTGTCTAAGTGGTGCACAGCTACGCTCGACAATAAACTATTCCAAGCACGTTCATGTCGCGAATAGATATAGAAGAGCGCAAGAAGAAAAAAGAAGTTATGCAACACCCACAGTTGTCGAAGAAAACTTGAAATTAGTTTCCCGATATGGTTTACAGTAATTTCTCTGTCGGACACGGATGGTTTCAAAGATGAATCGCCACCATTGCACCCGCACAGAGGACCGATGAGATCGTCCTGCGCCCAACTTTCGCTACGTTAGGTTCGTTTATATCGGTTCTCGCGTTTTGACGCTCAGCCGGCTCGATTCGAACGACAAAAGTTTGCCCCGAAGCGTCGCGCGTCTGCCGCCTTCGGGGATGTCGCCATTATTCGAATGTAGAGCGATCGCGAAATCCCAAACGGTCCTACGGGAATCACCCCGCATCTACTCGCGCTCTCCTTATCCCTTGTGCGTCGTCTAAGGAGGATAAGGATAGCCGCTTCGCCTCGATACCTCGACCGTAAGTCGAGTAAGCTCTGAAGTGAAAGCTCCGGGCTAGGATTCGGGGGAAATTCCAGTTTAAAATGGTCATAAAACCCTGCCCTTTACTCTGCGTACTGCTCAGACTCCGCGGTGACTCGAACGAATGCCGAGTGGCAGGTAGTCTTGTACATAATACGTAAGTAAGTATACGTATACCTGTGTCCCGTGTGTATAGATAATCTCTCGAAACGAGGGCTGCTCTCCAGGACTGTTCAATTCAGACTCTCAATTTCTTCGGCGCGACATTTTATCAGCTATATTTTATTCCCTCATAGCTCCGGATGCCACGAAGGCACGTGCGTATATTTTCTACAGCCACAGTGAAATACGCGATCAAATCGGAGCTGGTAAGCATCTTTGACACTATTGGATCTAACTTAACAGCTTGTAATTGGAGAGAGCGATCGATTGCGGAAGTCACGAACGATCTGGGGTGAACCGACCGTTAACCTTCAACCCGATCGCGCGGAAGGTAGACGCCTCCTTCGCTTAGCTGCTATCATCAAGTCCGTGGAACACAATTAACGGAGGTTTCCTAAGGAGCTCATCGACCCTTCGCCATTTGCTATCATGAATATGCTGCCTCATTCCAGTGTGTATTGTAGACGGTGTTCGATTGTTACTCTACGTTCTCTCTAATCTCCTGCGGAATAATTACTTCCCCGTTTTCACAACAAATGGAAAACTACCTAATTTTATTTGAATAACAGAAAGCCCGAGAGAAGGCCCGATGCAGTAATGGCGGAGAATTTTCCTAATCAGAACTATATTCCAAATAAATTGGTAGAACCATGGGATAAAACCGTGTTTCAATTGATTCGGCTATCCAGCTTCTTAATGCTCCTGCGTATTTCGAAACAGTCTCAAGGACACGTTAAAATGATCCGGCATTACGCAGGATTGTAAAATATAGCCTAGCTAATTCACGTGTTATCTAAATGGAAAAACAATACGTGGATTAAGGGATTTCACGACTAGAAGCAACGGATTTGAGGGTTACGAAGTAAACAAAATCGTCGATAAATAAATCAATAAATAAATGACACGATATTTGGCTCCGGCGCCCTATAACGTATAATCCGCACTGGTTGGCTCCGGTCTAGGGTTACCTGTTAGCTCTGAAATTTGAGCCGCTAAACGCACAGCGACGAGTTGGCCCCGCTGGTAGAGACTAGGCGAAAGCTTTTACCGAGTAAACATCCCTATCAGTCCCGACAAGCGGTGGCGTCGACGCATGGAAAAAACCCTTAGGCAAACGCGTTTGAATGAGAATTGATGGACGCTCTTGTTATCTACCGTATTGCGCCTATAGGCTCAACGCCTACGCGTGCAATTAGTCGCAGGTTCGCGGGAGAAAAAACAAAAACGCGGAAATTATATAAGCATCGCTCTGTGGCGTTTATTTTACACAGTCCGATAGATCGAAAAGGCTCAGAAAGTCGGAACACAGGATTTCTTTACGAACAATGAGACTCTTCTCAAGATTCGTTTCTACTTTGATTGTGAGTTGATACCTGCGGCCCATTTGCTGTCGGGTTAATCATATTTACAACGTTGGCTTATTGTAACGTTGGAATGCAGTGATTCATAATAAAGAAAGTGATCAAAGCGAAGCTTTGTGTCGAGGATTAATAGAGGGTAATAGAGGGTGCGAAAATTGTGGACGATGTCTCGGTAGAAGGTCTGTGAAATTATTTCACCCGAGTATCACCCTCAAATGAAAGAGAAAATTAAATTTCGACGCTAAAGCGTAAACGAGCCTCGGTATGCACATAATACATATTGCGTGGCCTCTTGAGGCGCAGGATAAAAAATTGAACAAGTGATGTGGTAATGGCGGTGGGTAATATCCACTCAAATATAATAATAATATTTCAGTGGTAATATCGTTTGTCGGACACAAGCGGTACTCACTGATCCTCGAATTTACTATCCGATACCTGGATATTGCGTCGTTTAAATAGCAAATATTGGTTCACTTCTCCTGAAGAAACAACGGGAGTCTCCGTGAATACGTTAAGCTATAACAATAAGTGCACAAGGCCGCACCCAAATCTCCTGACATTTTACGCTATGTGAGTTTAATCTTGACCTTTATAACCATCGTTATCTTCATTACGGGTTTTCTTATTATCGGAGTCGAAGCCGCTATATTTCGTTTTAATTTCAAGTCGGTAGGCGGGCATCGACGCTCTTGTTACTTTTATCATCATCGCCGTTACAAGTATCTTGATATTATAAAAGGACGAACACTAGAGCGTCAAATGGTGAATATTGAACAAGATTAACAGCGTGTGAACGGTCGAATCCGAATATATTGAAGAAACATGTGTGTTCGGTATGAGATTTTACAACACGTATAAATTGTTCACCGACGGATGAGTGGGATTAGGGAGTGAAAAACGAGGGACTGGAGTGACCCGAAATACACGAACCAGCGGGGAGCTCATTATATCTTCCTGAACAGGCATTGCAGGTGAGATTTTACCCACGTGGCGCGTTGAAACACGTTTAGGGTGAAATTGATTCGGGTTTTCCGCGCACGCGATGAAACGAGATAAAAGTTCGCTCTAAGGTGGCGTGCTACACTTTCGCTATGCTTGAAAGCCGGAGAAACCACGGCCTAAAGCTCGGAATACACGGTTGGCGGATTCCTTTTATCAAGCTGATTTCATTTTTTCCGTTGCCAGGCAGCCGTGGATGCATTAATCGCGAAGGCTCAAAAGGTTCGGGTCAACGCTTGAATCGCATGGATATCGTCGAAGTAATCCAGAGAGGCGTATTCAAGGAAAGAAAGAAAGAAAGGAGGAAATAAAGAAAGAAAGAAGGAAGAAATGAGAGAAAGAAGGAGGAAACTAAATTGAGCCTGGAATTTAAATGAGGCTCGTGACGTCACCCCTTTAATCAACTGTTTAATCCCGAAAATGACAGCCCGTCGAATTCTTGTCGCACAATTTTAGTGTCTACTGAAGTATAAATGCAGCTTTTGGTATTCAGATACCGTGCATGATTGACACTCTACATTTATAACCATCTACTTGTACAAAATTACGTGAAAACGATCGCGACAGAAGATCCCAATGTCTGAATAGTAAAAAGTGTTCAAATCTAGTCGAAAAAAGGTTCACTAATCCCTTTCGAAAACATGTGAAAATTGAAAGCCTCTTCTTTTACAGACTTGGTTGTGCTTTCACAATTCCATTACGATTGATCCTTGAATCGTTTGAATGTTCACCGAGGTATACGACTATCGTTATTGGTATTCCGTGCGTTAATAACACCTGACGTGATACTTTGAACGTCCGGAAATTGTGTACGGAAATAATCGGTTGACCACAAGTATTTGGAAGAGAATGAAACAGGGACACGACGATATTACTTGGTTCGTGACTTGACTGTAAAACGATCGATTGATTTTCCCGAATCTTGGGGTATGCGAAATTCGCTGGTTAAGGTGCACAAGGAAAATAACGAGGCGGTTGTTGAATGCGTGCGTCCCTCGAGAAGGAAGAAAAAAAAATATCCTCAGATCACCGCAAAGTAAGTTCGTGCATTTTGATTCAAAGCTTTTACAACTCGGCTGGGTAACATTTATGGAAAAATGTCACCAGCGCGTCTCTCTACGCTAACATTGGCATAAAATGCTTATAGCCTCGTTCTCCGGATATTCTGTCTGTTTGTTTTTCTACCCAGTGGCTGGCGTGCATTATTATACGCATACGATAAAGTTCCTATAAATGTGACCTAACTTTTCCCGCTTTTGCACGCGCTGATGTCAACTTGTCGGAAAGTCTTTTTCCCCGAGTTTCCCCTCAACCTGTCAAACGCAACGGTACGCCACAACCATAAAAAGTAACAAGAATCATCGCTGCACCATCGTACGAAATTTGCAAGAAACACACCGACGTATACCCGAAGACGAATCCACCCCCCGTTTCATACATCGGCCTTTTCTCAAACCGAGTAGCGGCCCTCGTTCTCCACGCTGTGGTAGCCCATCATCTCGGTTGGCCGCATGCAAATGGTAATTTCCGGAAGGGGGTCCTTCTTCCTGGGCATATTTTCACGTGCCTGTCGTTATCATAACCAGACGTACAAACACACGCAGACATCTCTGTCAAGGTGAGTATCGACGCAGCTGGATGAATTGCTTCAGTCGAGTTACGCAGCTTCACTCTTGTCTAACATCCACGAAGAAATATCTAATTTCCGGCCAATTAAGGCGAAAGTTAACCGATGTGGACTAATGGTCCGGTTTCACCCTTTCCACTTCCTCCGCAGCGGGTGAGCCCACCTTATTCATCGGGGATCGAAGATACCTCGAAGACAGGAGGTGCGCGCCTCGTTGCCCAAATCCAGATAGACCGTTACCTTCAATTGATCGACGTAAGAGCATACTGCCCTTCGCGTTGTACCAAGATTAAGCAATTTCCATCTGCAGAGGTGGCAATACTTCTCTCGTGATTTCTTTCACGGTGTTATCCTTGTATTTACTCGGTGCTTGGATCATCTGAAGGTGATCTTCTTGACGGTGTGAACTTTTCGCGACTCCTTTTGAAATCCCGATACTACATTGAACCTTCTTCGAGAGATACAACCACTTTCGGATCAATTTTCACCCCGATATGAAATTCTAGATGTTTTGACATCGTTCAAGCTACACGCAGCCTCGCGCGTTGAAGTATACCAAAAGGGATCCTCGGCTCTGATTCGAAACCTTTGCATAGATTCAGTGTGATTCGAAGAGTTTTCACGTTTCTCGATGATCGAACCCTCGATGATCGAGCTTCCGATCGCGAGACGGGCGATGGTAATGAAGCGTCGATAAGGAGAGAGAGGGAGAAAAAGAGAAGAAAAATTCTCCCCAGCTGTTTAGCGGCAATTATATAATACCGTTGCTATCTTCCTCGATCTGGTGCAACGCTATCGATCGTCGGACTTAAATACCAGTTCGCGTGCCAAACGCGGAGGCATGCTTTGTACGTGCAGCATAGCAGACAGAGATATCTTATAATTAGAAACTTTGATATGATGGATAAAGTTCGGTGAAACATTCGCAGCCATTGCCGAAGTACAAAACTTGGTCGATTATATATGGGAAATGACAATGGCTGCAGTGTTCAACTTTTTGCCCTTTGCATCAGATATCAGATTTAAAACGTTCGACGAATACAGTATCTCGATTCTTACTCCGAACTCTTTAGCTTGCCGAGTTCAACGATATCCAAGAACTTACGACCTTTTTCCTGATTGGAAATATGAATAAGCGTATCTGAATATCGAGATTCCATTTTGTGGAAGTCGGTCGTTATGATCGCAGAACTTACAGCCATGGACAAGTCGAGAATACCTTTGTTTCAAACAGTTAAGAACTCGATTTATCCGCTCAACGATACACCCAGCTGAATAATATACAAGTTGGCATTCCGGTAGCAATTATTTATTATACGTATTAATAACTGTTCTTCTTTTTTACACGAAATTTGTCAGGATATGATATAATTCTCGTATTTGCATAAATGTATGTATATAAAACGTTTTGTATTATTGACGTTCTTAAATCGCAAACTTAAAACGAGACATTACATAATTTTCTACAATTTTCATCTGACGCAAAATTTCAACACGTTCAATACCAAAGATTGTTTGAACACTGCAGAAACGATTTTGAGGAAAGAAAGAACCCTCAATCTCTCCTGAGGAGAAACAACTCGAGCTGAATCATATTATCCATTGAATTTCGCTTAAAGTGATAGTAAATTTGAGCCGTTAGAGAGAAATTTATTCGAAGCTTTGTTCTGAAAACAGATATTTCTGCCACTAGATGAAAATTCAAGCGTCTTACTCGACATAAATTCATCCTCGTTACGTGGCTTTGTGCTAGGAGATCACAGGGACAAATGGATTTCTGCAATTTCAATTAAGTTTTTGCAATTGCAACACTGGCGTATTATATGCCCACTTCAGAATGTTAAATCACGTCAGGGAGATTCCAAGGAGACGGAAAGGTTATTCCAGCTATGCTTCGGGGAAAATGCACGTTGTATGAAAATGCGTGAGCTCACAGTGACCAAGTTGCATCGCGTAGTTGGTGTGCAAAATGGACGACCGACGCCAAGAAACAGGGATATTGACCCTCGTATGCAGAAAGGATTATAAAGAAAGGAATTTCTCATTCCAAATAGTGAAATGTAATTCTCGGATCAACGTAATAATCAAGCCTAATAATGATCGTTTGATTGACGCCAACCGTAACGAGACGGCCTCAAACCGGAAATCGTCTTTCCTCGACGCATTTCGAGATTGAGAAGCGTTCCTCGTTAAACATTTCGAGTAATTGAAGTTGAAGTGAAAAGGGACGGTTCCACCCCTAACGAACTTGTCCCCAGTGATACCTCACACCGCGAGTTGAAATTCGAGAAGCGGGTACATACAGTGAGGGATAAAAGTATTCGTACAGTGGATAAATTCAAACAAGATAAGGAATAATTATTTTAATTAATTTATTTATTTAAACGTGTGCTGTTTTATTTCATGCCTGGACACTAACGTGAAAAAGCGTATAGAATCGGGCTTGTTATCTTACGTTGCGTACCTAATATCAAGACAAGTCACCGTTATGGCAAGCAGAAAAGTATTCGTACACTACACTTTTGTCCCTCACTGTAAGGCAGTGTAAGCTTCTACACAGGGCCGTAGGTGAAAACGGCAATAACTCCCTTCGTAAATCAATAGCAACCTATGGTTATATGCGACGGGGAATGGTATAGATATAGGACGTATAGGCATGTACGCGTAGGCGAAGGAATCTGATTTTTCTGAAGGAATCAAATTTCGCTCCGATTAGATTGTTTCGAGGAGGCCGAAAGCCATTTATTAAATCTGTCTTGGGCCTGGAGGAAGAGACGGAGACAAGCCGAGGCGAAAGGGAATAGAAGGGATGGGAATGCCTGGTAATATTTCCTCTCATAAATGGGAGACGCGTATACTCGCGACGCGACGTCCTTTCGGGCGCGACGATGACGAATGGCGATCCTTCGGAGCGATAGTCGCGGGTCGTCGACTATAGAAGTCGCCGTTACCGTCGCGTGTTCGCAAACTCGAGCGTAAAACAGTGTAATTTAGAGCCGACTCGCCACCCTCCGGGCCCTTTCCCCGGCGTAACATGTTTCTCGCTCCAACGATACGCTCCTGTAAGCGGTTACCTTAATTGATCCGAGTTAACAAAAGCTTAATCTCGACCTGCCAATCACCCCAGCGATGTTATTAATTCGCACATTTGATGGCTTGCACCCTTGCAATAACTTACATCCACGGTACGTGTTTGACTAACTACCGGCACGACGTTACAGGGCGGGATTGTTCCTGCGCTTGCAAGTTTCCCGGAGTGCCGCAATTCGTCGAGTTTAATTTCGGTCGGGCCAAGTCGTTTTCTTGTTGTACAACTAAGCCCTCGAAAGCTCTTCCCCACGCAAACGTCAAACGACCCGATGATATTTGTTGAAAAAATACGTATAGATATTTATTAGAGTGAAACTCACCGCATCTCGAAGTCGTGGATCTCCTGCAAGGTGAGTGTATTTGCGACGTCGAGTAGCTGACGCATGTTGTCTTCGCGTCGCCTGGTCTCAGCGTCCGGTCGAAGAAGTATCGTCGCCGCCGGCGCGTCCAGAGAGAGAGACGGTTGTTGAACAACAATGGTAGCTTGTGTGGTCCTTTTATTGCTACCGCTACTTGCGCCTTTAATCAAATAACCAGAGTTAATGCGATTTGTGTTCAAGTACCGCGCGCATCCGGAGAACCGACCCCTGAATCCCCGGGTGCATTGATCTTTGTATGCACTGTTTAACGGCCAGAGAAAGCTCGCAAACATCAGCTCAGTTCCGCAAGGTAATTTTCCTGGGGAAAAATTTGTCGCGAAAAGCGGGTTTGTTTCGATTCGCAACAAAGAAGAAGCGCAGAAATAATAAGTAAAAAAAACACGGCACAAAATAATCTGCAAATTACGTTGTTGAGAATTAAAAAGCTTTTTATTCACTCGAATTGCCAAATGAAACGAACGAGGCTCAGCGTATAATTCAATTTTACCCCGAAAAAATACCGTCTCCTTTCTCTCGCCGGTATGATGTGAAGAATTCTGGGGGTGGTCCTTCAGCGCGAGGATACGAACGTTGTGTCCTACTTTTTTTTACAACTGAACCCAAGACAAAATCACTCGCTAAAAAGCACACCTTGTGCGATACACAAGTTGTATAATAAGTATTATATAAACAATATTACACGACACAACGCCACATGCCACGCGTGATTTTCAGTCCTCGACGAAGGTGCGCTTCACACCGAAAGCACAATGCAGAAGCCTTTTTGTAAAGAAGGGCGTGAAGAGGGGGGATGAGGGGGGAATTTACGGTAATAACCGCACAGGGTTAGTTATCCACGATAATATAACCCTGCTTTAGCATGGCCGAGGCGTCTGCCCAAAATACGCCTTTCTACACGGGGTTGAATTATGTTCACCTATACGTACACAATGTAATATCCTTCCTTTCTTTCCATTATTTTTTTTTTTTTTTTTTTCAACTCCCAAGAACACGATTGTTCGCGAAATTAAAAATGATCCCCCAACCTCGCCATTTTTTTTCTTCCATATTGCAATTCTATTCAACGCTTAAACTCATTGCACCTCAAGCACGTCTGCGAAGCAGAGCTCCTTATTTTCATAACCACGCGTTCGGTGTGAGGCGGCATCATCATCGCGAAGTGTTCCTTTTTCTCTGTTTTTTTTTTCTTATTTTCTAGCTTATTTTTATTTGTTTCACTACAATATGCGTAGCGGCAACATAGAATATAAAAATCAAAAGCCATAGCACAAACGGTGTTTGTGAGTGCGAGTGGTTTATAGGTATACAGTGTAGGTGAATTGTTCGTCAATTAGTGTGACAGACGAAGAGACAGAGAAAGTAACAAAGAAAGATTAACGCAGTAAGGAAGAGAGAACGGAAAAGAAAGAGACGTGTCAAATGTGAGCAGTGATGTGATATAACATTTGAAAAGAAATTGAAACGGAAAGAAACGTTTGAGAATGGCAATCATAATATCTCGTGCCGCGTCAGCTGATGGCGGGCGAAAACAGTGCATTATACTGTTAGCGCACCGCGAGAAGAACCCTGAGGCGATACTATGATACCCGTTACGAAGAGGAATAAAGAGAAGTAGTAGAAGTAGAAGTAGAAGAAGTAGAAGAAGAAGAAGAAGAAGAAAAAGAAGAAAAGGTGGCGGAACAACGGGTTTCAGCGATCTTCTCGCAGCTACCGGACTATACCTATGGCGCAAAACGGGAAAAATAGCCTGACCCATGAATGAATTGTTGAAACGAGGGGATGGCATTCTGAAAGAAAGAACATCAATAAATTGTTTTTTTATCTGGAATTCAGTTCACTGTAAACGTATTATAGGTAGACATATTACATATAGCCATAGCTGTCAGCGCTGTTTCAGCAGAAACGATACAGTTATACCACAACTAACTGGACTTGGACTAACTGCAAATTAAATTATACGTAATTATAAAGTATGAAAAACCATGCTTAGAAATAGCATGTGAATCAAATGGTACTATCGGTTTAAGGATCTCTAGTTTGGTGCACGTACAGTTTGATCGTCTGTTATTCGGTTCCTTTAATTAAACACTTTGAACCGTTTCGTCGCTTCGGCATTGCGTTGTATCGCGAACAGGTTATTTGCCACAAATTTAAGATGCTTATCTAACCCTCGGACGGGTGAAAATTCTGTGAAACCGAATAAACAATTACCTTTCGTAATTATTCACGCGAGCATCTGGATTAATTGGTTTTCATCGTCAATTCTTAGTTACGAGCACGCAGCTATTTAACTGTTATGACCCTTCAATTGGGAAGCTTTTACCCCGAACTGATGAATAATTTTATTCAGAATATCAAGAATATTAATTTGTTATACATATATATGTACATGTACGTATATGTATATTCACAGACGTTGCAACGCCATTCGTGATACGATAATCGAGTTCGGAACAAAGCGAAACAATATATATCGAGCCGACCGTGGTCAGCGTGAAGCAATGGCGGTTAATCAGCGTTATTCATATATATGCGGCTACGTAGATTGGCAAATTACCTGCCGCTCTGCCTGCGCGAACTCTACTTCCGGTTGAGGTTTGGGCGTTGGATGGGGTCTGCCCACTGCACAAAGTAATATCCAAGGGGTTCGTCGTCACGTTGATATTGGCTTTGACGATCTTTTGATTTCCCTTCCCTGATTCACTCCCGTTCTTCTCACCCTCCGATCGCTGAGAGTTTTTTAACCCACTGTTATTACCGGCCGTTGAGTTTTTCCTCTCTTTCGCAGCGACCAGCGTCAGCAGCGAGTTGATCTGGTTCGGGTCCGGTTGACCAGCGTCGATGGATCCTCTGACAGGCGTACTGCAGAGGGTCAAAGAAAACGGAAAACGTTAAACGTTCAGTTTTTTTCTCGTTTTTTTTCCATTCCAGATCTTTTCGCAATGCCAATTTCATCTCCGCATTTATTTTCGCATCAATCTTAACGTGGGAAACATGTTTTCCAAGTATTTACCACGATCGATGATTATTACATAGCTCCGATGAAATGCTATCCAAGGGATCAGAGCAGAAATTTACCAGAATCCAAAACCCAGCTATAACTATAGTTTGAAACACCTGATTTGGACACTTACATATTATATCTATATCTTGGGTGGTACGCTGGGTTATACGATAATTGCGAAGCAGGTGTATTGTGCAGTAACGATGAAACAATTTTCCATATCGACAATGGTTACAACCGTTCGTTGAGGTTGTTCGGTAGCTGATTTAATCGGATATCACATACAGAACTGAGGATGAAAATATCAGTTCCAAAATTAACTTTCAAACGTTGGTCTGGCCGTATTTCCCTAAATATATATTGCGAAGTGTATAGAAGTTGCGGGCCTCTCATTGGCTTTGGAATAATAGAACTTTTCGTTGGATGGAATAAAACCGAACAGTATACAGCGCGCTGCAAAGTTATTTTTGAATCTCGCACGTTTGTCAGCTTTTCTAAAACTAATTACCACTCGAGGGTTGAACATCCAGGTAACGGCACGGACTATTGGAATTTGAGTAGAAAATTTTCACCTTTTCCGGATCACTCGCCCCATTTCCCACGTCATTCTCCGAGTGAGTGACGTCAAGCTTATATCACGACGAGAAACTCACCGAGTTGCTTCGAAATGTGGGAAAAACAAGAGTTTATCGAATTGTCTGGATTCGTTGTTTTCTTGTAAACTGGACGAGCAATCGCGCAATTCTCGAAACACTGCTTTTTCGTTTGATTTCGTGCAGTTTCTTTTCTTGAATTTGATTTTTCGTCTTTCCTGGCTTCTAAAAAAACGAGTTATACTTGCTTTCGGTCAACTTGTTACACTTGTTGATATACTCTAATAGCCTTAACCAAAGATGCGTCTGTTTCGCCATTCTGTGCTAGTTGCCTGTTTCCCTCCCTTGTGGGCTACGAGATACATGAGAAACAAAAACCGAGAGTTGAAAAAGACACGATTACCTTGTAAAAAGGGAAAAAAAAACATTACAACGATATTCACGATAATAATAACATGGCCGAGGCCGAGATAGGGGAAAGGAGAATGAATGTGGAGTAACAGACATTTAATAATACGACCCACGGGATGTTTTTCTGCCGATAAGCACGTGCCCACAACCGCTTTGCAAGCCCCGCCGATCAACGGAGAGGTTTATCAGCGCGAGAAAAATAATCTCGCAGAGCATCAATTATTTTATCAAGATTCAATTATTTTCGTCATCTTTTATCTTCTGTGTGATTCAACAACCCCTGCAGTTATTTCCAAATTACGGGTATAGCCCAATACAGCAGAGTACATGAGAAACTGTACTATGGGTCATCTCACCCGAAAGCAACCTAATCGTTTACGGGATAACATCACTCTAAAAACCTGAAAACGTGCCACTATTTTAACATTTTTTTTTTTTTTTGGACGGTAGAAAAGATGATAAAATAATAATATTTATGGAAGTTATTAGGCGTATATTTTGAAGTAATAAAGAAGTTCTTATCAACAAATATCAAAAAATGGCGACACTAGGGCCATTCTCGCGAGACATGTATGAATGTGGAAAAAAATAAATCTACATGTTTATAGATAAGGAAATGCGTAGGGGATTTCCGATAAGTTAATTTAAACATTGTTTATTGGCGAATGATTGCCCTTGTCTCGTTGAAAATTGAAATTCTTTGATTTAGATACTCGCCAATCATACAAACATCAATATTTTTAAAATCCCCTACTCATTTCACTAGCTATAAATATAAAGATTAAGTAATTTTTTTTTCAATTCTAATTTACTCCAGTTACACCGCGTGTCGAAGAATTCGACACGTTTCGCAAGAATGGCTTCAGTGTCGCCATTTTTTAATATTTGTTAATACCAATTTTTTGTATTACATTTAAATATATGCCTAATATCTTCCTTAAATATTATTATCTTATTACCGTCTCTTATGTCAAAAAAAAAAAAGAAAAATGATGGTAGCAGCGTTTTGTTTTTCAATTTTTACAGTGGTGTTACACCTTTAACTGTAACAATAGATAAAAATGCAGATGGAAATCTGGCAAACCAGTTTTCGGGATAAATCTTTAGCCTCCGCAGCCTCGGAACACGATGAAAACTGACAGAAGGTGGATGTACCCGTTCCGTACGGCCGTCTAGTGTTAACCGATTTCGAGCCGTCAACCCGCGTCATGGATGCTGTTTGCAGTTAAACACAGTCTGACACGAAGTGACGAGGTTTCCGGAAACTCACCTAAAAAAATCCGTTACCCGAAGGTCGGGCAACGGGGGTGTCCGCCCGCTGACGAAGGTGAACCTGGCCTCCTGCTGCGAGCCGACGAGGGGCGTGGGCGGCGGCGCTTTCGGGCTTTCCGTCGAGTTGGTCAAGCTTTCTGTCTGGACGGCCGTGACGGCTGAGTGTCGGAGGGTGGGTGTGCTCTGGGCATTATGCAAGTTGGTCGTGCTCACCGAGTGGTTCGCACCTGGGTACGAACCGTACCCGGTATCCGACCTCTGGGACTGGGGGTTGGAGTGGGTGCTGACTGGGGGAGGTGACATCTCCGGGGTTCCGTCCAGGTAGTCCAAACTGTCGTCCGCCTGTTCGCCATCCGTCGTTGTGATCTGGAGCACAAGTTTTCACCTGTTAGGCTCCCGTTCTTGTACTCGCGTATCTCTTTTTGAGAGGGTTGCTTGGACAAATACCGTTTGTAACCAGCGCGCCATCTTTTGTCAGCCATTTGTAAAACTTTTTAATTGATTCTACGGTAAATATCTATGAAACTTTTGATCATTCAAATTCAAGTCTGTGCCAATATTGAATTTACTATAGCTGAACAGAAAAGGAGATCTGTAAATACTTGACAAATGCTCCGTAAAATTTTCAACTTCCTTAAAGGGGCAGTAGTCACCCTTTCGTGCGACGCGTTTGATTTTTGACTCAACTTTGGATAGCTGCTTACATAGACTATTTTGTCAATATTCAAAGCTTAAAATAAAAATAAACCTTTGTCATGGCTTGTTTTGCGAACCTGTCCGTATCAATATCAGCTATATCCAAAGTTGACTTATCAAAATCAAACTTGAAAAGATGTTTAGCCCCCTCCAATCCGCAAGCCTCATCTCGTACTGTACGTGAGCCATTTTCGTCAGCTGTGAAATCGTATCAGAGCAAGTTGGCAAGTTTCAATATAATATAATTAATGGACCCATTGCGGTAGAAAGACTAGATGATGTCTTTATCGGAAAGACCCATCGATCCTGAAACTTTATCAAACTCGAACTCGAGCGAGAAGTTTTTGTCGCGACGAACTTATCATCCCTTCGACGAAATAATCGTCCAAAGTTTTACCTTACTAATAACCCGCCTCGATATAACTCGCAGACATACCAAGGTTACCATCGTGTTGGTACTGTCGGTGCTGGTGTTTATGGTGGTTTCCGAAGCCGTACTGCTGCCCATCACGACCACCTTCGGCACGGTGCGAGTGCAGCTGCGACTCCCGCCGGTCGACTTGAAGTGGAATCTCTTCTTCAAGGCGGAAGCCATGTGGGCCAGTGAGTCCCCGTCCAAGGCGTGGGACACGGCGTTCTGATGCCGCGACGGCGGCGACTGCGGCCCTTTCGAATTAGCCCCACTCCCATTTCCACTACCACCCCCGCTCCCCTTGCCAGGGCTGTCCGAACATCCCTGCAAACACGGTGACAAAAGGTTTGAACCTACTTTTCACGCTGCTAATTCACGGGAAAGAAGGTGGACTGGTAACTCGTTAGGGCTTTCGCGCCGATAAGAATGAGGGAGCTACCCTTGGCCTTTCAACTTTTATCCGGGCGTTTCTTTCTTTTCTGCCGACTGCAATTTTCTTATAGACAAGACTGTGTGCTGATAGATTATACCTGAATCAATCTGCCAGCTTTGCTGTCTTAACAACCTGAATTTCAAGATATACCTACTGGTGAAAGTGCTCGAGGCGAGCACGAGTTGGGAGAAAGTGAAATTTCTTTGATCGAGTTTTGGGACGTACACCCAAGATGCTTCGTAAGCTTTTTTCGCCCCGGCGATATACTTCGCCTTGAGAGACGTCGCAATTTATTCCTTTTAGTATATTTTTTTCCTGTTCTCGTTACGTATCATCGGGTATATATATATGTAAAAATCGACGATCCAAGTTTATTGTGCAGCCATAGGGATGAAGAAAACCCATTTCGACGGTGTATCGTAAAGTGACCCGAGTAATGCTCGGAGACGTCCTTGCATTGGTTAAAATAAATTGAAAACGAACAAATCGACGGAAAAATATTATTGGAACAAGTAATTAATCGTTCAGATATAAGTAAACGAACTACAACTAAAGCTCATACTAATTTTAAAGAACTCCTACTCCTTGTCAATCACAGCCTGGTTAAATTCTGCAATTAATATTGTAGGTACAAGCTCGAATAACTGCGATAACAATCAACTGTCGTAACCCGTTGTACCAATTCTTTGTATCGACGTCTTACATAGGAATAAATTCGGCTTGGTTCTATTCATACACTCCTGCAAAGGCTGATATTCAACCCAATTTTGATCCAGCCTTAGTGTGTCGAACAGCAGCATATATATAAATAAATATGAGCTTCAAGGACGGTAATCTTGTCGTACAGAATGAATATTCATCTATTATTCGTTGCCCATTCAAGCATTGCACTGCAAAGCCATCAGTATATTCGCGAGAAGAAACCATGAGGTTTGATGATGTTCCTGATTCCACAATTGCAATGAACATCTACTTTCGGGTTTTTCAATGCAAAGATCGAATAAGGCAACGGTTGAAATTCAATCATGCTTTCCCGCACACAACAGTTGAGAAGCTAACTCAGAACTTCAACGTACGTGGCAACAAGAACGTACGATGTATCAGAATGAGAAATCTCTAGTGCACGTAGCGTACCATATCGCGTTGTAGTGCAGCAACAGAGAAATGTGTAGGACGTACGTGATGCGCAACGTTGTACATAACGTGTAAAGTGCTGCGCTCGAGAAATAGCTCCGCAGACAAAGCGGTAAATTTTGGTTGTCGTTCAACCGCCACACTGACCGATGCCTACGTGAGCGTATTTCGCGACAAGCTGTTACAGAGGGTTGAAAAATCAATGATCCCAGAGGCAAATTTTCAACTCCCTGCAAACGTTCGTTTCGAAATATTATGCAAATTATTGTATATCATAACGTTGTATTTTTTTGTTTTCTGTTATGTTTTTTTAACGTCTCCGGTTCGTTTTCTCTTTCTGTAACGGTAAAAAATCCGCGGGTTGAATAACGAGGATCAGCAAAATAAGGGAAATAAACGAGATTGGACCATTGACTGCCGGCGAAACGAGGAGAACCACGAGCAATTCGCTTTGTTCTTAGAATCGTGGTTGAGCCTCTCATTACCCATTCGGAGTTTCTTGACGTAGAATTTGCATCGCGCCCTGTGATTCAACGAATCAACAACCGTTATTCATATACCTTAGTCCCCACAGCCAGGAGAATTCCCAAATACGTCGAGAGCCTTCACGAAAGTATGTGTGTCACGGAATTTCAACTCTCGGTATACGTATACTTCAAAGTACCTATATCACGACTAACGGGATGACGGCACACGATTCCCTGAACACCATCCCGTGCCCAAGTTGTGTAGGTACACGTGTTTTCTCTCAGTTGGTCTAGCGGCCAGACGACAGGTATATACCGACGCATTGACAAACGACCGGAGCAACACTTCCAAAGTGCGGAGAAATTTTCAAAGTTATTCTTCCCTTGTTTAAAAAGTATTCGCATAATTCGATATCACGGAGGACGCCTTATTAAACATCCCCGAAGAAACTGGAGACCGTTCAAACTCAGGGAAAGCGAGTCCGTGGCGAGCTCAGAATCGTTTCGAACCCGGTTTAAAGAAGTTTTAGACATACATTCGGATTGGATTTCTGCGAAGCGTGTTTGAACATGAAAGCTGCGGGGCACCGGAACTTTTTAACTGCGTGTAAATCCAATAATCGCAGTTTGATACACATTGACATCACGATTGAACAGCAGCACGGTGACAGATTCGGCTCACGTTGCACGAGAATTTCCCCACCAACTCAGCCACTTTTTTTATCCTTCCGGATCTGTTCCATAATTGGTTATACAACATTACTACTTAAAGGTACCCTCTGTGAATTTTTTCAGATTTTTAAATTTTCTCGTTGCGGAAACGGTTTTCTTTTTAATTTAAACCCGTATATCATGAAAGATTGAAGTCGGGGAAAAAAAAGTTATGTTTTTCCACCGTGGAACTCGACATTCTTGCCGAGTAAAAAAATATTCTACCGAAAACGTGAATTAAGGTAAATCTGAGTTGCTACTTTCCTTGAACGATTTAATGCGATATACCTTATATTGGCATGTCATAAAAAATATAGGATATATTGCATTGAATAGTTCATGGAAAAACATAAGATTTTTTTTTATGTTAAAATTTTTTTGATCGACTTCAATCTTGTACGATATACAGGTTTAAAAAAACACCAATTCCGAAACGAGCAAACTAAAAAATCTGGAAAAATTCACAAAGAGTAGCTCCAAGTAGTACTACTGTATAACCACTTATGGAACAGATCAGAGAGGATAAAAACAAAAAAGTGGCTGAGGTGGCGAGAACGCCTCGTATATGTAGAATGAATCGGACAGACAATATGCAGTTTGCAGATAGTGCGCAATGTTTTCAACTTGAGATTAATACCCGGCTTGCTAATTAAGAATTCCAATACGTGAACGATCACTCGTCCTCGTTAACGCGCCGCAGGTAATATTGTGGAATACCGATCGGTATTTCCTCATCCCAAAAACACAAGCGATCCAATTTATAATGGCGTATTGTCGCCGAATCGATTTGCCGCCAGTGTCCCACTAAATTTGCATTTCCGACGTGCAAAGGCCGACGCAGGCTCGACGAAATGAGAGCCTCGATAAACGAGACTGGGTATCTCTGATCCAACGACTGAACAGTCGTCCGCGGCAAAAGCTTGGATATAAAATTTTCAAGCCAGATAAGCATAAGAAATTCCCTCAACCGTTATGGCGCCAGGCGAGTCACGTACCGAGTCGCGATTCGCGGAGGTAAAATATGGAGGAGTGAAATATATAAAAGCTAGCTTCCCGACAATCCTCCGCATTCGCTCTTGTTTCGCTAATCAAAGTCTATGTAGCGATGCTGCGCCATAATCGCCGTTGAATTTTATGCGTCCGCTTACAAATGGTTTGGAAAATTGTGCAACAATACATCGAAAGTAAAAAGTTTCGTCGGTACGTCGTACTTGGGAACTCCTAATTGTCACAAATTAGAAATCAATTTATTACACGACTTGAAGTCAATCGAGAATTGCGTTATTTTTGTTGCATTATAAACAGCGTCAGATGAGTCAACAAATTGAAAAAATTTAATAAGCAATATTGGAGTAGCCTGAAAAAAGTTCGAGCAAAATATAAAAACTTGCGGATCATTAATTATTTCGGCAGCGTTATAAGCGGATAATTAATCGTACGGCACCACGATTTTCAATAAATTTTAAGCTCATTTATAGTATTTTTTCTACGTTTTAAGAGTATCAAGATTGTATCATCTGTGAAATGCTGAATACATTCCGATCGAATAACTCATCGTAAGAGTTATCGACGACAAAAAGGAAAAAACCGAAACATATTTCCGCTATAATCGGAACAATTCACGATTTCTTGAAAAGATAATACCAATATTGTAAGCATTTCGTGTTACTCGGATTCAAACGAAAACTTTATTTGTGATATTTGAAATTTTGTCTGTTAGATAATTGCTTCGAGTAACGGGCAACTGTGAAAACCCACCTAAGCATGATAACATGATAACACTATCAGTCTCGTACATTGTATGTGAGACGCGTTAGACAAATGCGGACAAGGTAATTCATTGGTTAAACGGATTTCAGAGAATTGGTGGTAGGGTAGGGCTCTGCTGATAAATGCACACCCCGCGCAGCAGAGACATTTGACAAAAAATTATTTAGAACGTTAATATCACCGTTTAATCTAGCAAGTCAAATCTAGTTGCGCGCAAATAGAGAGAGGGAACGGAACAAAATTTTCGTCGAAATTTACACGCGACTAAACAACGATCGTTCCGTCATCGCGAGGAATTATTTTTATTATACGATTTTAGAGTGATAATTTTCCCAATTTAACGTGTCTTCTTTACTCGATTATTTTTTACTATAACGAGGCAAATTCGCCATCTTCTATATAAACGTTGCCGTAAACCTTCGGTTCGATTTTAAATCGCAGGTGATTAAAACAGGTACCTAAATACCTAATATTCTGTATATAAAGATTACGTATTTATTCGCCCACTGCCTGAAGACAAAGGGATTTAAAAAGTACCAGATTCACCCACGGGTTGAGAAGGCCGGGTAAATCGAATTATAAAGTCAATTAAGAAAATAATGGAAAAGAAAAAAAAAAAAATTTAGACACATCTGAAGCATAATAAATTTTCCCGGTCCCAAGGGTTGTTGGTTGGAGGAATTAGCGGGAGGTAGACAGAGTGATCAATTATTTATCTCACGGTGATTTTGCCTTACCCTGCAAAGGCACCACCGCAATTAATCATCCCTTGAGCTTATTAAACGAACTATTATGCCGACTCCGCAATACCGTTGGGCGAGCTCCAGGTATTCTGAATAATTCCGACTGTGCAGTTTCCTGTTAAAACAGGTCACGCATCGCCGTGCAATTACCGAGTTTTAAAACTAAATATCCACACATCAATGCCCGCGAATGACTCAGGGATATCATTAAGGAGACGGTCAACAACAGGAGGCTTATAGTTTCGAAGGTAATTACAGGTGTATTCCATTTAGAATCAAGTCCGGTACCATAAATATTAAATCAATCGTCCGCAGTTGGCTTATGCAAATAAAAAAAGCGATTCGTTTGTGTGCTTAACCTGGATCACGAATCAGGAATATACGCGGTATAGATGTAATCAAATATGGCTCGTTGTGCGCTTTGTACGGTGCTCGTCATGATAATCAAATAACTGTTTTGTTCCTGGATTATACCTTCCCTGTGCCGCCCAATTTCGCCCAACTATTTCGGTACAAGTTTCCAAGGACTATGTATGATCATCGGACCTCACGTGTGAACAAAAGCGGACATGAATGTTGAATGAAGTACAAATCTCATGTTACACAGAAAGGGAAGCTGATCGCGCAGTTTTAATTTTTTTCTACATTTGTTTCCCGAATTTTTCGAAACCCTTTATTGACACTGCTGAGGTTTGTTCGCCATTTTCATACAAAAGAATGACTCGGTAATTTTAGCCTCGTTGTATGTGTTGGCAATTTTTTTTTCTTTTTTATAGTATATTGTATGAAATTGTGATATAAAGGATGTAGGATTGAGCAATAAATTAATCATCTAATTTGGTTAAACTACTTGAATCAGGAACCAGACGAGAGTGGTGGAAATTTATTTTACAATTGGTATCACACCGTTTCGCAGCATTATATTTGAAGGTGAATCTAAGAATTTTCAAGATTATTTCCCATTTTTTTCATTCAATGACAATTCAATTTTCAAGTTCCTTGTATTACATTCTTCAATTTCCGTCAGAATATGAAACGACATTGAATTCTTTCTGAATCCAATAATTGATGCCCTGGCACGACTTTGGATAAAAATATGTGTACGTCAAACATGTCTGCTTCAAAGTGGAAAAAGCGAACGATTTAAATATGTTTTTATGTGACGAAATCAAATTTTGACATAATCAAACATCAATTTGGATAAGGATATTCATATTTGAATTACTGAAAGTGAAAATATTCCATTTCATAAACCAACACATTATATATAATTTCAGACGAAGTTACTCTACATTAAGCCTGCGAATATAAAGCAATTCTAAAAAGCTGACGAGAACTCAGATTGTTTCTTCTTTTCATATAACGTGACATTGATAACCGTAAGCGGCAGAAACGTGTATTACCGAGATTACTTGAAGGCCTGGTGAACCCAAGTAGCGAAGTCCAGTATATCGCGAAAAAAGAGTGATTCATTTGACACGCAAATCCCCATTCCATGAAGAAGATTATTTTGACAGTATACATACAGTTAAAAACGAGCGGTTTTTCGACGCTGAAAATATTTACACCCCGAAAGAATCTGAATTTTCACGTAAATATCTTAGGTATACCACAAAGACTACCGTGCCTAGTAAAAAAAAAAAAAAATAGATATCCTATTACTGCGCATTGAATTGCAGCAGCGGCACGAAGATATCGTGAACCGAAAAACACATCGCCGCTAAAACCTTGGAATAAGTTCCTCCACCACTTTAACCTACCAAAACAAACTGAACCCTCACTATAATCGTATCGTTATTTTTCAATCGGGCTGTACCATAACGTTGAGTGTTCCGGGGTATATTATTCGTTTCACGTTATTGGGGCGGCTGGTTAAGCGAGGGCCAGGTCACGTAGACGCCGCATTTAGCCAAAGCCAAATGACCGCGGAATTAATTTTGGACATGTACGTGGATTTCTTTTTTCGATCCAGCACGACGAACATTTATATATTATACCTATAGAGAAAGATTACGCGAATGAAGAGAACGTTTTCGTTAACCTATATCAACGGTAGACATTTTTTTCCAAATTCCGCAACGCTGATGAAAAGCTGCACGAGTAGAACAATCACGAGCCCCTTATAAATTGCACCCTCGTGATCTAATATTTCAGCGACAATCGAAAACAAACAGACAAATTTACAACAAGATTAACTTACTCCCTTTCCTCGGCAAGAAATAATACACGAGATACGGGTTTCTGCCGCACGAAGTGCAGGGAAATTGCTACCGTTATTGCTTCCGTCTCTCTGAATTGCCGCCGCGAAGACATCGCTTAATATTCTTCAATATTCTCACGAAACGCGTCGACCCTTTTCATCCGTTGCTCTCCGCGCCGTCTTCATTCCGCCTCGGCAGTAGTTGAGATCATGAAAACGCTACTAAACACGCAAAGTTTTAGTGGAAGAGTGATCCTGCGCCCTCGCCGACTGATTTGCAAACCTATCCCGCTCCCTCCCCGAATTCCCACGGCGCGGATAAGACGCCGGTGGCATAAATTCAACCCGACCGTATTTTTCGTTCTATTCAATAAACATTCGTTTCATCGGAGCCGAACCGCATAACACTTCACGCGAACAGTGTTCTTTCTTTCTTTTTCTCTTCCACAGCTTTATTACGGTAAAGCTGCTATACGTCTGTGCATGTTCGCACAGCTGTGTTTTGCGAGGTAAAAAACGCGTACCTCTCAAAAAAAGTGAGATAACCCGAAAAGTCAGGCCCTGAACCGACCTTGGAGAGGTCAGAGATCAACCCCTTGAAATACCGGTCTGCTCGAGTCGGCAAAGTAAATCCGCGCCTGGCTAAGAAACTGATAAAAAAAAAAAGTAAATAAAGGGGAATGAAAAAGAGGAGTAAAAATGATTTGCGTTTCCGCAAGCGGTGTTAACCTCGCGTCGAAAAGTCAAGTTCAGTTTTATTACTGCCGATCGGCTTTGAAGGTGCCCGATACCTGCGGCAACCGCGATACTCGTAACCTTCGGAGGAAGAAATTTATCGCGGCAAAAAATTGAGACTGGGAATTCTCCAAGGCATCCAAAAATCGCGTGACGACCCTCTTATTTTCGAGAACGTGTATGATACCGTAAAACACAGCGTAAAATGCTGGTGCGTGGGTACGAAGTTTTAATTTCCTGGCCGCCGTTATAACTATATACGGTTGAAATTAGTTTAACTATCCCGGAGCTGCTTAATTAACACGGGTTTTACGTCGCTTGTGACTTTTAGTGCTCTACATAGCGCCCGGGGTACACACAGGGTAACCTAATAATTGGAGGGTAATGCTCACAGCGTACTCAATTTCCGGAGGACGAATCGATCACTTTTGTGTACTTTGAATTTATTTCCCCTGTTTAGGCCTCACCCTGCCCTCCGCGACGTTCACCCGCTTCGACAGCTGGAAAATTGGGAAAAGAAACCCCTTTCTCGAGTATATCAAACTAGCGAGAGCCCCTCTCTCTCCGTCCGGAGTTCTAGAAAGAAGCTGTTACCCGTTCGCCAGTCAATTTTTACATATCGATCTCTTTCTTTTTTTGTCTTTTTTTTTTTTTTTGTATCGTTCACTCCTGGTAGAACGATACAGGTACAATGAGAAGACGAAGGAAAGTGAGTGTTTGAGAGGGTTGTTTGTACGAACTTGAAAAACACTTTTCACCCTGTCATAAAAAATAAAATAAGAGAAAATTCAGTGATACCTACGAACTGTGCGCGTTTATTTCCCATATGTGTATTCTGTGACTGAAATTTGTCGCCGAAGAAAAAATATTTAACGTTTTCTTATGGTCCGATATAGCTGTGCTGTTTGCAATAACAACGTTGCGCCGAAAGGACCCGTTCTCTGGCTCGTGAGTAAATTAAATTTACGTACAAACAGATGGAGCAAACGGTGTTAAGAAATTTTTGAGATCTTTCAATCTTGGCTGATGTTCGATGTGAAAAAAAAACCCATTAAGCTGTATAAATTTGCTGCTTGCGTAAGGTGTTACAAGTTTGTGAATTTTTTTCCACGTCAGTTGGAATGAAAAATGTCCAACAATGCTTTTCGTCATAAAAACCGCAAGATGCTAGTATTTGATTTTTGTATTTGAAAATTGGCAAAAGTATATTGACTGCCAATCACGTAGCATCATTTCGGCTGGATGGTTCGGCAAAAGTGTGAACGTCAAAAATATACCATCGTAAAATATACATGACCCTCTAATCTACAACCCCGCAGGGGTGGCCTACGCAGATAGCAGGCAACGTAAGGTACGGGGTTTTTTCCACGTGACACTTCGGAGTGCGATGAGATAATTTATACTAGCTGCTGTAAACAGTAAACGTGAAGAAATATCTGATTTCGCTTCGAAGGTTGCAATACCATTTTTAAAGTCTGGAGAAAGTTTCTCTTCTTGGTTTCAAAAACGTTGTGATTCATTATTGAAAATTTATTTTGAAAAGAATAAGCAAGCTTGTTCGGAGGATTTTTGCGTAAAAATCTCGTCAAATCTAATGATAACTTTCAAAATCTTAAAATCCCGTATTCCAATGAGTTACAGATTTATTTTTCACATCTGCAGTGACAATAATTATAATTCTAATCTGAGTGAATAATTTCAAACCGTATGCTAAGACTGGTATCGAATCAGCTTTCGTGACGAGCATTGATATGTATATGTGTACCGCTTATCGAGCGTAGCAAATTTACATATGCAAACACGAATCACAAAGGCATAGGTGAAATGAGTGTGTCTCAATTCTATTGTGTCGTTGGTATAATTTGCACTACCTTACGGACTGTAAAAATGGGACCGGTATAATGAATCTTGGCAATAATTATCGTTTGTTATGTAAAGATTCAATCTTGAATAACTTTATTTGTCGGTCAAATAAATACAGACCGTCTTACACTGTAAGCGTGTGATTTCGCAGCGTAGATTTACGAACGCATGTAGAGACCGTTTTCCGTAATGGACCTGAATTTGTCCGTCGAAGAGCGCTGAGCACGCATTAAACTTACCGCGTGTAAAATCAGTCAGGCCGGTGGTAGAAACGTGTTAACAGAAATTTTCCTATCATGTTAAGTAAGCATTCGTTTTCCGTTACCGCGGTCTCGATCGGTTCGATAAATTCTGCTTACAAGAGGCAATAAATTCGTACCGTGAATTCGTTAGGCGATGTAAATCCAGCTTGATTTCAATCTCAACAATTTGTGTCCGCTGTTTTTTTCTATCTGACCATTCCTCCGGGGCCCCACCGCCGTCGTTTGCACGCTGATAAGCCGGTCGGAAAGGGTAAACTTTGGACGAAAATTTTCTACACCCACGAAATTTCCGCCCTGACATTTTCGTAATTACTTATAAGGTCCGCGGTAAAATCTCGACGTGGGTAATTAATTATGCTCACATAATTCACAAATAATTAATCCTCCTTTGCATAACTTTAACATATATTAATAATAATTTCAGACTCCCGATGCGTAAAATCAAGGTTTTTTTTATTTTAAACAGTTGCGAAAGTCCCTGTAGAAAATCCCAAGAAACAACAAAATTATACGTCGTGGTGGTCACTGCACCGATTGGAAAAACACACATTTGCTAGAGAGAATATTAAATTCGCCCTTAAATAAGTCGGCGTCTCCGAACTCCCGCAGCTGAACAATCTGACCGAATTAGAAAAACTTTCCCCTCTCTTTGTTGAAACAATAAATTCCCCCGTATTTTTCAAAACTCCACCTCAGATACCGTACAAGTTAAAAGGTGTAAAAGTTGCGCGGCAATACGAGGGATTCCCTGGCGTTTACCCAACGCGTGTTTTGGGCATCCCGTTCCCAAGTCAAGCAGTAGAAACGGACGCCGTGGGTCAGACGACCACCTACTACTTGCAGAGTTTGGGCCGGCGTCACAGCAAGTAGTGCTTGCCTCGCTAGGTCCGGCAGTAGAAACGAGCGTGAGTCAGGCGACTACAAGTAGTGGCTGCCAGTTACAGCGGGCCAGTCGCCAACGGGTCTACGGCCTATATTCCACCCGTTGTAGTTACGACGCCGACTTTATGTTCTCGCAGCGAGTCCTTGTTCGTGAGTAAATGCAATAATTCGGTGGGAATTTCCGAGAACGATGGGCAAGGATGATAGCCGGTAAGTAAGAGATAAAATATTACATTACACGTGGGCGAATGAAAATTTTGTGTGAAAGCAGTTTGTCCATTTAAACTGTGTGATCAGGAAAAGACTGGAACCGAATTTAAATTTGACCTTAATTCCTCGCTACTAAGTATTTGAATAACATGGCGAGGATGTCGTTTTCGTCAACCAGGACTAGAAACTCAGGTCCGTAGGAACTCATAAAATACAAGATATATTATGGTTGAGAATTTTTTGTGACCGTAACCTCTGCAATTCGAGCACTGTCTCTCTCAAGGAGTCCTTTGGGACCGAACACTTTTAATAATTAGTTTATGTGTGTGACAAAAGCGAATGAATATTCAAATTTGCGTGCAGGTTATTTCTGGTGTGTACATGTATGTATGTATGTAGTACACATATTATTTTGAATGCGCGACGAGGAAGGAAGTCGAAATTGCAAACGGAAACAAATGAACGTGGCCGTTTAAACGATTCAACCTTCAGGTATTTAAAGGTCTCGGAATTACTTGCAGAGCCGTAAATTAGGTACTCTTACACAGGGTAAAAACGAACAATGGAATTTTCATGGAAATTGGTTCGCATAAATTCAAATACCGAGCTGCGGAAGACTGCGGCAGCTGATTCGCTACGCCGACGCGTGTAATTTTTTTTCACCGCATAAAACTATCAACGTCGTCGTGCTAAAAATAATACCGTCGTTGTGATGTCGGTAACGAAAATAAGAGCGAGAATAATTCAAGTCTGCAAATGCCAGGTAAGACGGAAACGGCGTTAAGATATATAGCCTGTTGTAGAAAAATACGGGGGAAGGGGGAATGAACCAATCTTCTCGATGCGTTTTGCCGATTAAACTTCCTTTCAAAGTTTGACTCCAACATTTTTCAAACGGACTAGTTCCACTCCGCCTACCACTGAGCCTAAAAGCTTCGCCTCAAAAGCCTTTCACTGACGCATCAAACGTCTCCACTTGCCATTAAATTAAGCTAGAAGCTTCGAAAATGGCATCAGTCGAAAAGCATAGACTTTCTCGCAGAGTGATGACAGACTTGGCGCTATTGACTCGAATCACTGACCGTCGACTATAGTGTCCTATGAGACATTTTCTTTGCAACATTTTCACCGCAAACATAGAACGGAAGACAAGTTTCATCGATAAGAAGGGTTCATTTAGATGGAAAACAAAGAGTAAAATTGATATTTCGGGAGAATCGAGAACCAGACTTTGTTCAAGATATTCTCTCCGTTTAGAATGCCTAGCAGAGCGATAACAATATCAATAAAATTTTACTGTAGAAATAGAATGTATTATTATGTGAGGCATTGAGCTCGCGCTGCATGGATACGAAGCTATCGACGCGATACACCGAATATTGTGCTACACTTACAAGGGGAGTGTCAAACTTGGGAATCACAGATTTCCATCACTTTTATATATATTGTAGGGCAGGGTCCCCTCAATAAATATATAAAGCGGCAAGACGCCATTCGTTTTTGTTATTGAGAAATTTCAACTCAAAGTTCTATATGTAACTTAAGTAGAAAGAACCTTTTTACCGGTTGCAGCAATAGTTCCGTGGCGTAGCGGTAACGCTCTTGCTTACTGAGGGACCGAACGGCTGTTCAAGTTCCGTTAGAGTTACTTTTTTTTTTTTTTTTATAAATTATTTAATACAAAAATAAATAATTAATAATTAATATTTCTATAAATTATTTTTTTATTTTTAAGTTAGGAAAAAATACAAAAAATGATAAAAATAGGATTTGTAATAATTATAATAACAAAGTAATCAATATTATCAAAAATAAAGTCGCTCAGTAAGCAAGAGCGTTACCGCTACGCCACGGAACTATTGCTGCAACCGGTAAAAAGGTTCCTTCTACTTAATTTACATATAGAACTTTGAGTTGAAATTTCTCAATAACAAAAACGAATGGCGTCTTGCCGCTTTATATATTTATTGAGGGGACCCTGCCCTACAATATATATAAAAGTGATGGAAATCTGTGATTCCCAAGTTTGACACTCCCCTTGTTAGATACCGTGTACTCGTAGCTTTAATACATCTGATATTTGCATTTCGTGAACAAGTCTGCGCTTATACTCCTATTCTAGGCATTCTTAGCAAATTGTACCATCAAGAGGACGACCTTAACCTAGTTTGCATGTTTCAGCACCTCGACGAATGCTTTTTCACGTACATGTTACGCGGTGTAGGTACGGTGAGAAATTTTGGATATTGAAATTGAAATCTTTTTTGCGAAAACGAAAACAAGGACGTGGTCAACGTGTGGTTCTCGGAGAGAATCGAGGGAGAACAATGACGGGCATCACAATACGTAACAAAAAGTAAATTGATCGATCGATGGTTGATAAAATACGACCAAACGGGCGACGGAACGAGCCTTGACGAAAAAGCGAAATTCGAAAAGAGGATCACATTCATCGATCATGAATTATACACAGGGGAGCGCAAAGACTGGATTCGGAACGGATTCGGGGGAAAAAATTGAACCCGCCACACGGGTGGTGCTCGATGTTGATACTCACGTGCGCTTTGTGTTCCGGGGTTGCGGGTGGATTTGGGGAGTTTGGCAGCGAACTACCCGAGCATTGCCGCAGCCGCGCCAGGGCTGTGCGAAGCCCCTCCGTCACGAGGCCCTTTTAGTAATCCGTGTCAATTCTATCACTTTTTCTTCTGAAGCTCTTTGGCGTTTCCCCTCCTCGGGGAGTTGCTGGTTCTCGTGGTGCGAAGCGACCCATCAGGACTCAGGACATATTCGTGCCTTTGTTCCACGTTCCGCACTTCCGATTTCTGAAAAGACGCGCCTCTCTCCTCCTCGCCGATATTGTTCTTCTTGTTTCGGTAGCTCCGCGAGTTATCACCAGCTCTGCGTTACTGCCGAAGGCAATCTCTCGGAAATGTTCGGATGTTAAGCCGCGCTCGTTTTGGCTTTGAGCTGCGATCTCGCAGCTTGAAATTTGGACAAAAGTTCAACACAGCTTTTTCTTTTACCTTGCTCTTTGATTCGGTTATTTGCAAGTTGACTTGTTGCAAACAATGATAATAGTGTAATTTGCGTTAGCTCCACACACAAGCTTAATTTCTTATCGTTAAGCACAATTCAAGAGAAATTGCCTCGCGCACAACAATACGAAATTTATTATATTGATATTTATTGATTTTTCACCATTTTCATTTATTCACAAGGGCTTATCCTGTGCGTTTCATCCAATCACGTATACGTCAGTCCCGATTTCTTTGAAAGCGAATAGTAATACACTTTCATATTGATTGGATAGAAACTTTTTTTTTTGATTCCTCTTCCTTCGCGACGACACACAGAAGCTCACTCGACAAAAAACTGCTGCAGCGTTCCTGAAACAAAGTAAAAAAAGTTCGTCGTTCAATTTCAGGGCATTAAAATCTACCTTTGAGAATTAATTTCAGCCAACAGCGAAAAAGTTTCGCGCAAGTGAAATTCATTTCATCGAAACAAATCATCAGACGTCAGAAACTTCATTCTGATCCTCTCAAGACAAGTCGCATGCACTGTGTTAGAACGTCCGCTCGTCTCGTCCGGGAAAATAAAAAAATACGTCGAGGGTCTGATTTCCATCGCAAATGAAGGACCAAGAATATAAAAAGGAGCCTAATTACCGAGGGGGAAAAAAAAGTGAATCATCTAGTTACGGGATAAAAATTTGCGCCGCTTTTTTCGAGATGAGATATATTTTTTCGGAGTTCCGCAGGGTTCGTCAGGGGATAAATGAACGTGGCGTAAAAATATTGCGCAATCAAGAGGCGAGGGGGGAAACGAGAGTGACCTATTTTCTTGAAACGTGTATAACAGATACGTCTGCAACGGTTGGTCTCCATGCTCTTTCTCATTCTCTCTCCCTCTCTCTCCTGGGTTGCACAGGCCGAGAAATCGCACAGTTTTGGTTGAAGTGGGTGAAAACGTGTCGCGCGACGCTTCCCGGCGCCGTTAGGGAGCACAGAATACTGCATGGATAGACGGGAGATGGAGCATCTTCGCCGGGGTGAATGACCTCCGCCTCGCGGGGGCGCGAGCGCACCGATTCACCCCGATTCACCGCTCAGCCACCTTGCCTGCGTTTCGGATGAAAACTTACTGAACGAAACTCGCGTGTAACCTACTGAGGCTGGTGCGTTCCCAATCAATATTCAAAGACCTCGTTGCCGATGAAACCGCACAGCCACGTGGGCAATTTTTCACCCGTCCGATCATCGCCGTTGCGTCTCTTTTTCAATTCCGAAAAGCATCAATTCCTGGGTACCCTCGGCTGTTCCCAGTCGGCTTCGGATCAGGTTTGGATTCGGCAATTCGAGTTATTCGAACACCTTTCAACGTGCTAACGAGAAACTTTGCGCGTTGGATTTTGCGCAACAAGCTGAACTACGACGTAGTTTTAATACATCCCCGGCGAAACGGCAGACAAACGTTGGTCTTCAAACCAGGGGGAATCGATTTCCGGCTGGCTATACGCTGCGCCCGTAAGTACTAACACAGCTACGTGTTACTCCATGTGTTATCGTGTTGAGGCGTACACTGTAGGCGGGTTGCTGCTATGCGTGCAGTGAAATCCCTAATTCATTCTCGCCGCGCGCGATGAGACACCACGCGACCATTTCGTTGCCGTTGAAGCCAAACAAACCTCCTCCGAGGATCTAATTCGCGACAACACTGCCTCTGCTCCCGCCTAAACTGCCAAAACTCGACGAAGACGAAGTGGCGTCGGCGTCGCCGTCGGGTCCCGGGTAGCTAACCCGTTTTACCCGGTTTGTGGTCTGAGTCGGTGTGCATCATGGATCAGACCGGGTATCCCGGGAGGATTAGACTTCGGAAAATGAAGATGAACGCGTTTCCGGAGCACATGGCGGTATTGGAGCGGTATGAGAAGGAGGTGGTGAGAGGAGAAGAGTCGCTTTATCAAATGGGGAACTTTCTACCGTCCGTCGTCTACCACGGACTGCTCGTATCTCTGGGCGAGATTTAATTTAGGACGGTAAAGGCGATCGCAAAGTGACACTGGGTGTCAAGTTTCCGCTGGGAAGAGGCGATTTTGAAGGAGAAAGACAGAAGGAGGGACCAACAGGGGATGCTGGTTATTTACGCCTCGGTTGAATCCCCGCGGATTATCCTTACTCCGGTGCACTACAGATAAAGGGACTACGCGCTTGTCTGGAAACTGTCTACTCTATCTCTAAATAAGTTCTAAGTGAAAAGGTGATATGAAGCTTACTTGAGGTCTCAATAACCACGACTGCGTTCAACGCGCTCAGGAGGATCTCGGTTTCGAGTAGCGGTATCCTGTCAACACTGGGCACCAGCTACTCTGCTCCTTGATTTCACACAATGTTCCCGATACGTTAGAAAGGTTTCAAGTTCAGCATCTCGTGCTTTTCTGTAGAGAATTGAATGTGAAAGTAATAGAAGAAACGGGTAGAGTTGATTTCTAAATTTTCTGTAATTACGTTAAACGGGAACAGTATCGAAAGCCTTTTGTACGACGGGTGTAAAAAATGCTTCTGACACGTTCGTCAAGGTGGTAATTTATGCAACGACGGTAGAGAGAGTGCAAGATATTTGAGAAGAAAAGTATAGAGAGAGTGGCGAAGCTGCACGCTCTGTGGACCGTCCTGCAGGGAAGAGGTCGAAGACAGCACTGGCCGGCGTGCGTCGTTGACATGGTGCGGTTGGCACACTGGGACGGCATTCTGGGGCAGCGTTGGGCGCAGGCGTCCTGCCACCCTGCAGGCGTCCCGACGCCCGACTTTTCAAAGCCTTCGAAACACCCGCCACCTGCAGCGGACCCACCGCTGGATGGCACACATATGTGCCCTACAAATTGATTGCCCTCGACGGTGGAAGTAGAGACGGAGAACGATATTGGTTTTCTCGACTTTCTTGCAAACACCGTAACTTTCAATTTTTACGGTTTAACAGCAATCTTTACCTTCGAGATCACTTTAACCTTCGTAGATGCGAGTGCGGTTGCTCCGCGTGCTTTCTTCACGTGGAGATGTAACGTAATGGCGTGTGAGTCAGGTGTAAAGCATCAACGGATGAGAGGAAGGTATCGATTTTATGATCCGGATACACAACTCGAGGCGATGGGAGAACGCGGAGATTAAACGGAACACTCTCGGCATTCTTTCAGACAAGTAGAATGTCAAACCTGTGAAAAACGATTTTCGAACGGGATTATGTACAGCGATGTGAAACTGAACACCGAGGCGCAAAGCTGATACGAAAAAGAACGGACACGCTATAGATACGCGATACCGAAATCGGAGCACGTAAAGAAAGGTTCGTGCCCGAAAAATACTCACCTTGAATACCGACGCGTTGAAAAGATTGAATGTTCCAACTGAAATTGGCGAAAGTGTATAATAAGCGTTAATTTGACTGTATCGATACGTCAAGGAGGGTCAGCAATTATAACGTCACACTTACGTTGAACTCAAAGGCAATTTTGATTAAAATTAAAATTAACGCTCATTAGGAACAATTTCTTTGATACTGGTGAGACATTCAAAATACGACAAAGTGCTCAATGTCCAACAAGTGCGGGATGAAAGGCATTAAGCATCGGAGGTTATTTCAGTTCTCGAATGCTTTTGATCACCACCAATCCTGGCACAAATTTCGCTCTCAAAGAATAAATAGCAAAAATTCGACATTTTCAATCTGTGCCAATGAATCGGTTTATGTTTTCACAGTGTTAAAATTGACAAATTTCTATCAAACTTACGGCCCAACATGCTTCAATAAACTAGCGCCATAATTGATGTAAAAAATGTAAAGTAATCAATTGATGATAAGTCTTTTGAGAGACAAAAAATGCAACCGTTAGGTAAGCTATTGTCGGCAAGTGAACAAATAGCGTCATTTTCGCACAGTTACAACAGCGCAGGTGGATATTTGTTGTTATTTTTAGCACCTGCGTTGATTTTCTATCGTGCATGGCAGCAGAGGGGTAGCACGTTCCATAAATTCATCACATTTAAGGAAGGACTTTTAACTACCGGTCGTTAGACTTGACTATTTGTTGGCAAGATTGGCAAGAGAAGGAGAGAGAGAGAGAGAGAGAGAGAATAAAAGGGGGATTGGGAGAGGAGCACCCCTGAGCAGAATTTCCTCTGATAAACGAGAATTTACGGGTAAAAGTATTCGGGAATTTCCTGACATCATATATAGGCTGTGAATATAGGTGGTCACAGCAGGCGTGGCGAACGTTATATCGGAAAATTGCATAAATCGACGCTGTTGTTTTACCTTCGGCATCCCCCATATACTGCACATTTTAAAGAACTTTTTACCGCTGACGGAGAGACTGTGGTAGATTGAATACATTCGATTAGGCATAGTTTCAGCTTCGTAAGAGGTAATTTCGCACGGACGTGCACCCAGATTGTTGTAAATTTTTTACCCCTACATTTGTACATGTTGGAAAAACTCGAGTTTCAATGTTCTCAAATTTACGTGGATTTCAGTTGAAAAGATACTACATCGAAGATAAATAAGCTACCACCGAATGCATCACTCTCTCCACACACACTGGTATTATCGATTTCCGCGGCAACCCAACGGCAATTTGTTTTCCCGAGAATTGGACGGGGCGCAGCGTTATAGCTCGTCAATACGATAGGTCCTCTTTAATTTCGGATCAGTAGGGGGGCGTTTGTTCTCCTTCCGTATGAACGAGAAACCTTGGGGTTCGATACGCTGCGCTATGAGGTTCTATTCGTGAACACTATGCGTAGAACGCATTGCTCTCATGTGCGGAAATAGACGCAAAGCTAACTCGAACACTCGGTCAGTAATAACGTAACAGAAGTAGATGCCCCAAAATCCATAAGCTTGAAGGAAATATTTGTTAAGCTCGAAACGGTATTGCGTTTTCGTCAGAAGAACAGCTTCGCCTTCAATACGTGTAACGTACTTTACACGTGCCGAGAAAATGCGTGAAGAAGAAAGGAATCATCGTATTATCATGAAATATACGAGTACCGTTCAACAGTGCCTGGTACAATACCTACGCCACATTGGATGTAATTCCCGACACGTAACAGTACAGGGTACAAAACCGTGCATTGATTATGCCGCCCTATCTATGATGGCATATAACAACATATCATGTACGACGATGATCGACCCTTATCGCCGTTTGCGCAGGGCCGTCGTTCGGCCAAGGACACCTTGTTCTTATTTGTAATCCGAGTTACAGCTTGCGGAAGCGGAGCCAATACACTCGCCATATGGTATCACGGTTTGGATTTCCGATTTCAACAATTTGGTATATTATAAAATCGCCCCCGCCACGCCGCGCCTCTGATTTTCACACCTATAGGCGAACCTTACGCGCCTCTGTGTAAGTGTAAGAGAGCGATTGGACAAACTTCGAAGATAGGCGGTGAAACACATCCTCCCCCACCCCTCAGCTCTGCAGAACTGATATAGAAGCCAATTCAATTTCCCGCATGCGGCAGGATCCTAGCGAAACTCACAGGGAAAGATCGCTATCCCGCAGGGATGGTTAAGGAGTGTACACGCTGTACGTATCTTTAGGAAGTTAGTTTGTCGATCGTTTCGAAGTATTTCACGACGGGGTGCGACCGCGAGAGGGAGAAACTTCAAACGGACCAAAACAATGTTCGTCGTGGCAAAACGCTTCGAGAGTACCCGATGAATTCACCGGTCTTGCAAATGATTACTTTATTTAACACTTGGGTGATTGGGCCGAAGCAGTGAAATCCGGTCGATCATTCGAATTTCGATCCGACCGGGAGACCAGTGGAGACCAGTTGAAAAATCAGAGATCTGGTTACGGTCGGTGCGCGTCGAGCACGGGGAACGTTGTTCGTTATTTTAATGGACTTGATTCGAATTGATGCTACCGCGGGTAATCAATCAATCAGCCAATCAATCAGTCGATCAATTAATTAAGGAGAAACTTATACGTTCGTATATGTATATGTATACAACGGTAATAGCTCAACGCGTGCTCTGTGCCTTGAATTTCCTCACGTGATGACGAACGTGCAGCGACTGAACGACGAATGGACCGAGATGGGCGAACCCGCGAGTTTTCATATATTTCATACCAAAAATCATCCCCATTGTGTTTGGCAATTGAGTTTTCGCTCGATTTACACCACTGGAAAAACCGTGGAATAGATAAGCCGCCGACAATCATCACGGTGAGTAAATTTTCTATTCTACCTACGATATGACCGAAGGTATACGGTGTTATCTTTTTCCCACGCTCGATTACTCCGGATGCAAAATTTCTCAACCGAAAGAGTTAGCACGGTCGCATCGAACGTCAACCTAACGAGCAGTGATCAGTCAACCGCGTGATTTATGATTCCAATAAAACTGGTTGCGATTGCGAAAGCTCATCCTTCGGGTGCAAGTTGGCTATACATAATAGATCGGCAGAATGAAAAATCTCTCGTCAGTATCTCGATTGACCTTTAATTTAGAATTGAGTGATTACCCTGGTGAAATGATTTTATCGCAATTTTCACCGCACGTGGAAAAGCGTGGGCGTTTTTTTTTTGCGGAACGAGAGTGAATTAATGTAGAGGATTCTCGTCCGCGATTGCTTTAGTCGACTGGGTGGTTTGCCCTGACGCACTTCATCTGTGGTACTCCTATTACAGAGTTGTTGGACGGTGGATAGGATTAAGTGGCTGGTTTCTGGCTCCAGACAGTTGAGACGAGAGGGCGGAATTGGCAGGGTGCGTACCTAATGCAAAACAGTGCTTCGTGTCGTGATAAGTGGCACTTGGTTTTTCGAATATTACATAGAGAATTTCCGCGACGCAAGGTTCAAAAGTTTTTAGCTTTCTAATTAATAGCTTTTGTCAAGGCCAGGCTAAATTGCTAACAAATTAACCGCAATCAACGCTCAAATTATGCGAGTCCCTCGCTTTTGTACCGTGGAGCCACACTTGACTGTTTGATGGCTTTTCAGTTGAACGACGGTATATTGTGGAAAGAATAACATTTCAAGGTCTTGAGAGATTCCACTGCAAATATATACATCCACCTACCCACGTTCATCTGCAGTGCTGCGCAGCAGCGGTGGAAAAGGGACCCTGTGAAACAGTATCCCCTCAAGGAAACCGAGCAGTATTCCAGACAATTCTAAATCAAGGGAGTAATTTCGCCAAGGAGATAAAAAAAGGCGCAATGCTGATTCGAGCAGCTGTTTCTTATTAATAATTACAATGTTACAGAAACCTCTGCAGATCCGTTGAAAATCTAATTATCACTTTGTCAAACGATATGCGCATGTAAATTTTGACTCGAACACAACGTTTCAATCGATTTTTTTTTCTTTCACAATTCACGCGACGACGAAATAAGTCTCCCTTGGCCTTTTGAGACTGGGAAACCCATACGAACTTCTTGGATGCCCCGTTCCAAAAGGGGAATAAAGTAAAGAAAAACTTAAATTCGGAAACTTAACTCTCCAATGAGTGTATCCGCGTCTCCACCGCGTTCTGACTACCAGGGAACTCCGGTACCACCGGTAAGACAAGTTCGGCGAACAGCTAAACCTTCGGTTGAATTAGGGCTTTCACCGTCGGCCAACTTTTAAGCGTAACGCTATATGCTTGTAATAATCAGCCAGATCAGTCTATAATTACTTACAGACTTCGCCTAAATCACGACGGATAACTGCCATGCTTTGACGGATCAATATCACACGTATAGTTAAACAAGGAACCATTTGTTCTACCACAGCTAATTGTAAGTTTTACTTTGATCTGGACTCATGTTGAACTGGGCATGGGTACCGAAAAATTGTCGAGATAATTTTCTGGATCTTAACTCAACGGAATAGGCAAGAGTATTTTTGGTGCGACAAGGCAGAATAGTTTCGCTTACTGTGCTGTTTCGTTGCAGTCTGTATATTGGATACTGTAAAAGAGCAACGTAACTCTGGCGAACACCGTGAACAGCTACGCGTGACAAGCTGATACAATTTCGAAGTAGCCACGTAAGACAAACGACCGGGCGGTCATTCATTATCTCGCGATCGTTCGTATCGATTTTGTACCAAGGCGCTGGTGCAGATGGAGTTTACTCTATATCTGCACGCGCATAGAGTTTCAGTATGCAAAGCTTTTCCCATAATCCGATAGTTCACGTAAATGAAATTTCTCGTCACTGCATGGAAAATTGAACGAAAGCTTGACTAAGGCAAAGCGAAACATCGCATTATGATAGAAAGGTTTCACCCTTGTAGGTAAAATAAGCGTGCGGGTTTTTCCACCTCAGCTCCTCTATTCATTACAAACGAATTGAATTACACAAGTTGCGGGTTGTTTGTTTGTTCGGCAGATGAATTTTGCAAAATTAAATGCTCCCAAAGCCACGTGAAACTCTGGAATAAATCACCTGCGGTATCGCGAATATTATATACTTTGACCTTATCGTAACGTTAAAAAGCACCAAGGTAGGGTTTTGAGTTCACAAACTCGTATTACTGTCACCGTACGATATACTGACGTATATTACCCACAACAAAACGCTCGGCTATATGAGACAGAGCTACAGCAACGCAAAACTCTTGTTCAACGTATCAGAGCCGATTGCTTAGAGTCAAAATATAGCCGAATAAATTGAGGAAAATATGAAAATTTATGATCAAGGTCGGAATGCGTTTTACTGCAAAGGACGCGCACCCGAGATACGAGTCTCTGGACTTCATGACACTGTCTAGTCGGAACCTCTGCTAACAGCTGACGTCATGATCTTCCACGACGCAAACTTTAAGGGCAACCCTAAGTACCGACAGTTTTTTTTTAAAGAGTTTTTAGAAGCATTGAACAGCAAGAGATCGCGAACGAGAACTAGCTTACGCGATCCATCAGGGTGATGAAGGTCAAGTTGTCGGAGACAGACCTGATCGCTTGAGAGTTGAGGACGGTAAACCAGACCCTTATCGTTCGATCGGGTATGTGAAATTTACCAAAAGTGGCCTCGGGCCACTTAGGAACGAGAAATAAGTAAATTCAGTAGCGGAGATCCGCACACAAGCGAAATTATTTAAAGACTTCTAGAGAATTTGGAATACCTTTCGCCAAATACTTTCCACAAATTGATGAAAATATCCGAAACGTATTATCATGGAGTGCTGTAGGACAATAAAATTCCAAGTATCTTAACACGCATACTCTGAGGCAGTATTATCTCAGGCTTGATGAATCGCAGGTTTTCAGATGCCTCGTCGATACTTGTGTAATACCTGAACCAACAAGTTTTTGTCATGTTGTCATTTTCGTGTTGTAAAGAAATCCAGTACGTGCTCTTATTGTACGTCCCAGGGAGGATGAAAAAAAAAAATGATTGACCAAAGTGATTGCTTGGTCACGTAACGTCCCTGTTCGGCTTGCTTCTTTTTTTGTTGCCGTGTATGTATTTATTGGACAGAAATTCTTGGTTGAAAGAAAGAGAATCATCAAATCGATATGGAACCAGAAAAGTAATATACTATAATACTTATACGAACTTCACTAAAAGAATCGTTGCGACTAAGTCGCTCAAGCGTCGCAAAAATTTATAACTTTCCTTAGCGCCAACGGTGTGCCAACTTCAATATACCCCCCTTTTCATGTATAAAATGTACAACATGAATCGTTTGGACGATTATGACACTGTAGTGAAAATCTCGTCTCGAGTGTCACAAGACTTTTAAAAACATGTAGGCTCACTGGGAACGAAAGGAGAGGTAATTTTACGCGATGGGATTACGTATTCATGCGTGGAAATTGAAACCAAGCATATGGAAGTAAAACGTTCGCCTTACAGCCTTTACTGCCTGGTACACCAGGCTATTGTTTGAACGCTCGTCTGAAACTGGCATCAAGTAGGCCTGCGCGTTGTTAATAAGACTAATAGCAGGGTCATCGAAACGGGCGAGGGTAAACTGCAGCAATTAGGGAAGAGTAGGATAGAGCAGGCGTATATTGGACACTTTGATCGCCCGAGATGGAAGTTCTAGCGCCATGGGTGCTACCTACGCCACATTCGAATAAGCGATGTCATCAATCGCAATCGTTGCGCCTGTATCAAAATTCGGAGTTTTGAACACATGCAGAAAAATCTTTGCACCTGGCTGGAAGACGTCAACTAGTCAATATTTACAGTAATAAGATTTCTCAGTTATGAATTTGCTTTTCTGTTTCTGTAACTTGCGACTACATTTACCCACGCATCCTAAATGGAAGAGACATATTGCCGTCGCTATCAGAACTTAAACACCCTTGCCTCAGCGGCAGGTGTTCACACGGCAAGTTCGGTGCAAAAGTAGCCAGATCAGATACTCTCAAAGGTTACCATAATTTAGCGAGTTAAATCAACGGAAAGGGTTCGGTGACTTGGAAAAGAGAGCTAAGCAAACATTGACGAAATGTTCTATTTTCACCGATATTCGTGTATAAAATAAACGTCCGCACGTTTGGATGGCAGGATGCCTGAAAGGTCGCATTCTCAAAACATTAAGACATCGAATTGGGTCGGTACACAGTGGAGATCGCCTTGACCTACACGGACTTTATGTTCGCCCAGGGCTATCAGCCCCATTAAACACGGACGTCTTCCGATATTTTATATAAACAAGACAGGCACACGCAGGCGCAAATATATTTGCAGACGTATACGCGAGTGTGTGTGTATACATATCATCTATAAAGAAAGAGACTCGTCACGCAACGTCAGAGTGAAATTTTATAAAAGAAAGGGCTGGTAAGTTTTCTTTTTCTCTCAGCGCCCTGGCCCTAACAAAAAGATATTGCCAGCCGACCTGAAATCGACTTAATGTCAAGACACGAATCTCGTCGGACGTCGTAAAGTCGCGGATATTAGACGAACAAAGGGTGCTCGCGGGCGCGAATATAATTGAACGTAGGTACAAGCCTGCAAGAGATGAAAGAGTGACCTCTCTGTGTTCCTAAGTGCTTTTTTAACTCCCTGCCGCGGGACAGTGAGAAAAAAAATGATTTAATAATGATGTAAGGAAATAGATTTAATGAGAAACGGTTTCGACATATTTCGAAGCCCTGTTTTAAAGTTGAAATCAGAATCCTCGATTTCATTTCATACTCTGCACACTCTACGTCACTCTACACAAACCTACGTAATATACGCATAGGGGGTCGATTCAAAGAGATAGGAGAATATGATTTTTTTTTTTTAACTCAAAAAACCCGGTCCCCAGGCAAACTCGACTTGACTTGAGTTTCTGTACGTCTGGAGAATGTTCTGTAAAATTTTCAACTTCCAAGTCGCATGCTGTCATGAGTTTCATAGGACTAGACGAAAATAGGCGTTGACCCTAACCGTACCCGTTCTACAATTGGAAAAAAATATGTCAACTATCATCATAATATCTCGGACAACGATTATCAATATAGCGGCGTATATAAAGAAAAAAATGCATAGGTTGGTGTGTTTTGAACTTTGTGTGAGTGTCAGTGGTTCTCAATCCCAGGTCGCGCACAGCCGCAACGTCCGCGTCCGGCCGCCAATTTCAGCGACATGCATGACGGTAACGCGTCTAGACGCATCCAGCCAAATGCCTGAATAGATTTTTATCTCTCAGATGATTTCGTTACTTCAAACGCGTTAATTAATAGCCTTCGCTCTGTTCTCGCGGCATGAAATATTACGTTCATGCGAAAAAGAAATGATAATGAAATCTGTCCGTCCTCTCCTTCGATAATTTTATTTGACGACGAAAGAGCTACAGGATTCAGCCTACACAAGTTTCCATCGCTGGGCGAATGCCGATTAAACAGAAGTGGGCAATAGTAATAACGGTTTGAGCAGTTACATATACTTGTGAACTACTAGCAGAGTTTCTAGTTGCCCCATATTGAGGGAGGAACGCGCGTTGTTACACTTTGTCTATAACCTCTAGGAGATAGAAGCGTATAGTCAAAAGATGCGATACGTGGTTACCTAGGTTGATGCGCACCACGACCGCAAGGAAATAGCGCGGTTTCTCCTTGGTAGTACCGGCTTGAAACGCGACAGCATATTCTGGGAGTATGACGGGTTGATAGATTCTAGGTTGAGTTAAATTCTCTGCCAGCGTGTCGGGCTACGGCGGTAAAACTTCACCTCTCGAGAAACATGTGCGTACGTTATAAATGGGATTACGACATGATGGCGATGATGCCAGAGACGAAGGACATCGTAAAGGTTACTACGGTGTTAAACTGCCGAAGGTTGGTAATTCGGTTGGCCTATAACACATCGACCCGCCTTCTACCAAAACAAAAAATAGACGGGTTTGTAACAAGATATACACGGTATGCTCCGGTGATCGTATTTCATTTCGAGGGTTTGCAGTTACGTACAAGACATTGCTGGCAAAAAATCGAGGTGAGTTCGTTCCGACGGTAAACTCGAGGTGGTATTGCCGGATTTTTTAAAAGATATTTTCCGAGGCGTCGCCTCTACATCCCCGAAACCTGCATTACGCGAAAAAGCCAAGTATGCGAACGTAAGCCGACACTATACCCGCGGCTTATACCAACGGTATCACGGTAGATTTAGCGAGGTACTTTGCTTTCTGCCACTGACGCAGCATTTTTTACCTCTGCGTACCTATACGCTAACTTTATGCGGTGGCCGTTCGAGAGAATTGCTAAAGTGAAGAAGTTGTGCAGGATGCTTAGACTAGGTCACGTGAATAGCAGTTCTCCAGGCAACGACAAAGTAGCTTCCTGACCTAATTAAGTACCGTTACGTCCTAATGAGCCATCACTGCATGGGTTGATGTCGGAGAATTTCACCCCCTATAAGGTGACAGTAATATAGATGAGCAATTTCGAAAATTTCTACGAGCCAATCCGCTCGGGGCGTCACCACGTTTGAACATATATATGTGGGAGATTCCACGTCAAATCAAACGAAAAAACGAGATTTTTTCCCTGACCACTTTTGATGTTTTCCCCCTTTTACTCACTTCAAGTTCGTATTGAAAGCATCAGGTCTGAATTTTTTCAGATTTTCCTGACGACGCACTTTCTTACCACAGCTAGTCGAAAAATCAGCTTTTGACGATTTCTCATTTTTTCAAGTTAACATAGCTCGAAATTCAGACGACATACGGGAAAAATTCCTATACAAAAGTTTCGCATCTTTGTATGAAATTCCCAATAATAATTTTGGGCCATTTTTCGTTCCCCATTAAAGTACAGTTTTGATGAAAAATTTTCGATAATCTTCTGTAACAAAATTGTGCCCGAATCGAATGGTCTGAAGTTTTCACACAGCATATCTTTGTCAATACCAAAGATTGTTTACATGTTTCGTAGTAGGCGGAAAAGTAGTTCAAAAGTTACACGTAATAGTTTACATGGAACTGTGAAATTTCTCATCCGTACGTACTGTAATGTGGCGGTACGAATAGTAAAAGTTATACAGTCGGTATTACGACACGCAACACATCGTGGAATTCTTACCTTGGATGAATATGCTTCAAAAATCTTGTCCGGCAGTACGAAACTCACATATCATGTCAGGAATTGTAATAAACGATCGACTGAAGTAAACTCCGCAAGAAAAAGTCGTCAACTGTTATAAACAACACGCGTAACAATTGAAGATCGCACTCGAGTGCGCAGTAGCGCCACGCGCAGGGTGAGGAAATTGCTTACCGCGCCGCGAAGTTTGAACCGAATTCACGCCACTGTGTGAATATTTGTCGATATATTTTCCGAACCACTGCACCGCCCACTGGGACGTTTTCAGACAACCTTTCGCATTGAAGAAGGCACGCTGTGTATAAATTGTAGCCCATTCGATTGGGGCACTTTTCGGTTATGAATAATTTGCGCGCATTGTGTATCAAAACTACACTGAAACGGAGTATGAAAAATCTGAAAAAATACCCTCGAGAAGTTGACAAGAGAACTTAAAATTTTTGTGAAGGAACTTTTTTTATACGTCGGCCAGGTTTTAAGCTACGTAGTCGCGAAAAATCAAAACATTGTCGAAATCAATTTATTGGATCAGTCGTTGTGAAGAAATTATGCGTCAGAAAAATCTGTAAAAATTCAACGTTTATCCTTTCAATGTGTACTTTGATTGTGTGAAAGGGCAATCGGATTAAAATGGGTCAGGGAAACCGATCGATCGATTTGACATGGAATACCTCGTATATAAGTTTATCATAACGTTACCACATTTCGCGAACTCGGGAGCTCAAAAATAGTGGTACCTGGGCACATAGTGTGCTATCTCATCCGATGTGCCATCATTTCACCTCATCCCTGCCATCGCGGATCAGCCGTACAGCCAGAAGGATTTATGAAAAATTAAAAGTTAGATCATCTTATACAAACTCGAAACTTTATATGTATCTTTTGCATTCCTGCCATCTCTGGAATTAGTCTTACGTTTAGTCTAATTATGTACACTGTGAGTTATTATATGCCGGGTTCAAAAAGTGTGCGCTTTTAAAGGTGTAGACAGTCAGATCCTGAGCTGATTGTGAGAAGAGCGGGGACAGACTAGCGAGACGTTAGCTAAGAGATCGGGTGTGGGGAACATTTGTCACTTAATAAGACTTGGAGCGATAGTGGTTGTAAAAAATTGGGTACTTAAGAACAGATGCATATACTTGGAACTTTTGTATGGGTCGTGAATATATCGAAGAAATAGTAAACCTGTCATATATTTTTATAACACCGTGCTTTAGTCTTCATGAATGTTGTTTATGGCTTGCGTAATATGAAATTTTATCAATGAAATCTGAGATCACAGCAATGTGTGCGACAGCTTTTTATCACCGTGTCACCAGGATTTCATTGTACATTAATAAGTTACGTATCTAAAACATCCTAGAACCTTTATTCCGCTTCAGGTACATCGCGTATCTAATGGTATAAGAACCCATTCGCCATTATACGACCTCTTATCACACGTAAAGGTAAAAAGTCGTATTTTTTTCTCCTTTGTATTTACGCGAAAAACATGAGGATACATTGAAATTGAAAAATGGATGAATTAATGGTAAAATTTCGTAAGTACTGTTGGTTAACACGGTTATGATCTTTTATCACTAACTTTTTGAGAAATAATCACGTTCTATAATGGTGTAAGGTCTCATGTGGGGTCACACACGACCTTATACCGTTACGTACGATATTATTTTTTTTAGAAAATAAAAAATTTTAAACATTCTTACCAAAATTGAGAAAATTCTCATAAAATACTGTTATCAACCATATATAAGTTTATTGATTTCCTGATAATCAATGTCAAGGGCAAGAGTCCAACAAGTGCAATATTTCTACTTCGTCTTAGGTGTCAGAATATCTGTTTACAGCGCCGGGTGCATTATAAGATTTTTACGAGTAATTTGATCCTGCATTTGCACAGTTAAACATGAAGCTTGACTTTAGGAATCTAACAGTAGTTATGATAAAATTTAAGAGCATGAAAAGACATAAAATTGTAACGATTGAATATCAGTTGAATTTTTTCGATAAAATAGACAAATCTCGTTATTATTTCCATGAGGATAGAAAACAATGATTGTTATACGAAAGCACCCGATGTTGTGATATGTATTCAATCGGTAAAATAAGATCGCCGCATAATCCTCACGATTGTAGGAAGAAGAAGTTGCAAAGAATATTCCAACAATGAAAGGTATACCGTTATTATACCTACACGACGCCACGGAAATTCATGCCGAAAGTTGATCGGATCGAAACTCTGCGGAATGTTATATTTGTGTCGGAATACACGAGAGCCGAGAGCGCAGATGCGGAAGTCAGGATGGAGAATAATGCCTACCGCTGGGGGTGGTTGGCCCACGACGAGTTGACCCCACGCGGGTTGAGCGACCTCCGCAGGACAACATGCATTATCGATTCGGCGTACACGTGGTTCCGCCGCTGCACCGTTCGCTACGTTATTCGGTACGCATCCCCCGCCGGAAATGGCCTGGAATAGCACGTGCTCCTAGAGCAAGGAAGGATTGCCTTTCGCCCATACTAAATCGCGAGGAAAGCTTCCAACTGGATAACAGCGAATATCGAGGAGCTTTCCGCGTATAATCAGGGAAGGGTTGACGTGCTGTCGCGGAAGGGTTCTGCGGGATCTTTATCCGAGCTGATGGAAGCTCAACCGAAGCCCTCGGACGAATGCGGCAGAACTTGATCCAATCGAAGATCGAAGTCTATAACGCCCCGCACAAACTCTGCTTCCCACTTCACCCCCTACCAAACGTACGTTCCAAGGATCTTTTCCGCGGCGTCGTGTTCGAGGCGAAAATTTGTCTGCATAAATCATTGTTTATCTTTAAATACATACTGCGAATATCAGGAAGACGTCGGTCCGCTTCGCGGCGGCTCGTCAATAATGATCAAGCGAACGTTGCTAACGGGCGAAAATTTCTCAACAGTGGTATAACATTACTCTTACCATTCATCCTAATCGCATGGATCTTCTTTTACACCCCATACATTTATTATGATTATACCGTCACTTATTATTTCCAATTATAATTATCGTCTGATATTATTATCGCTGAATCCGTCAGTCCTTTCCATTCGCCTCAATGTAATACCTACACTCCAAACATTCATCATGATTATAAACGGAGTTGAAAACTCTTACCCGCTTTAAAAGTGAAGTATACGCCATACCTACGAACAATTATCGCTAACAAGCCTGGGAATATGTTCTACACGGAGACTGTGTTGTTTATAAAACTTTTAAACTGCATGAACTTCGTGCACACGTAGACAGAAGCATACGGTAGAACGTTGAATATGGATATGGAAAGGTTTACATGATATACTACAATAGGGGATGTTGAGTGGTGGCAGCAACCGGTACAGCCAGTCCAGCAGCTTTTCCATGTTCGTCGATGTCATTCGTGTTCCGGAGGTTGGTTTGCCCGGTGGTGAAATCGGGTCACGGGTCTGCTTCACTATACTTGTTCGTTCGTTATAGTTTTCCGGCCGCTAACGTTATACCTACGTCGGAACGGAAGCGACTAATCAGGCTGACTCACGACCTTGTTTTCGATTCCAAGTTTATTGCAGGATAAAGAAGTCAGGCTAAGAGCTTGCGTAGAATTTGAGACTACGAAGCATTGAATTCGGTGCCTATAATTAATCGTCATGGACGAAATTTTTAAACTTACGAATCCATCAGGCAGGGACTTTATCACGCGCTTACCTCCGTGCCAATTTAACCGATTCAAAGTTGGGGTTGCTTCAGGCAAGCGCACCTCCACCTCCCTATTACATTCCATTGTTGGCTGATACGCCTCAACAACTTTTCAATTAATTATGTAAATCTCAACTCAAATCACAACGTTTCACAGAAACGGTATAACGGATTACCTTGCCGCTTATATGTACTCTGGCGAGGTTGAAAATCACCCAGAAAATTCGATGCTACAGTAACGTATCTAATTAATTGACGAGAAGCGGAAAATTTAAATACAACGTTTCTTTTCATGCAGCTACAGAAAAAATTGCGGGCACCTGAACCCTTGAGACATTGTTCGCGTAATATGTTGTATACAACAATTAATATCAAAATCTGAAGATAATGTTTCGTTAAAAGCAGTTTTTGTGTTCAAAAAAGGTTTTTCAATTTTCATTGTAATCCTGATTCAGCATCCCAGTGAACAAAAACTACGCTACCTTTTCAATTCCAATTTCACGAATATTTGAATTAGCACGTTTATATTCTTTGAAATTGTGACGTTCAACTTACTCGATGAATGTAATTCATTCATTCATTCATATTCGAATTAATGTGGATTGAAATCATCTTGCGATCGATTTCGAATCACATGTTGAAACGACTAGTTACATTCGTTGGAATAATAAAATTTCCAAACTAATATTGTCTCAATCCGTAGTTCCGACAGATGAGAATTCGATTTATTTTACTGGACTGATACAAATAACATCTCCTGCAAGATATGAACTTTAACAACCTCCTGGAGAAATGACAGAGCTTGTAAACATGTTGTTGTTGTAGTTCCCCTCTACCTGGTCGTGAAGTTGGAAAAACATTTCAGACGATGATGCAGTAGAAAAAAAACTATGCGATAGTAAAGCTAGAGGCACGACATCACCTCGGAACGGTGTATTGGCTTGTAGAATTCTTGTACCGTAGATAGAATCTTGTCGTTCCAAGGTGACGATCACTGCTCCCGTGATCCCACTTCACACTAAAAGAAAGTTCCCAAGGGTCTGAAGACAGTTCCTTGCAGGTTATTCGACTGAAACTTTCCGTCTAGAGGCGAATAAATGTCACAGTACGGCTACTACTCGATGGGGTTTATCCTTGGTGGCATTATTGTTCAACCTCATCACCGTCCAGAGGCTAATTACGACTGTCGGAACTTGGCACGTTTCTGTATTACGGCGATAGTCCCCTGTAGATGACAAAGACGAACAGTCGTATTGGTCAGAGTATTGGTCATTTCGGGTATATTGCCTCGACTGCGTGTGTCGACGGTGAAAGATATCTTCCATTTCGTTCTCTCGTTACTCTATAACTACATTTCCGCGAATTGAGTCAGAGTATGTGATCGATAGCGTAGCGACACCGATTTATTGAAATTAATTTAATTCAACCCCGAATTCTGATGATAATTTATTAGGACAGTCTGTAATCCCCCACGCTCCCAAAGTTGTAAATGATGAAGGCTTCCGAGCATCTCGTATATAATGCACTAGGATATCTGTCAAGGATCCACGAGCCGTGTCGACCAAAACCCATACAAGTAACAAAACTTCTGTAATTACAGATTAACGTAACGAGACCCGATTCCTCCAACATTAATTGAACCTTAAAGTAATTTCAGCCTATCTTTAACCTATAAAGAAAAAATTGAATTGACTGGCGATAGTCAATCAATTAAACTTAAACCCTGTCAAAGCCGCTTCTAATCGAGAAAAGAACGGGCTCTATCAGTTTGACTGACACATCGATTGAATCCGCAAACAAAAAAAATAAAAAGATTCAAAACTCCAAATAATTGTTAACTTACCTGTTTCTTCAACGTCTGGTTTCTCCTTCTTCTTTTCGTAGAAACAATAACCACCTGGGCTTACCCTTGTGAACTTTTGGAAATGGCTCACCTCCTCCTCTCCTTGATAAACTAACAATAAAACTAATAAACATGCTGAGACTGGAGACATGCCATTCGAACGAGAAAAGGACAGGGTTTCAATTGATGCCAAATTAACGGGTCGTCTATTGGTTCCAGCAGCCGGTATCGTTGCGAGAAACGAGGACTGTCAATGGTTCGTTTGAAATACGTCGACCAATCGGCGTGGAGCGTAGCGACCGCCAACAGACGAAGCAACATGTCCGTTCTCCCGTGAACTGTCATACGACGTGCGAAGATGTTGATCGTGTAAAATTTGGTGATAACAAGCAATCAGAAATGATAATCGTACTGTTCCACGCTCTCTATTACTTCGGGAGATATGTTTATCGGAATTTTTATGCTCGTTACGGCGAAACCGGAGAAATCTCGGTCACAAATCAACTATTGAACGTGACTGAGGCGGATTATGATGTCCCACCTGAAGATGAACACGTTTTGGGAGATTTTAAAGTGAAATTCTTTCCTCCTGTATACGTCCAGAGATATAACGCTGTACATGATGTTCTAGCCAGCGCGCAATACCACAGGAAGATTCGAAAGGTATGATTATTTTTACTCTTGTCCGATGGTAAAACAACGTGTGACCTAGCCTAAGGACTTCACAACTAAGTCACTTGCTGGTCCAAAGTTTTTTTTCTTCTCACTACCAATTACGGAAATATAAACATCATTCTGAAGACTATCGTACTTTCTATCATGCTTGCTGCGATTATAGGGATCGCGTAATAGATAACTGCCGGTATGTAATTGTTTAGCGGTATCAAGCGACAACGATACCAAATAAATGTATGGCAAAAGTTAACCACAAATTGGGTCATTTGGTACTTATTATATTTATACGTTATCCGCTCACCATCATGAATCTAGTAAATACGTACTTTTACCATAATGGAGATACTTATAGACGTAATATTATGAAATCATCACAACATTACTCATAGCAATATGGTTAATTGCCCGCTGACCTTTGATAATCTGGCCACAAATTTCAGCATTAATAAACTTAGTTTCCAACTTTGGCTTTACTACTTCAAATATTACTACTCCATTATTTTCTGGTCTGTTCTAGGTGATAGACTTTGGCTGTGCTGAGCTCACTTTTGCAATACATTTGAAAAATACAGACGGTATACAGGAAATTATTTGTGTAGACGTGGATAGGCCATTGCTGGAAAAATTTCAGTCAAAGGTTGCACCTTTACATTATGATTATCTTGCTCCCAGAACTGAACCTCTTACAATCCATGTTTGCGAAGGTAGTGTCGCACACAACGATAACAAATTAGCAAACTCTGACGCTGTTATTTGTATCGAGCTGTAAGTTTTAAAGATACGCTTATTTTTCAAATCAGTTTGGTTGAAAAACTATTTCCAGACATACGTGGGGACATTACAATTACGTGTACTGTACATATTATCGAGGTCATTGTTAGTTTCATACTCTCTCATTCATATCCGTTAAAATAATTGATGTCTGCCGGTATAAGGTTTATTTGTAAATTTTGATCACGTGTGACTTGTCAGAATAGCAAAAATTAATACTGCATTACTTTTCTTCAGAATTGAACATTTGCATCCAGACGAATTGGAAGCATTTCCACACAATGTCTTTGGATTCATCAAACCCCAAGTAGCTATTGTAACAACGCCCAATGCCGATTTCAATGTTCTATTTAAGAAAATGAATGGCTTTCGACATCCCGACCACAAGTTCGAATGGACAAGAGCACAGTTTCAGGATTGGTACATTCAGATATTCATTGTGTGCATAGTATAAGTGTGCTTAAATTTTCTTGTGGAGAAAAATATGTAAACTTCAAAATATTTTATTTATTATTATCTCTGATCTCTTCCTACAAATTTGTAACACTTGTAGCACTGTCTGAAAAATATTCTTGTGGGTGGTGACTTCTTACCCACATATGTTATGTCTAATTTCCTTTCTTTTACAGGGCTAACAACGTCATCTTACTTTATCCTGACTATGAAGTAAGCTTTCACGGAATTGGCGCTGGCCCTCCGGGTACTGAAATGTTAGGATCATGTTCTCAGATGGCAGTATTTCACTGTCACACCAAATTACCACAAAGTGAGGAACTCGAGGGAGTTGATGGTTTATTAAAGACAGTTGTATTCCACGAATATCCGTACAGAACGGATAATCGTTCAGATGAGCAGAAAATACTAGACGATGCTGTTTACTATATACGTTTATTATCATCACGTCAGGAAGAGCTGGCAGAGGAAATCCCACTGGCGAAACTGATGTTTTCGGTTGAAAAATTTCACATATCAGTTGATGTACTTAGAAGTATACTGGAGGAGGCACAATGGGCGATTGTAGATAGAGAAGATGGACCTGTCGTTGTATTGCCTCCGCAATCTGGATTCTCAATAAACTCTGATTTGGATGTTGATGAGTTTCTAGATAACGACTATCGACACCACGACCATGAAAATGATTGGGATACTACGGAAGTAGGCACTCCCCCTGGTTATTATTTTGATAGTTACATGGAAACAAATACAGAAAATTATACAGAAGAAGGTGAAAATTGGGATGATGAAGTGCATAGTGATACTCGTGGGAGCAATTATAATCTGAACAGCAACAATCTGGAGCACTCTGAAATGCACGATACAGAAAATCCTGGGGACAGTTTAGACAATCAGCAGACTATGGAAGATTTGAATGATGAAGATCTATTATTAAACCCATCGCAAGACCAATTGAACATAACACCTGGTACATTTAGTGCTGAAACAGAGCTGTCGATTAATTTTGTTCCGATTGAATCAGATTCCACAAATATCGATTACTCTAACGATTCTGGTAACACGCTCAATTCGGCGCAACAAAACTTGTCTGTACCACTTCACGTGTCTACTTTATCACAGACATTACAGTGTCTAAACAATGACGGTGATCACTCCTTGACTGCAAAAAGGAACCATGATTTACCTCAAGAAGACTTAAAAAGCTCACAAAATGAAGGAAGTTATGTAGGAACATGCATGAAGGGTACTGAAAATTGCATAACAAATGAACAGGCTAACCTTTTTGTTCATCCTGGTTTGAATTCTTCGCAGCATATGGAGCATGAAAGTAAATGCAGTTCAGAATTACAAACGTGCTCCTATCTGGTCGAAATGGAAAATAATATTAAAAATATTGATTTACAAGTTGACACGTGTCTGCCATGTAATCAGGTGAAAAGAATACTGTCCACTAATCCTCCATCAAGATACGAAGAAACTGAAGCAAATACAGACACTGACTTTTATTCAGAGGCGAACAAAACATCTTCCATTTCAACTGAAGAGGCAACATTGTTGTTGTCATGTGAGAAAAGTGTGCTGATTGATAATGAACATTTATTATTAAATGAAAAGAGGTCTTTGGAAAATGAACAGGCTTTCAATAATGACAGAGAACATTCGAAAGTAAGCGTTGGTAGCACTGCAAAAAATTGCAATGAATCTACATCTTACAGTCACGATAACCATAATCTACAATGTTGCACAAGCATCGAGTGTTTACACACCAAAAATAAAGGCTCCTATGTAAGCATCTCTGATTTCTCTCCAGCTACAAGTGATAGTCGTAAACGTTTTTATGCTTCATATGATAATGTAGATTCTCATTCTCAAAAGTTACAAACTGATTTGCTTGACAATGAAATAGACAGATTTGAAGGGATGAAAAGCCAAGATAGCATGTCATTCAAAAGTATAAGTGACTGCAGTTTGGATCTTCAACCGAAATATACAAGTACACCTCAGATATTGGCAGATTCCTATCAAATGCAGATGACAGGCGATAATAAGGCACAAGAACTTTCAGAGCAAGCGAGCTTAGACGAGAACAAATGTGTACTGTTGCTCCAAAGTGCTCCACATATTGTGCAACAATTCCCTGTGGTTGAAGGTAAAGATTCTGAAAGTCTAGGTCATGAACCTATGATGGAGCAAATACTAGAAAAGTTGGAAGATCAATTTTCCGATCCGGAAAGGAATTTCTCGTGTACAAATATTCAACTCTACCAAAGTGACAGTTCCTCAAAAGATGATTCTAGCTTACAAAAAAAATCCTCATTCGAAGGTATCATTAACACATAATTAGGGCTAAATTAAATTTAAAGATTATTTGGGAAATGAATGATTAACATGTGATATTCTTACAGGTGAAAAGTTAATCAAGAATGACTCAATCTACTTAGAGTCAAGAACTGTTGAAGACATTTTTTCAAGTACGAGTCAACTTTCTTTGCAAAGCAATAGCGATATCAGTTTATCTGGAACTGCAAGTACTGCAAGTAGCAATGTAGATAGATGGTATGTGGCAGAAACAAACCCCATGTATCAACGAGATATTGTTGTACTAAAAGGTGGAAACGATACTGCAGACAATCCTAATGAAGAAGCAGCATCTGACAGTGACGCAACTGTGTATGGTGAAGGGAGAAGTGATGAAAGAGAAAACGATAAAGCAACAAGTCACACATCGAAAACAGCAGATCACTATTGTGAACTTACAACGAATGTTTCAGTGCAACACACCTTCAACGAACATATCGATGAAAATTTAGACAAAACAGTAAGCACATTTGGTACCGAAAGCGCTACATTGTCTTCCAGTGACTGGGTGTATAGTAAAACGAATGATAAATTTCTCTGTGAACTTTCGAAAAAAAGAAATTATACAGAAAATGTTGCTGATGATTATTCTGTAAAAATTCCAGAAGATGAAGATCATTTAAAAATGGAAAAAATCCGTTCGGATCCTTGTACAGAAGGTAGTACGCGTATACAATATCAGTTTGCGACGGTAAATCATCGCACATCTGCAATATTCATACCAGAGTGTACAGAAATCCAACCAGCCTGTAATACAGATCATGTTCCGTCAATAGCATTATCACATAGTAACTTGGCAAAGCAGACTGCAAATTTAGATGAATCATCTGTTGCTAATGCAAAAATGACTTCAGAAAATTTCTTGGACAATATATGTGATGTATCGAGTTCTAAAATGGCAGCTGACAGTTCTGTTAGGCGATCAGATCACAGGCTAGATATATCTGAGGTAACAAATACTTTGACTGATTCCACAAAGATCTTATCTGAAAAAGTTGAAGCGACTAAATGTAAATTAGAAGCTACCTTAGAATCACAAAGGAAACTGGCTACAAGTTCACCACTCATGTCTGCTGAAACAAAATTAGTTCACACAATTAAAAATGTGGAGTACGTTCAAGATATTGGTAGAAATTGTGACATTGACCAAAATAAAACGCAAATTCGCAATCAACAATCTCAGAACAGTGATCATGTGACAACAGTTCAGGCTACAACAGAACGGCTCGATTATGATAGAGATCTATCTTCACATTCATTTCAGGGCCACTCGAATTATTTGAATTCATTCGGGGTTTCAAGTGAGATAAAAAATAAAGAGCTACCACTTACTGATATTTTTAACACACATGCAAGTCAATCACAACCAGCGGTACTATCGAACATCAAATCAATTCCAAGTCACGAAACTGTAACTCTATACAATGTAGGAAAAGTTAAAAAGGAACAAAATCAATTACAATACGAGTCGGAGCCCTTGAGAGCCGCAGAATATACAGATGCAAAACCATTTTCACCAGAATCGTTGGACACACCGCCTAACAGTTGGTCTCCAGAAATAATGGATTCTGGTTACCCAAATTCGGCTTCTGCACATGACGTAACACCCGAGTGTGAGTTATCAAGCATTGCAAATGACAGAATATCAGATTCAGATTCAGCCAGTGTCGGAGAAGTTCCTGTACCAGGATTTTACGAGTTCGTCGAAGTTGAAAATGGTGACTTGGCAAATAACAACAGAGACGATGAGGGAAATAATGTAATTGCATTTGAGGCAAATGATAACCTAGATGATCTACAACCACTAATTGATGTACTTGAAAATGACATGGAGAATGAAAACGATATTTATGTACTCCAAAATGGATTTCCGATGTGGCTGTTGAGGATACTAGAGATGGCTAATCCAATAGATCTCGAAAATATTGGGGGTGCACATGCACAATTGTATCCAGCTCTTCAAGAACAAGCGGGTGAGATTTCTTAACCTTGTACATGATTATCCTTCAGATCAAATATTTTAATGGCACAATGGTCTCTTCCATTTATTTCAAATCCATGAACTCCATATTTTGATCCAAAGAGCAATGTGCAGAGTGTAGATAAATCTATTTTGCTGTAGGCGGAGATGCTGCAAATGTAAATGCAGAAAACGATGAGGGTTTTGATAGCAGCTCGTTAGAAGATGATAGCGACATTGAGGATGACGACGCTGATGATGCCACTTCTGTTTCGAGCGACGAAACTGAGGATCATAGTGGTGTGAATCCGAGAAGGGATTGGAGAGCAGGTGGTGATCCATGATTACTAAAATGAATGAAGAGTTGTGCTGGCATGGTAAGTTGATTTGAAAAAGATTCTTACAACCGTTTTACCTATATACCAATATTCAAGTCACATACTTTTCAGAAAATTTGAAGATGGGTGAGTAATTGATATTTAAATTAGCGAGTTTAGAGATGTTGTTCTGCAAACTGATTATTGAAGAGTGATTTTACGTTCCACGACTTTTTTCAAGTGCCAACTAAAAAACATTTAAAATTGCAAAATGTTTTGAGATATTTTGTGATGGTTTGTGCGTATTGCCAGTTCAACAAATTCTGTGCAAACGAGACCTTAATCTTGATATGTAGAAATGAAGAATATGTATGCATATTATAATATTTTTACTACCTTGGTGATACATTGGATTGAACTGAAGGATGGCACAAATAACTTTTGAACAATACAATCAATCATATTCACAGTCAGTTGAAGTGCAAAAAATATTCCAAAGAAATCTTTGTATTCTTTTCGAGTATTTAAGATAGCAATTTCTGGCACCGCAAGTCAGAAATCTGATCCACATGACCTCGAGTTATTTTGGAAAACTGCCGAAAATCATTATCATTGGTTATATCATTCCCAACATTTGTTGGATATTTGAAATGCAAGAACTAGATTCGACTTTGTTGATGTTTTTGTTTTACGTCATTAAGATATATTAAAATTAACAAAGGTATTGTGCTCAGACATGATTAAGATCGAATAAATGTCCAGAATGGTGAAAATATCTATAGAGCTTACAATGTGCTTTAGCGTCGCCATATAAAAAGGAGACAGTACAAGAATTTTATGTACAAAACTATATAATCATCTAATGTGTAATGTAATTGTTTAGGGCCAGTAACTAAATCAAAACTAAACCAACTAAATTTAAAATCTTTAAAAATATTAACGTCATTTATAATTGGCTCCTTTTTACATAGAAAGATAAGTTTTACACGTATTTACCAATACCTTCTGACCTCTAACAATTAATAACACATACATGTTGCATCTGCATATAAGTATGTTATTGAGCTTTGTATTTCTATACTTGTACATAAATATCAAAGCTTGTATTGTTTGAAAAATATACAGCTATTTAGAACTAATATTTTTTTTCTAAATCAAATAATCTGTGATTCTTGAATTTTTATTGTGGTTTCCAACAAGTGCAGATTTTTGGGAATGTAAATTATCAATAATAAAAGTGAGAAATTCCCTTGCTGTATATTATACGGCAGCTTCCAATATTGTTAAATTTATTTGAATGTAGAAAAAATTCGTTTGTCAGTACTTCGATAATCTATCTAAAGTATATTATGTCTTTTCACATAAAGGTACTAAATGTTGAAGCTTTAAATTCATTGTTACGTTTTTGATGCATTCAATTTTTTTCTTATGCAACAGGAATAACAATATGTTATATTTTCTGCAAAGTTTAAAATGAATGATATCCATCAAATCAATTTATTGTTAATTAAAACTGTTTGTATTGATTAAACTTTTATAATAAGTCTGTGTGGCTCTCGATCATCACTGTATCATCACGCTTTATGATAGTATTAGATAAAAGCGTAATACAAATTGGTATAATCTGTTATCTATTAGCTTTTCATCATAATACTCTCAGATTTGAATGATAGAGCTGAATAGGGTAAATCTTGTCAAATGGTAATTTTTAGAAGTTGTCATGTATAAAATATTCTAAGACTGAATTCGCATATCATGGTATATTGCTTGAATGATATGAAGACTTTGGACAAAAAATAAAAGATTAAAATGAATCTTGTAAATATATTCATTTTTAATTCCAACAATGAAACTTAAATACATATCAAGAGATATTAGGTTTATAATATTAAAATGAGCAAACCGGTGATCTTTGAAAAAAAAAGATCAATAATGGTAAAATTGCAGTATCTGATAATTGATAGAAAGTGCATTAATTACTCAACTTTTTGTAGCAAAAATCTCCATAATATCAAATATTTCTAGTGGGTTAGTGAATCAGTGCAGTATGTTACGTATTGTATCACTCGAGCGATGAAACTGGCTTGAATCGAAAGTGTCAAAATATTTATCTACATAAATTGACGACCAAGCAAATAATAATTACCTATACTTTTATCTTCATGAAATTAAAATAGGTCGAACTAAGGTATGTAAATAATTGAGCTATTTTATTCAGTCGCATTGTTTATTTCAATAGCGGTGGAATAAAATTACAAGGTGTACAAGGTAACATGTATCAATATAATCACCGTAACTTTTATATGATCAGTTGATTGCTTATTATATTAATATATACAGTTATTGTGTGATCTAACTGGTTTTACTAAATCATAACATTAATACTATCAGTGTAACCCAAAGTCACTTGCATAATAAGCTTTCATATATCGTTCTCCTTTACTCATCATTGTTTTGTTTTCTTGTTACAAATTTTTTGGAATACTTTGATGTTGTAGATATAAAAACGCAAGTGACAGTGAGCTAATTCCAAATGAAATTTATAATCATGTGTCTGCTTGTATCTGCGGTACGTGGTTATATTCAATGGAGTTCCTATTTATTGGGACTACTAGTGTTTTGTGATCATTACGAAAAGCTCTGAAAACAATAATTACAGTTTTGAACTTAGATTCGACTGATTTTCTAGCCTTCCAATCAGGCAACTTTACCTGTTAAACCTCATCTTTATTACTCCAATGACATGTAAGTACACAAAAGTCATAGCCGGTTAAGAATGGAGGATGCATCAGCCCCCGACCGGAATTTCACTCAAAATTGGTCTGAAGTTTTTTCATACTGAAACTCTAATCTGTACCAAATATTAGAGCCAGTCTGATATTATAACGCGGATAATCAAGAAAAACGTGTTTTCTCAATTTTTGTTCGTATTCCTTTTTCCAAGCAACCGAACCTAATGAAAAACCTGTATCACATTAGAACTCAAAGTTGAAAGAGCAGAATACAAATTCAAACACCACTTTTTTCTTAATAACTTGTATCATAGATGCGGGTGCAACCTCATATTTAGCATGAATTAGTGTTTCATAAAAGAATTGCAGACTAATTTTGAATGAAATCCCCGGCGAGGGCCTAACGGGCATTCTTGGCCGGCTATGTCCGTTCATATCGCTTTCAGTTCGAATAAAGTCAATTTTTTATTGTTCATAATAACTTTATAGAAATGTCGTGTATTTGTTTCAATGTATAATCATATTTTTCTAGGAAATGCATCGGTCATAACAAAAATGATCTTACTCGTGGATAAACAATGATAAGGTAACTAACTCTACTCTATTCAAATACACTAATCATTTTTGAAAAAAAGTATAGTATCCAGGAAAAGTGTAAGAAATGCTGAGGCAACATATCTCATTATGACTTTGTGATATATTAACACACACGCTCCATAAAAAAGCTCTCTTAGAAAACATATATGCATATCGTCAATCGTCGATGATTGAATATTACGAAACATATTTACGATTACATTTCAAGAAATAATCTCAAAGAATTGGACTTTCGTTATTCTTTATACGCATATCCAAAATTTGAAACCTGATTCCCAATATGGCCTCAGAATGATACATTCATTTTTACCAAAGGAATGGTGAAAGTGTATCTTTGAAAATGTTGACTGCCAATGAAGAACACCTGCCCATTCGTATATTTTCCCAGTTGATGCAGTTCAGTATGTTTAAACTAGTTTTTATAAAACACGTATAATCGTACTTTCTAATGTCTTGGATGTTTTCTATGTATTACGTTTTTATTATATTAATTTTCAACTGTGCAAAATTGTTGATTTAATATCAAATGAGTAATTACAGTTACTTACTAATGAATTAACAATTTACTATGGCAACTACAAAACAAATTTACCCAAATAATATTCATAATATAGGATATTCTACTGGTATAATAGCGCTTAATAAAAAAAAAATTATTAATTTCATTATTGTAATAAATTTCTTTAGTAATAATGTCTTTATGTGAATTTATGTAACGTACTACGGAATCCTGCATGTATAATTATGTTCTACATGTGTTTAGCTTATCATTTAACTATATGAACATGCACTTCATATACAGATCTTTGTTATGTGCACTGCACAGCATTTTTTTTTTTTTGTTTTGTGGACTTCAATCTGATTTTAGTTATATGCTGAAATTAAATCACGAAGTAAATCTTCACTTACTATCCTCATTTTGCTAATATATTTTGAGTCGATACAGATTCATAATCGCACATCTCCTGATACATTTCAGACTCACCAATTCAGACAACTTCCTTCAGATTATCACGGCTCTGAGAATGTATTGTATGTCTTACATCTCCACCAGGAGCACTATCACGTCTCAAAATACCTGGACCAACCACGTCCCGTTTACTAGCAGCTTCTTTTATACTAGACAAAGTTTTACTGAGCCATGGCCAGCTATTCCTCGCAGCTTGGAGCTCGGAAGCAGTGGCATGGAGTTGATGTGTTAGATCCTGTGTAAAAATAAATACCCTTAAAAACCTGTACGGCTGTGACGCATGTCTAATATATAACTGTTAATTGTGACACATCGATATTAGGGGAAAAAAGGAAAAACAAGGTGTCTTACGAACCTGGTTTCTGCATTCAGCCTCTACATGAGCCAATTTAGTTTGTGCTAATTCCAACTCTAACTCCCTAACTCGTTCCTGAGCTCTATGCAGTACTGAATCGATTCTGTTTTCCATATTCTGCGTCGAATCAGGCAGTGCTTTGGGAGATTGCACGATGCTACTTCTACACTGCTCACAGTTAGAAACTTTCGACTGTAACAATGTATTCGTTTTAATACTCTCAAATAAATCTTCGAACTTCATTGGATTGAAGAATTTCATACATTGCTGTAACTCAGTGTAGCATTAGGTTAAACACTTTCAAGAAATCATTTTATTGCATAATGCTTTGTTTACTTACACGTAAATCATTCAGTGCACTTTTGGCCACATTGTGGTCATCTTCCAATCTTTGACAAATCTGAAGTGAAATGAAAATATGAATATCTTATGCGTAACGTGTCGTAAGCAGGAATATTAAAACAGAATCATCGTATAACATGAAAATTTTCCATGTCGATTCAGTTGCTCGCATTCGTAATTGTGAAAAAAGTTCCAAATTAGTATTCCTACATGTGATTTACCTGTTTGTATTCAGCGATGATCACACTACTCCGCCGATTTTCTGTGCAAGCCTTAGCTACTTCTCTCTGTAGCATTTCCTTTACCTGTGCAAGTTCAGCTTCAAGTCGTAGCTTCTCTTCTTCACCTCTCGCCACAGCTCCACGTAACTGTTCAACTTCATTACTGTATTCGTCAGCATTTTCTTGCGCCTCTGTACGAAATATTGGCATTATTATATCTTTGTAGTCAGCAGTTTATTCACTGTTCTATCAAAATTCTTGTCAATATTCCTTTTGTACTTTAGAAACTAGGAATATGTTGATATTATTTGTGACATAAATGCTGACAAGTCTTGGTTCGTTACTATACTGGTATTATCTTCGTTGTTTCCTAAACAGCACCTCTCAACCACATCCTATGTAAGTCAAATGACATAAAAAACTTGGTGCTCAACAACCGGCTAGTCAAAAGTGAAAAAATTCACTGCTGTTTTACCATTTATGTACTGTGCTATAATGTGAAATCAAGTTATTCATGTAGCTAAAAATAACCACAAGGTAATGTGGTCAGTTAACAGATAACATTCTATCTAGCTTGAATTACAGATTTATCATTATACTTGTGTTACTAAAATACAAATGAATACGGACAGGGTGATTGAAAATATTTGTTTCTCCTTAAAAATGCATTACGTCGATACTCGTAATATTATTATGGATCGTAAATGATTTTAAGACGCTCAAAATTATTATGTCACGATAGAATAATATAAATCATATTTGAAATATATCATAATTACTATTATTTGCAAATCTTCTGCTCCAATTTGTCATTACTTGAAATTATCAAAGACTTGACTACTACCTGCACTCTACGTGTTTAAATCATTCCACACGAATGATACACTTTGACTGATGTTAATCTTAAATCGGTATTTTGTTTGTCTCAAATGCATGTTTATTCTTATACGAAACATAACGCTGTGGACTACTTTCAAATATTAACAGCGCAGTGGAAAAACATATCTTTAAGTCATAGTATGTGTTCATAGAGTAGTGGAAATTTTACAAATATTAATATTTTCACTCCAACATAATGTGTGTGTTATATACTACCAACAAGAAAAATGTATCGAATGCTACAAGTTGTGAAACTCCGTCAAGTTTGCTTGTGATACATAAAACGTTTGAAGTTATTTAAAAAATCTTTAGTATAATCGATCTCTGCCAATTGCTCGTATAGCATAGGTACAATGACCACAAGAAACGTAATAAATCATTTTACGAAAGCTTGACATTCAAATATTTTATTAGATTCAATTTTATTACGCCTCAGTGCAAGTGATACATAAAATATATAGCTATGCAACACCCGGCTTTTCATGCAAAGTGATCTTGGTTCTGCTCTGTCCAGTAATGAGAAGACTAAACTCTGGGTTTGTTATTGATGTTTGCTTATCCATGTCAGCAAAATAATATGTATAAAGTGCAAGATATGCAATTGTCTTTACTATTTATAAATAAAGAGAATTGGCGTTCGCGATGAAAAAAATGATATCATCAAGTTTGAATACAAAATTTGTATCAAAAGGTCAGAAACTGTATTATGTTCGTCTCTAAGGTACTGTTATATAAGAATGGTTCATGAAATATGAAACAGCTTCTCTTCATGAAATCATGACGGTGCACACACTTGAAAATTTCTAGTAGCTACACAAATATGGAGTTGCGATACTCTAGATTCGATTTATATCTAAGTCTCCTATTTAAACCAAAATCAAGTTAAATTCTAAGATAATTACCAAAATGTGTTTTATAGAAAATACTAAAGTAGAAACAACCCTTGCTGCAAATAACATGCCTATGTTTCTCCGTTCTTAGAGTCACCAGAGATCTAATGTATATAAATACCGCATTCACTATGTAGTTGAGAAACATAACTAACTGATGTAACTTGATCGCTTGTGTTCGCTATGGCTTATCAGCGTACATGCACCTTTAACGATCACCTGGCTCTTGATTACTACGTATTGTATGTAGGCAATGACGTTAATTTTTATCATGTATGTATAAAGCGTTTCGTATTCATGACTCAATACTAATGCTTTGACATTACAATTTTTATAATTCAGACTTGGAGTATTGCATTGTTCGTGACAACAGTGAAGTAGACTCTACCTAAATATTTTTCTGGGGCCAAACGACTCAAACAAGAAGAAGTGATTATAACTTATTACCCACGATTATTTGCATACCTATACCTGACAACTGTGTAGGAGCATCCATTCTACAGAAATCAGTTCTACAGAGAAAATGCTGTACAGAATATGGTCTGCAGACGCATATCTACAGAAATATTTCTCTACAGAATATTTTCATACAGAAAAGAATTCAAGATTGACATCAGAAATCCTGCATTAGTTATTCTACACAAGAACTATTCTACAGAACCGTTTTCTAATTTCACACATCCAACACAATACCCGTTAGACACAACCCGCACATAAATACAATACAAATAATTTAAATTAAATTAGTTTAAATTAAATCAAATTAAATCAAAGTGTACGAGATTGACGATTAAATGCATGACTTTGACGATTCGATGATTGCTCTGAATGTGGGTTGTGTCAAACAAAATCTGCAGAAAAATAATGTGAAGAAAAATTTCTGTACATAAATATTCTGTGGAAAAGTATTCCGTAGAACAATTCTCTTGTAGAATAATTCATGCAGGATTATTCCTGATGTGAATCTCGAGGTTCCCTCTGTAGATAAACATTTCTGCAGAAACGAGTCTGTAGAACATGTTTTGTAGACCGTTTATTCCGTCGAACTGATTTCTGTAGAATCAAACCACATTTAAAACTGTATCTCTAAAAGTGGTAGCACTATTTGGATGAGATCTTTGAGTAAATAATGATAAGTACATGAGCTTAATCAAAATGAGATCTCTGGGCCTTTTGCATGAACTGCTTGACATGTAGTCTTTAAGATGAAATATGTAAGCGTGCACTCGATATTTTAATCTCAAAACCTTAATCATGGGTTTAAATATCTTGTAAACTGATCTAAGATTTTTTTTTTTGTACTTTTTGAGGAATTAAAAACAAGATTTCATCAATTTCATATTAAAGTGAAAAATATATTTTGAAAAATTTATTGACGTTTAAATTAAGGGAAAGTGTCAACTCATAACATCGCTCTACAAAATAAAAAATTTCTTGTATTCTGGTGTTTGAGAACGTAGAATTTATGAATATAATTATGATTGTATTAGATTGGCTCTAGTTTTTATGTTATTGTAGTATTGTATTCGAGATGACTCAATATTTATGAGCGAGTATCTCTTAATCGGTTAGTTAGGAAATTTCTATCTCAGTACTTTTTTGTAGAGCGTGGAATTTCGTATAAGAATCCATATTGAGATAGTTTACAAATTCAGCTGTTTACAAGACAAAAAATATTCAAACATATTTCAATTTTTTTTACATGTTATTTTGATGGAAAATGGAAACAATCGATATTAAGAGCTCATATCTGGCTGAGATATTCTATTTGATATGTTCCACCGACATTTTGATGCGCATATGAAATAAATATTTTTTTTAAACACCCTAATAGCCCCCCTTCTGACTAAACTCGTGGTGCCGCCGTCTTCATGGTCGGAACAACAAAGTATCATATTTTCTGTATTTTTCCCACTTTTGTCTGAATAAAGTAAGTATAACTAAAGCTATTGAGTGTAACTAAATACAGATATTAAGTGTAACTACAGCTATTGATAGTATTTTTTTGATAAAGTTTAGATATTTAGAAAAAAAGTCAAATTTTTCACCTATAAATTGCTTTTCTTAATCACATATGAAAATGTCAATAAAGTAAAAAGCTAGAGCCAATTTAGAAAAATAACGCATATTCCCAGAGTCATTGATATCAAATCTTTCAAAGACCACTCAAATATCAAGGACAAAAAAACCACTGTTGACCAGTCTTATTGATTCAGTACCAACATTGCCTAAAATAATATGGACTTCTGTTAGTATGGTCAGAATATTTCATAAAATGTATATTCGCTCCAGAAATCACACGAAAAGTACAGTAGAACCTTGATTACCCTGACCTCAATTTTCTGAATCGTCTGTTATCCAAACAACTTGCTTCATCTGAATGTTTTATATCTATTACTTGAATAAATCACAGAAAGATAAAGTAAATAATTGAGGTTCTACCGTAATTCATTCATTTTCAACAATAAACTTCACAACAATTTTTCGTATGAATTGTGGATAACCATTTCGACGGTTGAATGACAGAACATGACATTAGTATATTAAACGTTAACAAAATCAAACTCCATTCCCAAAATGCACCATGCGTGTTCAAAATGCTGAAACAAGCAACAAAATAAAAATTAAAAAAAATATTTGTAGGGATGGGATTGAAGGAATAATTTATAGAACTAAATAAGTATGTTTCGTACTAACGAGGCTATTTATTTTCAACAAATAGTAATAAATAATATAAACAAAGGGAAACACAACTTTTTTCAGATAAAGTGGCTGTGTCCAATTGACAGAAAGGTAATATATAAGACATCCCGTATGATTGCTAAATATAAAAGCAAGTTGATTTTTTTAATGATCAATGTCTTATAATTAGATGAAATGCAAGAAAAAAAAGCCATCCGCCCTAATTTCCCGATTTCGTAAATATTCATAACTATTCAGCATTTTAAATAACTAAGCTACATATGTAATATCACTTTTTGCATATACTTATTGCTTAGTAAAAAGTACCTAAATTTTTGTTCGTTTTCGAAGAGAGAAATATACACATACTCTCCGAGTCGATTTCAGTGAATACCTGATACACAAATTTTATCCCACATAACATGAAATATGTAAGTATAAAAGTAAGAAAAATTAAAAAAAAAGTTATTTCTTTGGGATCCTCAAATGTGTGATATCCTCAGTAGTTCGGAAGTGTCAGCTCTAGAAAATCTCTGATTAAAAAAATTAGACAACTGACTTCCATACTTTTCAATTTTGTCTATTGGCATTTTAACGAAATCCCCTGCTTTTGCTACATCTGCAAACCACAAGGAATCGCTGGCACGTGAGACAGGGTTTCGTTCTGGAATATAATTTGCTGTCTAAATCGATTGTTAGTTTTCGACTAAATTGTTTAATATATTGTGCAAGATTTTGAATCCACCACCTGTATTTCAGATTAGGAGATGGAAAGCTAATAGAATTCATTTGACATGCTTGATAATTTAGAGATCGAAGATTCCAAACTACACACCTGGTACTTAAATATCACACATGAATACATAAAAGACTATATTTAAATTATCACTATTTCTTATATAATTAATGGTCTTTGGGTATTTTACTGTGGACTAGGACATTGAATACCAGGACATCATACACAAGCAGTTAGCCCTAGGTCATGCATGCTTTACAATCTATTTACCTACTTACGAGACTAGCTTGGTCATTTATTATTGTGCCAATTATCAAGTACGTTTTTGAAATTCACCCGCTACAACGCATATTATTCCCAATGTGTACAATATTCTTTCATTTCCATTGCTCTACCGAAAAGCTTACAAGGTTCTTATTTTTCTCCACAAATGGTTTGATAATTTTAAATGCCAAAGTTTTTCTAATTAATATACAAAAAATTGTTTTAGGCTTGCATTGATGACAACAAGGGTAGAGTATTTTTGATCACTTTATAGTATTCAAAATCAACAGATACCAGTGGATAATCTAAAAGCCTGTAGCGGTAATTATGAGATTCTTGATTATTCTGAATACCATCTTCCACAATTTACATTATATTATTCATTACTATTCAGCTAAAGTAATCCTATAAAAGTTTTATAATGCAATAATCCTATAATTTTCAGTTTTGATTGCCAAATTCTCTTATTTCGACTTACATTGTTCTTTACAGATTTATTTCGAAGAGAACTGCTTCTCGAAATGAATTGAAACAACTTTTACTATCGTGCAATGATAAGGTTTAAAAGAATTTGCGTGGAAAGTTACAAGTGATACAATAATAACAACAACAAAAAAAAAGGCTATGTGCTAATAACATATGTTTCGTGAAGTTCGGAGTTCAGAAAGTCACGTCTTTCCCTTGTAAATTAAGCTACATCTGATGTTCCTGTGCCAAGTAATGGTAACACTGGGCCGTAACAAAACACGGTAACGGGCAGAAAAGTCGAATATAGAGAGCACACAGACAATGTTAGCAATTTTGTAAAAAAAAATACCTTACTGATTCATCACGGTTGTAGTTTACAAGTGTGCAAATATAATAGCAGCTCATGTAACACCAATTTTGATATTAGAGAAGAATAAATAAAAACACCAAACTCGATAAAATCCTCCCATAAGTAAGCGGGTATAAAACCTTAAGCATTTTGTGCATATAGAATCAAGGAATGATAGAAAAAACAATTTTTTTAAACATTGAAGAAATCTGGGACTAAAAATCGATTGAATTGCGGCCGATCGGCGCAGTTTGGATGAATTTTACATAAGTAGGCAATAGGAATAATCAGTATCAAGTCAATATAGAATCTGAAAGTCATTGCCACTTGTGAGAAAAATAATCTGCAAGCATGTACCTTTGATAAAACTTCAATCAACTGCAGTAGTAGTAAGAGATTGAACAAGACGGTTACATAGATGTTTTATATGTTGTAATCGATTAGAAACTTCATGTTTTTGCACTATTAATTTCACCTAAAGATGTCCAAATAATAAAATAACAATAAATAGATAATATTGTTATTTGTGAATTCGTCACAAACGAATGATTGAGTATCTTACACTACACGCACAACCAATTAGAATAAGCAATAGAAAGAAGAACAGCCTATCAAGAATAAACGAAATGGAAAGTTGCGCATGAGATACAGTGGAGACACACAGTTCAAACATAGAATATGAAATTACCTTTAAGTGTCATGAATTCAGCTTCGTACTTTTTCAGTTTCTTCAACGCAACTGAACACGCTAGTTTCATCACATAGCGTGAAACTTCTTCATTACGACAACGTTTTGGCAAGTGAACTCTGAAGTATTTCAATATACTTTCAAAGTCTAACTGAAGCAACTCTTTCTTACACAGCTGAAACGAGTAAAAACAATTATGCCTTTCGATATTATTGCACTGAACATTAATACAGTATTTATAATTATTCTTTCTAACATTGTCTCATTCACTGTTATAAAGAAATTTTGTGAAAAGTCCATCAACAATTTCCAAATTGTTGAAATATTCTTCATTCTTCTAGTTCAACTTGTAATGTATAACTTAGATTTGAAGGGATAAAAATTTATTGTCGAGGCAAAATAAGGGACAGAATTTCTTTCTTGATATCATTATCTTACCGTTAGTAACGCTATGGCCACTTGGAATAATGTGTCCAGACCTTGGAGTAAAAATACATCCAAAATGTGAAAGACTAGATACAACGGAAATCTAGCTGTGAACAGTGTTAAAAACCACTGTGCAGCAAACATATGAGTTTCTACTCCACGATCATAGAAATGTTTGTACAATTCCGGTAGTTGGTCCTGCAATCAAAAGTATTAATTGAAAAAAAAAAAGTTTACCAAGTTTTATATTCACAATATCATTTCACTATACAACGTCTTGACAATAATCATCAATTTTTAAGATTTCACAATGATTTTCCATCATGGAATTTCAATTAGAATTAAATCTGTTGTATCAACTAATCTAAATGATGCGATAAAAATGTTACCTCCATGAGACGATTCAACTGGTAAAACCGCATGTGAAGATTGTCGAATCTATCTTTGTACAAATTGCGAAGGCCATAATCGTACATTAGTTTAACTAACACACAGAAAGCCTGCTCCTCTGGCATCTACAAAAATTGAAAGAAAATATTTATGAGTCTTGGAAACTCTTATACCAAATTAAATATAATTGAATTGAGTAATTTGCCGAGCGTAACTCACATGTAACAGTAAACTAGCAACGAGAAAACTGAGTCCTTGGCAATAACCAACTTCTTCATCATAAACAGCATAAGCCTTACTTATTCTGTAAAGTGAGTCTTGGCCTAGACCACCTGTTTCTTTGAAGAAATCGTGGGCTGGGAAAGTCCTATTTATATCTCTCAAGATAACACTCTCGCAGCTGCTTTCCTATTTAGAAAAGTAAATATTAGAATATATTCTGCATTTCTCCTTGATCAAATAATTGTGCATATGGCAATTCATTTTACATACTTTAGTGATCAGCATTCGGTATTTGTCCATCATCTCCTGTGAGTTATCGCAATTGCTCAACCTTTGCCAAACTTGCGCTCTGAGTGCTTCAGGAATTCCTAACTTTGTTAGTTTTATAAGAAGCTTAGGCCGTTGTTCATTTACTTGCCACGTGTCTAAAACTTCTGCCCAATTTGCTAACTCATCGGCAGAACAGTCTTTCGAAACCTCACCCGTACCACTCAACATCGGTTCATCTCCATCTGTGAATGATAATAATATTGCACAGTGATATAAAAACATTAGAAGTCAAACTAGAATTAAAAATTAGGTGGGGATATACTGATGAAAAAGCGCAGTTACACATTCTTACAAAAGGTTTCTTTATATAAACATATTGCAGGATTCATTTTTCTTAACCCTAAAGAGAAAATGATACCTGAATCAAATTCTTCCTTAGGTGTTAATGTATCTATGCTCGTAATAGAAGGTGATCTGATCAAGGACGCTAGGTTCAAAGCGAGGTTCAATCGATTTCGGTCCAACTCTCCAGACGTTTCTATACTTTGAACTTCGTAATGCACTTCTGATCCATCTCCAGGTATAATCTAGAGTAAGCATAATTAGATATTGATTCACATAAAACATAGTTTAAGCATAAATAAGTACAAGAGTACAAAAAGAAAGGGTGCTCTTAGGTGCAGTGTATATTCATTTAATATCAGTTATAGTTCACCTCTTTTGAGTTAAGGTAAAACTGTTGAACCAAATGGCGTTTGTTAAAGTACCAAAATCTTTCATTCTGAGGAAAAATTTTTACGGGTGTTTCGATTAAGAACCGTACTGGTTCTCTTATCCCACGAATAACAAGATCTACCGCAACTGTCATGAAAATTTCACCCTCCTTAGGTATTTCAACATTCAAACTTTCTAAAGCTGGATCAGCCGGATCCCAAAGACCACAGATATTGTAGCATTGTTTATCCTGACCCATTGGACTTGGGTTGACCTGCTGTGATTAAATTTGAAAAACGTTAGACGATTACAAATACTGTTGGTCATTAACTGTGAAAATTATGCATGTACAGAAGCTTACAATTTGCACATTACAACACATAAATCCGTTCATAGTTCTATTTTATTTTACCATCTCCAGAAGACGCATGTCGCTGTGCTTTACATTTCGCCCAGGACTGACTAGTACTCCAAAACACCTTTCAATTTCCAGAGTTACACCTCCTTCTTTGCTCGATACTTGCTGAATGCTCAAAAAAACTTGCTTGGCAACATTGCATCTGAATTTAAAACAATTCCTGTCCTTTGGAACTGTACTAAATCCGCCTTTTCCATCTTCTTCTTTTACCTCCATTGTAACTTCGAAGATAAAAACTCGGGAATTGCTTTTTTCATTGCCAGGATTAAATCCATTAAAATCACTGCTTGTCAACGAACTTGTCATAGAACGGGGAATTCTTTGAAAGGCTTTGGCAAAACACGCAGATACTTGACCTACCTGCACAATAAATTCATTCCAAGTGACTAAGTAATATAAATGCAGCAAATTATGAACAATAAATAAAAATTGACCATACACATTTGTAGATATCTGTTCACATCTTTGTTAGGACAATTATACCATTTACACAAAGTATCATAATAATCAAACCTACTGCTTCTGGTATGTCACAGCGAAATACATGGCACTGGAAAATAGCTGATTCTAAGGTATCCCCATGTGACCATGTAAAAGCAAAACATGCTGCGCATATTCCAGTAGCTTCGCCACGTGCATAAAATAGTATACGCTGGACTTCGTAGTGTGCCATCGCTTGCTGATTTGTAGCATCGTATAAGCTATTACAAAAAAATTTCCCATATTTAAACAAGCTATGGAACCAGTTGCAAACTTCACAGTTGTTTTCGATTTAATGGAAAATGGAGAGTGTTAGTGTATCGAAATTTCTGCACCTTTAATAAAAGCATATGCTAATCACATTTATGTACCCACGAAACGTCACATGTAAGAGTACAAAAGTGAGAATGAGTTGAATGATTTAATGACATGTATCACTTGGCAATTATTATAATTGCGAATATAATTCCACTACAAACTTTGATTTGCAGAGTTTTAAGTGGTTCAAGAATCTTTCAGCAATATTATTGTAAAAATCAAATAAGTAAAATGAATTAGGAAAACCTTACGAACTGATTAAGATTAATGATTGTAATGGAAAACAGCGTTCTCTAAAATACATTTGGACGGAACTAACTTTCAACTATGAGTTCTTTACAGCAATACAAATAAAATAAAATAACAGAATAATTTAGGGGGACAAGAGTCGGACTGTGAAGCCTGAAGTTACCGCTCCAAGGTATTTAGATTGATAACTTACACAACACTGCCTTGTGAACAACTAGGTATAGATACAGATACTTTTATTCCCAAATTTGGTGCCTGTTCAGCATACAATATTCCCATATTGCGCTGGATTTCAGCTTCAGATTTAGGTGCATTTATCGCGGCAGCACCCAGGTATGTAACGCCATTAAAAATAGTGCACTCCTGTTGGACGTGTGATGCTGAAAATATTTCTATAAGAGAATGATTATCACCACTTGCCGATCCACTAACATAAATCACTTTCTTGAATCCAACGACCAAAAAATACTAATAAAGTGACAAGGATAATTGATTTGAATTTACCTTCTTCTACATAATCATCTGGTTTCATTGGATCCTGTTTTTCTGAAGTTACCATATTTGGAGTTGCTTCGTAGAATTTACTGTGACCAACATATCGTATTTTATCATCATTCTGTTGTTCAGCTGTTATAGCCCTCACTTCAATTTCATTTTCCATTTTAGAGTCTTCGGTGAGCAGCTGTAATCACATTGAAAATACTTTTCTGAAAGAACTTAAATACCCCAGATTTGAATCTCAGTGTTAGAAAAATTTTCCACTTCACTTAAGTATTCTGATAGTAAGAACAGCAATTTACAGTATGAGTAGGTGTGGCCCGTCGATATGTCGATTTTACAAATTTCAAAAGGGCAACCATTTCGCAGTTGATGAAAAACGTACACTTTGCCTTTGTTAATGTGAGGCACTTAAGTCAGGTTAATTTTGAGACACATTTTGCAGAGATATATTACAATTCAGTGAATGATATTCAATACTTAGAAGTACATGGTATGCAATGAGTATGAAATACGTTATAAGTGTGGTTTTAAAATGAGAAAATAAACATGTCAATAAAAAGGTGTAATGTCAGACAGAAATACAGAATAACAATGGATGATGAAGTTTACGAAACTAACTACAGTCGCACATGTGGTTAAGCTAGAGAGACAGCTTGTTGTTTCCTTGAGTCATCTCTACGTGAAAAGACTGAGGGTATCTCCCACAGATAATTTTCTTACTAATTACAATACTGACAACGATATAACGTATACCCATGAAACATTTGTTATCAATAATTCATAATATGCGCATATCTTGCACAGTATCATTTCTCAGGTTTTTTCAGTGCTGCGTAATATTTGTAAAAAAAATTTCGCAATTTTATGATTGATATGACAAAATAAAGCAACTGCTCAATTATTACATGTCTCCATAGATTACCAGAATGGAAATGAAATTACAAATAATTTAAAATTCACTGCAAATTGCAGAACTATCAACTTTATTTCCTATTTATTTCACAAGGTAACGTCACATATGATTTATCTTATTGCATCTTTCGTGTTTTATAGCTGCTTTAAAAAAATAATTGTAATGTGATGTGGAATGGCCCATTTGATGTGCTTAACCCAAATGGCTACATGCCAATGATCAATAATACAATTACAGCTTAAAAACAATATTTGTACTACTTTTTTTTTCAGGAGAAAGTGGAAATGACGGTGTCAAATATTTTCCTCCTAGAACCATTTAATCAAGTTTTTCTGCTGGCAAAAATTGATCGGCATCACGAATATAAAATGTCACAATTTCAGAAATTGATAAAAACACTTAAGTAAGGTTTAGCTTAGTTACTCCTACATATTAGGTTATTTTTCTACTGCAGGTATTTAGTCTTGGCCTTAGGTTAAACTAACGGGTAATTCCGAGTTGTCGCACAGATCTAATTTTGGAATCGCTTATTAATTTCAGATTTTCCAAACCAAAATGTACCAATTCATGATTTGAAGATTGAATCAATTTTTAACGATTGGCAATAAAAATATTTTCAAAATACTTTTATATACTAAAACAATACAAAGAAATTCAAAAAGCTCGTAGGGGAAAATGAATGTAAGGATAATACAAGATCATTGCCAGTGGCTCACGGATCAACATATATAAAGCTGACACAACCACTTTGGCAGAACTAATCGAAATCTATACAGGTCTTCAGTGCTCTTTTGTTACTAATTATCTGCTGTAATCCCAATTTTGTTGCTCCACATCGTTACGTTTCACATCACTCATGTGTCTAATGTCACGAATGTTATTTTTGCCATGTATAAATGTAAAATATTGCCAACTAGAAATTGACTCTGTGGTATGAGAAAGTAAAAATTTCCACGAATCATATTAAGAATTAAATTTGATTAAAACATCAAATTAAGCCCAATAGCATAACGATAAAATCTCTTATTTTGGAGTATAATAAATTATATTGAGTTTGAAGTTTTAATCGATCAAGGTTGATCGAAAGAAATTCCTACAGTGAAACAATATATTAGTATTAGTAGCAAGTTGAATTTTAAATCAACGATGATCGATCGTAACTTTAGACAAATAAATAAGGAATCCTCAAAAACAAACGGCATCTCTTGGTAGTTTTTTGGTTTCTGCATGGCAAAAAGAAGCTTTCAATTGCAATGCTCTGTCATCAGTACACATATTCTAATACGATTCAAAGCTGCAGCAATAGTACTAGCGATACAGTAATCTAACTTCTATTTCAAGAAGACACTTTTTGAAACAATTTGTTCCACTTGCCTCTCTGAGATTATTTTGCAGATCCTCCAAGTTTCCGTTATTAGCAATATTGAGAGTTGGTGGCTCTAAAATTTGCTGCTGTTTATTTACACCCTTCTCGTTAACAAATTCGTACTCATCACTTGTTGTTACTGATTCCATAGACTTGACGCTCGTACTATCCTCCATAACTATACCTAAGTAAGGTGTTAAAAATAATTAGAGAATTTTTCGCCCTGTTAGTAACGCCTTTAATCACGAGCAATTGAGGCAGAGACGTCAAAACATAAAACAATTTCACCATGTAGGATGAAAATCGAATGTTCTCTGAGGGGATTTTTATGTATGTCAATGTGTTGCTGGTAGAAATAAAGACAAATGGGATTGACGCGTAGCCTACAGGTGATGAAGAATTTTACCTTATCCATGTTGACAATTGGAAAATTCATGTAACATGGCACATGACATAAAACGTAAGGAAGGCATTATTCACAATCAGATAAACGATTCAGTCAGTCATAATTGATATTGTGAAACGAAGTCACAGGTTTAAAAAAAATATTTGTTGACAATTCGATAGATCGGCGGTAACGTCGTGGATAAGATTACAAGTGTAACCACAATGTCAATAACAAAACATTGACAGTTCGGGAGAAGATTCGAAACGACCGACGAGAACTTACCTAATTTATTTGCAAGTGCTGCAGGTAGGTCAGATCATTTGATACTCATGATGAACCACGGTTTTAATTCCGTGTTAATAACAGTCACCGAGTTTCAATTGTGTGAATCTCTGAGTGCGTATAGAAATATCAAAAGTTTGTATCCAAAAGCCCGACAAATAACTCGAAGATCAATTCATCGCTAGATGGAAACACACGCTTGTTTGTGCGTACACTGTTGCTGCTTTCGTTTTATGCATACTTGTATCACCTATGATGGGTTTGTTATTTCTCTGTACGTATTTTTGACTGTCAACTTATTACATGTTTCTTATAGCAAACGAAAAAAAAACAAAAATAAAAACAAAAACAATCAGAAATGACAGAAATGGCCGTGTCTCGCCATTCCGTCTGTCTATGGTCTATGCCGTTTATGCGTGCCTCGGGCTGCGCCGGAAGTCTGAGGAGATCAACATGACTGCTTTAGTTTGTTGCGAATTTAAAATCACTTTTCCCAAATCTGCAAGACGATCGAACACGCAAGCAAAAAGTTCCATATTCATTAGAAACAACCATTTTTTACTGTCAAATATTCCTGAGTGTTGACCGATGGTCTCTTTCAACAAACCGTAACTAATTAATTCAGACATCGTTTCACTTTCGGCAGTTCCGATGTACGAATGCCTGCAAAATTGCCAAGTCCGAGAAATCGTGGTAAATTATTCGAAAATATATGCAAGAATCGCACGCGCGTTTCGATGACAATTTATGATTTTTCATGTAATTCGAAATTCTGTAACAAACCAACGAAAAAGAACGAAATAGTTTTATATGTTCGGGCAATAGCAGCGTATCACTTGCGGTCGCCTGGTTTTATAGCTAAAAAAAAGTCTTTCCATCGAGAATGATTATCGTCATACATTATCATTCCTCAATCGTCATACCCTGAAGTGAGGATCAGTAATGATCAGAAAACATTTGACGGTCGACGGAATCCATGTTGAAAGCGGCTTAGAGATATCGACGGCGAGCGAGATTCGCGTGAAGTTCGTCGAAAATCCGCTCGAGGCTCTGCGGTAGGCGAGTGGCCATCGCTGACGGCGCCTCAGTTCACAGACGGCCTCCGTTCTGTCCGATCTAGCTAGCTAGGTTTGACGGTGGCAGTGAAATATATACGGTAGAAAGATTCGCCGTTGTTAATTACCGTCGAACGTTGTCAGTAATACCGTGATAATGCGGCGTGTGATCGCGTGTGAGATCGGCTGACCTCAGGTGAATAAAGTGCACAACGGGATTTACGGCCGAGATAATAAAACGGTAGGAAGATTTGAGGGACTACTCCTGGATTTCCGACTCGAAGTCAGGCATCGCGAGGATTTGTCAATATTTCATGTTATAAAGTAAATTCGCACCTACCCAGCAAGACGCGGTCTTTCATTCTCGCTGTGTTTGATCCACCGTGTAATAAACAAATTTGCCTCGATTCCTTCGCCTCTAAGGGCACGCGTATTATCTCTGATTTCGAACATCATCGCTATATCTCCACAGAGGTTATAAATTATCGAGGAACACGAAGGACTTTTACGTAAGTATCCATACATACATATGTAGCACAATGCGACGGTCCACCATCCGTCAAGGGACAGCTGTTCCTCCGCGTTGTTTTGATTAACAGCGTGCAGTTCAATTTCATACGTAACGTGCAACACGCCATGTATAGATAACGCAGCGCGGCGGTAGGTTCTAATAGATCGTTTATTTGAATACAAAACCCCCGAGCTGCGCTCGCCAATGATAAGTATGTAACGGAATCGTCTGGAAATGCATCCATAATTCCTCTCCCTCTCTCTGCTTACTTAACTGTGCAATATCATGAGGTCCTTGTTCCGCCAACATCATTTTCGCATCCCCGATACAGCCAATCATTGACGAGCGTTTATCTCCTCCGCGGCCGAACTCGTCCGTGAAATTGTATAATTCTTATTTAAACGTTTTGTGCTTTCGTCGGCAGGCGATTTCCCGCTTCAACTTGCACGTTCTCTCATGTATCCAGTATTTCCGTGTTCCCCGCATCCCCAGCCGCACGATTTACATAACACGACAGCGTTTATTATTCGCCTGCACTGCACGCACTATCATTTTTCAGTCAGACTTTTTATCATCCCAGTTACGCGTTCTTATTTATTCGCGTAATAATACGTAAGTGTAATATCGCAAATTACGCGTACCTCGAATTAGCCCCGTATATGCACGAGATGCGACGACGGTGAAAATTATGACGAGTACTTGCTGCTTTTGTGATGAAAACAAATCTTGTGTAGGTACATATTCACGGTCAACTTACGATTCGTCGCCACGCGCTACACGCGATAGCTTATAAGTAGCGTTGACTGGATGGTCTTAAACTGATATGTGAGAAATAGAAGTTAAACAACCGACGATGAAAAATAGAAAACACGAAACATACTGCAGACCGAACGCGTTTATTCTAAATACATAGTTAGTCAATAATTCCTGACCTGATTTTTCTCCAAACTCCGGCGCAAACATTCCGAAACCTTACAAGTTACATCGGATAGATGTGTACACGATCTTTTCTTCGTCTTTTGATTTCATTTGATGCGAAAGAGAGACGACCCATCCGTGTATATTTGTTTAATAATAACGGTAAATCATTTGCACCTCTCTGTGATCGAGAGTTGATTGTCAATCATCTGGTAATGTGTTATATATATATATATATTGACCGGTGTAAAAATATCATCGTTCAGAAATTTTCAACGCTTTCTAGATTTCTTCTTCATTTCTTTTAAATTTGATTGATTGACAACGCGTTGAACTCTCATAAATACGAAACTTTTAATGCCGAAAGAGTATAACCGATGCAATTATTCAATCTTAATTTTTAACCGACGAAGATTCAAACGGGGATCACGGTGATGACACACTGCTTGATTTATAACAGATATCAATTACACTCTCCATGGTTTGTCCAATTCCTCGGGGTGAATTGTATAGACATTGTTTACCTTTAACTTTTAGCAAATTCAGAGACGGACGTTCTTATCTTATCTGATTTACCGGCTTTGAAAAGTCTCAATACCAGATAATCAGACGCTAAGCCGTCTGTCGGTTTTATTCTGTTATTAGTCATGCGGATTCGTTCGTAGAAATCAAAGGTTAATTAAATGTTGCATTCTTTTTTTTTTGTCTTTTTTTTGTTTGCAAGCACCAAGCCGAGCTCGCGATTGACGATTCGTCTATTATCGCGAATGTAAATTTAATAAATTTCCAGACTACCAAATCTTTATTCATCGTGACTACAAAATTAGTTGTTTTTTGGGAAAATATCGACTGAAGGCTCGAACGTCGAGGAGTTTCACAACATATATTTCACATCGTTACTACTTTCGAACGATCACCTCGCGGAATTTCTCAACCTAACAACACGTGTATTTTGGAGTAAAACTGCGGCAAAACATGTTGCGAAATAGTATTACGATACGGCAAAATGTTTAATGAATCGCCGTTTATGCCCACGATATTCACGTGCAATGTGTATGCTGCTACTTTCGTATGCGGTAGAAATTACTCTAATAATAATAATATTTCAGCAGTATAACAACAGTATAACCAGCTTTGCCGTATAGACACTCGCTAAATAGCCTCATCTACTCAATCTTTATTTCCTCTCTAAATTCGTCGACACCAATTATGCCTCTCCAATTGACTGTAGGTATGTTATAATTATTTTCAAACTTTGTTGCCATTCCGTGTGTAACTTTGTGTCACTTGGATATCAAAAGTAGACGGTTCGCTTTGCAAATTTTACTTTTGGCGGGTATATTCACTCGCACCTATTTTCATATTATCAGCTTTGCAATTCGCAACAAATTATCGTTACACGTATAGCATTGCGGCGGCGTCATCCTGGATGATGATAACTCTTGTGGTAATTATGCGTTATCAAATTAACGCATTAAAAAACGAAAAAATATTTGATACTACATTTCCTGTCCCTTATTATTACATCCTGCGTTAAATTTGAAATATAGAAGATCTTGGATACGGTTTAGGTTAGTTTTATTAACTTTGGGCCAGTAAATCAAACTAAAGTAAACTTGGAAATGGACTCTTTAGAAACGGTTTTGATTTCCTGCCGCGCATCTTCTTCAGAACTGTACGAGTCTATCAATTCGTGTTGTAACTCAGGTTTCGTTTGGAGACTTTTTCACATAATAGTGAAGTTGAAATTGTGCGTCATTCGACCTCGGACTGAAAATGTGTAGTAAGCCTATACGATTGTGAGGTGAGACGAAGTGATACAGATTTAATTTTTACCACCATATTGCAGCAGCGCGCACTTTCAATAATTGAGTTATTACTTTTGCGTTTATTATTATTCTTCCACTTATATGCTACTGTGGCAAGACTCGTGTGTCTTAAACGTTGAAAAATTGTTTTTCTTTTCCAGCGCTTGCAGCAAAACATGACGTTAAAGGAGTATACCAGACGACCGTAGTCGAGGAGAAGAGTTGCTGCTACGAATCAAGAGTAGCTAGCCTCCTGGGTCTTATAAAAATCACGTTTCACCTTACGCAACTAATAAATGTTTCCGCGCTTGAATCTTGCGAACTATGTTTACCAAGAAATTGATACGAAGCGTAAACTGTAGGACCTGAGCCTGTGTTCGCGTAAAAATAAACTACTTTTGTTTTCCTAGACTCTCTTTTCAATTATAAACATTCAACATATCTAATCAATTGGGTGTTATTAATAATCAAAATATTTTATCATCGTGGAAATGAATCGCGAATAGTATATATTGGTATTTATATACTTAAAGGAACGACAGCAACAATAACAACAATAATAATAATTATTATAATAATATTCGGAGGATGTTCGATGTTCGATCGATACGTGTAAACGAAACGATAACTATACATATATGTATATACACGTAGTTAGAAGCTGAAAATTAAAAATCGATAACTTGACAATAATAAATTTATCGTAAAACAGTTTATGTATGAAAATTTTTTGGAATCACTATTCATTAATCTACCGCGCGTAAACTATACGAGTATAAGTGAGCTTATCTTGAGGAAAAGAAAACGGTTAAGTTGAGTTGAGAGGAAGAAGTAGAAGTAGAAGAGAAAAAAGAAAAAAAAAACATCTTGGAGAAATATCGTGCGCCGAGAAGTACCGTCAAAGTAAGGTGTCCAGTGAGGAGTGACATGGCCTTCATGATGAAAAAGAAAAAGTATAAATTCTCCGTTGAAGTGGGCTTGGAAGAACTGACCGCAGTCCCCTTTGTCAGCGCGGTTCTTTTCGCAAAGCTTCGTCTTCTCGACGGTGGTTCATTCGTCAATCATTCCACTAGGTAAGAAAATAATTTCCCTATATTATACGTAATTTAATTTTAATGTACCACCTTGAAAATAATCCAGCTTCTCCCGCGACGTGCGCTTCTGCATTCTCGATTGCATTATTATCGTTGCTGTTATTATTGTTATTATTATGCTTTCACATCAGGCAATGCTTCAGTTTTGGTGTCTTTTTTTTTTCATACTTTCCTATTTCATTTCGAATGATTATTACCACGATCTGTATGAATAATTGTGTAATACATACAGAATTTACAACGTAACACTTGATATGAATTAGTTATTTCTCTGTATCGGCGCTCCATTTGACCGTATAACGTAATAACTATTTAACTACCGAATTATGCTGCGTACAAATTAGTGTTATTAGGTATGTGAAACAGTCGCGTTGACGTTTAATCGGTTTCATCGTATCTCACGACACAACGAAAGTATTTTTCGAAAGCTGTCGGGAGTTCCGAAATAAGTTATTTTTTGATGTAGCAATATCGCGGTTTTATCATCGGTTCATCGTAGAAAAAAATATTTCTCGTAGTCCTCCGGGGGAGCATAATCATTTAAAATTTAAGTACAAAGTGGCTTCCTTGTCGTTAGCAGTTACGTATCTATAGATGCGATCGCATTACCGCTTTATGAAAGCCTTTTTCGCGGTGTGGACGACGCTCGTACATCACAAGATCGAAGTTAGTAGGGTTAATGTAACAGAGCATCGAAAGAAAAACCATTGATTTACAATTTTAAAACGATCTTAATGTCGAGAGTTTAGTCTCCGTAATATGAGTACGTTTCGCTTTAAGTGGGATTACTGAATTTCCGACAATCCTAAAGTTACGAGATAACGATTTTTTCTTGAAAATTTACCGTCGCATTAACGTTACGAACTTCAATCTTGTCATATATCGCTTATCAAACAAAAAAAAAAGGTTCATTTCATTATTAGAGAATAGTTTTGCAAATGACGGTTATACCAGTTCAAGGCGAACCAAATGTATGTATGATAACTGCCGTAATTTATTTCTCACGTACCATACACGAGGGTATCTCAAAGGAAAAAACAGCCAAGTATGCATGCGCTATAAGGTTTTTTATCGGTACTAGACGAATCATACCGGCCAACTGTTTCCGGTTGAAATTTAGCGCGAATTGCTAAGGACATTAAGCAAGAAACTCAAAAGTTCCTCGACTTCTTGCCGAGAGAGTTTGCATAATAGATCTACGATGAGTGAAAAATTTCGTCAGAGTTTGATGCGTATTTAAATACTGAAATTTCGATAGACCAAGAGAATTCGCAAAATCAAATTACATGGTGATAAATATTGATGGACAAAGATTTGTCATCGATAATAACGCAGCGCTAGAAGGAAAGAAAAGCTTAATTTACCCTCACCACCAGTTTGCCACGGTTGACTTGGTCCTGAATAAACAGCGAGAGATGGGCGAAAATGAGTGTCGTTGTTTGTTGGTACAAGAAGCCTGGTATCATAAGAGACGTCAATGATAAGTCAATAATATCTATGATGATATCGATCAACATGAATCATTTGATAATGATTCAGCACGGAGAGAGTCGATATTCCTGAAGCAAGCTTTTGAATGAATATTACCTTCAACTGCCTTAGCTTTTGGTGTCACTCTTACTTGGAGTGACGTGGATCTCTGGCCTGAAGAACAATTGTATCGACGGGAATTGCTCACAACAAAGATTTAACAAAATTAATTAATCATAGACGAGCCTAATCGAATCTCTACCACTGTTGTAAACGGTGGAAAACGCGATCCACGTTTTTTTTTTTTTTGGTAACCACAGACTGGATTATTATTCCTTGCGAATTGTTATATCGATCAACGCCGATCAATTTTGAATGCGTTTCGTTGCGAGTGTAGAGAAGAGTTTTAATTCGACTGCGATAGTCTTTTTTAAATAATTGCCACATACTTTTCTTTGATAAATTTATGTCCCAATTTAAATGTTTACTTATTAACGAAGGTGATTAATTGTAAGCCAGCAGTGATTATTTCGAATATACCCGTTTTAGGTTTGCGGTGTACAAATATGTGCGTTTTGAATGTATGCAAAGTTTAATATCCAGTATTCGTAAAACCACACTCTTCCTGCAAGTACACGTTTATTTCCTTGCCTACGACCGCGTCATACGAAGACGAGAGCTTATTGTGACGGAATCAATAATTGTACTCTGAACTTTCCGCGTGTGCGTAAATTTTTTGTCGTCATCATCTTTTCAACAATGTCATAAATTTTCTGATCTATTTCTCAAATCGTCCCTAATCACCACGTATTTCTCCCTTCCCGAATCTGCACGTTACAAATATTATTAATCTACGACGTGATGAATTTTCTAAATTTCGGCGAGACTATGCGTTATATACTTTCTGTAAACGTTGCTTCCTGTAATGTATAGATTGTAAAAATGTTTGAAACATACACGCGATGTGTATATTTGTATGATGGTTGATTGAATCAAATTACTCAACTTTATGATATCACAAAGTTATGAAACACGGCCATGAAGATTTCCGCGTATCATTGTATCGCATAAAATTCGCAATATTCTGTCAATTCTATTTTATTCGAAGAAATTTTTTCCTTCCTGCTTTTACTTCGGGTATACAACTGCCACATTTCCGTCCGCGTATGAATTTGCGCAAGTTATGCAATAATAATGTAAAATATAGGGTCCGTGTATTCATAAGCCGTAATTTATAGCGTCGAAATTTCTCCGTCGTCATTAATACAAAGTACAGAGTTTTTTTCACGCGTATTATATAACGCGATTCGTTTATGCATGCGCCATTAAAATGTTGAACGTACTGGCTTCCTAACCAGAGCTTTCCGGACATATTTATACACGTAGCAATTGTTGAAACTGACCATAGCTGGTACCTCAAGTCATAACGCGACATATACCTGCACATATGCTGGATTCATAAATCTTCTGATGTACTTATTACGGTGATAGTTATAAATATTATTACGTATCTTGGTTGATGCAAACCGGATTAAAGTCGTTATGTCAATAGTTGATGTATACAATGTACGTGCTAATATATATGCAGTGTCCGATTGTTTCGGAAGTTAGCCCATTCTTGGATTTATTAAGTGTTTCCTCTTATTGGTTCAGAGTCATTTTTTTCGTACTAGATCCCATGATATAATAATACGAAACATGAATTTGTCTCACACTCTTCGAAACCGACAATTGATTATTCATCATTAATTTAATTCAGATTTGTGTTTCGAAATCCCGAGTATCTGTTCACAGATCGTATGAGTAATTATTTAGCTCCAAATCATGCCGCAGGCGAATTACGCAGTCATTGATTTAGGATTTGACTGCGAGAGTGGGAGGAAGAGAGAGAAAGAGAGAGAGAGGGGGGGGGGGGGATGGAGGTGAGGGTGTACGTAGTAATTCGGCGCTGCTGATTGAGTTAATTACCATGTTTTTAATACAGCCAATCTATTTATCGATCAAGAGAACCTATACAGATTTTGCCATAATATGCTATCGATGCGTTATAGGTACAAAAAAAAAAAAAAAAAACCGATACTGCTGCTGAAATGCATGACGCGGCGGTAGAAATTTGATACGGCGTTTATTTTGTTTGCTAATCAGTCAACACGAAAGAGAGAGAGAGAGAGAAGGTTGGTAGAGCAGCGTTTGAATTCCGCTATCAACGACACGACAAACGAATTGGTAAACGAGGCGCGTGGCGACGCCGAGCCAAGTTTACGGGGTGAACTTCTTGCGTATTGCGGGTTCGGAAGTGTCGAGACCCGATTTTTTACTCATGCGATTTTTAGAGATAGAGGAAAACGGATACTAAAAAAAATTAAACACGCTGCAGTCGGATTTTAATATAGAAAACTCGGAAGCATTAACGCTTTTCCGTCTATTTTCCTTGCGTACTCTCTCGCCTTCGGGGAAATATTGTCATAAGCCTTACCGAAGAAAAACCAGAACCAAAAAAAAAAAAAAATGGCGACGAGAAGGAAAAATGAAAGGTCTAAAGCCCGGCTGATGACGTAGTCTCTTCGTTTATCGTTCGAGCTTGGCGTTGGGCCAAAAGGTTGTAGTAATACCGTGTGTTCATCGTTCAAAGACCACGTTGGTGCGGCTGCTGAGGTATCTGAATTCCACACGTTTAATAACTTGCGAATGCCTGTAGAGTATTACAACTCACTTCCGTTTACTAAATTTAAACCACTGTCCATAAAGTTGGTAAATCTTGTATCTACGTCGTATTCGTCGGCGTCGAACGAGACAGTCTGCTTGATACGAGGTACCGTATCTACTTGTACCTGAACCGATGTATAGTAATGAGCAATTTATTGGCAGTCTGCACCGACCGATGCCCGACGCTTTGGGACAAACTTGGACGCTGAATGCAGCGGCGGTAGAAGTATTTTGGTTTCATAATTTTTTTGCAACTCGATCCTATCAAAGCCAAGACTTGGCGCGTTTGCAATTGTCTTTAATATTGCAGAGGACGTAGAGGAGGAGGCGGAAGAGGAGGAGGAGGAGGGCGGTGTGAAGTACATATATATGTACAATAATTCTCAACGCCCCGGGGGTGAAAGTCAAACCTATAATAAAAAGGACCGGTCGTTGTTATAAGAGAGCATTAAAAAACATTAAAAAGCATAGTTGTTGTACGAGTTGTAATGAACAATGTCCTGTCTGCGTTGTCCCTGCACGACGAAGCGATGCTGTCCGAACGGAGGATCTGACACCACTTCACATATGATGATGAGGAAACGCCTGATTTGGCTTCATATTAGTTAGACTTGTCAGATGAGGGGTCCACTATATTCACATTACTGACGCTCCGCTGACAATGAGATGACGATCGTTATGCAACATGCGCTTATTATTGCATTAATATCCCTGTCGAAATGATTTTTTCCTCGAAATTTTTGTCCATTTCTTTCAAACTCAATACTCTTTCACGCTCTAGCAGTGTTCGTTAATCGTTTCGTCTCTCTTGTCACTTGCGTCGCTAGTCATTGGGACATAAAATTTCATTTGGAAAAGAAACTCGTTTCGTGTTTCGATTGAATAAAAAAAACAAAAAAAAAAAACATCAAACATGAAAATAGTAAACCATTGGAGACCTATTAGTGAACATTACTGAAAGAAAAGTTTATTTGCGAGCACATCGAAGTTCACACCCTACATGACCAACGCTTTACACACGCGTATACGACCTAGACGATGTCTAGATACGTGAATAAAACGCTTGCGATGTAGAGCCGGTCAGCTGATTAGTGGTGAATGATTTTTATTTCTTATTTGTTTTTTTTTTTTTTTTTGTTTTTTTTTCTGATTGAACGGAATTGCATAGCGTGACGCACGGTACTATAATGTCGACGAGTTTTACCAGATGGCAGACTGTTGTTAATTTAGTCGCGGTACCAGACGACGTATCGCGTAAATGATGCGCATCGTTTTGCCGTTTTCATTACGAGTTCGTTCAAGTTCCGACTGTTACCAAACGCGTCTTGCGCTCCAAATTACACGCATTTGCAAAAACAACAGCAGCAGCATGTAATGGATACACGTACTGCCACTGCGGGAGAATATCCCGCAGAGTCTCATTGCTTTTCAAGTAAATAGCTCATTGATCCCAAGGACGACCAGGTGGCAAGGTAAGGCTGTCATGCTCGGCCTCCATACCGGGCATTTCACCATAACTATTCAAAAACCACGCGGTGCCGCGAGATTATTCGCATTATCGCTGTTCGAAGTCGGAGACGAAATTATTTTTGTATTTTTTCAAATTTGTCTTTTTTTTTACAACTAGGACAGTCAATTTTCGATTTAATTCGGAAGTGGTTGATAATGACGGTGTGGTAAAAAAAAAGCAAGAAAGAAAGAAAAAATTATTTCTAGAAGTTGCGTTGAGTTGTACGAGGAGCTTTTAAAATTGTTAAAAAAAATTAAGTAGACTTTGACGACGCGATGCTCGAGAAAGAGATTAAAGATGATATCTCTAACATGTGTTGCCTTTAAAAGATACAAAATTGTATGTTTTGTTTGGTCTAATCATACGGACGTGTCAAAAATAAATAATAGCAAATGGATGTGCATGACTCATGTGTTGTTTATTGGTACAACGTGTCCAATATTGAAGATATCAGTGGTAAATATTTAACGTAGATTATGAGATCGATCAACATGAATTATTTGACGAATTAACACGGAGAGGACCAGGTCTGCCGAACTCTGGAATCCCGCCCACTACTGCTGGCTGATTTTTGATGTCAACCTTGCTTGGACGTGCGGAACAACCGTCTCGACCGGAACCAACGACTAGAGGAATTTATTAAATGTGATGTAATTGTCGACCAGCTTAAGACACCGCTGTCGACGGTACAAAACGCCACTCGCGTCTTTTCAAGTAACCATGGACTGGATTGGACTTGCTCAACTACTCGAAGGAAGGGAAGTCCGTGCGGTTCACGGCCTGCGAAGCTGCTGGAATCCTCGGACCTGTGTCAAGGTCCTCGTGTGTTCTTCCAGGATCATCGAACCTTCGGCGACATCGAGATGCCTGATCGGGTCGGAGTCCTCGCAGCTCGATCATTCGGCGTAGAGAGGAATAAAACTATCGCAGACCCATGGTTACTTGGAAAAACGTGAATCGTTTTTGTACCGGTTGTGGTATCATCGTGTTGCACGGTTGTCGATGTCGAGCTTCTCGTACCGATAACCAAATACTCTGCTATCCGTGTTCTTGTTGTTGCGGAGGTTGATTCAACTGACTATGAGCAGATGACCGTTCTGATTTTTTTTTTTTTGATTACCGTATTGAACAGTTATCAGTATTTGATTTGTCGTATAGTATTATCGTTTGACTTTTTCTCGAGCATTTTATCCACCGTAATCTTTGACCACAAACCCCATCACTTCGGAAACTTCGAAGCTCTATGACTTTTGATAACGAGAAGCAGTAAGTGTGAAATACGATTTTCCGAATTGAGCCCCTCTGTGCAACAACTTAACTCGAGACAAGTTGTTGTTTCACACAGGGGGGCTCAATTTCACTGCGGAACTCTAAAGTCCGAAATCTCTCTTAACCGGCATTCAGGCTTGTCGAGAATTCGGCTGGAATGCCCTGTACCTTAATTCGTCAAGATCCTTCATCACCCGGTATGCCTACAGTATAATCTCTCGCCTCTCTTGGCTGCTCGATGGAAGGTCATGCCGGGTATACATTGTGGGAAATTTGAATGAATATTCATGGCATTTCAGAAACATAGTGGAGACGACGACGGAGGAGGAAGACAAAGCTGATTATTCTCCATCTCGCGCGCAGGTTCAAATTCTGGGCCTTTCGTGGTCAGACTGCAAACGCGTGCCATGTACGGGGACAGTGGCAAAATTTAAACGAAGCGTGTTGCTACGGGAGCTGGTGGTTAAATAAACTGTAACTTCTAATCCTTGGAGGGGATGAAACGAACGGAGGGTGAAGAAATAGAGAACTCTGTTTACCTCTTTTACTTTACAGTGACACCTTGTCTGTTTTAACTGTCTGTCGGCAGACCTTTGAATCGGCATTCGGCAGCTGCATATAGTTGAAAACAATCGTGTACGTCTTACGATTAGCCCACGTGCAATTACAAGCTGCGGACAACTTCACCCGCCAAGTTAAAACCGAATTTTAAACAGTTTATGGAACGATACTTTGTACCAATTTACCACAATTGACCACAATTATTTGCTTTCAATGTGTTTTTTGAAAGATCTTTAATTAGAGGAAAATACAGCACTGGCTCTTCACGAATGATACTCGCAAACTCGCCCCGGGAATTGAATATTAATTATCATCAGCATCCCCGTGCTGATGAAAAACGTACCGGTACATAATCAAATAACATGTTCGTTGTGCATTCAGCCTAACTTATTCACTTTTCGTTTGCCTTTGGAGTACGAACCTGATGGTGAAATTCGTAAAGCAATTTTTCTTCTAAAAATTCACTTCCTCTGATAGAAAAAGTTAAAAGAGAGTTCTTTTCGTCTCCTTATACATTCAAGCGCTTCCGGTCTATTCGATTATCAACCCTTATACGGTGCAGTGAAACTTGTACAGGTATAAACGATGTATATGAATTGACAGAAAATCATCGTACGTATGTACTTGGAAGTTTTGTCTCGCACCACCTTAATTTTCGAACGCTACAGCCTCGTTGCAAGAGAGGGAAATGTGCGCCGTTACTCCTGGGTTGTTTTAAAACGGCACAGCGTGATAGGTATATGGGCACTTCCTGAATTATACAGTGCGTGCGCCGCCTTGTGCTTCCACACGTGTAGCAGCACCAACAGCAACAGCACCGTATCGTATATTATTACACCGCTAACCGCAGACACGTGGTGGACTATGGACCACCACCACGTCGTTAATAGATTAACTGTACTTTTCGCACGTGTCATGGATATACTTTTTCGTTCACAAGAGTGAAAATTTGTCGGGAGGGACGCTGGGCGTAAACAGTCCATGTGCGGATAACGCCACAATTTCAAGCTTATTGTACGTTTGACGCGAGGTATCAACAGAGTTCATCCTGACGCAATCGTTCCAAGTTATCAGGGAAAATTACCCGGTATTTCATCATAGAAATCTGGATTATTCAATTCTGTGGAATTTCGCAGCTTCCCACATTTAAAGCAAGCCTGCAGTAATGATGGAACAGATTCAACAGTCCGTAACTTTGCACAACTCGGTTTGAACTCTTAAAATCGAGTGATTCCCGAAGCTGGCGCATTACGCGGCAATGATGACGTAGTTTTATAACACACGGTATTGTTGCAAGCCTTCACCTGGAGCGAAGTATATGAAAGGTTATCTGCAAAGCGGTTGATTGGGTATTGAAAAAGAACGAGTCTGTTGGGTGGTAATAGTTTGAAGAGATACTGTAATACCTACGTATCGGAGAATCAATCGGGTGCAAACTTTAGTTACAAGGCAAGGCGATTAACCCCCGCATTCGATTGTAAGAGATTACATGTAATTATTGTTATAGTCTGTCAAGACAACGATAATAATCGTAAATGTACTACAAAGGAAAGATAATACTTTTTACTTTGTGCCTCGAGTTTTTCCTTCTCTCTCTTCCTTATCGCAACGAATTCATCATCGCTTCCGATGAAAAGCTTTACGATATCGCGATATGAATTATCGGACAGACAAGTTACTCGATACTTTTTTTTCTCCCCGTTCTCTCAATCTTCGCGATTTTGTCCGCGAGCGTGCCGATGACTTTCCGCGAGGCAGAAACTTCTCCATCAATCTTCTAAACGTTTCGTTGAGAATTGACCTCACCGAGGTTCAAGGAAACGTCGACAGTTTTGATGGACGGACACGACGCGACACTCGTTCGGAGTTGTCGCACTCTTTAATTGCGCGACCAATAAACCGCGAGCAGCTCAACTTACACTGACGTTTCCACAATTCAGCTTTATACTCTGAACAATACCGACGACCGTTTCGTTCGCGGCAATTCCTACTTTTTATTCGAATTAACGTCCACGCCTGCAGCTGCATGAGCTGGGCTGATGACCAAATGACCAAAAACAATCGATTATTCTTTACCGATTAATCGAGTATAATCGATTATTCTTTCTCGCAATCGGTTTTTCTTTTTTACTCCCACGAACGCCGCAACACAATATCAATTTGTGTGATTAAAGTATCAATTATTATTAAATTCTCATTTACTAAGTACCTGTTTGATAGAATAAGTGAAAGATAAATGAATATTTTTACCTGAAATTGAAAAAATTTTTTTAATGAAATCGTGAATTATCAAAATAATTTTCCGCTATTAAGACTACATACTGAAATTTACGAAATTTTCGTTCCCAGTCTACCGTTTCAAGGAAATGCGAAAAAATCGGTTAATCGATTAATTTATACCGATTCAGTTGAGTCGTGTTCGATTTTTTGTTTCTCTCGATTAATCGACGCATCGATTATATTATTTTTAGCTTACAATTAGTGGCCATCGCTCAGAGCTACGTACATATCGTGTATAAATATGTTGCTTCTAATTCATTTTAAAGAATATCTGACTGGCTCGGGGCTGGTTTAATAATGCGAAATGACTGTTTGTTTCAATGTCAGGCCTCGGTAGACGATGACTTTCTCGTTTTGTCTCTTTAATTTTACCGTGTTTTTCATCCTCGCATCGACGCCCACTTCAATCTCTACCAAAAGACATCACGTAATCAATGTAATTTTAAAACTTTTTTCATTCAGGATCATTAAGCTATATAACCTTCGAATCGTAGAAGCTTTCGTGCGTACGCGTACACAGTGCAATCATCTTTCTAACGATCAAATAAATTTCGATACAATATTTTTAACGTTACGTTTCTTTTTAACTTCTTTCTTCCTTCAACGTCAAGTTTTTCGTCCACGCCCCAGCAGCAAAACGCGATAGTGTAGCTATCTCTGCTACTGCATTAGCTACATCGTGCATATGGAAGAGTGTTGATTAAAAAACACTGCGTCGAGGTTAACTGGCGTTTTTAAAAACGACACGGCACGTGCTGCGGTGACATGTAAATATATATAATAGTTCGCAAAGTGGATAACAGTCTGAATTAATTTCTTCGTAGAATTTGCAACTATGCATGTATTTGCGGTTTGCTACTACAAACGTTTAGTCTACTATACACGTGTATATATATATATATATATATACTTATACGCCGTATATTACGCCTGATGATTCTCGTGTTGCCCCGCACATCCGCATCTGGAACATGCGTCGATTATTCGTCTAGTTACTTGAACATCGATGTGACAAGTGGCTGGATAATGATGTTAAATTATCGATAAAACAGCGCAGCTTTGTGTACACCAATTAATATTATCTCGTTTACAATTAAAAGTACGTATGCATCTCGAACAGCGTCGCGCATCAAAGCTATACGTGCGATCGTTGAGTTGTTAATTATAAACTTACTACGTGATGTGAAAGTATGCCTCCACAGTGTAAGGCTCGAAGAGTGAAAAGAAAACTTGACGGCAATTGAGAGCGGAATCAAATGAATCATGGAACTGGGGTTAATACTGTAAATTAAATGATTTTTATTCGCAAATTGAAATAAATAGTTTTCATTAAAAAATTTTAGTATTCAAAAAGTACGTGGTATAAATTTTGCGAATTATTTTTACTTAGACTCTATTTTTTTTTTTCAACTTTGCCGAGTAACTCCTTGGTTGAAGAAAATTGCCGGCAGCATTTAGTCGTCTTCTTCTCGTAGAATAATGAGAACAAAGATTGATGAAAAAACCTGACTCAGTTTGCATGCAAGTCGCAAAGAGTGCTTGTCTTTCGTCTAGGTACATGGAGCGACAGAGTATGAAAGGAGTAAAATTGTCTCTGTTATAATTTAACAAAGAAACTTTCACACGTAGCCGGCTTTGTAATAAAAATGTGGCATGCACGCTGTTATTGTCTCTAAGTGCGAGGACGCGTCTTTGAGTCTCTGCCCTTGAATTTTTATTCCCGTAACAATTCCCAAACGAAATTCTTCGTGAAATTTTTTCTCTTGCATGGAGCGTTCGTTCGTTGAGATTATTTTTATCGTAATTTTATTCTGGTTTTTTCCTAAGTTTTATCCGCATTACGTTTCTTGCCGTCATGTATCTACTTATTCTTTAAATATACTCGTAGATGAATCGCACTAAGTCAGCATGCAGAAATAGTTTATTTCTTCTCCGTATAACAACCGGTATCTGGAATTCATTTTTGCGCGATATTGACGATGCTTTCTTTCACAGCAAATTCGTTATAGAATCATTTTGACCGACTTTTAAAGTAGCTTTAAGTTATTGATTTTAATCGATGACAAACCTGTGTATAACTGTTATTCAATCTTGCTTTGGAAATTTGAACACATATGAATATTTGGTTTTTTTTTTTAGACAAATGCTAATCGAAATTATTAGTTTTCGTATTATTATACATTTCGCGAACTTTTGGTCACATCGAATTCAAGGTTTTATCCCGCGGGACTCGAATTCTCGAAGAATAATGAATTTGTGAATTTCATCAAATCATTCAAATAATTGATACGGATCGCTAATATTTTACTCAATAATGTGAAATCTGACCGTGATGACTTGTTACACGTTATTTTAATGTTGAACTCTCAGGAATTACGTGCGTAAACGTTGTTTTCTCTTTCTTCTTCTATCTCTGTCTCTCTCTCTCTCCCTCTCTCTCCCGTATCGAAATGTACAACATTCATAAAAATTAAAATTTCGAAAGAATTTAATACGATCTTATAAAAACAACAACAACAAAAAACGGCAAAATTTGCATTCGAAACGATGATCGACCGATGAGGCAAAAGCCTTATATATTAGTTTCTTTGCAAGATGTCGGCAGATTCTCACTGCCGAAGATCGCACAAGGCGTTGCCTTTCATTTCGCCAAGTTTACTCGCCGTTGCGTTTCACACCGACGATGAGAGGTGGTGCAAGTTATACTCGCGATGAGACGAGGAGAACGAAATATAACGACCGACGAAAATACCGCTCGTTTGTTACGGTCATTGCCTCAGCTGTTCTCCGCTATCGAAATTTCACGATACCTGCCACGCCGCTTTGCCGTCCATGTCCGTCGATCGTTGGTCAACCGATTCTCGTTACGTAACCCTGCGTAATCAGGATCGCGGCATCTGGAGGATATATTTTATACATTATATGTATTGTCGTTTCGTCGAGCGGCAACGGCAGCGGCGTTTCAGAGGCCGCAAGATTTCTCTTCTCTCAATTCCCTCTCTGTGCGCGGCATTCGTTGGAAAAATCGTAGGTATTATCATGGGTATAAAAGATTTCTTGTCCATCAAGTTTTATCGATAATATATTATCGATGTCGTTGTATCGAAATCAAATCCACATACTTGACTATCTCTTGTCGCATCTCAAATGATTCGATGCAGTCATTGCATATATATGTATATATATACATATGTTATATATGTATATGTATTTTTTACTCGACGTATTTTTACTCGAAAACAACCCGATATATCAGCTCCGGCTAAACTTCTTCCCGAATGCCTATACCACACCTATACCTGATTCCTCATCATAGCGGAGCCATCCAAATATTACGTCACTGACTCGACTTGTGCTATTTTAGATCCACTTCGATCATCCTGTGATACACACTACGTACTAAATAACGTCATCCGAATGATCGTCCGAACGCGTTGTTATCCTTTCAACTTGAGGCCGCTTATTCGGACGAATTTTTACTTGTACAAAATCAATTTGACAAATTGATTACTGTGCGACGTAGTTTGGTATATTTCGTGGATGCCTGTGAATTATTATTGGCTGCAGTTGGTGATTCGAATGCTCGCTGATCGAAGTGGGAGAAGCTGTACGTTGTAGCACCGAATATAAATAATATAACAATCTAAGTACGCTAATTCTCGATGTTAATGATTTGTAGACGACCTTGACGTAACAATGTCTCTATCGTCTGGGTCAAAAGCCCTGGCATTGGTCTCGGAGCTGTTGATTGTTTGTTTGTTTTGTTAGTCATCCGAATGTTGCGCCAACAATTATACTCCGCGGTGTTGATACCGCTTATTGTTGTGCATATTAATTGCCAAAACGATAAATGATGAATTTAGTGTGAAACGTTTCGCAGTTTATCTTATAATATAAGTGTCGTCGTGATTTATTGTCCCGGTCGATAACGTAAAATGATATACTTGTAGGAATATATGTATATAATGTAATAAAATATTCGTCTTAAGAATTGAAATTTGTCGAATACACGAATAACGATATTATAAAGATATTTAAATTATAAGATGCATTGCGAATAACAAACGGAGTAGCGTTGATAGTTAGATTATACCTGCTTGCAGTTTGTGCTGGGAGAAAAGAAAATCTAACTACAGGTTCTCATTCGTTACTAATCGTTATTTACTATTTCTCCCTTTTTGTTTTATTTTTTTTTTTTTTTTTTTCGTGTGCTAATGATTACTTACTCCGATGCCAACTTGAATGTTATGAGAACGTACACTGCGTTTATACGTAAAAGCACTCTAGGCGTGATTTGATCGATCGGTAATCACTCAGTTTGAAATTCAATAAAAATTAGAGCTTCTCTGTGCCGCGGCTTCTCCACGGCTTGAATGTATAAATTCTATTTATCGGTGTATTTTTCCTGACGAGTATCTATGCACAAATTCAATTGATCTCTTATCGGATAACCGTGTTTTTTCCGGATTTTTTTTATGCCATTATTTGGCGTGTGGTAAGTTGGCCCACCACTTTTTGAAAACAAGTTAGCACGATTCAGCACAATTTTTATAATTATTCTTTTAAAAAATTGTCTTTAATTGCGAATTTTTTGGGAGACGTGAGCAATTTTTGAGATGCGAAACTTTTATTTAGTCTAATTTTTTTTTCTCGCCTGTCAGTTATCTCCAATTTGTCTATAGGCGAACAACGCTAGCAAAATTGTGTGTAGAAAAAGATCTACTAGTTTTACAATCCTGTCCGATTTCACTGATGACTCTTCGTTGCCAGTTTCTATTTTCCATATGCTCAACAGAAATTGCATCAGTACCCGAAATAAAATAATATCCGCAAAATCGATGAGAATAAATAAGTTTCCCAAGCGAATTGATACTGCGAATTTTTCCTTTCCGTGAAACTTAAATCAAGAATGAAATACCGAGAATGTTTTGGATGCACAATTTTAACAAGTTGAAATACAGTCACGATTCCACTAATGTAAGAAGGAACTTTTCAACAGCTTGTTTTTTTATCCTGCACCGTTGTGGATCGAATATCACTCGTACGGGTATTTTTTCAGTATAATTTTTGCACCGCGCATACATTATTTATCATATCCATCATACGCCATTAGCTATGCAGAATTTAATTAGCCGTGACTACATTTATCGATTAATATAACCTGCTTCGTACGTAACATAAATCGAAAGATAATAAATCAAATTTTCATGAACAACATCAAACGTTTCATAATTATTTTCTTTACGCAGGACTTGTAGAAACTCGATATCGATATAACGCATACAGAATAGCACAATGCGTTAACTTTTCAATTTTTATCCTACGGCCAAGCCTAGTTTGTGATATTAAAAAATAAAATATGTCGGCACACGTGCCTTATTCACGTTACGCGTATACGTGCACGGCAATTATATATTCAGTTCACGTTTATAGTGGTAATAAAATTCGATTATTAAAGCGACATTCGAACGAACTTGAGCCCTTGTCGTAATTGGCGATGACGCTTAATTCTATCCGAGTTTCCTCACGGTCTCAATCTAATCACATACACAATAGTGCAGAAATTAATCCGTGTGCGAATGTTGCGTTTTTTTGAAGCGATGACGGCTCGCGATGCTGCTGATTTAGTCTTCGCGGATTCCAGCGCGATTGTGTCAATACCGCAAACGGCTTCGGCTTCGCTTCTCCTTATCGTCGTTGCTTGTTGCTGGACGCTGCGCACGATTGTTACCATTTTTAACCAGAAGAGCTAGAATCTGCGCGTAACGATCGCATCCGCAGCATGCTGCGGATACATATTGTTTTTTCTCTTCCTTACGAGTCTATTAGCGCAACAACGACTTCCTCAAAGTTACGTCAATGTTAAAATAAAAACCTCTGCGAATACGACCGACTGAATGACGGAGTGACGGGGGTAACGATGAATATATTTGTCGCTCGTATTCCGCATAATAAATGCGAATCGCCTATACATATCGTCTATGTAAATGTACAGTCTTCCGTGTATGAACTTACGATCCGATCGACATCAAAGTCTCGAATTTATTTCGACGAAGATATACTCACGCGAAATTCTCAGCATAGGGTCGGTTTCTGTATTTAATCGTTGCGCCATTGCCAATAGAGTCATGTGTATAAATACCTGGGCATGCGCGATGTTACACCATGGCTCATTGGTGTTTTTCTCTGTACGCGATCTTTTTTACCGTTGCGTGTATTATATCACTATATCTTGTACCTATTTGCAAGAAATATTCTACGTTCGAGACAGAAAGAAAAAGATTAATCAAGTTACGAAAAGCGATTTATACAAACTTGACATCGCATTTTGTGTTAAATCCAGAGACGAAGTTAGCGGGCAGACTGTGACTTGGGCATTTTTTCTCAGTTGCCGTTTTGTTAAAATATTAATAAAATACAAGTGTGTAACTTGAGTTTGTAAAATGAGATAAATTAATTATATATTTTTTTTTTTTTATTTCGTATTGCTTTCCGGCTTTCTGAAACTTTTAATTTATCGATTGTTGTACCAAAATGAACAAATCCAATATATTATTCGACATTCCGAAAAACTTCTTCACTCAAATTTCTCCTGCAGTTTACGCAAATGATAAAAGCTTTAGATTCGAAAAGATACAGAGACGTTGACAGATAAAAATTTATTTGTTTAATTTTTATACAGCTGTCATCGATATTTCTGAGCCTGACGAACGAATCAAATCGAGTTTATTGCGAGACCCTTGGTTCTACTAATACCAAATGATTGTTCTCAATATTTGAAGAAATTGAACTTTTCACTCCAACAATCACAATGATTGTTGCAGAGCGACTTCGTAATGTTCGATTAATCTTTTAGATTCAGTTCGCAGAAGAACTGTACGATTATAAACATTTGGTGCGCGTATCGTGAATTATATTTAGATGCAACATGATACGTGTTATACTTTATAAAAGTAAAAATTTATTTATAATGTACTTTGTGTTTCCAGTCTCTTAGTGTTGTTCAATGATTTGGAGTTAATTTGCCCTGATGCTAACAATAAGTTACCCTCGATTGTTTTATATGCGCAAAGAACCCACAAGACTTTTCCCCTCTTGTTATGTATAACGTACAGAGCGGTGACGAAAGTGCAGAAAAGCGGAAGAGAGAGAGAGAGAGATTGGTTAATTGATTTTTATTCATGCCTTGGTTATACTTTGCGGCAACAAATTGTAAACAATGGAAACAACATAAGTTAGACAAATCGTGGAGAAAACATGATACAATTTAAAATCGTGTAACATATGATTAATTATAACTAATGACAGTTCATTGCGGTACATTAATAATAATTGGTTATAAATAACGAGTAGATATTCACGGAAAAGTTTTAATTGTACATACATTATTCGGTAAATTTTTATTTCTGTTTTTTTTTGTAATTAATAATAGCTGGCCCGAGGCGTGAATTGAAAAAGAGAATGAAAACAGCTGAAAGTGACATTTAGAAAAAAATTCTATCACTTTTACGTCTCAGATTATTTTCGACGTTTTTTTTTTTCTATCTTTTTATTTACCGTTACAGGCACTTATCCAGCATTTTTTCATTCGCTTGTTCAGTTGCATTATACAGCACCTACGGGATTCGTAGTTGCTGATTTTATTTGGTACAGAAAACTAACGAGATTCGGACGCTCGTTTACATGCCCCACCCAGTCTTCTATATTTAGAACTTACAATCTAAACGCGTGTTGGAAGACCGTAGGAAAAGATCGGCAGCAGGGAATTTGTATTATTATGTATACAGTGTATATACAGGATTACGCAACGCTATAAGAAAAAAAAGGTTGAATTTGTATGTTTGAAAGACGATTTTTAAACACAGCATCTTTAGGCGGCACCGCGATTTTCGACAAAATACAAGAACGGATGTTTCTTACACACGTTCATACAGACATAATATAACCTACGATACGCATATCACCACGTGCTTTGAAAAACATTTATCAGGGGCTTATCGTATTATAATGTAATACAATATTATGCACCGCGCACACTTGCCAAAAGAAGGTCAAGGATACACGTGACGTTTAAGTAGCGTAGGATAACTTGTATAGTTTATGCCTGTAATTATACCTGTAACATGGTCGTTGAAGACGCGCTGCAGGGGATTTTATGGGTAAGCAAAATGTCTGATATCTATGGCCTCTTGAAACTCTATCTTGATACCAAGCCGTTGTTCCAGGTTATTGTAGACGCGGCGAGGCGAGGCACCCGGTATAATATTATACAGGTACAGACCGTACAAGGGACAAGTGCAGGGTAATTGCTAACCGAGCACACTCACCCTTGTACCGTCTTTTGCCACATTTCGTGTTAAAATCACGCAGGATAAACTACCGCCTTTTATCGATTCAACGCGTAGTAAGTACGTGCTTTGTGTCGTATTATCTATGTATTGTGCCACGCGTGTTCGCAGCGAATTTTATATGCAAATACATAACCCAGAAGACTCGCGAAACGGTAGTAATAAACATAAAAATAACAATGCGTTTAATGTGATTCACGCGAGCAAGTCTCACGAATCGATAAGGATGATACGACGAAGTAAATTAAGCTCATGTCGGCTTTTTATTTATTTTTTTTGTTTCTTTTTTACAAATATCTAACAGCTTTTTCAGGCGAGAGATAATTTTAATGCTGCATTTAAATTTATAAAGTTATTAGCTTTGTCGATGTGCTGTTCTATTTTATTTTTTGTTTTATTTTTTTTTTTTATTCTACCCGGTTTATTTAACATTCTCGTTGGAGAAAAACTCGCTGTCAAGTGTTTAAACACCTGTATGTAATATCAGGGACGATGAGAATAATTTCTTTCGTTGTTAAACGCAGATAGAAGATTTTTTTTATATACATAAACCACGAGTAACAAAGTACAAATCATCAATCTGTTGTGGTATCTTGAAATGATTTTTTTTTTGGATTAAGTTGATCAGGGAAGATAACACTTATATACGTACGTACATAATTGATGATTGTAAAAAATAATCTTACATGATGAGCGATTTCTGCAGCTGACTGGGTATAATAGCCATCGTTGCAACGTGACATTTGTACTTGTGACACTTGCAAAAAATTGTTGATTCTTTTATTAATTGTTTTTTTTTTTTTTTTTTTTGTTTAATCGCATTCACGTTAATTCACAGCTGTATAAGTAAGAAGGAAAAATCTTATGAAAACCGACTCACGAAGAACGCGGCGTGAATTTTTATGTCACCACGACGATTAGTCGTAACGCAGGTTGTATGCGTATTACAGTTCGTGTACGTACACACATGATCGCTTCGCTGCTACTGAGACGAGTCAGTTTTTTCATGCTACTGGTAGCCTGCAGTTTGAATTAATATCGCTAGAGAAAAAATAAAAAGAAGTAACACATAAAACAGATGACTCGGCAGCGCAAGTGGTCTCTTGTGTTCGTAATCGTCACTCACTCGATAATTAATTTTTCATCATAAATTCCCCTGGGTGATTATAATAATAATCACAGACGTGTCGAACACACAGGCGCTGCTCTCATATATCCACTCATACGTACATATGCATATATATACGTATTAAATTATATTATTATATATATCGTATTAGTTTTTACTAGCACATCGCTACCAAGTCGGCTCGATGTGATATTTTAGCCTTGTTATTTGTTTTTCGTACGTATATACAGGCATCTGGCATTAATAGTCGTTAGCTGGCGTGAGACGTTATTTTTTATTTTTTATTTTTTTATTTTTTTATTTTTTTTTCTCTTCACGCGCGTCTAATATTTCATCTCAACTTTTCTCCCGTGGATCGAATTTTATTATTATTTCATCCTTTTCTGGATCCCTTCCGCTGGCTTGGCTCCTTGATGATCCGTACGTTCCAGACTCTGGTGTTAGGTGTCTGCGTCATCGGATCGACGATACCGGCTGTCGGCTTATCCCTGAAAAAATTTATACGATAGCCTTTTACTCTGTTGATTATATACGCCGTGTTTGTAAATTGTGCGTTGTAAGCTTTGCGGATCGTCGAGCGTGTAATATTCAGATCTCGTGCGCCAAAGAAAGTTTGTAATAATACTTGAGAAAAGTAATTGATTCAACCAATTTTGATATTGGTACATTAATGTCTTTTCATTCTTCGATTTAATTTTTTTTTTTTTCTACTTTATTGCAATATACATCAGTCAAGAGAAATAACGCGCGGGTGAAAAAAAAACGAGACAGATACGTTGAAAAGTAAAGGAAAAAATGCTTTCATCGTCTGCAGGAGGCGGTAGTTAATTTTTTTCTTCTTTTTTTTTATCAGAGTTTTCTTTGCGTCGACGGCGGCATGATCGTTAAAACTTCGTGCAAATTTCGTGACCTATATTCTCAGGCCGAACGGATCCTTGCAACGTTCGTTTTACTATATCGTTAATCAATCTCCAGTGTCTATATCGCTGCATTATTTTGCGCGAGACGTTTTTTCATTCCAGAAGCTTTTGTACAGTTTTATAATATCGATGTACGGAAATATCATTATATGTATTTATAAACGAACGGTTGGTGTTACAGGTGAAATGATTTTATTCTTGCTATATGGTTGTTATTTTCTTGAAACTCTGTACACGAGGCATGCAACAATTTTGCTCCAAAGCGCGTATAAATCACGGATCTATGCGAATTTGTATTACGCAACATTGTATTTACACCATGCCGAAGGCGATTCAAATGAAAATTATAACTCTGTCATGGTTCCACTTGTAATTATTGCCCCGGTTCTAAACCAGAATAAGATCTAAGATAAAAAAAAACGAAAAAACAAAATACTTCACATATTCAAATTATGTTTTCCTCCGCTAGATGGGAAATGAATGGTATAAAATAACCAGATGGCGAACGAAACTGTTACGAAACTTGATAACATTCGCTCGACGGCGAGTCAAATTTAATTTACTAAATATAAACAGCCATAAACATGAGCAAAACAACGAAGTTGAAGTTAGTAACGTTAACGTCGCGAAACATCGGGAAGAAATTTATTATTTTGCAATCTTAGAATGACTTTCAGGTAGTTAGCTTTTGAAAAATATGGGTATGTTTGCTTCAGTATGATTTACTTAATTTCAGACAATTCTAATGGTGCGAAGTAAAGATTTTTCCCGAACATGCATCGTTACAGTAACCTTACTAACTTCAATCGCATAACGTTTTTATTCCCGACATAACATATATCGAAAATATATTCAATTCTTGTGAATCACACTGAAATATTAATGATGAAATACCGTAATTTTTGGTTAAGAATCGCTATTCCACTAAAATGCTTGCGGCGCTACGAGCGACAACAACATTAATTCCTTATAAGCTAATTATCGATTTTACAAGATTATGTATACGGATTGAATATGAAAATTGATCCGCTTTCGAAGGATAAACGTGTTGGGGGGGGGGGTTAGAAAGATGAAAAAACAGAAGGGCAACAGTATCGAATTTTCAATGACGCGAAAATCTAATTTGTAGAATCAGAATATAGAATGCTAAAATGTAGAATCTTTAATATTTCCATATTTCTGGAATTTCTGTGTTCTCAATTTTCTATGCTCGGACCTTCTACATTTTTACAACTCTACGAATTATAATTTCGCGTGTTTGAAAATTCGACATTATAGTCCTTCTATAAATCGGCCGTTCTATCTTTTTAACATCATTCTCCGCCACTCGCGGTTTGCCTACGTATTTTCCACATGTAATATTCGACGCTCTCGCAAGAGTTTCGACACTAGTGTATAATTTTAAAATTATTGCACATCGATCAGGTCCTAAAAATTGGTTAAAGTTTCATTTTAATATTAAGATCCGAAATTTCACGCAGTCGCAGCAAACGTAGCATCGACATGTTTTTCCCATGGAATTTTGGCCAAGGTTAACCGTGCCTGTCGAGAGGTTACAAGCGACAAAAATTTTATATCACACTTCGGTTCGACCATTTGCTCTGCATGGAAAAAGATTGGTGAAAGATAACACCTGAGTTATACGGTTATCTATACGACGCTATAGGACTTGAGCAAGGCGGCCGCGAGACTCGTTCATCCCCAAAGAATTGCTTATCGGCTCTCTTTGCAGAAGGGTGGATTCTTCCGAATATACATATTTATGTATATTAGTTTACAAATGCCCATGTAGGCGAGGAGACCAGGTTTTCCTGTCGCCTCGGCATTTTCAATCTTCGATCTAATCTTTTCTCTCGGTTCCGGGGGATTTAAGGGGGGTCGCCAATAAGGTTAAAACAAATGGAAAATGATCTTTTGATTCAAGGTTTTATGGTGGCTAGAGTAATGAACGTAACAAAGTGAATCGAAACGGGTTTGAAAGCTGCGGATTTCCGCTTTGATACACGACCAAGTATTTTTAAACCATCCCAAAAATCGACTCCTACTATAAATCGTCCGTTCAAGTCGAGCTCGTTGTATCGTATTAATGATTATTTTACTCGTTGCAGATATAGAGTTGATTAATTTCACTGCATAGATTATTTTTCTCTCGTGCGGAAGAAAAAGAAGAAGAAAAAAAAACCGATTTGCATTGGCTCAATCGCGTCAAGTACAATCGCACCCACGTGTTTATGTGCGCAGATAAGCGAGGGTGGCAGATATACATATCTGCTTATTTGCATATATAGGCCAAGGATCTTGAATAGCGACTCGATTTCCGAAATTCCGTTCGACTATTTCGGAAGATATATTTTACGGCGAAAAAGACAGTGTGTGTAATTTACACACCGAACAAATATGGCCACGCTGTTTAACCGAACGAGGTACGATGCACTTGCACGAATGTGTGTATATATGTATATATATATATACTGAAGTTTGTTCGAGTTGGCATTTCGCCATCGTACCGCCGAGCTTTTGTCAAGCTTTTACTTGCCTCGGGATTTTCCTGAGGCTTCACTGTCCATTCTTACACAATCTAGGTGAATGAAACTGAAGTATTATATACCTATGTCTATAGAATCGGATTTTTTTTACCTAAAGGTTATACGTTATATAGAAAAGTGCCTCAGATACGCAGCGATTGAAATGTCTCTTTTTTTTTTTTTTTTAATGAGAATCGACAAGAGCGGCCACACAATGTAGGGTCAAAATATCATGGAGTGCGGAAGGAAAATCTGATTGAAAGAATTTCAAAACATGCGAATGTGACGTATAGAATTGTCTGCATGCAAAAAGTTGAACAGGATGTCTAGCATCAGGAAATTCTTGGCAAACCAGGGAAAAAAGTATATTTTGGAATATCGGTGCAATTTTAGAATCTTCAAAATTCACAGAAAGTCAAAACATAGAAAAGTCAAAATGTAGAAAAATTAGAGTATAGAGAACTGTAGTATAAAATTGTCACAACGAATAAGAATACATCGGCATTTTGACGGTTCTATATATTGTTCTGATTTTCTATACTTTACCTTTAATTTTTTCTGTACTTCGGCTTTCTAGACTTTGAAATTCTATGCAATACATTTTCGCATATTTGAAAATTCGACATTGTCACCCTTTTATTTTCTAGTTTCTCTACATTTTTTACTCAACCCGAATTCATCAGTTCTACACATCCTCGAATATGACGGTGTTCAATGTTGATTATATTATGATAACGCAGAAACGCCATACAAATCATTATATACGAATGTACAGGATGTTTGAAAAAAATAACCGGGAATATACGGGAATTTTATTCAAAATGTGTAGAAAGTATTGGAAATCCCAAGTATAGAACCGTCAGAATGAATCCGAATGTATTTCTTTTTTCACCGACAATTTTTTGCCCGTCGTAATGCTTACTATACCCACACAATATGTTGCAGGAAAGGAAAGAGGAAGGGAAAGGGATTTGCAATGATGAGAATTGCCTTCGTTAGACAATTCAATTTTTAGATTCCTCGTCTTGTATATATATATATAATATATATATGTGTATATTACGTCACCAAAGATTTATCGTCGCTGAGTATTTTTCCCTTCAAACCTCGTCTCCACACGCACTACGCGTCTATTTTTACCTGAGGAAGATTTTTTTTCCTTCCTTTCGTTCTTTCTTCGTCTCCCAATCGGTCGAAAGGATCGACTCCTCGATAACGCAATCAAGACCAGAGTGAAGACGCAATTCCAAATATCTTACGGCCACCTATCTTGCCGCCGATACAGTTCTACGAACAAAAAAAAAAAAAAAGAAATAAAAATCTTTATATTTCGTTATCGCCGCCATACGAAGAAGAAATTTTGCCGGGTTCTGTAATTGGGGCGAGCGATAAGTCGACAGGGAGCTTGTTGTCGCTAGTTTCATGGTCGGAACGATGCGCATACAATTTATGATACAGCTTGTCGTTATATTGAGGAAAAGAGGTGAGAAGTAAGTCGTACATTCGGTAAATTGCTGAGTCGAAATGATACAATTTTACTTAGCTAATTTTCTGTCTTTTTATGTCCAGTAGTATTTATCGTTTCTATAATTTTATCTCAGACGTCAATTCGTCGAGGATTTTTCCGCAGTTCACGAAACAGAGCAACGGTGCAATTTACGATTAGAATCGTTGCACGTAGCATCGATCATCGCTTCAAACGTATAAAGAATGCAGATTATGCGACACTGCACGTAGACGTAGACCTAATGCAACGTTGTGCCGCTTGATTCTTATTGGTCGAGGGATCTTTAATTGAAGATATTCCAGCCACAGGTTGACCGTACTATGCCGGAAACGGAATTGCCAATACGGATACGTTATAGCCTTTCATCCAGGATATTAACTTCCGCGTTTCCCTTTCACAATTGTCGCGATTTCTGTGACGAACTGTAAGACTATATGGAAGTAATCGTGCGTCGAAGGCAATCATTCGACACGATTGGAGGATTTGAAAAAAAGTTTTGTTCTTTTATTCATTATTAGTTTGAAAACACGCGTCTTCGGCGAATGATTAAATTAAACGCCTGTAAGGTGAACGGTTTCGATTTTCTCTATATTGTTACGTCAACTCGATTGTAACTCAAATCAATTTAGTTACACAATTGATCGTGTGCAATTTGATTCGAGCCTCCATACGCAATCAAACGATTATTGCTTTATACGGAATTATACCTATACTACATGCTTATATGTGCTTCCTTACTGTTTTATGACTCGTGCGAGGATTAACACGACGAGTCGAACAGTATTGGGTAAGACTGTCTCGTTTATGCATTATTTTATTGACGTATGTAATATTGGAAATTTTTACCACGTAATGCGGTAATTATCCTTTTTATTGTACATACGGATAACGAGTATTTTAATTCTACGCAACCTTTTCTTTTTCTTCGCTGCAGTTTCTTAATAACGTTTTTATTTATTTTTTTTTATTTTTTTTTTTTATTTTGCCAACGCACGCACGTTTCCTCGATGCAGCCGATCGTTTGCTCATTATTAATCGTTTCTTACGCAGCATGAACATATCTTGTTTTCCGTCGACGGATCAAACGTCACAAGATTCATTCGTTTGCATATTATCGCCTCTTACAGTGCTCGCTGCTGCACAATATTGTATATCCTCAAGTTATTCGCCGCGAGGATAATGCAAACAACAAACATGCACAAGCAATGAAAATGTTTAGCATCGCGTAACGTGTGTCATACTTAGAGACTATACTTACTTCTTACCTGCCCGGACATCATGCTTAACCGTCTAAATATAGATTAATTATGTTTGCACAGCGCCTCTGGTTATATTTACCTACATTTATCGGCATAGCCAGCTAGTACGTACATACCCACTTATATTATATATAAGTTGCACGCGAAGCGGAGAAGCGGGCTGTAATGGTAATAGTTATTTTGACAAACAAACATTATCCGATGCATGTAAGTCAGGATCGAATGGATGGAAATAATGAATGGCGTATCGTACCTTGTAAGCGACTGCCGCCAAATCGATACACTCTCGTCATCCACTGAACGCCCACGTGTAGAATATATTCTCTGCCCATCTCATTGTCATAACAATTCGTAAAAGAGTTGTCCGTGTTGTGTATGCGTTTCGCGAATTATTATATACCAGAGAATAATATACGTACATATTATAATTATGTATAATGACGCAGGGTGAGAAACGTCGTGTTTTGGTTGATAATATTTCAAACCTAAATAAGGATAAAATTTAAAAATGCGCGTTGTTTACGGCGTACCTATGCAAAGATATGTGGAGATTCTGCTGTTAGTGTTATACTATACGCTAGATATACCTAACATTAATATCTTGCATCAAATTCCATAATCATGCCATCTCCGAATGAAACTGAGGCTCGTTCCGTATGTCGTTGTAGAATTTCAAATTTTGAAAGTTCTTCACGCGCGAACATGGAAGACCGGGTTCAAACCTGTCGCAGGGATTTGGATGAAGCATCAAGTTTGTAAAAAAAAACAGAGACGGCAGTTTTTTTTTTTTCGCTACCGTAGCCAGGTGTGCAGTATTTAAGCTAGACGTACACGTAACAATTATACGGATGATCGAATATCGAACGACGGCCAAGTGTAATTTTCACGAAAGACGTTGCAGCTATTCGCTGTTAACTGCAGTATTGTTCTCATATATCGCAATAAAGAAGCGTATGCTTGGAGCCCACGCGTGCAGAGACAAGAAATCACCTTGTACTTCTGTATATTTTTTTCGTGCAATAACGCGAGCTGAAGAATTTAACGTTACATAAAACAGGTATATCGGTCTATCCATTCGTCGCGTAAAATTACGGACTACTCGTTGACTACTAATGAACTAGTCTATACTTTACCGCTGGTCTAAAAGTTTTCCCTATATATATATAGTGTGTATTACATGTTCAAAAATTGATCCAGTTATAGTTTTGCCGATCAATCATAGAGCGAAGCTTTTTTCTTTAAACTTTTTTTTTTCTTTTCTTTAGAAAGTGTTGGCACAGTTATAACATCGCTGCAGAGATTCGCTCGCGTGCGGGTGCAGCTTTCGGCCCGGTTCTATATTCGATGGAATTTTAATTCTCCGTATACCAAACGTTACAAAACTTGGTTGGTTAAAATGAAGCAAAGAACCTTGAAGACAGCCTTGCCGCAGGCTCTGTCATACCGTAAGAACGAATCGACGATCCAGCTATCGTGCCCCCCTATACGGTTTCATGTAATATCTGGCGCCACATCACGCCACGCCACGCCATGCTTTGCTCTCCATCTCTCGCTGATACCTTACGTATGCACGTACACACATACACACGCACCTTATAATTTCACGTGCAATCGACAACGTGCGCCATTTTAAAAATCCGTACGCGCCAGCCGGCCCAGAAAATGTAGCTTTTCGAAATTCCGTATAGAACGCTGGAAGCGATCGTTGCCTGCATAGAATTTCATTGGAGAATGGAATTAAGTTGCAGCTGCCGCGAAATGTTTGCGCAGCGTTGCGTTTGTGTACGCGGTCGTTGAATAGCTTTGAATATATTTCAATCCAACTAAACTCGGTGATTTAATTTTCAAATCGTTTGGCACACCCGTCCGTATCTTTCCTGAAAGTTTGAAATTTAATTCACGTCGTTGAGACGTCAAACCGCAGCATTAATTTTGCAACGTAATTTAATCACTCGACTTATCCGTTCGTCCAACTTTCGTCGTCTATGGACTGTTTGTTGAGGAACAAACCTGCAGGCTTAATTATTTACTCTCTAAACGGAAGACCTCGTCACGCGGTTCCTCCTCCGCGAGTTATCCGAAGTAGATCACGACTCTTGATCCTTTGTTACATATGTAGAGTCTATAAGTTAGTTGAAGCACCCTTTGAACTTGGGTGTAGCAACGTTCTCCTATAGTTCCGGAGCAAGACGCACTAGATACACTGCAGTACAACAAACGAAAATTAATCTGTATTCATGGGATGATTATCGCGAGTAAACTCTACACAATGTGCACTATCTACATATGTCATATATTCGGTCAGTTTTTGAATTTTTCGTACAGAATTGAAATTTGAAACCGACTTTGCCGTCATCAGTGTCGCATATCGCTGAGAAATATTCACTGCCTCGGTTGGTCGTACTGTATATAGAATTTGGTAAATCAATAGACGTGGTAAACGTTGCAGAATCCCTACTAATTGCAAGAGAAAATTCGTACTTTTCTCTGTAGCATACCGAGTGAAGTTTTTTCAAAACCATGTCACCCTACCCCGATTGTCCTTCTTCTTATTCGACGATTCGCTGCTCTATTTCCTCTGCGTATATGACACGATAATTGCGTATACCGCGTTATGCTACACTACCGCATACGTCTTAAGGCGTACAATTAGTTACCGGTGAAAACTGGTACCTAAACTGTACGACAAGTTGTAAGTGTAACGTTATACCTAGGTTGAGTATAAGTTGGTACCGATTGAGAATTGAATGTATCTAAGAAGAGGAATTTTTTTTTCTTTCGTTTTACGTCTGTAAAACTCGTTTCTCTTCTTACGTCTGTGAATGTCTCGGCGGCGTCTGTTAATTGTTGTTCCTTACTGCTCCTGCATTCGTGTACATTGCACATGTGTCGTTCGATCGATCCGCTTGCACGTGTACATCCGCAGGCGTTATTGTCACGGCACCGACTATGCATACGTACTTGGGGAATAAAATTTCGTTCCGAGGATTTGGCTCGTACCCTCATCCACATTCCGCAGAGACTAGGTATGTGTTACGAAACAAGGACGGTCGAAGGTTGTCCCTTGACCCGACGACGCGACGAGGCGATGCGGTTTTAGTTCTTCGTCGTCTGTCTTCTATTTCGATGTTTTTACTCACACGTCCCACGAGACGTTTCTTTCTCCCAATGCTTGTGCCAAGTTTGTTGTCGTGGCGTCAATGAATGACCTTCGCGAACTCTGCAACCTTCGAAGAATTTCAACGTCCTCAATTTACATCCCTTGTGAGCTTTCGAAACTGTAAATTCTTGGACCAATTTTCATCCGTATTACACGCCGGTACTTGTTTCCATGATTTTCATCTTCTCTCTGGGTCAGAGAACGTTACGTCCGTATTCCGACAACCGTGAAAGCATCACTTGAAACCTCGCAATCTAATATACGTACGTTGATAATTTCTCCCACCGAACACCGACCGAAGTTTACCCTTGAAGTCTGTAAAGATTTCTCGAAAGGTACTTCAACTTGTTATACACGCTTCGCACGCACCTTTGTTCTATCGTCTAGCTGTACACGTAGCATGCAAACGGAACCTCGTCCATCCCGCGAACATTGGTACATCGATAACGTAATGAAACATGGGCAACTACCCACCGCTGAAGTATTACATCGTATGCACGTACCCCAACTTCTTTCACTCTGCAGACTCTCTCGCCTGTCTTACAGAAATGTGCATAGACGCCATATACACTGTCTTAAATACCTCGACGGATGGCAAGTCTGGGCTGCACGTATGTTGCACAACATCTACTGGTTTGTATTTCATTCCACGCCGGGATTGGAAACACCGCTGTACTCTGCCTAAGGGTCAATTAATCCATCTCTCTCGCTTTCTCATTTTTCCGACAAATAATTTACATCCTACATTATACTTTTTTATCCAAATCCACGAGTTTAACTCGTCGAAGAAAAGTGAGCGTGCATTAAGGTTCGCATGAAAATAAGTTGGGGTGGTTTTTTATGATCAGATTTGAAGTCGCGTAATCCATTGCATGTTAGCTAAGCATTGCATGAAAATCCATTTGCACAGCACTGCCCAGTCGTTGTTACTGGTCTTTGACGCACGTGCAATTGTGGAACTACCTTCCACCATGCGAACATTTATACTCTTTCGGACGTTAGAACTGCAACCAGTCAGATTGATTAATTTCACAGCAATGCGTTTGCGTAGGACTGAACAGTCGATATAGAATCTTTTCAGTTTTGCTTTCTGTGCAGATGTCAAATTTCGTCGCGCGTCACGTCACGTCCAAATATTGAATTAAGATTTTACGATTACTATATTCAATTAAGCTTCGGCGACACGACAGGGAAATATCGTGGACGTGGGACTGTTGGCAGCGACATTTATACACTGCTTACCTTGACGAGGCTTGGCTTAGGAATATTTTGGCTTCCGCGGATATTTACCAGCGTCGTGACGCGTTTGTGGGACTCTTATCGCAAGAAAAAATAAATGAATATAAATAAAAGGAAAGAAAAGAAGAAAAAATTGATGAACGAATTTCTGTCAGCCCATTTTCACCAGCGGATGTTCAATCCGTGTACTTTTCGTACTGCAGTTTGAGACGAGACTGGAAAAACTTGGGAAAGGATCGAGGAATGTACCTCGATACGAAATCCACTGGTATAAGTTTCGTGTTTCATAGCCAGTCATTAGCGACACTAGCGACTTTATTGGTTTAGGAAAGTTTATTTCATCTGGGACAAATACAATTTCGTTGATTGATGACCTCTTCTTGAATATCGAATAATAATATCAAGTATCAAACTAATCAAAAATACCACATCGAGGCGTTTGTACGTTTATACAGGTATCGCACGCATGCGCATTCCGTTCAATAATGGATAATGTATTGGAGTATGTGTTTCATTTGCTTCTTTTGAGGGACGCCAAATTTTCACAACCGAGAGCCACACAAATAACAGTTTGAGAGTTATCGTTTGATCAAGCTTTGAATTATACACGAACCATTTCGTGTTAGCTTCGCATCGCTCAAAGAGAAGTGTAAACATTGTTTAAAACAAAAACTGGCATTACTTTCTAGTATAAAAATTGGTAGCGCTCGGAATATTTTTCGTGTCAAAGAATAAGCAAAAAAACAGCTCTTTGTCGGTTTGTGAAATCTATGGAATCTCTCCCGTCCATAGACGTCAAATTAATAAAAAAAAAGATTTTTTTTTTCAAACAGATCTATCGTACTTGAAAGATTGTGCTTTGTATCGTTTGGAAAAATTTCATTTCTGTCTCAATGAAACCGGGTTACGGAAGTACAGAATCCTCCACGTGGCTTCTCTCCACAAGATATGCTATCTTCTAGCTCTCGCGTGATCTATGCCAAATATAACATTAAATGATTCATCGTCAAATCAAAAATACATGTAATTTTCAGAGAATCATATGCGTGGTGACATGTTAATATAATTATTATCGTTAATTTTTTTTATTGCGATTGTTACAGCATAATTTTGATTATTTCACTGTCTTACGGTGGTCAAATTAAAGGATATTAGATGATCTGCCTGAGCAGGCACCAACTATACTTTTATCTAACCCTTAGTTCTCGGTCTTAAAATCGATCTTCTTCGCGCGATTATAATTAAAAAGACGCCAATTATCACGACGAAGATAATTCGTTGAACTTCAATAAACAATTATCCAAAATCGGTAGGTAGGTAGGGTTCGCTTCTGCGTGTGCATAAATCATTCAGAGACAAAGGGAGAACGACGTTTTTGAAATTAAAGTACCTCTCGCCACTGCTGTCCACTATACATACACCATCTTCGGCGACTGACGATATTCGCTTCATCCCCTGAAATGAACCATGGCTGGGGGGTAGGGGCGGGGTGGGGGACATTGACCGAATCACGGAACAAACTAATTACCTTATACTACAAAAATCACCGCGGGTCTTCCGCCCAACTCTCGAGGACACTTTTTCTGCCTCTGATGGAAGCAGAAAATCTCGGGTGCCGTCCAGACTGGTGCGATTGATGAATTAGAAGACTCTTCCACGTGGGACAGTGCGCAGTTGTTCAAGGGTTGAGAAGAAGGCGGAATACTATATTCACTAATCAATGTCGACGACTGTCGGGGGCGCCTTGTTACGTATGCGGGTTATCAAACGCGTCCTTGACTGTCACGCGCTTCCGTTCTCAATTTGACAAGCATGAAAATCATGAATGAAACTCTTCTCTCGCATGATTTTGCCGCTAAACTCTTTGCCGATTGTGTGTAAAATTCGAGTTACTTGCACAAACCAAATCTATTGGAATTATTTATTTTTTTTTTTTTTTTTAAATTTTTTATTCAATTTTTCTAATCACGTTACGTAATATTCGCCGAAAATTGGATGAGAAGAATCGTTATTCATCGAACATGTACACTTCGGACTTGTTGCAACAGTCGAAATCTTTTCATCGATATGCACAGTGAATTTATATAAAACGCTATTGTCCTTATAAGCATATTTTTCGGAACAGTGTCACGTCGCTTTTTTATATTCCGTGACGCTTGGACACTAGCTAGACTGTAGTTCACTTGTGTAGGTGGTTATCATTCATTCATCTGTCTGTGCAGATCTTTTGTACGCTGCAAGAACCGCTCTAAGCTGTTTCTTCTGTGCATCGTCACGTCGATTTCTTTTGTCAATCGTACTTTATACCTAACGTATATGTTTTATCTTCCATACTTTTAACGGATCTAATCTTTTCTTGAACATTTTTTTTTTTTTACCTCTTATAAACATTCGTCAGCGGTAGTCTGGTTCTGACGGAATATTATATTGAATTTACAACATAGGGGTTCCGTCTTTACAATGTTGGAGACTCTTGATTTATTAAGTGAGAAGTTGAGACGAAACAAGCATGCTAGATAGTGTTTAGTAAGTGGACGAATCGACTTGAGAAGTAATTTCACACTTTGAGACGTTTATAATCGTGCAATACGTATTCATTCGTTTCAAACCAATTGCCGAATAAAATTGAAACAAGTAAATTGTATTTTCGTTATCTCCGAGTTAGACACGTCTTTAAAAATCTCTGCGGCAAAAAGTGTAGTTGGCCAATTCTGCAAAAATTTTCTCCATTTGTATTCAATTTGTATTATTCTTTTTGTCTTCCTAAAATGTTCGTTATTTGAATTTATGTGGGTGTGTCATCTTTGTATTTTTATTAACTTTCACCAACGATTATGTTTGAATATTAAGAAGCATGGCTGAGTGTGGAAAAAACCGGATTCCTAGATAATTTTATGAAGCTCCTCGACAAACGGATCGAAAAATTCAAAACCAAACCTAATTGGATAATCCAGTGCTCGAGGGGACCTCGGAGAGTTATTCAGGCCCTCGAGTGCTGAGCGGTTGTAATCTCGTTAAAAAAAAAGCGTGATTCATTAATCATGCCGGGTTTCTTATTGCATTAGTTTGTTTTACCGGATTATGGTGCGCTAAAGCGAGAACTCCGCAAGGAAATTACGTCTTGAACAAATTTTTTTAATAATAGAGAAACGAGAGCGTAACTACTTAGTTATACTTTCTTTCGTAATTGCACCCAAATTTCTTATTCACGCTACGGTGTATAAAGTATAACTGTATTAAAACGCCTGTAATGTATTCTGCATATAAACGGCACAAAATCAAGATTCATTTTCTGTAAAAGCGTTGATGTTGTAAAGATTTCTCGAGTTATTGACGGCTACGATCTATCGGTCCTCTCGTTACTCGATAAAGTCAGTCAGTCAATTGTTAACTGATGAATTCAATTTGTTAGTTGTGAACGTAGAAGCTAATTAAACTTGGGGTGACATTCCGATGCATAGGTGAGGCAAACAGTGGCGGCTGTAATTGGAATCAATTCACCCAAGTACAAGTCAATTAAGATAAAGTTTTTTACAACCTAAATTATGTAAATAATTTCAATTGACAGTTTTTATTTTTGTTTACTTTACAATTGACTTTATTCTCCCAAAAAATAGGTGAAGCGCGAGTCGGTTGATGGTTACTCACACTGATTACGAGTTAGCATAAACTGATATTATATTCTTTCTCATCTATATACCGACCTTGGTACCATTTTCTATTCGTTAATCTCCCCGACATTGTCATCGTATCTTACGACCCAAGTTATTACTGTTTTGTACATTTATTTTTCGGGGTCTTTGACTCTATTTTAAGCATTGTTTAGCCAAATTTTTAAACTTCGTATAAGACAAATTAAACAGTATAACAATGTGACAAGAATGTGAAAAAAATTAGAATACCATGATGAATTTTCATGGAATATGTGATCGATACATCTTTTTCATTTTCAAATTCTGCAAAATTAGTTTTGCGAATCTGTATAATTTTTTGCCTACAAGTCGGACGGTTCCAACTTTTCTTCTTCTGCTGAACGCATAAATCAATATACTACACCACCTATATATTTATAAATCTGTCACTGAATTAATATATTATTATATAAGGTATTCTCTAAATAACTGTTGCACCGATTCCGCGTGCTCGTGCGTTTCGCGTATATTCATGCATAAGCATCGTGTGTTCAACCAAGCTGTCGATTATTGTAACGTCTTCTTATCGAGGCAAGAAAAATCATTATTCATCGCATATATATAATAGTAGAACACAGGCCGTTTTCCGTGACGAGTACATAATTACTCGGCTTTGTTAACTGACTGCTGCAGCAGGCTAGATGCTCCAGATTAAATACGATTCTATGTTTTACTTTATTTTTCATGTATTACTTTCCCCTTTATTTCGATAATGCCTGACACGCTGTTATATCAGCGTTCTCTACGTAACCTCGATTAATTACGACCGCTTTGTCTCTGGGCACGAATTACGTTGTGGTTCTTCGAAGCCAACAATGTCATATGCAAATCCGAATACTAGATTTGAATAAAATAACGGGACTCTTGCATTGGTTGGCCGTCATCGTTAACAATAAGTATACGGTATGTATTATCATGACGTGTTTCATCGATCAGAGGACTGTTTTTTTTTTCTCATCGGTGTCATTTTCGTTTATTTTCTATCTTCGATGTAAATGTTGTCTTTTGTTTCTGGAATATATTGGTAGATGTTTCGTGCACGCGTTATACATACGCAACGGTGGAAGTCGGTATTTGCGTGTCACACAATCTTTCCTGAATGTTAATTCACGAAACAGACAACGAATAGTATCTGATTTCTTAAATGTCCGTTTAACACGCAATTGGTGCGTAACGCCCAAGTCCAATTACATTTATATAGATTTATTTTCTACGCGGTTTCGGAAATACGCGAAACTTCCCACTGCATGGCGGTGTATACTATATATATAATATATATAATAATATTTAATATATAATATATATCTAATATATATTTAACTTCAGTACAGAATAAATAATCATAGGTACTCTTAAAGCGTTAGTCACGTGTCTTGATCGGATGCTCGCGTTTTATCCTAGTTTTTTTCTGTATATCATACAACTTTGTTTTGACATTGCTCTGTTGTTGGCCAAATTTTAAGCAATTTTGCAGGAAAAAACGCTAGAATTGATTGTTACTATACACTTTAATGTCGACATATTTTTTTTCGAGTGAAAGCAGTTAAGAACGGTCCCAATGCTACCGAGCCTCGTGTTAAAAAAAGAAAACAGCCAAAAACAACCTAATGAATCCTCATTCTGTTTCGAGCAAAAAGTGTCGAGTTCGTTCGTTAAATCTTGATTAGGAAATCCGATTGAGATGCGAAGGACACATTTATCGTGTTGCAGATCACGGTGGTCAGTTTTTCTAACCACCGTGTACATTCAAGGAAATAAAATAACCCAATAACTGAGCAAATTGCACAGATGAAACCTTAATTATAAAATGAATACCCGAGAAAACTATATGAACTGTTGTTGAACACCCGCGTATTTTATAGTACATGATTCTTGTTTGGGAGTAGATGGTGTGTGAAGTTATTCAGGGGGAAAAAAGAACACAAAGAAAACTTTGATTGCAAAAGTTCTTCATTCGGAAAAAAAGATGTCGGTACTTGAATGCTTATCTTGAACTTTTCGTACAACGAACGCCTCGGTACTTACCCTTTAAACTTGTAAACTCGAGGTAAAAAGTTGAAAGAGACTCCCTACTGCTGCTTGGTACAACTCACTGCTAAGTCTCGCTAGAATAATCAGTGTGTATTTTATTATTTTCTGCCGCGACACGTTATATGATGAAAAGTCTTTGAATGAAAATGCCCCTGTCTGGCGGCTCGTTTCAATTCTTTGAAAAATTGTTACTTGCTTGTATATTGGACGTAATATAAAGTATTCGTTTAACAAGCTTACAGGATTTTCTTTTATAGTGACAAAAAATTTGTTTCTCTTCTGTTGCCGTGATGTGTTTAGTTTTGGTGAGGTCCTTGTATTAGATATAACGTATTGATAAGAACTGACGATATTTTAAATGACAGAAAATACAATTTACTCTAATCACGAAATAATAAAACATCCATTTTATCGTACATATATTTATCGCTTAATCGCATACATTTATTATAGACTGTCGCCAAATCGATATTGCATTGAATAATACATTTGCATCGGTGACATTGGATATATATATATAGATAGATATAGAGAGAGAGAGAGATTTTGCATCCATGCCGTGTTTGTTTTTCATACACACTTGAAAACTTCAGTTCTCTTTCGTCTTAGTCTTAGTGATTGGAGTTCAAATAAAACTGTGTGGATATAAGAAGTCAGAACATACCAGCTTGTGGAATATATTGCCAAGGGATTTGAGTGGAAGAGGTGAGAAAGATTTCAGGGCTGCAAGCGTGTTGTGAATTTATAGGTTTTAGGGGAATGTATTTTCTGACAAGAAGAGCATACGTGGTTCTTTTACGAATCATTCGTCGGTTTGTTGTATACAATCTTTTTGTGAAACTTTATTTACTCTAATTTGCAAAGCATTTCACGTGACAACTTCGTTATCAGGTATCTCTAATATATATTATCACTTCTCGGATGATGATTCATCGTGCATTATCAAGACGTTTATTTGACTTGATAATTGAAGATAAAATCCGAAGCGAGGTTTTTTGTTAATCGAGTAACTATTTTCCCTTTTTTTCATTTCTTCCTTATTTTTTTCTCACATGTTTGTTTTTCACATCTCATAAATACAACGGAGAAGTTTCAGTGGGCAAAAGGGTATTGTTATAGTTCTACAAGTGTTGATGTTTACGGTATAGTAATTTTTTTTTTTTTTTAGCGACTTGCTACCGCTTTTTCATCGTTGTATGAAAACGTCGTTACAGAAAACTTTTATTGAATTTCTGTTATTCTTCTCTGTTGCAGGGAGGAGGTCCAAGAGCACACAGTAAGATGGAACGCGAGGTTCGAATTTCTCTGCAAAATGAGCGCAAATGCTTCGACGGGTATTCTTGACCCTTGCATTCTGAGGATATCAGTGAGAAAGGTAAGAAATCCGAGTGCCAGATTTTTTCTATAAATACATGTAGATTGAAGTGATTACCTTGAGCAAGATTAATGATTGTATATTCGGCTATCGGGGATGAACTAAAAACACATGATTATCTCATTTTAAATTTGAAACACTCTGTATCAGATTATACTTGCGTCAAAGTATTTTCCAATCTTACGGTTGATCTCGGTTCAACGATCTTGCTGCTTGAAAAAACTGTAATTTCATCATCTCCAGGAGCTGAAAGGGGGCAGGTCCTTCCAGAAGCTGGGCTTCACGGACTTGAATCTTGCGGAGTTTGCTGGTGCCGGTCAGTCGAGACGGAGATGTTTACTGGAAGGCTACGACGCTAGACACAGACAAGACAACTCTATGCTTAGGGTAGCGATCCGGATGAATATGTTGTCGGGCGATATTTTATTCAAAGTGTGAGTGTACCTTACTTTTTTGTTATCTCTTGATAACTGGAACCGTATTACACTATGACGATGTTAAGCATGTACTTGGTAAATGACCCGATTGATTTTTTTTCGCAGACCCTCACCGTCGTTAAAGCAAACACAATTGGCAGTGCCGGGTGTTCCTGGTATACCGGGAGTCGGTGCCGACGAAGGTAGCGGACCGGAAAGATGTGGCAGCCGAGAAGATTACGTCTCCAGTGGATCCTTAGCAGGTAGCATAGCTAGCGCAAGTAGTGGATTTGGCAGTCTTCCGAAGAAAAGAGCACCTCTGTTCTCTTCTGGTAACTTAGATTTCAGCTTTGTTAATTTTAACATACGCGCAAAGCCATGGACGGAATGTTCTATACCTTCGTACTTTCTTCCTTTTTTTTTTCCTCTTGTCGAAATTTTTGCGGCGTACCGAAAGCTGTGATTATCCCCGCCTCGTCGTACAAATCTCAAGATACGAAAATGGCCTTGAAGAATAACACCTTACATATACGAATGTGATGCGTTATCTTTCTAACTCAAGGTGTTTTACAGATGAGCGACCTTGTAAATGTTATCTTCTTGGAAACATCATTGTTAAAAAGAATACAAGTTGCTCGGTTAACCTGTCTCTGAATACGTATTTGTTGCAGAAGAAGAAGAAGGAGAAAAAAAATTGACAACAAACGTTATCACATTTATGAAAGAATTTTGACGTTTCTTTGCATTTACATGGCTTTCGTTGTTATTTTATTATTTCTCTTTGAATTAGTCGTATAATTTTGCAAGTACAATTCCTTAGCTTTTAAGCTTGGATAGTAACTTGGAAATTTGCACCATATTTACATTGCATGATTTTTCTTTAATAGAATTGATAGGCGGTGCGGAGACGTATGATCCGATGACGTTGGGCGAAGTTATTACGTCGGCAATACCGATTGAAACATTAGCAGAAGCTCACACGGAATCTGGACACTCAAGAAATAGTAGTAACACCAGTCAACTAAGTAAAGGTTCGGGGTATGGATCGCTAAATTCACACAGCCAGCACAGCAGGCAAAGCAGCAGTGGAGATAGTGGACATATCAGGTAAGAACAATCGTTATTTAAACATACGACGGGTGTTACATATTTGAATCGAATGAAGAAAAGGATCCAGGTGAAATCTTCACTTGAAACTAAATTCTATTCCATAATATAATGATAGAAACTTTTTTCATAGGAACAGATCGAATTTTTTCGTATAATGTACAAATTACATTGTGAATGATTAGATTCATGCCAAAAGTCATGTGATAACGGCTGGAAAACGTTAAGTGTTGGCCTTATGAAGAACTTATACTGATTGAATATATTATGAAGTGTGTGGCTTCGCTACCTTCTAAGAAACAGGTTAATTCAACCGGGAAGTCACAGAATATTTATTTTCGTATTTTCAAAAATAGATTGCGCTAGTGTTTAATTCTTTTCTGCTTCCGAAGTCAATATATTTCCAGTTAAATATTTCAGTCTCAGACCAATTTTTCAAACAATTTTCGGTGATGGTAAATTCTGTACGACCCTTTGTTCTTTCATAACTAATTGTAAGGATTGATCAGTTTTCTCCATTGTATGTTTGATTTGGAAAAAAAACCAGACATTGGCGCTTTACATTTTTGACATGCTATTATTGAATTTGTGCAACAATCTTTTAATATTGGGTTTTCTGAAGGATTATTAAATCTCATGCGAAAAGATTTTAATTTCAAAAGTGTACATAATTAATATTTCAAACTCAAACTCATTCCTCGCAAATTAATCTTATACGTGTCTCATGTAGAAAAACTATTATACCTTTACTAACGACAATGAACCATACACTAACAACCTCACACGCATATGTATATTATTATTCTCTAAACATACAATCACTTACTTTGCTGCATTAGCATAAAGCTACGGTATAGCGCACTTCATTCAGACAGTCTGATACTATTACTTATTATTCGTTCAGGCTAAGGAATTTTACTATTTTCTTCAATCACACTATTTAACAGGTCTATGGAATTGGAACAATGTACAAATCGTAAATGGCAGAATGCAATTCTTACCCAGCATGATATTTTCACCTCAGCTTAATTTATTTATCGGAAGTTGGTATGATATAAGCATACGAGTACACTGTATGTTAAACTTTCGTTCGGCTGAATAACCATTTTTTTTTTACTACTGAGCTTTATCTTTGAAAGGTCTGCAGCAGCATTTGTCTGTAATTACTATACAAATGTTACATCTTTTATTGTCAGTACAATTTAAACTTTTTGTCTACCAAAGTTAACAGGTCAAAAGCTAAGACCCCACATTATATTGCATCGAATTTTCATGATCGGAACTTCATACGAAGTTGAATTTACACAATGATGTCAAGCCTGAATGTTATACCGGCCCACGCTCATACTTATTTGCCTGGATCACTAATAGCTACCGAATAATTAGACGTATATTCTATCTCACCGTTATTAAATGTTTGGAACTCACGTGTATTTGACTCGTTTTATTTTATTTTTATTTTTTTTTCTCAATGTCATAGCTACGTGGAACTTATACCTGTAATTAAAAGGATGCCGTTTTATTTACATTTGTTTTTCAAAACCAAGGCGAAAAGTTATTTTTACTTGTTGTTTATGATTTTGCATGCTGAAGATTTGTGTTGTGATCTTTGTAGGTCACCTTCTTGGCCGGTATGGGCGCCACGCCTTCCAACTGTTCCTCAAAATCAAAAGTACAACCATGTCGAATCAACTCATCCAATGTCTCCTCCGTCTCCCACCCTAACTTTAATGGAATCTAGTTGTAACGAATTTTGGTCTAATTCAAGTCCAGTTTCATCCAGAAAAATGGACATCGAGGATATACAGAGTGTTGTGAATTCGGCAGCAATAAATACGAATGTCAATATTCCTGACAATGAAATTTTTAAAGTACCGAACGGCACGGGTCTTCAATTAACGAAAAATAACAATAATAATGTTCAAAACAATAATCGTCTAGGTAGCCTTCGATTGTCTAATTTTAACGCACCTACCATGTTGCGTAAGAATTTGCAAAATATTTCTCAAAGAAATAAGTCAAATAAATCAAACACGAAAGAATCTGTACAAATTCCGCCAAATAGAATATCTACCAATAGTATCGATCAGCAGCGACGTACTTCAAAAACTTGTGATTGTATAGAAAAGAGTAACGTCACTCCGGTCGTAACTCTTATTAATCAGGCCAGGGCCGTTTCCTCTCCCGATCCACTTCATAGACCTGACACTCCCAGAGCGTCGCTACTCTCAGCGACAGCATCTCAGAGGCTCAGGTAGGTTTTATTTGAGATTTCCAATTCGTTTGCATATAGCTATTGGGTTTTTTCGTTTGCTCTTTCTGTTTTTGCATACATAATTTAAACTACTTC